>NC_090449.1:900590129-901947004 GCF_031143425.1 Pleurodeles waltl
TATAAAAGTTGAATTTCTTTATAAGCACAAGATGCACTGATAGCAAACTAGAAATTCATACAAGCAGAACAAAGAGACTGAATTGGTTTACAAATATAACGACATACACAACCACTGGAAGCAAACTTAAAAGCTGTACAAGCATGACATAAAAGATAGACTGGTTTACAAATATAACTGTAGTCCTCAAATAAAATACAACCCACCATGATATACCGGAATACTGTTAAAAATGCACTTTATTGCACACATACTAAAAAAATGACACTTTAATGAAGAACAGTTTCACAAGGTCACACTTCAGTAATTTATGAAATAGCAGCAGTTGGAAAAACTAAGGCCATTCCAAAAGGAATTTACAACATCATCATCAGGAGACAGGAACTGAAAAAGCTGGAATGAGCTCTGTGCTCAACATGGAGAGCTAGAAGAAAGCGTCCAGCTATTTCATCAGTATCGAAACCCAAAGGCAGCATCAAAGAAATTAAGTAAAAACAAAAAAAGCTGGTACTGAAAAGAACAACCTTGTGACATTATCCAGGGGCTGAAGTTGGCTGACCTCCCCCACCCCCCTCCTGCCCAAACTCTATGCTGTAACGGACGGAAGCAAAATGTGACTGACACACCAAGAGAAAATGGATGAAGATAGCTGGCTGACAGTCACTTTAAATAAATATATGATACATATTTTCTTTAATCAATAGGTATTGGCTAATGTCAGACCTAACACAAAAGAACATAATATTGCATAGATTAGTGGCTTTAACACTGCGATTCAGGTCTGTGAGGAAATTGGGTGTATTATATGGTGGGGTTGTGTGACCTAACAGTGTAATAAACTTATCAACCCCTTTAGACCAGTTGAGTTTGTTTGTTAAACTTTCTAGTTCACCCTGGGTAACTGTGGCTCTGAGCAGAAGACTTACAGAAAGGAATATGCGTAAAGTGTTTACACAGCACCAAAACAACTGAAAAAAAAAATACACAAGACACTCAAGAAATCTGACACCAATTTATGAAAATAGTCTGTATTTTTAGAAAACAAAACAAAAAAGATCCACCTGAGGGTACAGGACACGTAGATTTTACAAGGTTCAGTACATATGCCTTTTTACTCCACTGCCAACAGGCATATGCAAATTCAACAAATTTGACACTTAGAAACTTTTTGAGCAAAAACGTTTGGCTAGTTGTATTGCGGTCGGTGAGAGTTATTTTGGGTGGCCAACTCCAACAGTGAATCAGTCGGGGGACCAGTTAGGCCCAGTCTTCAGTCAGTTCCAGACACTTTTATCCTCTGCTGTAGGTTCCTATGGAACTGGTCCTGATGCAAGGAATATAGGATGCTGAAGATGCTCAAGGATGCTGTGGATGTGATGCAGTTGACTGGGGTTTTCCTATAGTTACTCCTGTAGCCACATAGAGGGTGGGGCAGTGCTTGCCAGGGGGTCAATGTCCCTCAAAGTCCTCTCAGTCCTGGCAAAATTTCAATTGCCACTGGGCTTCCAGTCACCCGGTATTGTGGTAACAGCCAAATCCTTCCCTGGATGATAACTCTTCTTCTGGGCAAACAAACTGCACTCTGAGAACTCTCCAGGTCCAGCAGACTTGGGTGTAACTTTCAGTGTCAGGTTCTGGTCTCTGCAAAGCATAATTTAGTGGTGGCCTGAACTACTAACTTCCCCCTGCAGGCTTCTTCAGCTGTTTTGGCCCTTTGCTGCGAACAGGAGGTCAGCCAACTGACCTTCTGAGTTTCTTGTTTTGGCTGGACTATGAAGAGGACTCCTCCACATACAGGACACAGCAGACACAGTCGTTCTCCATTGCTAGCCACCAGGTTCAGCAGGTGCAGGCCACACCAGTGAGCCCCTCTGTGCCGGTTTCACAGTGCAGCAGGGCAGTTCTTCTTCCAGTCCAGTCAAGATCTAAGTTCTGTTTATGTTCAATGCCCTTACAGTGGGATTTGTTTGTTAGCAAATGGGCTACCAGATTCCCTCCCCCCGATGACCACTTCCTGTGAAGTGTGGCATCTGGCTATCCCAAGAAGTCCCTTTCTGTCTACTTCCAACATGGCTGAAACCCTCTCTCAGCATCACCCTCAACCTAGCCCAACCCAGAGGTGTGGCTACCTGGAGGGGCTACACTCCCTTGAAAAACAGTTTGGCAACTGGTTTCCCCTTCCTTGTCCCTTTTGCCAGCCTGTCTACCTGATTAATTGAGCACACCCTCTCCCAAGTGTTACCCATTTGCCCATCAAAGCAGCTTCTCCTTTGAAACTCACCTTTTTGGCCAACACCTGTGTAGCTTCATGCAGGAGGAAGATAGCACGTATCTCCAGTGCAGGCTTCTATTGTTTTCTTTCGTGGGAACCATTAGCATGTCTCCCCTGGAGGGCAGAAAATCTGTCTTAGAATAGGCTCCTTGTGCACCCGTTAATGGCACTGGAGGTTTAGAAGCAACAAAGTGTCAATTTTGTAAAAGTTGCACAGTGCCACGTTACATTAATTTCAACTTGAAAATAAAGTTAGGGTTAATGTAACAAGTTCTTTGATACCTTGGAATATCAACTTTGGTCACACCGCTCAGGAGTTAGCACTGCTGAGGGTTCAGCGTGTAACCCTGTACTCATCATTGGGGCGATCAAATCTTTTCAAAGTAAAAACAACAGTTTTACTTTTTTACTGCCAGAACATGTGAAGCACATATTTGCAGGTGAAATATGCTGCATCCTCCCTTAGGGCTCAGTAGATCTGTCAGAGGAATGAGTTGCACATATCGCCGAGGGAGGTTTGGCCTTGCCATTACTTTAAATGGTAAAGTTGGACGACCAATGCTCTTTCAGTCAGCAATGGCAGACTGGGAGGCTTTTTTACTTGTGTGGCAACCAGTGTGGCACAACCAGTGCTGCAATCCCAGGGATGACCTTCTAATTTACATGCTCTGGATACCATATACTAGGGGCTTATAGGTAAGCTAGCCTATGTCAATTGGGTAAAAGCCAAAAGCCAATTCAACAAACATGGTTTAGGGGCAGGGCACTGGCACTGGGGTCTTTTTTGCAGGCCTTGATGCCCTCTAATAGTAAGAAAACCAGCAGAACCATTCCAAAAACTCAGGGTGAAAATACAAAATAGGCATTCCCTTACATAGAACAAGGATCCATTAACCTCCTGAATAAAATCACCTTCCTTGTGAACTCTCCCACCTCCTCCTATGACACTATGGCCATTACTAGAACAAGCAATCTTGGCACCCTCTGGGACATTAGTGTCTACCTCAACTCTCGTATTGGAGTAGTAAATAATTCAGCTTCATCCAACTCAAACTGCTCAAACAACCCTTTCATACTGAAAAAACACACCTCAGTACCATGACAATCAACAGACTCCCAACAGCCCAAGTCAAAGAAGATAAGTCTCATTTATGGCCTGAGCAAAACCCAACACGTCACACCTCAAAATCAATCTCCACTGGTTGCCAGTGAAAGAATAGACAAACCAGTTTCCACCTTTAAATGTCTGGATGGTTCTTCTTCAGGGATGTGGAATTCCTATCGCCGGACGCCTGGGACATATTGTTTGGGGTCAAGGGCACAAGTTTTCATGTTTATTTTGTCCTTGGGACAAGTAGGCCCAACCCCCTGCAGCATAAACCCTTTGGCTGCCAGTTTACAGACAAGGGAACTGTCTGAGGTTGAGGTAATGTGTGTCCATATGTTAATGCGGTTTGAACTTGTATTCATGGTTCATTAATGAAAAGCCCTTATTATTAGGGTGAGCACTGTAAATAAATGTTTTAAGGCCGCACTACTAAGAGTGGTTCCAGTAAAAAAAAAAGTGTACACACGTTTGAAAAGTTTAACAATATGAGGCTAAGTATAATGCACCCAGAATGCTCTCTGATTAGATGCAAATGTCTGCATAAGCTTGTATGCAAGAGTGATGATGTTTGCTTTCAAAATAAAATGTTCAGGAAGAAAATGCAAGTAGGAAGAAAAATGTTTTGCTACTATGAACTTTTAGGTGCTATTTCTTTGAAGCGTAATTTACTAAAATGTGTTGATGCATGCTAGTATTTCCGAAATATATGCCTAATGGAAAATCAGTGTAACCCTTTTCAACAAGATTGTGGAAAGCATGAACATAAACAAGCACTGGTTGGCCGATCCAAAAAATCTTTTAGTTTTTTTTAGTCTTTTGATTGTCAATGTGTGCCTTGTTTTGACATGGCTTTTGTAACACTTTATTGATGTGGGAGTTGCCAGGCCCTCAACATTGTAACAAACACTTGCAAAAAGAAAAAAAAGGTTTTGGTCTCAAAAAGCACACATTGACACCAGTGGCGTATCAAAGGCCCTGCATCCCCCCTTCCGGGGGTCCCTTTCAGCACTGCACTTGGACTTGGGTAAGTCTGGAGGAGGCAGGGGATGGGCCTCCATGCTCTTTGCAGGGGGCCACCTCCAGTTTCGTTATGCCACTGATTGCCACAGTAGTTCCTGGCACTGAACAAAACTACTTTGTGTGCCAATATGCTCCTTGTGGAAGAGCAGAATGCGATCACTCACAGTAAAGCCAGCCGAAAGAGAGAGAAATAGAAGTTTTATAAAAACAAAATGTCTTTGTTAATGCCAGGCCTAATTAGGGGCCCAATTCTTAAAGAAAGTCACAAAATCAAACCCATGGTATATGTTTTTGTATTAGTGGCTTTCATGAATTCACAAGAACTTACAGAAGTAGACCAGGACATCATACTCTTACAAAATATTTGTGAACTGTATTTTAGCACAAGCGAATATGCATGAGTAGATGTGCTCATGTGACAATCTATTGAGCATTTACAAGTTCACTTTCCCTCCAACCACTTGTTTCCCAATCCTGGAAGAACGTCTACTTCTGCCATTGTCAGGAGTAAATTTTCAACCTTTCTCATTATGGGAAAAGATTAGAGAAGAGCTGGTGAAAATCTTTAAAAACATGCAAGTTAGGAGGTTTACAGACTCAAAGGCATTCCAGCCCTAGAACTATTGCTTACTGCTTCCTCCAGCCCCAGTACATAGATGTTCGGAAAAGTGGCAAATTAAGGAAATTGCTATGGTAGGGATCAAAATTGCAAGTATTCAAGCCCTGCAATAGTAGTCCTGGCCTAATCAGAGTTCTTATATAATGAGATTGCTGCCATGATGTGTTGCCGCACTACATGGCACCAAAGGGACAATAAGATTTTTTTACAGGACAAGTAGAATTAAGAAGCAACGTGTCCCATGGACAAGTAGATATTTTAATAAATTCCACACCCCTGTTCTTCCACCTACCTACAAAACAAAACATGCCCCACAAAACCCCCTTGTTCCAACATCCTTTACCTCCTGTGCACTTCCAAATCAAACTGAAAATCCAAATGAGATAGATGCTTCTCTATGAATACCTTTCTCATACAGCTGTGGACCTCCAACATCCTTTTAGAAAACATATGAAATTCAATTTTTGTTAATATAGCTGAACCTACCCCATGGCTCCTGCCTCTTCACCTTCTATTTTGTGCCTAGAAGCAATTCAGTTATGGGGTGTGAGCATTACATATATGTATACATATGTAAGAAACAAAGGACGAGGTAATGCCAGGAAATGATCCAGTAGATTATGAAGGAGGATGTCAAAACTTATAGTCAGATGTTGTACCTCCAGAAAGTGTAGACTATAAAATATATATATATAAAAAAAAATTCTCAACCAAAGGAATATACGTTTTTATCAACACAATGAGATGCTTCTGGAAATGATTAACATTTGTCTAACAAATAATTATTTTTTGTTTAACCAACAACTGTATCTGCAAATTAAGGGCACGGCAATGGGTTTTTCTTTTTCTCCCAATTTTGCGAATCTGACGATGGGATGGTTTGAACAACGAATAGCTTGGGCAGAAGAAAACGAGATTTACCAACAAAAAGTAGTGACTTGGTTGAGGTTTATTGATGACCTTTTTCTTATCTGGGATGGTACTGAGTCAGAATTTGATGAATACTTTAAGATCTTGAACTCTAATGTAGCCAAACTTAATTTCACCTACGACATCAGTGCAACACGTGTGACATTTCTAGATACAGAAATTTATGTTAAAGAGGGGACAATTCAGACTTCATTGCACAGGAAAATAACAGCTACGAACTCCATATTACATGCTAACAGTTTTCACCCACCACGAACAAAGTGGAACATTCCCTATGGTGAATTTCTACGAATAAAGAAAATCTGCTCAGAGCCGGAAGAGTGTGAGAAGCACTTGAAATTAGCGGAGGAGAGATTCCTGGCAAGACAATATCCGAAAAAGTGTTTAGCTCTGGCACAGAAACGTGTGAAACAATCATCAAGAGAACAACTAATTCATGGAGGAAACCAAGCCATTAAACATGCCAAACAACAACAGCTGAGGTTCATAACAACATACTCACAGAGTGCTACACAAGTTCGTAAAATCTTGGAAAACCATTGGGCAATTTTACAAATGGACCCAATAGTGGGGGAAATCATGGGACAATACCCATTAATGACTTTCAGAAGAACAGCAAACTTAAGGGATAAATTATCGCACAGCCATTTCCAAACTACAAAAGCAAACTGGTTACAGAAAACTGGCTTTTGGAAGTGCAGCAGCTGTAAGGCATGTAAAATTGGGGTGAATAAGAAAGAGTACTCAACAAATACTGGCATGGAGAGAGTGATACGTAAGCACTTGAACTGTAAAAGTCGATTCACAGTATATGTGATTGAATGTCCTTGTGGGTTGAAATATGTTGGCAGTACCATATGTGAGACTAAAAAGCGAATTTTAGAACATATTCGAGCAACTATCAATATAGATAGGAGCTATGCAACAGCGAGACATATGGAACAGAAACATGATAGCAAGTGGGAACTCATGACATTCTATGTAATTGATCAGGTACTAAAATCAGAACGCGGTGGTGACAGAGAAAAGAAATTGCGTCAACTAGAATCCAGACATATACTTGATATCCGATCTCTCACCCCGCTAGGTTTAAACCAGGATGAGGAGTTATTTGTACACCTATAAGAGTTGTCATAGCTCATAAGATGTTGCCATTCATTTATTTTATGTCATTTCCACCAATTGATAAGATGCTTTCTTTCCCGTTGTCATTTGTCAGATAGACATACAATTTTGGTGCTATCAATATAAATTGACTGAAGGAATAATACCCAAACATTAATTTTCTTCCATCAGAGGTGCAGGATTTAGCGAGGGCCTTGTTTAAAAGAAACTTTGGGGATTGTGCTATTGTAGGTAACATGCAATACATGAATATGAATCCAATGTGAATATAAATTAAAAACTAATGAGGGCCCCTATATTTTGTTAACACACCTCAGAAATTGATTTGAAGTCTCCATTAGTCGCTGAAACAAGATTTTATGACATATATTTAAAAATAATTTGATTTAATGAAATGCTATAAACTACATATACCAGAATGCAATGTGGAACTCAGTGAAAAACACCTTGGATTGTAGTCAAAACACTGTTACAATTTGGTAAATATGTATATAGAAAAACGTTTAATTTTTCTTTGTTAAAGTATATATATTTAGTGATGTTATGGAGTAACTCTTGATAAGTGGTGTAACTTGAGTATTTTTTCTGTTACTTTGGAGTACTTTATTTTAAGCGCCGAAATTAGCACACAGGAAACACCTGTGAACAAGGTCTGGTGAGACCGAAACGCGTCAGGGGATTCCTGTTTGTTTGTTTATGATCTCACTAATGTATTAAAAGTTAAGGTATTTTTGGCACAACGACAGAGTGCGGTTTTCTCTTGCTAAAACAGAAAGAGAATCTTGTTCTTTGAAAATATGGTTGTCCTGCCTCAAACCAGCACCACCGGAGAATTAAGTGCGCCGTAACACGCAGATCAGGACATCTTTTCTTTCATATATATATATATATATATATATATATATATATATAACCTAGTCCTTTTGTTTACTAACCACTATACATCTGTAAATCGAACCCCAAAACAGAATATGGTTGTTGATCAAAGCTGCTGGCCTTGATAAAAGACAAACAATCTTCTCCATTCTGTCCAATGATGAATGTTGATGTTGGTCACATACATTACTAAGCAAAACCTTCAATCCATAAATGGTGCCCTTTACCATACACAAACTACCCCTCATTATCTGTGTTTGACCTGGTTCTTTTTAAAGGGTCACCACAGACTTTTCCCTTAAGTTGCTGAACCCATTTTTGTTGACTTTATGACTCTGAGCACTTTTTCCATGTTAACTAGTGGTAACGTGCTTGTGCTTTCTCCCTAAAACATGGTACAATTGGCATAGATTGGTACTTTTAATTTACTTGTAAGACCCTTGTAAATTGTACTACATGTACCTAGGAGTTGTAAATAAAATGCTACTAGTGGGCAGCAGCACTCATTTTGTCACTCACTCAATTATCCTTTCAAAACCATGTCTCAGGGCACGGTTACCTGTGTTGGCAGTTTTAAACTGCCTTTTTAACTTTCAAAATAAACCTTTTACCATGCCTAAACCTTCCTAATGAGTCACCCCTAGCATAGGCCCTAAAGACGTATAGGTAAGGGTGCATTGTATTTAAAAAGTAGGATATGTGGGCTTAGGTTTTACATGTCCTGGCAGTGAAAAACTGCTAAAATTGTTTTTCACTTTTGTAAGGCATATCTCTCACATTGACCAACATTTGGTTTCTTTATTATGACACCTGATCCCCAAGAAGGGTCCCCAGGTCCTGGACCCTTGGCTGTACACCTCGTGAAGAGAAGGTAAAAATTTTGAAAGGTGGGATCCTTGCAACCGTGAAAGGGCCTGTATGCGTCAAAACTCTGCTGCTCGTGACAACCACCAAAGTGAACGCCTGGTGAGACCTGCTCTTTGCACCTACAGTGACTGCCAGGGATGACCTGCAATGCAAGAGCTCCACTACAATGACAGCCTGTGACGACTGCCAATGTGAAGCTGTAGCAATGACTATTCATGATGTGTGACCGGCTCTTCGTGCTACAGCGACAAACATCCATGACACTCAGCTTCGCCCTCATGGCCTCCTCCAATGTGAACGGAACTATTGGTGTTGCAACAGCGGCAACCATGGCAGGGATCAGCTGGCGCCCTCCCAGGCACGAACAAGGATGGACAAGTTCAACACTCCACTAAATAATGCCTCAAGCCTATTGGCAGCCCCCCTAGGCCCTGCTCCCCTGGACACAGCAAGCACAAAGTTCACCCTGCAAGTTATATATGCCTCCCAGTCTATCCTTGAAACTATGTTAAAGGAGGTGGTTATTTATATCACCCTTCTGCACCAGGACTTTCACAATGCTGTGGACCAAGTCTCTGATGTTGAATGGCACATCTCAGAACTTGAGGACACCATTGCAGAGCTCCTACAGTTCCCTACATTCTGGAGAAATGCACAGAGGATGCTGAGAATCGGGCCAGTAGGAACAATCTTCAATTTATTGGTTTTCCAAAAGGCATTGAGGGCGCCTCACCAGATAAATTCATGGAGCACTGGATTGCATCATGGTTTCCAGGATGACACACTCTTGGCCTGTTTCACACTGGAGCAAGCCTGTCAATGTTTAGTGCAATGTCCTTCCAAGGCCCCCTACCACCAGGCCCCTTGTTGCCAAGGTCCTCAGCTGTTAGGGAAGGAATGCGACTTGAAAAAGGATGAGGGCACAAGGGCTCCTCTTATTCCAGTCTACCTGCATCCTCATTTTTCCAGACTACACTTGTCTAGTCAACAAACAGGGTCTAGTCCTTGACTCTGTTAAACAAATGCTGTGAACCTCTCCTGAATGCTCATGTTACCAGCCAAGCAGGAGGTCGTTCACAATTCCTGCTCTTTCTTCTTCGATTCACCAGAGGCAGCTTTGGACTGGTCTGAGGAATGTAAAGAACTCATATGTTAGCCAAAGGCTTCATCTCAGGGGATGGACACATCTCACCGTGTTAGGCCGAAAACCTGCATAGGCGGCAGTGAGACATGCAGGGGTTGCATTTCAGGAGGCGGAGAGGGGCCACCACTGGAACACCGGGCTCCTGGGATGCAGAGGATGAACATCAAATAAAGACCAGTAGGTAGGGCCACTAACCCCAGCAGGACCCTTCTGCCTCCCAAATCATTCTCTCTGGGGTGACCCTGACCCAGGACACTGGCTGAGGTTCTCTCAGATGGGTTTTCATCACAACACTTAGTGGCGCTGTTTTCACCTCATGTCTCTGCATCATACTAAAGTACCTTATCTTATATACCTCCAGCCAGGAGTACTATATCTTTTTATGACATATGATGTTGTGGGGGTTGGCCTTACCGTGCTTCTCCTGCTTTCTGTTCCATGGGGGAATTTGGGCAAAAGATACTTCTGGGAGAGAACTGTGGGGTGGAGGGTTTGTTAGGCAGTTTCTGCAGTTTTATGTTCAAATCTTGTTAATTTCCCTTGTTTGATCCATTCACCCAGTACAAGCATTCTTACCATCCATCGTACGTGTTGCACACCCATTGTCTCTGTCCCTTATTACCAGCCAGGAATGACCAGTAAGAACTGTCTATTCCAAAATACCCTTGATTAATGGTCTTTAATGTGATGACGTGATGTAGGAAGAATAGGAATACATCACATACAAATAAACATAAATTCCCAAATCCCAATACAAGCATTTTAGGCTAGATAGTTGTAAACCAATGTAAGTAGTGAAAGGCTTAATACATGACATGTTAAAAAAAGACAGACTGTGGGTTCAATAGAAAAGGCAGGTCATATTTAGGACAAACAAACACTTATTAGTTAGGAAACATATATACATGCTGCATTGTTAAGTTAGCTGTGCTGAAACACACAAGAGGCCCCAGCCACATTAAAAAGAGAGTTTTTCTTTAAAGCTGCACCAACTGCTGCTTTCATAATGTTCACTTAGCATGAACAGGGTGGAACAGAAGGGTGTATCCTCCCTTAGCACAGGGGTCCTAAAAACCACAACTCATTCATATTGTGTTAAGGGGAACTGTGTAAAGGGTCAGATAAGTATTTGCAAGGGAGGGCTACCTTGAGCAGCACGCAACATATAATCTCTTGTTGTGCAGAAAGATAGATATGGTGAATGACGTCAGTGTAACTTGCCCACCCATGAGGCCAACAAGTGCAAGTGCTTCTTTCAAGAGGCACCTCATTACCTTATCTGTACTGCTTGTAGTTGCTTACGTAAATGCTGAACTCTTGACCACAGTTTTTTGTGGTTTTTACAGTATAAATGCTACTGGTGTTTGAACCAGAACTTTGAACTTCAGTCATGGCCTCTATGTGAGACTGCCTGTTGTTCCCAGCTGAAAATCGATTAAACTTATATTATTGTGTCAAAATGATTTGTTTTATTTTATTAACAGATTTCCCTCTAACATAGTGAAATGTCAATGGCCTTATTGATTTATTGTCTGCATTAAAAGGGGGAAGATCCTCTGCTTTGCCAAGCTCCACTCTCCAGTCATACTACTTCTCTAGGAGGCACACAACACATCTTTGTGATCCAGTGCCCTGTCCTGGCCCAATATATATGATAGAGCCTTTAATGAGGGCTGTGCTAAGCGCTCTGAGGGCACAACTATTCTCCTCCATAAAAGCTTCCCCATATCCATTCTCAACTCTAATGCTGGAGGGGTGTATGTGCTGGTGGAAGGTCTCCTGGAGGGTACCCACAACAAGATCCTTAGTGTGTATATCCCCCTCATCTAGCCAATGTATCCCTTGGGCACTTCTGAGATGATATACTGAATCTGCCACTGGGACCCACCATTATTGGTGGTGACGTAAATGCAGTGATGAACCTTAGACTGGATCCCACAGGCCATGACAACAAACCCACAGCAGCTCTTTATGTTAGCAGACTTCGCTGCCTCCATGGACCTCAGTGATGTCTGGAGGACATAGCATCCACAAGCAATCAAATGCATTCACCTTTCTGCAGCCCATGGCAGTATGTCAAAATCAACTACTTCTTCATGCTGGCCACGGACATCCTGGGCAAATGGGCTGCACAAATTCTGCCAAAGGATTATCTCTGGCTACTAGTCGGTCAGTCTGCAAATGGGACAGCATGCCAGCGCCAACAGAGCAATGTGGCCCTTAAATACCTCGTACCTGATTGACACGCAGTGTGCCACGCACTTGCTTCAAGTGTTAAAAGCCTACTTTGACCTCAGTGACGGCTAAGAAGAATTTAAGGACACCCTAGGGTGGCTGGGAAGGTGGTTCTCTTGAGATAAAGCCAGGGCATTCCCCCACAGACAAAATCTGATCCAGCTCTAAAGCATCTCCGTCCTTGAGGTGCAAACCCTGACTCTAGAACCCAGGCACGGGCAGTTAGGAACCAAACTCTCCTTACAACAGGAGGGATTGTATCCTCCCTCCAGGTCCTCTTTCTGACAATTTTACCTGAAGGAATCCAGGCAATGATAGACAGCCTCCAATATGTATGTCTAAGTGTGGAGGATAAATCTGAAAATTATTTATTGGCTGGCAATACAAAATGCAATCTCGGGATTGATGCCTCAATCGGTGATGCATGTACGCACCACCTCTCCACTTCTGAAATCCTTGCCACCTTTGCTTCCATCTACAGAAATTTGTATGCCCGGCGGTGATGCACAATGCATGAAGACACTCATCCCCCGATTCTGGGACTTCCCTGGGCACCCTAACTGCGGCAGACAGAGCCACCCTTGATCTGGCCCCAACTGTGGTGGAAATTGCTGATGCTGTTAATAGCCTACAGCCAGGTAAAACATCAGGGCAGGGTGGCATCTCAGTTGAATATTACACAATATTCAAGGCAACCCCTGTGAGAAAACAGGGCTGATTGCAGAGGCCCCATAACTTTTTGCCCCCATTTTCGACTTTATGCTGGTGTTTTCCTGACTCTGATGGTGCCCTGGGTACTGCTAACCAGTCCCAGGGCCTGTGCTCTGTGTAAAATGGATATGCAAATTAGGCTAATTATAATTGGCTAAGTTAACCTACCTATAAGTCCCTAGTATATGGTAGGGCATGTAGGTTTAGGGACCACAGCATAGGTGGTGCACACCTAGGTGCATTGCTGAGGTGCCCAGTGTCATTTTAAAAGCAAGCCTGCCTTGCTGGCTGCTTTTAAATTAAAGTTATATGCAAATTCGACTTTGGAATTAAAGGTACTTCCAAAGTCTTAAACTACCTTATTTTTACATATAAGTCACCCCTAAGGTGTGCCCTATGTGCCCCTAGGGCTGGGTGCCATGTAACTATAAGCAGGGACTTTATAAAAATAGATTTATAAGCCCTGGTGAGGTAAAAACAGCCAAATTCGTTTTTCCCTCATTGAAGTAAATGGCCTTCATAGGCTAGAATGGGCAGACTTTATTTTAAATTTTAAAGTCTCCTTAAATGTTACATACCAAGAATTTGGTATCAAATTGATTGTTGTAATAAATCCCACAACTTCCAGTTGTTGGATTTAATATAACTTGTCCAGGTAAAAAGTTTAGACTTTACCTAAAAAGTTGCCAATTTCAGCTCTGCATTGTTTTTGCTGCTGTGCTCTGATTGGCCAGCCTGCAGCAGCTTCTGCCAGGCTGCCTTGATGAGGTGTGAAGTGGCCAGACTTCACACAAAGGAATGTGCTTGGGGGAGAGAATCTCCCCTCAGCAGATGGTGAGGCAGGAAGGGGGAGGGCTGCCAAACAGGTCTTCAAAGGCAGAGAAGGACATTTGCAGCACCCAGCAACACCCCCACATCCTGCAACCCCAGACAGCTAGGTGCCCCCTTGATTAGATTAGGAGAGGGCAGGAGAGGGGTGTGTTTATGATTTTTAGCCACACCAGTGGGTGGGCTCAGCCAGATCTATCCTCCAAAAATCAGATTCATCCATTTTGGATTTTTAGAGACTGTTGCCTTCTGGGATGGATTTTTGCCACACTTCCCAGGAAGTGGTCATCACAGGGGGACGACCCTGTCCCTGATTGGAGAACCAGGACCCCCCTGCTTTTCACCCAGGAGCAAGGATAAAAGTGGCAGACCTGCACCCACACCTCAGATCCCCACCAGATTTCAACAAGAAAAGAACTAAAGGAGAAGAAGGACTGCCCTGCTGGACCCCTGGCCTGCACCTGGAACCTGCACTCAGAAGGACTGCACCAGCTGCACACTTGGGCTTCACCACAAGAAGGACTTTGCCTGGCTTCAACTGGTTCAAGGAGGGACTCCCTGTTTGCTACAGGTGAAAAATTGCTATCCAGAGTCCCCTGCACCAACTCCCGAAAAAGTGACCAGCTGACCACTGTCCAGTGGCCAAAAAGGAGTTTGCGCCAGGTGCATTCTGGGAGTTGAAGTCCGCACTTCCCAAGGACCATCACAGAACT
This sequence comes from Pleurodeles waltl, assembly GCF_031143425.1. Classification (NCBI taxonomy): domain Eukaryota; kingdom Metazoa; phylum Chordata; class Amphibia; order Caudata; family Salamandridae; genus Pleurodeles; species Pleurodeles waltl. The sequence goes on from NC_090449.1 coordinate 900,604,578, forward strand.
TCTGGACCCTTGGGGTGAGCTGTGGACCCCAAAAGAACCTTAAAAGAACATCTGGGTGAAGCCCCAGAAGTTTGGAAAAGATTGGAGAATTTTTTTAAAAAAGCTCCATAAAGTGACCGACCCGACGTGGAAATTCTAGCCGGCTTGCCTCAACCGCGACCCGGCCTGACTTCGTGGTTCGTCCCGGTAAAGAAAAACATCCAAAAAAGAGACTAAGTCCGAAGGTAAAAAGTTGACCGGGACCTCCCAGCCATCGTATCCGGGAAGGGCTCCACGGACGTCGGATCAAGATCCAGGTTTACCCCGGTCGAAGGATTTTCATCTAAAAAAAACGACTAAGTCCGAAGGTAAAAATCACCACCGAGGAAACCGACTTCGCGTATCCGGACAAGGGCTCCAGGAGGTCGGATTCAAGTGGCAGGTTCGTCCCGGGGAAGAAAAACATCAAAAAAGAGACTAAGTCAGAAGGTAACTTTTTAACCGAGGCCTCCCGCGACTTGTAGCCGAGCAGGGCTCCATCGCGGTCGGCCTGAAAGTTTGACTTTGCCCCGGTCCTGGTGCAACCAGATGACCCGATTGGCGCTTTTTGTTTCTAAGCGCTAGAAAATAATAATACTTTAAAAATTCATATCTCCGGTTCCCCTGAACCGATTTTAATCGTTTTTGTGTCATTTTAAAGATAAAAATATAAGCTATTTTTTATAAATTGGTTTTGGATTTTTAAACTGTTTCCTGTGTTTTATTTAATTACTGTTTTGTGATATTTGAATGCTTTACACTTTGTCTCCTAAGTTAAGCCTTGAAGCTCGTTGCCAAGCTACCAAGGGTTGAGCTGGGATTAATTTACTGAGACCTAACTGTACCTAGGTGGAGGTTAGTGGCTTGTTGCTAGGTGTAGGTACCTACCTGCCCTACCAATAACCCATTTTCCAACAACCCGCCTTCCATAAGTTCTGAACGTTTAGCAGGAGGATTTAGAGGTTGCACATTTCCCCCTCTGACCTTGACCTGGGTACCATGGTAGTCCTTCATAAACCAGGGAGACCCTCTGAGCACTGCTCATCCTACCACACAATTGTACTCATCAACGCAAAAATTAAATTTTCACCAACATTCTTGCTAAATGTCTCCTACCAGCGTTGCCCTCCCTTATTCTTCCAGACCAGTGTGGCTTTATACCCCTCTGAGGCACATGCCATTGTATCTACAAGGTACAAATCCCCCAGGCATATTGCCTTTGACTCAAACATCCCACTGCACTCATGCTTTTGGTCTCTGATAAAGTGTTTGACTCCCTTGTCAGGGGGTTCTTGCTTCAAGTACTCTCCCATATGGGATTTGGGTCCCACTTCTTTTCATTCATCAAGGTGGTTTATGCCCAACCCCGAGTACAAGTTAAGGTGAACAGCATCATCTCTCCTCCTGAGTTGGGGAGAGGGAACAGACAAAGTTGTCCCCTCTTGCCGCTGCTTTTTACATTGATGACTGAACCAGTGGCGGTTTGGGCGCAATGGGATGCTCAGATCTAGGGGATCCAGTGGAAAGACGGCCTGGAGAACTGCATCACATTCTAGGGTAATGATATATTACTATTCCTCTGCCACTCGCACCTTACCAGAGTCTGTCTCTTTCAGATGCTCCATCTGTATAGTGAAGCATCTTGGCTTACAGTCAATTGGTCCAAGGCACTTACAGTTCCCCTTCAGGGAGGCTTTGTGGTGATCTACTGGCAGGACTGCATCCCTATCTGCAGACTCTACTTTCTGTACTTGGAGGTGTCTACTGCCTTGGAACATTAATCACATACGACTATTGCACCATACAGTGATGGCCTAACCTGCCCCTCAAAGTCTTGGGATGGATAGCGCTCTTCAAAATGATAACTGCCAAAACTGCTATATGTCCTCCAGTATTTTCATTTATTTGTCCCCCAATCCCAGCTTACTGCCTCATCGACTGTGGTATGCTCCTTCCTATGGGCAAATAAGGTTCTGAGGATAGCATTCCACAAATGCATTCAATCACTTTGTGATGGTGGAATGGGAATGGCTGACAATTGCTTGTACTACTGGGCCTCACAAATCCAGTAATTAATGAGTGTCTGATTGAGGGGTCCGATAGTGATATTCTAACTTAAAGGGTGCCTTTAAGGCTGGCAACACAACCTAGTCTTCTGGTATGGAAACCACCTTTCACAATCCATCTCTAAAGCCAGAAGGACTACACTTCTTTGTAAGCAGTGAGCCCACTGCTGTATTCACAGGGACTGAAAACCTACACAGGAAACTCCCATGTGGCAAGATAACTGGTTCCCCCAGGTCACGGCGTGGAAGGATTTGAACTGCGGACATCACTGGCTTCTCACAACTTGGCCATGTCTGGGCTGTGATGCAGATAAAAAACATTCAGGCCCTCCAGGGGGAATTCTACTTAAACAGGATTCAGTTCTATAGATACTGGCAGCTGTTGATGCAAAGATGGGGTACCAAATGAAGTTGATTGACCCACAGGAATACAATGCACTTAAATTTAAGGCTATGGTGGCATTTCGTGTCTCTGTAGATCTTTGGTCAGTAATGCTCCAGACTTCTTTGCCGCCTTCTGGGCAAAGTGGGAGAGTTGGATTGGCGCTTTGGACAACAGCAACTGGAGGGATGTCAGAATTGCACCTCTGGAGCTCATTATCCCCTCTTGACTACACCTGGTTCAATAAAAATTCCTGCATGTCTCCTATTTCACTCCCCGGCAGCTGTGAGAAATGGGTGCACCCCTTAAACCTCTCCTGCCCCAGGTATAAGAGTGCTGACTATGATTTTTTTTCTCCATACGGTGTGGACTTGCCCAATCATTACTGATACTGCTCTCCTATTTTTACCACACTATCCGGAATCATAGAGAGACCGGACTACGCCCTCCATGTCGCACTGTTAAGCATTTTGAAGGATGTGGGTTTCTCCCCCCAGGGAAAGTACAACTTGTTCCGCATAGGCACGATAATCGCCAAACTAAATATTGCTTAATGGTGGAAGTCTCCCAGGCCGCTGACATTGGCCAAATGGCACACCGGTATGGACTGGTGTGCCAAATTGAAGGAACCTATCTACAGTGCCAGGGTTCTCCCTGTAACCATACAGTACATTGGAAGATCTGGGGGGAGAGGTAGTCATTTTACAACATTGTTGGTGACTGATAGGACATACTTTGTTCTGCTCTTACTAATGTATCCTCTGTACTGTATTATCCCCGTTTGTTCAGTGCATAAAATCAATACAATTTTGATTATTTAAAAAGAAATAGAAGAGAACCTCCTGCCCCCCAGCCCCAGAATCATAGAAAAGAGGAAGACCCATAGGAGTGAGGCCCCATACTGGTTCCAGTGCAAGAAGTAGTGTGTCCTCCCACCAGTTGTCCCCTGAGTAACTAAAGGACAGGAAAGTTGAAAGGGGGTTCAAGTTGCAGCTGGTCCAGTTGGAGCTGGCTACCAACAGAAAAGGGCTGAGGCAGGAAAGGGCCATTGACAAGAAAAAGGTAGCTCTTGAGGAAACAATACTTTTATGGGCTCACGAAGTGAGTCTGAGGGAACTGGGCTTGAGGATGCAGAAGTTCACAGAGTCCAGTAATAATGATGGTAGCAACTGCACAACATGCAATGGAGACAGAAGGAGCCACATACCCAAGGAGTAGTTAGCTAACAATGAAGTGGGGGATATCATCAACTGAGGTTTGAGGAATAAGAGGTAGCTCTAGAGATGCACAGGGTCCTTGAGGAGGATTTGGGTGTCTCTGGCAGCATATACCCATTGAAGGGAGGGATTCCTTGTTGGCTTTAAGGAGGGGTGACAGGATGAAGTACCCTCTTATGAAAGAAACCCTTGGTAGGAAATAAAGCTTGAGGTTCAGGGACATACAGAAGCTGCCCCACCAGTTGTGCATGCATTTCTTGGATTACTTTTTTAAGGCACTGAATGGTTGGGTAATGGGTATTAACGTAAACACTTATGGGGAGCTGTAGAATGTGTTCAAGAAAGCCCATTTTCAGTCATTGTTTCCAAGAGATACACCTAATAAAAAGCAAGCTCACTGACACTAGGGAACTAGCCAAAAAAGCAGACCTCTGGCCTAGCATCAGGGTGTACGAGAAGGTACGTGGGGCGACCCTAAGGACGGTGGTTCAGGTTCCTCTTGCAGAATGATTTGTGCACCAACTTGACCCAGACCAAGTCAGGTCACAAAATTTTGTGGGGGAAAGGGTTCCCATGCCCTTTCTAGAAATAGTGGGAGGTTCCGGTGGGTGGTGGCACTGAGCACCCTATTTTTAATCCCAGTGCTTTGATTGTTCCCAGTTAGGGTACAAGCAAGGGGACCTGTCTGTACCAAAAGACCATCAATGGTGAGAACTCCACATTACTTTCCAGTATGGCTTTAGGGGAAGGTAGTTCCCCGGAGCAGAGGGTAGAGCATACCCTGGTGTCCCTTGCCTGGGTGATAGACTCCAAGGATAAACTTGTAAATACCCAAGGGTGGGAGTCATCACTTCCACCAGTAACAGTTAATTGGATACCTGTCACTGCCCTAAGGGATACCAGTGCCAGTTAGACCATGGTGGTGGAAAGACTGGTTTCCCCAGAGCAGCACCCTGGACAGGTATGTACGGTTACTTAGGCCCACTGGCAGGACTTCAGCTGCCCAGTGGTTTTGGGGTCTCTGGAATGAGGTGGGAAGTTACTCACAGGAGGGTCATAGTTATTCCCCAGATTCCTATTGACTGTATTCTGGGCAATGTATTACCACCAGTGTTAGAATAGCTGGGGGAGGGTGCCCCCCTAGGGCACACTAAAAGCTCAGGTTTCTGGGGGTACTACTCTCAAATGGAGGGTACGAAAGCCAAGATAGAGGGGCAGGAGGTGGAGACCGTCTACAATGGGGGGACCATCGTAACAGTAGTTACCAGCTTTGACCCTAAGACTAACCCCGGTGAGGCCACCTGTGCCCTGGAGGCACTGCTTGTGCTGTCACAGAGAGAGAAGACCTGCACCAGGAGCCCCCTGCATGAAACAGACAGAGTGTGTCACCCTTGACAGGGTGGTGGGTCCTCCTGGAGGTTTTAGTTTGCCAAGCAAATGTTCAGCAACAGGGTAAAGATTATGGGCTGAGAGGCCAGTCTCTAGACACCAACCCCGGATTGGAGGGAAAGAGAGTGGAAGTAGGGTGCCTAACACCTTGACCCACACAGTGAGAAACCTCAGAGGTCTTAAGAACCCCAGGGGAAAGTAGGACATTCCTTGCCAGCCCCAAGGCTGGAAGTGAGGCCTGCCGAATGCCTCTGCTTGGAGCCTCCAAATGGCAATGGATGGCCAGTGGCTTGCCTCTTGACAGTGACTGCGGTCGGTGGCATCTGTTGGTTGTGGTCTTCATGGGCAGAGTTTTTCCCATGGATGGGGAAAGAATTATGACCCAAGGGTTGGAATGGGCCACATCGCCTTGTTGGCCAAGGTGGCACTGTCTGCCTACTGGGATGCATCTGTGAACAGGCTCAGGTCCAGGGCTCCACAGATGGGGTTCACATATGAGGAGAAGGGTTCCCCATGGGCTAGTGTAGTGACCCCAGAGAACAGGGGGATACAGTTAGGCTTAGATGTATATAGAACTGATAAGTGCCATTGCAAAAGAAAACCATTGTGCATGTTCTATCGTATAAGCAGGGACATTCATCAAGGTACTGATGAGTCAACTGTAGCTTTTGGCTGGAGGAGGTCATGTTAGACCCGGCTCTTTTTGCAGTGTCACTCTCAATATTTGCCTTCTGTTGCTGAACCCATTTTTGTTGGCATTTGGACTCTGCATGTTTTTCCTGCTAACCAGTGGTAAAGTGCTTGTGCTCTCGCTCCCTAAAATATGGTAGAGTTGGCATATACTTGATTGGTACATTCAATTTATTTGCAAGTCCCTAGTAAATGGTACTACATGTACCAAGGGCCTGTAAATTAAATACTATGTGTGGGCAGCAGCAGTCCTTGTGCCATCTTCTAAACTTAAAGACTGTCCCTGTACATCTTTGGGGTGAGGCCAAATATAGTGACAAGAATGGCTTTCATGGGGGCATAGCTCATTTGATCATCTATCTCTAATGTCAGTGGGGTATCCATCTCCACATCAGGCCCAGCTCCAGAGACTAGCTCCCCAATCTTCTCTGGAACCCTGTGCATTCTCAGAGCTATGTCATATGCTGAAAACGCTTCTCCACCACATAGCTAGTCACCAGGTATTAAGGGATGTGCAACTTCCTGGACATTGTGATGTCACTGCCACCATTGCTGCTGGTCTTGGAGAGCTGTTGCCTTTGAGATCCAGCTCTTTCTGACTCATTTCAGGAGACAGAGGAATTTTCTTTTCCTCCAGAGCAGGTTTCCTCTCCTACAGGGCCCTCTGTACAACAGCCTGCTTCCTGGCTGATTCCATATTTTTCTCCTCTGCAGCTGCTTTCTTTTCATTTGCAGCCAGCTTCAGCTTGGTCATCTGTAAACTGCATTCCCTATCTACCCTCCTGTCCTTCAGTACCTCAGGTGATAGGCTGTGGGAGGACACACTGCTGCCTATTCGGGATCTGTTAGGGAACCTCACTCCTTTATGCCCTCCTCTCTCCTCTGGGGCCATGGCCAGGAGGTTTTCATACTCTTCCTCTATTACTTCCTCATCTTCTGCAGCATCCCCATCCTCCTCCTGCTCTTGTGACGTAGATAGTTGCTGGTGGCCCTCTTCCAAGGACATGAGAGCTTTCTGGAGTGCCTGTCTCTTTAATCTCCTTCACACTGGTAGTCCCCTATCCCTGCAAAATCCTTTCAGCTCTGCCACCATGTAGCTTTTAAGGTTGCCGAGACCAGTCTTAATGCTTGCAAGCAAATAGCACAGTTGCAGAAGTGAGGTAGGAATTACATTTGGGGGAAAAGTAAAAATAGCCACTTAAGGAGAATTTAAAAAAATGCACGGTTGCATCTAATGTCAGATTTTTTTATATGGGATTTTGGGGTTTACACAAATCACTAAGAGGCACAGCGCAAACACAAGTACTGGATTCCACTGCTGTCCCGAATATAAGAAACTGAATTATTACTTGATGGGGTGGAAGCCCTACTCAGGTGACAACCACAATCCTTGTCAGGGTGAACCACGAAAGTCTTTACATTTATCTCTGCTTATTCATCTGGCAGACTGGCATAAAAGCAGTCTGGCTTACCTTAGAGGCAATGTATATAGCATTTATGCAGCACACAAACTGCAATAAAATAAAAACACAACACAAGGAAAATGTAAATGCAATTCAGAGAAATAGAGTAAATGGTATTATATAAAATGATACCACAGTGCTAAAAATCAAATGAATAAAGCCGGCGATATTCAATTTTAAAGATTTAAATGAAAATAGTGCCTAAATGCACAAAGCACTTGCACCACCTGGTGCAGTCATCTGGTTGAGCTACACTGGGGAAAGTCACAACATCAGTTGGCCGTGATGGAGCACCGGTCCAATAAAGGATGCGGTTAGCCCAGCTGAAGTGGTACCTTCTCAGGTCCAGTGCGAAGAGTTCTATTTGCGTTAGAGTTGGCTGTGAGGAGGCTTTCAGCACAGAGTGGTCCAGGGGTAGTCATTGCTGTAGCACGAAGATCAGGTTGCCGCTGGAGCTTTGTGTTTCGTGATCACTGCTGGCTGTTGTTTGAAGTGCAGGTCTCGCATTGCCGGTTGTTGCGGACAGTTGCTGTGAGTGCTAAAAACAGGTCTCACAAGAGCGTTGCTTTGACAGTTATTGGGGACAGCACCATTTGGGGGCAAATGGGCACATTCTCATTCTGGAGAAACTGAGACTTCAGTATTTTCACTTTTTCTTCTTGGAGGAGCTTCCACTCATACTGGCCAAGATTCCAGGACCTGGTTGCACCACTTGGGGATCAGGACCCACTCCAACAGGGTCCAGCAGCAGAGCTCAAACAGATCGAGTTGCAGCAGGTCAGTTGAGCAGCTGAAGGGAGGTATTAGAAGCTTATTGGGTCCCTGTAGCTTACACAAGAGGTCAGTCAACTGACCCCTGCGGTCACTCTGGGCTGCCTAGCATGAAGGCAAGCCAGTCCAGAATTACGACTTAAAAAAGCAAGGCAGCCCTTCCAGCAGCAGCACAGTCATTCTTATGAATCTGGTACACATCAAGAAGAGTTCTCAAGAATAGCTGTGGAGATCCAGTACTTATACCTGATGCCAGCCTTTTTGTGGGGGGACTCCCTGTCCTACCCCCAACAATGGCTATGCAAAGGTCTTCCCGTTCTTTGTGTCAAGGCTCCAAACTGTGTGAGGTAACAAAAGGCAGGGCATGCCTCATGTCAGGTTCCTTTGGGGGGTTTTATGACGTTAAAACACATGCATTTACAATGATTGCCTTTACAACGAATAAGCTTTTACCATACATGGCTTTACAACAATAAGTATGTATATTTAATGTAAGTTAAATCAATATATTAAATATATGGATGTATATGTGTGTAATTAAAACTTTTAAAAAACTATTAGAACTTTAAATGTTTCTTTATTGTTGGAAAACCCAACTAATTTATTTATTTTTAATTACTCTTACTGCCTATACCCTACTCACTCCTAAACCCTAGAAAATACCCTTACCACCACATACCTTTACTCAGGCCTTATCCTAAATGTACCCTTAATATCCTATACCACTAACCACTTCTATACCCAGAAAACATCCTTACCACCCCTGCCTTTACCCACCCCACACCCTAAAAATACCTCACCTTTCAATGCGCCTACCCACCTTACCCACCCTAAACCCCCAAAACACCCCTACTACCTTATACCCTTACCTACCCCATAACCTACAAATACCCTTACCCACCCCTAAACCATATGGAGTTTTACATGTCCTAGCAGTGAAAAAAACACCTAAAGTCAATTGTCACTGTTATAAGGCCTATCTCTCCCATTGACTAACACTTGGTTACCTTATTCTTATTACATTTAAGAAGTGGTAACTTTAGATATGCTGTTTGCACTCAACTGAATTGTAATTTAAAATCCTTTTTAATGGTAAAGTCAGATTTTAAGTTACAATTTTGAAAATGGCAGTTTTAGAAAGTTGGCATTTTCTTGTCCCAAGCTACTGTGCCTTCCTCTAGTATCCTGGGTCACATTACTGTGAAAGGCTCTGCTGTTGGGGGTTTGTGTATTGTTTACAGACAGTGAGACAAAAGGGGCTTAAGTGAGGCAAGATGGGTTGGAGATAAGCTGTATGCAGCCTCATTTACACTTCAAAAGACTTTCCCTATAACACCTACAAATTAATCTGACAGCAGGGATACAAGAAGCTTCATAGGCCTCTCACCAACTGCCCAGCTGACCTGCTGCAACTGAAACTGATCTCAAAGAGGTGCTCCCAGATCCTGGACCCTAAGCTGGTATCACTGGAAGAGCCACCAAAAAGAAAAGATGAAAATCTAGAAATTTGGGCTCCTCACAAATGGGCCCGTTTGAACCTAAACTCTGGAGACCGTGACGACTGCCAAAGCATGGTGGACCACCTGGCTTCACCGGCGGAGATTATTCCTAGAGGGTAGTCAATGCTGCCAATGAGATGAAGTTTCATCCCATGATGCACAAATCAGCACAGAGGACAGTGGATGTCGAACGACCAATGGCGGTAACGACCACCACGCTCAGAAACGGGATCCGCCAACAACAGAAGCACACATTGGCAAATTTAAAAAGCACACACCTGACACACATCCACGCCACCATAAAACACACACATACACAACCCACAATCCTTTGCAACGCCAACAGCACCACAGAAATCTACACCACAACACACATATAGTCAACCAGCACACAAGTCACACACACAAAACCACCACCAAAAATCAAACACAGCACACACACCATAACAGACTACACACACAACAGCACCGTCACCAACACACCCACAACACACACCATGTCACCCTCTAAGCACCCCAGCTTCACCGACAGGGAGCTAAGGACCATGGTGGATGAAATACTCAGGGTCGAGTCGCAGCTATTTGGGGCACAGGTGCAGCAGACACCTTTGGCCAAGAAGATGGAGCTATGGCAGAGTACTGTCAACAACGTCAATGCTGTGGGAATCCATCCACGCACAAGGGAGGACATCAGGAAGAGATGGAACGACCTGCGAGGGAAGGTGCGTTCCATGGCATCACGACACAACATACCAGTACAGAAGACTGGCAGTGGTTACCCACCTCCTTCCCCCCAAATACACCGTCTGGGAGGAGAGGGTCTTGGATATCCTGCACCCAGAGAGCCTCAATGGACTCCCTGGAGGACTGGACTTGGGTAAGTCAACAACACCTGGAGTGCATGTATCACCCCATCCCTCTCACTAACACCATCCCCTACCCAGCTCACAACACCCAGACACTCCTACCCATGTTCCCTGCATGCCCACCCCCCCCCCCCCCAGTCCCACAGATCACTATCCAGTCCCCTGTGCACAGTCACCAACCCAGGCATGAAATGGCAGGAGCATTACAACACCCAGAATGCAACACCCCCTCACTAAATGCATCCAAAAGAACACGAAGGGAGCCTGCATGCTACCACATGGAAATGGAACCACTAATAACTCATAAGCAAGCTGCAAAGGACAAGTAAGTGCAGGACACCCACATCTTTATTCTCTCACACACAGGCACCACCACCCATGCTACCCGGACGGAGATGTCACGGAGTGACAGTCTTCTACCTGAAGATGAAGGCCCCTCTCAGGAGAGTGCAGAGGGATGCTTGGACACAGAGGAAATGTCTGGGCCATCCCACAGCCCTGGATAGTCACCCTCCAGAAGCCCCACCCAATACACCACTAACACCCCTACCACTCAGCCACCACCATCAGCACTGGCACAGCGCCCCCACACCAGTGTCTCCAGGCCACAGATTGGTTGCCCACAAATACAGAGGCCGGAGTTTCTACCCCCCACCAGGCAGGATGTTGAAGGGCCCAGTGCAAGTGGGACTTCCAGACCATGGCAAGGGACACAAGTACAGGGGGCTAGGGACAGTGGGAGGGGAGCAGTGGGTCAGGGGGGTGGCCCAAGGTTGGAGGCTGCTGCCCAAGAGGCCATTGCTGTTGCCTGGGAGCATACCACCATTCCCAGGACTGGATGGCCCAGATATCCTGGCCACGCTGGAGGAGGATCAGAGGATGCATGTAGCACACAATCAGGAGGCTATGGAGAAATGGAAACAGTTGAATGCTACCATGGCCACCACTGCAGGGGTGATGCACAGCCAGCCTGAGTCCTCCACCTACCTGCAGGCCCCTTCCACAAGCCAGGACAATGTCCTGCCATCCACATCTGCAGCTGCTACTGGACTGGTGGCGCTATCAGAGGACTCACAGGACACCAGCACCCCTTCCCCTGCAGCCCAGCTTCTCCCTCGCAAACGTGGCCTCAGACCCAGACATCCCTGTGAAACACCAGCCAAGACCAAGCCCACCGCCAGGAAGTGACTCTCCCCTGAGCTGTCTCCCTTGTGTGCCACTGAGCTACCTTCTCGACATGCCACAGCCATTTCACCATCTTCCAATGGCACCATGGACTATGCCCCTGTGCTACCAACAGCTGTGGAAATGTACCAGAGTATATTGTTTGCCATTTACCCACTCCCTTACACTGTCCCACCCATCACTCATGGATGTTTTGTCTTAGAATAAATACACTTGTGCACTCAAAATATGTGTCCTTCATTAATATGAGCAATCAACTGGAAATTTGAATATATTAGCCAGTTACCATCATAATGCCATTTTCATTGCATGAGGGGGTCTAACAGACTAGTGTTAGAAGTATGTCACACTGTACATCCCATTGCTGTAACACACATCTACTCCTTCATTCATGAAGTTTACACATCACTGGTAGGGGACACCACAGCACTTTGCACATGAGTCACCCTGAAACAATGCAGTAAACCCACTGGCATCATAGAACAGTACCTGAGAGTCACTGGAAGTATAGCCAAATTAGCAGGATCCTGGAGGTGATGTCTTGCCCCTCTGACTTCCCCATCACTCTCATCCATCCTCTGAGGTCACAGGGGTGGTTGGAAGCATCCTCCTCATCCAGTAATGGGACAGCTTTCCTCAAAGCCAAGTTGTACAGCATGCAGCAGGCCACCACTATCTGACACACTTTGTCAGGGACATAGCACAGGGATCCCCCAGAAAGATGGAGGCAACAAAATCTAGAGTCCTATGGTTCGCTCAATGACCCGTCTAGTGCAACCATGTGCACCATTATAATAGATTTCTGCATCTGTCCTAGGATTCCTCACAGGTGTCAGGAGCCATTGCATGTTTGGATAGCCAGAATCCCCTGGAAAAGTGGACAAAAGAGGGTTGAAACACACACTATCTACTTGCATACAGCCTGGCTGTCAGCTATCTGACTGATCCAGTGTCATACACACTCACCTGAGCCAAGCTCTGTTACCCTGTAGTTGTCCCATCATGTGTGGCACACTGCTGTTTCTCAGGACAAAGGAGCCATGGACTGATCCTGGGAACCTTGCAATGACATGAGTAATGGACTGTTCAGCAGTGCACACCAACTAGACAGTCAAGGAGTGAAAGTTTTTACCATTTCTGAACCCCTGTTCAATTACTCTTGGAGGTATGAGGTCTATGTGGGTACCATCAATGGCACCTATCACATGGGGGATATTTGCAAAAGCATAGAATCCAGATCTGATGGATGTGAGATCAGCCCTTTAGGGAAAGTGGACATAACTTTGCAATTGAGAAAATTAGACAGGATGTAGCTGAACACTGGCTGAGATACGGCGGCTGCCATGCTCACTGCCACTTGGAATGAGCCTGTGACCAGAAAATGTAGCAGATAGTACCTGCACAGTTGTTGGTATGGCATGGGGATTCCTATCAGCTGGCATCAGAACAGGCTCCATTTGTGCATAGAGTTCCAGGATTGTGGCTTGATTCAGGCGGTAAGTGATGATGATGTGACGTTCCTCCATGGTGGCCAGATCAACCAGGGGTCTGTAAACAGATGGGGCCCTCCCTCGCCACATGGGTCTGTACCTATGGGGGTGGAAGAGAGCCACACTGAAATGCGACAACACTTCAATGACATTGTTCCACCATTCATCTTGTACTGCAACACTATTGTCCCAGACGCAGAGAACATAGTAATCCTGTCAGGGTAATGTCTGGTGAGGTGTGTATGTTTCATTGCATCACAGTGCTGGCACACTTCCCACTATGATCGTATGAGGATTACTGATCATACCAGTACTCAACAAAGGGGAGAGGGACTGGAGCCATGGATTAGGACCCCGGACAGACAATGAAGGCGTAGTGGTTGCCCTACAGGTAGTGTAGTGTAGGAAGTGACTTCATTCAGCTGGCATTAGTCGTCATGGCGGTAGGCGGTGTTCACCACTGTGTCCCTGTTCATTGGATATCATTGGCGTCTATGGGGAAGCAGGGCCAATTTACCGCCTTGCACACCACCGTGGTAAATACGGCCATTCCGCTTTACCCTTTGCCCTTGCCACTTGACACCTGCACCTCGAGAGGGACGGAACTCCATTGCGTGTGCTGCTGTGTCCTGACTCTGGTCCTTAACGATGGCACGTGCTACAGGGGAATGGGCCCCGGCCTTCACCACATGGGAGCTGGAGAAGCTGGTGGACGGGATCCTACCCCCGCATGCAAAGCTGTATGTACGACCACAGGCTCAGGTAAGTTGCTATTTGACATCCATGAATGTGTGTGAATGTGGCGGATGCCTGTAGGCGTTTTTGTTTTCTGTGGATGCTTACCCGTAATTTGACTGGCAGTTGTTATCTTGGCTATTGTCAATATGAGTGTCTCCATGGGCCATGTCAGGTCGAACTGGCATGGCATTTGTGTATGGGGCACCCACACGGACGTCAGCGCCCATCAGAAGAAAGGATTCTGGCAAGCCATCGCCAGGGAAAAGCAGACCCTGGGGGTCTACAAACGGCAGAGCAGCCACTGCAGAATGCTGTGGGGGGACCTGCGGCGCTGGTCCAGGAAGACCGAAGAGGCCCAGCTGGGGACGGCCTCCCAATGTGGGAGAGGTGCCCGTTAGACCCTGACCCCCCTAATAGCCCGCATGCTGGAGGTGGCCTATCCCGATTTGGATGGGCACTTGAACGCAGCACAGCAGCCACAAGGGGGTGAGTACCAACACTATTGTGATGCTACTATGCTGAGTGTAGTTAGGTCCCATGGGGTGCATGCAGTGTGGTGCCAGACCCATATACAGGTGTGTCTCTGCAGTCCTGCCCCCCTCTGCGTCCGTGGGATGGTGTCTGTAGGAAGCTGGCTCTGTATAGAATATCCCTAAAATGGATCCAAATACTGGGGTATCTATGAGGTCAAACTGAATTTTTTCTGTATGGTTGTTTGCACAAAGCCTGGACAAGGGTGTTGTTTGATAAACGATAAGCCCGGAGGACAATTCTGAGCCATTCATGGCTCTGACTGGTTCAGGGACGTCTTTTCTGACAGTTGTAATATTTAGGGTTTTAGCCAAACCCAAGTCTAGAAAGTTTCCGGTAGCCCCAGAGTCAAGCAACATGGGAATGACCTTACGCACCTTAGGGGACAACACTAACGTCACAATAAGAGTTAGCTGTCGAGGTACTGGACAGGTGATACTAGCCAGAAGATGTGAGACCATAATGGCCTCAGAATTTATCGAGCCAGTTAGTTTTCCATCTGGTCAGGAAGAGAGAATTCAGGCTCTGTTACCGCTCCAATGGCTTTCTTAGGAGCAGCAGGCTTGTTAGGAAATTCCCGAGCAAAATGCCCTGCCTTACCGCATTATAAACACAGTTTCAATTTTTCCTACGTTCTTTCTCTTCCTTAGATAGTGGGCAAGCACACTGCCAATTAGCATGGGCGCAGGTGTATCATGAGTGGGAATGGTGGACTCCTTTTTCTCAGTTTTGAGCACCACTAAGCGTGTGTCACCCCAGAATTTTTCTCCCTTACGTTCACTCAAGCGGCTATCCAATCGTACCACCAGGTCAATGAACTCGGAACACTCCGTAGGAGGTTCCACAATTTGGGCTAGAACATCCTTGAGATCGTCCTGAAGGCCACGATAGAAGAGGGAGGTCCTTTTCTCCTCAGGCCACTCAGTCTCTGCCACTAACCGACTGAAAGAGGTGATATAGGACAGTAGATCCTTGTTTCCCTGGCGCAAATTCAGCAGCTCATTGTCACTGGCTTGCACGAAGAGATGTCTGGCATACAGTTTCCGCAAGGCTTCCTTGAACCGGTTGATATCAAACAGTATAGGGTCATTGTGCTCTACCTGCAGAATAGACCAATTAGATGCATTGCCTCCCAAATAAGAGATAATAAAAGCTACCTTTGCAGCATCGTTGGGGAATGCAGCTGCCCGACACAAAAACTGTAGCTGGCATGTTAAGAAAAATGTTGAACTTGGCACTATCTCCCAAAAACCTTTATGGAGGAGTTAAGGGCATAGGGGTTGGTGTTATGAGCATTACCTGCATGGGTTGTGTGGTGGTAGTCGTTGGGCCTGAATCGGGTCTAGGAACATGATTAGACGGGTCAAACTGAGGGGCCTGTAGTACTGGAGATCTTTGTTTTAGTTTGACTCCTCGCCAGGGGTGTCTTGTGGTTTATACCGCTGTAGTTCAGTGTGCAACTCCAGGTTCTCTTGCTTTAAGGAAAGAACTTCCTTCTGTAATCCTGCTAGGGCCCTAGTTAAATCTAATAAAGATGGAACATCCTTATCAGCTGGTAAAGCCTGTGCTAAACCTTTGAAAGTACCCATTGAGGAATCCATCACCCAGGCAGCCCTGTATGTTGTAGCTTTGCTTTATGTCGAGACAGGCCACTCACCTGAAAAGCAGGATGTCTGCGGGGGCGATGGTATGCACCCTGACCTCCTGGAACACCTCTCGGCACTTCCTGGTGGAAACAGAAACCCTGGCAGGTGTCCCAAAAGGAAAGGGGGAGTGGAAGAGAAAGAGACAAAACACTGCCACATCTTGCTGGTCCAGCCAGGCACCCTGTATCTTCGGGGGCAGGTCGCTGTTGACAGAGTGATAGTAGAGTTAGTGCACTCAACTGAATCTCTCTTTCTGATATGGGCACGAGAGTGGTAGAAGAACACTGAGATGCTCCAGCACTTTTCTTGGATAATAATAACTGTTGCCACAATTACTAATACTGCATTACCAAAAATCCAAACTGAGTTCCATAACAATAAGTACTGCAACACTAGGGCTGCCTTCACAGAAATTCACTGTTGCACACTACAATTAGAACTGTGGTTGCACTTATCATGCACAAGAAAGACAAACAAGGGCATAAATTATATCACATATAACTTTCCTGCATGCATAGGGTTAAACTAAAAGGAACAAAAACAATTCAAGAAATACAAACGTCCACTCTGGGTTTAAACAGTTAGGGTGGCACAGTTTGGATTGGTTTCACTGTGTGTGTGAAAAACCCTTCAAAAGCAAATTCCTCAAACCTGAAACACTGGTATGAATGACACAAATATATCCAAGAGTTATACTATTAGAGAAAGAAAAGTCGCGTAAATGCTCTTTTAAAATTGCACTGTCACTTTTTGTAGTACTTGAGCTCAAGCAGATTTCCTGAAACACATTTAGGCAAGTAACTAAAATAATAATGTAGAATGTTCAGAAATGCATTTGTCTCTTCAAGATAAGCACACTGCCAAAATACGAGGTCTGAAATACACCAGCTGTTCTAGAAACGTGCGGCGCTCAAAGAACAAACTCCCTGGAGAATACTAGTCACTTAGCTGCAGTCTTTTCCAGAGTGCTGGAGGAATGCCTGGTGTCAGCTGGTACAGGAACGAAGAAAATAATTGCCTCAAAAGTCCTGAATACGAGGATAACAGCAGGGGCTGTATTGCCAAATCAGATGCTGAAATCAGAAAGCAAAATGAAGCCAAGCTGGGAGGCATGCTGCACTTTGCTATTTATAGCCAATCAGGAAAGCAGTTGAGTTTCTATATGTGGATGAGTCACCACACCCAATTAGAAGCATATGTCTATACCAAACCCAATTAGAAGCACATATCTACACATGCTCACATTAGCAAACAAGCATTGATAAAACCAATTGTGTAACACAGCACATTATGTTTACTTCAAAACATGAAGAGAACAGAGATATGATTTAACCCTAATCCCTGGGGATACTGACAGATAACGCAGGAGGCACCTTGGGGATTCCTGACAATACTAATGCTCTTTTTGGGGTAGTGTGGTCAAGCAGTTAGGCTTATCAGAGGGAAGTGTTAAGAATGTGTTGTATACACAGGCAATAACTGAGAACACACACTCAAAGACTTAACTCTAGGCCAATAGTTTTTTTTTGTTTAAGAGAAAAATATTCTTTTCTTAATTTATTTTAGAACCACAAGATTCAGAATTCAAGTAAGTACATAAATTGTAAGGCACTTGGCATAGGTAAATATAGAACTTTGAAAGAAAACAGTAAATGTACATAGTTTGGCATAAAATGGCAATAAGCTTTTTTTAAAGTGGACACCGTGCAAAATTCAACAGTTCCTGGGGGAGGTAAGTGAAGGTTACTTTGTCAGGTAAGTAAAGCACTTACAAGTTCAGTCTCCGGGGCATAGACAGCGCACCGTTAGGGGTTCAAGTTAACTCCAAACGCCCAGCACCAGCAACACAGGGCAGGTCAGGTGTAGAGGTTGAAGAGGGGCCCGAATAACAGATGCCGATGGAGACTAAGGGTGCTGCAGTGCAAGTCTGCTAGCAGGTAAGTACCTGCGTCCTCGGGGAGCAGACCAGGGGGGTTTTGTAGAGCACTGGGGGGGTCCCAAACAGGCACACAAAATACACCCTCAGCGGCACGGGGGATGCCAGGTGCAGTGTGCAAACAAAGCATTGGGGTTGTGATTGAAATCATTGGAGGGACTCGGGGGTCACTCTGGCGATGCAGACAGGGCACGGGGGGCTTCTCAGGCCAGCCACCGACTGGGCGAAGGTGAGGGCCGCCTGCTGGTCACTCCTGCACCGGGAGTTGGTTCCTCTCTGGTCTGGGGGCTGCAGGTGCAGTGCTTCTTCCAGGCGTTGGGTTCTTTGTTACCGGCAGTTGCAGTCAGGGGGATCCTCTGGATTCTCTCTGCAGGGGTCGTCGTGGGGGTTCAGGGAGGTTGTCTCAGGGTGGACAGGTCGTGGGAGTCGCCGGGGGGTCTTCTCTGCGGTGTTGGTTTCTCTGGACACGGGCCAGGGGCGTCGGGTGCAGAGTGTTGGGGACTCACGCTTCAGGAGTGAGGTGGGAGTCCCTTTAAAGATGGTTTCATCTTTGTTGCTTTGGGCAGAGCCACTGTCCACACAAGTTTCTTGGTCCTTGGGGTTTGCAGGGCAGTCCTCTGAGTTGGCAAAAGTTGCTGGAACCCCTGGATTCGTTACTGTTGCAGGTTCTTTGAATCTGGAGACAGGCCGGTAGGGCTGGGGCCAAAGCAGTTGTTGTCTCCTCCTTCTCTGCAAGATTTTCAGGTCAGCAGTCCTTCTTCTTGTTAGGTCATCAGGAATCTGAAATCCTGGGTTCAGGGTTGCCCCTAAATACTGAATTTAGGGGTGTGTTAGAGTCACAGGGCAGTAGCCAATGGCTACTGTCCTTGAGGATGGCTACACCCTCCTTGTAATCCCTCCCTTTGGGGAGGGGAGCACATCCCTATCCCTATCCCTATTGGGCTAAATCCTCCAAAACAAGATGGAGGATTTTCCAAGGAGGGGGTCACTTCAGCTCTGGTCACCTGGCTGAGGGGGTGACTCCTCCTTGTTTTTCTCATTATCTCCCTGGACTTGCCGTCAAAAGTGGGGGCGGGCATCTCCACTAGCTGGAGTGCCCTGGCTCATTGTAACACTAAGCCTGAGCCTTTGAGGCTCACTGCTAGGTGTTATAGTTCCTGCAGGGGGGAGGTGTGAAGCACCTCCACCTAGTGCAGGCTTTGTTTCTGGCCTCAGAGAGCACAAAAGCTCTCACCCCAGGGGGCCAGAAACTCGTTTCAGTGGCAGGCTGGTACAGACCAGTCAGTCCTGCACTGAATGATTGGGTAAAATACAAGGGGTATCTCTAAGATGCCCTCTGTGTGCATTTTTTAATAAATCCAGCAGTGGCATCAGTGTGAGTTTATTATTCTGAGAAGTTTGATACAAACTTCCCAGTTTTTGGTGTAGCCATTATAGAACTGTGGAGTTCGTTTTGACAAACTCCCAGACCATATACTTAAAATGGCCACATTGTACTGACAATGTCTAAGAATGGACTTAGACACTGTAGGGGCATATTGCTCATGCAGCTATGCCCTCACCTGTGGTATAGTGCATCCTGCCTTAGGGCTTTAAGGCCTGCTAGAGGGGTGACTTACCTATGCCACAGGGAGTATTTTGTGTGCATGGCATTCTGAGGGGGATGCCATGTCGACCTTGCTTTTTTCTCCCCAACAACACACACAATCTGCAATGGCAGTGTGCATGTGTTAGGTGAGGGGTCCCTTAGGGTGGCACAACACATGCTGCAGCCCTTAGGGACCTTCCCTGGTCACAGGGCCCTTGGTACCACTGGTACCTTTTACAAGGGACTTATCTGTGTGCCAATTGTGGAAACAATGGTACATTTTTTGTGAAAGAACACTGGTGCTGAGGCCTGGTTAGCAGGATCCCAGCACACTCTCAGTCAAGTCAGCATCAATATCAGGCAAAAAGTGTGGGGTAGCTGCAACAAGGAGCTATTTTCCTACAGTGTCCTTAGGAAGATATGGCTGGGAATGTAGGCCTGTGAGGGGTCCCCTGTTTGGGCTATTGGTTTAGATGTAGCCTCATAAATTTGCAGATTTGTTGTCTTGCCATCGTCTCTCATTGTATCCTTATGCAAAGTGTATCAGAGCAGAGGGCCAGGATGGTCATGTAGTGTACTGTGGGATCATGCCTAGCAGTCAGGAGCACATTCATGTCAACTATTGTCTTTGCTGGGGGTTAGTGCCTGAGATGGGTGGGGGTGTATGTGAGCAAACAGGTATGTTTGCCTTGATTTGACATACTTCTTTCTTGCTTTGTCCCCCCCAGCCCTCTGTGCTCTTGTGTCCTTGTGTGCTTTAGCATCATCTGGCGAGGGAGCTGAGGCACTGGCGAGTGGGAATGCTGGAGCCCACGGTTCCCAGGAGGCAGAGACCACAGACGCCAAGGGGACCAGTGGGTTGGAGGGCGAGGGGAGCACCACAGGGGAGGCAACGACCACTGGAGGTAGTGACTCCGACAGCTCCTCCAATGGCAGCTCCCTGGTGGTGGTGGACCCTACTGGGCGCACCTACTCTTTGTCATCTTCCACCACCCCCATACCATCACCACCCCCAGTAGCTTTCCTGTGAGTAGCCTGTGCCCGCTCATCCAGTAGGGTGGACGTCTCCTTCGTCCCAGGCACCTTATCTCCTGCCCCGTTAGCCCTGCTGCCCTCACTGAGGAGGCTATTGGCCTCCTGAGGAGCATCTCTGAAGGTCAGACAACCATTGTGAATGCCTTTCAGGGGGTGGCATCAGAGATGCAGCAATGCAATGCGTTCCTAGAAGGCATTCACGGTGCCATGTCTAGCCTACAGAGACCTTTAAGGCCCTGGCCTCCTCTTTGACGGCAGCCAGTGTACCTGGTCTTTCTGTCCCTCCTCCCACCACCTCTACCTCTTCCAGCACCCCACTCCCTTCTCCCATCTCAAGCACACATCCAGAAAGCCATGCACCCAAATCAACACCCAAGAAGCAGGCAGACAAACACAAGCACCACACTTCCCACCACATGCAGACATAGCAACATCCACCTCCTCCACTGTGTCCACCCCCCTCCTCCCAGGACACAGAAATGCTCCCCAACAACCACTCCACATGCATCCACCAAACATGGGCATACTGTACAAGCACCTGTATCACCACCTCATACCACCACTCCCTCAACCTCCACTCCCAAACCTGTATCCAAGACCCCTCCAACTGCTCCTCAAGAGCTTTCCCTCTCCCATGTTGACATGTTTGAACCCACTGGCCCACCCAGTCTTATCCCTAAACGTTCCCTTGGTCTCCAGAAACCCACTCCTTCCTCATCCAAGTCCTCCCCAGTCCGCACTACCCATTCCTGTGCCCCTTCCCCAGGGAGGAAGAAGACCCATGTTGCCCAGGGTCCCTCTGCCACCCCCAGGTCCAGGCCCAGTCCTCCTCCTCCCCCTCCTCCTCCTCCGAAGGGCAAGCCCAAACCCTCTATGCCCCCAGAGCCTATGCCCAAGACCCCCCCTTCCAAACCTGAGCCCCTAGCCCCACCACCCCCTGAGGTGCCTGGCTGCCCCATTGATGCCCCTTCTCAGTATTTTTTTTTTCCATCGTAGGAGTCAAGTGTCGGCTATATTTGCCCTCCCAGGACTTTGAAATGGACTGGCCAATGGCCTAGTTTGAACAATTTATTTTTGTTAGAAATAAATTCTGTTGCCAGCAGATGTTTGGTGCTACGTTGACCTGTTGTGCAGCGTTTCACTGTGGGGATGTGGTGTACACATGTGTGTGCATTGGTGCAGATATTTGTTGGCTTGTGTCTCGTAAGTACATTTTGTTAGGGTATATATGGCTTGGGGTGGTGGAAGGGGTTGGGTGTGCTTTGCGGTGTGGTGGGTGTGCAATTGTGCCCTTTCCTCCCATGTGTGCTAGGCTGGGGTACTTACCGTCGTCTTTGTCGGCGGTCACGGTCCTGGAGAAATATGGCAAGGATAAGCACTGGCATTATTTCCAACTCTCGCTCCATGTCCGCGTCAGCGTGTTCTCTGTGGCTCCGGTGAGTGCTTCCCTTTATATGGTTCGTTTCCGCCAAGCTTTGTGTGGTGGTGGTTCCCGCCCTGGAACTGATGGCAGAGTGGTATATCATTATATGGTGGTCGGGTTGGGCCTTTCCGCCGGGCTGAAGATGGCCTCCGCCGTCGTCGGCGGTGCTACCAAGATGGTGGTGAGTGGATGTGCCGCTGGATGCTTCTTTATTTGCCGGTCTGCACTGCTGGCCTATTGGCGGTAGTTACCGCCACCGCCTGTGGTGCGGCCTTTCCCGCCAGGTTCATAATGACTGCCTAGGTGTTAAACTGGGCAGAATCTGTTTTAAGAGTCTGGCATTATGAAAACAAGTTTTGAGTTTCTCTGGCAACTGGATGTTTTAATGATAGGACATTATCACTAGGAACCCCTATGTTGTGGACAACTTTAGTCAGGGTAGGTGGAGGGCCCACAATTCTGAGCCAGCAGGTCAGAAGCCTCAAGTCTATGGATTGAGGTGTTGCACGAATCTCTGTCTTTGCTGAATCCAAGTGCAAGAAGTGGAGCCAGTGAACAGTAAACAAAACAGTTGCAAGAAGGGAGTGGCCTTGTCTTGAAGGATGTTATCTGCTGAAACAGGGAAGAAAAAAGATTAACTGATTATTGTCTGCATTTAAATAAATCTAGAACCCTGCTGATGAAGAAGAGATGAAAGATGGTGTAGGTATGAATTAAACAAAAATGTGGATGAAGCAGAACCCTGAATGACTCAGCAAGGAATTGGTTTTAAACCAGAGTACAAATGAGGCAACAGTTCCTGGCACTTTCTATCAGCAAAAAAATGACTTAATCTCTTGAACACCAGCACCTTTGTATCCTACAAACTGTAGTAGTTGGAACAGGCTGTGGTTTGACTAATAAGCAAGCAAAGATATGGGTTAATTATTGCCCAGATCTGAATGGTCCGATGCAGATTTTTTCAGCAACAATTTTCAGAGATAGGGAAAAATACAATTAGTTAGAGAACAATTATAAAGATTCAGAAAGAGATCCATATTTTTTTAATACTGAACAATTCTTGCTGGGACAACATCAGGAGAATAACCAGTGGATCAGCTGTTTTGAATCACTTTTTGCATAATAGAAGAAAAGGTGCTGAAACAAAGTAACAGTGTCTTTCTGGAGATTTTCTTCTCAAATCATTCTATTCAAAATACCACCAGTTCCACTGACTCAAATGTGGTTACATGTTTTATTTTTATTTTCATACCATTTCCATCCTTCCATAGCTAGATTCAGTAAAACAGTCTTTCCAACAAACCCCAAAGTCAACACATGTTTTGAGGACAGATCCTCGCAATCAAGGCTGTTAAATAAAAAACATTACACAAATCAGAGCTTCTAGCTTTATACAAAATTTCTATCATATTTACAAGCAGTTGTGGAGTGGCCACATCTCACAATAGTCTCTAATTAACTTATTCTTTGAATTATCAAATTGGAAATAAAGGGGGTCATTCCAACCCCGGCGGGCGGCGGGCACCGCCCGCCTGGCGGGAACTGCATATTGGCCGCTCCACGGTCAAAAGACCGCAGAGGCCATTCTGACTTTCCCGCTGGGCCGGCGGGCGCCCGCCAAGGGAGCGCCCGCCGGCCCAGCGGGAAAGGCCCTGCAACACAGAAGCCGGCTCCGAATGGAGCCGGCGGTGTTGCAGGGGTGCGACGGGTGCAGTTGCACCCGTCGCGATTTTCACTGTCTGCTATGCAGACAGTGAAAATCATGCTGGGGCCCTGTTAGGGGGCCCCACGACAGCCGTTCCCGCCATCCTGTTCCTGGCGGTAAAAACCACCAGAAACAGGCTGGCGGGAAGGGGGGGTCGGAATCCCCATGGCGGCGCTGCATGCAGCGCCGCCATGGAGGATTCTCCCAGCCGGGGGAAATCCGGCAGGAAACCGCCGGACCCGGCTGGGCGACCGTGGCTTTACAGCCGCGGTCGGAATGCCAAATGAAGCACCGCCAGCCTGTTGGCGGTGCTTCCGACGACATCCACCCTGGCGGTCATAGACCGCCAGGGTTGGAATGAGGGCCAAAGTCATTATTTCAAAATAAATAAATTCTAAAATGTGTTCAAACTATGATATCAAATGTATAAAGACAACAAGTCATTTGAATGCAGGAATTCAACTCTGCTATCTCTAAGTATCTTTCATCTCTGTAATCCCTACATTACCATTCATATTTAATCTTAAACCTTATACAACTTTATCAATGTGCTTTAAATCTCCCCTGCTTCCCCTTCCTGACTATCAGTCACCATATTCTTTCAATGTAAATGCATTATAAATATGCAAATCCAATTCTTGTTTATATTCCATTCCAAGACGTTTTACCACATTGTTTCCTTTAAATGTCAAAACAGAATTCCTCCTAAATCCACATAATTCACCATTAGAAACAACTGACATTTAATCTGCTAATGTATCTTTTCTTTAAATTTGATTTCAATATGCCCTGTTACAAATGATAAATCCATTAGAAAATGATAAACGATACAAGCATCAATTTACCATTCATATATAAATATCAGTTGTAAGGGCAAAAAACTCTTTAATCAATTCATAAAGATATTCTCTCTATACATTCACCACAGTATGATTCCAATTTCCTACTCTTTATGTGATATTGAGCTATATCGCATAAAGGGTAGGAAACTGACATTTCGTTTTGAGTCTGTGAAACTGATAATGGTACTTTGAATGGAATGATTGGAGCAACAGCCTCCAGAAAGACACTGTTACTTTGAAACACACCTATTGGGTGGGGTGCTGGAGGTGAAGGCATCTGCCAACTTTCTCTGTAAGTCATGAACAGAGTGAAGGGGTAGTACAAGGCTTGTCTATAGATTGTTGTGGGATAATAGCTGTTGGGACAGAAAATACCGATGAATGGTAATAGATTTGTACCCCTGCCTTGAGTGACCAACTGTACAGTTGTCTGAATCCCTAATGCTGACTTTTGTTACCATAGGCAAACACAGATCATGCGTGTGCACCATGACATATGCATGTTTCATGGATTGTGGTCATGTTGGACTGGGAGAGACACCCACAGTGATATCCTGATAGAGGTGGAAGGCAGACGTTTTCACCAGGATTTAACAAGCACAGGCGATGTGGTGGCTGCATACCATGTAGTGATCAATATGGTGAACAAGTCCTTTATAACTTGTATCACGGGAGTGAGGCCTACATTTTAAGGTTCGGATGCTGTTTGCTTAACTCATTCCTTGGCCCACATCAATTAGATATGAAGTGCTGTGCAGTGCCGGAGTGTTGACTCTGCACTGGTTGTATGTATGTCTAGGAAGGGTACAGTACAGAGTTAGAGCAGTACTGTGCAGTGTGTGCATGGCAAGTGCATATACTGGGTGTATGTGTACCTGCAAGAGGTATATTACACAAGAGATGTAATGCTGTACAGTGCGCTCCTAGTGAGTGCATGCACTGGGTGGATGTGTACCTGTGAGACGTATAATACATGAAGGGTGTAGTGTTGTGCAGAGGGAGCACAGTGAATGTATGTGATGGCAGTGGGTGTGCTTGCAAGTGGCATTTCACGGCACAATACAGAAAGGCTATTGTACTGAACAGTGCGCACAGACTGAATGTGTGTGCTGAATGTATGTGCATCTGTTGTGGCACAATGCATCAAGGTAATATTGCAGGACAATATGTGTGCTGTCAATGTACACTGTGTGCAAGTGTGCCTGCAACGGCACATTACATGGAGGACCCTGGGTTCCATTTTGTAAAGGCCAGGCCTGCTAGGTGAAGACATGAGGAGATAGAGGACTCCCCCTAGACAGATTTGTTGATTGCTGTATTCCTCTGAGCTGGGAGGGAAACACTGAAGAAGGGAGATACTCCTCCCGTCCACTTCAAAGGTTACGTTTACATTCAGTGAGAGATCACAAGAAAAGGGCCTGGACACATCTCGGGAAGGGGATAGGGCTGATAAGGGAATCATAAAGAGTAGGGCTGGAAGCCTGGGACTAACCTTCTGATGGACATATCACTGTGGCTGACATCCAGGTGTGAACTCCAATCACCCCCACTCCCTGTGTTGTCAGACTATCAGCTTCTGAGTCTCTCCTCCTGAGACAGACGGATTTTCATGAGGAAGAGAGCGAAGAGATGAATATACTTCAAAAGAAGCAGAATGGCAACATAAAACTTCAAAGGCCCAGACCCTAAATCACATTTGGTGTCTGGAAACGGAATATAAGAACAGGAGGTTGGGACCCTATAAATTGTTAGGAGCCAAGGAGTCAAACGGCCTGTGTGAATAGGGGAAGCTCTGCAAGACATCCACCTGTGACAAGGATGAGGTGGGAAGGCCTGTAAGTCTCTCTGCTGAGTGAGGGACATCGCCCAGGAAAACCAAGTCCACCTGCTTTGACGCCTGGAGCACTTGCCAAGGCCAGTGTGCCCTGTGAGGATGAAGAGAATATTGGAGGGAGCGAGGTCCAGTGGCGAATCCTGTTAAGTGTACTCTTTGTGAGATGTGTGAGGAGACGGCTGTTGCACTAATTGGGTCGTCGCACATGTGCAGATTCAAGTCATTGATCCTCGTATGCCAAGAGAGGGCTGCCCTAAGGGTAGCCGTGAGCAGAGTGTCTTGCAGGTAGAGTAAAAGCCTGTACGGCCTTGTTGCAGCAACCCCATGCGCCTGGAGGGGCCACAGTGGAAGATATTGCTAGATAAAGGGGGCTGGAACTTTAGCAGCGAGCCTGTAAGCCAGGAGGGGCTGTCGTGGTGAGGACTACTGTGTGGTGTGGGACAGGGCCTTGGTTTGTATTGTTGGAGCACCCCGTTTGCTAGGAGGGGCTGATGTTATCAACGGTTCTGTGGAGGATTGGCCACGGCCCAAGAAATGTAAAGTCATGTGACATGCAGCTCACAAGGAAACACTGAGGATTGCAGCAGAGTTGCCCCAGTGAACTGAGGAGGACCCCATGGGCACATTGCCACATCACTGGGATCAAAACCAGGAGCATTGGAATCCAACCTGCCTCCCTCTTTGGGGAGTGCAGAACTATGGTGCTCCTCCCATCGCTGCTGGAGCCTACTGCGTGAGGTCAAGGGAGAGTCGGTGCCTGTCAAGAGCTGCCAGGCGTCCTACATCCAGTCGACTCTCTGAACAAGACTGGAGCCTTGTGAGTGTCTGTGGACGGGGCACCCACTGAGACGCTGCATGCTGCCTCGCAGCTGGAGAGGGTAAGACTGGTTACAAGCCTATCGGGCCCTGGAGTATTCACTGCTAAGAGAGATTTGGTGCCAAGACACGTTTTACACTTTGACTATTTTCTAAGAGTCAGAGTTGACTCTTGAGTTAAGGCTTACTAGTGAGCATCCCATGAATGCAATCACCAGTCGATGGGGAATAACCCAGACCATGTTACGAAGAGCTTGTGGGACGGAGATTTGCCTGTAAACCACTACAGCCTCGGCCTCTGCGGGGAATGTGTTGCTGTTTATTTATGCCATAACATTTCTTTGAATGTGAAGAGTTAGAAATAAAATCATTTTTTATTATAAAAAGAAGCATTTGACTGGACATTGATTCATGGACACTGCTGTGTGCTATTTTGAGTTTTGAGCTGTGTTCACTAATCTGTATCCACACCTCACCTTCGAGGAAGCCTTAGACTGCTTGATCACATCTACCATTTAAAGTCAAGTGCAGAAGGGATACATGGCCCAGTTGCTCATGATTTGTTGGGCCCAGAAGTCCCTTAGTGCTCAGTGGCCCTCTGAAAGAGGTTCTGACAATGGCTATGGTACCAGACCTAGGAATATTTTCTCTAATAACAAATTCTCTGTAAGGTTTTTATATTTTTCATAAAGCAGGTCAAACAGTTACAATTTTTCTGTTCAGAAGAAAAGTCAAGATTTGCTTTCTTTTCATTGAGAGTCTGTTTGTGTTTCTGAAGGGTAAGCAAAGTAACACTATGGTAAGAGTAGTGTCATCATCTGGCAGTAGGTCATTAGTGTTCAGATTGAGTGCTGTAGGGATACTAATGGATAAGACGGCAAAAGCAGTGGTTAAAAAAAACGTCATTGTTATTATTCCACTCATTTCTCAGAACGTCTTAACGTGCTACCTGAGATTTTTAATTAACAGGAACCTGTATCACCAGATGATCTGTCCATGGAACATAAAGAGCGTAAAGAGTATTAATAAGGTTCGGTCCCAAACGTGCCAGTTAGATGATTAGGAACTGCATTTTGAAGTTCCGAAGTTCCTAATTTTAAAACAGTCAGACTGTTAAGCAATCCTTGGCTAGAGGCCTCGGGAGAACTGAACTATTGGTTAAAACCCCTTAGAGAATACGATTTTTTACCGAAGGGCGAACATTGCAATCAACCCAGCCAAAGCGGAGAGGTGGCAAAGGCAGGAGTCAGGGAGTGTACATACTATCAGGAGTGGCTCGCAGTGGTAAACAGGGGCGGGGCAGGGTGACGTGCGTATGGGTGGGGGTGGAAATAATAATTAAAAAACAAAAACAAAAAAAAACAAAAAAACATACCTATGCTGCCGCCGTCACAACACGTTGCTCCTCTCCTAGGCTACAGACAGGCTTCAGGCAGAGGCTCCCAACCTGCCCTGCGCCCATTCCCGACGCTGCTCAGAGCAGCATTTGTATTGGCTGGGAGCGCCCAGCCAGGATGCTCCCAGGCAGACTGGGAGACTGTGTCTGCTCTCTCCAGCCCGGCAACATAGTGCCAGGCTGGAGAGAGCCTACTGCACGTGTGTTTGGCAAGCTGGAGACGACTGGCCAAACATGCATGCGCAGTGAGGGGGGGTGCTGTGCACTCCCCCTCAGTGCTCGCCACAGCCTGAGGCCCCACCCCTTTTACCAAAAAAGGGTAACATAGTTTATTATCCTTTTTTGGTAAAAGGTTTGCAGCTGATGCTGCTGGCGGGGGGCGATGCTCCTCCACCCAGGCGTAGGAGCCACGCCTGCAGACAGAACTTCGGCACCTTCCCTGCATGTCCTTCAATGTTGGTAGATTTAAAAACTAACTGGCACTAAATCATTGATGACTGTGGTGCTATCCTGAAAAAAGTATGAAACAGTAACTAAACCTTGAAGAGAGACAAACAGAAAACTCAAAGCAGCATTTAGAAGCCATGCACAAATTTCAAAGCACAGCTCTTGACATGTTTCTTGAAATTTTCTAAGCAAAGCTAAGGAGGCGTTGCCTATAGGTAATGACAGAAAGATATTCTCCCTTTAACAGTGGTATTATATCTGGTGAAAAAGCAGACTTGGGGGAGGTGGGGGGGAATCGAAAAGTTGAGAGTACTTTTTATGTCGAGCGCGCAAGTGCTCTGATGTGTTGTAATATATCTGTAGGCTTTTAACCACACCCACCACACCATCACTTTTACTCGTTCATGGGTTTGCCTTTAAAAAATTGTTTGTTATCATTGGTAAATGCTTTAAGTTTGTCCCCCCTTGGGCAGTTTTGTTACCGCCTTGGCCATCAACCCTGTTACATGGAGAATTGCAAATTTGCCAATACGTTTGACTGCGAGCAAACTTCTTTTTCCTTTTGTGTCTCTCCTTCGCGCTCACGGCAGCCATGGCGCTTTGAATTGGCTTGCTTATGTCAACTGTTTTACTTTTCATTTTCAATTTATGTGACAAGAAAAGTCCAGTTAGGAATTTACAATGATAATAGCTCTAACTCAAGCAAACGTGAGACCCATTGCATTACACATGCTTGTTTTATGAATGCGTACCACACTGATGCAGGTCTGGTGCTTACAGGGCAGCATTACTGTTGGTGTTCCTGTGTGGATAGGCTTGCTTTTTTCAATTTCATTTTTGTACAAAATAGTCTGCAGGGCGTGTGTTATAATTCTTGTTATGTGGGTATGTTTCTTAGTAATAGTAATACACATTATTAGGCTGCGAGGTACATGTTAAAGTGCATTATTCAACGTATGTAAGCTGGAGAGGAGTTGCTTGAAGGATGGGCAGTATTGATAGTGCAGTGTTTGCAACATTAAAACAATTGATACTAACATTGCTACCATGATAGGTGAAAAGTAAATCTAGTTGCGAGTTGTTCAGCTAGTCTAGCAATTGCGAAAGAGTGGTTGCTGCACCAGACCAAATTATAAAGATGGTATAGATATACCTTTTCCACATTTAAAAGGTGTTAATGAAGACATTATTTCGCTTCTTCATTTATGTTGTTTCTAAGGCAACTGTAAAAAGAGTGTCAAAATGAGGGGCAGCTCCAATCGTTAACATCGCAAATGGACTAAATAATGCAGAAAAATTTAATGGAGTGCATTGACACGGTTAGCCTGTATACTTTATTGAATCATGAGTCAGTTAATACCTGTTATTCACATGTATTTTCATTACCATTATACTGCAGTATAATCACCAGAAGCAGCTCCTCCGCTATGGCAAAGGAGCGCAGCCCGCCCCGACAGCTACAGAGCTTGAAAATTTTAATGATTATAAACCATGTTTATTATCGTTTTAATTTTCTAGGGGGTGGGGCCATGAGGGATGACAGTGGTGTGCACTCCCCTCAGTGAGCATGTGGGTTTGGCCGGCCGTCTCCGGACGGCCAAACCGACATGGGCACTGAGCTGTCTCCAACCCAAGCTGTGTTGCCAGGTTGGAGGCAGCAGGTACAGGATCCCAGTCTGCCTTGAAGCGCAATCGAGAGTGCTCAGGCCAATCTTCACACTACTCTCATGTTGCCAGCAGCATGAGAGTAGCATTAGGATTGTCCGCAGGGCAAATTAGGAGCCTGGGCCTGCAGAGAGTGGAGCCACAAGAGTGGGGATGCAGCGCGCGGCAGGTTGGGTTTTTGTTTTTTTCATTTCTATTTTTGTTGTCTTTTTTTTTGTGCCCCCCCACCACTTTGCGCCAACAGCAGCTGCCACTGGTAATCACCCCTTATTTTTGTTAGCACCTTGTTATAAACTGAAAAAATGTCTCAATAATTTACTTAAATGTTTGTGTCTAGCATAGAAGTACTGGTCGAAACAAGCAGCGACAAACTCCATGGTTTAGTGTATTGAGGTCAACTCATCCCTTGCTGCTGTTAGGTGGTGAATGACAACATATTTTCTGAAGCTAAATTCCACAAAGGAGAACATATTACCAACAGACATCACTTCTTCAACCTGGAAAAACACTGAATGGCCTCTCCAATGGTGTTTGTTCATTACCTTCTAGAATAGTTCAAAATGTATGTATGCCTATGACTCGATTTCTTTCCAGAGCACCAGAGTTACTGCTTTGTCCAACTGAAGACTCAGCACATTACTCTACCAATTCTCAATCCGAAATACCATATTCTGCTGGTCAATGCAATTGAGAAGGGATTACAGTAATATTGCCTACTTAGGCACAAAAGAAAGAGTTCTAACCTGACTTCAACTCATTATAAAACATAGCAGCCAAACTACTCAATGGACAGAAAAAGTGGGAGCTTAGTGTCACTACTTCAATGGTTACCTGTACGCAGACACACATAAGGTGATGGGAGGAATGCTTGCAAAAGCCTAACTTCTGGAAGTTACTCAGGATGGCATTCCAATGTATCTTTTTTTGCCCACCATTCCACCTCATTAGACCTAGCCATATGAAATCAGCCCTGGCCCTGCTCCAATAGGAACAGTCCCGCCCAAACTAACAAGCCAAGTCCTCTCTGAACTAGAACATCAAAAAAAAAAAAACGCAATCGGTTCCAGCCAATTTAGCCTCTTCAGTCAGGTGCAGCTTGGCTCCAGTGGCACAGTGAGCATATGCCCACATCTAGGAATACCCTGTCCACTTAGAGTACCACATCAAACACAGAAAAGTTAATTGGAGGAATGCTTGAAGATAGTCTAACCAAAGGCAATTCCTAGAGTAGCATTTCAATCCATTGTTTTGGGCCCACCGTGACAGCTCAGATTAGACTCAACCATAAGCAAATCAGTCTTCCTCCTGCATGTAAAAGAATTATGCTTAAATCACAAAAAAATATAGCTTAGATGGTCTACACAACTTTCTCTCCTTCTCTAACTAAAACATTAAAATTATACTCTTATTTATGAAATAAACAATTATCCTGTTGATTTTTGATTTATTTTCCTCAAATGAGGAAAGTAAGGTCAGGAGATAAGGCTTTTTCTGTAGGAGCACTCAACTTCTTCAAATGCCTTCCATTTCAATACGTTCTCAGTCATTGCTGTTCATATTTAAGAAACAACTAAAAAGCTGACTCTTCGCATTATTATAGAATAGCTGTGTGGACAAAGTGTTGTTTGGTGGTTTCGTTAACACTAAGATACTTTGTGGGTAGTGTACTTTACTAATAACTAATTCCATTAACATCCTTTGCACTAGAGTTGAATAGGGTCAAGCACTAACCTGGTTCCAAACCACACAGACGACACTGGAGCTGCTGCTGGACCCCACTCCCTGTCAGGAATATGTACGACCCAGGAAAGGCACACCCAGATTTGCGGACTTCCAGTGTGGGAAGGGACAAAATAATATAAGAGATTTGTAATACAGGTTCTGCTCACACTGCTACTACACTGCATACACACTGAGTCATTCCGGAGACCCTCTGGAACTGCAAAAGCGGGCATTTATGGGACAGCACCTCAGATTTCACGGAGCATAATACTCTGATAACAACAAGAAGAGGCAATTACTATTGATGCACTAGCAGGCCTCTACACCCATCATCAATGGATTTACACTTACAGTGTTCTTCTAAATCACAGTATAGAGCACAATAGCCAAGTTCTCGGATAAGAATCTATGAAAAATTGAGGAATTACTTGACATACAAATTGGAGCTTCTGAAACGCCCTGTATAACTCGCAACATAGACTAGAATTTCTGCCACTTCTAAGATTACAACTGAAACTTAGAATGGAGTTTACTGGCACTCTCATGGTATGTTCGAAAACAAGGTTATGGTCAATACATGGTTTTGGAGTTAGAGATACTCCCAAGAGTTGCTAGAAACAAGGTTATACTCCTTACATAGTTTTGGAGTTACTGGCACTCCCAAAGTTACATTCGATACATAGGTCTGGAGTTACTGACACTCCCAAGCTATGCTAGAAACAAGGTTATACTCAGTATATGGTTTTGGAGTTACTGGCACTCCCAAGGTTGCACTCGATACATAGGTTTGGACTTACCGACACTTCCAAGGCATGCTAGAAACAAGGTTATACTCGGTACATGGTTGGAGTTGAGGCACTTTCAAGATATACAAGAAACAAGGTTACACTGTGCATAGATTATATGCAAGATTAAGCCTGTAGCTCAAGGGCCAAACAGTTCAAGCACCTAGGTAGTATTGGGCAAGGAGCACTGGAGAAAACATCACAGAGAAGGAACAGTTGACAATATTATAGTCTTTGAAGAAGTCAAACACAGGCCTGCTTAGCTTCTATAAAAGATTAATATGCGCTCACCTGAAGGAGAAGTACTTAGCCTTTGACCAGTACTTTCACAAGAGTTCGAAGATGGCAGGTGGCTTGATACAAAAAGCTTAAGAGGAGGTGGAATTGTAGCTCAGGAAGAGAGACACTGGAAGCATTGCAGAAGTCAGATCACACATTATCAGAAAGGCTTGGAAGAAAAAAATGCTGGGGTTTCCGGGCGACTCAGGAGATGAGTCAGGAATGAGGCTGGTGCAGGGCTGGAGCGTCGAATGTCCAGGCAACTCAAAAGATGAGTGCAGGGATGAAGCTTGCGCTGGAATGGAATGCATGAAGATCCAGGCGACACAAGAAGTGAGTGCAGAGATGTTGAATGCGCAGGAGGAGAATGATGCCAAGCCCCAATGCAAGTTCAGAGGTGTGTACCTATACAGGAAGCCAAGGGTGTTCCAGAAAGGCATGTATTCCACATGGAAGCATGGAATATTCCAATGAACCTGGGAAAATCACGTGTTACTTAACAATGGATATGAGACCTAGCAAGTAGCAGGTGCAAACAGTAACTGACAACAATAACAAGTACAAAGGAACCCCAGGTGCATGATGGCACAATCCAATGGTTCACAGTGGAAACATGACTATCCTAAATAGACATGTGATATCTGCAAGTACAAACTAGATGAAATGTGCATAGCAACAAAACAGGAGAGTCAATGGTTCAGGCTTCCTGGGAGGGGGAAGCCCATGGCATACTTGAGAGGGAAAAGTGCCATAGAGGTAGGAATGACATGAGCCTAGTGAGTAAAACTCACCGCACAGAGGGCACAAGATGGAGTCGTGACAGTCCCCTCTGCATAGGACGACTCAGTGGGCATGGTTTATCTAGGTGGTGGGCATGAAATGAACAAACCAAGCGAGGGGCATGAACATTACTAGCTGGTTCCCAAGCCTTTTCCTATGAACCAAAGCTTTACCAAGCAATTAAGTAAAACACATACCTCTTAACATGTTGTGAATCTAAAATCCTTTGAATCTCAAACTCTGAGTGACCACCCTTGGTTACAGGGGGTGAAGAAGGAACGGGCAGAGGTTGGACGTGATATGTTTGAGGATGGAAGCATGGAACACGGGGTGAATAGACAAATCATCTGACAGCTGGAGCTGAACTGTTACAGAATTAATAACCTTTTCAAGTGCAAAGGGACCCAAATAACGAGGTGGAATTTTACTTGGGCCATGTTGTCATAAGTTGCCAAACCTGATCCCAGCTTCTGTACTCAGGTGACTGTCAATGAATGTTATTAACTTTATTTCTCAATTTCACTTTAGCATGTTATAAGTGTTGTAACACCTCTTGTTGGAATCATAAAAGTGCCTTACAAAGACTTGTACTGCATGTACATTTTTGGAGCTCATAGCACAGTTTTCAGGTAAGGCACATGGATGTATACCAATAACAGAACTTAGGGGGGAGATCCCTGTGTCTGAATGTGGTGTGTTATTGTAAGCAAACTCAGCAAATGGGGACAAGACTCCCAACAACTGGAAGCAATAGTCACAAGACAATACAGTGCATGTTCCAAAACCTGACTTACCCACTTTGTCTCTCCGTCAGCATATGGAGAACAGGCAGACAAGATTCAGGCTTCAATCGCCAATGGTGTGCAAAGACTGCACCAGAACTTTGAAATGAACTGCTGGCCCTTCTTGGACACAACGACCAAAGAGAACCCATGCAATTGCATAATGCGTTGAATAAACAGCATAGCAAGGGTCTGGGCTGCAGGCATTTCTTTAAGAGCAACAAACTGTGTCATTTTAGAGAAAAACATCATCTACTACTAAAACTATATTATGGCTGTTGGAGTTAGGAAAATCAGTAACAAGCTTCATGCTGATGGCATGCCAGGGACAAGGAGCTATGGGCAAGACACTTGAATCGCCTGGAGGAGTGTGTAGGAGGCTGGCCTGGTTTGTAGTGGGTACCAAAGGTACTTACACCTTATACCAGGTCCAGTTATCCCTTATTAGTGAAATGTAGTCAGTGTCTAGCAGCCAGGCTGTCTAGGGGTTGCTGTAGCTGAGCAGCCACGGCTTATCTAGGAGACATGCAAAGCTCTTGCAATACCACTGTAGTCACACAGTACTCACACACATGAAAGAAAATACTCAGTGTTACAAAAATAAAGGTACTTTATTTTGGTGACACAAATACCAAAAATACCATAGAGACTATACTCCCTTATGAAGTAAGTAATATACACAGTACATACACTAGAATGCAGAAATAGCTGTGAAAAACAGATAGAAAACTGTGCAAATAGTGAAAATCACAATAGGTTGCAATGGGCCTAGGGGGAACACAAACCATATACTAAAATATTGGAATGCAAAAGTGGGTTTCCCACCTAGGCAAGTGTAGTGTGTAGAGGAGCGCTGGGAGTGTAAGAAAACACTGAAGGTAAGTAATAGAACCCACCCGAGAGCCCAGGAAAACAAGATTAAATCACAGTAAGTTTCCTGAAACACACAAAAAGTCATGATAGAAGATTATGCAAGAACCAGAAGCGACTGCAAGCACCAACAATGGATTCCTGGACCTGAATCCTGTGGAAAAAGGGGACCAAGTCCAAGAAGCACTGAAGAGTCCAGGGAGATCAGGAGCCCCTGCTAACCCGGATGAAGGTGTAAAAGAAGAACCACTGGTGAGAAAACAAAGCCAATTATGCACCCAAGAAGACAGATGCGGGTTCCTGGTTGGTGCAGAAGATGTCCCACGCCAGATGGATGATTGCAGTCTGGTTTCGTCACTGGATTCCGTCAACAAGCCTTGGCACATGCAAAGCTTGCGGTTAGTGGAAAATGGCGCTGCCCGGGACCAGGAGGGACCTGGTGGCCTCTACCCAAGAGAGGGAGACAGAGGGGGCTCTCAGCAATTCAGAGCCCTCAGAAGACCAGACAGCATGCACAGGAATGACACAGCACGGGGACAAAGAAGGTGCAAATGGAGGCCCACGCTGCATGACACAAAGGGATCCGACGCTGCCGGAGAACCACTCGGGAAGCTGTGTGTTGCAGGATGGAGTGCTGGGGGCCTAAGCTGTGCTGTGTGCTGAAGAACATCTTGGAAGGTGACAAACAAGCCTTGGCAACTGCAAGTCACGCAGTGCACAGGGGTACTGTCTTGTGTGGGGAGGCAAGCTCTTACCTCCACCAATGTTGGACAGCTGGACCTTGGGACTGTCAGGGTTACTTTAGTCCACCACCTGTGTTGCTGGATCCATGCTCGTCATCTGGAGAGGGGACCCACGCCACCGGTCGTCACTGCAGAGAGGTGCCTGCTGAAGCAGGGAAGTGACTCCATCACTCTGGAGATTCCTTGGTTCTTCTGGTGCAGGCTGAAGACAGGCAGTTAAGTAATATACACAGTACACACACTACAGTAGAATGCAGAAATAGCTGTAAAAACAGATAGAAAACTGTGCAAATAGTGAAAATCACAATAGGTTGCAATGGGCCTAGGGGGAATACAAACCATATACTAAAATATTGGAATGCAAAATTCGGTTTCCCTCCTAGGCAAGTGTAGTGTGTAAAGGGGTTCTGGGAGTGTACGAAAACCCCAAAAGTAAGTAATAGAACCCACCCGAGAGCCCAGGAAAACAAGAGTAAATCACAGTAAGTTTCCTGAAATACACATAAAGTTATGATAGAAGATTATGCAAGAACCAGAAGAGACTGCAAGACACCAACAATGGATTCCTGGACCTGAATCCTGTGGAAAAAGGGGACCAAGTCCAAGAAGCACTGAAGAGTCCAGGGAGAACAGGAGCCCCTGCTAACCCAGATGAAGGTGTAAAAGAAGAACCACCGGTGAGAAAACAAAGTCAGTTATGCACCCAAGAAGACAGATGTGGGTTCCTGGTTGGTGCAGAATATGTCCCACTCCAGATGGATGACTGCAGTCCGGTTTGCGTCACTAGATTCCATCAACAAGCCTTGGCACACGCAAAGCTTGCGGTTAGCGGAAAATGGCGCTGCCTGGACCAGAAGGGACCTGGTGGCCTCTACCCAGGAGGGGGAGACAGAGGGGGCTCTCAGCATTCAGAGAGCCATCAGAAGACCAGACAGCGTGCACAGGAATGCCACAGCACGGGGACAAAGAAGGTGCAAATGGAGGCCCACGCTGCATGACACAAAGGGATCCCACGCTGCCGGAGAACCACTCAGGAAGCAGTGTGTTGCAGGATGGAATGCTGGGGGCCTAAGTTGTGCTGTGTGCGGAAGAACATCTTGGAAGGTCACACACAAGCCTTGGCAACTGCAAGTCACGCAGTGCACAGGGGTACTGTCTTGCGTGGAAGGCAAGCTCTTACCTCCACCAAAGTTGGACAGCTGGACCTTGGGACTGTCAGGGTTACTTTAGTCCACCACCTGTGTTGCTGGATCCATGCTCGTCATCTGGAGAGGGGACCCACACCACGGTCGTCACTGCAGAGAGGTGCCTGCTGAAGCAGGGAAGTGACTCCATCACTCCTCAGGAGATTCCTTTGTTCTTCTGGTGCAGGCTGAAGACAGGCAGTCCTCGGAGGATGCACAACCTGGAAACAGTTGCAGTTGCTGGCAGGAGCTGAAAATACAATGTTGCAGAAGTCATCTTTGCTTGTTTATTGCAGTTTGTATAGTTCCTGGAAGGTTCAGCTCTGGTTCTGTTGGTAGAAGATGAAGTAAAGGATGCAGAGGATTCCTGCTGGAGTCTTGCAATCTGAATCTGACGAAACACCCAGGAGAGAGACCCTAAATAGCCCTGAAAGGGGGGATTGGTCAGCTACACAGGTAAGCACCTATCAGGGAGGGCTCTGATGTCACCTGCTGGCACTGGCCACTCAGATGTTCCCAGAGTGCCCCATCACCTTGGAATTCAAGCTGACAAAATCCAGGGACACTCTGGAGGAGCTATGGGCACCACCCCTGGGATGGTGATAGACAGGGGAGTGGTCACTTTCCTTTCCCTTGTCCAGTTTCGCGCCAGAACAGGGACTGGGGGTCCCTGAACCAGTGTAGACTGGTGCCCTTCAAAGCATTTCTAGAGGCTCTGGGAGGCTACCCCTCCCATGCCTGTAACACCTATTTCCAAACGGAGAGGGTGTAACATCCCTCTCCCAGAGGAAATCCTTTGTTCTGCCTTCCTGGGCTTGAGCTGCTCAAGCATCAGGAGGGCAGAAACAAGTCTGCGAGGTGGCAGCAGCTGGGGCCGCCTAGAAAACCTCAGAAGGCTAGTATGGTAGTACTGGGGGTCCACTGTAGAACCCCAGAGTGCATGGGATTGTACAACCAATACTAGAATCAGTATTGGGGTACAATTCCCAGATGTTAGACACCTTACGTGGTCATATTCGGAGTTACCATTGTGAAGCTGGACATAGGTATTGACCTATGTCCAGTGCACGTGTAAAATGGTGTCCCCGCACTCACGGAGTCTGAGAAAATGGTCCTGGGTGACGTGGGGGTACCTCTGCTAGTGCATGGGTGCCCTCACATACAGGTACTTTGCACCCAAAGTCACCTGGTGCAGTGTAAATGGCTGTGAAAGGGTGCATGCTCCATTTCACACAAGCTGCAATGGCAGTCCTGTCAAAGCCTTTGCATAGGTCCCTATGGATGGCAAAGGTAATGCTGCAGCCCATAGGGATCCCCTGGAACTCCAATGTCCTAGGTACCTAGGTATCATGTACTGGGGAATTATAAGGGGGCACCAGTATGCTAATTTGGGATGAAATACTGGGTTACCAATATGTAATAACAAATTTGGGAACAGAGAGAGAGCATAAGCACTGAGGTCCTGGTTAGCAGGACTCCAGTGACACAGTCAAGCATATTGCCAAAACAGTTAAACATACTGACAAACAGGCCATAAACCATAAGCAATGGGGTCCTGGCTAACAGGATCCCAGTGACAGTCAAAGACATTGACGAACAGGCCACAAATGGGGGTAACCAGGCTAGAAAGAGGGTACTTTCGCACAGGGTGGAATGGGGCATCTTGACTTAAACGCTTGTCAGGCTAGTCTGAACGCTGTCATGCACATGCTTAGACAATGTGGACCACTCAAACCATAATTGACAACTGATCAAAATCTCTTAGATCTTTAGAAGCTCTGCTAATGAATTGTGTGATGGAATCATGCATGCCTGAACCACGCATGCCTTAACAATGCAGTTTGAACAACAACCGTGTCTTTGCCATGCATGCCTTTACTACACATGCCTTTACAACAAATTTTACTGTAAAAGCATGTTTGGGAAAGGACGAAGCGTGGTAAATTCTCCCCTGCCCTGTGCCCCAACACTCGATATCCCAGCACTGTAATCCACCGTGGCCAAGCCCTTAAAACTGCCCTTTCCCTCCCCGACCTGAGCCCTGAATCCCCCTCCCCTGAGTCCGGAAACTGACCCCACCCTACCCTACCCTTAAAACTACCCGACCCCCCAACCCTAAAACTACCCCTTCCCCTGCCCTGAAACACAAATCCCTGCCCCTGCTCAAAACTACCCTGGTCCCAGCCCCCAACCCTGTGCCCTAAAACTGACCTCACCCCTGAAAACTGCATTTTCCACCCCACACTGAACCCTAAAACCCTGCCCCAGTCCTAAGAACTACCCTGCCCCCCCAACCTAAGCCCTAAAACCCTGGACAAGAAACTAACCCGACATACATTGTCCAAAAATCCTAACCAGACCTCCCCCCACCCTAAAACTACCCCAACCCTAAAAACTAACCCCCCACCTAGACCCAGCCCAACTTATCACTAACCCGACCTCCTCCCGGTCACAAAAAAAATAAAAAAAATAACATAACTCCCCCCCACCCAGAGCCCTAAAACCCCCCCACCACTAAAAACTACACCCTAAACGCAGCCCCAGTTCTAAAAGCTTCCCTATCCAATAAAACTAACCTGACCGCTCCCCCGCTCTGAACCCTAAAACCACCCTCACCCCCTAAAAACTATCCCTGGTTCACATTACAAAGGCAGCAAGGCCTTTGAAGCTCCCCACCCTGGAATGTACATCCTGCTTGGGAGAGGAGGGAACACCACTGCCCAGTGCAAGCTTTTGTCTCTGGGCTTCGAGAGCACTGGCTGTCACCGTGAGGGTCCAGAAATATGTCTGTGGTGGCTGACCTGGTCAGGACCAGTCTGCCAACATACTAGTAGCTGGTAGGTTTTCAGGGGCAACTCTAAGGTGCCTTCTGTGTGTTTTTTTTCAAATAAATCCACTACTGGGGGTCAGTGAGGGTTTATTTTTCTGAGATATTTGATACCAAACATCCCAGGATTCAGAGAAGCCATCATGTAGGTGGGGAACTCGTAATGACCAGTGTCGAGCACATGCTTTTAAAATGGCTTCCCTGTACACTATGTTAGAGAATCGACGAAGACAGAAGGGGCATATCTGCTTGTGCAGATATGCCCTCACATGTCATATAATGCACCCCACCTTACGGCGATAAGGCCTGCTAGAGTGGTGACTTATAGTGTATGCAGTGTTTAGGGGACATTGTAGGAGGCTGGCCTGGCTTATAGTGGGTATCTTGTGGTACTTACACCTTGTGCCAGGTCCAGTTATCCCTTATTAGTAGAATAGAGGTGTTTCTAGCAGCTTAGGCTGATAGAGGTAGCTATAGCTGAGCAGCTTAGGCTGAACTAGGAGACATGCAAAGCTCCTACTATACCACTTATACCATATAGCACTATATCACAAGAAAACACAATACCTAGAGTTACTAAAAATAAAGGTACTTTATTTTAGTGACAATATGCCCAAAATATCTCAGAGGATACCCTCACTTTGGAGGTAAGTAATATACACAAATTATATGTACACAAACCAAAATCAGGTAAGTAACAGTTAGAAAAGTAGTGCAAACAAGGTAGAATCACAATAGGATGCAATAGGCCTAGGGGCAACACAAACCATATACTCCAAAAGTGAAATGTGAATCACGAATGGACCCCAGGCCTATGGTAGGTTGTAGAGGGTCGCTGAGACTGAGAAAACCGTAAGGGTGTCCAAGATACCCCACCCCAAGACCCTGAAAAGTAGGAGTAAAGCTACCCTACTACCCCAGAAAGATAGTATAGTCGAGATAGGGGATTCTGCAAGAACAACAACTGCCAGCAAAACACTGAAGATGGATTCCTGGACCTGAGGACCTGTAAAGGAAGGGGACCAAGTTCAAGAGTCACAAGTGTCCAGGGGGGCAGGAGCCCACTAAACCCCGGATGAAGGTGCAAAAGGGCTGCCTCTGGGTGGAAGAAGCCGAAGATTCTGCAACAACGGAAGGTGCCAGGAACTTCTCCTTTGGTCAGAAGATGTCCCACGGCGTGCTGGAGGATGCAGAGTTGTTTCCACGCAGAAATACCGCAAACAAGCTTTGCTAGCTGCAAGAGTCACGGTTGAGGATTTGGGTGCTGCTAGGGCCCAGGAAGGACCAGGAGGTCGCCCCTTGAAGGAGGAGACAGAGGAGGCACTCAGCAACTCGGAGAGCCCCCACAGAAGCAGGCAGCACCTGCAAAAGTACCAGAACAGGCACTTAGAAGATCTGAGGACAGTGGTCGACTCAGAGTCACAAAGGACGGTCCCACAA
This sequence comes from Pleurodeles waltl, assembly GCF_031143425.1. Taxonomy (NCBI): domain Eukaryota; kingdom Metazoa; phylum Chordata; class Amphibia; order Caudata; family Salamandridae; genus Pleurodeles; species Pleurodeles waltl. The sequence goes on from NC_090449.1 coordinate 900,646,628, forward strand.
CATCGGAGTCCAATTCAGCGAGTTGGGCAACGCAGGACGGAGTGCTGGGGACCCAGGCTAGGCTGTGCACAAAGGAAGTCTTGGAAAAGTGCACAGAAGCCCGAGCAGCTGCAGATCACGCAGTACACAGGATTACTGTCTGGCGTGGGGAGGCAAGGACTTACCTCCACCGAATTTGGACAGAAGGGCCACTGGACTGTGGGGGACACTTGGACCGAGCTCCTGGGTTCCAGGGACCACACTCGTCAGGATGAGAGAGGACCCAGAGGACCGGTGATGCAGAAGTTTGGTGCCTGCGTTAGCAGGGGGGAAGATTCCGTCGACCCACGGGAGCTTTCTTCTTGGCTTCCAGTGCAGGGTGAAGGCAGACAGCCCTCAGAGCATGCACCACCAGTAAACAGTCGAGAAAGCCGGCAGAATGAGGCGCTACAATGTTGCTGGTAGTCGCCTTGCTACTTTGTTGCGGTTTTGCAGGCTTCCTGGAGCAGTCAGCAGTCGATCCTTGGCAGAAGTCGAAGAGGGAAGTGCAGAGGAACTCTGGTTAGCTCTCGCATTCGTTATCTGGTGAGAAACCCACAGGAGAGACCCTAAAAAGCCCAGAAACGAGGATTGGCTACAGAGAGAGGTAAGCACCTATCAGGAGGGGTCTCTGACGTCACCAACTGGCACTGGCCACTCCGAGGTCTCCATTATGCCCTCACACCATTGCATTCCGATGCAACAAAGTAGCAAGAAGACTACCAGCAACATTGTAGCGCCTCATCCTGCCGGCTTTCTCGACTGTTTCCTGGTGGTGCATGCTCTGAGGGCTGTCTGCCTCCACCCTGCACTGGAAGCCAAGAAGAAATCTCCTGTGGGTCGACGAAATCTTCCCCCGGCTAATGCAGGCACCAAACTTCTGCATCACTGGTCCTCTGGGTCCCCTCTCACCTTGGCGAGCATGGTCCCTGGAACACAGGAGCTGGATCCAAGTGTCCCCAACAGTCCAGTGGCCCTTTTGTCCAAATTTGGTGGAGGTAAGTCCTTGCCTCCCCACGCCAGACAGTAATCCTGTGTACTGCGTGAACTGCAGCTGCTAGGGCTTCTGTGCAATTTTGAAAGACTTCCTTTGTGCACAGCCTAGCCCAGGTCCCCAGCACTCCGTCCTGCATTGCCCAACTCGCTGAGTTGGAATCTGACTTCGTGGGACCCTCTTTTGTTGTGCTGAGACGACCGCCATACTCAGATCTTCTGATGCCTGTTCAGGTGCTTCTGCGGGTGCTGCCTGCTTCTGCGTGGGCTCTCTGTGTTGCTGAGCGCCCCCTCTGTCTCCTCCTCCAAGGAGCAACCTCCTGGTCCTTCCTGGGCCCTGGCAGCACCCAAAACCTTCAACCGCGACTCTTGCAGCTAGCAAGGCTTCTTTGCAGTCTTTCTGCGTGGAAACAACTCTGCATCCTTCAGCATGTCATGGGACATCTTCTGACCAAAGGAGAAGTTCCTGGCAACTTCCGTTGTTGTAGAATCTTCGGCTTCTTCCACCCAGAGGCAGCCCTTTTGCACCTTCATCCGGGGTCAGTGGGCTCCTGCCCCCCGGGCACTTGCATGACTCTTGGACTTGGTCCACCTCCTTTACAGGTCCTCAGGTCCAGGAATCCGTCTTCAGTGCTTTGCAGTCAGTTGTTGTCTTTGCTTTTCAGTCAGTTGTTGTCTTTGCAGAATCCCCTATCTCGACTTTACTATCTTTCTGGGGTAGTAGGGTAACTTTACTCCTACTTTTCAGGGTCTTAGGGTGGGGTATCTTGGACACCCTTAGTGTTTTCTTACACTCCCAGCAACCCTCTACACTAGGCCTGGGGTCCATTTGTGGTTCGCATTCCACTTTTGGAGTATATTGTTTGTGTTGCCCTTGGCCTATTGTCTCCTATTGCATCATATTGTATTCTACAGTGTTTGCACTACTTTGCTAACGGTTTACTTACCTGATTTTGGTCTGTGTGTATATTTTCTGTATTTTACTCACCTCCTAAGGGAGTATATCCTCTGAGATACATTTGGCATATTGTCACTAAAATAAAGTACCTTTATGTTTGGTAACTCTGAGTATTGTGTTTCTTATGATACAGTGCTGAGTGATATAAGTGGTATAGTAGGAGCGTTGCATGTCTCCTAGTTCAGCCTAAGCTGCTCTGCTATAGCTACCTTTATCAGCCTAAGCTGCTAAAACACCTCTTATCTACTAATAGTGGATAACTGGACCTGGCACAAGGTACCCACTATAAGCCAGGCCAGCCTCCTACAATACCCATTTGGCTGGGGGCCAATGAAGGCACTATTGATGTTGGGCCTAAAAGACACTGGGTCAGGCTGGGGGCCCAAGAATGGGGGCCCACTGACTTGGTGACTGGAACTTGACCCATTTGTATGTTGGTGCAAGGACCTGGGGAGCCTGCTTTTTAGGCAGTGGTTGGGGGAGCTGCCCTACCCCTCTTCGTCAGTCTGTCCTCCCCTTGGGTGTGGCCAACTAGCCCCACCCTGGCGGACCAGCAGCTGAGAGGGGCCTAGGCTCCAGCAGGCACCCCTAAATGGCATACTCTAGTGAGGATACCCGATCGACAACCACATAGCAACCCATAATGATGGAGCCTAGTGAGGATACCTGGTCACAGCCACACAGCAACCCTGAGTTCTCGGATGCAGGTAAAGATTATTTTTTTTATAATCTTTGTTTTTGCCTCATTTGCCTTTCTGTTGAATTTTACTTAGAACTAAATTTAAGGTGTGTACAGAATGTATGCTTTGTATTGGGGGTATTAAGGTTTACTGCACATTTGAGTTCTATGTCTGCGCGATGGCATTGCCCACACAAAAGTTAACCCCTGCTGCAGCTGTGGCCCGATCCTTGTTGGGCTGGGTTCCCTAGCTGCAGTGGCTGATGCAATGTGCTGGTCTTATTACCTGACCCCTGTTACAACGGTGCAGGAGTGGACTGACTTTGTGGTCATGTTTCCCGAGGCTTGATTCTGTGGATGGGAATTTTATGGGGCCTGGCCTCAACTCTGACTTCTGCTCGTGGTGGGTCTTCTGTTGGCATCTGTCTGCCATGTGGGCCATTCTGTGGTAATAGTAGCACTATATGGGGATTGGCTGCTGCCAACCTCCCTGGTTTCTATCATAATGGTCATACTGGAACTCTGAGGTTTTGTGATGAAGGTCACTTCAGAACAGGTGCAGTTTGTATGCTTGCGGCCAACATGGCCCAGTCGAGGGCAGTCTTCCTCAGCTTATGTTGAACCAACCTAGTGTTGTCCCTGTGGGCCTGCTCCTGTTTCTCTTTATCCTCTTCCCATTTCCTTTTGTGGAAGTGCAATACGTGCACTTGTATCTCCCGCCAGGGTTTAGTGTTTAACCTTACCACGCTGTCAAAACTGCTTTGTATTTCAGTGGACAGCTCCTTCGTGAGGATATTGTAGAAGAAGGTGATCTGAAGGCCTGTATGGGTCCTTGGTTGTCCCGTCTCCTGGCCCCACTGTTCTCTCATCCTGTCTAGAAAATCTGAATGTCTCTGCAGGTTTTATGGTTTCAGCCATCAACCCTCCTACATCTGGGAGGTCAGGGAATATTTCCCTTAGAGATGTCCATATTTGGTGCTATATCAATTTAATGCAGCCCCATCGTGCTCTGTGTTGGTCAGCATGATTGTTGGGATGAGAGCACAGGCAAACACTGTGTTAGTCTGTTGGACGATACAGCTGCTAAGCAGACTCTTAACATCACCTATTGCTCGGGTTATTCCCATAGTATTCTTAAAGCATGAGATCCATTTCCCCGACCCATCCAACAACGGCGGCAGTTTGGCTCTTAGCCATTAATGGTCCATCTAAGCCCACAGCACATAGATGTTCCCTGATGTGCCTTTCTCTAGTAATGGGCATATTCTCATTTTGGGTAGCTCCACTGGCTTTCACTCAACATAGCATTCCCATCTCCTCAGACACTCCTGCATGTGGGGGTAGTTCTACTTGGGATCTCCCCCTCCGTGCCAGATGCAGTCTTCTGCAATCACTATGTCCTCTGGTTCGAAGGATCCTTACTCCGGCCAGGGTCTGTCATGTTCATCACTTCTCTCGGTCCAGCAGGCTAGCAGGTGGCAAAAGGGTTATGTGAAGATTTCACCTTCCTCCTGCGCTATTATGTCCTTTGGGGTTGATTTGCCAGTCCTTTGCATTCGGGGGGAGCAGCAGACATCCTCATCGCTGTTCTTCTCGTATGCATGCAAAGGTGACAACTTGGTATTTCTGTGTCTAAACTGGGTTTGCTGCAAGCTGCCTTGGTCCCTAATTTCCTGGTCAGACCCTCTCCTTCACTGGCACTCTGATGAGGAACGGGCTCCTTTCGAAAGCTTTCCTTCAGATTCTACCTTGGATTCCTGTTACTGGGTCTCTGTACCTACCCCTGTTCTCCTCAGATGGAGGGTGTGTTGCTCTCTTTTTTTGTGCCTTCAGGGTGTGAGTTCTCCATCTTTCCCTCCTTAGTGTGCGTCTTTTCTCTTACTCACATCTAGACTGCCTCCTTCGCACAGAGCTACGCCCTGTCCTTTCTAAGTCGGGACCTGATCTCAAGGCTGCTCACCGTCGTTTTTCCGGCTATCTGAGCCTTTGGCTCCCTCCTCGCTGCCAGATCTCGGAGGACTTGGACCCCTTTCCCTCACTCTCGCTAGCTGCCTTACTGTCCAAAACCTCTATGAATCTCCCTTTCACTCTGATTCGCTCCCCAGAACAAGTAGGGACATGTATCCTCTGTGCTGCTCAGTCCATCGACCTTGATGGACAGGGGGTTGAGCTTTGGGGTGTTCTAGTGCTGGACTCGGGTGGTGCAGTGAGTGTTGAGGCTTACTGGCCTGTTAGTCCGCCATGCCTAGGCCTAACTACCTGCTGTTCAGTGGGAGCACCTTGGGCTCCCTCGACTGGCAGATTAGTGTATCCTAATGCGGGGATAGCAGACATCGGGGAGAGCATCTCCATACCTACATATAGTGAGGGCGGTGTGGATGCCTTGCTTGTTAAGGGCGAGCCAATGTTATCGGCCTGGGCTTCCTCAATATATATATACGTTAGAATGTATATTGGACATGGCACTTCTTGGAGAATTTTCATAAATGTTTTTGCTTTTTTCCTCCCAGTCTTTGCTGACTCCCAGTGTGTGACTTAGGACTCTGGGCACTTCTCTGCTGTATGGCAGTCGGAAAGTGCATGCGCCCTTCCTGTTAGGAAGGGGTGGGTATGGGCATGGTTGATCTGTACCCAGGAGGAATCTGTAAAAAAAAGGTACCCCACATGCTTGGGGCAGGTACGGCCCTGGCTACTAGGGGGACGTTGCACTGTGCGTGCCAACTCCTAGAAGACCCTGTCAGTCATGTCTTAGGCCCGATTGGATGGGCCATCAAGGGCGCCAGAGCGCCTGCACTCTGGCTGTCAGCCCCTATGTGGGGGCCAACCCTGAGCCAGCCTTACGCCTCCCCTACAGGGCCCCAAAGATGGGGCAGGTGGTAGGTTGGGAAGACTAGGACGCTGGGGTTTCCAGGCGACTCAGGAGATGTGTGCAGGGATGAGGCTGGTGCAGGGCTGGGGCATCGAAGGTCCGGGCGACTCAGGAGATAAGTGCAGGGATGAAGCTTGTGCTGAAATGGAATGCATGAAGTTATGGGCAACTCGGGAGGTGAGTGCTGGGAGGTTGCATGCGCAGGCCCGGTATGAGGCACAAGGTACAAGGCCAAGCCCCGATGCAAGTTCAGAGGGGGGTATTTACACAGAAAGCCAAGAGTGTTCCAGAGGGCATGTGTCCCATGTGGAAGAGTAGAATATTCCAATGAACCTGGGAAAATCATGTGTTACATAAAAACGGACGTGAGACCTAGCATGTAGCTGGTGCAAACAGTAACTGACAAGCATAACAAGTACAACGGAAACCCCAGTGCATGATGGTATAATCCAATGGTTCACAGTGGAAATGTGCCTATCCTAAATAGACACATGATCTCTGTAGGTGCAAACTAGATGGAATTTACATAGCAACAAAACAGGAGAGTCAATGGTTTAGGTTTCCTGGGAGGGGAAAGCCACAGAGTACTTGAGATGGAAAGGCGCCACCGGGTAGGAACGAAATGCCCAACGAGTAAAATTTACCGCACATAGGGAACAAGATGGAGTTGTGACAAATAGCACTTTGTCGGTGAATACTGAAAACTTTCAGTTGTTTATGGACGACGTATTTTTATATGTGATTGTTGACTAGACTAATGTGTATGCTAAACAGTACTTAAGAGACACAGTACCAGACTTACGTTCCACTCTAGAGCTAGCTGGTAGACTCCCACAAATCTGGATGAGTTGAAGTTCTTGGGTTTAACGTTTTTGATGGGCTTGATAAGGAAGCTGTCATGGTCTTCATATTGGTCTACTAGACCCTTGATGGCAACAGCTACAAGCCTCTAAAAATCATAAAAATGTTACTAGCCTTGCAAGTCGAGTAACTTGAGTAAGCAACTCAACCATAACTGTAATGTACTTGACCCATAAACGGGTTTCAAATTGTGTGATCCTAGGTAAATATTTTAGTTTACAGTCACCTGTTTATTCGTTCTCACATATGAGAGTATCTTCAAATATGTAAGCTCAGCATTTCTGCTGTACAAAAAAGTTTTTTGATTAAATGGACTAAATGTTTACTCCATGTATAAAAAGAATCTGGCCCACATTTAGGGGTCACATGAGCAATTACTTAGTTTACTAGTAGTATTGCTAACAAGGCAGGAGTGTTTCTAGGTTTACATCTAAACACTCAATTTTAATAAATAATTACTAAAGCACAATGTGGCTGCACACTAATTTCCAAGAAATGTCCAAAATCTTTCCCACTAACTTGTAGTTCTACTGATAAAACTATATAATGTATTAACAAATCTGTGAAAATTGGGTTTCAGAAAACATATTTATTCGTTGCACATCACAAAGTAAAAAGTGTTCTGTTTTCATCCTATTCAAATATTTTTTAAGCACACAGAAGTACATATAATGGGCTTTCACAACTAATTATATATATTTTGAAATGTTTGACAACTGACTTAGCTATCTAAATGTTGTGTATTATGAAAAAACTGACAAAAACCTGGAACTCTGCAGTCAGAAGGAAAATTAATTGTAAGACTAACTGACTTTTGACCTCTGTCTCTGAACACAGAGCAAATGTGACAAAAACACAATGATTTAAAGGCCTCCTTCACTTTCTGACTACACAGACAACTGTTCTTTCTCAACTCCCCAGGAGTGAGTAGGTCCTAACAATAACTCAACCTGATGAAATATGACTCACCATTGCAAGTGGGCAATCTGGGAAACTGGACCCTTGTTGCAGTACCCCCTGCACACACTTTTTGCTTCGTTTCTGAATGCAACCTCGACTGGAAGTGCACTAGGTACCTCTTAACCAGGTTCCTAGTGCCAGTGTTCTTCCCCTAAAATGGATAAGAATATTGTAACAACTGGCAACACCTTTAGCTGCCACTGTAAGTCCCTAGTAAATGGTACTTTGGTACCCAGGGCATGGGGTACTAAGGGTAGGCCCCCGAGGGCAGCAGCACAGATTGTGCCACCCTCAAGGATCATGCATCCAAGTGCACCCAGCACTGCCATTGCAAGCTGAGTGTACTGGTGCAAACTTAAAATGCAAAACTGACATGGCACACAGCCTGGGTGACCTTTCCACTACACAATGCATGCAATATAGGTAAGCCACCCTCTGGCAGGTCTTCCAGCCCTAAGGCAGAGTGCACTATAATGCATGTGTGGGCATGGATGCATGAGCAATATGCCCCTACTGTGTCCTTGCCAAACCTGGGGCATAGTAAGTTACCAGAGCAGACATTTTAAATGCATGTGCTGGACACTGGTCAGTAAGAGTTTCACAGCTACATGACATCTTCTTTGAACCCTGGGTTTTTTGGTATCAAACAACTGAGGATAATAAATCCAAACTGGTAAAAGTATTGAATTTATTGCAAAATGTACCCAGGGGCCACCTTAGAGGAGTCTCTGCAAAGCTAATTAACCCTGGCATGGTTGCTGGCCAGTCACGACCAGCCTGCCACCACCAGACAATATTCAGGAACCCTAAAGTGAGAGCCTTTGCTCTCTGGGTTCAGAAAACACAGCCCTTCCTGGGCAGAGGTGTTACACTTCCTCCCCCAGGAATGTGCACTGCCATGCAGGCGAGTTCCAAAGAGCTTGTCACCCTTGAAACATGACCCCCAGCCCTGCTGCTAGCAGCAGATGGCTGCCCCATTGCAAACCCCCACTTTCGGCCAGAGCAATGGCAGGAAAATGCACAAAGGACAGGAGGAGTGGCCAGCCCCATCCTGTATCACCCCTAAGGTGTTGCATGCGGGGCGACCCCTTCATTTCCTTTTCCTCAATCTTGCATGGTAGGAAAATAGCCAATCAGGGATAGGGAAGTGACCTCAGTCCGCAGGAAGTGGTCACATACTGGGTATAGCCATTCTAAGGTAGATGACCCATTGGTCACTACTAGGAACTCCCCTAAACGCCCACTAAATGCAGTATTTAGTGGGCACACATAGACCTGCAGATCTGATTCCAAGGACACAATAATGTCAGTAACAAAGAAGAGCCAAGGCTCAAGAACTGCAATCCTGGTGCACAAAGTAAAAGGCGCCAAACCCTCCCTGCTGCACCCAGGACTCACAAATCGCCACTGAGGAATTGTATGGACATCGGAGTGACTCTACAAAACCCCAGAGGACCTCCACCTTTCTGAAAATCACCAAAGATCTTCCTCCAGAGCAATGGTATCACTCCCTGCAACAAAGAGGCAAAGACCAGTGATGTCCAGTTCCCTGACCGGCCGCTGACCAAGGAACCACAGCAGCCATACCAAATTCCACCCATCTGTCCTGGAGGACAAATCCTGCAAGTGTGCCAGGTTTGGTGGTACTCGGATCTTCAGTGGCTAAACCGCGCAATAGCCTAGACAGTGGACCCCCAACGTCAGGCACCCAGAAGAAAAGTCCACTCTGGACTCTGAGGACCAGAAGTAAGCACCAGTTGAGGGACTTCAGGACACATAAGAACCACTCCTCAGAGTGGCCCTGCTGACCTGCAATCCACCCTCAAAGCGACCTGCCTCCAAGTTCTAAGGACACCTATGCGCACAACTCTTGGCTCACCTATCTGCTATGCACCCAGCCTCCCTGGGCCCTGCACCAGAGAACCAGCTGTGCTCTAAGGGTCTTCCACCCCTTGCGACCTCTACACTCCAAGGGGACCCACTGGACTGACCTTGAAGTCCACCTGTGCATTGCTTTGCCAAGTGGTCCCCCGCAGTGGTCTTGCACCAGCTCCAATGACTTTTCAGCAGCTGCTCCTACTGAAGCCAAGAGCCGCCCTAACTTCCCCAGCTGGTCCACAGGACATCTCAAGGACCTCAACCGAAAAACAAATGGAGACATTTGTAAACACATTGCCTGATTTTATATGCATTTTTAAAGTTTTCTCCCATTGATTCCTATGGTGTGTAATTATGCACAAAATGACTGCTTTTGCTAAACTTTGAACAATCATAACTTAAAAAGTACTTACCTGATTTTGATGATCTTGACCTTAAAAATATTATACAAATCTGAAGTATTTTTTGTAAATTGGTCTAGAGTAATTCTTTTGAGTATGTCCACATTTATTGATACTGTGATAAAACATATGCGTATCACTTCTCCAAGATTGGCCTAACTGCTTGACCAAGCTACCATACAAATTAGAATATTAGGTGGTCTAGTTTTTACCTCTGTAAACCAAGGTGGGATTGCTTGGACTCTCTGCACAGTGCACATCATTTTTGTATGCTATATAGAGAGCCAGCCTCCTACAGACGAGTAGATTGTTTAAGGCCTGGGCTATATTCCCTGCAACCATGAGTCATGATTGGTATCCGCTTCTGATGCAGCATTTTGTTGATAATGATTCAGCACTGCCACAAGATCACCCCGATTGTGATTGTTGCTTCAAGTTGCTGCCTGGACTTGATTATTTTGTAGAACGCTTTCAGAGATCTATGTTCCAGGGAAAGAAATACCCGTGGATGAGTCTTTGGTCCCGTTCAAGGCCGGTTTCGCTTTTTAAGCAGTACATTCCTAGCAAGAGGGCATAATATGGAATTAGGATTTATATGCTGTCTGAGAGTAGCACTGGAAATGTGTATAATTTCAGGGCGTACACTGGGAGCTATTGTTCTATTGACCACCCAGGTTATCCATCCACTTTTGGAGTCATTCAGAAAATTGTGCGGGAACATGGTAGAGAATGTTTTAACAAAGGTCACCATTTACACATAGATACTTCTACACTGGTGTGCAATTGTTCAAGGAATTGTTCAAAGTGGACACTGTTGCTTGTGGCACAACACACCCTAACCGTAAAGTTTACTCTAAGGAGCTTGTATGTAAAAAGCTTCAGAGGGAACTTTCAGCTGTGAAATTTTCAGAGAGGTGAGATGTCCACAAGCTGACAACCATTCATGATGAAAGTACTTCACCTGTGACTGTTTGGGTTAAGCTGCTGAAGTGCTCAGACCTGTGTGCATTTTAGACTAAAATCAGCACATGGGTGGAATAGATCAAAAGTTAGAGCCTTACACTGCTGATTGTAAGGCTTATATTTGGTATAAGAAATTGGCTATCCATTTGTTTCATTTTGCAACCGCCAATGTTTTTGTTGTATTCAACAATTGTTCTCCAGAAGCAAAGATAACTTTTGCTCAGTTTCAGCAGTCTGTGATAGGAGGCATTATTGTAGTAAAGCAGGCAAATGTTCCTAGAGTTAGAGTGGTGGAGTATGTGGCTAGATTGAAAGATGGTCACTTTCCGGATTACACTCTTCCCACACCCAAAAAAAACTTTTCCTATAGGAGATATAGATGTGTCCAGAAGAAGCGTGCGGAAGAAGAGTCATATGTATTGCCCATAGTGTCCTTTTAATCCTGGGCTGTCTGCCCACGTTTTAAATTGTACCACAACAAACTGAATTATTGAGAGCAACCGTGAGTGTAAAAGTGAACTGACTGGTCAGTATCGCTTTATATTTTTTGTTCAGTTTCATAGGAGGCAGTGTTTTTGATGTATTTAGTTAGATCTGCTTTGTTTGTAGTCATAGTTGGCTTTTCATCTCCTTCAAATTGTTTTTTTTTGGTTAAAAAAAACGTGATGGTGGTGCATGTGGACTGGTGCTTGGCTGGTGGTGTGTGCGGACTGGTGCTTGGCTTGCGGTGTGCGTGGACTGACGCCTGGCTGGCAGTGTGCATGTACTGGGGCTTGGCTGGCGGTAAGCATGAAATGGTGCTCGGCTGATGGTGTGGGTGGACTGGTACTTGGCTGGTAGTGAGCGTGGATGGCACTTGGCTGATGGCGTGTGTGTGGGTTAAAACTTGGATTGCGGTGTGCATGGACTGGCTCTTGGCCTGCGGTGTGCGTGAGCTTGCATTTGGCTGGTGGTGTGTGTGAGTAGTGACTTGGTACTTGTCACTACATACACATTGACAATCAAACGCCAGTCCACAAACTTGGTCAGCCCGAGCCTGGGTGATGTCTGTGATGTGGGCGTATAAAAGTGATCAGCACTGCGTGGCTTCGGGCGTCAAGATGGCGGTCGCACTCTAAGAGTGCTCTGGACCCCTCCGTCATCCGCCCTACGAAGCTGCCGCTATTCACACTACTGGCGCTGCCCTGGGGGTGCCCATCGGCTCCTGGACCCCAGAGATCCCCCCTGGAACCACCTACGGTATATTTGAGCCGTAATAGCACCAGCCGCGGCTGACTCGAAAAATTCAAGATGGCGGCCGGGACCGCGGCGCTCGGCCGAACTCGAGGTGGGAGGCTCCCCTGCTGAGGCGGCCGCTCGGTGGAGGACGCCGCAGATGCCGGCCCTGCGATCCGGGGCCCGGGCCCCTTGTGGGCCGATGTGAGGCGAAACGTGTCTGCGGTGAGGAGAGAGGCTCCTGGCGGCCTGGACCCCGCTGCGCATCTGCGCGGGGGCCCGGGAGAAGTGGGGGATATCCCGAGACGCGAGGAGGTCTCCTCCGTCCGGATTGAACGAGGCCCGGAAGTCAAGGAGGGGCCGTGAACGCGACTCCGGCCGCGCTCCTGAGGGGAGCTGGCTCGCCCAGCGGCCATCCCGAGTGGAGGGATTGGCGCCGGGGACACCGACGCTGTGCCCCGGGATCCGGGCCCCGGTGGATTGGACCGTGAGCACACGAGCGGCAGCTGAAGGACTCTTGGGGGGTCGGAACCTCTGTGCAGGTATGCGGGGCCCCGAAAGATAAAACTGATCTCAACAAAGAGGCTGCCAAGTGAGACATTCCTGCTCCCAGTCATTGACTTTGAGCGCCTGGGGCAGAGTAGGTGGCCCCCCAGAGATCGCTGGCGTTGGGCCCTGGAAGGCGAGGGAAATCCCCCCCCTCTCGGAAGAAAACAAAGGCACCCCAGCACGAGCTTGGCGGGGAGGGAACTCCCGATCAATACAATACAATACAACACATCACAATGGGCGCTTGAATCCAGGAAAGGACTAACCCCACCATCCTGACTAATTCCGAGAGACCTCTCTGGCCCCCTGGGGGCGCAGTGCAGACAACACTTTTCGACTGGCCCCGGACGAGGGGGAGCCGCCGGAGACGCCCTGGACTGCAGGGAGGGCAAGGAGTCCTGCGAGCCCCCGATGACCTGGAGGCACGAGGCGAGACCCGACGCAATGCTGGGCAGTCGCCTGACGGTGTGAGTTAACGGAGTGGAGAGGATTGGTTCCCGTTGGACCCCGGGGGGGTGATTGGGCTGTGCCCACCAGCGTGTGCTCTGATACCCCGCCGGTAGACCCCCTCTGAGGCGGTCCCCTGTCGAAACGGCCCGGACGCAGGAACCTGGACGAGGTGGATCTGGGTGACAACCGGACACCCCCAACTTCCTGAGACAGAATGGGAAAGGACAAACCAAACAAACAACCCCCGACCTCCCAGCAAAAGATCGACCAGTTCACGATGCCAGCGGGCCCCAGAAGAGAAGGGGAAACCGCCAGTGGAGGCCCAGCGCTTGACGGAGTGAGCGCCATCCTCCAAGCAATTCAATCGTCGCAATCGGCTGTGGAGACCAAAATTGGGGAAGTGCGTGAGGACATGGGCCTTATCAGACAGGACCTCAGAAATGCAGTGAGCAGAATTACTGAGGTGGAGGGCCGGGTCTCCCAGACCGAAGACGAGCTGGCCGATCTTAAAACGAAAGTGGCCCAGCTACAAACACGTACCAGCGAGCTACACCGCCGTGCCGAGGATGCAGAAAATCGATCGAGACGCAACAATCTGCGTTTTATCGGATTCCCGGAGGGCGCGGAGGAGGATAAAGTATCAGAATTTTTGGAGCGCTGGATCAAGACCTGGATACCAGACCAGGCCCTCTCACCCTGGTTTGCAATTGAACGCGCTCACAGAGCCCTTGCACCGCGCCCCCCTCTGGCCGGCCCGAAGCGCCCAATGATCGCACGTTTTTTTAACTTTAAAGATCGAGACAACATCCTTAAAGAGGCGAGACGCTTGGAAGATCTTAAATGGGAGAACCACAAGATCCTGATATTCCCAGACTACACACGGGAGGTTCAGACCCGCCGCCGATCGTATGAGCAAGTCAAACAGAAACTCAGAGCAATGCAACTCTCATACATACTCCTCTTCCCGGCACGGCTTAAGGTCATCATGGCTGGTAGGGCGCATTTCTTTGAATCTCCAGAGGAGGCATGGGACTGGCTGACCGAGGAGGGCGTTGGAGCCCGAAAGGGAGCCCTGAAACAAGGAGGAGAGCCCGCTCGGGATAGACCCCCCCTTTTGGGGGGACCTCGAAGGAGCCGGAGGCGCACCAGATCTCGGAAAGGGATGCGGGATGGTCTGGCCGCTCCTGGAGGTGGAGGGATGGCTGGAGACTCTGGCTCCCGGGTGGGGGAGATCTCCATCGAGTCCCCAGAAGGGCAGGAACAGCTACAAGCCAAGGATGATAGACGTCTGAGCCAGTCCCCGGTGCTTGGCTGAACTGTTACACAGAGTTTTTGCTGTGACACATGGAGGGGATCGGGGAGAACGATCTGCCCTTGCGGGGCCCCTGGGGCGCGTCGTCGGATGACTCGGCGGCCCCCCGGGGTTCGCCAAACAAGATTCGAAGACTTTTCACTTATGATTGCAGAATGATCCGACTGAATGGAGGGGTCCACCACTCCACTCCCAAGACAGTCTTACTGGCTGTTATGTTCTGGTTGGGGTTAGGGGCGACAGATGCTTCCGGGGTGGGAGTATGGGGTGGGGGGCAGTTGGGGGGTGAGAAGTTTGAGTTGGGGTTAGATAGTAGCACTCGGTACAGGTTTAGTACCTCAATGTTATGTTTTAAGCGGTCATCCCTGTTTCCACTGACAGCCACCCAACAAGATATGATACCCGCGCAGCCCACGCCTGGTCCTCACTGACACAAATCATCTCCTGGAATGTAAACGGGCTCTTAGATAAGATCAAACGATCTGCAGTTTTCAACACCCTCCGCAGATACTCCCCCTCAGTGGTCCTACTGCAGGAAACTCATCTCCTGGGAACTAAATGCCCTATGCTCACACGGGGAGGATTTGATAGGGTTTACCACGCAGGTTTCTCCAGGGGATCCAGGGGAGTGGCCATTCTACTCAGCCGCTCTCTACCTATGGTGATAACATCTACGCTGCCTGACCCACAGGGTAGATTCGTAATTGCTTCAGGGATGCTTCACGGTACACCGCTGAACCTTGTATGCGCATACGCCCCCCCAGCGGGATTCGACGCCTTCCTACTCTCACTCCGCCAGGTGGTAGCGGGACTCCCCCAGGGAACCACATTGATAGGAGGGGATTTTAATGCTGTTCTGGACCCCAGACTGGATATATCCGGGGACATTACCACTGGTAGGGCCTCTCGGGCTGCGAGTCTTAACAGATGGGTGGAGAGCCTCGGCCTCTGCGAGGTATGGAGAACCTGGCACCCTAAAGAACGTCAATACACACACACACACATCAGCCGCCCACTGGACACATTCCAGAATTGATTTAATATTTATGCCTGCACTAGACGTCATTGGTGTCACGGGGGCTGATATACTGCCACGAGGGGTCTCAGACCACGCACCTGTACGAGTCCGACTGGGTGGGACGGACCCCACCAGGCGCCCATTATGGCGCCTGAATGCATGGTGCTTACAAGACAACGAATATACCCTTGAAATAAGAGACCGCCTTGCTCAATATTTTGAGTTGAATTTGGGAACGGTCCAGTCCCCAGGTATAATATGGGCTGCCGGCAAAGCCACACTAAGAGGGCATGCCAAGTGTCTTCTTCGTGCACGTGAACGCGCTCGGGACTCAAGAGTGTCTGAGTTGGAGGCTGAGGCGCTGAATCTGGAGCGCCAACAAACGACCTTATCCTCGGCCTCTATTCTGAGGCAACTTACTAGGACCAGAGAGGAAATCAGACATTTGGTCCTTGAGTCAGCAAAACACATTTGGAGAGCATCGGCCGCCCGAATATATGGCTGGGGGGACAAGAATGGAAAACTCTTGCATTGGCTAGCCACACGCCCCTTGGCCAATAGAATCATACCTGAGATTAGAGACGACTCAGGTGCTCTTTCCAAAGCGCCCATCGAGATAGCTCAGAGCTTTGCCTCTTACTATGCACGCCTATACGCAGAGCACCCTCGGCCCACCATTGAAAGGGAATCCCCCCTCCTGAACGACATAACTCTTTCCAGAGTCTCCCAGACGGCCAGGAGCAGTATGGATGAGGCAATTAGCCTCACAGAAATAACCAGCGCGATTGCCAACTTGGCATCAGGCAAGACCCCAGGTCCTGATGGATTCCCACCAGAGTTATATAAGAAATGCAGCGATATCCTGGCTCCACATCTGCTCAACATGTACGAAGAAGCTGAGCGGAAGGGCCACTTCCCTCCTGGGATTGATCTAGCGACAATAGTAGTGATCCCCAAGACACAACCCCCGTCGCAACACTGCTCGGCATACCGACCCATTTCACTCCTGAACACTGAAGTCAAGGTCCTAGCCTCAATCCTCGCCTCAAGACTAAGAGACGCCATACCCACACTGGTGCATCCTGACCAATGTGGCTTTATGCCTGACCGTAGCACTAGACACTGTATTAGGAGATTACACCTAGCGTTGGCGCATCAAAAGACCCTGTCTCGAGCCCCTCTGGCTTTGCTTCTACTCGACTTCGAGAAAGCCTTTGACACAGTAGACTGGTCTTACCTCGAAAACGTCCTACAAAGCAACGGCCTTGGGCCCAGATTCCGAGGATTGGTGAAGCTACTTTATTCTAATCCCACAGCACATGTCCAAGTAAACGGAGTAATCTCAGACCCATTCCCTATCGGCCGTGGCACCAGGCAGGGATGTCCATTATCCCCCTTGCTTTTTGCATTAACAATAGAGCCTCTGGCGAAAATGTTAAGGGAAGATCCGCTGATAGAGGGCTGGTCCTGGCCCGTCTGCCAAGAGGACCGCGTGGCACTGTACGCGGATGACGTCCTGCTGTACATCTCAAACCCAGCCAAAAGTGGCCCCCGCATTCTACAAATTCTAGATCTCTTCTCGGATGCCTCAGGGCTGACCCTGAACCCTAGTAAGTCCTTGCTGGTCCCTCTCCATCAATCTCGAGACTGCATAGACTGGCAGCAAAACATTCCAATACGAAGAAATAGTTTTAAATACCTGGGCGTGCATGTCTCCTTGCTCCCTGAACTAACATGGGAGCTTAACATCACACCATTAACCAAAAGAATAAAAAATGACCTCCAACGTTGGAGTGACCTCCCCCTTAACTTGTATGGGAGAATCGCTCTTTACAAGATGATGGTTCTCCCCAGACTTCTTTACCTCCTCCAGAACTTCCCTTACCCTATCCCCATGAGATGGTTCAGGGAAATGGACTCACAGGCACGCCAATTTTTATGGAATGGCTCCCGTCCTCGATTGGCGCTTAAAACATGCCAGAGGGACGTTTCTGAGGGGGGATTGGGAATGTCCAACATCCATTACTACCACCTAGCAACGCAAATACTAGTGATAAATGATTGGGTAGGGGGTGGATGGACAGATCCGGCGTATCGATTAGAACTTCAGACCATGAGTTATCCAAAGATCTTTGATGCTCTGTATGGAGGCCCGATCTCGCGTGGGACCCCGGAGGTGACCGGAGTGGTACTGCGGGGTTGGCGGACGGCCCAAAAGGTGACAGGGTGGTGGAGACGCCTCACCCATCAGACTCCACTATGGCAGGGAATACACTTAAGAGAGATAGCGAGATTGGAGGGATTCCAGAAGTGGGACAACATTGGTATTTCTACACTAGGCGATGTATGGGATGGCTCACATATGCGCTCTTTTGAAGACCTCCAGAAAATGTTCTCACTAAATAAGACGCAATTCCATAAGTATCTCCAGATCCGCCACGCCTTGCTGACAGAAATCCGGACAGGGGATAACATACCTGAATATAGCCCTATGGAGGCGAAAGCCCTGATGGGGAGCCTAGGTAGAGGAGGTGTCTCCCAGATATATCGCTCGTTGATTGCCACCACTGGTGCTGCCATGGAGGGACTCCGTCAGAGATGGGAAGGGTGGGTGGGTCCTATGGAAGAGGTAGACTGGAACGAAGCATTGGCAGCTCCACACACTTTAACGATGACGACTCGTCTCCGTCTAATACAGACTTACTATCTCCATACTGCTTACCTAACACCCGTCAGGTTGTACAGGGCAGGTCTCCGTGACGCAGCTGACTGTCCACGATGTGGGGACCCAGACGCTGACTTTTTCCACATGGTATGGTCCTGCCCAATTATTAAAGCTTACTGGGGGGCTGTTATCATGGAGATCTCAACGGCCTTACAATCTGACATCGAGTTGACGCCAATGCTGCTCCTATTGGGGATCATGGGTGACACTGGACTGAGGAGAGCAGAACGGACCTTTCTGGGGGTGGCATGCTTAGTGGCCAAAAGAGACATAATGACAGACTGGAAAGCCCAAAACGCACCAGCTTTGACTAAATGGAAAAGAGGAGTGGATTGGTGTGCTCAACGTGAAAAACTCGTTTACGAGGCCAGAGGGTGTCCGAATAAATATGATAAGGTTTGGGGGAAATGGGATGCCACTACACTCAACCTCCCTGCATTGTCGACTGGCCCAGCACCAGAAAGAACCTAAACGGGCTTCCCCCTCCCCCCTTTAAAGGGTGGTAACAAGTATGGGATACTTTACAGAGAGATGCATAATCTTCACACACAGTGTACTGTCTGAGACTAGGGATTGACCATTGTTTGGTGCCCGTTGGCACCCAGTTACATGTATGTATTTCGCCTTTTTTTTTTTTTTGTTGCAAAACCAATAAAAATGTCTTTATAAAAAATATAAAAAAAAAAGTGATCAGCACTTGAATGGCACTGTCTGTTGATGTGCTGTAATGTGACGGGCCCACAGCTGACAGTGTGAATGGTTTTGTCTGTGTCACATGAAAGGGGTGTGAATGTTCTGTAAAGCAACTGGTGCCTTATTGCGGCTTTAGAGCTCACAAGCTGAGTCATTGGTTCAGTTTCTTGAACTTTCAATTATTAACAGTGCATTTCATTTTTGTGAAATCTATTGTTAATAAAATCTACATTTTGAACCTTTCACTCACCGTCATGCCAAATCCAACCAGTATGTGTGTTCACCTGAGGAATAGACGTATGTGCAGTAATAATGATCTTTTCTGTCTTTCTCTGCCACGGTGTACACTGTCACTAGGGAAACTCTACCAATTCTAGACATTTTTGTAAACTAGACACCCAGGGGAGTACAGGGTGGTGTACCTCTCAAGGATCCCATCCATTTTTCTTACCCACAATGCCCCGCAAACCTCAAAATTTGACTAAAATCCAATTTTGCTTGCATTCTTTGCCATATTCTTCCAGAATCAGTGCTGAGTGGAAGGAAGTTTGTGGCTCCTCTCAGATTCCAGAACTTCGCAGCACAGAAATCTGAGGGAAAGTGTCCCCACCCTCAATTTTGATGTTTGCAATGGATTCTGGGTAACAGAACCTGGTGAGAGCCCAAGTCACCCCATTCTGAATTCCCCTAGGTGTCTAGCTGTCAAACATGCACAGGTTTGGTAGGTTTACCTAGGTGCCGGCTGAGCTAGAGGCCAAAATCCACAGCTAGGCACTTTCCAAAAACACATCAGATTTTAATGTAAAAATGTGATGTGTCCATGTTGCATTTCCTCTTGCGGGCACTTGGCCTACCCACGCAAGTGAGGTACTATTTATATGGGGAGACTTGGGGGAACACAGAATAGCAGAACAGGTGTTATTGCCCCTTGTCTTTCTCCACATTTTTACTTCCAAATGTAAGACAGTCTGTAAAAGAGACATCTATTTGAGAAATGCCCTGTAATTCACATGCTAGTATAGGCACCCCGGAATTCAGACATGTGCAAATAACCACTACTTCGCCACACCTTATCTCAAGCCCATTTTGGAAATACAAAGGTTTCCTCAATACCTATTTCGCACTCTTTATATTTCACCAAATGAATCGCTGTACATCCAGTATACAATGAACACCCATTGCAAGGTGCAGCTCCTTTACTGGCTGTGGGTCCCTAGGGTTCTTGATGAACCTACAAGCCCTATATATACCCGCAAACAGAAGAGTCCAGGAGACGTAATGGTATATTACTTTTGAAAATATGACATCGCAGGAAAAAGTTACAGAGTAAAACATGGAACAAATGGCTGTTTTTTCACCTCAATTTCAATATTGTTATATTTCAGCTGTCATTTTCTGTAGGAAAGCCTTGTAGGATCTACACAAATGACCCGTTGCTGAATTCAGAATTTTGTTTACTTTTCAGAAATGTTTAGCTGTCCGGGATCCAGCATTGGTTTCACACCCATTTCTGTCACTAACTGGAAGGAGGCTAAAAGCACACAAAAATAGTAAAAATGGGGTATGTCCCAGTAAAAAGCCAAAACTGTGTTGAAAAATTTGGTTTTCTGATTCAAGTCTGCCACTTCCTGAAAGCTGGGAAGATGGTGATTTTAGCACCGCAAACCCTTTGTTGATGCCATTGTCAGGGGGGAAAAAACCCGTGCTTTCTTCTGCAGCCCTTGCTTCCCATTTTTCTGAAAAAAAAAACCAAACTTTTAGCTATTTCTTCAGGGCTTGATGCAGGGGAGCCTGGTCAGCTATTTTCTACCTGTAGCATACAGGGAGTCTCTTCTTGAAGCAGTGTAAGTAAGGCAAAGTCCTTTTCTTGGTGAAGCCCAAGTGTGCAGCTGGTGCGATTCTTCTGAGTACAGTGTCCAGGTGCATACCAGGAGCCCAGCAGGGCAGTCCTTCTTCTTCTTGTCTTATTCCTGTAGGGATCTGAGGTGGCGTGCAGCTCTGCCATATTTATCCTTGCTCCTGGGGTGGCATGCAGGAGGGCCTCTGTCCAATCATGTGCAGGTCACTACTCGCTTGAGTGACCACTTCCTGGGAAGTGTGGCAAAAATCTATACCAGGAAGCAACATTCCTCCAAAATCCAAGATAGCAAAAATTTAATTTTAGAGTTTAGATCTGTTCAAGTCCACCTACTGGTGTGGCTAAGTTTCCCTTAACACACTCCTTTCCAGCCCTCTCAATAATGTCCTTCCCTCCTTTGAAGTCCAGTTTGGCAGCTTTCCCTCATCCTGTTCCTTTGTTTCAGCCCAGGCCACTTCACACCTCCTCAAGGCAGCCTGGCTCAGGCTGCCAGAGGCTGACAAATCAGAAAAGGGCACCACAGGGCTGAAGTTGATAACTTTTAGCAAGAGTTCAAAAACTCTTTCTAGGTGCAAGTTATATTACATTCAACAGTGGCAATTTGTTGGGTTTATTATACCTTTTAATGTGATACTAAACTTGCCACATTTTGCTCCTTCTTATTGAAACTAAGGCTTCATTATTTTAAAATAAAGTCTCTCCATGTTAGCCTACGGAGACAGTTCACTACAAAGGGGGAAAACACATTTAGCTATTTTTCTCTCACCATGGCTCATAAAACATATTTTATCAAGTCCCTGCTTATAGTTGCATTGCTCCCACCCCTGAGGGCACTCAGGGAATACCTTAAGGGTAACTTAAAAATAAGGTAGCTTAGGACTTTGGAAGTACTTTTAATTCCAAAGTCAAATTTGGGGTTAACTTTATATAGGAAGCAGCCAGCAAGGCAGGCCTGCCTCTAAAATGACAATGGGCATCACAGCAGTTCAACCATGGGTATACTACCTATGCTGGGGTCCCTAAATCTACATGCCCTACCCTAAACTAGGGACTTATAGGTAGGTTGATACAGCCAATTATAATTAGCCTACTTTGCATAATCTATTTTACACAGAGCACTGGCCCTGGGACTGGTTAGCAGTACCCAGGGCACAGTCAGTCAGTAACCACCAGTATCAGTCAAAGCGCTTTGGGGGGGGAGGGGGAGGTGACCAGGGCAATATGTGGAGGACTTCCCTACACCTAGAAGTTTAAAAAGTACCTCAATCCCATTGGGAGCACAAACCGGCACTGATTATGAGGAATCCAACAGTGTTTCAGCCCTGCTCTACAGACGGGGACAGAACTGATGCTTGGCCTGTAGAGACAAAATACAAGGCTCTAAAGAAGAGTGACACGCAAGCCAACAAATGGTAAGCTATGAATATGCTCCAAGCCCTTTATAGTTAATAACTGAGTCTCGCTAGAGCATTGTCTCACAGACTCAACCCTAAAAAAAGGTCAGCTTTCAGTGGAAAAATGTGATGCAAACATGATGTGTTTTGGGATGTTTCCTGTCACAGGCACTAGTAGGCCTACCCACACAAGTGTGGAAGCATTTTTAGGGTTGAGCCTGCGTCACATGCGCTTGCGCGTTTTACTTGCAAGACGCTTTAGGGGTTAGAAAAGGGATCGGAGGCCCGTCCATGTCACATCAGTGTCTTTCATTGGTTCATTGGCTTGCCTGTTAAAATCTGCTTGCTTTCATTAGTGGAAGGCACGCATACGTCATGCCTTTTCCAGTGGTTAGCCCTCCTTGAGCGCAGCGATCAAGTACTGAAAACATGCGAGGCTTGCTGTTTCCAGTCAGGTTTGTGGACTACTTTTTATCTTTTGTTCGCGGCGCGATCTCACTTGGCAAAAGTCGAGCGCTTTGCATAACATCGGCCCTCTTACAAAGTTAATTGCACTTTTGCCGGTTACGTAGATAATTGCACTTTTACCGACAAGTTATACTACAAGTGAACTGTAGCAGGGCGATCGCGTTGTTTTTTTCCATTCAATGTGGCAAGACATATCCGGTTGGGAGTTTACAACTTCTAATAGCTGTAACTCGGAGAAATGCGAGACCCTATTGCACTGCAAATGCTTGTTATTAGTAGACTTGGGGAACCGCTGGGTAGATGGGCGTTGTGGCTTCCCTCGGATTCCATCAAATTTCATCACAGAAATGTCAGGAAAATGTGTTCAGTCACATTTTGAGGTTTGCAAGGGATTCTAGGCAACACAACCTGATGAGAGCCATGCAAGTCACCCCATCCTAGATTACCCTACGAGTCTAGTTTAAAAAATGTACAGGTTTGCTAGGTTTCCCTAGGTGCAGGCTGAGCTAGGGCCCCAAGTCCACAGCTAGGCAAATTCTTTTTTTAAAAAGGTCAGTTTTCAGTGAAGAAATGTGATGTGTTCACGTTGTGTTTTAGGCAGTTTCTTGTTGCAGACACTAGGCCTAATCACACAAGTGAAGTACCATTTTTATCAGAAGACTTGGGGGAAAGCTGGGTGGAAGGAAGTTTGTGGCTCACTGCAGATTCCTTCACAGAAATGTGAGGAAAATATGTTTTTAGTCAAATTTTGAGGTTTGCAAGGGAATCTGGGGAATGCAACATGGTGAGAGTCACTCAAGTCACTCCACTCTGGATTCCCCTAGGTGTCTAGTTTTAAAAAACTAACAGGTTAGCTAGGTTTCCCTGGTGCCAGCTGAGCTAGGACCAAAAATCCACAGCAAGGAACACTGCAAAAAAAAAAGGGCGCGTTTTCAGAGGAAAAATGTGAATTGTTCATGTTGTGTTTTGGACAGTTTTCTGTTGCGGGCACTAAGCCTACCCACATAAGTGCGGTACCATTGCAAATGACAACTGCTTCTAAACTCATTATCTTGTGCCCATTTCAGAAATACATAGGTTTCTTTGATACCTATTTTTTTACTCTATATTTCACCATATGAATTGCTGTATGCCAGGTATAGAATAAAAAAATATGGCAAAGTGCAGCTCAGTTATTGCTTCAGGGTACCTTGAGTTCATGGAAAACCCTCAAGCCCCATATATCCCTGTAAGCAGAAGGGTCTAGTAGATGTAATGGTATATTGCATTTGTAAATTGGCAATCAGGATGACACATTATGAATAATAATGTTGCCTCAAATTCCCAACTTTTCCTACTAATTTTCAACAGTTTATTTAAACACTTAGTTTCCATTGGGAAAACCTTGAAGGATCTACGCAAGTAACCCCTTGCTGAATTCAGGATTTTATCTAGTTTTCAGAAATGTATAGCTTTCTGGGATCCACCATGGGTTTCACACCTGTTTCCACCACAAACTGGAAGAAGGTTGAAAGCACAAACAAATTAATACAAATTGTCTCTCTCTCTCAGTAAAAAGCCAAAACTGTGGTTAAAAAAAAAAAGCTTTCTGAATTAAGTCTGCCTGTTCCTGATAGCTGCGACGATGGTAATTTTAGCAACTTTTTGATGATGCCCTTTGCAGCTAAAAACAATTATTCTGCAGCACTTTTTTCCACAAAAAACACAAAATGTGGCTACATTTTGGCTCATTTTTTGCCCCCCCCCCCCTTCAAGGGAAGCCACAAATCTAGGGTACTGCTATAATCCCCAGGATATTGGGGGAAAAAGGACGCAAATTTAGCATGTATAGCTTATGTGGACAAAAGCTTATGGCCTCCTAAGTGCGAACTATCCAAAATAGCCAATAAACAGATTTCAAAGGGTGGGGTGTTGAGGCCTAGTGGCGAAGGGGTTAAAACTTTTCTAACAAAGTTGTACCAGAAAAAGCCTTTAGCTGTTACACAAACCAACAAGCAAATACAGAAGAGCTGATAGGTCTAGCCTAAAAACCCTCTTGGAATAGATGCCATGCAAAATATCACATGCATGGGTGATGTGGCAAACGGGACTTCATCCGTCAGCAATTCCACTGAAGTGGCACCAGGGTGCTACTCAAATGAGTGACCCCTGACCTGTTTTGGCCAGTGCTGTCTCCCCCGCGCCTGCAGCACCACCTAGCTACACCGTGTCCCTGACCCCCGCCCACGCAGCCGATCGCATGTTTGAGGCCCTCCTCCCCCTGCAGGCACCCGCCTGCGCCTCATCCCTGGTGTCTAGTGGGCTTCTGGTAAGCATTACTAGACTTGTACATTGTACTAGTGTGTCTGTTTCCATCACTTTTATTGTGCCCTGTCTTTACTGTTTATATCGTTTTTTTATTGTGCCTTGTTCTTATTGTGCCTGTTTTGCCGTTTTTCTCTGCCCATTTCGTGCCCTTTTGCCCTGCCGCTTCGTCCCTGCGGCCCCGCCCCCATTCGCTTTCCCCTTCCCCCCTCCCGGCTGCTCCTCCCTCCCACCTCTCCCTCTTAATGGCGGTCGCTGCGCGACGCGGGTGAGTGACCCCTGACCTGTTTTGGCCTGAGCTCGATCCCCCGCGCCTGCAGCACCACCTAGCTGCACAGTGTCCCTGACCCCCGCCCACGCTGCCTATCGTGTGTTCAAGGCCCTCCTCCACCCGCAGGCACCCACCTGCGCCTCATCCCTGGTCTCTAGTGGGCTTCTGGTAAGCGCTACTAGACTTGTACATTGTACTAGTGTGTCTGTTTCCATCACTTTTATTGTGCCCTGTCTTCACTGTTTATATCGTTTTTTTATTGTGCTTAGTTCTTATGGTGCCCGTTTCACCGTATTTGTCTGCCCATTTTGTGCCTTTTTGCCCCGCTGCTGCGTCCCAGTCCCCCTCGCGCCCCCCTTCGCTTTCCCCGCCTACCTGCTTCTCCCTCCCACCTCTCCCTCTTAATGGCGGTCGCACGCAGCGGGCGGGCCGTAGGCGTGCCAGAGACAAGCCCGGCTGTGCCCATCCGCGACTGGGCCGGGCCCAGCGCAGTCCCCCTAGCCAAGACCACCCCCCCAAGACAACACTACTCTTCACATACACTCCACTCCCTCAACCCAGGACCACGCCCCACCTGCACCCAAACCAGCCCCCCACACACACACACACACACACACACACACACGGTCCCTTCACCTGCTATGCCTGCCTATTCTCCTGCTCCACCTCTCACACCCCCAACACCCACACCCCCTACACCAACCCCAGTGCCCCCAACACCAACCACTACAACCTCAACGCAATTAACTCCTGCACAGCCACCGCACCCACCAACCGGCCCCACCATAAAAAAAACCTACAACCTGAACACACCCCACGTCAACACCACCACAACCCACAGCGACACCACGAGCACCCACACCATCGCTCAACACAACAACAACACCCCCCACAACCATCTCAACTGCTTGCTCCTAAACACCCGCTCCCTACACAAACATGCCATAGAACTCTGGGACCTCATCACATCACACTCACCTGACACCTTCTTCCTCACGGAAACCTGGACAAACCACTCATCTGAGCCCGACATAGCTACAGCCACCCCTGAGGGCTACAAACTCCAACGCAAAGACCGCCTTAACAAACCAGGAGGTGGCATCGCCATCCTGCACAAATACACCATTAAGGTCACCACCAACACCCTCAACAACTCATAGGTACACTCGTATACAGACCCCCAGGGCCACGCCCCCCCTTCTGTGACACCATCGCTGACACCATCAGCCCGCACGCCCTCATCTCCACAGACTACATCCTCCTCGGCGATTTCAATTTTCACCTGGAGAACCACAACTCCTCTTCCCTCCTAGACAACCTCACCAACCTCGGACTCAAGCAACAGGTCACAGCACCCACTCACTCAGCAGGACACACACTTGACGCAATCTTCACTTCGAGCCACACATAACCTACACCCACCCCACCGAACTCCACTGGACCGACCACCACTGCGTCCACTTCTCCTTCGCCAAACCCCCCACACAATACCACCAACCCACCACCCCCTACTGCATGTGGGACAAGATCCCCACAGAACGCCTGAACTCCCAACTGGCATGGAACCCCCCCTAACACCAACGACTCCAACACTGCGGCACATAACCTCACAAAATGGATCACCACCTGCGCAGATTCACTCGCCCCCCTCAGAAAAAACATTACCACCCGCAACATCAAGAACGCACCATGGTTCACTGCCGAACTCCAAGATTCCAAGCGCAAAAGCCGCAAAATGGAGAAAGCCTGGCGACAAGAACCCTCCACCACCAACTTCTCCACCCTCAAAACCTCCACTCGCAACCACCACCAACTCATACACACCACCAAAAGAGCACACTACAAGGAACGCATAGACAACAACTCCCAAAACAGCAAAGAACTCTTTACCGTCATCAATAAGCTCTCCAAACCCAAAGCCAGCAACCTAGACCCCATGCACACACAAACCCTCTGCAACTCCCTCTCAAACCACTTCCACCGCAAAATCCTGGACATACACAACAGCTTCATACCACACCCATCCACCCCCTCCACCCGTATAACACAGACCCCCTTCACACCCTCCCCCCCCCCCCCAGCCTACTTACCACCTGGGCCCCAACCACCGACAAAGAAACGGAAAAAACAATGAATTCCATCCACTCTGGATCACCCTCCAACCCCTGCCCCCATCGGATCTACAACAAAGCTAGCCCAACCATCGCCCCCAAACTTCGAGACATAATCAACCGCTCATTCGACACCGCCACCTTCCCAGACCCCAGGAAGCACGCGGAAGTCACTGCAGTCCTAAAAAAAAAAAAAAAAGAAAAAGCTTGCCCAGATGACCTCTCCAACTACCGCCCCATCTCTCTCCTCCCTTTCGCCGCCAAGGTCGCTGAGAAACTAGTGAACACCTGTCTATCCCACTTCCTCGAGGAAGACCACACACTCGATCCCTCCCAATCTGGGTTCTGCAAGAACCATAGCACGGAAACCGCCCTCATCGCATGCACTGACGACATCAGAACCAAAGTCGACAAGGGCGAGACCATCGCACTCATACTCCTGGACATCTCCGCAGCCTTTGACACTGTCTGCGCCAAACACTCCGTACACGCCTCCACAACTCTGGGATTTGACACAAAGCCCTAGACTGGCTCACCTCCTTCCTCACCGATAGAACCCAAAAAGTCAGCCTCCCACCCTTCCAATCCACTGCCACCAAAATCATCTGCGGAGTCCCCTAAGGATCCTCCCTCAGCCCCACTCTTCAATATTTACATGATCCCACTAGCCAACATCCTCCAACCACACGGAATCACCATCCTCTCCTACGCAGACAACACACAACTCATCTTCTCCCTCACCCGCAACCCTACTACCACCAAAACCAACCTCCACGCTGTACTCCTTGACACCTCCGCCTGGATGACAGCTAACCACCTCAAGCTCAACTCCAACAAAACCGAGAGCATCATTTTCGGCCCCCACAAAACCATATGGGACACCTCCTGGTGGCCCACCGCCCTAGGCCCACACCTACCCCCGCAAACCATGCACGCAACCATGGCATCATCCTGGACCCCTCACTCTCAATGACCCAGCAAATCAACGCCGTCACCTCCTCCTGTTTCAACACTGCGCATGCTGAAACAAACCTTCAAATGGATTCCCAAAGAGACCAGAAAGACCGTCACTCACACACTAATCATCAGCAGGCTAGACTACGGTACCGCCCTCTACGCCGGCACCACACTCAAACGCAAACTCCAGAGAATCCAGAACCCAGCCGCGCGCCTCATCATGGACCTCCCCCGCCATGAACACATCTCACCACACCTCAAATCCCTTCACTGGCTCCCCATAGACAAAAAGATCACGTTCAAAATCCTCATCCACACACACAAATCCCTCCACAACACCGGCCAAACTACCTCAACGAAAGAGTAAACTTCCACACTCCCACCAGCCACCTCCGATCAGCCGACCTCGCACTAGCCACAGTCCCCTGCATCCAACACACCACCACAGGAGGCAGATCCTTCTCCTATCTCGCCCCCAAGGCCTGGAACTCCTTCCCCACCAACCTCCGCAAGACCCAAGACCTCCTGATCTTCAGAAAAAACCTCAAGACATGGCTATTAGAACAGGGATCTCCCTCTCCCTCCCCTCCACCCGCCCCAGCGCCTTGAGACCCTCACAGGTGAGTAGCGCGCTATATAATTTTTTTTGATTGATTGACAATTAACAGAACACCCCGTGTCAGCAAACTCTAGAAATGCCCCTAGGGCCTTACAACTAATGCCCCGTAATCTACCGGGTCCCGGCAGCGTCACGGACGGTCAAGCCGGCCCTGAGTCCCAAAAACAAGCTCCCGACTGTCGGTCTTTAAAAAGGCGTAACAAGGTTCAACCATCACTCCCTATCGTCACCTGGAGACCACTTGTGCGTTGGTACCCGTCCTACTCTGGATCACCCTCCGACCCCTGAAAATCGCTTTCCTTCCTTTCGACACCTGGCTTGTCAGACTCGAAGCAGGCTGTCATTGCTGGCTACTTCATTAACTCAAACTACATCGGTGGAACTGGCTATGGCGTCACCTTGGCCCCGTTCGTAAACAAGAGGCGCGACACCCGATGACTGTATTTCTGCGGATAAGATAAACGCACGTGTACACTCCACAGCCAATTAGCATTTCGGATTTATATATAGTGCACTAGGATTGGCTTGGGTGCCTCAATTCTCCAATCCTAGGTCATTTTACACATTCGCAGTACCGCCCACTCACAGATGATTCTACCATAATGTTTAGCTGTTGGATTGGCCTTCATGCAACCCGGAAGTGTTAAAATTACGGACAAATGACATCACCCAAGGAAGACGGGCATAACGCGGAATTTACGGAGGGTCCGTGTAAGTAGCGGACCGTTGGTCATCGCATAAATATTAGTTGAACACCACCGCAGTGCATGTTTGATCGCAGTGCAATTTCCCCAATTGATAGGATTACCTGATGATTCTATGTCACAACCACACAGTGATCTAATTCTTGACCTTTCTTTGGTCAATTAATCTTTAGGTGTGTTTAGTTTAATCAAATTGGATGAATTAAGACACCAACTCCTTTAATGTGCCGTTTTGTTAAATAGGAGCACAGCGTCTGTGGTGAATTGGAGTCATCTAGGAATCTTGCAGACAGCAGTACGTACTACAGTGCTCTGTAATGCTTACAGGGAGGTAGCCAGGATTCCTTGGATGCTTGCACTCCATCTCTTTGCAAGCCAGTAATCTCTCCCCCATGTCGAATGTAGATTTTTTTCTTGTTTCTGACAAATGTATGTTTTTGAAGACCTACATAAGTTATCTTAATGGATAATTATTGAAGCAGGGTGTTTGAGTAATCACTGGAGTAGTTCCCTGCTTTACCTTAAAATTGCTGATTAATGGCTGTCACTTGTCTGGATCACTCGCCTCTATAAACTTTGGGTGAAAGTACATTCAAAAATATGCCTTCTGTTATCTCTAGCATTGATACAAGCTTGTTTCTCTTTCTAATAGCCGGCTGATCGTTCAAATTCATTGAGTATTGACTAGCTGCTATTCTCCACGCCTTTACGTATAATCCAGTCTTTTTTTAGCTTTGGCCTTTGAGACCCCTTTTAACTGGCTCGCTGGACTATTTGTGAACAAAAGTACATAATATACATACAGCGGAGGTTTTTTTTTGTCTGCAGGCTTCATCCTTTAGTCGTTCAAAATGTAATTCACATTTAGCTTCCACCCACCGTAGATAGCACATTACATTGGAATCAACCAGCACACATAACCCATTGGTTTCATTCCCTTTGAGTATGTGCACATTGTTCACACCTGCCTACAATATTTCATTTATCTTCAGTGACAAATCTGCTTCAAGCTGTTTTATTTAATGTATCTTATTTTAAATTTAAAGAGTGACTTGATTTTGACTGCACATTGAGTTGCCAGTTAAAGGGTGATTCATTTTCCATCTCCTTTTTAGGTCAAGCGGGAGTGTACGACCACTTGTAAATTTCTTCTGTGGGCTTCCAGCTATTTCATTTGTTAGTTTCTGTGTCATTTAAAAATCCTTGCTTGCTAGTGGTCAGTCATGCCTCTTTGTCCTGCCTTCTTCTGTGTAGGAGCAGGGACCAACTACTGTATAATTGCGCTTTGTCCTGTTTATCTGGTTTATCTTGTCTGACTTTTTATTTTTACTTTGTTTCCTGCTCCTGTCCAGGGAAGCTTCCCTTTTCATTCACAGAGCATGCTTTCTCTGACCTTAGCTGTAAACAAGGCTATAAATCAGACTGTTCTCTTGGTCACATTTGGCATTTATGGACTCTCTGCACCCTCTCTGAGCTGCCTGGCTCCTGCCCTTTCTTGGCCTGGATTTTCTTTACAAAGTGTGCCTGCTGGTGTGCTGAGAGCAAGGGTGGAGGATTGCTTGTAATTGCTGATAGCCTACGCACCAATCCCTACCAGGGCTCCACAATCCTTAGAGACAGTGCCCACTTCTGCTCAATACTGGGATCCCACTCGCAGGCCCACCAGTGAACCTCAGTTCATACGCTCAAAGCCCTCAGCCGTGCCAGGAACCCCACACATGCTGTCTGCCAGAGCACCTCAGGTCTTGCAGTCAGCACACTCTGCTCCTCTAGTACTGGGACCTTGGGCGCAGCTCTGTCAGTGCACCGCAGTTCACACACTGCAAGCCCACAGCCGTGCCAGTGCCAGAAATCCCACACACGCTGTCTGCCAGAGCACCTCAGTTCCTTTAGTTAGTACACTCTGCTCCTCCAGTATTGGGACCTCGGGCACAGCTCCGTCAGTGCACCTCAGTTCACACACTCCAAGCTCTAAGCGTGCCAGTGACTCCACAAACGCTGTCTGCCAGAGCACCTCAGTTCTAGCTGTCAGTACACTCCGCTGCTTCAGCACTGGGACCTCGGGCGCAGCTCCATCAGTGCACTGCAGTTCACACAAGGCAAGCCCTCAGCCGTGCCAGTGCCAGGAACCCCACACATGCTGTCTGCCAGAGCACCTCTGTTCTCGTAGTCAGTACACACTGCTTCTCCAGTACTGGGACCTCAGACGCAGCTCCCTCAGTGCACCCAATTTCACACACTTGAAGCCCCTCAGCCATGCTAGAACCACACACACTCTCTGCCAGAGCACCTCAGATTTTACAGTCAGTACACTCTGCTGTTCCAGTACTAGGACCTCGGGTGCGGCTCCTTCAGTGCACCTCAGTTCTACCCCAGCAAGGTCACTTCCTTTCCTATACTGGGACCCCGCTCACATACAGTTCAACTCTAATATTCAGTCCCACTGCCAAGCCAATACTGAACTCAAAAGAGACAAACAGCTCAGCCAGTGCACCTCACGTCTAACATTCAACGCCACTGTGGATGGGAACCACCACAGCTCTGCCAGAATCCATAAATTCTAATATTCAGTGCACATTTCCTCTCGGTACTAAGACTCACAAACTCGTCCCTCAGGAGTCCTTGCTTCTGTGGTTTAGAGGCAGTGCCACTCCCATACTGGCCCCACTCGCAACTTCACCAGGGCAACTCCAGGCTTACACTTGGCAAAACTGGCATGTCAATACTAGGTTCCACATGTAGCTCCATTAACATACCTCGCTTCTGACCTTGTGTGCCCGTTACTATTCCAGCACTGCAGCCCACATACAACTCTGTCAATGCACCTCACCCCTAACTTGCAGTGCCCCATTATTCCAGTACCAGGAAATACACGGCACACCGTTCGTTTCACATTCTGCCCCCATTGCCTTTCTGTTATTTCAGCACTGGGCTGGGGGACAGCTCTGTCTATAGCCCCAATCCTGATCTGAAGCACCCCAATATTGCTGTTTTGGGGTTCACATACACCTCTGCTAATGCACCTTCTGCAATGCCCCCTGCTGTTCCACACACTGACGTCTGTTTGAGGACATGGGGGAGACAATTAAATCTATTGTTAGCTGCCATCTTTATTTGGGAGGGTCTGTTTCACCTATCTCACTCCCTTCTTTCCTTTACTCTATTTAATCTCAATGTTTTTCTTTCTCCCCCACTTTTCTCTTTCCAGCTCTTAAAATCCACACATTAACAGTTTTGCTTTTTCTTTCAACTGTTTATATCTACTCCTCTCCCTTTTTTTTATTTTTATTTTTTTATTTCCCTCGTCCTCTTGCTACCACCTCCCTTTTCTAACTTGCAAAAACTCGGTTATTTCTTTCCCTGTTTCATTCCTCACTTTTTTTTTCTCCATCGGGCCTTCATTCTTTCTTTGTCTTTTTTATTTGCTCTATCCTTTAACTCTGTATGCGTCCTTTTTTTTCTTTAGATCTTTCTTCTTTCCTTTCTGTGGTGTTTTTCTTATGTTTACCTGTCAATTCACGTTTTACTATAAATCCCTCTTTTTCCCATCTGATATGGAAGCGACAAGTTACTTGTCTGGACCCGAAGTGTCAAAGTGGTTCTCCCATTGTGTGTTTGTGGGTAATGTGTCAATATATATATGCCCTCCTTCTTTCGCGGCTTGTTTCTCTCGCCATCTCTCTTTTTTCTCTGCTCATTTTTCGGTTTCTTTTCACACTTCATCATTTTTCCCTCTTTATATTTCGTTCGCTAGCTTCATTCCTTTTTTTTTTTTGTCTCACACATTTTCTCGATTTCTTCTGTTAGTTGTTTTCATTTTCTCGTTCTTTCTTTCCCTTCTTTCTTTTATTTCTTTGCATCCCCTTCTCTTTCATCCTTTTGTCTGTTGTATTCTTTTTGCTCCTCTTTTCCCGAGGCCTAGTAATGCATGGAGCAACAGGTGCAGTGGCACCGGGGCCCAGAGACCTATGGACCTCACTCAACTCTAATTACTGCTGTATTTTCCTACCAAAATTGCAGTCAACCATTTTCCTTTCTTACTCCAGTGGCCATGACACCGTTACTATGCCACTTGTATCCATTTTTACTCCTGGCTCCCTTTTTCCTTTCACCCTTCAATTCGACCCAAATGCTATTCTTGTTTTTTGAACATTACACTCTAATGCCAAAACAAAAGTTTATTTCTGATAATTGTTTATATGATAATTGTATATGTTTTAAGGTAGAGGAATAAGGTAAATGGAAGTGCTTTAGTTAAATGCTGGGCCATTGGAATTATATGGCAGGAAAAGATGAAATTATGAGGCAGGGTTGACCAATTTATTTGGAAAGAAAAGTTCAGTAATGAATTTACAATGCCAATATCTCTAACTCAAGAAAATGCAAGACATATTGTATTGCAAATGCTTGTTAAAGTTACTGTCATAAAATGTTTAAGTGACATTGCACGGTAGCTGCCTACAACTTGAGTAGTTGTTTAGGTGGTGCTTTATTCTTCTCTTATTGACAAATATTAATAAAATGTATGGTAAAACTTAAAGGCGTGTTATTTAATAAATGTTACGAGCAAAAGTGTGACATAAGTGAATGTTTTTAATTTTAAAAGTTTTGATGTAAGCGCATGGTGGCCATGTTTAAATGGCTGTATGCTCTTTTTTTTGCTTTTAATTTTGTGGCATATACTCAACATAAAAAAATAAAAGTAACCATTATACCAACTCGTGAAGGCGAAACCTATTGGCTTTGTCAGTGCTTGTTTTTATTTCCTTCTACACTTCCCTGCTTCACCCCCCATACACATTGTACTTGACCCCTTTTTCTTCTTTCCAGTAACTCCTTATTTAGGCTGTGGTCCTCAGGTCTCTCCCACTTCAACAAGATAGTTACCGTTCTAATCTGCTGATGGTTATGATCGGCTTGAGTCTGCAAAAGAAAGTCCAAGTGCAGTTTTTTTTCCAAGACAATTAAGCTACGTTTACACTCCTTTTCCTTATGTTCATTGCCTGCCGCTAACTTCTCCCAACTTTGCTTATTCCCCCTGTTAATGTCTTAGTGTGTACATCAATCCCCCTGCTGATTTCCCCATTGATGTCTCTTTGTGTGTACATCACAAAACGATTAGTTACTTTCCACAAACATTTCTCAAGTATTTTTTACAGGTTTCTTCCAGAAAGTTTTGGATTGTAACCTCATTGAATATCTGAAATGCACGTTTTGTTTGACTTTCTAGTGCCCCTGTTAGATTAACTGTGCTTGTTGCTTTGACGCTTTAAATTCATTGATCGAAATCTGCCTCAACTTCCCTTCACTCTATGTGCAGTTACAAATGAAAGGTCTTAGTATAACTATAAGATGTTTTTTTCCTTTATCCATAGCCCTCAATTTTAAAGTTTATGAAGTGAGATATGATGGAACGAGTGAGACTGTCTTTCTTTGGTTTCTGAAAAGCGATTATGTACACCCTAGCAAACTTCAAATCTAGAAACATTTCCGAAAGTCTTTCAAATCTGCACTCCATTATTAATTTGTTTAGAAAGTCTTTCATGGGGATATCTTCTTTTTTCCTTTCCGGAATATCCACAAAGCATTAATCAGGCTTTTTGAATTCTGTTTTTCTTGTCTTTCTTTTAATGTGAGGACCATTTTCAAACAGTCCCTTTCCTTATTCCCATAAAAGCAATGGCCTTCATCAGTTTCCATTCTTCTTTACAATACTGTTATGGAACCTGTATTCATATTCCAAACGTCATCAAGGATATCTTGCAGCAGCTAGGTCATGGAATTTACTAACACTTTCTTCTCTTTAGAACATCTTTTTCTTAACTGTGGCTGCTGCGTTGATGGCCCAGCCTTAAGCTGCCCTCACCAGAATCTTCATGAGACGTCAACCTCGATTGACCTCCTCCAGAGCCTTCTTGTGATTTAGAGTCCAATTCCAGAGAGTTATCCCCAAGAATATTTTGAAAAATAGAGCCGAATAGGTATTTTTGCAGTCCAATTGTCAAGTACATTAGGTAAAATCAAGGGAATTTTTAAAAAACAGTAATTAAATGTTCCATTGCTTCATGGTGTGTCAGAAAAGCTTTAGCTACCCAAAATGTGTTGACACCATTCCTCCCAAAGAAAATAAAAAAAAAATGGTAGAAAAAGGAACTCTTTCTACAGAATGCCGCCCAAAAATTGAATAAACCTCTTTACATATGACAGACAATTCAGATGATCTAATTAAGCAGGGCCCCATGGAGTATTTAAAAAAACAATATGCATATTTTCTCACTCCAATTTACCATCCACCCCCTACCAAAGTGATTCTCTTTCACAAGTTTGGACTGACTCTTTATATTAAAGGGGCAGTCCGAACAAACTCAGATCCCTTAAACCTACGTTGGTTCTACCCTGTAGAGATATTCATGACCATCTCCAACTACAGAGACATTGATCCTTTGTATCTACATATGGCACGATAAGGGTATGATTTTGACTTGTCCTGATTTAATACTGCTTGGTGTTATTTTTTTATTTTTTTTTTACTTTCTTTATTGGTATTTTCATCACATCTGGTATCAGTCATGATTTAACAGTACCATAACACAAAAACATAACCAGCAGTGCATTTCGACAATTCAATAAAAGGACAATCTCAGAGGCCTGAGCATGAGCAAGGGCAATACATACAATCTAGATCACATTTCCACCAGAACTGGGTCCCCCGCATGTCATGGCACATTGATGCCCAGGTGACCCATCAACCACTCACAGGAGGACTACCCAGTGACATTAGTATCAAACGTCAAACACTATAACAGTGTCCACACATCACTCCCCCCCCCACTAGGGCCGTCCACAGTCATGCTCATTCTCCTCTGTAAAGATGTGCAGTAGGGACCCCCACAGCGCGATGGCCTCCGAGGCCCCCCATCCTTGCGGTTATTACACATATGCATCTCCTCCTCTACTTCCTATTTAAGGAGATCCCTCTGCCACAATGCTTTCCAGGGAACCTGAGCACTCATCCAGCATATGGTCACTCACCTCTTGGCTAGCACTAATGCCAACTGGGCCATTTTGTGTTGTATCCGTTGTCCCTTCGGTCTAGGTACCACTCCCAGAAGGCAGGCCTTCGGGGTCAAGGGTATCGCTATGCCAGTCCCCTCTGTTATCTTAAGAACTACCTTTTCCCAGTATTCCCGAACCCCCTCCGCATGTCCAGGCTAAGTGCAAAAAAATGGCACTTAGCTCCCCACATCTCGTGCACCTCGCATCCCTGTCAGGAGTTATTCTATTAAGGCGCCCTGGGGCACATATGTATGGTGCAGGAAGTTAAAATGGAGCAGTTTAAATCTGTGATTGGTGGACCCTTTCTTCATCAGCATACACGCTTGTGCCCAATCAGCCTCTGTTACTGACTCCTCCAACTCCCTCGTCCATGCAACACGTGCCACACACTGGGGCAACACCTGATCACCTTCAACAGCTTATAGAATAATGCGATGAGGTGTCCCCCCCCCCCTCTCCCCAAAGGAGCACGTTGCCCAACAATCGGGATGGCTGCAGGGCAGCTGGGAATTCAACCCAAACCTTCAGCGCCACACTTTCCAGCTTGGCATACTGCAAAAACTGCCCCAGCCTCACCTCAAAAGTTTCCTGAGCCTCTGGGAACTCAATGATGACTTCCCTGAGGTAAAGATCCCCGCCAGTCCGGGAGCCCCTGGCCCTCCAACGATCCATAGACATATCAGCGTAGATGGCCATGAATGCACAGCTCCCTTTCAAATGGCGTCCTACCCAGCACTTTACTCACAAACGCCTCACCAATTAGGGAATTCCCTCGGTTGATCATCCTTCATCAATAATTGCACCAAGATATCACCACCTAACATACTCAAGAACTACCTCTTCTCCCAGTTGTCTGATGCTGTCAGCCATTGCGCAGCATGTTGTAAATGGGCCGCATAACAGTAATGCTCCATATCGGGCAGGGCAAGACCACCATCCTCCATATCCCGTTTAAGAACCGACAATGTCACCCTGCTACGACATCCGGCCCAGACCAGGGAGATAAGCAAACTGTCTAACTTCCGGAAAAAGAAGGAACGGATCCGTGAATATGGCATTCTGAATCAGATAAAGGCAACGCGGGAAAACAAACATCTTCACCACAGCTACCCTCCCCGTCACAGACAGGGGCAGTCGACTCCAAAATGCCACTGACCCATCGAGGTTAGACATGACTTTATCCTCATTGAAGCGTCTATGGTGGTCATTATGACCCTGGCGGTATTAAAACTCCAGGGCCAAAACGACGGGAGCACCGCCAACAGGCTGGCAGTGCCTCCCGGCGTATTTTGACCGCAGCAGTAGCGCCGCGGTCGCACCGCCGGGGCAGGCGGTTTTCCACCACAATGGCCCCAGCGGTAGTAATCCGCCAGGGCAGCGCTGCCCAGGGGATTACGAGTCCCCGACCGCCAGCCTTTTTCTGGCGGCCTGAACCGCCAGGAAAAGGCTTGCGGTACGGGGAGTCGTGGGGCCCCTGGGGGCCCCTGCACTGCCTATGCCACTGGCATGGGCAGTGCAGGGGGCCCCTGACAGGGCCCCATGCAGCTTTTCACTGTCTGCTGTGCAGACAGTGAAAAGCGCGACAGGTGCAACTGCACCCATCGCACGGCCGCAACACCGCCAGCTCCATTTGGAGCCGGCTCCCATGTTGCGGCCAACATCCCCGCTGGGCCGGCGGGCAGAAAACTTGGTTTCCGCCCGCCGCCCCAGCGGGGATGTCCAAATGGGCACCGCGGGAGTGCGGCTGCATTGGCGGGCGCACGGCGGTTACAGCTTGGCGGGCGGCGGTAGCCGCCCGCCAATGTTGTAATGAGGCCCTATATGTTTCCTCTGTATATGCCACCAACATACCCAAGTATCTAGAACCTTCTAATTCCCAGCGAAGGCCCAGCTCTGGCAACCGATCAGCAGGACCCACACTAACCTGCCCATTGGAATCAGGAGCGACTTCCCAACATTAACTTTGAGGCCCGTGACCGTGCCAAGGGTCACAAGGAGCCCCATCAAGACTGACACCACCCAGGCAGGTGTTTGGACGTATATCAACGCATCATCCACGTAAAAAGAGAGAATGTGGGTAGAGTCACCAATCTTAATCCACCCCCATCGCTCCATCTGCCTGCGCAGCAGAATCACCAACGGTTCAATGTCAAGGGCAAATAGTACTGACGAGAGCAGGCAGCCCTGCCTTGTACCCCTTCCGACCTCCCACTCCCCTGATAAGTCTCCCGCGATTCGAACTCGAACTGAAGGGCTGGTATACAAAAGGCGCACTCAAATACAAAAAGCAGGACCAAATCCCATTCCCTGTAGCACCGCCATAAGATATGGCCACTCCACAGTATCAAACGCCTTTTCCAAGTCAAATGATACCAAGGCCAACTCGGAAGCACAGCCCATCGTTTCGTGCAATACATGAGTGAACCTACGAATGCTAAGAGTGGTACAACGTGCTGGCATAAAGCCACATTGATCCTCATGGACTAGCTGTGGACCACCGTGTGGACAGACCTGTTGCCAATACTTTGCACAATATTTTAAAGTCAGTATTGGGCATTGTGAGGGGACTGTACAAAGATGGGTCGACCGCATCCCTCCCAGGCCTGGGCAACAGACACATAACATAACACCCTCCCTCATCATATGTGGTAGTACCCCACTGTCCCGAGCCTCACGAAAAACCTCTAACAACTTTTCTTTCAGAGTGGCAGAATAAGCTTGGTAAAACTCTGCAGGAAATCCTTCCCCACCCGGACCTCTGGATCTGCTCAGGGCCTGATACTCTCAGCTCCTCCAGGTCTGTCTCACTCTCCCAAGTCCTGCACAAGCTCAGGGACTAGCCAGGGTAGCCCCACTCCATCCAGGTAATCCCCTATCCGCCCAGGTGGACCTGCCAACTCAGCACTATACACTCCACAAAGGTGTTCCATGAATACCCGCAGGACATCATGACAATTAGTTACAAGGGCCCCATTTGGTGTGTGGACCTGCAAAATAGTGGGGGAGTTCCTGTTCCTGTCTCAATATCCATGCAAGGAGCTTCTCCGATTTGTCCCCCTCTCTATGGAGCCGCTCTGCTAGGTGCTTTAACCCCTTCTGTGCCGTGGACTTAATGGTTACGTCCTACGGCACAGTGCTCATGTGCTGAGGACGTAACCATTACGTCCTCGGCACTGAGCTCAGAGGGAGCGGCTTCCCTCCCACCTCCCTAAGGCAGGGATGGAAGGGGGAGCCCTTCCCCTTCCACCCCCGACTCCCCCTTCCCCCCCCCCCATCCCCCCAGTGACATCTGATGACGTCAGCACGCATTTGCGCGCTGATCTCATCAGAGTCCACTTCTCCATCGCGCTGGAAGATCGGAAGAAAAATGCAAAGCATTTCTCTTCCGATCATGTGATGGGGCCCTGAGAGGCTTCAAAGGGAAGGAAAGGAATTTCCTTCCCTTTGAAGTCTCTCAGAGCATTTCAAAAGCCGGATCATAAAGCGATCCGGCTTTTGAAATGCCCACTAGACGCCAGGGATTTCTTTTTTCAAAAGAAACTGGCATGAGGGGATCTTTTTTTTTTTTTGCGCCAGTTTCACGCAAGGGTCGCTCCCCTGGGGGGGCAAATTTATTTTAGGCCATTTCTGCCCTCACTGGGGGCAGATTGCCCTATTGTTATTAGGCCGACTAGGCGCCAGGGAGCTTTTTGTTTGTTTGTTTTTTTGGTGTTTTTTCTGGTGTTTTTTTTTTTTTTTTTTTTTTTTTTTTTTAGAGTTGGGAGTGACCCCTTAGGCAAGGGTTGCTCCCTAGGGGGCAAATAATATTTAGGCCATTTCTGCCCCCCTTGGGGGCAGATTGGCTGATTTTTGTTAGGCCGATCTGCCCCCAGGGAGGGCAGAAACCTCTAGGCGCCAGGGATCATTTTTTTTTTTGTTTTGTTTTTTAGAGCTGGGGAGCGACCCCTTAAGCAAGGGTCGCTCCCCTGGTGGGGGGAATTTATTTTTGGCCATTTCTGCTCCCCTTGGTGGAAGATCGGCGTATTTCTGTTAGGCCGATCTGCCCCCGGGGGGTAGACACCACTTAGGCACCAGGGATTGGTGTGTGTGTATGCCATACCCCCACCCCAAATAAATGGGACCAAAGATGTTCTGCCCACCAGTGGGCAGATGGGGCAATTACCCCTGATCCACACCACAGGGGGGGCAAAAGTCTACTAGATGCAAGGGAATTAAAAAAAAAAATATTGGGATGGTGGCTACCAACCAGTAAGGGCCTGGTTATGCCCCTACCCCAACTGAAGGGGGAAACAGTATTTCATCTCTCCCCAGCACTCTAAAACATCTTATCCCACAGCAAGCAAGAAGACATTTGATTATTTTGGGATTTGGTTTTACATTTCGGCCATGAGAGCTTGGCTAACTCTCAAAATTGTCCCACTTTGAATGGTGAGGGCTGCACTTTATGGACTTTGGGACGCTGACGTGGAAAAATCCACAAGACCTAGACACACCTGAAAACTAAACATCTGGGTGATTCCAGGGTGGTGTGTTTCACATGCACCCCGCACCATTTTCATCCCCACAATGTCCTGCCAACCTCCAACTTGGCTGCAAATCACACATTTTTCCCACGTTTTTGTGATGGAACCTTCCGGAATCTGCAGGAATCCACAAAATTCCTACCACCCAGCATTGTCTCATCTATACCGATAATGATTCTCCTGCACTTGTCAGCCTAAAAATGTTTTTTTTTGCAAACTGCCCTTTTGGACCTCCTTTAGTTCCCCCTCAAAATCAACATGTTTTTGGCTCTTCCCTTTCACAAGCACTTAGCCCACATACACAAATGATGTATCATTTTTACCGGGAGACTGAGGGGAACGTTGGGTGATATGAAATTTGTCCCAGTGCGGTGATCCCACACAGAAATGTTGGAAAAATGAGATTTTTTAGCTAAATTTGTTGTTTGCTGAGGATTCTGGGTAAGAAAACATTGGGGGATCCACACAAGTCGCACGCAAGTGAGGTACCATTTTTATAGGGAGACTTGGGGGAACGCTGGGTGGGAGGAAATTTGTGGCTCCTCTCTGTTCCAGAACTTTCTGTCACTGAAATTAGAGGAAAAAGTGGTTTTTGGCCAAATATTTAGGTTTGCAAAGGATTCTGGGTAACAAAACCTGATCAGAGCCCCCCAAGTCACCCCATCTTGGATTCCCTTAGGTGTCTAGTTTTCAAAACTGCGCACGTTTGCTAGGTTTCCCTAAGTGCCGGCTGAGCTAGAGGCCAAAATCCACAGCTAGGCAGTTTGCAAAAAAAAGCTCTGTTTTCTTTGTGAAAATGTGATGTGTCAAATTTGTGTTTTGGGGCATTTACTGTCGCGGGTGCTAGGCCTACCCCCACAAGTGAGGTACCATTTTTATCGGGAGACTTGGGGGAACGCTGGGTGGAAGGAAATTTGTGGCTCCTCTCTGATTCCAGAACTTTCTGTCACCGAAATGAGAGGAAAAAGTGTTTTTTGGCCAGATTTTGAGATTTGCAAAGGATTCTGTGTAACAGAACCTGGTCAGAGCCCCACAAGTCACCACATCTTAGATTCCCCTAGGTGTCTAGTTTTCAAAACTGCGCAGGTTTGCTGGGTTTCCCTAGGTCCCGGCTGAGCTAGAGTCCAAAATCCACAGCTAGGCACTTTGCAAAAAACAGCTCTGTTTTCTTTGTGAAAATGTGATGTGTCCACATTGTGTTTTGAGGCATTTTCTGTTGCGGGCGCTAGGCCTACCCATGCAGATAAGATACCATTTTTATCAGGAGACTTGGGGGAACACAGAATAGCAAAACAAGTGTTTTTGCCCCTTGTCTTTCTCTACATTTTTTCCTTCCAAATGTAAGACAGTGTGTAGAAAATACGTCAATTTGAGAAATGCCCTGTAATT
Organism: Pleurodeles waltl; assembly: GCF_031143425.1. Lineage (NCBI taxonomy): Eukaryota > Metazoa > Chordata > Amphibia > Caudata > Salamandridae > Pleurodeles > Pleurodeles waltl. The sequence goes on from NC_090449.1 coordinate 900,688,824, forward strand.
CACACACTAGTATGTGCACCCCGGAATTCAGAGATGTGCAAATAACCACTGCTTCTCAACACCTTATCTTGTGGCCATTTTGGAAATACAAAGGTTTTCTTTATACCTATTTTTCACTTTTTATATTTCAGCAAATGAATTGCTGTATACCCTGTATAGAATGAAAACATATTGCAAGGTGCAGCTCATTTATTGGCACTAGGTACTTAGGGTTCTTGATGAACCTACAAGCCCTTTATATCCCCGCAACCAGAAGAGTCTAGCTGATGTAACTGTATATTGCTTTCAAAAATCTGACATCGCAGGAAAAAGTTACAGGGTAAAACGTGGAGAAAAATGGCTGGTTTTTTCACCTCAATTTCAGTGTTCTTTTATTACAACTGTTATTTTTTGTAGGAAACCCTTGTAGGATCTACACAAATGACCCCTTGCTGAATTCAGAATTATGTCTACTTTTAAGAAATGTTTAGCTTTCTGTGATCCGGCATTGGTTTCTCACCCATTTCGGTCACTAACTGGAAGGAGGCTGAAAGCACAGAAAATAGTAAAAATCGGGTATGTTGCAGTAAAATGTCAAAATTGTGTTGAAAAATAGGGTTTTCTAATTCAAGTCTTCCTGTTCCTGAAAGCTGGGAAGATGGTGATCTTACCACTGCAAACCCTTTGTTGATGACATTTTCAGGGAAAAAAACCACGAGCCTTCTTCTGCAGCCCTTCTTTCCCATTTTTTTGAAAAAAAAGAAATTGTCACTGTATTTTGGCTAATTTCTTGGGCTCCTTCAGGGGAACCCACAAAGTCTGGGTACCTCTAAAATCCCTAGGATGTTGGAAAAAAAGGACGCAAATTTGGCATAGGTAGCTTATGTGAACAAAAAGTTATGAGGGCCTAAGCGTGAACTACCCCAAATAGCCAAAAAAAGGCTCGGCACAGGAGGGGAAAAGGCCTTGCAGCGAAGGGGTTAACATTAAATTGTACTGGGAAATGTTGATCCTCAGACTTAACCTAGGACAGAGTGAAAGCAGGTACAGATGAGCACTGGGTGCACATGTTTCTACAAGAATATGAATGTGTATTGGTCTGTGAACTCCTGTCACCATTATTTTAAAATAGCGCTATAGATATTATTTACTGCTAAGCGGTGGCAGAGAAATGAGCTACCTACAGAGTCCTGCAAATTCGTAGAAATCCTCATATCGTACTTTTGCACCCCAGTTGCATACTTTTCACTTGACCTGCCGAGTGAGACATTATGTAAATGTGTTGGTTGACAACTTGACTGACATCTTAGCAAATAGCTGGCATTTACTACTGGGCAATATACATTTTGTAAACGCATTCCTCAACGTTTTTTTTTTTAATGGGGAAATCTAGCCTTTGAGATGATGAGCTTTAGTTTTGTGGAAATGTCAAACCCTGGTATCACAGTTTACTGGGTTAACACCACTACTGTCTGAATCTACAAATTCATTGTAGGTGACTTGAAAACCAACAGAGGTAACTCGTTGTGTACCCATTCCAAGGTCGATTAAGAGCAGATTATTGCTTATTTGTGTAATAGCATATCGCACAATGTCATTTAACACTAACAGCATTGTGCTATCTGGCAGTTTCTTTATGTAACCTGCTTTCATGTGTGAATGTGAACAACAGCATTCCTTAGCTGTAAGATGTAAAGCTCCCTAGTTTTGCTCAGTAATGTAAGGTAAGAATGAAATTCACCCACTTGCTCTTTTGGCCAACACATAGGATTAAATAACTTACTAAGATTCTTCATGCCCTTGGGTAGTAAACAGTTCCTTGAGCCATTAAACTAACAGTTTTTGGAGCAGACTGGTGCAGCCCTCCCTCTGGCACGGAGAGTGGACAGAAAAAAATCTTACTTCATTGGTTTAGGAACTTGTTACATTGCCAGTGGGCACGTCAAGAGAGAGGATTCAATTCAAACTGTCTGGCCCTGTGAAAGAACAGCCAAAGTCTAGACCATATAAAGGGACCTGCAGAACCAATTAAGGCTGCCACCGTACTACTAACCATAAACTGTGTGTCTGTCTCACACCTCTTCATGTATCACACCACTACACGCTGGGTTTCGTAACATGTGAACTGCACCTTGGTGACCATCATACACAACATGGAAGCATTGTTTACATACAATTAAAACGAGAACAACACCCAGCCACATGTCCTGCACACGGGTAGTAAGCAGTATATACCATGCACACAGGGGAGTAAGCAATAAATACATACCTCAATACATTACAATAGAATTGTGTTTACAAATTAAACTTTACAGTGTTTCGCTGCCTTTTAATATTGCCTGTCTGCTGCAGCATCTGACACAAAATGTACTTCAGTAATACCGTCCATAGCTATTAAATTGTCCCATCTCAAATCTCCTAATTTAAGACTTGTGTATTTATAGCTAACAGCTATAAGCCCACATCACAGAATTCAAAGTGCTTTTTGCTGAAAATCCACTGCCAAATGTCTGTGTGAAATTTTAATAGCACCTTCTTAAGAATATTGATAATGATGCTCTCTCTGTGGCGTCATGAAGATCTCCAAGTACTTGAAACAATCTTGGACCACATCCAGCCCCTGTGGGATTAAGACGGTGTCAACCTGGCCCGGGGGACATACAAAACTGATTTGTCCCAATTAATCTTGTATCCCGAATGTTCTCTGTATTCCCTAAAGATCTGGAAGAGTTCTGGGATCATGGTTTCCGGTTCAGTAATGTGTGCTTCCCATGCCACTGGATTCAAGCTAGCCTGGCTGATGAGGGGTGAAACCCCGAAACCGGTCCCAGGATGCTTGTTTCCGGTCCAGTGAGGACCTGGCTTGGCAGTTCGGTCTGGACTGTTCCCATGAGGAACAGGGTCAAGACTGATTTTCTTATGGCTGGGTCCAAACTGGGGTGGCATGGTGAGCAAAAGAACGATGCATTAAACCCAGATCTATGACTGGGGGTGAGTGTTTGACAATGTTCAGCATTCCGTCCATCACTTGTTGTTTTTGCCCTGTGAAAGAACAGCCAAAGTCTAGACCATATAAAGGGACCTGCAGAACCAATTAAGGCTGCCACCGTACTACTAACCATAAACTGTGTGTCTGTCTCACACCTCTTCATGTATCACACCACTACATGCTGGGTTTCATAACATGTGAACTGCACCTTGGTGACCATCATACACAACATGGAAGCATTGTTTACATACAATTAAAACGAGAACAACACCCAGCCACACGTCCTGCACACGGGTAGTAAGCAGTATATACCATGCACACGGGGGAGTAAGCAATAAATACATACCTCAATACATTACAATAGAATTGTGTTTACAAATTAAACTTTACAGTGTTTCGCTGCCTTTTAATATTGCCTGTCTGCTGCAGCATCTGACACAAAATGTACTTCAGTAATACCGTCCATAGCTATTAAATTGTCCCATCTCAAATCTCCTAATTTAAGACTTGTGTATTTATAGCTAACAGCTATAAGCCCACATCACAGAATTCAAAGTGCTTTTTGCTGAAAATCCACTGCCAAATGTCTGTGTGAAATTTTAATAGCACCTTCTTAAGAATATTGATAATGATGCTCTCCCTGTGGCGTCATGAAGATCGCCAAGTACTTGAAACAATCTTGGACCACATCCAGCCCCTGTGGGATTAAGACGGTGTCAACCTGGCCCGGGGGACATACAAAACTGATTTGTCCCAATTAATCTTGTATCCCGAATGTTCTCTGTATTCCCTAAAGATCTGGAAGAGTTCTGGGATCATGGTTTCCGGTTCAGTAATGTGTGCTCGAGACACCCCCCCCGGACCTCGCATGCCACCTCTGAGTGACCCCCGGAGTCCCCTCACAGACCAGCATTGGAAGCCTGACGTCCTGTTTACACCCTGCACCCGGCCGTCCCTGTGCCGATGAGGGTGTGTGTTTGGTGCCCACTTGTAGCCCCTCCAGTGCTATTCTAATTCCCCCCTGCTCTGCCCTTCGAGCGGCAGGTACTTACCTGCTGGTAGACCGAATTCGGAGTGCCCCACGTTAATTTGGCTCCTCTTTGACTTCTGTACCCGACCGGCTCCATGTTGCTTGTGGTGGGTGTTCGGGGTTAACTGGAACCCCCAACGGTGGACTACCTATACCCCGGACACTGGAACTGTAAGTTGTGTACTTGCCTCTAGAACTGTGCTTTGTTTTCTTCCCCCCGGAACTGTTCTGAAATTGCACTGTGTTCACTTTTGAAATAGATATTCTCTGTTTTCTTAACAACTGTTTACCTGACTAAAGTGAAACAAAGTTACATTAAAATCTTAGTTGAGTACTTACCTGCAACAGTATTTACTTCTGAACTGAATCTTGTGGTTCTAGTAATAAAGTAATACAAATATATTTTTCAATATAAAACCCTTTTGGTCTGGAGTTAAGTCATTGAGTTCTGTTGCTTGTGTGTGTACAACACATGCTTAACACTGCCCTCTAATAAGCCTTACTGCTCGACCACACTACCACAAAAGACAGCATTAGTATTATCTACTTTAGCCTCTGTTAAGCCTCTGGGGAATCTCTAGACTCTGTGCACACTATATCTCACTTTACTTCCTACCCTACCTCTTGCTTTTCCGTGTTGTCTTACTCTGCACCAAATCCTCCCTCCATGCCTACTCTCTCCCACTGTCCTCTGATCTCTTACTTTTTCAATATTTCAGTGCTTCGTATTTTTCCTGCATTTTGCATCCTTCCCTTTCCTTCCATTCTAATCCCTTCCTATTTTCTCTCTCCTTCTGTCTCTCAATCATCTGCCCTTCCCATCTTCGACCTGTCCTTTATATCTACATTTCAGTGATTCTTTTTTTGTTGCCCCTTATATGGCCTTCATCCATTTTCTAAGCTCCCCCTGCTTGTTTCTCTCTCCCTCCATATATTACCTTTAATCTATATCACTTCCCTAGGTCCTAACCTTTTTTTCTTACTTCCTGGTCTTCCTTTCCCATCTATCACCTTGCTCGATTTTCGCTGTCCTCCTTATCTTCTCCTTCACTCCTTTGTTCTCTTTTTTATTCTGTGGTCTTTGTCTTACTTCTTCTCTATCACTTTCCTCATTGTATTCTTCTTCTTCCCTTTTCCCTCTCTTCTGGCACCTTCCTACCTTTTCTTCTTTTCTGTCACTTTCTATTCTCATTCCGTTTGCTTTCTCGTCTATGGCCTTGCTCCTTTATTGGCTCATCAACAAGCTCCTGCTTGTGTTTTTCCCCTATTTTCACTCCAGCCGAATACCATTCCTTATTTTTTATGTTACTTCTCAGTTTTCTAGTTGAGCCTGTGTCTTCTGGACTCTGGCTTAGCACTACTACACCCCCATCCCAAAAACACCTCCCTCTACACGGAAAGAGTTAACCTAGACCAGGCTTCAAAAAGGCATTTGCAAATTCAGAATTTGAGTGGGTGATTTTTAAAATAAACTGCAGTCGGATCTGACATGTTGTGGTCTCTCACATCGCTGGGCCCAGGTGCCACTGCGCCCTCTGCATCACTGATGGCTAAGCTCTGGGTGTGAAAATCTCATGAACCTCGAAGAAGGAGGGCTGCGGTCTATCAGTTTTTTAGTTGCTGTAAGCTATTAATTCGTTACAAATTTAGGAAAAAGCTAGATGAAGGTGTTTTTGCACTCGAAATAATTCATCACCTAATCATGCTAAAAGAGAAAATTGCAGCTAGAAGTCACGATGAGCTGTTAAACAATGATTGCACCTTGTTTAGTCCTTTTAACGCAAGGAGCACTTTATTTTTTTATTTTTCTTCCTGCAAAGGCACCTTGGAATTCCCCTACTCTCTTTAATTTAACAATTATTTTGTTGACTGCAGATGCTTGTAAAGCCTGACTCAAGTGACCAGTGTCACCCTGAAACTCGCTTGCAATATTATTCAACCACACCACTTCCATGCCAGCTCAGTTCAGGTGCACAAAACAAGTGCCGTTTCAGGATTTGACAAGATTATGCAAAGAACACAATTTAAATCCACCATTAAAAGTAAATTGACCAAAAGAATAACCATGTTTTGTATTCGAAAATTTGGTACGGGGCAGTGCCTCTGAACTGTTTTCACACCATTGGCATAATACATCACATGCAAGTATCCTTTATTCACTCGTGATTTTTTTTATTTTTTTTTTATGTATGTCCACATGCAACCACGTACTCATCGACTCCACAAAAGACCACTCAAGGTAGTTTATCCAGGCACACACCGGGCCACGTATTCACACGTGCATTTGATTCAAGTTTGATTCAAGTAAACTCGGATAACCTACTTTTTTCATACAAGATTCCCATCTTTGTCGTTCATTATAGTTTCGTTTTGATCTGCTACCCTCGCCTTGATAATTTTGTTTGTGCTCTCCTCTTGACCATACATCTTTACCTCATAGTACAATTTAAGAAAACACTATCATACTTCCACCACTTTTACATTACTGCCCCAGATGGAGTACTTGCATTGCAATTATTTTGTGACGAATGAGTAACGCACAACATTGCACTATTTTTTACCACAACTCAGCATACGTGTGTTTGACCGTAACAAAGTACTTGGTAAGCAAAAAATTGTAGTTGTGTAATTGAACATTAAAAGTATTTTAAACACGCTTTTATTTTCAAAGATGCATATAAACTGTGAACAAAACATTCCTCCAAAATGTAAAAAGGTTACTTCTAATGTTACTTTTTAGGATAGGATATTTATTTTCAGTTTCCTCCTGTTGCGACCTTAACAGTTTAGAGAGGGAGGGATACAACGAAAACAAGACTTGACGTCTGACAGTGAATATTGTACCTTGTGTGCATCTTTCTTCTGTGTGAATCTTGTCACTACTTTGTGTCTTGGGTATTTCAGTAGCGAAACAAAGATCTGCCGCTATACATTTTACCAAGGTGAAGAGGTAAACCATCCCTTAATTTCTTCAATGCAACCTTCACACTCCATTTTTTGCCCTTGTATTTTTGTGGTTTTCAAACAGGTCTGTACTTTTAAGGAACTGGGGATGTATATATTTTAATGAATCATTGGGTGCATGGAGATGTCCATGTATTTTGTGGCAGTGGTTGGAGTGAGTCTGACTTTATGTATTTTCGTAGAGGAGTTGAAAAACGTTAGCCAGTATTTGTGTATTTCAAACAGAAACTTGTTTCTTGTACTAGTTACAGCTATTCTGTTTCCATGAACAGATCTGTGCAGATATAATTTGTTTAGGAGCCAGAATTGTTTGTTACTGCAATAGGTGTGCAGTAAGAGGAATGTAGCTGAAGTGAATTATGTCTGTGAAGGAAATAAATGCCCAAACAGTTGTTGTAAAAACAGTTAGGTTTATTTAGCTTAACATCACAGAATAAACTTACGATCCGTGAAGGCTGACAGGAAGAGAATGAGCTGCACTAGTTCCCAGTGCCCCCACTTTCTTAGGTTATGTTCTACATTCTTCTTCTTACATTCCTGTATTAATACATTGTTACCACACACCTTCCCCACAAATATATTAATAAATCATTTTTCTTACTTATTCCGGCAAACTAGAGATAAAGGTATAACAAAACAATATCATGGGATGCAAGGAAAGTATAATTTGTTTTGTATACAGTCTTTCATAAATTTAGGACGAAGCATCACACTCGTCCTCAGTTCTGGGCAAACATGTTTCTGACTCTCAGAACAGTCATGACCCGCTGAGCCTGAAGAAACAATAGCAATTCTATCTAAAATCCAAATGCGATCATCACTCAACTTAACTTCATTGTGAAACAGCTTGATAACCTGGAATGGTAGTAGAACATTTTGAAGAATCTCCTTTTTGAGGATATCTCACTCTCACAGGATCACGTACTTTCACACTATTTAAGGAGGCGGCATGCCTCACATCAAAATTCAGTTTCCTTTTCCCTATTTTCTCATTTTGTGTTTCTTTCCACCTCTCATTGTCAGAGAGTTTACCTACATTCTTGCAATTCATTCAACAGGAATACATTAACGTTTTTGGCCTCTGACCTCCTGATTAATTCAAATGGCTTCTTCTTGGCGATAGGGTGGACGTGTCAGACCTTATTTGTTTTATATTGTTATGATAAGGTGACATATATCTATTAACCTCAGAAGTCGACTCAGACATTAGTGTGAAATTTTCCAATCAGACAATATGAGCCAAAAATCATCAATTTATCAACATAATGAATAGGAGTCCATAATTTTAACACGCCATGACCTCTGTGGCGATGAATCGTCATACCAGTTTAATAAAGTTTAAACATTTATTGCCTTTTAGATTAACAATGCTATGATCACGTAAATCATGTGCAAGACCAAATGGTAGAAATACAGAAACATCCCAGGCTGTCGGAAACGCCTGAAGAAACTGTCCAATTAAAACATTTAACATTAGACACACCAAAGAACAATGCAAAATAGCAAAAGAATCAAGTGGAAAACTGAGTGGCATACATTTAGTTTGAGCCTTTGAAATAATTATAATCTATGAATAAACAGTCAAATTTAGACATTATGTCAGACAACCCTATTACTCTAATTGGAAATCATGTGTGGGCTTCATGCAAAAAGAAATCTAAGACAAATCAGCCGGGAAAACATCTAACTATGGCGCTAACCAAAACAAGCAGTTGGATTTTCTAAGGTAGAAAAACCTGCAAGAAACTCAAATGCGCATTGGTTGTACCTCTCCTAAATGGATCAGCAGTCAGTAGAATCTTTATCTGCAGAGCGCAGGAACATGAGGTCTTCTTTAGTCAGCTTCAGGACATGAAGCGTAAACAGTTCAGTAAAGCTGAGCCTAATATAACTGAACTGTTAGAATCATAGGCAAGAGCTAAACGACTTCTGAACAGAAGCTCAGAAAAAGAAGAACAAGAAGCTCAGAAAATGTGCAACTGATTTGCATCACCTAAAGCTTTGCAATATTAAATCCCCAAAAGTTACTAATTAACAATACTATGAGGTAGTTTAGTTTGCAGCCAATAAAACATCATCTGCGCTTCAGACGTATCTCTTCTTGTTCTCTGCACCCAGGATTGGTTACGCTGTCACTCCTCTCTTGCCTCCGGTCACCAACTTCCGTGATTAAATACATTCAAAATATAACTTGGAAACATGACATGTGCTTCCTGCTAAAAAATAAAACTTGAGCAAAAACAAAATATGCAACATGAAAACGCGACATTGAGCACTGAGGCTCATTGTTTAAAACTAACAATTTTTATCTCAAAGAAATGTACAACACAGACAGCAAAAGCATGACAGAATTGTCCACTGTGCAAGTCACATATGATGTTTGAAGGAACGTTATTTTGCAAAGTTAGCACAACATTAAGATATTGTTTCAGGAAAATTACAAAAACGTAAGGCCCTTTTAACCAATGCTCAAACATGAAGAGTAAAACATTTCCTTTAAATTTAAACCAATAATCTTTTATTACATATTAAAAATCATCTTTTCAGTACATTTAATTATGATTAAGCAAAATATAATTTAATTAGACATTTTTATTTCATGTAACGCACTCTGTTAATGGTGTCCACCATATCAGCTGCACGTTTAATTTTCTAACACACAGTTTTCAGTTAGGCCTTTTAATACACGTTATTTCACATTATATTTTAGTAACACATTTTTATTAGTAATGTTTGCTCTCTAACCATCTCCCCCCATCTGACGACTGTGTCGTCACAAAATAAATACTTATTAATACTTGTAATAATACTAATAAGACAATGCAAAATTTAGTTTTAGTATGTTTACTATTTCTCGGTTTTCTCCAGGTTTCAGAATTTCTCAAATCATGAAAGTATTTTCTTATCTTTTCTATTTTTATTTCTTCCTTCCTTCGCTTAATTTTCATCCCTTGTCTTTGTCTGAATCTGTACAATTTGTACACATAGAACCACTATTAATAATGGTTTCAGTATCATTCCCACAACTCAGTGACCAAGGTTTTCCAACCAGTTTTTCACTTCAGTAAAACGTTTACCTATATTTTCCCACACAATTGTCCTTTTCAAGTCTTTTAGGTCAGAATTTAGATCCGTCAAGTTCTTAATGAAATTTCGAATTCCTTTACTGTTATCAGGGATAAATGTGCAACAATGTTTCATTTTAAGCATCCAGCAGACTCCGCCCCCTTTTGCTAAAAAGATGTCTGAGGCAAGATGGTTCTGATGAATCATATAATTACTCCAGAAAAATCTCTTTGCATTTTATCTACAATTGTAGACAGCTTTCTGTTTTTTATGTCATTCAGAACAGCTCCTAAAGAAGGAATAATTGCTCCAATTATTTCCGAATAACTTGCCCTTTTTGATCTAGGTCTCAGGTTCTCACGTGTTTTGTCTATATTGTCAACTTGATACATTTTAGGAAAAACTATTCCCAGGTAGCAAGTACCATACCATCCCCTAGGGAGACAATTATAAGCACTTTTTCAACAGATGTAATAAACCCCTGGAATCGCAGGATCTTATCTTTTCACCATAAAGTCCCATGTATTCTTAAAAAGAAATACATGGCTGCATTAACACATTCTCACAAACTTAGTATCATTTCTGGACTGAGGTGTATATACAAAGCTTACCTACATGTTGGTAGTCTAACACAAGCTTCCCTTGTGTGTTAGTTACACTATATGCATACAAATATTTTATGTAAGTGTGTTTCACTAAACCTATCTATATCTTCTCCTTCAATTTCCTTCTTCTATCATCAGTCTGATCCAGGAAAGTTTTCTCAACTTGTGAAAGTATACATGTTAAGTTGTTGCGATGGGCATAGGCAGTTCCAAATGTTAGTGTAGGCTTAAAGAAACTTCCTACAATGTCACTCACTCACATTTACAAACAACAACTAACTTACCAACACACATACAACTGCTAATCTAACACACAAACACTTGCAAAACCCATTGCTTCTATTGTGATTGTGATCGGTATCCATGACCTGTAAAGAATCAGAAAGTGAAAGGAAAAAAATAGATTGAACTATGCACCCAAACAAAAATCAAAAATAATCTTCAGTCTTCTTTGCAATTATTTACAGCAGTTTTTAGACTTTTCTCCTGAACTTGTCAAAAATCAGTTTATCAGCGTTGTCAAAATCTGTTTCAAATGTTTTGTCAGATCATAATCTGCTGATCACTAACTACTGCTTCCATTGTATAATGTATCTCTTGTTCAATTGGAAAGTGATTTCAAAACTCAGTTCAAATGCAATTTCAAGTTCCAAAATGTAGAACTGAATTCTCACAGTCAAAATAAAAGAACATTAACTTGTGTTCTCATTCATCAGCTGCGAGGTATGCACATTCAAGACCTGAGTATCTTCGACTTGCAACTCTTTCTCTTTGGTCTTCGATTTGCACTTGTCTCTTCTTCACTCAGGTGTGTTCCTTCTGTTGTCTGTGCTTCCTCATTTATGCTCAACAGTACATCAGGAATCTTTTCAGTTGTATGCAAAGTAGGCCATTTATCTCCTTTCACAGTTTTTCTAGTCAGAGATGGCAAAAGTGGACTTGTGATTCTTATTAATTCAGCAGGATTTTGACCAGCACTTCTTTGACTTTGACTAGCTTCACCTGCACCATTAGCCTCTTCAGGAGGAGTTAAATCTGCATGGCTTTGTTTGAACTCAATTCCACTTTCAGCTTCTTCAGTGAACAAGATCTGTTTTATCTCTTTTTCCCAATCGTTCACTTCTGGGAGAGTCCTCCTTGGACTTGACTTTCCTGCTACATCCACTTCTATTTCTGTTGATAGAGGAATGTCAGGATTGACCTCTGTTTCATCTCTCAGAGGAGTACCTGGATCTTCACCAGTTTGCACTGACCTTACTCTTGCAGTATCTTGCTTTATCTTTGTCACTTGTTCTTCCTAAAATTGTACAACTTCTGCTGGTGCACTCAGCAGCACTGGATCTTCTTCCAGAGGATATGTCACCTTGCGAGTGTTGTTTGCCTGGACCCAGTTCGGAACTCCAGCACACTTACACAGCATTTGTCTTCACCAGAATAATCTGGTATGGACCTTTCCACCTAAGTTCCTAGCAAGCCTTTCGCACGTGCTTCTCGATCACCAGACTGAAGACTGTGGCAAAGCTCTTGGGATGGTGGCATGGCTGTTGCTTCCATCTGGTGAGAAAAAGAGCCAACCACATGAGCTAGACCATTGCAGTAATGCAGCACCAAGTCATCTGTTATGTTTACAAGTGCATTTGTAGGAACAGCTGGCAATCTCATTGCTGTTACCATCAGGATCTCATGGGGATAGAGCCCAGTCTTTCTCTCAGGTGTACTTCTTAACCTCATTAGAATCAAAGGTAAAGCCATTTCAGATTTGTAGATGCACACATTTTTGCTAAATGAGCTTTAAAGGTTCCATTCATTTGTTCTACTAATCCAAAAGCTTCAGGACGGTAGCTACAATGCAGCTTTTGCTCAATGTTTAAGGCTGGACATAGTAATTTAATCATCTCGTCATTGAAGTGACTTCCTCTGTCTGATTCTAAAGAGGCCGGGAACCCAAACGTCGGATCAACTCTGAGTCACAGCTTTGCTACTGTGAGGCTATCATTTCTACATGTGGGGTAGGCTTCAATCCAGTGACTAAATATGCAGACAACCACCAACACGTACCTCAAACCACCACACACAGGCATCTCAATGAAATCCATCTGGATTCTGTTAAATGGACCAGTTGCTCTTCCAATGTGACTCAAATTGACATTTCATTTTCCCCCATTCATTTGTTGACTGGTAATGCATCTGTGACAAATTGCTTCAGTGACCACTCTAAACCTTGAATTGAACCAACATTGCTTAAATGTTCGAATCATTGCATCTCTGCCTATTTGTGTTTGACCATGATAGTATCTTGCCATTTACATCAGTAGACAGTTTGGCAAAACCACCTGCCTTTCATTTGAAATCCATATTTTGTCCATATCTCTTTGAATGCAACCCAATTTTATCCAGCTTTTCTTCTTATCTTCTGAAACCTTATCCTGGAGTCTCTTTTAACTCCTCCCAAGTGTCAGTTACTGTCAACATGTAACTTTGACTTGTCTCATCAACATTTGTTTCTCCAGCATTTTTCCATTCCTTATTAAATGTAACATTATTTAATGTGTAGAAGCGAGGAACCTGATCCGCATAGGAATTCACTATGGAGATGAAATCACTTGATCTGTGAAGAGCACTGCACTTGACTACTGACCTTTTTCAGGCCATTGTAAGGCTTATAACAAATCATTAATTCTATCACCATTTCTAACTGGTGAGCTACAAGAGGTAATGAAACCTCTCTGGGACCATAACTGGCCAAAGTTGTGTACAATAACAAATCTATGCTGTCTGCCTGTAAAAATCACAATTTTAAGCTGTGCAGAAGTACAGCATACTTTAGTAAGAGCCACCAAATCAGCCATTTGTGCTGAAAATACTAGTTTAACCTATGAGGCTTCAAGTATGCCAGAAATTGTGCACACAGCATAACCAGATCTCAAAGTTCCCACACTGTCTCTTAAACAGTAACTATCAACACAAATAATTTGATAATGTTTCTCTAACGGAGTATCCTGAATATTAGGTCTGGTTTTGGTGCACAGTTCAGTAACTCTAGTCAGTCATGTTCAACTTCAGTTACATTTTCAGATTCAGCATTGTCTATGGGTAGCAAGGTTGCTAGATTAAGCACTGTGCAACGCAAAGGACACATTCAGTAAAACTAAAATTAGTAATTCATATTTAGTCAGTCTGGCATTTGTCAAATTTGGAGTCTTTGTCCTGGTAAGCAAGACCTAAACTGAGTGAGGGACCAGAACAGTTAAAGGAGGTCCCATCACAATGCTCTCTCTTTGAGCAAGGCTCTCAACCCAACCACAGCCACATTTTTTTAAGCAGCTGGGAAAAGCTGCAGCCACAGGGTCCAAAGTAGCTGAAAAATATGCTACAGGACAGTTTACGCCACCATGTACCTATGTAAGGACAAAGTGCACAGCACTCATGTTCATGACAAAACAATGAAAATGGCTTTGTGTAATCAGGAATTCCCAGAGCTGGTGCTCTGCACAGACTCTCGCTCAGATCAGTAAAAGCTTTCATGCAAGCTTCACAGAAGGGTACAGGGTCAGCAATGTCTTTGTAGGTCAATCTCTGTAATGGTTTGGAAATAACAAAACAATTGTGAATCCGTTAGAAACAGTAACTCACCATTCCCGAAAACATCCTAACATCTCTTTGTGTAACAGGAGGATTCATTTGTAAAATAGCTGTAAACCTTTCTCTGGACACCTTCCTTACGCCTTTCTCTATCTAATGTCCCAAGTATTTCACTTCTTTTTGACAGAACTGTAATTTTGCGGGGACACTTTGTCCATTTTCACACAAATGATTCAACAAGGCAATAGTATCTTGTTTGCTTGCTGCCTGTGTCTTAGAAGCAACTAGTAATTCATCAATGCATTGAACCAATGTTGATTGGAAATGCAAGTTCTTTTTCAGACCATGATTAAATATTGGCGGAGATTCTGAAAAGCCTTTTGGTATCCTACACTGACAATACACACAATTGAAGAATTTAAAGTGAAAGAGAAAGTGGCTATCCTCATGTAGAGACACTTGAGAAAAAAGCTTTCGACAAGGCCATTACTGTGAACCATTCTGCATCACATGGAATTTGGAAGAAAATCACTGATGGATTGGGTACGACTAGACAACATTTGATCACAATATCATAAATTTTACTCAAATCTTGAACAATTCGAAATTTCCCACTTGGTTTTAGCAAATCCATAATAGATGAATTGCATGGGCTGCTCAGCATTTCTTTCAAAACTCCTTGTTTAACAAAATCTGCTATTACAGGAGTAACTCTTTCAATTATCTGGTGCCATATTATATTGAAGAGTTTTCGGGAAAAATGCAACTTCTTTCATTAGACCAATGTCTTTCCCAGTAAGATCCCAAACATTTGAAATAATCGTATCTCGTAAATCAATTGGCAGGTCCAGTATTGTAAATGCAGGATAAAGAGTAATCAAGGGGAACTCTTCATTAATCAATTTACAATTTCCATCTGGAAAACCCAGTTCCTCATCATCACTGTTTGTTGGGATGACAATTCCATCATTTGTGCAAGTAATCAAACATCTTGCTTTTGCGCAGCAAATATCTTCTCAAAAGGCATACTGGACTCGAGTCAAAGATTACGAATCTGTGCGTGCCTTTAAAATTGCCAATTTTAACAGGAATCAGCTCAATAATCGGATTTGTCAAATGCTGATTCACTACTCCTTAATCTGTACTGTTTTCCCAGAAAGTGGTACAATAGGAACTTCTGCAGTTATTACAGTATAGTGTGTAGCTCCTGCGCCAACCTGGAATTAAACATCATGACCCATTACTGTCCCATTTACTCTGATCCACCTCTAACGAAGTTGCTAGCACACATTCTTCTTCATCCAAAACCTCACTCGCAATTTCATCACCCAATTCATCCTCACTGTATAGAGTGTACTGTGTAATGCATGGTTGACTGTTTTGACTTAACTTTTGAGGAACCACTATCTGCTGCTTTGCCATTGGAGCTTGAGGTATTTACATTTGCTGCTGTGGCATTATTTGCATCTGTTGTTGCATTTGCTTTTGCTGTGATATGCTCGGAGTTGATTGCAACCATTATAGTTTAAGGGCATAAGAACCTAGAAATCATGTTGAAAAGAAAGTCTATAAGTATGTGCCGGACCTTGCAATAAAATTTAGCAAGCATTTGCAAAGTCAATAGGTCTCACCAGTAAAATGCAAATACTGTCCTATTGTCTTTGCCACAACTTGTTTGCCATAAGAAAGCCACACCCCCTTCGCTCTGTACGATCACACTGTGAAAATTATCCTAATGTTAACAGGTCTGTAATTCAAGCATTGGTAGACAAACCATTCAGCCAACCCCTAAAGCCCGCTGGATCAGAACAACCAGTTGCTGAAAGGACTGTCCAAAAGCTACTATGTGTACATCGTGTTTTATGTGTTGTGTGGTGACATGAGCGCTCGCCAGACAGCTGGAGGAGCTGGCTTGTGAAACCAAAAAACAAATTAATTTTGGCTCTTCTTACACCAAAAATCAATATATCTCTGATTTGACGTAATTGTCAACAAGCTCCACATTGATGACTTATGGTTTCACATTTTGTTACTGCAAAGACTTAGCTAAATTAACATCTAAGTGGCTTGATATTTAATCTCATTTATTGGATGCATCTCTGAGACCGTAATCACCCACCTGTTTGGCAAATCCCTCGATAAAACTCTAATTCAGTAATTTCATGCAGGGTTGTTTTAGACAAGGTACTAAGTAAAAAGGTTTCTCCATTGCCACACCTCCCTCGTGCACAGTGTGAGAAGGTTACATGAAAAAGCAAAGTGCTGGCCATTTTGCTCAGGCTTTCAGTGTCCTGTGGGCATTGGGGTAATTGACTTGCCTCACTAATGTAATAAAAATAGGAATCCTATAGAGACCGATGTAGGTGTCAAAATGCGATACACCTAAGCAGATAACTAACAAGGAGACAAGATATGCATCAAACACACTGCATGTAGGAAAACCCCACAAAAAGCATTAACGTATTTACTCTCAGAAAGAGAAGGGATAAATATTTGCCATGCGACAAAGGCAATCAGTTCAACAGTATAGATAAAACGCCCAGTAAACCAAATGCTGCATGAATTCCTTTCCAGGAGTGCTCTTCCAGATCCCATAACCTCTCTCGATTGGTGCACACATTTTGGTGCCATTGAAGTACAGTGTGTGTGATCCTAGGCCAATATTTTAGTTTATAGAGTCACCTTTTTCTTCGTTCTCACATGAGTGCACCTTCAAATATGTGAGCTCAGCATTTCGGCTGTATGAAAAAAAACTCTGTTGTTTGATTACATAGACTAAAAATTTGCTCCGTGTATAAAAATAATCTAGCCCACATATAGGGAACACATTATCCATGACTTGCCTCTTAGTTTACTAATAGCATTGCCATGAGGGAAGGAGTGTTTCTCAGTTTGTTTAAACACTCATTTTTAATAAATATATTACTAAAGCATGATGCAGTAGCTTACTGCCTTTTACAGACAGTAAGGGCCAGCTGTACAACGCCTTTTTTTTGTTCTGCAAAAAGGTCCTTTTGCAACCAGACAAAAAGCATTTTTGGATGTACAAAACATATTTTGCTATTCAGTAATCTATTAACAAATCGTGAAATGCGTAGCGATTCAGTATTAGGAAGGGGTGTGTCAAAGCGTCCCTTCCTAATAGCAACTCTCATTGGTATGTACGAATGTTTTGTGACCAAATTGCTGAAATGTTTCATTTTCCTTTTTGAAACACATCCCGTTTCCCTTTAAGAAAAATGAGTTGCAAAAAGAAAAAAAAAGAAAATTGCATTTATTCAAAAAACAGTCACACATACGGTGGTCTGCTAACCCCAACATGCCACCATCCCTGTGTGTGCTGGCAAATTGTGACCTGCCTCATGAATATTAATGAGATAGGGCCCTTGCAACCCATTTTTTAAATTGCAAACAGTGTCTCAAACTTTGTACCAATTTGCACATTTTTTGCGATTTGCAATCTCTGATGCTCGTACAAAAGCCTTTCATTTTACACTCTTGTACAGTAGGTCAGACAGTTCACCTTATAAAATCCTGGAATTTTGCAGTCACAAAGAAAATTAATTGTAAAAATAAAAACTGACTTTCGACCTCTGTCTCTGAACACAGAGCAAATGTGACAAGATAACAAGATTTATGGGCGTCTTTATTGCTTCTTCACTTTCTGACTGAACAGAATGCCTGTTCTTTGTCAACTTCCCATTAGGGGTAAGTAGGTCCTAAAACTAGCTCGACCTGATAAATTTTGACTGGCCATAGGCAATGGGTGAGTACATTTTACGAGGCCTGCAAAGTTATATGGCCGTGTGTAGCCCTGCCCAGCGAGTGCTTCTAGGCCAAACCTGCTGGACGATTTTGGGAACCCAAAAAGCGACTAAGTCTGAAAATAAAATTTGGACCATGGCATGGTGGCAAATCTACCCAATGTGAGACGCACCCTTGATGGCCACGAAAACCAGATTTGTTCTGGTTGGAACGTTTTTGGTGTCAAAAATCACTGAGCTGGAACTACACAATGACATGAGATTTTGAGGGCCCCTCACTGACCACAGCTTTGAAGCTTGTTCCACTGGTAGACTTTGACTTCCATTTTAGAGATTAGGTCCAAAGGTAGAAACCGAAATGTGTATCCGACCTCCTCTCCAATGTTGTTGGCCTGACATAATGCCTCGGTCCCAAACAACCACAAAACGGTTGTTTTTCAATAGTGCTTTTTTCTAGGTGTTTTTCCACCTTAAAACTCTAAACATGCTTATTTCCTGTCTCGCTTTGTGCTGTTTTAATGATCTTGGGGTCCTTTAACTTATTAAATTGTTTCTTTCGTCTAGAATGGTGTGGCAGTTTTATTATGCTCTGGTATTCATGTTAAAATTGCTGCTACCCTCCACATTTACCAAACACTTCTATGGGGATTGCTTCCTGCCAAGCCAAACCATCCATGGGTCGAGCAGAAATTCCCTCAGTGATGTTTTGATCTAACCAGATTTTGCTCGAAGAAGTCACTCCCTCCCAAATTAATAACCTGATTTCTGACAGCCATCAAGAGGGCTAATTTATAGGTTAGAATATTTTCATTAGTATACGTCATTGCTCAAATGGATGGATTTGAAAAGACTTGAGCACTAAGGGAAGAGACGTGGAACTGAGAAAGGCCTGGATATAGAAAAGCTGTTACAGCAGCCAATTAAATATTTAAAGTGAATACAAATATATTTGGCTGAAGGCCCATTTCAAAGAAATTGCAGAAGGAAGAGAATACGTTATAGAATAGAGAGTGTTGCACCCATCTGAAATGAAGACCAGAGTCTAGAGTGCAACTTCAGGTTTAAGAGAGTTTTGGATAGCTTGGGCTTTATGGAGGAGAAGCACACAGCTTTGCTAGCCAGGGTTTTCAACTAACAGACATGCAGAGAACATCTGATCTAAAGAGGCCTAAACAAGGTTTGGAAAGGGGTTGGAATTAGAGGAAGGACTCAAACAGGAAAGCTTTTGACTGATGTAGAGGAAACCAGGATCTCTGAGGCCAAAATTGGACCACCGCCACTCTCCATCCTCTGGAACTCTGTACAGGAGCTTGGACATAAAAATAAATGGAGGTAAGGTATACAACGTCTGGGCCTCTTTACTAATAGAACATCCACTCCCAATCCCCTATTTCTTGATGCCAAGAGCAAAATCATGGCAGTTGAGTGGTCTTGGATTCAAAGTGTACAAAAACATCATGCATGCTTTCTGGAATGGTATGGGAGATGGAGACAAGTGCTTGGGCAATGTAAACATTTTGTTTTCATTGATTAAGAAGCTGGATGCAAATGTTTCTGAAGATGGCTCAGCAGTAGTCAAAGATAAAGACTAGTCCAGTGAACTGCAAAAATGTATGCCACTATGTGACTTTAAATTTCCATCCAAATCAGAAAGGACTACAGTGAATAAAAATTGAATTGGTCTTGGTTATTTTAGGAAACTTTAGTTCAGATCTGCTCTGAACTTGTCTATGCCAAATATTTGGATGGAAGTTTTTGACATTTTCGAAGACTGAGAATAAATCTGTAACGATGTAGGCAGTTTTGTCATCACTGAGGTTTGCAGTGTGTTGGCCACTGTTTGGGCATGGATCAACCCTGCCACCATTTAAAATCTGCCTTTGACTTTGGAAGCCAGGAAATTTGAGTAAAATGCTTTCCCCGTCTTAGATATTGCATCATGGATTGTAGTCTGTTTCTGCTCAAAGGCAACTATGCCTTGCCTCATTCCTTCTCTCCTGATTGGACACTTCAGCTAAGCAGTAGCCACAGTCCCTTAATCTAGATAATGAAATAGAAATTGTGTTTTATAACCCCTTCTAACACTCAGGCATCTGAAATTGATTTTTCCCGGTATTCATAAAATGCAAATATGATTTCCAACTCTCAGCTTGGGGCCATCACCTGCTTGGTACTCTGCATAATCAGGAATGCTGATTTTTTCCAAAAGGTCCTTGTTTCTTCTTATTGGAATATTGCCATGAAGAGCTTTACTTATGACTTACTGAACTGCTACAATGATTCCGGTCTTCTTCATAGTAGTCCCAGAAGTCTTAGACTGCTGACATCTAATGGAATAGGATATTTTCCTTTATTTGGATAGAGGATGATTTCCTTAAAGTTCCAAAACAAAATGATGAGTACCATCAAAAGGCATGCATAAAGCTGTGGCTCTGGGAGCTAGATTCTTATTTTAATCCTTTAATAATAGGTTGCACCTACCTGCTTCTGACACTGTACTGGTGAAAGCTGAGGCTTTAACCATACTGAATAAAACATCAAAAAGAGGTTCTATCTGACCTCCCATCCCTTCTAAATAGAATCTGAGAATCCAATACCATAGTGAGCCACTTTAAACAATTACTTGAAATATGAATTCAATGATTGAGAAGTATAAGCGCCATATAAGCCTGCAATTAAAGCTAGGGGAGAACCTAAATTTACTTTTTTTTGCTTTTTTTTTTAAAGATGAATCACCCTTTTATCTTTCAAATACATCAAAATGTTGACAAAAATGATGTCGGCAAGAATAGCATGAGGCAGTTTTTATCCATGTCTTCTACAGGAAAGAGTCACTACAAAAACAATTGTCATATGTGTCTTGTCTTGGTTTTACCCCTATCTATGGGTGCAATCCAGGACATGAGGTTGTATAGGAACTCGTAGCATAGAGGGCCCCCTAAAACTGTTGAAAGAGATCTTTTCAGATATTGTTGGATCATCTACCAGTGAAAATCCAACGTTTTCCCTCACATGAGACAGAACATTTGTTTTGGTGACATATAACTCTTTTTGTTCTCCAGGAGACGCTGTGCCATCACTATCACTGGGTAGCAATACATCAGGATATCTGGAACTTTTTATTAAAAGGACTATCCATTGTCTACTTATCTAAAGAGACCAGAGTCTTTAGAATTAGTTTCTTGATTTGGTCTTCATCTTCAGTTCTTGTGCCATGCTCAGACCTTTTGTGCAATGGGTACCTTGAAGAATCTGAAGACTTGCAGAGATGCTTTCTCTTGGTTATATGGTTGCCATTATACAGAACAAAGAGTAAAATAGTTCATAAACAGACAGGACTGTATCAGTAGCAGGCACTCAATAAAGGAAGGAGTGTAGCTCAGTCCTGATGAAAAGGCACAACTTAAACAGGACCCAGTTACTTGCAAACAGTTTGCCTGTCTTCGGAGTTGAAAATGACAGCACATGTGCAGAACCCCTTCACTCTACTGTGCTGATGCAAACACACTGATCCTTCGCCCAAACACATGTGTTGATGGAAGCAGCCCTAAAACCACATCTTTACACTCTGTGAGCCAGAGGGCTATACTAGTAAGTTACCTTCAAACATCTATGTCCACGGGCCAGGGATCTGTTCTACAATGGCTGCATAGACATGCTCTTTCTATGAACTATCACCTTCTCTCAAACTCAGTAGGATAGGAATTTCTTGTGATCAAGATGGAGGTCTGTTTTGCTTTCACTAATGACCGAGCTGACAAAAATCTCTGGTATGCACTTCTTAGTTTAAAGAAGACATTTATTATTACTTCACCACGAGGTTCCCAAAAAATGAATGAGATTAGTAGGTCAAAGGTACACGTTTAGCAATGAAAGGAAAATATATCAAAATGATTCTCAACTGCAATGTACACAGCAAATAGATGTGATTATATTATAGCATAATTCCAAAGCAAAGGATAAAGTAAAAATTAATCCCCGTAGGGCCTGCCAAGCTCTTCATCTTTCTCATGCAAGCAAGAAGGCGACCCCTGTTCAACTGCAAGAAAGAGATCCTCACCCTCACAGAAAAATGTCAGGCATTTGACAACCAATCCTGACCGAGGTCTCTGAAATTCCCTCGCTACTGAGCAGGGACACCTCTTTTATAGCTTTAAAAAACCGAAAAGGCTTCCTGGAGAAAACCCCTTGTCTCAGATGGAAATATTCAAACATGCTGGCTACTGTAGGTAAGAGTTGGAAGAAAAACGTTGAATACTGGCCAGCCTTTCAAGGGTCTTTTTCCAAGGCCGCACCTTTCCCTGCACTGGAGAAAACAAAAAATATGTGCTTTCTTATCATGCTATCGTGTTCAGTAAGAGAAAATATGGAAAACACAGCTCAACTGCAATGTCTCAACTGCAATGTCTAACGCTTCGATAAAGCCAATAGGCAGCTAAACTGAATACAGAATGTATTCTGAAACTGGAGAACACTGAACAACCAATATGCACAGTTGTGAAACACAGACAGTGGTCACACCTACCTATTTTCAATACATTTCCAGCCTTTGACCAAGGACTTTGTTTACTTTTCTCTTGTTTCAAAGAAAAAACAAAATCATTATTAGCAAATCAGGTTTGCATTGTATTCAGCAACATAATGCAATAATAAAAGCAATCACTGTAAAGCAATGGAAGTGGATTAACGTAGTGATCTTATAAACTTTTAAATCAGACACACCTACAAAGAAAAGACTGAAGCTAATATATATCTTCTAATTGGGATAATAACTGACTGAATAGTGTGTCTCTAGGATAGGAAGTTGGTGTAGAATTAGATGGAAACATCATGAGTTCTAATCATGTAAAGGTACTCGGTCCACCTGAAAGGTTTGCTGGAATGTAAGTGAAAGTCAGGTTTCCACATGAAAAACAGCCAGCCAACTGTCGATTTTGCTTAATGAGACTGGCAGCAGTCATCAGATGATAACACACCATTAGTTAGTTCCAGTGGAAAAATGTAATCAAACAAGTTGACAGAACATCTATGGTACTCTGTATTGTTCCCATGTAGAACTTGAATCGGAGACGCAATTTGCACAAAATGGATCCATAGGTTTTGTACTTTAAAAGCAGCAGGAGCATTGTACAAAGATTATCAATCAGGTTCAGGTTGGGGTGCGGTCCCTCCCCCAACCCCACATGCAAACGTCCGAAGGGAGACCACATCGCACACTCGTGGTCAGTAGCAAGTCGTAGTAGGATCTGTAAAAGAAACAAGTATGTCTTTTCTTTCAAATAACATTTGTCATCTGAAATGTGCTCTCCTTTTTCCTTTCCTTGTTTGATAATCAGCTGGACGTTATTGGGGCTCTTTGCTATCATTTCTGCAGATGCTGGAGGGCCATTTGGGGATTCAACCCACACCTTAGCACTGAGGTTTTTATCTGCTGCACCACAGCTTCCCTTTCCTTGCACTGTCAGAAGGGCTGGGGCAGTCCCCTTCTGTACCAAACCTCCATACACTGCACTTATGACAAGTTGGGCAATTCTGTCTCCAATTTGAATAAATCAACTTCTCCACTATCTAACAGAATAACTTTGATTTCTCCTGCATCAATCACTCCCCCTAAAACCTGAGTATGTTTAATAGCCAACACAGAGCTGGGAGCAATCAATCCAAAATGCTCTGGGGGAAATCTGTATTCCACCACTTGTTTCACTCAAAGCTATGTCTAGGGGTTTTATTCAGTAAGCTTGTGAAGCATACAAGTCAAGACCTGCAGATTCGGGTTTGGCTCTGTAAGGAGCTAACGCTCCAGGTTTTATTTCCCAGTATGTGATGGTATTGGTGGCCACATGTGGTTGTATTTGCAAAGCTGGAGTTAACATTCGCATCAAAGGTGTTTCAGCATTTGTTAATGGCCTATTGTTCAGAATCTGGACGGCTTCATTTAAATGCTCTCTACAGTTTTTCAGTTTCATCAGATAATTTTCACAATTGAGCTTTCAGTAAAACATTCATTCTCTCAATCTGTCCTGAGGCCTGTGGATAATAAGGAATATGATATATCCACTCAATATTGTGCTGAGAACAGTAGTCCTGTACCAGTTTGCCTTTGAAGTGTGACCTACTGTCGCTCTGAATCTGGAGGGGTACTCCATAGTATGTACAAAAACAAGGTATACACAGTTCCACAACGTAAGTGTAATCAGGGAAACCACATTAGGTCCTGATCTAAGGAAAAAATCGTAAAAAAGAAAGAAAGAAAGAAAGCCAGGTCCCTGGAAAATTAATTATTTTGGAACAAGAGCCCTCACTCACCAAAAGGTGACATGCTTCATCCTCGGGCTTTGCTCCACGTCAGGCCGGCGCTGCAATGCCTGACGGCCCCTCAAGGGGGGCTCTTTGCCGGAGATCTTTTGAGATATATGCCCGGTTTAGAAAGAATAGGGTATAGGATTGGAAAAATTCTATTTAAAAATAACTAGAGGTTAGGCAAATTTTATTAAATAATCCAACCACTGTCATGATTAAA
Source organism: Pleurodeles waltl (assembly GCF_031143425.1). Taxonomy (NCBI): domain Eukaryota; kingdom Metazoa; phylum Chordata; class Amphibia; order Caudata; family Salamandridae; genus Pleurodeles; species Pleurodeles waltl. The sequence continues at coordinate 900,713,323 of NC_090449.1, forward strand.
ACCAAAGAGCGGGGAGAGAAAAGAACAAGGTCTACGCTCCCCAAAAAATTATTCACTTCCTCACTCAATTTGAGGTTAGGAATTGAACGCACAGGATCCCCTGTACGATTCACCAGAAGGTCAACATGTTTCTCGCTATCGATGTCCTATGGATCTAACGCGATTCTTCAGGACCTAAACTACCTAATCCTATGTGTAAATATAACCTATAATAAGGAATATTAGTACAATGCAGGGACCTGAAATGAGAAGAATAACAAACAAAAAGAAAAAGAACAACACATTATTCACATGCACAATATCAACAGTAATGTGCTCTGTGCAAATCCACACATAGGTGAAGTATGCCCACTGTGGATCACCGTGTAAATCAATGTGAAAATAATGATGAAAAGAATGCTTACCCTCCTCATACTAGTGGATGGGCCGCATCAGGGAAAGCACCAAGTAACGGAGGTCCTACTGAGCTAAATGCGTGGGTTCAATTATCAGATTGTGTTAAGGAAGAAAGACAAAAACAGTAATACCGGGAAGTAGAGGGATATAGCGTTTGCCAAACACTCAAGTGTCCCATAATCAAATGTAGCAAGATGCTTCACATATTCTGACTGACCAGGTTTTTAAAGCTCACTTAGCTGAGAAAACATCAAGTAAACGTAAAATACGCGGTGTGCTGATTGCAGATGTTAACAGCATATATAAAGAATGTCATAGACACATATATGCATAAGTATATATAACACACGTTCTCAAAAAACGCCATAGCCAAGTCTGCAGCGGCGGTGTCTACACATGAGTGTTCGTGGTGGGAAATGCGTGTAAACAACAAAGGACCGAATCAAAGGGTATGTAACTACCTTTACCCAAAGTAACGTGCAGTGATCCTAAGGATTCCCATCTAAACACCCAACAATATTACTATCCACTTACTTGGGACCTGTCCGAAGTTCGCGGCATCACCTGCCCCGTCTCATTGTTCCTGGAATAGGAAAGAGCACCTGGTAGGCTGGGCTATGTATCTTCCAGCCTCAGCATAGAAAGAGGACAGAAACGGCGGCCATCTTGTGTTAGATCTTGTGTTTGCTTTCAAAAGAACTCAAAACATTAGAGATTTACTTGTCCATACTAGACCTGTTGTGCCAAAACCTAGAGAATTGATAAGGACACATTGGCTGGGGGGTCAGAGGACATCATCCTTGTGGTGAGTGTAATGTTTGCTCACTTACCACTACCACCCAAGAATTAGATTTGGGAGAACCCTATACCTGGCAGTTAAGGATACATACTAATTGCGTACTAAGAATTGTATCTACATGATCACTTGCCCGTGTAAACTACGATACATAGGGATGACCACTAGGATGATCAAGATTCGGATAAATGAACATCGCAGTACTATTAGATGTCAGAGGTCCTCCACAAAATTGACGAAACATTACATTGATTTACATCACACCCCTAACGATCTCAGGTGGGTTATACTTGAGACCACCAGAGACCAAAGAGAATCCACAAACCGCCTTTTTGAAAAAGAGCAACGTTGGGTCTATCGACTTAAGACACATATTATAGGACTTAATGATGACATACCATGGACAGACTTTGTGCACCGATCATGATTAAGGAATCTCTTGACCAGGCTTAAGTACACTCGCTACTAGTTGTGGCTATTCCATCTCTTTCCATGGTTTTTATGCTTTTTTATGCTTATTTGAGTCTGAGCAATTTGCCTCTTAATCCCATTCTTTTTCCGACACATACATTTGAGCCTTAGTTCTGTGTCTTTTAATTTGGTCTTCTATAACACTAAGATGGCCGACCCCTTTCTTCCTTTTTTTTGGGGGGCTTACATGATGGAGTCCCTCTTTAATTTCCATCCCACTGCTGGACCTAACACAAGATGGCCGCCGTTTCTGTCCTCTTTCTATGCTGAGGCTGGAAGATACATAGCCCAGCCTACCAGGTGCTCTTTCCTATTCCAGGAACACCGAGACGGGGCAGGTGATGCCGCGAACTTCGGACAGGTCCCAAGTAAGTGGATAGTAATATTGTTGGGTGTTTAGATGGGAATCCTTAGGATCACTGCACGTTACTTTGGGTAAAGGTAGTTACATACCCTTTGATTCGGTCCTTTGTTGTTTACATGCATTTCCCACCACGAACACTCATGTGTAGACACCGCCGCTGCAGACTTGGCTACGGCGTTTTTTGAGAACCTGTGTTATATATACTTATGCATATATGTGTCTATGACATTCTTTATATATGCTGTTAACATCTGCAATCAGCACACCGCGTATTTTACGTTTACTTGATGTTTTCTCAGCTAAGTGAACTTTAAAAACCTGGTCAGTCAGAATATGTGTAGAATCTTGCTACATTTGATTATGGGACACTTGAATGTTTGGCAAACGCTATATCCCTCTACTTCCCGGTATTACTGTTTTTGTCTTTCTTCCTTAACACAATTTGATAATTGAACCCACGCATTTAGCTCAGTAGGACCTCCGTTACTTGGTGCTTTACCTGATGTGGCCCATCCACTAGTATGAGGAGGGTAAGCATTCTTTTCATCATTATTTTCACATTGATTTACACGATGATCCACAGTGGGCATACTTCACCTATGTGTGGATTTGCACAGAGCACATTACTGTTGATATTGTGCATGTGAATAATGTGTTGTTATTTTTCTTTTTGTTTGTTATTCTTCTCATTTCAGGTCCCTGCATTGTACTAATATTCCTTACTATAGGTTATATTTACACATAGGATTAGGTAGTTTAGATCCTGAAGAATCGCGTTAGATCCATAGGACATCGATAGCGAGAAACATGTTGACCTTCTGGTGAATCGTACAGGGGATCCTGTGCGTTCAATTCCTAACCTCAAATTGAGTGAGGAAGTGAATAATTTTTGGGGGAGCGTAGACCTTGTTCTTTTCTCTCTCCGCTCTTTGGTTTTAATCATGACAGTGGTTGGATTATTTAATAAAATTTGCCTAACCTCTAGTTATTTTTAAATAGAATTTTTCCAATCCTATACCCTATTCTTTCTAAACCGGGCATATATCTCAAAAGATCTCCGGCAAAGAGCCCCCCTTGAGGGGCCCGTCAGGCATTGCAGCGCCGGCCTGACGTGGAGCAAAGCCCGAGGATGAAGCATGTCACCTTTTGGTGAGTGAGGGCTCTTGTTCCAAAATAATTAATTTTCCAGGGACCTGTCTTTCTTTCTTTCTTTCTTTTTTACGATTTTTTCCTTAGATCAGGACCTAATGTGGTTTCCCTGATTACACTTACGTTGTGGAACTGTGTATACCTTGTTTTTGTACATGTATTGGGAGCTCTATACACAGGACCAGGATTTTTCTATCCAAATCTCCCTTTTTCCAAACCCCTCTTTTAGTTGGTTTTTGATACTCCATAGTATTACATTAACAAGTCCAGAGTTCTGATAGTATTGTGCTGAGTAGCACATTTACAAGGGACAGCAATCAAGTATCCAGAATAAGTGTCCACTACGGTGCAGGCGTATTGACACCCGCTATTAATCGGTAGTGGTCCAATGTAATCAATTTGCCATATCTGTCCTGGTAACTTTCCTCTCCCCAACTGACGTTTGACTGTTTGCGGGACAGCTCTCTGTAGTGTGTACTGACAAATAGGACATTGCAAAATCACAGTTTGTATCAAATCTAGGGGAATGTGCATCTCTCTAACCTCTGTCCACCTGTAAGTGGCTTTGTCTCCCAGGTGTCCACATTTTTGGTGCGCCCACTTAGCCACCCCCACCAAGTCAGAATTCTGGGTTGACGCTTCTGCGTCTGAACTTTTGTCTTTGATGTCTGTAAGTGAATTGAACCAGCATTCTAGTGAGTCAATGGGACAAGGAGCATCTATGACCTTAATCTGTTTTAACATTTCCCAAATTACTTGCCACAACTCTTTGCTTCTCATCTCCTTTGATTGAATGAACCAGTTATGTGCAAGCCATGTGGAAAGCCAAACGGCTAATCCATTGGCAGTGAACCAAGAATCAGTGTAAAAACGACAAGTCTGAGGAAGCTCTTGCTTTAGAGTCTCACACACAGTGTACAAATCTGCATATTGACTACTTTTCCTTCTCCTGTGGTAGACAATGATTTTTCAGTTACTGGATTATATGACACTGCTTTCCAATGCCTTTTAGTACCCACGTAATTCAATGAATCATTGGTAAAACAAACATGCTTTCTATCCTCAGGGGACAAGAATTCAAATGGTGCACTCCATTTAATTGGTGACTCTTTTACCTGTGGTACCTTCTGCACTCTCTCCTCATCCTGTATAAGGGCTTGTGACACCTGTTCATGTAGGGCTGCAGTGCCTGTCGGTCCTACTCGAGCCCTGTCTTGTATGTACGAGATCCAGTGTAGGATACTAGTCTCTTGTGCATGTCCTATACGGTGAGATATAGGTGAACTCATTACCCACTGTATGATTGATAGGTTTCAGAATTACATTATAACCTAGTGTCACTTGCTCAGGATCCACTAGAGCCCAATAACAAGTCAAAAGCTGTTTTTCAAAAGGAGTATAGCGCTCCACAAAGTCAAGTAGTTTTCTAATCCAAAGCCCCAAGGGCACCCTTGTCCTCCACTGTTTATGCCACATATTCCAGTTTGCATATTGTCCCTGAACAGTTACATGTAACTCCATGTTTCCCTCTTGCACTGCACACAAATCTAAAGTCTGTTGAATTATTTCAGTTGCCAAATCAAAAGCACACAGCTGCTCCTTACTCCATTCAAACTCATGTTTTTTCCTAGTTACTTTGTACCAAAGTGTTAAGATTGTGCTCAGATGAGGGTTATACTGTTTCAAAAAATCAAACAATCTCATGAAACTGTGTGTCTCTTGCTTAGTGCAAATAGTAGCAAACTCCAAAATCTTTAATTTTACCTGTAACAACATCTCCCTATGTTCCGGATTCCACTGAATTCCCAGAAACTTCACATTTTGCGACAGTATCTGTGTCTTGTCTGAATTAATTATACACATGGTACTCTGCAAAAGTGGTCTGAATTTACTGGTAACATTGTCAACTTCTTGCACAGTGTAATCTTTTAAGGAATGCATTTCAACTCCTGCCAAAAACTATGGGCTGCTCTGCGCACGAAGATCTACGCTCTTCGCCTGATGCTCACACTGGCCCCCACCTTTAACCTCCTCACTACTGGAATGTGAAAAGCTAGATTCTCCTATAACATCTTGGTAGATTTCTGCGTTATCTTGCAATAATTTGTTCTGGCTAATTTGGTCACATAAATTCTTATTTTCATTTTCTAACTGTTTACATCTCTCATGCATTTTTCTGTATGCAGACAAAAGTATCCAAACCCTCCTGTCAAGAACAAAAGGGACATGATTCCTTTCAAAAAGCACCTTTTCTAAATATGAAAACACTTCAGTTTTATCCAAGCACCCATCCCAAAACTTAGAAAGTCCTGATAAACCAGAAAACATGTTTGTCACAACACCATAAGGCAGTTTAACTTCACATGCATTTTCAAACATGGTTTGCAGTGCTTCCTTTAATTCTCTAAACAAAAAAAGTATTTACACTTTTAAATCGTGTACTTCCAACCCCCTTTTTTTTTTTTTTGACTGACGATCTATGCCAAAATATTTTGCATTCACTAATGACCAAGCTGACAAAAATCTCTGGAATGCACTTCTTAGTTTAAAGAAGACATTTATTATCACTTCACCACGAGGTTCCTAAAAAATGAAGGAGATTAGTAGGTCGAAGGCACAAGTTTAAAAACAGTCACAGCAATGAAAGGAAAATATATCAAATTGATTCTCAACTGCAATGTACACAGCAAATATATGTAATTATACTATAGCATAATTGCAAAGCAAAGGATAAAGTAAAAATTAATCACCGTAGGGCCTGTCAAGCTCTTCATCTTTCTCATGCCAGCAAGAAGACGACCCCTGTTCAACTGCAAGAAAGAGCTCCTCACCCTCACTGGAAAATGTCAGGCATTTGATGTCCAATCCTAACCAAGGTCTTTGAAATTCCTTTGTTACTGAGCAGGGCCACCTCTTTTTTTAGCTTTAAAAAACCAAAAGGACTTCCTGGAGAAAACTCCTCCTCTCAGATGGAAATATTCAAACTTGCTGGCTACTGTAGGTCAGAGTTGGAAGACAAATGTTGAAAACTGGCCAGCCTTTCAAGGCTGTCCTTCCAAGGCCGCACCTTTCCCTGCACTGGAGAAAACAAAAAATATGTGCTTTCTTATCATGCTACTGTGATCAGTAAGAGAAAATACAAAAAACACAAGCCTAGTTTACCATGTGGAAAAACACAGCTCAACTGTAATGGCTCAACTGCAATGTCTAATGCCACGATAAAGCCAATATTCAGCTAAACTGAATACAAAATGTAATCTGCAACTGGTGAACACTGAACAACTAATAGGCACAGTGGTGAAACACAAAGTCAGTGGTCAAACCTACCTATTTTCAATACAAGGTCTGAGCACAGAAATTGCCTCTTCTCCCAATTCCTTTTCTAGTTGAGACAGGAAGCAAACTGAGGGACATTGCAAATATCAATTCTAATATGGCGACCAGATTAAGATGATTGGGCTATCATTTCAGCATTTCCCTGTGTTCTTGTTTTTGGAAGTGGGTTTAACTTCCCATGTTAAGACTGGTACTAGGATAACAGATGTAGACGTAATATAACAGAAAAGGGGTAGTAATGAAGTATTTCATGTGAAACACACCACTCAGCATGCCAAAGATTTTTGCCATGTGTTGTTTTAGAAGGCCATTCCCAAGCTGTCTAATGGCAGCACTGTGTGTGCTTATATTTATTCAACATTAAGTAAAAACTATGAAAAAACTCCATGGGCGGTTCTTGAACCTGTGATATAACAGTTGATGCAGTTATCCACTGGCTGTTAAGGCTTCCTGAGCTTCAAGCAGTCCAAAGGAGTCAACATATAGTAATCCAACTACTACCATGTGACACTTGGCATGGTACTGTTTCACAAGGATTGTTAATTTCATTTTGATGATCATGTATGCCTTCTGTTGTTTGACTGCTCAACCAAATTCCGTTTCTTGTATCCTCTTTCCATTTTAGTTCATTGCACAAACTAGTTTTTCACTGTAAACCAAAGGTCTCCACACTCCAAACAGGATATCCGGTTTTTGTTACCATTGTGGTAATGCAGATAAACGCAAATTCATCCTTCATGGCTCTCATAACACAAGCTGATGAATTTAAAATGGTAAAGGTTCTGTGGCCGTTCGCTCTGCGCCCTCTGCAGAAACCTTTGCCACTCCAGATCCACTGCTGCCCTGCCGTGACCTTCCTCATCCTCTAGCCCCACTATGGCACTGCTGTGGCGCTACATCACACAACACTGAGTAAGCGTTCCCCTACTGCGCCTGCAAATTCTCACTCTCACATCCACTGCTCACCTATTCTCCACCAGCAGCACACAACACCTGACTCACACACTCGCCAGACCATCCACATACTCCCCAGACCATCAACCTAACCCACACTCATGCATGCTTCTCAACACCCGTTCACTTACCAAACGCATCACTATGATGTGGAACCTGCTGTTCCTCACAGAGACATGGCTGAACCCCACATCGACCCCTAACATTGCCACATCCATCCACCTGGCTACAAGATCCCCAGGCAGGACAGACAGCAGAAGTCCACTGATGAATAGCCATCGTCTTCAAGGATGCCATCAGCTGCACCACTTCCATGGACACATCCCCAGTAGCATGGAACACTTGTGCTTCAAGCTTCATGCCACAGCCATAATTCATCCGGAGCAGCACCCTCATCTACAGAACACTAGGATCATGCACTGATTTCGCTGACACCATGCAGACATTGTTGCACCCCTCTTCCTTGCCTCCAGCACTTTTATCTTCCTCGGAGACCATGTTGACTCTAACTCAACAGCATTACTTGCAGAACTTGCGAAGCCGCCTGCACCCAACAAATGAAGTACCCACTTCCTCTGCTGGACACTTCCTGGACCTATTATTCACTGCCTTCGACAACATCTCACACCAATCACCTGTACAGACCATATCAAATTGAGCATTCCCGCTTTGCTGTTCTCACAGCCGCCCACTGAGGAACTCAGGATGACGAATCGCCTCTGCAAAGCACTTGAGTGCAGATGCAGAATGAGCCAAGATAACACAGACAGGAAGCCTTCTACTTAAATGCAGAATGAACCAAGATGACACACAGGATAACCTTCAAACCCACCCAGAGACATTATGACCAAGGGATCTCAACCACCAGACGCACTGTGTTAGCAGTCCGCATCTTCAGCTGCACCAACAGCATAAAAAGCGATATTTGCTATGGTGAAAGACTCTACCTCCCCATTGGCTGCCTCCAGCACCACCTCAGCACAATTCTTTTGCAGCAGAATTTCCTCCATCTGCAGCATCTTTGACCAACAAACCTTGCAACATGCCTTCAACGAAATGACTATGATCAAATGCGTCCCCATCAAAATGGACTAGACAGCTGCCACCGTGCTGTCTACCCACTCAGAGGACCCATGCTCCCCATCATGCCTTCACCAAAGGGCTGCTACCCAGTACTAGACTCGCAGCTATCCTAAGCTCCTCCATCTCATGGGAGCAAATACATGATTGTCCTCCATCTGCTCAGTAAACCCCATGCAGATCCATCAACACTCACCAACTACAGACCTGCTACCTTACCCTCCAAAGTGCTCGCAGAACTCATCATGGATATCTCACCGACCTTACCGGCAACCACCTTCATACTAGATAGTCCATCTTCAGACCCAACCACAGCACAGAAACAGCCCTCATCGCAGCAACAGATGACATCCAGATGGTCCTTCACAGAGGTGACAATGCCACCCTCTCCCTCCTGGACCTCACTGCAGCTTTTGGTATCCATCCTCAATCAACGTCTGTACGTGGTTGGAAGCCAAGGACCCGCTCCCTACTGGATCTGCTCTTTTTTGAGTGGCAGAACAGTCAGCCGGCCTGGCTCCCTACCCATGGGATGCCCACAATCTCGGCTGTGGAGTTCCACGAGGATCTTCCCTCAGCCCAACCCTCATCAATGCATATATGATCCCAGTGCACAATTTCACACGCACTCACAACATCGACCTTCTTTCCTACACCGATGAACCTTAGCTCATACTCTCCCACTCAGACAAGGCTCCAAGCACCCAAAATAAGTTCACCATCTTCGTGACCAAAATACGGGACTGGATGAAGGTCAGCTGCCTCAAATTGACACTGATAAGACATACGTTGTGATCGTTGGTAAGGCCACCTTACCGTCAGACTCCACCTGTGGCCGACCATACTTGAACTCACACACGGCACCCAGGCCAGAAATCTTGGGATTGTTATCAACAGCAAACTCAATATGACCGACCAAGTCAATGCCATCACAGCTTCTTGCTTCCACACACTGAAGATACTAAGGAAAATCCACTTCCCCGGATCCTTATACACAAATGATTACAGTTCCAAATCCTCACCCACTGTTACAAAGCACTGCATAGCACTGAACCAGATAACCTCAATAGCAGCATTCACTTCCACCACCCATTCAGACACTTCTGTTCAGCCAGAATCCATCTGGCTCACATCCCACACATACACAAAACCAGATGTGGTTGGGCCACTCCAACATCACTCCTAAAGGATGGAATGACCTTCTGCTACACATCAGAGGTTCCAAGTTACTGCTTGACATTTTCAAGAAGCCAAATACCTGCTTCTTTGAATAGCCCGACATACACTTGGCTAGGTAAGACTTTCTCCTGCTCATTACCAGGATACCAAGGCGGGTGATAATGCACTTTTACCAAATACTCACAGATCACACTGCACAAATCACACTCCAGATCCGTTGATTTGTGAAAGCAGTGCAAGTACAGCAAATAAAATCTGGTATAAATGATTGCTGGTTTAACTGAAAATGCACTGGTATGCCTTGAGGAAATAAGGATGCATTAGGAGCAAGAAAGACAAAGGGATATGGTGGAGTCTAGAATTAAACTAAATTTAAAAAAAACTCCAACCTTCCTATTAAAATTTTAGTTTTTCATATGTTTTATTTGGAAATTAAATAAAATATTCCATAATTTGTACCTGTTGGCAGTATACATGTTTCTGTACCTTATGTGTATTGTTTCAAATCATAGAAATTGCTTAGACAGTGGTCCCTGGTTTTCCAGTTGTGATTCAGTGGGGGTCAACAGAAGTCAAAAAGGTTCAGGACTAAACCATAGGAAAGTTCTTGGTTATACCAGTATGTGTACTGAATTTGACTGTGACATTTTCACCATTATCCCACCACAAGGGTAGGTATGACCACTTAACCAAAAGGATGAAAATGTATGACTTTATCCACTAAGAAATCTAGTTTTCCAGTGTTTACTACTTTCTCAAACGAAATTTTGTATAATAGTATATATTTGTCTAGTTCAGTTTTATTTATTTAGAATGTTAATGTTATGTAGGAGCTCCCTGTAAGGACCCCATGTTCAGCTGTTCCTCCAACACTTACTCCGTTTCTTCTTCTGTGATGTCCAGGCTCCTGGAGAACACCTTTTGTGGGTGGGTGGTTGATGAGTTTATTTGGCCTTTGGTGCTATCTGATTTCATCTGACCTGATGTTTCAGTTCTGCTGGGGTTCCTGGTAGTCAGATAGTGTTTCACTGTCTTCACTGTAGTGGTTGTGCTGGTGCTTCAGTAACAGTTTTTTCGTTGCTTGCTAACCTGTGGCGGTCATGGTTTGGATGTCTATCTACCTGCCCAGGTCTGCTTCAGCAACTAGGGAGTGCTATTGCTGTTGATCTGCCAAATGTAGTGGCCTGGCTCTGAGGTTCCACTCTGTCTCTCTCTCGTTGACTGTGTCCAGGATTTTGGTCCTTCCTCACCAGCTGGGGTGTAGATGACTTCCTTTGAGACCTGCCCCAAGGCAGCTGCTCCTGTTTCACTTGTGTTTGCTTTGCTCTTGGTTTAGTTGGGCTTCTATAGTATTCCATACTGTCATATCTAATTCTCATTGACTTGAATGCTTGCCTTGAATGCTTGCTTCTCTTTAATGAAGCCATCTTTAAAGTTGGAGTCTGAATCATGACAAGGCTTCTGCCTATTTCATACAGGCTATGGGTGCTGCCTACTGCGGCTGGTAGACTCCCTCCACTGCCATGTTCCATGCTGATTTTAGCCCTGCCGTTATGGAGGCCATGGTTGGTCCTCACCATAGTGTTGCTCACTCGTTCTGTCTGTGTCTGACCCAGGTTGTTTTCTCCAGCTTTGGTTAGTGAGGGCCACTCTGATCTGGCAGTTACTTTCCTCTGACATGTGGTGCTTTTGTTGCTCCTTTTCGTGGACTGGCGTGGCCTGGCGACTTTTCCTCCTGCCGTTTTTTAAACTTTCTGTGCCATTTCCTTAAGTTTTGCCACATCTGCTGTTTCACCTGCTGCAGGCTCCACTAGCTCTGGTGCCTGGCATTGTCTGGCGGGAGGTGGCCAGATTGCCCTTTCCTAAATGCACATCCAGATCTTCATTGTTCTTGGTCGTGAACTGTAATACTCATGGCATGCTTTAAATAATAATAAAGTCGATATTTTCATTCCTTCATATTTTATGAGCATCTGACCTTTTAAACATGCTTTTATTTTGTAGGTTCAAGATTCTGGAAACAAGATGCTGAGGGGACTAGGCCAGAAGCGCCTCCTGAAGCGAAGCTCGAAACCAGAAGAAGCCCAAAACTCCTCCGAGTCCTCTGTGGTAAGCTTTTAGATTCCTCCTTCGGAAATGCAAAGGACAGGCAGTGGGCATGATCTTGGGCCTGTTTTATTCTATCACTTTCAAAATAGCTGCCCTGGTTGAGACCTTTCAAGAGTCCCTAGAAGTTCATTATGCTTCTGACATTTCTGACTCTTCTGTATTCTATAGAGATAACACAGGCTCTTAAATTGTTGTTTCCAAATGGCCATCCCTCCCCAGAACACAAATGATTTGCATCATTGTTCAATAATGTTTGTGACAATTGTGAGGCATTCTGCTGTGGTCAGGTTTGTTTTTTGGTTGGACCACTGCAATTTTCATTACTTCGAAGCACTTCTTCCTCATCCCAGTACTGTGACACTCCACTCCCATGCACTGTCTTCTGCTATAATGGGCTTGGCATTTTCAGGGTATGCTGGGGGTAGGAAAGGAGTTAGTGTGTCCTTACCAGAACACCAGGTGGCTTTGGCTTACCGAGGCTTGTGCACACCACCCTGTGCGCTCTATTGAGTTAGATGTATTTCCATTCTGTTCTCCAAGATAAGCATAAAGAGCCCTAACACATAGGCTAGAATGGAGGGAGGAGTGGTCACTTACACCTGAATGGGCTGTGCTTGCCCTCACACAATGCAGTTTCCAATCCCCTTGGTGTGAGTCTGCGGCCAGGCATGGGCAAGGCAGCATCTTGTGAACAACAGAGACTTTCCTTTGAAGTTTGCCTGCTTCGAAGGCAGAAAGGGGTATAAGTAGTGGACCCAAAACCCCAGATTTTTAGATTTACTTTTGGAACCAAGAGGAACCTCTGCAAAGGAGAAGAGCTGAGAAGTTCTTCCCCTGCATGTGATTGTGCTTTGTTGGGCTGTCCTGCAGTTGCTGCTTCTGCCTGAGCAAGGGGGACAAAGACTGGACTTTGTTGTATATTCCTCCTTGTGAAGAATCTCTAAGGGCTTGGACTGAGCTTGCCTCCTGTTTTGAAGTCTCAGGGCCATCAAAGACTTCCTCTGCCAGCACCTGGACTCTCTGCTGAGACTCCTGACCTGCCAGGTGGTGCCCTCTCATTTCCCTGGGCCCTTGAAAGGTGCAGCTGGGAGAACAAGGACAGAAATCCACGCACAGGGAGCCAAGCAGGGAACATTTTGATGCACCACCCTCAACGTGTTTGTAAAAACAATGCGTCATCTGCCTCGTGGCTAATTTCAACACATCACCTGCATCGCTGCTGGAGAAACGATGCAACACCCGCTTGTGGCTACTGAATATGACGCAAACCCCTTGCAACATGGTTTTCATCACCATGCGGCCCTATCTCTCACACATTGTTGCTGGGCATCAAAATCATCATGAACCTGCGCGGATCTGAGGTGTCCTGTCCAGAAATCGACGCATTGATCTCTTGGTGGAAAGAAAAAGGATGCATCGCTTAACTGACCGGAGAAGAAATGACACACCTCCTTACTTGCGAGTAAGGAATCAAAGCATCGCTGAGTTTTCCAACGCATGCTCACCTCTGCAGCTTTATTTTTGATGCAAACCAGGTACTTTGTGTAAAAGCAACATTCCCATTGTTTTTTTACAGAGTAAGACCCTTTTTATCCTAAAAAGTCCTATCTTGACTTGTGTATGTTGGATGTTTGTCATTTTGGTCTTGTTTGAGTTATATAAATATTGCCTATTTTTCTAAACTGGTGTGGTGTCCATTTTGTAATGTTTTCACTGTATTGCTGTGTGTTTTGGTACAAATACTTTACACATTGCCTTTGAGATAAGCCTGACTGCTTGTGCCAAGCTCTGAAGGGGTGAGCAGGGGTTATCTAAGTGTGTATCTCCTTGCCCTGACTAGAGTGTGAGGGTCCCTGCTTGGACAGAGTGCAAACGGACTCCCAACCATTTCTAACAGTGGTAATCAGCGGTGAGGATATAACTAGTATTTGTACTTGACATACAGTGATTAAGTGTACACTACTGTTTTCAGTGCATACCATTGCAGACCATTACATGACCACAGACCACTTTTTTTTCTTCTTTTTTTTTCTTTTTCTCTTTTTGGGCTTTTTCTGCTTTTTTGTGATTTTTGAACTTCTCATCAGGAACTCTTTGAAATGCTTTGGAACCTTGCACTTTTAAGTACAACATGTCTCAATCTGGGGATGCACCAGCTGTGGCTTCAAAGTCTGTTTTTGAGTTGGAAAAACTGGAGGAGTATACAGTGGCTCAACTGAAGCAGTTTTGTAAGGGTCTTGCCTGCCCAATCAAGAGCTCCTCCAGGAAAGAGGAGCTGCAAAGGGCATTGACGGCCTGGGTGGCAATCAAGGAGGCTGGGATGCACACAGAGGAGAATGAGGGTGAGGAGTTGCAGAGAAATACAGGTGGTGTAGTGGATGTGCCTTTTCTGCCTGAGGGGAGGGTGTCCAGGGCAGCTAGCATTGTGTCATCCAAGGATCTGACCCCTGAAAAGTTGCAGGACAGACAGACAGAGAGGGTGCACCAATTTGAGTTGGAGAAGCTTGAAATGGAGATGGAGGAGAGGAGGCTGGCCATTGAAGAGAAGAAGATGCTCCTGGCTCATACGCTTAGTTTGAGGGAGCTAGATCAGAGCAGCCAATCTAGTAGAGATGGTGGCAACAGTTCCTCAGTGCAGCCTGAAAGGAGGGTACACATTCCTAAAGATCTGTTGAAGCATTACAAAAGGGAGAGTGACATCTATCTGTGGTTCAAGGGGTATAAGTCTGCTCTCCACATGAACATGGTCCCTGAAGCACATTGGGGGGCGGTCTGTGGAAGCACCTTATGGTAGAAGGGAGGAACACTCTTGACATCCTTAGGGGATCCTCAGGGACTCGTCTACTCTATCACGAAGGACGCCCTACTCACAAGATGTCGTCTCACCCCTGACCAGTATAAGGACAAGATTACGTCATACAAAAAGAAAGAATCCCAAACTTGGCTAGAATGTGTTGACTCTTTCTGCTTGTCACTGGATGGTTGGGTGAAGAGAAGTAAGGTGGCAGCTTATGAGGGACTGCACAGTTTGATTACTTGGGAGCACTTGTATAGTCTTTGCTTTCCAGAGCTGCGCCAGCACCTAATTGACAGCAAGCTGACTGACCCCAGAAAGGTTGCTTAGGAAATGGACCGGTGGGAAAGCACCAGGGTCCAGAAGAGGTATGGGGGAAGACTCTGCGAAGGGTGGGCAGGGTCCATCTGAAGAAGTGGGAGGCTAAGTGTAAACAGGGAGTTCTCTAAAGAATCCCAACCTAGTTCCCAGGGTAAGGATTCCCAGCCCCCAGTTGAAAAGCCATGGGTCTCTAGAGGGAAACCTGCAGAGAAGGGTCCCTGCAAATGTTATGCATGTGACCAGGTGGGTCATGTGAGGGGGGACCCCAAATGTTCCAAGTCGACACTGGCATCCACTGGTGCTCAGTCACAGGGTTTGGCCAGTGTAGCACTTGGGGAGGAGTTGGTTCCAGGTGGGTGGGAGCCAGCCGAGATGACCCTTGTCTCACTATGAGACACTGAGATGGTTCAGAGGACCTTTGTGCCTGAGAACACTAAAAATTACAGGCAGTGGGTGACCATCAATGGACAGAGGGTGGAGGCTCTGAGAGAGACAGGAGCCATTGTGACTACTGTGAGAAGTCACCTGACATCTGCAGGGATGCACTTCACCAATTAGTTGCGTTAGACAACTCAGTGCGCCTATGCAGAGTGGCACAGGTTCCCTTTGAATGGAGGGGGGGTCTCAGGTGCCTTGAGAGGAGCTGTGAGTCCAACCATGCCTGTAGATTGTCTGCATGGCAGTCACCTGGAGGATTCCCCTTGGAAGGAGTTAGAACAGAGGTTTCACTTGGAGATATTGGGTCTGGCTGGGTGGGTGTGTGTGTCCACCCGGTTAATGACAGCCCGTCAGGGTGATCAGGAGGCCCTGGAGCCTGAAAGAGTGGCTCAGGTGTCTGCCTGAGGGAGGAAGAGCAAGAGATTCGGAAATTCCCATGTTTCGGGAGGAGGCTGAACCTGAGGGGGATGCCCCAGAGCCTACAGGGGAACAGGTGGCTGAACTGGGGGAAGTCCCTGAGCTGTCTCAGTAGCAGCAGGAAGGGGGACCCACCAGGGAAGCATTCTGTGAGGCACAGAAGTCATGCCCTACTCTGGAGGGTTTGCAGCAGCAGACTGCAGACCAGGCATCCGGCAAGGGGTCTGGTTGACATTTGATTTATTGGGAGGATGGGCTCCTGTATAGTGAGCCTAAGGTTGCTGCCCCTGGGTCAGCCTGTGAGCTGGTGGTACCACAGTGCTCCAGAGCCTTCCTACTGGGTCTGACTCATGATGTACCTTTAGCTGGACCTTTGGGGCAGGACAAGACCTTTGAATGGCTTGTCACCCACTTTTACTGGCCACAGTTGTGCAGGCACTCAGATATGCACTGTAGGTCTTGCCACACTTGTCAAGCAAGTGGCAAGAGTGAGGGGGAGAAATGTAAGGCTCCCCTCCAACCTTTTCCTGTTGTCAGTACCCCCCTTGAAAGGGTTGGTATTGACATTGTGGGGCCTCTGGATCCCAAGACAGCCATGGACAATAGGTGTATCCTGACAATGCCACCAGGTACCCAGAATTAAGATCGATCACTGCCCCTGTGGTAGAATGGTGCATTGATGGGGGTTTTTACCCACATGGTGTTCTGAAAGGAGGTGGTATCTAACAGGGGTACCAACTTCATATCCACATATATGAAGTCTCTGTGGAAGGAGTGTGGGGTAATCTACAAGTTTACTACTCCTTACCATCCCCAAGGAAGCGATCTGGCTGAGAGATTCAACCGCACCTTGAAGGGCATGATTATGGGCCTGTCCGAGCCCTTGAGGCATAAGTGGGACGTCCTCTTGCCTTGTCTTCTGTTCGCCTACAGGGTGGTGCAACAAAAGGGTCTTGGATTTAGCCCTTTTGAGTTACTGTATGGCCACCCTATCAGGGGACCTTTGAGTCTGGTTAGGGAAGGCTTCGAGAAAGCCTTCCGTAAGCCCCACAGAATGTATTTAGTTACATCCTGGCTTTTAGGAACCAGACTTCCCGCTTCAAGAAGCTTGCTCAAGAGGACCTGGAAGCAATCTAGGAAGATATGAAACAGTGGTATGAGCAGAATGTCACTCTGGTTGAGTTTCATCCTGGACAAAAAGTGTGGGTGATGGTCCCAGTGGAGCCTCACGCTCTCCAGGACAAATGAACTCGGCCTTTTGAGGTGGTAGAGCGCAGGAGTGATATCACCTATCTGGTGAACTTGCATACTCCTAGGAACCCTTTGAGGGTCCTTCATGTAAACCGCCTCAAGCCTCACTTTAAGAGGTCTCAGGTGACAATGCTCCTAGCAACAGATGATGGGGTGAGGGAAGAGAGTGAGCCTCTTCCTGACCTCTTGTCTGCTAAGGAGAAAGATGGGTCTGTGTGGGTGTTAGCCTCTCCCCTTCACTGACCCCAGAGCAACAGAGGGACTGTACCCAGGTGTCAGAACAGTTTGCCACCTTTCAGAGGCTAGTTGAGCAGGTGTTGGCGGGATTGGATGATGTCAGTGCAGCCTACCAGGATGATACTGCTGTGTTCAGCTCCACTTGGGAGGAACATTTGCAGCACCTCTGTAAAGTGTTAGAGGCCCTGCATAAGGCAGGCCTCACTATTAAAGCAAGTAAGTGACAAATAGGGCAAGGCTTTGTGGTATACTTGGGACACTAGGTGGGGAGTGGCCAGATGGCACCCCTACAGCCAAAGATTGACACCATTCTGGCTTGAGAGCCTCCCAAGATCCAGACTGAGGTGAGAGTCTTTTCAGGTCTCACAGGTTACTATAGGAGGTTTGTTAAAGGGTACGGCACCATTGCTGCCCCCTTAACAGAGGTAACTTCCAAGAAACAACCAAAGAAAGTGATGTGAACTGAGTCTTGCCAGACAGCTTTTGATGCCCTGAAGGCAGCCATGTGCATGGCATCCGTGCTGAAGGTACCCGACTTCTCTCAAGAATTTGTGGTGCAGACTGATGCTTCAAAGCATGGTGTAGGAGCAGTGTTGTCACAGCTAAATGAAGAGGGTCTAGACCAGCTTGTAGCCTTCATTAGTAGGAGGTTACTTCCCCAGAAACATAGGTGGAATGCAATTGAGTGTGAAGCTTTTGCTGTGGTCTGGGTGCTGAAGAAGCGGAGACCTTATTTGTTTGGGACACACTTCCGGATTCAGACTGACCACAGTCCCCTCAGATGGTTAATACAGATGAGAGTTGAGAACCCAAAACTGTGGAGGTGGTCCATTTCCCTACAGGGACTGGACTTTACGGTGGAACACCACCCTGAAACAGAACACACCAATGCTGATGGTCTGTCCAGATTCTTCCGCCTTAGTGATGAGAACTCCCATGAGGTTGGGTAGTTCTCCCCACATACAGCCGGGGAGACGTGTTAGACCAGGCATTCTTGGCGTAGTCTTCCCTGTTTTTTTGCCTCTACTTCCCATGTTTTGACTGTGTGCTGGACTCTGTTTTTGCTGTTTTTGGTTCTCTAGGCACTTTACCCTTGCTGACCAGTGCTAAAGTGCAAGTGCTCTCTGCGTAAATTGTATGTGTGATTGGCTTTTACATGATTGGCATATTTGATTTATTAGTGAGTCCCTAGTAAAGTGCACTAGAGGTGCCCAGGGCTGCCTGTAAATCCAATGCTACTAGTGGTCCTACAGCAATGGGTGTGCCACCCACTTGAGTAGCCCTGTAAACATGGCTCAGACCTGCCACTGCAGTGTCTGTGTGTGCAGCATTACCCTGCCAATTCGACCTGGCAAGTGTACCCAGTTGCCAGGCCCAAACCTTCCCTTTTTATATATGTGAGGCACCCCTAAGGTAGGCCCTAGGTGGTCCCATGGGCAGGGTGCAGTGTATGTTAAAGGGGGGACATGTACTGATGTGTTTTACATGTCTTAACAGGGAGATACTGACAAATTCATTTTTGCAAGGCAAATCTCTCATAGGTTAACATAGGGGCTGCCTTTAAATATCCTTAAAGTGTACAGAAGGAGATACAGAGTTTGGGGTCTCTGAACTCACAATTTACAAATATATCTTTTGGTAAAGTTGTTTTTTAAATTGTCAGTTTGAAAATGCCAGTTTTAGAAAATGGGCATTCTCTTGTGTTTACCATTCTGTGATTCTGCCTGTTTGTGTATTCCCTGTCTGGGTAAGACTGACTGTTGGGCTGTTTGTGAATCTCCAATAGGTAGTAACACAAATGGAGCTGGGGTGTAGGCTGCATATCCTGATAAGCCATGTGGGCTAGGGTGGAGGGAGGAGTGGTCACTGACACCTGAATGGGTTGTGCTTGTCCTTACCCAATGTAGTCGCCAGCCCAGTGGTGTGAGTCTGGGGCCAGACCTGGGCAAAGCAGAACAATAGAGACTTTCTTTTGAAGTTTGCCTACTTCAAATGCAAAAAGGGGTATAAAAAGTGGACCCAAAACCCCAGATTTTTAGATCTGCTCCTGGAACCAAGAGGAACCTCTGCCAAGGTGAAGAGCTGAGGAGAACTGCTGCCCCTGCCTGTGATTGTGCTTTGTTGGCCTATCCTGCAGTTGCTGATTCTGCCTGAAGAAGGGGACAAAGACTGGACATTGTGGTATATTCCTGCTTGTAAAGAATCTCCAAGGGCTTGGACTAAGTTTGCTTCCTGTTTTGAAGTCTCTGGGCCATCAGAGACTTCCTCTGCCAGCACCTGGCCCGGGTTTCATCACCGTGTGGCTGGATTTCTCACACATTGTCGCTAGGTGTTCAAAATCATTGTGAACCTACACGGATCCGAGGTGCCCTGTTTGGAAATCAACGCATTATTCTCTTGCAGGAGAGAAAAACAACACATTGCCTACCTGACCGGAGAAGAAACGATTCATGGCCTCACTTGTGAGTAAGGAATCAACACATCGCTGACTTTTCCGATGCAAATTCGCCTGTGCGTCTTTATTTTAGACGCAAATAGGTACTTTGTGTAAAAGCAACCTTCCTGTTGTTTTCCATGGAGTAATAAGCTTTATTTTAAAAATGTATATCTTGAGTTGTGTATAATGGATTTTTTTTGTTTTGGTTCGTTTGATTTAGATAAATATTGCCTATTTTTCTAAACTGGTGTGATGCCCATTGTGTAGTGCTTTCACTGTATTACAGTGTGTTTTGGTACAAATACCTTACACATTACCTTTGAGGTAAGCCTGACTGCTTGTGCCAAGGGGGTGAGCAGGGGTTATCTAAGTGTGTATCTCCATTGCCCTGACTAGAGTGAAGGTCCCTGCATGGATAGAGTGCAAACTGACTCTCAACCAGAGACCCCATTTCTAACAACACTACATACTTTTACAAAGCATTATTGTGTTGATGTAATAGCCCGCCAACAAGTCAATGTTGGTCAGTCAGTTATGCATACACTATTTCAAACCACTGCACCGTCCACAGGCTAGCCACCGCTTTTCTTGGAGGACTGCTTTACAGTCTACGCACAGCATATGTCTCTACAGCCACACATGCCTCGAACTGGAAGGGCTATTACTGATGAAGTATCTGTTTGTGGCATGTAGTGGACCACCCTCCTCCCTGTGCAGTCATCTGTCTATATTTTCATCTTTCTTTGCATGGACTCTTTACATCGCTTTGTTACACATTCCATCCTCACCCGGTGTGCAGAAACACAATTAACAATGGAGTTGATGCCCATGTGCATTATCAGCAAAAGGAGGAGTCCCTGAAACTCATGACTCGAAAGACTTCTTTGAAGAAAACAACTTGCACACATCAGCCCAACACTAGATGGCAGAAGTATGTTCAGCATGAGAATCTACAGCCCTTCATGCCACAAACAGATGCTTACTGTTTAATTAACATTTTCCTTGTTCAGGCTATATCTTCTGGCAAATTTGGTCCAGCAAAGTCATCAATAGACCTTTTTAACAGTACACCAAGTACCCCAAGTACAATTTCAGAATTAGAGCTAAAGCTCTCTACCACTCCAGTTCTCCATTTAGAGAGGTCTTTTAATTTATAAGGAGAATGCTTCCATTAACAGTGGCTTTCCAAGACTTAAACGCAATACTGGATGTGCTATATTGTCTTCATTTGTCTTCTTGGAGTCGTTAACCAATATTCTTTTATCTCTATTGATTAGCATATTGAAGGACAACAAAACAGTAGATAATCCAACGAATATTCTACATAAAAAATAGTTTAGGGTAGCTAAAAAGAGTAATTCCATGGATAAGGGTACACATGTATGTGTTTCCCTCAAAAAGAAAAGAAAATCATTTGCAGAGAAGAATTGTAAAACATCTGAACATGCAGACCGCTGCGATCAGGTCTACTCATTATGAATCTTTATTCAAATACTTTAACATAGTAGAGGAAACATCACATGAAAAAACCTAGTACTCTATTCCTCCAATGTTTTAAGAGAAAAAACATTCCCAATAAAGGAAGATGAGGGGACTTCCCCAGGTATGTCAATAGTTTCTAACCGACTTGTCAAGAAAAGTACAAAGACGCAGCCTAAGATAAATAGCCCAGTTCCAAATCTAAAGACTGAATTCTGGGGAAATCTGAAAAAGAGATGGCATAAGAAGTGCAAAAATTGCAGGCATATGAAAAAACATCTCTGGTATCCGTTCACTGTACGTGCTGCACATGTGGCATGCCTGTACCGGTTCCCTGTGCATAACACATAAAGGACAAAACCTGTGACTGTGGTCTTTGTATAGGTAGTGCAAACAGGATAATGCTTCTGTCTTTGCCCGGTCTGAGGTATGCACAGACCATGAAACACTGCTATGTAATTTGAGCAAAGAGCATGGTCTTCATATACTATGTAGCGTTCATATACTATGTAGTGTATATCTGATCCTGATTCAAAGGAAAGTTGTCATTGCAACCGCCTCTATTTCAGAGTACATGTTACTATTAGGTACATGTGGGTAGCAGTAGATCATCCAATATACCATTTACGGAGCATAGTTTGCATGTATTGTGAATATTGACCTTACCTAAAGAGGTGGGCAGAGTTATGTGTTACAGGGTGGTTGGTGCTGCAATGTTAGAGAATATTTAATTTGTACCAAACATTCCTTATGTCTAGCTAATAGTAGTGGAATATGATAGAGTGAGTATAATCACAGATGTTATTAAGTTTGTGGTAATGTGTACCTTTTTGGTTTATTTAAAATGGTGTGCGTGATAGGTCACTCTTTTGTGGCGGGCCAGAGACAGAGGAGTTAGGACCACAGTTTCAGTATCATTGAGTTGTGTTTAAGGGGAAGCCCAGGAATGAGATAGGCCATGTTGGAACCTAAGTTTCACCAGCCTCTGGGGAAGAGAGGGATTAAGGCACACATTCTGATCATCTATCTGGGGGAAATGATCTGACCTCATGTTGGAGGGGCCTCTTTTTGCAGGTTGTGAGACAGCATAATAGGAAATGGCGAGATAGTTTGGTTAGAAATCATTCCACATAGGGTGTGGCTGGGAGCTAGATCACCTGCTGCTTTTGAAATGTCCACAAGTAGAATTAATCTGTCCCTACAGAAATTTACAGCACAGCATGGACCCTGGTTTATCAGTCATGGACTGCTAAATAGGCATCTGACTGGTAATTTTGCACCAGATGGGATACACTTGTTCGATGAGGGTACAGACATTGTTCTGCTAAATATTAGGGATGCTTTGGAAAGGGCCGGCTGCACTTAATGGAAATGTGAGGTGAGCAGGTGGGGAGGAGGGCACAAAGGGGGGGGGATGTACCACAAGGTGCCACCCTGAGGCTTGGAGGAGTAACCAGGTGATGTGGAATGACGCGATGGCGCACCGTAATCCCTGAAGGGACCGTTGAAATCCTGAGCAACTGTGGAGACTGGCTGGAGTCTCGCTCTGACTTGTCAGGAGCATGACACAGTAGGGAGGCAGCCCACTTAAAGTCAAGAAGCTAATGAATCTACATGTGTTCATGTTGAAAACGCCAACAGGACAGCTCTCATTTTCCAAGGATGGCCTTACCACCCCACCCCCACCCCCCTACCAGCCCACTCAAGACCTGATTCTCAGGGCAATTAAACAAAGGGATGCACAGCGCTCCCCACCTAAGGTGGCTACCCATGTGCTCCGCTACTATCTTAGCAGGGATTCAACACTAGGATGCTGTCCCCTCTATATCTCTCTTCGTGCAATGTCCCAGGCCCAGCTCTCCCCGTGCTGCTGCATCGCTTTTGCTCCTGTCTTCTTGCTTTTTCCCCCATTTTTTGAGTGTCTTCTCTTTGCTTTTACCTTTTTCTCACTGCTTTTTTCTTGCTTTTCTCACAGTTTTTGTGTGACTTCTCCTTCCCTTTCCTCCGCTTTCACTGCTTTCTCTTTGGTTTTCCCCCCATTTTTTGTGTGCCTCTTCCTTGCTTTATCCCGTTGTTTTTTGTGTTTCCTTCTTGCTTTCCCCTCATTTCTACTGCTTTCTCTGTGCTTTTTTCCATAGTTGTTTGTGTGCCTTTTCCTTGCTTTTCCCCTGTTTTCACTGCCTTTACCTTGCCTTTTCCCTTATTCCCACATGCCGCCCATTATTTCCAGCCTCCTGCCTAGCCCCGCCCACCACCTCCTTGCATCTCCCCCTCCTCCCATGACCTACTTAATGGAGGCCTCTGCGTGACCCCCATTGAGCAGGTCCCAGGTCCAGCTGTCCCCGTGCTGCTACATCGCTCTTGTTCCTGTCTTCTCCTTAGTTTTTCCTCTGTTTTTTGAGTGCCTTCTTCTTGCTTTTCCCTCGTTATCGCTAACTTATTCATAGCCAGTACAAGACTTTTACACTATGCAGAGCAGAGTCTCAGAATGGGAAGCCATACTTGGCCAAATGGTTCTTGTATATGACCAGTGCCTCACAACGGGAAGCCATGCAACACTGATAATCCTGTAGATCCTAAATTGCCAACAACATCCTGACACAGCTAGAGCAGAATCAATTGCACAAGTACACTCAAGTGCAAGTCACAACAAAACCTGACATGATTATCCCAAGACATTAATTTCCTGATTTATAAGGATCATTCCTACAGATTGGGTATTGAGAACCCAGGCTTCCAGTAATGATTACCTCATAATCTTAGTGCAACCTGATTCAGTTCATTTTTCCTGTTAGTAACACTGACGTTTTAACATGTAAGTGGTCACTAGGTGTATATAGATCTATATATATATATATATATATATATGTTCGATGGCATGTGTAGCTGCAGATACACATGCTGTGCACGGTCCGCCATCTGGTGTTGGGCTCGGAGTGTTACAAGTTGTTTTTCTTCGAAGAAGTCTTTTCGAGGCCCGAGACCGAGGGACTCCTCCCATTTCGATTCCATTGCGCATGGGCGTCAACTCCATCTTAGATTGTTTTTTTTCCGCCATCGGGTTCGGACGTGTTCCTTTCCGCTCCGTGTTTCGGGTCGGAAAGTTAGTTAGAATCTCAGAAAAAAACGTCGGTATTGTTTGCGTTCGGTATCGGGTTAGTTAGAACAAATGGACACCGAATTTTGAAGAGCTCCGGTGGCTCTTTGGGGTTTTTTCGATCCCCCGTCGGGGCCTGGTCGGCCCGGCCACGTGCGACTTCAAGGCTCATGGAACGGACCCCATTCCGCTTCTGCCCAAAATGCCATCACAAGTATCCGTATACGGATCACCATCTGGTCTGTAACTTGTGCTTGTCCCCTGAGCACAAGGAGGATACTTGTGAAGCCTGTCGAGCGTTTCGGTCGAGGAAGACGCTGAGAGACCGAAGAGCCAGGAGACTACAAATGGCGTCCACGCCGACAGGTCAAGATCGTTTCGAGGAGGAAGAAGAAGCTTTCTCCGTCCACGAGTCGGATTCTGAAGAACTCGACGCCGAAGAAACACCCAAAACCGTGAGTAAGACGTCGAAAATCAAGACTCATGAGAAGTCCACAAAAGCCCAGGGGACGCCACCGCCAACAGGCCATGGCTTAACCCGAAAAATAGGTGACCCATCCAAGGCACCGAAAAAGGGCATGCTGGTGTCGAAGTCATCCGACTCCGGTCGAGATACCGCCACACAGCAACCTCGGAGCCGAGACAGCGGCTCCGAGAAACTTCGGCACAGAGACAGCAGCACCGAAGAATTTCGGCACCGAGACACCACGCCGAAAACAAAGAAGGTTTCTTCAGAGCCTAAAAAGACTTCCGAAAAGGTTTCGGTTCCGAAACATCCAGCCTCGGAGCCGAAAACTAGTTCCTATACAGAGGAACAAGGATTAACCTCCCAATTACATAGATTTGGAGAGGAGCTTCAAGCTGTAGAGCTTGACTACACGCAAAGAAGGCTTCATATTCATGAGGACACAGGGAAGATAACCACTCTTCCCCCAATCAAAATAAAAAGGAAACTTGCCTTTCAACAAAAGGACAAGCAACCACAGGCAAAGGTGGCAAGGAAAACAACCTCACCACCGTCTCCACCACCATCAATACATGCATCACCAGCAACAACTCCACCACTGATGCACTCACCAGCTCATACTACAATGAGTCAGGATGATCCCGATGCATGGGACCTTTACGATGCTCCAGTGTCTGACAACAGCCCAGGCTCCTATCCTACAAAACCGTCACCACCTGAGGACAGTACATCCTACACACAGGTGGTCGCAAGGGCAGCCGAATTTCACAACGTCACCTTAAATTCTGAACCAATTGAGGATGACTTTCTGTTTAACACCCTATCCTCCACCCATAGACAGTACCAAAGCCTTCCCATGCTCCCAGGAATGCTAAGACATTCAAAACAAATATTTCAGGATCCAGTTAAAGGCAGAGCCATAACTCCAAGGGTGGAGAAAGTACAAGCCCCCGCCAACAGATCCAGTCTATATTACAACACAACTAACACCAGACTCAGTAGTTGTCGGGGCAGCTCGTAAGAGAGCCAACTCTCATACCTCAGGGGACGCACCACCTCCAGACAAGGAGAGCCGCAAATTTGATGCAGCGGGAAAAAGGGTTGCAGCACAAGCAGCAAATCAATGGCGTATTGCCAATTCACAAGCACTTTTGGCAAGATACGACAGTGCTCATTGTGATGAAATGCAACATTTCATCGAACACTTACCCAAGGAGTTCCAAAAAAGAGCGCAACAGGTGGTGGAAGAGGGACAAAGTATCTCAAATAATCAGATACGGTCTTCCATGGATGCAGCAGATACAGCTGCGAGGACAATTAACACTGCAATCACGATACGAAGACACGCATGGCTGCGCACTTCAGGGTTCAAGCCGGAAATCCAACAAGCTGTGCTCAATATGCCATTTAATGAACAGCAATTGTTTGGGCCGGAGGTGGACACTGACATTGACAAACTCAAAAAAGACACCGATACAGCCAAAGCCATGGGCGCACTCTACTCCCCGCAGAGCAGAGGCACATTTCGGAAAACACCTTTTAGGGGAGGGTTTCGAGGTCAACCCACAGAAACCACAACCTCACAAACAAGGCCTACTTACCAGGGTCAATATCAAAGGGGAGGTTTTCGGGGGCAATATAGAGGGGGCCAATTCCCAAGAAATCATGGAAAATTCCAAGGCCTCAAAACTCCTCAAAATAAACAGTGACTCACAAGTCACACAACCCCATCACATAACACCTGTGGGGGGGAAGACTAAGCCAATTTTACAAACTTTGGGAGGAAATAACAACAGACACTTGGGTCTTAGCAATTATCCAGCATGGTTATTGCATAGAATTTCTCCAATTCCCTCCAAACGTCCCACCGAAAACACACAATATGTCAAAACAACATATAGATCTTCTAGGACTAGAAGTTCAAGCATTGCTACAAAAGGACGCAATAGAATTAGTACCACATCTACAAAAAAACACAGGAGTTTACTCACTGTACTTTCTGATACCCAAAAAGGACAAAACTCTGAGACCAATACTAGATCTCAGAACACTAAATACCTACATCAAATCAGACCACTTTCACATGGTCACATTACAAGACGTAATCCCACTGCTCAAACAGCAAGACTACATGACAACATTAGACCTAAAAGATGCGTATTTCCATATACCAATACATCCTTCACACAGGAAATACCTAAGGTTTGTATTCCAAGGAATACATTACCAATTCAAAGTGTTGCCATTCGGAATAACAACTGCGCCAAGAGTTTTTACAAAATGCCTAGCAGTGGTAGCTGCACATATCAGAAGGCAGCAAATACATGTGTTCCTGTACTTAGACGACTGGTTAATCAAAACCAACACGCTAAAACAGTGTTCACAGCACACAAAATATGTCATACAGACCCTTCACAGGATAGGTTTCTCCATCAACTACGCGAAGTCACACCTTTTGCTGTGTCAAGCACAGCAATACTTAGGAGCGACAATCAACACAGCAAAAGGGATTGCCACTCCAAGTCCACAAAGGGTTCAAACATTTCACAAAGTAATACAGGCCATGTATCCAACACAAAAGATACAAGTCAAAACGGTAATGAAACTCCTAGGCATGATGTCTTCATGCATAGCCATTGTCCCAAACGCAAGATTGCACATGCGGCCCTTACAACAGTGCCTAGCATCACAATGGTCACAAGCACAGGGTCAACTTCTAGATCTGGTGTTGATAGACCGCCAAACATACATCTCGCTTCTATGGTGGAACAGTACAAATTTAAACCAAGGGCGGCCTTTCCAAGACCCAGTGCCACAATACGTCATAACGACGGATGCTTCCATGACAGGGTGGGGAGCACACCTCAATCAACACAGCATCCAAGGACAATGGGACATACATCAGAGGCAGTTTCACATAAATCACTTAGAACTGTTAGCAGTATTTCTGGCGCTGAAAGCATTTCAACCCATAATAACCCAAAAATACATTCTTGTCAAAACAGACAACATGACAACAATGTATTATCGAAACAAACAAGGAGGGACACACTCGACGCAGTTGTGCCTCCTAACACAACTATTTGCAACAAAGGAAAACTCAAAATGCCAAAACTTCGCATCCAGGTACCCACAAGATCAATCCCAAGGCAATGCTCTATGGATGAACTGGTCAGGGATATTTGCGTACGCTTTTCCCCCTCTCCCTCTCCTTCCATATCTAGTAAACAGGTTGAGTCAAAACAAACTCAAACTCATACTAATAGCACCAACATGGGCAAGGCAACCTTGGTACACAACACTACTAGACCTTTCAGTAGTACCTCATGTCAAACTACCCAACAGACCAGATCTGTTAACACAACACAAACAACAGATCAGACATCCAAATCCAGCATCTTTGAATCTAGCAATTTGGCTCCTGAAATCCTAGAATTCGGACACTTAGACCTCACACAAGAATGTATGGAGGTCATAAGACAAGCTAGGAAACCTACCACTAGACACTGCTATGCAAACAAGTGGAAAAGATTTGTGTATTACTGCCAGAATAATCAAATTCAGCCATTACACGCATCTCCAAAAGATATAGTAGGATATTTACTACATTTGCAAAAATCAAATCTAGCTTTCTCTTCCATAAAGATACATCTCACCGCAATATCAGCTTACCTGCAAATTACTCATTCAACTTCACTATTTAGAATACCAGTCATTAAAGCGTTTATGGAAGGCCTAAAGAGAATTATACCACCAAGAACACCTCCTGTTCCTTCATGGAACCTCAACATTGTCTTAACAAGACTCATGGGTCCACCTTTCGAGCCCATGCATTCTTGTGAAATGCAATACTTAACGTGGAAAGTTGCATTTTTGATTGCCATCACATCTCTAAGAAGAGTGAGTGAGATTCAAGCATTTACCATACAAGAACCATTTATTCAAATACATAAAAATAAAGTAGTCCTAAGGACAATTCCACAATTTTTACCAAAGGTTATCTCACCGTTCCACTTAAATCAAACAGTAGAATTACCAGTGTTCTTCCCACAGCCAGATTCTGTAGCTGAAAGAGCACTACATACATTAGACATCAAAAGAGCACTAATGTACTACATTGACAGAACAAAACTAATTAGAAAAACAAAACAACTATTTATTGCCTTTCAAAAACCTCATACAGGAAATCCAATTTCAAAACAATGCATTGCTAGGTGGATAGTTAAGTGTATTCAAACCTGCTATCTTAAAGCAAAGAGAGAGCTGCCTATTACACCAAAGGCACACTCAACCAGAAAGAAAGGTGCTACCATGGCCTTTCTAGGAAATATTCCAATGAACAAAATATGTAAGGCAGCAACATGGTCTACGCCTCATACATTTACCAAGCACTACTGTGTGGATGTGTTAACTGCACAACAGGCCACAGTAGGTCAAGCTGTACTAAGAACATTATTTCAAACTACTTCAACTCCTACAGGCTAAACCACCGCTTTTGGGGAGATAACTGCTTACTAGTCTATGCACAGCATGTGTATCTGCAGCTACACATGCCATCGAACGGAAAATGTCACTTACCCAGTGTACATCTGTTCGTGGCATGAGACGCTGCAGATTCACATGCGCCCTCCCCGGGAGCCTGTAGCCGTTATAAGTTGGATGAAATTTGTAAATATATACTATTTTTTGGACACATTATGTACATACATACTTACTCCATTGCATGGGCACCTTTACTATATACACAACTCCTACCTCACCCTCTGCGGGGAAAACAATCTAAGATGGAGTCGACGCCCATGCGCAATGGAGCCGAAAGGGAGGAGTCCCTCGGTCTCGTGACTCGAAAAGACTTCTTCGAAGAAAAACAACTTGTAACACTCCGAGCCCAACACTATATGGCAGGAAAATGCACAGCATGTGAATCTGCAGTGTCTCATGCCACGAACAGATGTACACTGGGTAAGTGACATTTTCCATATATATATATATATATATATATATATATATATATATATATATATATATATGTATATACACACTCAGAGTACGTCCGCTTTAAACATATTATAATTAAGTCATCAGAGTTGCAGATTCTAAATAGCATTGCATAAATGCAACATTATTACGGTCGCAATATGTTATAACTCTTAGAATTAAAATATGACAGCAATTAAAATTGTTTTAGCGGTATCATCTTTCAGCAATTGTATAAAATGATAACCATATAGGAAAACATAATTCTTCATTAGGCTTGTGTGCCACAAGTAGGGCAGCAGAGACCTTTATTATTAGTGAGCAATTTTATTTAGCATAAATCTTCATTGGTTACGGATTACGCACGAGAAATGAAGTCCACTCTGGCGTTCGGTCAGTTATCAGTTGCATATCAATACTGTTTTAAGTGCCCTTGTAGTTGCAGCCATTATAGGGCTCTGCCAGAATCAGAACGAAGAGACTTTGCTCTTTATTTTTGTTCAGAATAGCTTCTATCAACGATTCTGAATAAATTATAAACTGTAATAGAGCATAACACATTGTTACATGTAGAGCTTCGCATGGCATGCTTGCCATTTCAAGTCGCTAAAACTGTCGGTTATTGCGGATATCCCATTTAAGGGTACTGTGTCGGATGCGAGGATTGTCACGGCATGCTGTT
Source organism: Pleurodeles waltl (assembly GCF_031143425.1). NCBI lineage: Eukaryota > Metazoa > Chordata > Amphibia > Caudata > Salamandridae > Pleurodeles > Pleurodeles waltl. The sequence goes on from NC_090449.1 coordinate 900,743,753, forward strand.
CACGAACCACTGAGGCAGTGGTTGTCCTGTAGTACTTACAGGAATTGGCAGTGAGACAGGACAGTGGAGCAGGGCGAGGCAGGGGCATGTGTAGCCCCATCCGCCCTCTGGTGTACTTACAGTGGCTGCCAATGGGACAAAGCAGCAAGGGAGAGCAGGGGCAGGCTGAGGGTTCCCAGTTGTACTCATAGTGGCTGCCAGTAGGACCTTGCAGTGAAAGAGCAGGGGGGGGGGGGGAGAGGGTCTCCAGTGGTACTTACTGTAGATGGCGTGGACAGTGGCTGGCAGTGAGATAGGCCAGTAAGGGCGAGCAGCAACAGAGTACAGCGGCTGGCAGTGAGAAAGGACAGTGGAGCAGGGGCAGACGGAGGCCCCCATGGCACTTGCTATGGCTCGCAGAGAAGCAGAGCAGAGAAAGCTTCCGGGGCAGGTTGAGGGTCTCCAGCTGTATTTACAGTAGCTCCCAGTGTGACAGTACAATGAGAAAGGGCAGGGGCAGGTAGATGGTCACTAGTGGTACTTACTGTAGCTGGCAGTGGGGGGGGCAGTGAAGAAGGGCAGGGGCAGGCTGAGGGTCCCCATTTGTGCTTACAGTGGCTCACAGGGGGACAGGCCAGAAAGAAAGGGCAGGGGCAGTTTGAGGGTCCCCGGTTGCTGTAATCACAATGTCTGGTTGAGCAGGAGCAGAGGCAGGTGGCGGGTCCGAGTCCCCATGCTGCGCTGGTATGTCTCTTGAGAGCTGCGGAGCTGTCTCTCTCGTGCTTCCCAGGCTCGAGTAACTTTAAACAGGCCAGCTATTATTCGGTGGGGTGAGGTGAGGTGGGCACATGGGGAAACACAGTGCTTTGGCAACCCATCTGTTCAACTTTCTTCAAGCTGCTAAACCCCTTCAGTGTTTGCTCATTTCACAAGTTGGTAAATGGTAGAGATATATAAGGAAGTGATACTGTGTTCCCCACAGCACAGAAGAGCTTTTCCTGGAAAGAGCGACAGGGACAGATATCAATATAGCTCATTTGCCCTTCGGGATTCTAGAGGGTGGGAGGTTGTGGGCTAGATGTTGCCCTTTGTCTCGATAATGGGTGAGGGTGAAAATGGAAACTAAAGCAGCATTAAAACTAGCAAGAAAATGTGCCCCACAATCTCTAAATGAGTCTAGGGAACCAACAAGATGGCAGGTGTTAAATCTGACAACTTTTATGGAAGTCCGAATGCCTCACTACTCTAACCTGTGAATTTTCACAGATGCTGCTGGAAATTCTATATAAACACAACTTTGTAGTTTACTTTTATTAAGTAGGATGAGTACCTTGTTTTCCAAACTAAACGTGCTGTCTTCTTTTTACAAAGCAAAAACATTTCCATCTTGTTATAGTTAGCATAAAGAATGTATCTTCACCATTTCTAACCAATGCAATGTACGTTTCTTATGTATATTTTGCCAGCATTTGTCTTACACAGACTGTACTTTCTTTAACTGCCACATGAGGGGGCTCGCATACTGTACAATGACAATATATATTAAGCTACTTTGTCATCAATGCACTGCACTGAATTGTCTTGGAGAAAGTATGTGGCATAACTTTTAGAGCTGCCGACTTTGGAACTGAGAAGCCGGGTTCGGGTCGCTGCATCGGCAGTTCAAATAAAACAATAAAAGTTTCAACCAAGTAAGCAGCTAGTTAAAAAAGTAGAATAAATTGTAACATGAAGCATGGCGCGGAGCACATGCTGTAACAGGAGGAAGTGTGAACTTAATGTGATGGCCAACAATAATGTTCCCTTAGTGAAATCGCCTAGGAGGGAACTAAGCACACAAAGGGGGAGTGAACAATACACCAATACAAATGAAGCACTTAAGACAAGCACAACAAAGAAGGAATGGCAATAGTGGGTTGTAGGTCCCATAGACTGAATACAGCATGTCTCACAGACAGCGCATGCACACTGCCTAGACTCGACATAAAAAGAAGTGGGGAGAACAACCAAGTTAGGCAGTATGCAAGTGACATCATGGCACTTGACATCCGAGTGCGTGACATCATGGCGCATGAAAACTCGGGGCGTGACATCACACATGACAGCACAGGAAGTAGCATCACAGTCCATTACATCACAAGAAGTGACATTAGATCTTAAGACCTTTTCACATATGTTTAGCAGGTCTATCATGAATACATTTGAATGCATTACAATATTTAACAAATGATGATGGTAAGATAACATATTTGCAGGAGAGATCCGTGTGTTGTCTTGTGCCAGTTTTGTGCCAGTTTTGAATCAAAGTAGCATAGATTGTTAATATGTCTCATGCAAAGTACAATATGTATACACAGATTATAGATTTTTATTTTATGTAAGTGGGTAAGTGAGTTACTGCTTTTAACAGATAAATCCTTTAGTTCCTTGCAGTTCATCAATTGTAACCCTTCTAATATAGCACAGTGAGCTATGAAGGACATGTGGTTCCTACACCTTGTGTAAGGAAATGCCTCCTTGGCATGGTTACCCCCTGACTTTTTGCCTTTGCTGATGCTATGTTTTGAATTGAAAGTGTGCTGAGGCCTGCTAACCAGGCCCCAGCACCAGTGTTCTTTCCCTAACCTGTACTTTTGATTCCACAATTGGCACACCCTGGCATCCAGGTAAGTCCCTTGTAACTGGTACCCCTGGTACCAAGGGCCCTGATGCCAGGGAAGGTCTCTAAGGGCTGCAGCATATCTTATGCCACCCTGGGGACCCCTCACTCAGCACAGACACACTGCTTGCCAGCTTGTGTGTGCTGGTGAGGACAAAACGAGTAAGTCGACATGGCACTCCCCTCAGGGTGCCATGCCAACCTCACACTGCCTATGCAGTATAGCTAAGTCACCCCTCTAGTAGGCCTTACAGCCCTAAGGCAGGGTGCACTATACCATAGGTGAGGGCACCAGTGCATGAGCACTGTGCCGCTACAGTGTCTAAGCCAAACCTTAGACATTGTAAGTGCAGGGTGGCCATAAGAGTATATGGTCTGGGAGTCTGTCAAACACGAACTCCACAGCACCATAGTGGCTACACTGAAAACTGGGAAGTTTGGCATCAAACTTCTCAGCACAATAAATGCACACTGATGCCAGTGTACATTTTATTGTAAAATACACCCCAGAGGGCACCTTAGAGGTGCCCCCTGAAACCTTAACCAACTACCCGTGTAGGCTGACTGGTTCTAGCAGCCTGCCACACTCGAGACATGTTGCTGGCCACATGGGGAGAGTGCCTTTGTCACTCTGTGGCCAGTAACAAAGCTTGCACTGGGTGGAGATGCTATCACCTCCCCCAGGCAGGAGCTGTAACACCTGGCGGTGAGCCTCAAAGGCTCACCCCCTTTGTTCCAGCACCGCAGGGCACTCCAGCTAGTGGAGTTGCCCGCCCCCTCCGGCCACGGCCCCACTTTTTGGCGGCAAGGCCGGAGGAAATAATGAGAATAACAAGGAGGAGTCACTGGCCAGTCAGGACAACCCCTAAGGTGTCCTGAGCTGAAGTGACTCTAACTTTTAGAAATCCTCCATCTTGCAGATGGAGGATTCCCCCAATAGGGATAGGAATGTGCCCCCCTCCCCTTGGGAGGAGGCACAAAGAGGGTGTACCCACCCTCAGGGCTAGTAGCCATTGGCTACTAACCCCCCAGACCTAAACACGCCCTTAAATTTTGTATTTAAGGGCTTCCCTGAACCTAAGAATTTAGATTCCTGCAACTTAAAGAAGAAGAGGACTGCTGAGCTGAAAAACCCTGCAGAGAAGAAGAAGAAACCAACTGCTTTGGCCCCAGCCCTACCGGCCTGTCTCCCTCCTTCAGAAGAAAACTGCTCCAGCAACGCTTTCCCCAGGACCAGCGACCTCTGAATCCTCAGAGGACTGCCCTGCTTCCAAAAGACCAAGAAACTCCCGAGGACAGCGGCCCTGTTCAACAAAGACTGCAACTTTGTTTCCAGAGGAGCAGATTTAAAGACCCCTGCAAACCCCGCAAGAAGCGTGAGACTTGCAACACTGCACCCGGCGACCCCGACTCGACTGGTGGAGAATCAGCGCTACAGGGAGGACCCCCAGGCGACTCCAAGACTGTGAGTAACCAAAGTTGTCCCCCCTGAGCCCCCACAGCGACGCTTGCTGAGGGAATCCTGAGGCTCCCCCTGACCGCAACTGCCTGACTCTAAAATCCCGACGGCTGGAAAAGACCCTGCACCCGCAGCCCCCAGCACCTGAAGGATCGGAACTCCAGTGCAGGAGTGACCCCCAGAAGGCCCTCTCCCTTGCCCAGGTGGTGGCTACCCCGAGGAGCCCCCCCCCCTTGCCTGCCTGCACCGCTGAAGAGACCCCTTGGTCTCCCATTGAATCCTATTGAGAACCTGACGCTTGTTTGCACACTGCACCCGGCCGCCCCCGCGCTGCTGAGGGTGTACTTTCTGTGTGGACTTGTGTCCCCCCCGGTGCCCTACAAAACCCCCCTGGTCTGCCCTCCGAAGACGCGGGTACTTACCTGCTGGCAGACTAGAACCGGTGCACCCCCTTCTCCATTAAAGCCTATGCGTTTTGGGCACCACTTTGAACTCTGCACCTGACCGGCCCTGAGCTGCTGGTGTGGTGACTTTGGGGTTGCTCTGAACCCCCAACGGTGGGCTACCTTGGACCCCAATTTGAACCCCGTAGGTGGTTTACTTACCTGCAAGAACTAACATTACTTTACCTCCCCCAGGAACTGTGAAAATTGCACTGTGTCCACTTTTGAAATAGCTATATGTGTTTTATGTAAAAAGTATATATGCTATTGTGATTATTCAAAGTTCCTAAAGTACTTACCTGCAATACCTTTCAAATGAGATATTACATGTAGAATTTGAGCCTGTGGTTCATAAAATAAACTAAGAAAAGATATTTTTCTATACAAAAACCTGTTGGCCTGGATTTGCCTTTGAGTGTGTGTTCCTCATTTATTGCCTGTGTGTATGTACAACAAATGCTTAACACTACTCCTTTGATAAGCCTACTGCTCGACCACACTACCACAAAATAGAGCATTAGTATTATCTCTTTTTGCCACTATCTTACCTCTAAGGGGAACCCTTGGACTCTGTGTATACTATTCCTTACTTTGAAATAGTGCATACAGAGCCAACTTCCTACATTGGTGGATCAGCGGTGGGGTACAAGACTTTGCATTTGCTGGACTACTCAGCCAATACCTGATCACACGACAAATTCCAAAAATTGTCATTAGAAATTGATTTTTTGCAATTTGAGCTATTTTTCTAAAAAAAATTAAGTCCTGCTAGGGCCTTGTGTTAGGCCCTGTTAGCATTTCTTTTAGAGTTTAAAAGTTTTGTGAAAGTTTGAATTAGGTTCTAGAAATAGTTTTAGATTCTTAAAAAGTATTCCAACTTTTAGAAACATAATGCCTGGTGCAGAAGAGAATGTGGTGGAGCTCGACCTCACACCTTACCTCCATCTTAAGATGAGGGAGCTAAGGTCTCTCTGCAAAATAAAGAAAATCCCAATGGGCTTAAGACCCTCCAAATAACAGCTCCAGGAGCTTTTGGCAGGGTTTGAAAAAGCCAACCCCTCTGAGGATGACAACCCAGAGGATGATGATAGTGACTTGGAGGAGAATTCCCCCCTTCCAGTCCTAATTAGGGAGATCAGGGACCCTCAATCCCTGACTCCAAACATAATAGTCAGAGATGCTGCTTCCCTCACAGGAGGGGCCAGCACCTCTGGAATCACTGAGGATAGCCTCAGTGAAGATGACCTCCTGTTAGCCAGGATGGCCAAAAGATTGGCTTTGGAGAGACAGCTCCTAGCCATAGAAAGGGAAAGACAAGAGATGGGCCTAGGTCCCATCAATGGTGGCAGCAACATAACTAGGGTCAGAGATTCTCCTGACATGTTGAAAATTCCTAAAGGGATTGTAACTAAATATGAAGATGGTGATGACATCACCAAATGGTTCACAGCTTTTGAGAGGGCTTGTGTAACCAGAAAAGTGAACAAATCTCACTGGGGTGCTCTCCTTTGGGAAATGTTCACTGGAAAGTGTAGGGATAGACTCCTCACACTCTCTGGAAAAGATGCAGAATCTTATGACCTCATGAAGGGAACCCTGATTGAGGGCTTTGGATTCTCCACTGAGGAGTATAGGATTAGATTCAGGGGGGCTCAAAAATCCTCGAGCCAGACCTGGGTTGATTTTGTAGAATACTCAGAAAAAACACTGGATGGTTGGATTCAAGGCAGTGGTGTAAGTAATTATGATGGGCTGTACAATTTATTTGTGAAAGAACACCTATTAAGTAATTGTTTCAATGATAAACTGCATCAGCATCTGGTAGACCTAGGACCAATTTCTCCCCAAGAATTGGGAAAGAAGGCGGACCATTGGGTCAAGACTATGGTGACCAAGACTTCCACAGGGGGTGACCAAAAGAAAGGGGTCACAAAGCCTCCCCAGGGGAAGAGTGTTGAGACATCCAAAAACAAAAATAGTAAAGAGTCTTCTACAGGCCCCCAAAAACCTGCACAGGAGGGTGGGCCCCGAGCCTCTTCACAAAACAATTTTGGGTACAAGGGTAAAAACTTTGATCCCAAAAAGGCCTGGTGTCGTAGCTGTAATCAGCCTGGACACCAAACTGGAGACAAGGCCTGTCCCAAGAAAAGTACCACTTCTAACTCCACTCCAGCTAACACTGGAATGGCCAGTCTCCAAGTGGGATCAACAGTGTGCCCAGAGCAAATCAGGTGTCACACTGAAGCTACATTAGTCTCTGAGGGTGGGGTGGATTTAGCCACACTGGCTGCCTGGCCTCCTAACATGCAAAAATACAGGCTGCAGCTCTTAATTAATGGGACAAGTGTAGAAGGCCTGAGGGATACAGGTGCCAGTGTCACCATGGTGACAGAGAAACTGGTTTCCCCTGGTCAATACCTGGCTGGACAAACTTATCCAGTCACCAACGCTGACAATCAGACTAAAGTACATCCCATGGCTATGGTAACTTTAGAGTGGGGAGGGGTCAATGGCCTGAAACAGGTGGTGGTCTCCTCAAATATCCCAGTAGACTGTTTGCTTGGAAATGACCTGGAGTCCTCAGCATGGGCTGAGGTAGAACTGAAAACCCATGCAGCCATGCTGGGTATCCCTGAACTGGTGTGTGTCAAGACAAGGGCACAGTGCAAGGCTCAGGGTGAAAAAGTAGAGCTGGAGTCTGGAAAAAGGGCTCAGCCTACCAAGAGAAAAGGAAAGTCAGCTGGGAAACCAGCTGCAACACAACAACAAAAAGAGAACCTCTCTTCTCAGGAAGAAGTTCTGCCCTTTGAGGGAACTGAGCCTATGGAGTTGGAACCTTATCAGGTTGAGCTCCTAGGCCCAGGGGGACCCTCAAGGGAGCAGTTGTGTAAGGGGCAAGAAACCTGTCCCTCTCTTGAAGGCCTTAGGCAGCAAGCTGCTGAAGAGTCTAATGGCAAGAAAACTGGAACACATAGGATCTATTGGGAAGATGGGCTCCTGTACACTGAGGCAAGAGATCCCAAACCTGGTGCCACTAGGAGAGTGGTAGTGCCTCAGGAGTTCAGAGAGTTCATTCTGACCTTAGCCCATGATATTCCCCTTGCTGGGCATTTGGGACAAACCAAGACGTGGGAGAGACTAGTCAACCACTTCTACTGGCCCAACATGTCCCAGAAAGTTAAGGAATTTTGTGTCTCCTGTACCACCTGTCAAGCCAGTGGCAAGACAGGTGGACATCCAAAGGCCCCCCTCATTCCACTTCCAGTGGTGGGGGTCCCCTTTGAAAGAGTGGGTGTGGACATGGTGGGTCCACTTGAACCTCCCACAGCCTCAGAAAATATGTACATCCTAGTAGTAGTGGATCATGCTACTAGGTATCCTAAAGCTATTCCCCTTAGGTCGACTACTGCCCCTGCAGTAGCCAAGGCCCTCATTGGTATCTTTACCAGAGTGGGCTTCCCTAAGGAGGTGGTGTCTGACAGAGGTACCAACTTCATGTCAGCATACCTGAAACACATGTGGAATGAGTGTGGAGTGACTTATAAATTCACTACACCCTATCATCCACAAACTAATGGCCTTGTTGAGAGATTCAACAAGACATTAAAGGGCATGATCATGGGGCTCCCAGAAAAACTCAAAAGGAGATGGGATGTCCTCTTGCCATGTCTGCTCTTCGCTTACAGAGAGGTGCCTCAGAAGGGAGTAGGATTCTCACCCTTTGAACTTCTGTTTGGCCACCCTGTAAGGGGACCACTAGCTCTTGCGAAAGAAGGCTGGGAGAGACCTCTTCATGAGCCTAAACAAGACATAGTGGACTATGTACTTGGCCTTCGCTCAAGGATGTCAGAGTACATGGAAAAGGCAAGTAAAAACCTTGAGGCCAGCCAACAGCTCCAGAAGTTTTGGTATGACCAAAAGGCTGCACTGGTTGAATTTCAACCAGGGCAGAAAGTCTGGGTTTTGGAGCCTGTGGCTCCCAGGGCACTTCAGGACAAGTGGAGTGGCCCTTACCCAGTGCTAGAGAGGAAGAGTCAGGTCACCTACCTGGTGGACCTGGGCACTAGCAGGAGCCCCAAGAGGGTGATCCAAGTGAACCGCCTTAAGCTCTTCCATGACAGGGCTGATGTGAATCTGTTGATGGTAACAGATGAGGATCAGGAAGCTGAGAGTGAACCTCTCCCTGATCTTCTATCATCAAACCCTAAAGATGGTTCAGTAGATGGAGTGATCTATTCAGACACCCTCTCTGGCCAACAGCAATCTGACTGCAGGAAGGTCCTGCAACAGTTTGCTGAGCTCTTTTCCCTAACCCCTGGTCAGACACACCTGTGTACCCATGATGTGGACACAGGAGACAGCATGCCTGTCAAAAACAAAATATTCAGACAGTCTGACCAAGTTAAGGAAAGCATCAAGGTGGAAGTCCACAAGATGCTGGAATTGGGAGTAATTGAGCACTCTGACAGCCCCTGGGCTAGCCCAGTGGTCTTAGTCCCCAAACCTCACACCAAAGATGGAAAGAGAGAGATGAGGTTTTGTGTGGACTACAGAGGACTCAATTCTGTCACCAAGACAGATGCCCATCCCATTCCTAGTGCTGCTGAACTGATAGACAAATTAGGTGCTGCCAAATTCTTAAGTACCTTTGACTTAACAGCAGGGTACTGGCAAATCAAAATGGCACCTGGAGCTAAAGAAAAGACAGCATTCGCCACACCTGATGGGCATTATCAGTTCACTGTTATGCCCTTTGGTTTAAAGAATGCCCCTGCCACCTTCCAAAGGTTGGTGAATCAAGTCCTTGCTGGCTTGGAGTCCTTTAGTGCAGCTTATCTTGACGATATTGCTGTCTTTAGCTCCAACTGGCAGGATCACCTGGTCCACCTGAAGAAGGTTTTGAAGGCTCTGCAATCTGCAGGCCTCTCTATCAAGGCATCCAAATGCCAGATAGGGCAGGGAACTGTGGTTTACTTGGGACACCTTGTAGGTGGAGGCCAAGTTCAGCCACTCCAGCCTAAGATCCAGACTATTCTGGACTGGGCAGCTCCAAAAACCCAGACTCAAGTCAGGGCATTTCTTGGCTTGACTGGGTACTATAGGAGGTTTGTGAAGGGATATGGATCCATTGTGACAGCCCTCACAGAACTCACCTCCAAGAAAATGCCCAAGAAAGTAAACTGGACTGTAGAATGCCAACAGGCCTTTGACACCCTGAAACAAGCAATGTGCACAGCACCAGTTCTAAAAGCTCCAGATTACTCCAAGCAGTTCATTGTGCAGACAGATGCTTCTGAACATGGGATAGGGGCAGTTTTGTCCCAAACAAATGATGATGGCCTTGCCCATCCTGTTGCTTTCATTAGCAGGAGGTTACTCCCCAGGGAGCAGCGTTGGAGTGCCATTGAGAGGGAGGCCTTTGCTGTGGTTTGGTCCCTGAAGAAGCTGAGACCATACCTCTTTGGTACTCACTTTTTAGTTCAAACTGACCACAGACCTCTCAGATGGATGATGCAAATGAAAGGTGTAAATCCAAAACTGTTGAGGTGGTCCATCTCCCTACAGGGAATGGACTTTATAGTGGAACACAGACCTGGGACTGCCCATGCCAATGCAGATGGCCTTTCCAGGTTCTTCCACTTAGAAAATGAAGACTCTCTTGAGAAAGGTTAGTCTCATCCTCTTTCGTTTGGGGGGGGTTGTGTAAGGAAATGCCTCCTTGGCATGGTTACCCCCTGACTTTTTGCCTTTGCTGATGCTATGTTTTGAATTGAAAGTGTGCTGAGGCCTGCTAACCAGGCCCCAGCACCAGTGTTCTTTCCCTAACCTGTACTTTTGATTCCACAATTGGCACACCCTGGCATCCAGGTAAGTCCCTTGTAACTGGTACCCCTGGTACCAAGGGCCCTGATGCCAGGGAAGGTCTCTAAAGGCTGCAGCATATCTTATGCCACCCTGGGGACCCCTCACTCAGCACAGACACACTGCTTGCCAGCTTGTGTGTGCTGGTGAGGACAAAACGAGTAAGTCGACATGGCACTCCCCTCAGGGTGCCATGCCAACCTCACACTGTCTATGCAGTATAGATAAGTCACCCCTCTAGTAGGCCTTACAGCCCTAAGGCAGGGTGCACTATACCATAGGTGAGGGCACCAGTGCATGAGCACTGTGCCCCTACAGTGTCTAAGCCAAACCTTAGACATTGTAAGTGCAGGGTAGCCATAAGAGTATATGGTCTGGGAGTCTGTCAAACACGAACTCCACAGCACCATAGTGGCTACACTGAAAACTGGGAAGTTTGGTATCAAACTTCTCAGCACAATAAATGCACACTGATGCCAGTGTACATTTTATTGTAAAATACACCCCAGAGGGCACCTTAGAGGTGCCCCCTGAAACCTTAACCAACTACCCGTGTAGGCTGACTGGTTCTAGCAGCCTGCCACACTCGAGACATGTTGCTGGCCACATGGGGAGAGTGCCTTTGTCACTCTGTGGCCAGTAACAAAGCCTGCACTGGGTGGAGATGCTATCACCTCCCCCAGGCAGGAGCTGTAACACCTGGCGGTGAGCCTCAAAGGCTCACCCCCTTTGTTCCAGCACCGCAGGGCACTCCAGCTAGTGGAGTTGCCCGCCCCCTCCGGCCACGGCCCCACTTTTTGGCGGCAAGGCCTTAGGAAATAATGAGAATAACAAGGAGGAGTCACTGGCCAGTCAGGACAACCCCTAAGGTGTCCTGAGCTGAAGTAACTCTAACTTTTAGAAATCCTCCATCTTCCAGATGGAGGATTCCCCCAATAGGGATAGGAATGTGCCCCCCTCCCCTTGGGAGGAGGCACAAAGAGGGTGTACCCACCCTCAGGGCTAGTAGCCATTGGCTACTAACCCCCCAGACCTAAACACGCCCTTAAATTTTGTATTTAAGGGCTTCCCTGAACCTAAGAATTTAGATTCCTGCAACTTAAAGAAGAAGAGGACTGCTGAGCTGAAAAACCCTGCAGAGAAGAAGAAGACACCAACTGCTTTGGCCCCAGCCCTACCGGCCTGTCTTCCCTCCTTCAGAAGAAAACTGCTCCAGCGACGCTTTCCCCAGGACCAGCGACCTCTGAATCCTCAGAGGACTGCCCTGCTTCCAAAAGACCAAGAAACTCCAGAGGACAGCGGGCCCTGTTCAACAAAGACTGCAACTTTGTTTCCAGAGGAGCAGATTTAAAGACCCCTGCAATCCCCGCAAGAAGCGTGAGACTTGCAACACTGCACCCGGCGACCCCGACTCGACTGGTGGAGAAACAACGCTACAGGGAGGACCCCCAGGCGACTCCAAGACTGTGAGTAACCAAAGTTGTCCCCCCTGAGCCCCCACAGCGACGCTTGCAGAGGGAATCCCGAGGCTCCCCCTGACCGCGACTGCCTGACTCTAAAATCCCGACGGCTGGAAAAGACCCTGCATCCGCAGCCCCCAGCACCTGAAGGATCGGAACTCCAGTGCAGGAGTGACCCCCAGGAGGCCCTCTCCCTTGCCCAGGTGGTGGCTACCCCGAGGAGCCCCCCCCCTTGCCTGCCTGCACCGCTGAAGAGACCCCTTGGTCTCCCATTGAATCCTATTGAGAACCCGACGCTTGTTTGCACACTGCACCCGGCCGACCCCTCGCTGCTGAGGGTGTACTTTCTGTGTGGACTTGTGTCCCCCCCGGTGCCCTACAAAACCCCCTTGGTCTGCCCTCCGAAGACGCGGGTACTTACCTGCTGGCAGACTGAAACCGGGGCACCCCCTTCTCCATTAAAGCCTATGCGTTTTGGGCACCACTTTGAACTCTGCACCTGACCGGCCCTGAGCTGCTGGTGTGGTGACTTTGGGGTTGCTCTGAACCCCCAACGGTGGGCTACCTTGGACCCCAATTTGAACCCCGTAGGTGGTTTACTTACCTGCAAGAACTAACATTACTTTACCTCCCCCAGGAACTGTGAAAATTGCACTGTCAACTTTTGAAATAGCTATATGTGTTTTATGTAAAAAGTATATATGCTATTGTGATTATTCAAAGTTCCTAAAGTACTTACCTGTAATACCTTTCAAATGAGATATTACATATAGAATTTGAACCTGTGGTTCTTAAAATAAACTAAGAAAAGATATTTTTCTATACAAAAACCTATTGGCCTGGAATTGCCTTTGAGTGTGTGTTCCTCATTTATTGCCTGTGTGTATGTACAACAAATGCTTAACACTACTCCTTTGATAAGCCTACTGCTCGACCACACTACCACAAAATAGAGCATTAGTATTATCTCTTTTTGCCACTATCTTACCTCTAAGGGGAACCCTTGGACTCTGTGCATACTATTCCTTACTTTGAAATAGTGCATACAGAGCCAACTTCCTACACCTTGTAACCTTCACTCTCCTATGCAACATATCCTGTACGCTGATTTACACACATATGATTGTCCCTGTATAATGTGTATGTGTGATGTAATGTGCTCTGACACCCTGCATTCAGAAGAGAACCCCTATAAAAGAAATTCAACAAAACAGTAATATCTAAACTGGTATTTGTGTAAATACTGGGACAGACCAAAACATCTGACATTCGTCCGGTATGTGTATATGTTTTATATGCAGGGACTGAACAAAGTCACAAGGACATGTTTAGCATATTTCTGTGAGACCCAGCCTCTGAATAGGGTACAGGCCGTACACCCAGTGAAAAAAGTGGGTAGATGCAATCTACCCGCGTCTACCCTTGACTTGTGCCCATGTGGAGGCTCATTCGAACAGCCAGGTCTTGAGGACACTTCGGAATTCCAGATGTGAGGTGATGGTCTGGAGTTGCATGGGGAGGCTGCACAAATTTAAAAAAAAAAAATTGTGGGGGGAAAGAAATGAGAAAGCAGTGAGAAACAAGGAAAAAGCAAGGGAAAGGCACACAAAATACAGGGGGAAAAGTAAAGAGAAAGCAGCGATAAGGGAAAAGCAAGAAGAAGGCACTCAAAAAACATCATATACAGGGTGCACTTGAGGTCAGTTTGCCATGTTTATGTGGCATGAACTCCTCCTCTATGTGCTATTTTCGGTCGAGCCTAGCGTGCATGCCCTCTCTCGACATGCTGTGATCTACTCTGTGGGCTTTAACTGCGCTTATCTCATGCCCATCAGTTTTATTCATTCCTTGGTCTGCCTTTCAAAATTCCTGTGATTTAGTGGGTAAATGCTTTACCTTTGTCACCTTGAGGCTGTTTTTATTATGCCTTGGAGACTGTGCAATAATCCATGTAACAGAGTCAATCGGCCATTCACCTTAGTGTGGCGCACTACTTTTTTTCTTTTTTCTCTCCCCCTTTGTGCTATGTGGCCGTATGTTGTTTCTTCCTCTTCCTTGTTTTTGGGCATGTTGCTGTGTTTTTTGTGGTGTCTGCGCCCAAAGGCTGCAAGCTGGAGGGGAGTTCTTCTTTTTTTTATGGATTTATTTATTCTTTTTTTTTTTTTTTTAAGTAGTTTCAAATAGCGCAACCTCAGTTGGGGGTATTGGAGCTCTTTGCATGAGTACCAGTACATCACACTGTTACCCATTTGAGTCATTTAAACTTGCAACCAAATTCTTCCCAAATTTTGCAATTAAAAATAAACAAACTGGTGCATTCTAAATATAGAAAAACACGTTGAAATCCTCAATGCTGCTCCCCCTGCATAGTGGGAGAGCAGATACTACAATAGTAACTGCACGCAGGAAAATCCCCCCAAAATTCTTTGCGGGACATTCCTTTTACAAAACATTTTTGCCCACATCTCAGTCCTAGGACAATGGGATCACCATAAAAATGCTCAGCTTGATTTGCTTTTTCTGTCTAGGTCATCTCTAGGTCCGCACAGTAGGTTGCGGAGACCAGAAAATAATAACTTCTCCCTCCATTCAGCGTCTTTTCAAGCTCCCTCCTGGCTGGAACTTTTGTGTTACGGCTGGGAGTAGTTTGGGTGTTTAGGGCCTTGTTTGTAAAAATATACTTATGAAAATGTGTGAAACGACACGTCCTCTAGGGGCTGTATATATGATTACACTGCATTGCTTTCTGCCATTCTGTTTTCATGTGGTTATGCCCACTAGGGGTTGAATATATTGTTACATGACCATGTTTCTTCCAAATGTTATTTTTATTGTGGTGCCCTCTAAGGGCTGTTCTGAGCATTACAGTCTAATGCCAAGTGTATGAAGGAATGCCCCAAAACAAAGTTTATTTTTCATAAAGTTTTTTATTGGGTTTACATGATGATTGTATATGTCTTATTGACCGCTCTTTATTGCGTTTATGACCGTGATTCATGCCAGTGTAACATTACACTGTGACTATTTGAACATTCTTGGTATGTTTGGGTGACCCTTCTAGGGGTGTCCCTTCTAGTGGGTCACCAGTTAGGGTTTCTGGATGTTCTGCACAAAAAGCCAGGACAGACATTGACATAGAAATAGGACTAAATGTTGACACTGCACTGACCAGTGCCAATATTTATACCTATTTCTATGTCAATTGCTTTTCCAAGCTATATATTTATCTGGACAACCAAATGGAACACACCACACCATGGTCAAGAAAGTCTAATTGTCATACTACTAAAACCCACCTCTGTAGCATGAAAATTAAAGACTCCCTCGACCATGCTCCAGTGTGTTGCAATTGGAGCTTTGTTATTCTGGCCGCGGGTGATCAGCTCTGCAGGGGTTTGTAAGCCCTCCCTTTAAATCCTGGTGTGCTGCTTGAATTAGGCCAGGCAGCACAGCTGGAGAGTTTTTTTTTTTTTTTTAACAATACTCTGTCAATGGTGTCATGAGAGGGCCGGGTGAAAACAGGGCAAAGTGATAAATGTTCATGCTCACTCTACCCTCTCCCAAAACCGGGACATTTATGTATTTTTTTATACAAGTGTCAGGACACCAAGACAGTCCTCTGAAAACCGGGACTGTCTGGGCAAATCCAGGAGGTCTGGTCACCCTATCACCAGTGGTTGCACAATGTTAGCTATGGTATGTTCCATCTCCAGTGTCCTACAGTGCATGGCTAAATACTTATAAGGTCCCACAGGTGAGACCTCTTGGCTATGCAAGTGCTTGTTTTGGGACTTCTTCACTGAGCCTACGGGACCTGCAAGGGCCTTGATGCCATGTTGGATGATTAGCCGCGCTTTACAAGTCCTGATTGATTGATTTATGTGGCCAGCTGCATTTCCACAGCAAGATTAGTCAGCGACTCTGAGTGGCCACACCCTCCATGCCACTCCACCTCCAGACTTAGCCTTACGTTAGGGTAATTTCTCACAGGTTTAAGGAAGTTGCGTCTCAGTCTAGTTATGGAATGTATTCTGCATTACCTCACTTTGCATAGTTCTAAAAAATAATATATATACATGCTTTAGACTGGAGTTCTCCAGCTAGAATTTTCAGTCTAGTTGATTAAAACCGAAGAACGAATTTAAAAAACACATTATTTACATATTGTGTTTAATTGGATCTCTTCCCTGATTTTCAGCAAATTAACTAAATTACGTCCTTTAATTCAGTCAGTCAACCCAATGACACAAGAAAGGCACAAGACTAAGAACCAAACGCCGGACACTTTTTTAGGTACTTACCCTTCCTCTTTCTGTTTCTTTAGACCGTATATCATCTTTTCTTCCAGTGTCAGTGAAAGGAAAATTACATTTTGATGAAGCATTATATCTTTTCAGAAAATTGCAAGTGGTCACCCAGGTACTTATTTTCATTGTTAATTCCCGGTTGCCTACTCATTGCTTTTGAGGTTTGCAAGGTTTAACACGTCGGGGTGCATTTTTTTAGGCGCATTTTCTCGAATCCGATTTCCTTCTGGCATGATGTGCCCGCTGCAGAATGTAAATGCTCACTTTCACTGAAACCAGTAAGTGCCTTGTGACGCCATCCAATTTAGAACCCCTGCTCTTTGGAGCTGATAACAGATGCCCTCAAGTCTGATTGCACAGTCTAGTAAAATGTAGGGACGAGAATATATGATTAGGACCTGAGGACGGTTCTCTGAAAACTAGACAGATGTCTGCTTCAAAGTATGAGCCGTTTGTGATTTCGTTCACAACAGTTAAGTTCCCCATACCTGAATGCATTACCGAACATGCTCTGTCAGACATGTCTAGTGAAGCCCACGGCAGGAACATTGATTTCGTTCTGTGGAGTGTTTGGAAGTATTAGAAATAAAGCCATAATTTGATCCCATAAAAACATCAAATATTGTGCCGGCAATTTATTTGTCTTAAAATTGCACTATTTGTGAAAGAAATTTAAAAGTGCGAAGCTGATGCAGCTGATTGTTGAAGGCTTTATGCTCGCAGTCTTCGCTCGTTTAATGAATAGACCTTGGCAAGGAGTCATTTGGGATCAGTGCACCTGACAGTGAACTGGTACTTGGTCTGTGATGACGTGCACTGCGTGAAAGGACTGTAATAACTACTGGTGTGGTAAACCTCTGCTTGCTACTGCCTCTCAGCGGTCGCAGAGATATCCCAGTGCCGATAGCCGTGATCTTTTAGCATTTGATTTAAGAGCAGCAGGCGGATTGGTTGTGATCTTATTTTCGGGCCTTCAGCTGTCCAAAGGCAGTTTCTTTTATTTTAGTTCTTCACATTATAAAGAGATGAGATTCAATGGCAGCAGCTACATTTCACAGTGGCAGGTCTGTAATGTATCCTGGTTGCCTCTCTCTGACCAAGCATGCCACTGCAGCATGTTAACAGATTGTGCTTGGAACATCATGGCGTTGTGCTCGAAATACCGCTTTATATTGCCAGAGATAGAATCTTGAAGTATGAGTGGTCACCGAAAGAGAGTATGGGTGTAAGTAACTGTTTACATGGTGAGTATAGGAGGCCATAGAGTGTATGTGGTTTTGTAGTCTCTTATTCAGAGAGGGGGTAGGTTGGTATCTGACCAGATGATCCTCCTGGGTGAGTTTACAGTTTTATCTTGTCCTTTGTTCGAAACAATAAGAACTGTATGGTGCAGAATTTCCTACTTTAAAAAAGATAGAAAAAATGATGTATTCCTGAAGCATAGTTGTTTGTTATGCTACCTTAGCCAGTTCTTGTAAAGCACGCAACTGCCATTGATATGTCATCGTTGTGAATTTTCACATCTAACATTTCAGTACGTTGTCATAGATAATAAGCAATATCCCGTTGATTACTTTTTATTGCCTGATCTCCATAATAATTTTTTACAATGACAGACCACAGTTGTATCTGACTTTAAATCCACAGGGATGCTCGCTTGATTAAGTTGGAGCAAAGGTAAGGGATATAAAGTAGAACCATTTGTTTGCTCACTATTTCCCTGAGTTTCACAAATGCCATTATTCACGCTTTGAATAGAATGGAGTTGGGTTATCAGTTGCATGTTAGTGGTGCTTAGGCTTATGTGACTGACCGTAGTTTTAGCATCATTCAGAACATTGCAGTCCTGCTCTAAAGTCTTGTATCGATTGGTACTGCCTTGTTCTTACACTGCTGTCACAGGGTAAGTAGAGGGTTTATGAAACGAACTTAGCATTTTTGGTTGAGCTTCCAAGGTTATATGTTGATGCTGTGAAAATACAGATTTTCTTTTCCTGCTGATCAGCTTTTATATAATTACATATAATTCCTCTGCTTAGAATGCGTTTCTGCTGTTGCACAGGGCTGATTTCTTTTAGCTTTCTTAATGCCTGTGCCTAGGAGAAGTTGATTCAAGTGCCTCTGTTTGGAAAGAACTCTTGCTTCTTTTGCTACAGTTTCAATTAGTTGATGTGGTTGCTATTTTTGTTCGTGGTAGTGCTCCGTTACTCTGTGGTTGGTGATTAAATACTCTGATTACTTCCAAATCCATATGATCACCTTTACCTCTGGCTGATATGTCCTCCAATGTGTGTTTAATTGATGGGTCAGATTTTTTTCCAAAGGGATAGAGTCAACACGCACGGTTTCCTCAGTTACCAGCTGTTGCATTTTTACAATCTCAGTTTTTGTTGCCCCTGACATCTTCCTCGTTTTAGAGATTTTTTAATATGAAATTGCAAACCTCTCCTGAACACAATATTCTGTGTCTTATTTCGACCCATTGAGGGCTTTGAATTTTTACTTATTACCCCAGATGTGTGTCTTTTACTGAGTGCTCCAACGCCCTCAAACTGTCACTGACGTAAACTATTCAATCCACTCCCAGTAATTCTGAATTTGGTGCTCACCCCTGCACTCTTGAGCCCTTCTCACTTCCATCTCCAGATGCCTGTCTTACCTCAGTAACTCACAGCGTCCGCAGGGCTTCCCTCTGTGGGCCTCACAGAGGAGATGAGTGTATTGGGCTCCTTAGGGCGAAGTTTTGGCATTGTTTACGTCGATCTCAGTTTAGGTTTTAGTGTTGACTGAGATTCAAATTGCAGGTCAGGTAATCTTGTTTACCTGTTGTGGCTCCGAGCAGTCGCTGCTTGATGTAACCTTCTACAGTGTTGTTTTACCCAGCCCTGTGTAACTTCTCCAGATGGGAAAAAGCCTCTTGCATTCTAATCTGGCTCTTACGTGGCGGAGAGGCGTTTTAGGCAACAGTGTACCTGCCTTGCCATCTTAGAGTGGTTAAAACCGGAAACAGGTAATAATATCTTATTGGGTCTGGTATTGGCATTTTACAGTGGGGTTAATGTTTGCTACTCGGTAACCCTCAATATCCCTAGCCAAGCAGGCTGCTTTGCTTCTCCTGATTGGCCTTGCTGAGGTTGGACTGGCTGGGTAACGGCAGGAAGCACCCTATTTCTGCAATAGTGTTAACTAATGATCCACTGTAGGAGCCATGTGGGAGTGGAGGGGCGTGCCCAGTGGTATTGTGGAGATAGGCGTTTCTTTATCCTCCTCGTGTCCTCTTGAATAGAGGAGACCCTTGAATTTAGAGCTAAAATAGGAGCAAGAGGAGTTTGGTAGAATCTACTAATTTATTCTAGAGAGGGGCCCTACATGTTACAGAAGGATCTTTGGTTTCTAGTAGACCTGACAGCCTTAGAGTGGTCACCCCCAACTTTTTGCCTGCCTCCCTCTGCCCAGTTGGCATATTTAATTTACCTGAAAGTCCCTAGTAAAGGGCACTGCATGTGCCCAGGGCCTGTAAATTAAATGCAACTAGTGGGCCTGCAGCACTGATTGTGCCACCCACATAAATAGCTCCTTAACCATGTCTCGGGCCCGCCATTGCAAGGCCTGTGTGTGCAGTTTCACTGCCACTTCGACCTGGCATTTAAAAGTACTTGACAAGCCTGAAACTCCCCTTTTTCTACATATGAGTCACCCCTAAGGTAGGCCCTGGATAACCCACAGTTAGGGTGCTTTGTAGGTTAAAGGCAGGACATATACCAGTGTGTGTTATATTGCCTGGTAGTGGAAAACTCCTACATTTGTTTTCCCCTGCTGTGAGCTCTGCTCCTTACATAGGCTAACATTAGGGCTACCCTCATATACTGTTTGAGTGGTAAGTTCTGATCAGAAAGGGGTAGATGGGTCATATTTAGTATGGCCAGAAGGGTAATACAAAATCCTGCTGACTGGTAAGGTTGTATTTTATATTATTATTTTAGAAATGCCTCTTTTAGAAAGTGAGCATTTCTCTGTAGTTAGAAATCCTTCTGTGCCTTACAGCCTGTTTCCAATCAACGTCTGGGCTTGGCTGGTTGACAGCTCTCTTGTGCATGTCACCCAGACAACCACAAACGCAGGATGCTCAGTCACACCTGCACACATTTGCATACTGAATGGGTCTTCTTGGGCTGGAAAGGTGGAGGGCCTGACACTTACTTTTCGAAGGACATTTGCCTGCCCTCACACAATGGACTGCCAAAACCCCCTACTGGGACCCTGGCAGACAGGGTTGTACTGAAAGGAGACCTTGTGCACTTCAAAACCACTCTTTGAAGTCTCCCCCACTTCAAAGGCACGTTTGGATATATAAACTGGGTCCCTTATCCTACCAACTGAGACACTTCCTGGGACAGATACTCTGAACCAGACCCTGCAACCTGCCAAGAGGAGCTGCCTGGCTGCCCAAAGGACTCACCTGGACTGCTTTTCTGTGAAGTACTGCTGCCTTGCTGGCCTCTGGCTCTGCTGAAAAGTGCTTTCCAAGGGCTTGGATTGAGCTTGCCTTCTGTTTCCTGACGTCTCCGGGCCAAAAGGACTTAATCTCTGCAAAGAAACTCCTTGTGCGTCGAAAATCGACACACAGCCTGCGTAGCGGTGGAAGAATCACTGCATTGCCGAACTGGAACAACACAGCCCAGATCCCCGAGTGGAGATAGACTCAGCGCCAGCGTTGCGACCGGAGCTTCGACGCACAGCCCACTGGATCGACGCATCGCTGAGCTGGAACGATGCAGCCCGACTTCCTATGGGAGGAATCGACGCAGTGCATGCCGTGCTACAGAAACTCTGATGGATCGCCCACCAGATTGATGCAGCACCTGTGACTTCGTCATGCACGTCCAGGATTTCCAGGTATTTTCCCTGGGCGTCAAAAGACCCTGCATCGCAAAGAGGATTCAAGCCTGCGCACCGGAATGATATGCAAAGTCCTTGCTGCATGGAAAATAATCGACACATTGTCTGTGTGTGCCCGGAAATCCGATGCACATCCTTCGTTTTCCTTGCACACCCTCCGCTGCGGTATCCGTGAATGTAATTTTGATGCATACCAGGTCTTCCCTATCTGCCCCTACTGAATGAAGAGCTATGATCCTCCTAATGGATAGAGTGTTATTTGATAGTTGAATCTGCATGGGTGTCTTGGAATGTTGTTGTAGTATTCCCAATGGTGGACAGAGGTCGGTTTGCAGAGTATCTTTTCTGGACCCCTCGTCTTTGCCAAAGTGCTCTCCCAGTTCCCCAGACGTGAATTTACACTTCCCTGATAACACTGTTTCTACATAGAGCTTTAATTCCTTGGTGCAGCTAGTTGTAAAGCAAGAACCATGGGCTCTAGACTAGGGAAGTGTGAACTGTAGCATTACTTACAAAGTGTGGTAAGTTTAGGATTCTAGTATTAAAAGGAGCTGCACATAGCTAGTTTACCTATGGGTCAGGTGGTTAGTGGCTGATAAACAGCTACTGAAGCTCCATTTCGGGACAGAGCACTTTTTCAGATTAAGCAGCTGCTGTTTTCCCCATGACGTTTATTCCACACATCATTCCACTGCCAAAAAACAATAATTGAGACACACTGATTTTAGTAATTTATTCACCTGCTCTCTAGGTACCTAAGACAAATTGTAGCAGTTAACCTGATTTAGCCCTTAGGTACTGTAGGAAGCTGGCTCTGTATATACTATATCAAAATGAGATCTAGTGTGCACAGATTCCAGGGGTTCCCCAGAGGCTAGACAGAGGCAATAATAGTATAATACTAATGCTCTATTTGTAGTAGTGTGTTCGTACAGTTAGGCTTATCAGAGGGTAGTGTTAAACATTTATTGTACACACGCAGACAATAAAAGAAACACACACTCAATGACTTAACTCCAGACTAATAGGATTTTCATGTAAACAAATATGTTTTCTTAATTTATTTCTAGAACCACAAGATTCAATTTGCAGTTAAGTACATAAAATGAAAGGTTGCATAGGTATAATCAGGTCTTTGAATGGAATCAACAATGTACACAGTTTTTCTTAAAATGGCAAAAAGCTATTTTAAAAGTGGACACAGTGCAATTTTCCTCAGTTCCTGGGGGAAGAAAGTACAGTACAGTTTTTGAGGTAAGTAATCAGCTTACAGATTCAGTCTCCGGGGTATAGGTAGCCACCGTTGGGAGTTCAAGATAACCCCAAACACCCAGCCCCAGCAACACAGGGCCGGTTAGGTGCAGAGGTCAAACAGGAGCCGAAATAACGTGGGCCCCTATGGAGACAGGGGTTACTCCGATTCCGGTCTGCTTACAGGTAAGTACATGTGTTGTCAGAGGGCAGGCAAGGGGGGTTTAGAGGAGCACCGGGGGGGGGGCAGGTTGGCACCAAACAGGCTCCCTCAGTAGCATGAGGGCGGCTGGGTGCATGGTGCAAATAGGGCATCGGGTTCCCAATGGAACTCTATGGAGGGACCCCTGGGGTCACTTAGGCGCTGCAGGCAAGGCACAGGGAGGCTTCTCGGGCAAGCCACCGACTGGATAGGGAGGAGGGCCACCTGCTGGTCACTGCTGCACCAGTGGACGGTTTCTCTTGAGTCTGGGGGCTGCGGGTGCAGTGCTTCTCCAGGTGTCTGGTATCTCCGTCCCGGGCAGTCACGGTCAGGGTGGTCAAGGGATTCCCTCTGCAGGCGTCATCGTGGACAGGTGGAGAGGTCAACCCAGGGTGGGCACTCGGTCGAAATCACCTGGGGATTCTCTCTGGATAGTTGGGCCACCTGGACACGGGCCGTGTGCGTCAGGTGTAGAGTGGTTTTGGACTCTGGCTTCTGGAGTGAGGTGGGATTCCCTTGGAAGTAGTTTCATCTTCTTCTTGTTGGACAGATCCGCTGTCCACAGGAGTTTCTTGGTCCTCGGTGATGCAGACAGTCCCCTTGAGGCTTTTCAGGGGTCGCTGGTCCTGTGGAACGCATTGCTTTTGTTTTGCAGGGTGTTTGAAGCAGGAGACGGGGCGGTAGGGCTGTGGACGAGTCAGTTGTTGTCTCCTTTTCTTGTCTGCAGGTTTTCAGCTCAGCAGTCCTCCTTTTTCTGAGGTCCTCAGGAATCTAACGAGCTGGGTTCAGGGAGGCCCTAAAATACCAGATTTAGGGTCGTTTTTAGGGATCAGAGGGCAGTAGCCAGTGGCTACTGTCCCCGAGGATGGCTACACCCTTTCCATGCCCACCCCCTTTGGGGAGGGGGCCCATTCCTATCCCTATTGATCCCTATCCTCCAAACCAAGGTGGAGATTTCGCAGGGAGGGGTCACCTCAGCTCTGGACACCTTAGGGGTGGTCCTAGGTGTGGGGGGATAGAGAGGGGTGTTCACTCCTCCCTGCTTTCCCTAATTTTCCCCACTGAACTTGCCGCCAAAAGTGGGGCGTTGTCTGGGGGCTGGGCATCTCCACTAGCTGGAGTGCCCTGCCGCATTGTAAAGCGAAGCCTGAGCCTTTGAGGCTCACTGCTAGGTGTTACAGTTCCTGCAGGGGGGAGGTGTGAAGCACCTCCATCCAGTGCAGGCTTTGCTTCTGGCCTCAGAGAGCACAGAGGCTCTTGCCCCATGGGGTCAGAAACTCGTCTTTCAGTGGCAGGCTGGCACAGACCAGGCAGTCCTGCACTGACGGATTGGGTAGAATACAGGGGGCAGCTCTAAGATGCCCTCTTTGTGCATTTTTTTAAAATCCCACACTAACATCAGTGGGAGTGTATTGTGCTGAGAAGTTTGACACCAAACTTCCCATTATTCAGTGTGGCCGTTATAGAACTGTGGAGTTCGTTTTGACAACTCCCAGACCATATACTTAACATAGCCACACTGCACCTACAATGTCTAAGAATGGACTTAGACACTGTAGGGGCATATTGCTCATGTAGCTATGCCCTTTACTGTGGTATAGTGCACCCTGCCTTAGGGCTGTAAGGCCTGCTAGAGGGGTGACTTACCTATGCCACAGGCAGTATTTTGTGGGCATGGCACCCTGAGGGGGATGCCATGTCGACTTTGCCTTTTCCTCCCCACCAACACATAAAATCTGCAATGGCAGTGTGCATGTGTTAGGTGAGGGGTCTCATAGGGTGGCACAATACATGCTGCAGCCCTTAGGGACCTTCCCTGGTGACAGGGCCCTTGGTACCACTGGAACCTTTTACAACTGACTGATCTGTATGCCAGAGGTGTGCCAATTGTGGAAACAAAGGTACATTTTTAGGGAAAGAACACTGGTGCTGGGGCCTGGTTAGCAGGATCCCAGCACACTCTCAGTCAAGTTAGCATCAATATCAGGCATTAAGTGGGGGGGCACTACAACAAGGAGCCATTTTCATACAGGTACCTTTTGTGGTTTTCCTCAAATATATCTCAAGGGTCTGCAGGATAGGTGTTTACAGATTTTATAATAAACCATATAACAGAAGTTAGTTTTGGGCTCAATGCATTCAAAGGAGCAAGACTTTGTAACACCCTCCAAGTCCATGTATGGCCAGAAGAAAACAAACCTAGATTGTTTAAAATGTAGAACATCCTGAAAACACTCCCTTGCCACATAGAATATGCCCCCAAGGTTTTGACTGTAACATAAGCCGTCCGAGATGGTTGAATTTGTATAATGCATGAGGCAAACACACATTGTTCATTATTGTAACTACTCATGCATTTATCCATTCTGAAACCAACACTTTGATGTTCAGATATACGTTTTAGTTGAATATAAGTATTATGCTTTACAAGTATTGATTGATTGATAGATAAATTGAGCTGGAAACATGGAATTCGTATTCATGTTGTTGGTGGCATCATGGCGCGATTTTGTAGATGCACCTATTTTTTATTTATGTCATGTCTTGTAAGGCATTTATGTTAAATTTGATGAATGGTGAGTAGGATTTTTTTCATTTTTGTGAAAATGTAACTTGAAATATTAGTATTTGGTAAACCAGTGAATAAAGTGTTTGCACAAAAGTGTATTAAATGTTAATTTAATTTGCATGTTTGTCTGAAATAAAGGAAGAACTCCGAGAACTGCGAGAACAACCTTCTGATCCTCAAGCAGAACAAGAACTAATCAACAGCATTGAGGAAGTTTATTTTTCTAACGACTCCTTTGATATGGTCAAATATGAACTTGAGGTAAGGAAATATGTCCTTATTTAAGGGTGATTTTTAATGTTGCTGTACCTGTACTAATTTTGTATTTGTTTTATTTTATCATTTTATATGACATTTCTGACACATATGAACACTCTCCTACTGATCAGCCATTTCAACCATTCTGTCCCAGTCAATATTACTAAAATGCAGTCTATATTTTCTATCTTACTCAATGAATATATATTCTTGAGTAAAAAAAGAAGCTAAACCATTTTTAAACACTAAAGGGGGATTAGCTTAACTGAATATATAAGTGTTTAAGGGAAGGACTAAAAGACAACTTTACATTGTGACGCTCTGTATCCTAATGTGACCTGGTGCTGTGAGAAGAGTCTGTGAATTTAACACGTTGAGTGGGTTTCTTATCTCACTGCCTGCATTTTCTCTTGTCCCTATATCTGTGCCTTGAGCAGAGCGAAGGTGGAAGAGAGGTGAAGCTTGCAACCAAATGTATGCTGATTGGCAACAGACTACTTGATTTAAGGGAGGCAGAATTGATGCAGCGTGTTTGTGCATTGTGCAGGCTGTCACATTATGAGTGTGGCGGGTTGGCGTCTGCCAACCCACCACATCTCCACTCATACCACCATGGAGGCTTGAACCGCCGGGCCGAAGATGGACATCTTTGACCTGGCGGTCCACAGAAGCCTGCCGGCGGAATTTGGAGCCAGCCTTTCGACATGGTTTCCGCGCCGTTACCACCACAAAAACCATGGTGGAAGGGCTCCCTCCCCCCGCCACAGCAAGCACTAGACCACCCTTCTGACATCGCACTCCCCACCCCTCCATCTGACATAGCACCTCCCACCCCCCTTTCTGGCATAGCATCCTCACCCCCTTCTGACATAGCTCCCCCTCCCCGCATACATGCACACACACCCACACGCACCACTCATACACCCATTCACCTACACTTACCTACACACATCCACTCACACGCATCCATACACGCATTCACAACTACATCCATACACGCATTCCTGCACGCATACTCACCCATACAAACACGCATTCTCAGTCGCTTGCACACTAACATTCAGACACACATACAACCATGCAGACACCACATACACACACACACACACACACACACACAAAACACCCCCCGCCCTCCCACCCCCTCACCTGTCGGATGATTACCTTATCTGTACCAGGGAGAAGGTCATCCGGCAGGGAACGGGAAGGGGCGCTTCCACCGCCAGCCCATATTATGGCCGAGGTGAAACTGCAAGAGCGCCTCCACCTGCCGACTCAACTACTGCTGAATTTCTGCCCAAAGTGTGGCGGAAAGACGGCAGTACCTGTGATATGGCGGGCGGTCTCCTGGTGCTCGCGGCTTTGGCGGTCTTGAGGGCCTATGTCTTCAGAAATGTCCAACATGCCATGGGAAAAACTGGAAATCGACATAACGAAAAGCAGTTTGGCATTAGATGAAGGATAATTTGTACATAATAGTGCTGGTGTATATTTTTTCTATGTGGCCCAAGGTGGAATGTGTAGAAACTGTCGATGCTACTACCATAGGCAGATTTATGGGTAGTTTTTTCTGAAGAAAGGATTAAAAAAGATGATAATCGGTGACAGTGGACCACAGTTTTTTTCAGATTTGGTTAAGACGTGTTGCAAGAGAAATGGTGTGACTCATAATGCCATATCCATTTATCATCCTGCAAGTAATGTCAGTGTGGCGAGATTCAATAGTTATAAAAGAATTTGTACAGTTAATTAGGAAGAATCAGTTAGATTGGGAATTGGAAGTGCAAAACATTTTGTGAAATTACAGAATGACAGTTAGTAATATAAATATATTCAGCCTGTCTGTGGTGATGAGAGAGAGAGAAGGAACACACTTTACCAAAGATAATCTGTGTTGCTTAAAAACACTAAAATTGTTATTTTTTGTTTACATTTTTTTGAGTTGTTGGTATAACATACACAGATTAAATCCCAACACCATAGTAAAGACATAGTTAGGGAGGCATATCTAGGCATATACTGGATCACAGGTCTATTTCGGTAAGCAAATAGCATCATGCCCATAGTAAGGGAGCACAGTAGTCGATCCATGAGGGATAAAGCAAGGAGAGTGTTAACGTGTTCAGTGGGGTTGCTACAGCCATCACTAGAATATAGAAGAGCTATAGTGGTTGTTGTGAACTGGTCAAATTGTCAAATATCACAATCAGTTAATAGTGTGTAATTCTCTATAATATAAGAAAGCTGAATGTTCAAACAGTAGTGTGTAGTAGCCAGCAGCCAAGCTAAAGGGAAGAGTCAAACCATGTGTAGGTTTGTGTGCACTTTGTACTTGGAACACCAGGAATGGTCTGGGGGAGAACAGTCGAGTGATAAAGGAGAGGAATGCGGGCATGTTGAAGGGACTACTGGTTCCTTGGCATGTGTGTCCTGGGTTGCGCCTCCCACTAAGAGTCGGTAGTCACGTTAGGAGTTGGGGAATTCTTCCATGCTCCCAATTCTCTTCCAGCCACGGCAATAGATAGAACTGAGGAGTTATATTAGCACCATGTTTTTGAATTGAATATGAGCTGGAAGGTATCAATCAATCAATCAATCAATTTGTAAAGCGCGCTACATACCCATGAGGGTTTCAAGGCGCTGGCGGGGAAGGGAGGTAGGGTGCTGCTACTGCTCGAAGGGCCAAGTCTTGAGTAGTTTCCTGAAGGAAAGAAGGTCCTGGGTCTGTCGTAGATCCGGCGGGAGAGTGTTCCAGGTCTTGGCGGTGAGGTACGAGAATGATCTGCCGCCGGAAGATTTGTGTCAGATGCGGGGGACGGAGGGGAGGGCGAGGTTAGCGGAGCGGAGATGCCTGGTGGGGGTGTAGAAGCTGAGTCTGTTGTTCAGGTATGATGGTCCGGTGTTGTGGAGTGCCTTGTGTGCGTGGGTGAGGAGTTTGAAGGTGATCCTCTTGTTGACGGGGAGCCAGTGAAGGTCTCTTAGGTGGGGGGGTGATGTGGCAGTGGCGAGGGATGTTGAGGATGAGTCGGGCGGAGGCGTTTCGGAGGCGTTGGAGGAGTTTGGATGAGATACCGGTGTAGAGGGCGTTGCCCTAGTCGAGTCTGCTGCTGACGAGGGCCTGGGTTACTGTTTTTCTTGTTTCTGTTGGGGTCCATTTGTAAACTTTGCGAAGCATGCGGAGGTTGTTGTAGCAGGAGGAGGAGATGGCGCTGACCTGCTTTGACATGGAGAGTGAGGAGTCGAGGGTGAAGCTGAGGTTTCGTGCCCTGTCGGTGGAGGACCCAGCGTGGACGGCCACCATGAGTTGTCCCAGGCGGAGGGGGTGCGCCCAAGGATGAGGACCTCTGTTTTGTCCGAGTTCAGTTTTAACCGGCTGTCTCTCATCCAGTTGGCGATGGCTTTTAGTCCCTCGTGGAGGTTGGTTTTGGCGGTGTGCAGGTCCTTGGTGAGGGAGAGGATGAGTTGGGTGTCGTCGGCGTAGGAGATGATGTTGAGGTTGTGCTGATGGGCCACTTGTGCAAGGGGGGGCCATGTAGTTGTTTAATAGCGTCGGGCTAAGGGATGAGCCCTGGGGTACGCCGCAGATGATGTTGAAGGCTTTGGATTGGTACAGGGGGCGGCGGACTCTTTGGCTTCTGCCGGCGAGGAAGGATGCTGTCCATTCGAGGGCCTGGTCCTGGATTCCTGCTGCGTGGAGGCGGGATTTTAAGATGTAGCGACATACGGTGTCAAAGGCGGCTGATCGGTCTAAGAGGATGAGGGCTGATGTTTCTCCATTCTCCAGCTATCAGGGGAACTTGTGACTTTGTCGCCTTAGCTACATTATCCTATGCTGTATCTTACAATTCTTTCTTCTGAGCAACACAGATTTTTATTGTCCATATTCTGTTTGAAGTCTGTACATTTTTTTTGTTGTATTCCCTACCCAAGGCACCTGGTTTAAAAACTCTTGCTGTGCACTTGTGACGGTCAGTCTCCTCAAAGCACACTGTTCTTTATTCTCTTTTGTAATTTATATTGTGTACCTAGGAGAAGATTTCTTTGCCTTGTGCTTCTGGCCTCAGGCATTAGGTGTAGTTTATAAGCTTTTTCATATTTGCACGATTTGGGATGTGAAGCGACTGTTTATGCTGGATTAAAAGTTAAACTCAGTGCCATTGGAATTTGTGAATATTAGCTTTTTGTATTATCTGTTATAGTGTGCCATTAACATTTATATTTCTTTAATTGAATTATGTATAACTATTTTATGCCTGTGATTTTTATGTTTCTGCTGAACCGAATAAAGTATTTTTGACTTGACTAGTCACGTAGTAGTTGCCATATTTCCTTCGGCCTCGATGTTGGGGTTTGGAGTGAGGCAGACAGTTGGCCAGTAGCATCACAATATACCAAGCTGTCAATCCTGAACTTGACCATGGGTGAACAGCCGTTACCCCAGTATATTGGAATTTTACGCTTGGTAAGCAGGAGGGCTATGGAGGCAAAATGTCTAACACTTTTCGGGAAATCCTGCATATATACCAGTAAGACGGGGAGCAGATCGGGATTTGGATCAATATCAGTCATCTGAGCCAATTGGGAGAATACCTAACCCCAATAGGAAGCAGTGTGTCTACACACCCATGCCATGTGTATGAAGTCCGCCCCTGCAAGATGACACTTGGGGCAATCAAAGGATCTTGTGGGGTCAAACCTATGCTGATCACTGGGGGTGATGTATGCTCTTTATAGAAATTTGAAGTGTATGAGTTTGTGGCAGATGTTGGGTGAAACTAAGTGTGTTCGTGTACAGCAGGCCATCTGTATCTTGTCTGTCAATGAGTGTCCGGGGTCTCTCTCAGTAGCCCCTAAGTTTCATGTCCTGGGTAGGCAATAAATCCATGCATACTCTCTATAGCTTAGAAACTAGGCGATTCCCATCCCTGTCGTCGATCACTAGAGTTGAGGTAGTAAATTCATCTGGAGCTAGCCGGTATGTTGCAATAGTGGAACACAGTGTGCTAGGAATGCAGCACATGACAAAGTGGTCCATGGTGGAGGCAGTGGCGAAACGAGTATCCGTAGAGTGCACAAGGGTTTGTCCATCTGGGAAAATGTCTTTGAATGTGTGTAGTGCATATCAAGCCATGGTATGTTTGAACAGGGTCTCACTGGTAATGGGGAGCCACTGGCTGTCCCATAAGCTAGGGAGGGAGAGTAGAGTAACTTACCCCCAGTATACATTGGAGTTTGTGCCAGGCCCACCAGGTAGTGGATAGGCTCTGTTTCTCTGTGAGGTTGATAGGGGATCCCTTTTGGTAGGAGGATGCATCCAAATGTAATAAGTGGTGGGCATACTGACATTGTGTGGCCAAGTTATACAGTTGTAGGTGTGGTATATCGATTTCTATGATTTCTTAAAACTCAAGGTTTTCCTATTTAAAACTAAACTTAAGAATAGGGAACACTTGCTCCTCAAAATCATAAACTCCTTTAATAAGACAGGTCACCAATCTTCTAAATTGTATAGCTTCTTAAAGCCTAAATATACTACCTTGAATGCAAACCTATTGATTAAAAGGGAGTCTTTGGGGTCTAGCTCCCTGAATAACTGGGAACTAATTTGAAAATCTGTAGTTTCTCACAAAATCTTCCACTCTTTATCCCAAACAAAATTTTGGCTCCTCCATACGAAAAACTAATTTATTGGAACTGCATTAAAGCCGTCGGAGACCTTCCACATATTATTTTCTATTGTAGTGCTCTCTCTCCCTTCTAGGATTCTGTATTTGACTTTATACGTAATCTAGTTGGAATACACTTGAAACCAAACTTTCTTTCACTCATCCAGGTTTTCCTTGAAACCCCAACTCAGATCACCTGTCAACAGCTGGGGGTTGGTATATTACAGACTGCAGCTTCTAAGTCTGTTCTGAGTAATTGGAAAAATATAGCTGCCACTTCCTTTCAATCCTGGCTGAACTGGGTCTCACATCTAAGGGGTGCCAACAATGTAACTCTTCAGAACTCTCCCTGGGGACCACAGATTTAAATCTTTTGGAAATCACTTGACAATTATTTTGCCTCTAGCAAACTGCCATGAACCCCTTTGTTTGCAATAATATGCTCTCATAATTGCTTCTTACCATGTATACTTGCCTTGTAGGTCTTCATAATATCTCCTTTCTAGCAGATTTGTTTTGTGTCATTGATTCCTAAATCAGTCGTACATGATTTGTACCCTGGTTGACTTGTATTGTATTTTTATGCTTTGACTTGTTTGATTTTTATCTTTATGTATATTTTCCTGATTTGTTTTTCTTTTATTTTTATGTCCTACACTAAATAATCTTTGTACGAGTGAATGCATACTATACCAGTCACAATGTATTTGGTTTATTATTTTTGGTGTTTTCTTTCCTTTATTGTTTCTGTGCAAAAATAAAATTAAGTAACATTCCTTGAACTCAAAAAATAAGCCATAAATTTCAATGCACATTGACAATGCTTGCTATAATGCATTTAAAATCTTATAAAACATATGGTGATGTACTTAATGCCCTCTTCGTAGGTGTTAACATTTTTTTCAAAGAAAGTTTGGTTATACATTGATGTTTCGGTATTGGTTGTTGTACATCTTTGTGCTCATCTTCAGGGCTGTGTCTTTTAATGAAGATGAAGGACCCCCCTATACATATTTAAAAAAGAAACGTGACCAATCAAAAAATAATCTTTAACCCTTAAAGATCTATACACCTGCAGTGGAACAAGCTTGAAAAAACATGAGGATAGAAAGCCATCACCATATTGATAATACTGTGATAGCTTTCTATCCTCATGTTTTTTTTAAAGTCTGTTCCATTGCAGGTGTATGTACTTTGATAACATAATTTCCTTCATATGTACGCCCCTAGTCTCGGAGCCTAATACTTACAGTTCTAGAACACTACATCTACACGTGTGTTCAATAAAAAGGCATAAACAAAAAATATGAACAAATAGCAGCATAACATTTCTTCGCTCAGCCGTCTAGGTGCTCACACAGTTTGCCAGACCATGTGGAGGACCTCCCTTTCTCAACCACTGCATAATCCTTCTACTCCCCCACTAGCCCTCTCCGCTCCACTCAACAAGCACTAGCCACTGTACCCTGCATACGAAAGACCTCGGCTTGTATGAGATCCTTCACCTACATCCCGACAAAGAGCTGGAACACCCTGCCCCTGCACCTGAGGCAGTCACCATCACTACACAAATTCAGGAATTACCTCAAAACCTGGCTCTTCAACTGACGCTCAGAGGACAAAACCCCCTTAGCTCCTGAGTAGTTGTGCTTTATAAAGCTCCTGATTGGATTTTAATTTAATGTGGTATGAGGTTGTTGAGCTGTACCCGGAGTGCTCCCCAGGGGTACGTGGTATACTCCCTGATCAGACTCTTCAGGCGGAGCAGTTGCTCGGAACCTGTAGGTACTGATGATCGATGCGACAGGTGTCTGTAGTGGGAGGAGTCCCTTGTGATAGATTTGCCAGGACTATGCGCCGTTATCAAATGTCCCTTGCATGCTACAAATGTTTAGAATCTCAACATCAAAAGGAGGATCTGCCCTTCGCTCCCACGTTTGTTTGACGAGAACCAAGTCACCCTCATCGAACACAATCTCTTGAGTTTGACGATGTCAATTAGCATATGTTTTCATCTGTGTCATTGAAGCTCGTTAAATCGCTCATTTCAAGTCCCCATGAATCATTCCATGACTCTGTTGGCTTGATGGCACGAAGGTGTGCTTTTCTGATGTTTGATGTTAAAGTTGGCTAGAAACTCCATGAACTCCTTGCTGTTGAACGGTGAACCATTGTCACACTTGAGAATGTCTGCTACACTGCAAAAATGTTATCTAAATGCTCAATTACTTTGTCGTGGGTTGTGGATGACATGTCTTCTACCAGCGTTAAATGGGAATGCTCGTCAGTGACCACCACAAGATGGCATACATTTGCTAAGAACACAAAGAAGTCAACAGCGATTCTTTCCTATGCATGCTCAGGGAGATTGGACATGGTCAATGGATGCTGGGGCAACTTGGGAGACAAGCTGTTGCCTAAATGACACACCTTTAGTTCCCCCTCCACTTTCTCGTCATAACGAGGGAACCACACACAATACCTCAATACCCTCTTGGTGGCCATAATGACATTCAGGGGTGATTTGTCTCAAACTCGCAGGTATGACAATCCAGGATCCCATTAGTACAATCCCCTCTTTAGTGCAGACAGTTTATCTTGAACACTGCAGTATTTTTTAAACTTGACATAGTCACCTAAAGGTCGAACACTCTGTCTCCATGACCGGACTGAGATAATGTCCTTATGGGCACAGATGTCCTTATCAGCATTGGTAGCAGCAATGATCTGATCAATGGACAGAGCCACAGGCGTGCTGGACTTTGCAGTGAAGTTGATAAAGTCCTTGGAAGTTTTTGACATTGAACTGTGCCGCTGTAGAGGTACTTGTTAGAAATAATGTGCTGGGTTTTGATTCTTGCCTGGCTTATGCACAGTTGTGTAGTCATACTGTTGTGGGTGCAACCCCCACATCTCCATGCGAGGGGGCAGCTTGACTTTCGGATTGCTGAAAATGGTGAGTAACGTCTGGTGGTCAGTGACGATTGTGAAATGCTTTCCATACAGAAACCCATGACAATGTTCACAGGTCCATACCATGAGGTAGGGATGGCACTATAAAGCACTGATGCATGAGAAAAAAGCAGCGATGCAATATAAACTATCGACATTCGACTGTAGTTAAAAATGCTCGAAAGTTTTAGTGACTTATTTCATGGGGCTATAATGAACCTAAGAGAACCAGGGTATGTGCATTGGGACTCAGGACTGTGTACAAGATTTTATGAAGCTTTATGACCCTGCTTTAAGTAATACCAAGTGCAAGTAAAGCTCAGATAGGGACCGAAGAAAGTGCCATTTCAAAACAACAATCACATAAAGCCCCCCTGTTCCCGATCTCCTGCCAGTAGACTTCTTTAATGCAACCCCTTCATTATGGATATCAGTCTTTAGGAAAGTATTTAAATCCATTCTGAAAGCTGATGATACCCCTCAGTCATTGCGAATGGTGACAATAATGCCAATCCACAAGAAGGGAGTACAAACTAATTCTTCCAACTATTGGCACATATCACTCTTAGACATGGCAGTTGAGATCTATGGACTGATTCTTTTTAATCCAATACAAAAATGGGCTGACAGAAAAAAAACATCCTTGCTGATAACTAAGCAGTCTTCGGGAAGGGCCTTGGAACTATCTAACAGGGCATGCATCTGTATTTAATTTGTACAAAATAGATTAAAGGAAGAGGAATCCCTAGGTGTTTAACATTTATTCACCTCACATCAGCATCCAGTCTGGTATATAGAGATCAACCATGGCTTGGACTGGATTGACGGGGAATAAGCTACCAAATATTAAAAGCCCTACAAAGCTCACATACTGATACATTGTTATGGGTACACTAAGGGAAACTACTGTGCATTTGTCAGTTCCTAGAGGTGTGCGCCTGTGGTGTGTTTTAGCTTCCTGCTAATCTTGAATGATGTTGACCCACATATGGAGAATATAATGGGCCACATGACCCCTTTAAGCCCTTGTTGCCAAAGCTTTCTTATTCTATCCTGTCTTTCTCACGCTTCGTATGGGGCTCCATCGTCATAGAGCTGTAATAGATGTGCCCAGTGAACCTTGTATAAATAGATAGTATACATAACATTCCACATTCTTGTACCAAGAATATTTGTATCATTTTAAACTTCATTATTTACTTTGCTACAGATTTTTCTTTTTTTGTTCTTGCAGAAACTTCCCCCTGTACTTACTCTGCAAGAATTAGAAGAATATAGAGACAAATTAAAGAAACAACAAGCTGCGGTAAGTGCTTTCTCAGAAATCTCTGCAAGCAATTAAATTCACTGGTTTCTAATTTTTTCACAATGAAGTACAGAATCAAGTCTTTGAAATAATACACTGGGCACAACTTGTGGTTCAGACAATTCTTCCCACCTGTCATGTTTCCTGCCATCTCCTGTCCCCCAGTGAAACCCCCACTATCGGTTGTCTAATACATAGCAAAATGCCTATTCACTAATAGAAGCCTGCTGAAAATTACAGCATCTGCAGTGAAAGAGAAAAAAACATTTTTTGCCAGACCGCAGTGTAATGCAAAAACAGGCCTCTTAACCCTAACATGTAAATTCAATATTTGATATGTAATCAGTGATCAGACTAAATTGTCATTACATTGTGCCACTTCATTTTTTGTGATTACAATCCCTACATATGATTACCTACTACAAAATGTGTGTTTTATTATTCATGTGTTATTCAGCATAGAAATTTGCACATTTGAATTTAACATGTTTAATTTGCAAAATAAGAACATTTGTTCGATCAGTATCCTTGAACCTGGTGAATGTTTAGGAAATGTATGCTGCATTGCTATATTTCTCCTCCGGTGGACTATGAGTGCAACTGTTTACCTCAATTAACATAAATGAATATGTTCTTTAAATATTGGGACAGTATGACAAAACCATTTTTGGCTGTAAGCCTGACTTTCCTACTATCATAATTTGCGTGGGCCAGGTACTGTGGAAGCAAGAAAGTTGAGGCGGACACCTCTCCTGGCGGCAGGCTTTTCAGAGCAGCCGGTTCACAGTCTGGGTCTCCCAAGGGCTGAGGCCTAGTACCTGGCTCTTTTCATGCTTCTCCTCGCTTATCCACTGAGGAGTACTGTTAACCTGCTCTGTGCATTCTCCTAAAGGCCTCTGCAGCCTCGGTCTAGTACATCAGTCGGCAGAGCGCTTCTCTGGCTTTAATATGCTGATGAATGGGAACATAAGCATGCAGAAAGACCTGGAGACTATTTCTGTTTCATCCCTGTGCAACCACCCTATTTCTGTCCCCTATGTCTGTGCCCGGTTTTTGATTCACCTAGCTTGCAGTGCTAGATGTCCGGGTCAAAGAATGGTGTGTCACAAATACTGTGTGCTCATTTGTGCATGCCTGTGTTTCTATGCATTAGCACATCAAAGCTAGTTCTGGAATTATCAAAGCTTGTTTGTTTGGCGTACCTGCAGCACAGAAGACATATCCTGGATGTCCCTAATGAATAATTTAAAATGTCTTGAGAATTATTAATTTGTACAGAATTCTTTACTACTTTCACTCCTTATAAAAAAAATTATCCGACTGTTTACCTTTTCAAAGAATGTTTTGCTAGTCCCTCACATTTATTTACTTCTTTTTGCCCGTGCTTGACGCAGTTTTTGTATTTCGAAGTTGTCATAATTTTTAGGTCTTCTGTTAGTCAAGGCCTTATGATGTTACAAAAATTAAATATAATATATCTCGGTCCCAAAGCATTAATTTCCCATCTCAATTCCCATATGAAACTTTGCTCTCTGATACTGAAAAATAGGTAATTGAAATTAGGCCAAATTTGTCAGAAAGTTGGAACTTCCCTCAGATCGCATGCGTTTTGTGGTTTGTTGTAAACCGCTTGATCTGTTTTTGAGAAGTTAGAGTTTACAGAGGGGCTCTGATTGATCATGAAGGGGGTAACGTTCAGCCGAAATTACATATATCACAATGGTGCCACTGTACTGAGGTACCTAAAAATAAATGGGTCCTTTTCATTGGCTGAGGGAGCTTTTTCTCCCAACAGCGCTGTGGGTCCTGGCACCGAGCGATCTGATTCACTGGTCATTTATTTTTAAACAAAATGTTGCAGCTGCCATTACAGGACTCAGGGACTTTGATACTGTGTCTTGAAAAAGTTTTTAAACAAAGCATAAGGGAAGGGGCATGATAATGACATTATGACCCCCAGGCACTTGTAGAGGGACCCCAGAAGAGATTAAAATAAAAAAAATTCAGGCAGCAGTATATGCGGTACTCTTGGGAGACCCAGTGCAGCCCTCATGTCATGTACGGTTGTACTCTCTTTTTGTTACAAATGCGATGTTAAGAAGCAGTTTGCTGCAACAGCCTCACATATTGCATCTACATGGGCCCACTTTGGAGTTGTTGCAACAAACAGAGCAAATCAGCTCTTTACGCTCATGGAGTTCCACACAGCAGCTGATCATGAACCACAGATGGGGACGCTGCACACACTGCCATGCTGCCATACAGATGCCACACCATTCTAGCTTTCTCTGTTATTCAGGGGTGTATCTTCTTTCCACTCTTGCCCGCTAGTAGCATGCAGATGCTCATCTTGGATTAGGCATTATTGTAATCTGTGAACAAAGAAGGTATTTTCATGCTCAAGCTCCATTCCAATGTGGCAGTATAATGTGCTAAGTGCATTTGTCAGTCCTTTTTTGTGTTTAGTGTCTGTGTGCCTGCATTGGAAGTCTGTTTATCACTTTGATTACCTCTGTTTCTACCAGTGATGACAGTGCCTTGTGTGTAGTGTAATGTGGAGCCAGCGAGCCCACAGTGGTAGATGGACTGGCGCCCTTAGTGTTGAGGGAGGGTTGCATGATGCTCTAGACAAACAGCCTTCAACAATTAATAGCTTGTCAAGCTCCCAAGTCTTGGGCTTTGCCTGTGCTTTTTGCTGACGTTATCACTTCAGTTTTTCAGCCTCCACTCCGTGCTAGTTCTCAGCACAGTGTGCAAAGTGTATCAACAAGGTTTAGAGAGGTAGGTTGACCGGTAAGAAGCACAGGAACTCACAGCATTGTGAAGATTGATTGGATGCTTTAATCAATAGGCTGGTTCAGGTATAAGCATGTAAAGCAGATCCCACCAGGAGCACATGTTACAGGTATTTCAGCCCAGGTCTAAGTTCCAGGGACTGTCAGCGTAGAACCTCTAACATATAATGTTCCATGATGTCATTGGAGGGAAAGAAGGCAGGTGTGGTAGATAGATGGTAAGTGATAGACGCTGGACACGATCGTTTTTGTTCTGTGTTTTGAAATGATCAATATTACGAGCCCACCCGCCAGCATTCCTGCATACTTGTATCCAGGCACCAGCTGTCTCCCTGCACATTAAGTACTGTAAGGTTGGCAACATTCCAATACACTAATATTCTACCCCACAGACCACACATATAATATGCACACCAAAGATGAATAAACCACAATAGCCCTACCGCAAGATATATCTGCAGGTCACAACACATCTCACCTTTTCATAAGCAAAAAAATAATAAAATGTAGGCTGGAAAGAGCCTCGAAGGAAATCGTAATACCAGTGATAAAGAAACTGACCTTGACTAGGAGATTGAGAAAACCAACAAAGCACGCCGACACATATATAACCACCTCACCAAAGAGGAAACACTCCACTCAACACACACCAAAACAATTGGCCAAACTGAACAGATGAAAAACTGAGTGTGTGAATGCCTTTTAAGAGAACTATGGGTACTAACACCACAAATCTGTGTACATAGACACGCACACAAACACATAAACAGGGTATGTGACCCAGAAAAATATGTTTGACCCATAGGCAAATACCCAGCAAAACAATGATATGGAAAAGGGCCACTGATAAGCAGTCAGTCTCAGGATGGTTTCCAGTCCCTCAACAAATAAGGGAGGAACATTTAAAATATTATCAGTCATTTTAAACCGAAAACATAAAGCGTATGACTCTAACAATTCTCCATGACTGTGTGAAATCAACAGCTGCTTCTCAAACACTGGGGGCGAATCCCAAAGAACTGGGTTCAGGACCACCCGTGGAACAGGAATCCGTACAACCCAAGCAACTTCTCAGACACTGAGGAAGAATCACATGTAACAGGGTTCATCATCTTAACCCAAGCACTTCTCAACCACTGAGGGAGAATCACATGGAACTGGGTTCATCGCAACCCATATACTTCTCAACCACTAAGGGAAAATCACACAGAACAAAGAGTATAACAAATCCCTATCTGACAACCACAAATGAACAATATTCTCAGCCACTGAGAAAGAATCACACGGAACAGGATTAACCACAACCCACGCACTTCTACATCATTGAGTGAAAATCACACTGCTTAATAATGTTGACAGTTTTTTAAACTGACAGTATGCAAAAACGTTTGATGAAAAGTAAGAGTTACAAAACATGAGAGATGCAATGCTAATTCACGCCCTCTCTTCGGTCAATAAGCATAAACATGTTTCATGACTTTCGCCATTATGGAAAATTCTACAGTGTGTTTCTGTAAAGCAGTAAAAACCAGTTTCAAAACATGTTCCTCTTAGGCAGACATCACTCTTGGGGGACTTCATCGATGCCATTCGCTGTTAGTATTAAACCACTGTAAAACTCAGTTGATTAGAATAACTGGCCATTGTGTCCCTGCAAACTGCTAGTGATGCAGTTAGGAGAGTTTTCTCTCTCTCTCTCACTATTGCTGACAAAACATTTTGCCTATCACAAAGCCTCTAGGATATTGAGTAGAAAGCATCTTTGCTTCGTGGCACCATTTTCAGGAGGCATTTGACAATTGCTGCTTCATTTTTCTAGTCCTCGGGGCTGCCAGGTGGCCTGGCACTGCTGGGGTTTAATGTATACAAATGCAGTACCCCTTCTTTAGGTAATGAAAATAAGTTTAAATACGTTTTTTTTTTACTCTTAACCATTAAAGTTCATGTGACACAGGTTAGCGTTACTTAAGGGCGGGGGCCATTAAATCTCATCATCATGTAGATAGGTGAGATGTAGATTGTCATGTAAGAACTTTTTGACAACTTGAAGATTGACTGGAAGCTTTATTCAGTAGGCAGGTACAGTTACGAACATTTATAGCAGACCCCACCAGTATTAGATGTTACAAGTATTTCAGGCAAGGTATAACTGCCATTGACAGTCAGCATGGAACCTCCAACACAGAACCTTCCGTGATGTCTTTGGAGAGAAAGAAGGCAGGTCACTCACTACACGAAGTTTGCAGCTAAGCATGCCTGCTATGCAGATGCGTTTTTTTTAGCGTGGCTTCTGTGTGCTATTTCATCTGAGCAATTCTTTTAGATGATTTTGATTTTATTTATTAATGATGAAATGACCACTTTACAGAGGAGGAGATGCTCTTCTTGCTCCGAAAACCTCTCTACTCTGAGACTGTTAAGATTTTTAGATCGCTAATACCAACTTTTTTTGGTGATATATTTCAAGTGAAATATATTCGCATTGAGGAGGAACGTGTGTTGGTTCTAGCTAGCAACAAGATTCTATTCCATCTTTATCCGAGTGTCACAGGGCACTTTAGGAGTG
The DNA here is from genome assembly GCF_031143425.1 of Pleurodeles waltl. NCBI lineage: Eukaryota > Metazoa > Chordata > Amphibia > Caudata > Salamandridae > Pleurodeles > Pleurodeles waltl. The sequence continues at coordinate 900,784,386 of NC_090449.1, forward strand.
CAAAAGTGTACCAACGTATTGTAGAACTAGTATAGCACTTTCATCTCCTTCCAAGGCTGTAAGTGCTTATGTAGCAGACCAATTTTTATTTTCTGTGTGCTCTGGAGGACCCTAGTCCATGAATAACTGTAAAGAAATGACACCGATTTTGTTTTCTTCCTTATTTAAACATGGGAACAAACTTGCTTTCATTTTCCCCATTTCATAATGCACAAATGGCAAAATTGGTGCAAATGTGTTACCATGTTTTTGTTTCTTTTCTCAGTGTCCTTGTGCAAAGCTTATGTAATACGTCTGAGGAATCCTTAGGCACCAAGATACTTATACACTGTATGGCAAGCCGCTGTACATGTACCAAAAAGATAATGATGCTGGAACCGCTATCAAATCTCTGGGTTTGCGCAACTTAAAATGGCCATTCTACTTTATAGTTTGAGTGATTTTTGCTTCCTCACCTCTACATTGGAATACATTTCCTTCCAGGCAGACTACTTCGCTCCTTGCAACTGATTATCAGTCTCAAAGAGATTGAGGCTGACTCTCTGTACTGGCGTTTAGAGGTTATAAGCAGGGTGTAATCTCGCCGCCTGCATACATGTAATGATGAACATGAAACCTGCTCGTTTCAGGTAAATCACCTGTCATCAACTGCCAGTTACTTTCTCTTTTTTTTGTGTTGTAATTCTTTATTCAAAAAACCAATAAGACATTACCCAGAGCCTTTCCACGAAGCAAAGTACACGAACCTGTCGGTACAAACACTGCAATACAGAAATATAGAAATAGTTGGGTATACTGTCAGGTGCAGATGGACAAGAGAGCCTAACATGCTCTGTATCAAATCAGAAGCTCAATGAAACATCAAATGTTGTTGATCATAACGCAGTGTGTGAAACCGCCAGTAAGCTACCCCATGCCCAGTCTGAATTGGGTGCAGGACATCTAGGAGTCCTGGTGAAACGCTTTCAACTACCGCTCCACAGAACCACCCGGGACTTCATTGTGTGTTGGCTAGGTCTAGGTAAAATTAGCGGGGCTAGGGCAGACTAGGAAGTAGGTATAATACGAGGTGATATTTGGCCCTTCCAGGATACTCAAAGCCACCAGATGTGGAGAGAAATGATAGGGTGGTGGGTCAAAGTTGTACATCTATTAAGGGTGATGATGCAGGACCTTGGATCCTCGAGGGTGGAGGTCATGAACCTGTGGCGGGTAGAAAGAACCAGGACGGTAGAAATGGAGTTTAATGAACAAACAGGAGAAAGAGAGAAGGGGAAATGGGGTAGGAGAAGGAAGAAGAAGGAAGAAGAAGAAAGAGTCAGCAGAGTAGGAGCAGGAGAGAGGGAGGGGAGGAGGGAAGGGGTGCAAGGGAGATAACCAGAATGTTGGGAATCCGGGATGAGTCCAGCGGGGAGGGAAGAAAGAAAGTACTAAGCAAGGGATAGAGGCTGCGGTGGCCACATTATGTGCCACACATATGTACCAAAGGATGACATGGAATGTAATGACGGCAAGGGAGGACGGAAAGAGAGGGAGGGAAGCCAAGAGCGAAGGGGATAGCAAGGAGCAGAAGTACTCGTCCAGGCATAGTCGAATATTAAGAAAAAGGAGTAACAGTGGAGGAGGGGTGGAGTGGAGGTGACCATGGGGGGGGAAGGCGAGGGAAAGAGTTGGGGGAGTGTATTTGATATGAGTGAGAGGACGGAGGCAAGAGGGAGAGAGGGAGGAAGGAGAGGGGAGGCCCGCCAGTGAGGAGGTAGAGTCAGGCCCAAACGTTGACATGTGCCTGTATGCAGCCAAAACACAGCAGGTGGGGTGGGCAATGCATTTGTATATGTGTAGCCCCTGAGCAGGGGAATTACCCTAATGCACCCCGGAACAAGTCGTTAGTAAGGGAGAGCTCAGTTCTCCTAGCAGAGAGGACGGGGGCCCACATCCAAAGGAATACGTCCACCTTATCCTGGAGGCTATAGATAATTCGTTCATGAGAGGCAGCTTGATACATTGCAGTGATCCATTCACCATGGGAAGGGGCTGTTTCTGCGCTCCAGTGTCAGAGGATGCACAATTTGGCTGTAGCCAGTGCTGTGTGCAGTAAACGTTGCTGTGGTCGGGGGAGGTCGTACAGATCGCTGGTATCATGCAGCAATAGGAGGGAAGGGGTAAGAGAAGGCGGTAAGGGTAGTGTTTCCCTGAGGTTACACCCCACTGATCGCCAGAAAGGTTGGATGGCAGGGCAATCATGCAAGATGTGAAGTAAATTGCAGCGGATGTAGGGGCATCGCCAGCAGGAGGCGTGAGATAGTAACCCTGCAGACCTCAGTTTCTGGAGAGTCCAGTACCAATCGTGTAGTGTCTTTAAGTGATTGAAGTTCAAGCGAGCCTCCTGAGCCCCACGATCCCTTGCCTCAATCAGATCTGCCCAATCCTCCATCTCATATTCTGTCTCAAGTCGCGCCTGCCACTTGTCTTTGAGAGAGACCAAGACTGGAAGGGAGAACAGATGACGGTTCAGCAGGGTATGCATTCCAGATATGACTCCTCGGAAAAGACGCCAGGTTTCTAAGTGGGGGAGCACTGGGGATTGGGAGAGGTGCCAGGGTTGTGTCCCCATACGTCTCCCAAGACAGTGTTTGAGCTGCATAAAACGCCGATGGTGGGTAGATCAAATTCCTCCCGGAGAGCTCTGAAAGCCTTCAATTGGCCATCGGTTAGAAGTTGATCCACACGCAGAAGGCCCTTCGATCGCCACTCCTACCAATCAATAGTATTTCCCCCTATCATGAATCCCGCGTTGCCCAGAGCGGATCCCGGTCATGTATTAAGGAATCCACTCCTAATAAGTGTGCGCTTGCCGCCAGGAGCTCCGCATGGCTCTGATCGTGGGATTGATTGGCCGAGGGAGGGTATGTCCTGTGCTGTAGAGCACATTAAGTCCCGTTAGGGAGTGCAAGAGCATCCGTTCCACCTCTACCCACAGTGGCGGAATCTTGGACTCCCCGAAGAAGGAAGACCAGTTGCGAGAGGTGTAACGCAAGGGCGTAATGCCCACCTGACTTGCACTGGGCAAGTAATGTAGCCCTGGGTAGCCGGGGGCGTAGTGACCCCCAAACAAAGGCTCGGACGCAACAATCCATCTCTCTAATGAGAGTCAAGGTGATCTGTAGAGGCAACATGCCAAGAACATATAGGAATCTCGGCAGGGTTACCATGGGCAGCGCCTGTGCTCTGCCCCACATAGAGAGGCCCAAATGTGCCCACGCACTTTTCATGCTGGGCAGCAGCAGGTCTAGGTTGTCAGCCACCATATTCTCCAATCCTCTATTAATGTAGATGCGCAGATATTGAAGACGTGAGTGCTTCCATTTGACCAGTAAGCCCTGCACGGATGCGCTTACTGTCACAGGGGATAGAGGCAACGCTTCGCTCTTATCCCAGTTGATCCTGTAACCCGAGAGAAGCTCAAAGTTAGTTAAGATGGTTTGAAGCGCGGGCAGATACTTAGCTGGGTCAGTGAGAGTTAGTAAGATAGCGTCGGCTTATAGGTAAATGGTGGAACTACCACCAGTAATGGGTACTCCGGTAATGAGACTTGATCTGCCGATCACTGCCGCTAAGGGTTCTACGGCCAGCAGGAACAGTAACAGCAACAGGGGGCAGTCCTGACGGGTCCCCCTCCTGATAGAAAAGACGTCAGATAGAAACCCACCGCAATTGACGTGCTGTCGGCGAGCCATATAACAAGCGCTCCTTATTAATAAAGCTGGTCCCGAGTCATAACCGTTTTAGAGTTTCAAAAAGGTACCACCACTCTATGCGATCGAATGCCTTCTCAGCATCCAAGGAGAGGGCAAGGGCCTCCTCCCGAGAGTCCTGTGTCGCCTAGAGAGCGTGGAGCAGGGTATGTAAATGGTTCCTCGAATAACGGCTGGGGGCGAAACCCACTTCCGTATGATGTATGAGAGATGGGATGACCTTTTTGAGGCGGGTCGCTTAAATTCCTGCCAGTAATTTTACACCTTCGTTGAGGAGGGATAAGGGGCAGTAACTGCCGCAAAGGAGGGGATCCTTACCTGGTTTGGGTAGTACTACTATGGAAGCTTTGTTGGTGAGAGGGTGTAAGGGAACCTGTCTGGTTCGCCCCGCGGAAGGCCTCACATAGGGTGTCTACCGTATCCGCTCCCGTCCATTTATAGAATTCTGCAGAGAATCCATCCTACCCAGGGACCTTATGGTAAGGGAGTTTGGCTTTTGCTTGTTCGATCTCCTCTTTGCTGATGTCCTCTTCCAAAAGAACCCTGCCAGCCTCCGAGAGGCTAGGTATGTTTGCCTTCTCAAAGAAAGTGGTCAGCTTATTCTGGTCTTCCACTGTTTCGGCAGTGTAGAGGGTCTGATAAAAGCAACCGAACTTGTCCGCTATCGCCTTGGGGTGTGTAATAAACGTGCCTTCAGTGCCATGCAAGGCCGGATTGGCCAGCGCCGCCTTTCTTTGGTGGAGTTGAGCAGCCAATAATCGTCCCGCCTTCTCTCCATGCTCATAGTGATGACCTTTCAATCGCTGTAACGCATATGCTGCATTATTGGAGCATTAAGCTCCATTTTGGCCTGTTCCAGGCGACGTCGGGTGGAGGGGGAGGGAGTTGGGGTGTATTCACAGGTAGTCTGGGCTATGCAATCTTTCTGAGCTCCCTGTTTGTCACGCCTCTGGCATTGGCAATGGTAGCGTCCCTCATGATTTGGCCCTTTATCATCGCCTTCACCGCAGCCCACAACAATTGAGTTGAGGAGACCGAGCCCTTGCTGTTGAGTAAATAAGGGGTTCGGGTCCTGCATGGCCTGCGTGCTGAACGAGTGCAGTGGGGAAGGGGGAGGGTGGGGAGCCTAGGGGGGCCAGCCATAAGCAGCCAGGGGTGGACAATACTGGTTGGAATGTTTGGACATTTCATAGGGGAATGGGGGGAGCATTTTATGTCAGGGGGAAACTGAGAGGAGATCGGGGAGGGAATATGTGGTAGAACCAAGATGAGTGTGTCCCAGCATGTCTCAGGTTGAAAGAGAAAGGGTGGGTGACTGCCACGCTGTAGCCGATAGCACTGGAGAGAAACTATGGGGTCTCTGTGTCAATATCTCAAGTCAGCCCTGTGAGTATCCCTGAGGAAGGGGATGGGGGGGGGACTTACCTTCGAGCTGGGGTCGACAGATGGGGCATGGTAAGTAAGCATTAAGGTAGGTTGGGGGCCTGGGATGCGGGAGATGGAGGGAAACAGTGTGCTGCCTGGGAATCACCCCAGGGTAATGGACGATTATGTAGGGGAGGGACATGGAGTGGGGTCATGCGGGCTCCTTCATGGTATGGCCTCCAGTGGGTTATGATCGGTAACAGTCTCTGACCGACATGACAGGTGGAGAAGCCCCAGAAGAAAGGATGGGATCAAGAGGCGGGTCTATACCCAACAGCATAAATCAAGCAACGAATTTAAGACAAAACATCTCATAAAGTACTACTAACAGTGAACATACTGGCCGGGGCAAGTTGCAAACAGAAACATATGAGGATCACATGAGGTAGCCAGCTTACGCTATATCCTGAAGCCCCGTCTGAGGCAAGGCTCCAGAAATGACGGGGTACGCCCCGTGATTTAGATGTTTTGGTAGCCCTATGCGTAGGGGTATACAATATCAACAGTAGCGATGAGAGCAATAACTACAGTGTTAGCAACTTCCACCATAACAGAGGTAGATTGAGACTGGGGGAGGTGGGCAGGGCACTTAGCTGTCCAGCGGGGAAGTACTCGCTCCGGACTGGTGGACAAAGTTTCTCGGCTTCTTCGGAGGTTCAGCACTGCGGACGATCCGTGGTCGGTGACGGTTTCAAAGGGGATCGGGATTTGTCTCTGCCTTGATCCTGGGTGATCACAGCCTGAAGAACATGTTCTCGGCCTTCCTGTGATTTCAGTGAGCAATCATAGGTCCTTCCCCTCTTCTGCGATGCAGTGTGGTGGGGGGGAGCAGAAACAGAGGGAGGATCTCCCAGGGCACGGGAACCTGGTCTCGGGTGAGCAGAGGTGTGGTCCATGGGTTGCATAGCAAGGTCGTCCAGAAAGGAGCTAAGGTCTGCAAGTTCAAGGAAGTCCCTTGATTTACCATCCTGGGTGATCCTCATACGAGCAGGCTCAAAAAGACCAAATTTGGGGCCAGATGTAGAAAAGGGTTTTACCCATTCTGTGTCTAGGGGAAAAGGTGTTCGTACATATGGCCCTTGATGTCCAGCTTCCTTAGTTGTGGTTGTAGGGCTAAGAATGCTTTCCGCTTCTCATTTGTTACTCTTGAGAAGTCCGCAGCCACCTGTATTTCATGACCCTCTAGGGAGTATGGGCCTTGAGATCTAGCCGCAGAGATGGCTTGGCGGGCCTTCTCATGGCGGAGGAAGCATGCGATGATGGGGCGAGGCCGTCCAGAGGTCGCTTTATGTAAAGGACCAATTATGTGGGCCCTTTGAAACTCCAACGGCGGGGAGAAATCCAGGCCTGTGAGTTCAGGAAAGAAGTTTTTAAGAAAGGCATTGACATCTGAGCCTTCCTTCTGTTCCGGTATACCAAATAAACGAACATTGCCTCTCTGGCTCCTGTCCTCCAAGTCTGTGATCTTTGCCTGCAGGAACTGCTTCTCCATGTCTTCTACTGGCATTGCCGCGATGTGATCCTCGATGGTCGTGTGGCGTTGATCCAGGTCCGTTACCCTCACTTGGAAACAGGCTATATCTGCCCATATGGAGGTGGAAGCCACAGAGAGGTCAGAGATGTTCGAGTCCATTGCCTCTAATTGCTATCCCATTGTAGTGATTTCCTGCAGTATGGGGTCAGTGGCATCGGCTGAGTGGGGGTCAGCCGGTGGAGTCGTGGAGCAAAGAGGGATTTCGGTAGTGCAATAGCTTCAGAGAACAGCTGTTGGTGGGAGTGTCTGCCTAACGTTTTCTCGCTTGGCATCGCCACCCGGAGAGAAGGGGTCCAGGGGAGGATCTTCAGGACATCTTTGTGACGACAGGGCTATGTTGTGGCCGTGCGAGGGACGTAGGTGTCTCCTACTAGTGGCAAATCCAGCACAATGACCCCTCAATGTGCTCCGCGGTGTAGGCCTGGTAACAAAATAAATCCAGCAGCAATAGGGCTATGTGGCAGTATCCGCTCTCTGGCTGAGGTGGGTAGCCAGTCTATGCAGCTGGGGCGGCAGGAAGCAGTAGAGCACCCCCTCTCATGCGCCGCAGACTCCACGTGGCCCGCTGGTGAAGGTGTCCTCTGGTGGGTTCGGGATGTCTGCGACCTGCCCACCGGAGCGTAGAGCCTGCTCAGGTGCGGGGAAGAAGACGGCAGGCAGCCTCTTCCCGTCTCTCCCTCCGCTCCCACGCATTCTCCGGGAGCTCGGGGGAGCCTCAGCTGGATCTCCGGGGGTCGTCGAACGTGGGTGGGCCCCAATCTACCACATGCGACCGGGCGCAATCCGCCCGGCAGCTTCTCTCACCTCGTGTCCTCTCCGCACGAGGGGAGAATCCAGGCCGCAGCTCCTCGTGTGTCGATGGCTGCGGTGCTGCAGCAGCCCCTTCGCTGTCCGTAGGTGGGAAGGGGACCCCTCCAGGCACCCGCGGCCTGTGCGGGCAGGCAGCACAAAGCAGGGGGAAGAACCCCTGGTGATCGGCAGCCCCTCCGTGCCCCCGGGCTCAGTCCGGCCCGCAGAGCTCACTATTCACCATTTCCTTCGGCGGCCAGACCACACCCCTGCCAGTTACTTTCTCATCGCTTCTCACTAGTCTATATTTAATTACATCACTAACATTCTACTCCTATTATGGTCATTTATTAACATAATATGCCTCACTTCTCCCCTCTGTACAACAAGATGAAAATGAGCAAGAATAACACCAAACAGCCTAGGAAAATGAGAACGAGAAATTACCTAAATTGAGCTCTACAAGCTTGTCAGTGTTCTTATTTGTTACTAAATGAACAATGAATGAATTTAATATTCATGCAAAAGTTCACTCATTAATGAATATGCCTGTAAACAGTTAACATGTTACGAAGTCTAAGTACAAAGGTTTCCTTACAAATATATGACTTTTCCTCTCATCATACATAACACAAGGGGATTGATATTATTTGCAGCCTCATTTGCACCTACATCCTTTCCATCTGTTTCGTGTAACAAGGATTTATGATAAAGAAGTGCAATTCTATTTTTATTTGAAATTCTGCCATTTTGTGTTTTGACTGAATTGTTGAAAAGTTTGGCAACTTTCGTATCTCTAGTGAACTTGGACCAATCTCCACATCCAGTAGATGCTTTAATCCTTAGCCAAACACCCAGCTTAATTGCAACATTCTTCATGTTTTCTGCTTGTAATAACTCTCCTTCTCCACTCACTGGAACATTGGTTACATACCCTTTGTTCCATGTCATCCAACCTAGGCAAACTTTAGTAGATGGAGTCCTCCCTTTCAGCAGTTCAACAAGAGATTTTCTTTGTTGTGGAATGAGGTGACATGCAGTATCCTGCAATTCTACTGGACATTTCAGTTTTCCAATGTAAACCATTTGATCTTGCTAACTGTATAACGTTCTTTAATATCTTAATCATTCTCTCAATTGTACCATTGGTTTGTTGGTGTTATAAAGCTGACTTCTTGTGAAGTATATCAGAGTCACTCAAGTAATCTTTCATCTCGCTAGAACAGAACTGCAGCCCTCGGACTCAGATAATCTTTATTCGGTATACATTAATAGTATAGCCATAAAAGCATACATATATATATATATATATATATATATATATATATATATATATATATATATATATATATATTAAAATCAATAAAATCGTAAAATAGTTCACAGTCTAAAATCATCATTTTGTATAATAACAGCCACATGAAAAGCACTGAGTGCAAATACAAGCTTCAGGAAGATCGCTTTTGCTCTGAAAGCAAAGTTGTACCTATTGGTGTAGAACAGGTCTGGCCTCTGGAAATAGCAAATGTACTTCCCTACCAGCTTCCTCAGGCGAGTGGCGCAAGATAGAAATGTATACATCATCAAACAGATGTCGTTCGACTGAAGGAGCTGTAAATAGCACAGCACAGATCTACATTGTCTAATAGTCAGGTACTTCTGTAAAGGAATTAGAAACTGTTCCAGAGTGAGCGTATGTATTTGGCAAAAAACAGAAAAGAACTGCAACACAATTGTCTGTAAGTAAATATCTAGGGAAACTTTCTCTCTTGAATATATTCTCAAGATCTCATATGACAGCCGCCGGGGAAATGTCCCTTTTACAAGGCACATCTATCTATCTAGAATACAAATCCATTAAAACAAGAACATATGGATTACATGTTCTCTTCATACGGCTCCTAAAATGTCCATAAAGACTTGTTCCCATGAATAGGAAGGAAGTTTTTGACAAACCATGGGTGTATTTGTAACTTTCAAACCTTTATCACATGAGACATGTTAGACATGTCAGCCGAAAGGTGATTTTCCCTCAAACATTTTGCCTGCTTGCATCCATTTTGTCTGGATTTTTGCTCTGTTGGCCTTAAGACTCTGGGCACTTTACTACTGCGAACCAGTGCAAAAGTGCATGTGCGCACTCCCCTAAACATGGTTTGATTGGCATATACCTGCTTGGCATATTTAATTTACATGGCAGACCCTTGTAGAGTGATATACCATATACCTATCACCTCTAAATTAAATGCTACCAGTGGCCTGTACTACTTATTGTGCCACCCACTTAAGTCGCACCTTACAAATGATCCCAGGTCTGCCAATGTAGCCTGAAGGCAGTGTCCCACTGCCATGTCAACCTGGCATTTAAAACCCCTTGCCAAGCATTAAACTCCCCTTTTATTACATATTAGGCACCCCTATGGTAGGCCCTAAGTAGCCCATATGGTGCTGTGTAATCAAAAGGCAGGACATGTACTTTTTAGTTTTACATGTCCTAGTAGTGAAAAATTCTCAAATTTGTTTTCTCACTGAGAGGCCTACTCCTCCCATAGGGAAACATTGGGGCTTCCTTATTAAAATTAATAAGTTGTAATTCCTAAACCAGATGTAGTAGGTATGTCATATCTGATAGAGATAACTAGCTGCAGATTCCTTATTTTAGAATTCTTCCCAGGGGTCAGACTGGATCCGGAAACTTTTCTTCAGCAGTACTTCTGCGCAATGGTAGAGGGTATTGAGCAACTCCGTAGTGACGTCATCTCCGGACATGACAACAGCGGAGTCCATTTACTCCCTCCCCAATGCACTGATGTCAGTTTGTTCTTTTTCCGTGCAGCTACGCGGATCTGGAGAGCAGTATACCTCTGGCCCTTTAAGTCTTTCACCCTGTTTTTTGCAGGTAATTTTCTGTAATTTTAATTTTTGTAGTGTATATGCCTTCAGGTTCAAGCCCTATGGGTCCTGTGCTTGACATATGTTGGCCATGTACCTACATTCGGTGTGTTTGTGGTGTCTAGGCATTCGCCACGACGATTGGGATGCCTGTCATCAGCTGAAGCCCAAATCCCTGCGGGAGCGTCTGATGTAGCTCCTGGTGGCTTGTGCGGAACAGTCCTTATCTTGGAGGCGTTGGAGTCTGTCGTCTTCGTTGTGGTCCAGGGAGCGCACTCGGAGTCGTTCACGTATGGCTCCTACAATGTCCCCTGGTCCATCGGCGTCTTCAAGTAAGTGTTCCCCGGCAAATTTACGTCTTTCGACGTCACCGCTCTGCGCACCTCTCCTCAAGTGCAGTCTGCGCTGGAGTCGACCCCTTTCTTTCCACCCTATCCCGGCACCGGGGTGACTCTGACCCAAATGCAGAACTACTACTTGTCCCTGCATACTATTTTGGGGTCTTCCCCTACCTCTGGAGCACCTTCGGGCCCTAAGGAGGTGACGAGTGCTCTGATGGGGTCTCCACCGGCGATTTCGTCCTCTGTGCCCATTCAGCCTCTTGACTTCAACTGGAGTGGGATCGGCGCCGATGCACGGCCTCTTGCAGCCACCATCGTCTGCGCTTGATCCTGTGCTACCGACACCATCCACAGCGCCTGTGGCTCACTCGACTTCGCTCGACGCCCCTATTGTAATTTCTCCGGAGTGGTATGACCCCGCTTCCGAGGAGGCTTCCCCCTCTCGATGTCAACATCGACAACGGAAGCGGCTCTCTTGATCCTCCTCCAGAGGTTCCTATACATCCTCAGCCCCCTTTTTCAGGTCCCATTCCATTTTCTCAATCGGACTGGGTGCTTGACTTAACCAATGCGAGTGGCCTTGATTCCTCACCATTGCCCAGCCTACTCTCGTCCCCTGGTTTGTGCGACTGAGGCAAGTTCTGCTTTCGCAGACATTTAGAGACTGGTGGCTGAAGTATTGCACTTACAGCTTCCTCTTGTGCAATATCAACAGATCCGTTACTGGTTTTACATCCTGATCAGTCTTCTACTGAACCGATCCTTCAGTATTGTGAGGCTCTTTATGACATCCTCTTGGTTGTTTGGAACCAGCGTGTTTCTGGCCCCCCTGTGGAGCGTGCTATCTCCCACGGACACCGGCCTGCACAGGAAGATCCATTATGCCTTCGCTGCCACCCAACCACTCAGAGTTTTGTGGTACAAACTGCTTTGGCTGCATATGATGAGACACAGATCTCTCCTTCCCCGCCACAGTGGGAAACCAGATAGCTGGATACTGCTGGCAGGAGGATGTTCACCTCCTCTAGTGCTGCCTTACGTTCCACTAACACCTTCTGTGTGATGGCTCGCTTCTCCCATGTTCTATGGGATTAATTGGAGCGTTTGTTGCCAACTCTATAGAGGAAGCTTGAACTGCTCTTCTGCCCTTGACTCATGGTTCGCTCTGCTATGGAAACCACAGATTCCGTTGGTCGGCTGATGGCTGCATCAGCTCCAATATGACAAAGGGCTTTGCTAAGACCTTCTAATTTTTCGGCTTCAGTAAGGGATTCCTCACTTGACATGCCATTTGATAGCAAATCTCTTTTTGGCACACACTCGGATTCTGCTTTGCGCCACTTTAGATATTCTCATGGTGGGGACTTATGTTCTGAGTACCATCTCCTACACAGTTGCGTGATGTTTTGAGTTTCAGAGGTCCTTGCGGGTGTGTTTCTATGCATGCACACCTTTTGCTGTTATGTTGTTTCTTACAGTTGTCTGGATTTCCGTTTAGCTCCAGAGTGTACATGTGTTTTTGCAGAAGCATTGTTCTTAAAACTCAACTACCTTATATGGTGGACTTTTCCACTTGCACTGGTGGTGCTGTGCCCCATTTAAGTTCTGCGGTCACATAGCCGCGTAGAGCGGGAGCTCTACTTCTGAGGCATGGCCATGAGCCCTTCTTATCATTTGACCTTCCAAAGCTGTGGATCGCCTCCATATGTCTTGGTCTTTTCTTACCACATATGGTGGTTCTCTTTTTGTTGTGCTTTCAGACGAAGTCTGCCTCTCCTTAATTTTACCTATAAGTGGGTCGCCTACAATCTGTTTCTGTGGAGATTGGGTTTAACCATGGCTCTTTCGAGCATTGTGGTGTAAGCTATTTGCTACATTTTCCTTCTTCTTGTTCCCAGTTGGGATCTTTTCTTGTACTAATAAGGAAGCAATTTATTACCTATATTATTTTAGGATTGATGTCCATCACTGCTGCATTACCATTCTTCTTCCACAGGAGGTCTTTTCTCACATGTTTTCTATGGGATTCATAATGGACATTGTCTATGTTTTTCTTTCGGATTTCATGTTCTGTTCGTGTTTGTCCACCTGCTGCACCACAATTGGTGGCCTTTGAAGGTTCCAATTTTGCCTTCCTCCTGTCTTTGTGGGTGACTGTGTGACATATACCTTGTGTATTAAAAATAAAAAAATAAAAACAAAGAGCAAAGGAACACGTTTAATCAATTTACTCGATTACCACCCAAGCCCACTGAAGTAGCTCCTTGAGGGACATTGCTTTGGATGCTATTATTCCCCGTGGCATTATGCTCACGGTCACAACCCTTCACACAGGATGATAAAGATTCTGTTTCAGGTGTCTCTCTTCAAGTAGCCCAGCGTTGATCTCTTTCTTACCTATGCTGTGGAATCACATACTGTTTTGTATGTAATTCTTGGCAGGATTCTTTGACATTTCACTTCATTCACCTACAGCTTTCTTGGTGGACTTCCTATTGTTTTCCATTGTCCACTGTGATTGCTTTCTGATGTATGCCACCATACACTCTCTGATATCTATATATTACCTTTGCCGGTATTCCATCCATAACCCGTGATTCTGTTGGTTGTCATCTGGTCTGTTATTAACCCTTTGAACCATCTTTCTTATACTCAGGTTTACATTTTAAAGGCACAAATGCAGTGAAATCTAATTGGTAATAACAAATGTTCTACTATTCTATGATCCCACAAGTCTCCCAATAAAAATGGTAACTCACGTGTGTGGGTAGACCTAGTGCTCGCAATAGGAAACAGCCCAAAACGCAACATGGACACAGCACATTTTTCCACCTAAAACTGACCCTCTTCTTCCAATGTGGGTAGCTCTAGATTTTGCACCCTAGGTCAGCTGGGACTTGGAGACAGCAAGCCAACCTGTATATTGTTTAAAACCTAAGGGTATCCTGGGTAGGCTAACTTGTGTGGCTCTCATAGCATTTTGTTACCCAGAATATCTTGCAAACCTCAAGCGTTGACTAAAGAAACACATTTCCCTCACATTTTTGTAATGGAAAGTCCTAGAATCCGCAGGAAGCTACAGACTTCTTTCCACCCAGCATTTCCCCAAGTCCCCCCATAAAAATGGTACCTCACTTGTGTGGGTAGACCTAGTGCCCGCAATAGGAGGCAACCCAAAATGGAATATGGATGCAGCACATTTTTCCACCCAAAACTGACCCTCTTTTTCCTAATGTGGGTAGCTCTAGATTTTTGACCCTAGCTCAGCTGCCACCAAGGGAATCCTAGCCAACCTGTACATTTTTTTTAACTAGACACTTAGGGGTATCCAGGGTAGGCTGACTCTCACCACGTTTTTTTAACCCAGATTCTCTTGCAAACCTGAAAAGTTGACAAAAACAAGAAAACTCTGTACTCCCCTGGGTGTCTAGTTTACGAAAATATTCTGAGTTAGTAGATTTTCCCTAAAGACAATATACACCCTGGCAGGGAAAAGCAGAAAAGACAAATGGTACTTCACAACCATCCATTCCTGAAGTACACACGCATGCTGGTTGGCTTTGTCACAAGGATGAGTGATCGTAATTTTACTAACAAGAGGTTTTCCAAAAATGACACTGTTAATAATTTAAAGGTTAAAAAACGAAACCAATGAATCGCAGCTCGTGAGCTGTAATGCCACATGAAGACACCAACCACCTCACAGGCCATTAAACACACATTTCATATGTGACGCACACAATACCATTCACACCACCAGGCGCGGGTCCAGCATATTTCAACACTCACATCAAGAGACAATGTATACCCTGGCAGAGAAAGATAGAAAAGACAAATATTACAGCACAACCATCTATTCCTCAAGTACACACACATATTGGTTGGATTTGGCACAAGGGTGAGTGATGGTTCAAAAATAAAATATTTTATTAATAAAGGATATCACAAAAATAAAATACGCTGTTAATAATTGAAGGTTTGAAAAGCTGAACCAATTACTCATAGCTTCTGAGCTGTAAAGCTGCATCAAGGCAGCACCCACTTTACAGTCCATTCACACACCTTCATACATGACCCACACAAGACTACTCACGCCACCAGCCGCAGGTCCAGCACAATACAACACTCACATCAACAGACAGCGCCATTAAAGGGCCCATCACTTTCATATGCCCACGTGACCGACACAGCAGTCACACCGGCTGACTGAGTGTGTGGACTGGCATGTGGCTAGCAGTATGTGTAGTGACCAGCAACAAATCACTACTCACACACCGCCAGCCAAAAGCCAGTCCACTCACACCGCAGTTACTTTTTTTTTTTTTAACAAACAAGAACACGCAAACCAGTTGGAAGTAAATACAAAACGGGAACTACAACCACAACAGCTCTAACTAAATACATCACACGAATGCCAACCGTGAAATCTGAACAAAAAATATAAAATGATACAGACCAGTCAGTTCAGTTTTACACTCATTGTTGCTCCCAAAAACTGTGTTGCGTGTGGTACTGTCACTTAGGTTCTCATGTCCTAAAGATACTACTGGATTCGGGTGGCAGAATGACCTGTACTGCGGGGGACTGGGTCTGATTCTGCACCATGTGGCACCTGTCGGCTTGATCTGGGTTTGTTCCAGCTAACTAGCAGTGCCTCATCTCGACCCAAGAGCACGGATGATTGGGGCAACCGGGCGCATGACATACATGACTCCTCAGGGGAATCCTGGTCACTCAGATCTCATCCACTTGTCTCAGGTACATTAGCCTCACATATGCAAGAACAATCAGAGGCAGAGTAACGTTCAATAGGGTTTTATTGAAATAACTGCATCTTAGATAATAATGCATGTATTGCAATAACTAGGACAATGAAGCACAATAAGATTAAAATTATGACAAGGAGAGTAAAACACAAGAATAACGCTATCATACTGTCACTAAGGTGTGTAGGGATAGTTCCTACCTAAGCTATGTTAGAGCACAGCATGTTGAGCTCTAATTCTGCCTTTCAGGTTCCCCCTGGGAAGACATCATCCCCCATACCTGACCAAGAGGCCTGTAGTCTACATAAGCAGCTGTAGCGAAGCGATCAGCAATCAGCACTCAGTTATGGTCATCTGGGTGGAATCTCCCTCTAACGTACATGGTAGTAGTGTTTTTATAATAAAACATCTGATGTTCTAAGAAAGGATCCCCACGTAAGAGTATGTATGTTTCTGTGAACATTAGAGACAACGTGTACCACTTTTGCCAGCAACCTATCGTACTGCAGCCTTGAGAAAAGCACAGAGTGAAAGAAATGACTTATTTAAGAACACAGTGCTGACCTAGGCAAAGAACAACTAGATAGAGAAAATAAAACAAGACCGCAAATGTGGCTAATGTTAAAATAATATAACAAAGCTAAATAAAATATATCTAGGTTAAAGTGCACAGCGACAGGCCTAGTTTGCTAAAATAACACGTATAAAACTATAGCTGAAATGGCTACACGACAGTACAGTCTAAAACATGCGGGAACACACAGCCCAGGTTTAGAAGGACACTCTGGGCAGTGCATATGACTCTCCTTCCGAACGCCTCTTGGCTTAAATAAAATTCAACATCTCTTACAGGAATTGTATTTTTTGGGTGTGGGAGGAATGTAATAAGCAAAGTAGCGATCTTTCAATTTAGCCACATCCTCCACCCCTCTAACTCTAGGAACACTTGGCTGTTCCACTACAACACAGCTGCCTATCACAGACAGATGAAACTGAACAAATGTCATCTTTGACTCTAGGGAACAATCTTTAAATACAACAAAAACATTGAAGGCTGCTAGATTAAACTAATGTATATCCAACGTCTTATACCAAATGTAAGTCTTACGAATAGCAGTGTTCCAACCTCTGATCTACTCTATCTACACCACCCATGTGCTTATTGTAGTCTAAAATGCACACAGGTTTGCGCACTTCAGCAACCTGACCCCAAAGTCACAGGTAAAGTAATTTAATCATGAATGGTAGTTAGCATGTAGACATTTCTCTTGTCTGCAAATTTCACAGCTAGCAGTTCATCACTACAGAAGGCACTGCACTGTCCCCTCAGTTTTTTTTTTTAAACAAACAAGCTCCTTTGGGTAACCTTTACGGTTAGAGCAGACTGTGCCAAAAGCAACAGCGTCCACTTTAAACAATTCCCTGAAAATTGCACAACAGTATAGAAGGTATCTTTGTATAAATGGTGACCTTTGTTAAAAAGTCTCCTACCAAGTTCCCACACAATTTTCTCACTAACTCCAGAAGTCGACAGACAACCAGGGGGGTCAATAGTGGAATCCCTACCGGTGTAAACCCTGAAATTATAGGCATAACCTGTACTACTCTCAAACAGCATATACCTCTTAATTTCATAACATGCCATCTTGCTAGGAATGTGCAGCCTAAAAACCAAACGGCCCTTGAACAGGACCCAAGACTAATCCACAGCTATTTCTTTCCCTGTAACAAAGATCTCTGAAAATCGTTGTACAAAGTGATCAGGGACAGGCTGAATCTTAAAAAGCTCAGAATCAGGGTGATCCTGTGGCAACGCTGAAGCATTATCAACAAATTGCAGCATCCGAAGCAGAAGATAATACCAATAACGACTCACGATTGCAGGAAATATGGCTTTTGCCATCAAGGGACTGGTAGACCAATATAAAGACAACAACGGCTTCCTTATCAAGCCCATCAAAATTAAGTCCACTTCTTCAACTCATCTGGATCCGTGGGAGTGCACTGGGTAGCTCTAGAGCGGGACTTAAGTCTGACACTTTTGTCCCTCAAATACTGTTCAGCTTACATATTAGTCTGTTCAGCAATCGCATCCAAAAATACATTTTCCATAAACCACTGAAATAAATTTATAGTCAAAAAGTCTTCAGTATTTATTCTACACCCTGCAGCACCAGTAAAGGCAGGCAACACTGCCTGCACCATTTTTAAGGCAACCCAGAGTGCCTAATAATACGTTGGCCGATCTGGAGGTGGGAGGGTGCAGAAACAGCCACAACATTTACCCCCAAAAGGGGAATGACCCTTGCCCAAGGAGCTGGGCCCCACAACAACATTGTGGCCCAAAAAAGAAATCCCTGGTGTCTAGTGGGCATTCCTGCTGCGCGATCATATCCCCATGCGCGATTGTGCAGCAGGAATGCACTCCAAAGAGACATAAGGCCCGATTATGACCTTGGCAGTCTATTGACCGCCAGGGTTGCAGTGGCGGTGGTCTGACCGCCACGGTTGTGCCGCGGTTGGGCCACCAGCTCCACTAGGACACCGCGATCTGATGGGATGGCAGTCCTGGCGTTCCTAATCTGCCAGGCCAGTGCCGCCCTGGGGATTAAGACCCCCCCTCTCCGCCAGCATTTACATGGCACGGTTACATGGCGGTAGCACCGCCATGTAAAGGCTGGCAGAGACTGGGTGCAGGGTGCCGCAGGGGGCCGATGCACTTGGCATGGGCAGTGCAAGGGCTCCCCTGGCCAGCCCCATTGCAAAGTTCACTGTCTGCTTTGCAGACAGTGAACTTTGCGACGGGTTCTGGTGCACCCTGCGCACAACAGCATTGCTGCTGGCTTGATTAGGAGCTGGCAACAATGGTGTAGGCCATTTCCCGCTGGGCCAACTGGAAACTCATAATGGGGCCCGTGGGGACGTGGCTGCACTTGTGGCAACCTGCCCGTCGGGACTTCAGCGGACGGTGTAAAACGTCCATCGAAGTCATAATGACCCCCATAGTCTCTTCCGCTGCCATCCCTGGTAGGGGTTCAGAGGGAGGGCCATGGAGGGAGCACCTGCGCTTCCTCCGTGGGTGGGTGCCAGGACGACTGGGAGCTGTCCTACGCACACGTCTCCACCGTGTCATTGGATGGCTCCTAGGTGTCCGACGCACGGAATGGGTTAAAGGCAGGAAAGGTTTGGATGTACGGTTCCGTGGCCATATAAAAATCATAATTTGCCTTCATATGCTATAATAATCAAGAATGAGTTTGTGGTAGCTTAATAGATAGTGATCGGTAAAGTTTGAGCTGGAATTACTCCACAGATACTGCGTCAGTTACATGATCCACAGTATTTGTTTTCTCCAGCTTCCATCTCTTTTCTTGCAGCAAGGACGGGAGCATCTTTAGATCGGTGGTGGTAAAAAATGTAAAACCTGCCTGACTTTCTTTCCTCTCTTGAAACGTCAGCCCTTCCTGGTGTAAGGGGGAACATCACTTACAATGCGGTAAATGCAACTAGATGCAATTACCACAATGCCTTCAAAACGCATATGCGTTTACCACGCATGCCTTTACAACGGATATATCTGTACCACGCATGCCTTTACAGCGCATTTAGTTGTAAAGGAATGAATGGTAAAGGTTTTAAAGGTAAGTACAGGTAAGTATTAAGTGGGTTGAGAGTGGTGTATGCATATGTAGTGTTTAGGGTTGGTAACAGTTATTGGTAAATGCATTTTTTAAGTTTTAGGGTGAGAATTGGATTTTGGGTTGCAAGGACATTTTTAGGTTTTAGGGTGGGTATGGGTTTTTATGTGGTAAGGGCATTTTTAGGTTTTAGAGTGGGCAGGGGTTTTGGGGTGGTAATGGTATGTTTAGGCTTTAGGGTGGGTATGGGTTTTGGGTTGGTAAGGGCATTTTTAGGTTTTAGGGTGGGTATGGGTTTTGGTGTGGTAAGGGGATTTTTAGGTTTTAGGGTGGGTAGGGATTTAAGGGTGGTAAACCCATTTTTAGGTTTTAGGGTGGGTATGGGTTTTGGGGTGGTAAGGGCATTTTTTGTATTTTAGAGTGCGTCTGGTTTTTTTTTGTGGTAAGGACATTTTTAGGTTTTAGGTGGGTATGGGATTTGGGGCTGTAAAGTGTGTTTAGGTTTTAGGGTGGGTATGGGTTTTGGGGTGGTAAGGTAGTTTTTAGGGTTTAGGGTAGGTAGTTTTTTTGCGTGGGGTGGAAAGGTGTGTTTGTGTGTGTGTGTGTGTATATATATAATAATGTGTGTTATACTTACCTCTGCTTATTACTATGTATATGCCTTTACCAACTATGCATTTACTACAAAGTTTTCGTGGTAAACATGCGGTAAAAGCATACCCGTGGTAAGTGCATGCGTGGTAATCACCATGCATGGATTTACTGCGTTGCAAAGGCATGCATTGTTCCATCATACATCCGGTGTAAGAAACAATATTCAGGTAGATGGCGCTAGATGATTAGAGCCAGTAATCTATACGCTTGTCAGTTGTTGTCAAATCCTGTCTATGGAAGCGGGATCGAGAAGAATATTAGATGTGAATGGGGTGGCCATTATCCACACGCCATACCTTGTCTCTGATGTACCCATAGGACGTGAGTCCTCCAGTCGGCATGCCCAGTTCTCCAATTTGGTGCTAGAGCGGCTCCACCATCCAGAGAAACAGCAATTAGGGCCTTGGAATTGCCCCCCCCCCCCCCCCCCCCCCATTCTCCTACCACTGGGCCACACAAGACTGCCTCGGCTCCCACCTCACTACTCCTGTAGGGGTGGAGGAGTAATGTAGTCAACGACGCTCTGCTGATCGTGTTGGGCTTTCCCTGCAACAGCACACGGCATGGCTGTGCCAGACTCTTCGCCCTCGGCCCGGCTGCTGCAAGGTGCCTGAGTCGGCGATGAGGCCCTCAGTCCTTTCTCTCCAGGGTCTTCAGATACCGCCGGTAATCTGATAGTATCCTGAGATGGCCGTGTCCTACAAGATTGAAAGGAATGCTCGGGTTGGTGCAGAGCCACTCTTCCTGGTCCTAACAAGGTTTTGCGAAGCCAGTAGGCTGCACGTTTTTGCTGTGCCAAGGTAGACATAAAAGCTTTGCCAGTGCTGGTCCGTGAACGGGTGCCAGTCATCCAATCAAAAGGATGATAAAGCATGTATGGGGGCAAACTCAAGAAGCAGGAAACACATCAAACCAGCAGCAAACGAATGAGAGTGGCAAAACATCCAACCAATGGTAAATTATGGGCTTGCCCATGACCTACTGTAAGCATTCTTATTGTTCACGTTTAGTCTTCAAGAACAGATAGCTAAAATCTTTCTGTTGATGGGACTTAAAAAAAAATCTCAGACATGTGTGCGGCTATTCTTTTCCAATTGAGGACTGAGCTGTGGCCATCCTTGTGCATTTATGAAGTATGACGATTGTTCTCGTGAATCGTATGTTGAACAAAGAGTAAGTTCCACGGAAAATTATTCATGTTTTTTGGATTTCTCAGAAGCTGAACCATTAGTACGTTTCTATTTTCAAACGTACTAGATCTGCTCTTGCTAACCGTTCAGTGGGGATGGTATTATTATTTACCTATTGAATCCAGCAACACCTATAGATGAGTTCCAAATCCCTTGCTTTGGTTCATCCAGAGAACGCACACACTGTAGAAAATTAAGGAAGAGCATGCCTAATGCTTTAAAAGTTACAGTATCGACCTGAGGCAGACAGCAAAGACAGGACATTGTCTTCCAAGGGAGCTGATCGGCAATTCTGTTGTTGCCTTTTCTGCAACCACGCGGTTTTGTAAAGGTCTGCAGGCTAGCAAGATAACAAAACATAAGTGAGACTGAGTATCTCTTCACTGGCGCTGCAATTTGATGTTGTGTTTTTTTTTTGTTTTTTTTTAATACTGCTTACACATTGAACTGTTAGGGACGATTGTGTTTGCCAATTTCCCAGGCGCATTAATGTTTTTATATGTTTTTTGATAGGTATCAAAAAAAGTGGCAGACCTCATTCTGGAAAAGCAGCCTTCTTATGTAAAGGTGAGAACTTCACTGTATTCTATTACATCTTAAAACGTTTTAGAGCTAATATTATTTTCTCGGTTTTGAGATTCTTTTTAGTTTTTGATACTTTCAAACTTGCAGTGTGAGAGAACATTGTCTGGTGTTTTCTTGTACTTTACCATACTCTGCTGAAAAATAAATAGGTTACAACTTGGATAACATTTACAGTGACAAACCTTTATATCCACCCAGCGGATCAAATCGTGCTACGATCAGAGCAATTCGTTCAGTGCTCATGTCAATATAAGATTGATGTGAATGGTTGTTAGTTTGATGGTGCCACAGTGTTTAAAATCTCAATAAGTCTGCAAGTCAATGACGCTCGCATTTTAAATGGTATGACTCAGTGTTATAGTTCTTACATGAATACTTGTCGTGAATGCAACATCTTGGTTAGAAGAACTGAGCAGTCATGCAAAAGTTCCAAACTTGTACTTGACATGTATTTTATTTCAGCAGAATGCATTTTGATTGGAAATAGAGCGTATGTATATATTTAGTCTTTTATTTAGTTAGTTTTTGTTGTGAGAATATATGAGAAGGAAATTTACACAGAAAAGTTTTTGAATATTTTTCAATACACTTTTGCATTGTAAAGGATGCAAGTTTCTGCAGTTCTCATTGTGTTTTTTAAGCATAGATTTGCAGACGAGGCAGCACTGCTGTTGTAAGATTCAGGCGGTTCTTCTTCTGTTTGAACCACAGTACTAACAAATCTTCAATCTCTCTCCATGTTGTTCCTGCACTAGTGTAGGTACTTGTACCAATGGTTCGAATATGTGTGTTTCCTGTCGTTCTAACTGCATTCATGCCTCAAAACCAGAGCTCTCAGAAGCAATGCTCCATGCCACCTCAGTTGACTCAGCTTCCTGGCACAAGATGCCATGCCTGGCAGACCCCAACACCAATGACACAGTGCTTTATTTGATCTACACTGAGACATCTGTGATGGTGGTTGAGAATAAAGTAATTTTTCCTGTGGTGGCCGCAACCACACTTTTCCTCCACACCTAAACCCTTTGTAGCCAGGTCCTCCTTGGCCGTGGCACCAACGAGACTGGTAGTGATAAGCCAGATGACTTGCTTCATGTTGAAAAGTTTCACATGCTGTCCATTGAGGTTGGAACTCTACTGCTTGAGACTTAACTCTACTTGGGTTCCAGGTCCTCCAGCAGGTGTTGGTACACTGGAAGAAAGCCCTTCGAAGCCAGCTATGTTAAGGTCTCTCGGCCAGATGTAAAAAAAAAAAAAAACCTTTTGCGTTTCTTAACGTTCTGAATCAGTATTTCAGGTCGCTAAGAAGTGCAAAACAGCCTTTTCTGATGTACAAATGTAGAAATCGCAATTTGCGATTCTCCTAGAATAGGAAATTCATATTCTGATGTACAAAGCCTTTCCTAAATGCGATTTGGACATTTAAGAAATGCAATTCCCATTGACTTGAAGTCGATGCTAACCATGTGCAATTTAAAAAAAAAAAAAAAAGCACTGTAAAATGCTTTTATTAAAAATTGCAACAGATCAAAATAGTGTGCTCTACATATGCACCACTATTTTTGGGGTGCGCCAAGGGGGCCTTTTGCCCATTGCCATCCTTGGTTTTGCGTCTCCCAAATACCGATTTCCTAGAAATCATTATTAAGGAAATGCAAAACCGTCCCATTGACACAAATACAATGGGATTCCTTATTTGCGATTTTCCAATAGCGAATCCTACTTTGTAGGAATATATATCAGGGAATCTGTATCTCTGTACATAGCATTTTAAATTTCATGAATAGTGATTTTTATGAAGTCGCTATTTAGGAAATGCAGAATTGCAATTTAGGACATCTGGCCCTCTGTAATGTAAGTTAGAAATCCCCACACTCAGTCTTTTGTTGTAATGTTTAAAGGGAAGCATGAAGTCCTTCGACGCTGATATTAAGGCTGTTTGTCTCAAGAACTTGAGTATAAAAATGCCCTAATGTAGTGGTCTGTTGCTTACATGTGTTAATACTAATTCAATTATGGAAAGCTAAGAGTTCTACCTCTTGCACAAATTTGACAGCTGTGCCTTACTGCCACCTGCCTTTTTAATATAAATATGCATTTAAGCTTATCCTCTGAAAAGAAGCTAATAACATGCAGGAAACCTATAGATATGGATGCAATAATGTTTCCTAACAACAGCAAATAAGAATGAAGCCTTCAGACAGAAGGCTAAGGACCATGTCACTGACATTCCTTGTTCAAGGCAGGTCAGTGAATCGAGCCACTTGATTGCAGCAGGACATGTGCCTGCAATTACCAGTCCCATCTTGATTGTGTGATCTGAGGGTCCAACTTGTAAACAACCATGTTTTCCCTTCTCCCTGATATTTTGGTATGCCTGGTATTTGTAGGTCCTGTGCTGAGAAAATGCCTATCTCAGTGTTTCAGGTTAGGTGGAAACCGATCAGGAAAACAGCAGCTGAGCATCACTGGCGTTAACAGAGGCTACGGCTAAAAATGTCCAGTTACTTCCCTGGGAGCCTGACAGTCCCCTTCGGTCCACCTGAGGGTATGCACACTAGTGCAGTGGTGGTTAGGAAGAAGATGTTCCCTCTGCCACCACCGCTTGACGTCTCAGCTGTGTTCTTCTTGGTCAGGATTGCTCTACTGTTAATTTTCCATCGCTCACACCCTACCTCTGTTTCCGGAGCTTCTGAAGTAGGTAAAGTTGCTCGTTTTAAAAGCTGAACAGCATGTCATACCCTTCTAAACAGGTAACTGCTTTACTAATAAGGAAAAACAGAGGTGTATTCTGGTCCACACTAGATGTTTTTGACCTGCAACATATCCGTCGCCTACTTCAGTGGTTCTTGCAGTTCATAACAATGATTAGTTACAGCTGGTAACTGAGTGGGAGCAGATCCAACAGTACTCCAAACTTTGGACCCCCCAAAATGTACCTCATCTGTTATCCTACAGCTTAGTAAGTGTGTCAAGGCACCTCCTCAAATATTTTATCAGCAGCGTAAAATAGTTCAATAAGTAACAGGGCCCACCTAACAAATTAGTTCTAGATCAATGAAAAGTTAGATTTTTATTACGAAAATGTAAAATAAGCAGTAGACAGCCAATGCCATAAAGGCTCTCAGATGTAAAGATATACAGAGTATGCAAAATCAGGAAAGATTCTAAGTCTCAATTGGCAGCCAGATCATCAGAAAATCGGACAGCATCCCTAGCTGCACAGGGAAGGGTTTCCAATACACAATTCTTGTTATAAAATTAGTCAAATTACAAAATCATTGTGGTGTAAGCAAACGTTCCAGTTCTTTAGCAAATTAGAACACAAACCTAATACACGTAGTTACCTTAATACATAAGCACCATTCCAATTCCTAAAAAAACTATTCAACACCATCTATGCTAATGTCATCCAGAAGTGTATGAACAAATATGAAACACTGAACAATAATACTTTCTCGCAGTCAATAAGCTCAGTGAGGACATGAATGAGATAGATGATTGTTGCAGTCTTAAATCTGTACCATGGAAAGTTCAACACTAGCAGGACAACTACTGCAGTGAAAATAAACCATTATTTCATTGTTTAACTGTGTGCTCTGAAGCCTCTGGAGAGAGGATGTGTACTGAGGGGGCAGAGGTCACAGGAGTGGGTAACAGAATTGCATCCATCTTGCTCCACTTTGTGTTTTATACAGAAATATGGCCTAACTCAAACATTTTAGTCCTTTCACTTCTATACATCAAAGGGAATTGTTTCAATTGTAGCTATCGTAATTCAGCTAATATATGAAGGAGTATGTGTAAAATGGCATGCTGTACGTTCTTATAGGTGCACAAAACATAAACTTGAAAAAACATTTAACAGTGGCAGCAAGCATTTTTAATGTGCCTGTCTGTCCGGATCAGTGAAAGTTAATCTGGTCTAACATGCCAAATCAGCTTTAATAACACAAATCACTCACCATTTGTCCTCAAGACAGCATTGGAAGTATTGAAAATATTGTAGCTTTCAAAGTGGCATTTGTAGGGCTGTAAAAGGCCCGTTTCAGTCTTTGCTTGTATCACTACCTCTATGAATTTCCAAAGACCATGGGCCAGATGTACAAACATTTTGTTCTGCTACTCGCAATTTGTGATTTTTTGCAAATAGAAAATTGCGAGTCGCAAAACAAAATGTGACAACGGTGTCAACCACACTGTTAGCGATTCGCAAATGAGTTGCAAGGGACTTGCCTCATCAATATTCATGAGGCTGGTTGCAGTTTGTGACCCATTTGTGAATGGCAACAGTCACTGGGATCGTGGCCTGCTGTGGTCAGCAGTCCACTGTGTCTGTAGTTCCTTTGTCAATAAAGCATTTTTTTTTTAAAAGCAGCCCTTTTCCTTAAAGGAAAATTGAGATGCATGCAAAAAACAAAAATGAAAAGTTACCGGTTATTTTTTTCAGAGTAGGCAGTGGTCCACAGGACCACTTCGTACTCTGAAAAATTGTTGGTGCCCCCATTCACAAAGGGGAAGGGGTCCCTTGGGGACCCCTTCATGTTTACAAGTGGGTTACCACCAGTTTGAAATTGGTGGTAACTGCGATTGTTTTGCGACCGCTTTCACAGTCGCAAAACAATCATACATGGGACAGCAAATCACAATTAGGAAGGGATGCCCTTGGCACGTCCCTTTGTAATTGCGAGTCGCAATCCCTATTTTGGGAGTCAGTAACAGGATACCAACTCGCAAAATAGAGATTGTACCATTGTGCGGTCGCAAAAGGCGAATTCCGCACAGACATCTTTCATTATTCACCTGGCAAGTGTAAACACAGGCAGAAAGGCCTTGATTTCTGTTAGACCTGACAGCCATAGGGTGGTTATCTCCCCAATTTTTGTCCTACCTCCCTCCACTTTTCTGACACTGTTGTTGCTGGTTTTAGGACTCTGCACACTTTACCACTGTTAATCAGTGCTAAAGTGCATATGCTCTCTCCCTTAATCATGGTAACATTTGTTCACTCTCAATTGGCATATTTGATTTACTTATTAGTCCCTAGTAAAGTGCACTACATGTGCCCAGGACCTGTAAATTAAAGGCTACTAGTGGGCCTGCAGTACTGATTGGCTTCCCACATATGTAGCCCCTTAACCATGTCTCAGGCCTGCCATTGAAAGGTCTGTGTGTGCAATTTCACTGCCACTCCAACTTGACTTTTACAAGTACTTGCAAAGCCTTAAACTCCCCTTTTTCTACATATGTCACCCCTAAGGTAGGCCCTAAGTAACCCCTAAGGTAGGGTGCTATATAGGTAAATAGCAGGACATGTACATATGTTTTATATGTCCTGGTAGCGAAAAACTCCTAAATTCGTTACCACTACTGTGAGGTCTGCTCTTTTCATAGTCTAGCATTAGGACTGCACTCATATACTTTTTGAGTGGTAGATTCTGATCTGAAAAGGGTAACCAGGTTATAATTAGTATGGCCAGAATGTGCCTTACATATTGTCTCCAGTCAACGTCTGGGCTAGGCTGGTTGACAGCTTCCTTGTGCGTTTCACCCAGACAACCACAAACACAGGACACT
Source organism: Pleurodeles waltl (assembly GCF_031143425.1). Lineage (NCBI taxonomy): Eukaryota > Metazoa > Chordata > Amphibia > Caudata > Salamandridae > Pleurodeles > Pleurodeles waltl. The sequence goes on from NC_090449.1 coordinate 900,811,532, forward strand.
CATCTGCATACTGAATGGGTCTTCCTGGGCTAGAAGGGTGAAGGGCCTGACACTTACATTTCAAAAGCTAGTGGACTGCCCTCACACAATGGCCTGCCAAACCCTCTACTGGGACCCTGGCAGACAGGACTTGCCTGAAAGGAGAACTTGTGCGCTTCAAAACCACTCTTTGAAGTCTCCCCCACTTCAGAGGCCTTTGTGGGTATATAAACTGGGTCTCTGACCCCACCAACTCAGACACTTCTGGACCTGCACTTGCAACCTGTCAAGAGGAACTGCCTAGCTGTGCAAAGGACCCATCTGGTCTGCTTTGCTGAAAAGGACTGTTGCCCTGCTGGCCTCTCACTGTGCTGAGAAGGACTCTGCCTACCCCAAATGTGCTCTCCAAGGGCTTAGATTGAGCTTGCCTCCTGTTTTTTGAAGAATCAGGGCAAAAAAAACTTCATCCCTTCAGGAAGCTTCTTGTGCGCCAAAAATCAACGCACGGCCTGCCGGAAAGGACGCACAGCCTGCCTTGCGACCAAGCCGAACTGGAGCAATGCAGCCCGACTTCCGAAGTGGAACTTCAACGCAGCACCTGCCTTGCAGCAGAAAATTTGACGCATTGCCTATCGGATCAATGCAACACCTGTACCTTCTTCCAGAATGTCAAGGATTTCCCTGCATCGTCCCTGGGTGTCAAAAAGATCCCTGCATCGCAGTGAGGCACCAAGACAGCATGCTGAAAAACGACGCAAGCCCCTTGCAGCGAGGAAAGAAACAGTGCATTCTGTGCCACGTCAGAAAATCCAACGCATACCTTATTTTTCCACGCACCACCTCCTCTGCGGTCGCTGTGCATGTTATTTTTTACACAAACCGGGTACTTCATGTAACCAAGATACAACTAGTGATTTCTAAGATTTAAGACTTTTAAAACTTGCAAAAGTGATATTTCAACTTGTGCTTATTGGATCTTTGTTGTTTTGACCTTCTTTTATTCAGATAACTATTATCTGTTTTTCTAAACCTGTGTGGTATATTTTTGTGGTGTTTTCACTGTGTTAGAGTGTGATTTATTGCTCAAATACTTGACACATTGCCTTCTAAGTTAAGCCTGACTGCTCTGCTCAGTGTCAAGCTACCAGAGGGTGGGCACTGGGTAATTTGGATTGTGTGTGATTTACCCTGAATAGGATTGTGTCCCTACTTGGACAAAGGTGTATACCTCTGCCAACTAGAGACCCCATTTCTAGCACTTTCTGACTTCAAAGTCCAACATTGACCTCACACAGATGTGTTTACAAAAAAACTAAACACAAATTGCAAAAACATAGTTTGCTGTATGTACTTGAGTCTCAAGCCTAAAGGGGATGGTCTCATGCTACACTGGTGGAGAGGTTTCTATATCCTATCCAATGATCCCCTTTTCAGAGGGTAAATCAAAAGGTAAAAGAGAAGATGACAGCTTCTACTCGTGATCGCTATGTGGCTTTGTCAGGTATTTTTCTTGAGCATCCTGCACATCTTCCTGGGATAGCCCATCTGGCATCATCTCAGTTTATTTCATGTTAGGTCAGTCAGGGCAACACACTGTAGATTTCTTTTGGCTCTCAGTAGTTCAGAAACACCTATGTAGCATTAGAGTAGTGAAAGCAGACAAGTGGCGCCCCACAAGTCTATGCTGAAATTCCACAGAGGAAGTCTGCATTAGGGGTCTATCATTGCCTTTCAGAGATGTAAGTATTTGAGTGGGATCCCGGCATACTTTTCCTTAATCAAACACATACAGGAAATATGGGCCAGTATTTCATAAGGATGAATCCGAGCTCTGGTGACCATCAGAATAGCTATTGAGCGGCATGAGACCCTGCACCACTGGAATCTTTAAACAGCGAGTCTTTCTCAAACCAAGACCTCTGAGCACTCAGCAAAGGGCTTGCTGTCAGTCGAAGCTTTCACAGCAGCCAGTGTTTCATCATCCAACCTCGTCTTGGAACGAGTAATCGCAGCAACAGTAGCCGTGGCTAATGCTGAGTTGTCTGCTTTGTCAGCCTCGGTGTTTCTTGCAACGTGTATTCCCACATGTTGATGGCCTTTTGTAACATGGATGTTTGGTAGCATCTCCTTTAAATCTGCTTACTTCCCCCACAGGAAACTGTTTAATGGCGTTTCCTTTTGAATCTCTGAAGCCATTCTGGCACCAGTGATGCAGGTATTCATTAATGGACTGAGCAAATTAGTATGAATCACACACAAGGAGTGTCATAAGGTCAGGATCCCTATGTTCCAGTGACAATATTAGAGCCTTAAGCTCTGTCAATTCTGCAGTGCAGTCCCCTAAGGGCTGGATTTTCTAAGGAAGGGGTCACCTCAGCTCTGGACACCTTAAGGGCTGTCCTGGCTGGAGGGTGACTCCTCCTTGTTCTTCTCATTATCTCCTCTGGACTTGCCGCCAAAAGTGGGGGATGTGTCGGGGGGAGAGGGGCAGGCCTCTCATTGGAAATTAACTATGCTCGTGTGTACCCCTTCTGCCCCTCCCCTTCAGATTGTTTTTCTAGTGTCTTATCTTTGTACAGTTTCTCCTTAATTTTGAAAACTGACTGTACCGTACATTTTCCCTTACGGGTCTAGGGTAGAAACTGACAACCCTTAATAAGGGTGGTCTTGTCTTTTGATTTTTGATGAGTGGCTGTGTACAGACCCTCTTCACCTGTGAAGAAGTTTACACCCAAGAATGTAAGTTCAGTGTTGGTAAACCTCAAAAATGGGTCATGGTTATCGAGCCAGGGAAAGTGAGGTGCAATAGAATCCTGCTCACCATCCCAGACCAGATTATATTGCCAATACATCTCTTCCATACAAGTGTCCTGTCATGTAAAGGGTTGTTTTTTTCTGAAAATTAACTGCCACACTTGGGCAAAGGTACAGCCCATGGATGTACAGTCTGTCTGTTTGTAGAGAATCCCTTCAAATTCAAAGATGTTTTCCATCACTGCCATTCTAGCACACTTTAAAATAAAATGGTGCTGCGTACTATCTGTCCAGATCTCCTGGAGCAAACTATGTTCCAGAACTATGTGCCTCTTCCTGCATACATGCTTTCTATATCCAAGCTTACCAACAATTTTTTCTCAGGTTCAAAATGGAGGTCCCTCAGTACAATCAAGAAATATTTTGTACCTTTAAGCTGTATTGAGGTTTTGTGTTCCAGTGTCCTCAGAATGCAGTACAAATTTATGAAAGAGGTTCTAAAATGGATCCTGTACCAAAACAGTTGGTCAGCCTGGGGTGGTCTCCTATTGTTGTGGGTCTTGGGTAGGGCGTGAAAAATATGGTGTAATAGTTTTTGTTGCTCAAGGAATTCCCCTCTCTTTCCATTATCCAGCTCCTGTTTCTTCCTCCTCAATCATATGACTGATTTCTACAGTAAGCCTGGGTGTGGGATCTGCATTTTTCTTCTTTCAGAAGTCATGTACCCGCTTGTCTATATTCCTCTCTTGTCTACAGGACCACAGCTCCTCTTTTATCTGCTAGTTTTAACACCACCTCTTTAAACTTCACTTAGTTCTCTGAATGCCTTTTTCGCCTCCTGTGACTTATTTTGAAAAGTTCTCCTGGTTTTCTAGTCCCAGCAAAAAATAAGATATACTGAAGAAGGAGAGGAAGCCATCTCTTGCATTGCAATCAAGCACATCAGACCTTGAAGAACAGAAGAATCGTGCTCCAAAAGGCTTTTAAAGTTAAAAAGGTTGTGACAAGGCAGCCCACAGCTTTCTCATGCACCCAAGGCAGACAGCAGTGGGAGAAGAGATATCATGCAAGCAGAACCAGTCATAGCTCCGAAAGAGCCAAACACCCAGACTCCATGTTCAGCAGAGGCAACATCATAATGCATAATCGGAGCAAACATCCAGTCCACCTGTGAAGAACAGGAACACCCAGTTGGAGGCCTGAAAGTAGCGAGACAAGGCACTAAACCATAGATAGGACCCAGGCAGAACCCAGTAGGGCAGTTATGGTCACACTAATGATGCAACACATTTAACATGTCTACGAGTGAGGAGTGTGGAGGGGAGAGAAATACTCTTGAGGAAAAAATCTACCAAGGACAACACAGAGCCAGCCAGCCCACCAGGCAGAGGGAGTAACACCGCCTTTAGGCTAAAAGAGCTCCAAGCTGGATAAGGTCCGGTCACAAAAAGAAACACCTGGGCCAGCCCACCACCCAACTCTATATCAAAAAAGTGGAACCCTAGAAAAAGCAGTTAGAAAAACAGGCTCTTGCCAAAAGGTAAATTGTTTATCAGAACGGACTCCCAACTCTCACAGCATGAGAAAGAGATTATTCTGGGCTGTTCTGGTAAGAAGCAATAGCCTAGATGTAGTTTTATGTCACAGAACTACTTGTAGCTCTTTCCTGTTTCTGGCACAGCCCTGAATAATCCCTTTTTATTGTGGAAGTGAAACACATTGGCTGTTAATATTGTACTGCCAAGAATTTGATATGAAAGAGCGGTCTTCAGCTCTCACAGCATGAGAAAGAGCTTCGTGGAGGGGGTGTTCCGGTAACAAGAAATAGTTTCTACCACAGAACTGCTTGTAGACTCTTTCTGTTGCGGGCGCAGCCCTGAAGAATCCTTTTTTGTTGTTGGAGTGAAACACATTGGCTGGTATCAAGAATTTGATATGAAATAAAGAACAGTCCTTTACGGACTCAAGCATTTGAACTTTTCCTCTTAGTTCCTTTGGGTTCTTTGAATGATTTTTACAATAGATTGTTTACATTGACTATTGTTGCTTCTCACCGTTCATTGTAACTTTGTGTTGTGGATAACTGCCTCAGTGAGGTGGGCAATAGGGACAGGGAATGAGGGATACTTTTTATGCAGAGATTATTCACTACTGACATTGCTTGCCACTGTTGTAAGTTCTGCACTGTCTATTATCACACCATACTACCAGTGTTGAAGTGTTCCTCGGGTAGAGCAGTGCCTTTATGAGTGTACTTCTGTCACAGTGAAGACCAATGTATTGGAGTTTAAAAGACCAACATATTTCCCCCACTTTAAGACCTCTGTGTATTCCGCGTTTTCATTGTGCTTTTGATTTACAAGGGTTTTGAAGGTGTTTAGGAGTAGTTAAAGGCAATAATATGCTGTGAAATAAAAACTGGTTCTCAGTTTTATATTTGACAAATCTAGTACCTTTTTCAATTGCTTCTGTTTCATTAATCAGACATGCTATGGCAGAGTGACCCTTGATAAAATTGATCTTGAATTCAATAGTCTTTTTGATTTTGTTTTAATGATCTGATAGACCCATTTGCAAGAAGTACATTAAATGGATTTTAGCAGCAAGTCGTTTTTATCCATTTCCTTCTGATATGATTCTTCTAAGTATATATTCAGCCAGAAAACAGCCTGTAATATTGGGAGGCCAATTACATGGGGCAGATATCATTGAATCTAACACCTCCTAGATCCTAAAAGATTACTCAATAACTTCTGAACAAATGGCATCACACCAAGTCATTGTGACTTTAGGAATAAGTAATATCCCGTTGCTCAAGGAAAGGTTATTTCAAAGAAAAGCAAACGAAATGTTTCTATAACTACAAGTTGAACAAAAAATGCATGAAACAGAAAGGAACTTTAGTTACTTAATTACAGCATAGCCATCTAGTTTAATATGAAAGCATAATGTCAATGTGCCTCCTTCAGCTTAGCGCTACAGTTCCAGACAGGATTACTTCGGCTCTTCTAGATTAATACAACGTACGGTTCTCGTTGGTGCAGTAGGCTCCCATATCAACTGCACTGATACTGAAACTGTGATGCTTAAAAACGAAAAACTTCTGTCTCCAACAGAGGTGCAAATTCACACCGGGCTCAGTAGGTGAGTGAAAGACGAATCAACGGTTTCTGACCGCTGGTTCATCTTTTGCTAAATCAGGCTTGCCTGATTTTTTAAAAGGAGCTGTGAACCCCACACCCTTAAGGCAGATGAAGCATATGACTGCACCCACATTTCTTCCCCGAAAAGATGTCATTGGCTTGGCCCATAACTGCGCATCTCTTTTTTGGTGGTACAGACATTGTACCTCCGAAAGTCTATCCACACATGTACTTGTATCTTCAGAATGGCACAAGAAAAAAGGAATTCCTTCATTTACATGTGGCACAACGACTGGAGATCATGCAGGTGCGAAATGTGTACCCGTGCGTTCAGTATGAAAGAAGGGGCAGGACAAGCTTTTTCAGACATTTCTTTGACGTGGAAGTGTATTGGGGTGCAAAACAAAAACAGATCAAACACCTGTATCATACCTGGGGCCACCTCTGTATCGTGCCCCTGACAGTACTATATGCAAATAACAAGTCCAGTTTAACTGCACAAATGGCTTTGGTATTCAAGAACTTAAATAGTTCAAGATCGTGATTTTTCAAGAGAACTTCAATAAATCTTCGCTTGTAACATTAAAGAAGGGACAGAGATGGGTGCTCACGAGCGAGGCATTTGAAGCTGAGACAGGGCATTAAAGTGACATTTTTCATCAGTGATTTTTTTTTTTTTGCCCCAATAGCTGATTTACAGAAGTAATATACCATTATGTCCATCAGATGCTTCTGGTTGTTGGAATATATAGTGCTTTTTTTGATTGTTTGGTTGTCTAAAAACATGCGATCGCCAGAGTAAAGAATTGAGCTGCAGCTTATGATTTTCAGTGTGTATTGACCATGCAGTCATTCAATTAAAGATTGAAAAAATGGTTATGCGTAAAACCCCTGCATTTTTTTAAATATATTCTAAATAACGAGTTTAGCACTAGTGGTTATTTGTACAACTCTTAATTTGAGGTTACTCCTACTGTCATAGGTTTCAGTGAGCATTTTGCAAAAACATTTGGAAGCAACAAATGGATGGAAATTCAATAGATAATATAGCAAATGTTGAAATATTCTGTGTCCCAAAATTCTCCTGATAAAAACGGCACCCCACTTGTGAAATTGAGCCCATCGTCCAAGACAGGAAAGGTCCCCAAAACTCAATCTGCAGATATCACATTTTCTCCTAGAAAAATTACCCTTTTTGATGAAATGGGTAGCTGAAATATTTGAGCCCAGGCTTGTTGCCACCCAGGGCAGGGCCCAATACTGTACTGAAAACTAGACACCCGGAGGATTCCAGGGTGGTGCGGCTTGCATGTATCCCCTACCTTTTAGTACCCAGTATTCCTTGTGAACCTCAAACTTTGGCTAAAATGAGAGATATTACTCATGTTAATGTAAAGGAAGCTTTGAGAGTCTGCAGATGTCCACAAAATTCCTACTTTCTAGCGTTCTCACACTTCTCCTGATAGAAACAGTACCCTACTTGTATGGGTGGGCCTGTTACCCTTGGTTTGATCCGTTCCACTCTGATTCCCATACCTCGAAAGTACACTCAAAAGAATCCAAATTCCCTCTCGCTTTCCATGGTGTAGGGCATGCAGTTGGTCCCATGGGCAGAAAGATTATTGGGGCTTTAGGGGTGGAGGATAGGCCAATGCCTTGAAAGGCTACCCCTCCCCGTATTTTTCCGTAATAAAAAGAAATCCTGGTGCCATGTGAGCGAACCTACTCCCTACCCACGGGGTTAGGAATTCAATATGCAAATTAATTTGCTTTGTCTGGGCTGCCCTACACTGCCCTTTAAAAAAAAAAAAAAAAAAACACTCTTCATTATGTTTTGTGGGTGTTGTGCCCCAAGGGAGCTAGGTTGGCGGTAAACCTCACCAGTCTACCCCAAGGTTGTGTTGAAACATTATTGGGCCCGTTCTAAGGCCAGTCCCACCCCGATTTCTGACAAGCCACAAAAGTGTTTTTCTTGACCATTTTTCATAGCCACTAGTGAACTTTCTGGTCCTGCTGTGGCAGATTGGAGGTAGCCCCCTCCCCCATGATGCCCTGAGGAGGTAATTTGTTACGGACATTTTGGGGTGGGGCACAGCCAGGGCCAGGATGGAATAAACACAAACCATGTTTGTAAAAAAAAATATTTTGTCAGTTCCCTGGTGGCTAGTGGTCTTTCCCCGCCCTTCTCCCAGGGGAAGGGCATCTGTGTGTACAATACACTGTTATGCCCCTCACGGACTCAGAAACGCTGATCCATTTTTTTTAAATGGGTAAAGCGTTTTCCCATGCTTGGCAGGCAGCTCCCCTCCTCCGTGGTTTCTAGTAGCTGGATCCCTGCTGGGAGATAGCTGTCCCCAGTGAGCCTCAAGCAGGGGTTTACTTGGGGGAGATACCGCTGGAAAGGAGTACCTTTCCTGCACAGATCAGTGCTCAGGGGTAGAGTTATGAACAGTAGACGTGAACCCTTTGTCTACCGCACTGAAGTGATTAACAGTAAATATGTCCAAAATCAATTTTCTCATTTTCTTTTTAGCAACGACACATACTAAAGTGCAAACATTGAAGAGAAAAAGTAGTGGAACACTCATACAATATATCTGATGTAGTTTTTTACATTAAGGTCCAGGAATACACATTCTTGCAAACTGTACAAAAAAATAATAATCACTGATATACAAAACTTAAAGCAGTATAAGAAAAAACATTAATATATTTAAGTAGAAAATATATTTTTACTTACCAATAGATTATTTTACATATAATCTAAAACAATGTTCAATATGTACAACAGTACAAAGAGAATTACAAGTGTGTTGACAGTCTTGATCGAAAGAGGATTCCAGCCGACACGCGTTTCATCCCTTCCTGGGAACTTTTTCAAGGCTGATGATAAATAAAATTAAGACTAAAATCACAAGGTATCAAAAAATCTACCTTTAGTTGACTACACTGAGAAACTTAATATTACACACTCGTGTCCTCAATACCACCATCACCAAAAAAAGCCAAAACACTAGTGTGATTATCATTCCTAGAGTAAAGAAAACCAAATGAATGATGAAAATCAAAGGCACATTACACATGGATGAGACAGCTCCCATTTGCATAAGGAATAACCGAAAGAACCACCACCTGGACTGGGAAAGAAAGTATTTAAAGTTGCGAAAAGACCATTCAATAGGTGACTCCAGAGAAGGGAATGGAAAAGTGAAAAGATAGTAAAGTGTGCGTTGAAATGCCTTCAACCACATGCTCACTTAAAAAAATAATAACAATAATCCACAAACTTATGCAAAGTGAACACATGACCTTAAAAGATTATTAAGGGAAAAATTCAATAATGAGCAAGTGTGTGGTACCAAGTTTCTCTGTGTAGTCACCTAAAGGCAGTATTTTTTATACTTAGTGATTTTAGTCTTAATTGTATGTATCATCGTCCTTGAAAAAGTCCCCCAAAGGGGTGAAACACGAAAATTGCCTGGAAATGTAAATCCTCTGAGCATTGTCCCTTCCTGGCTACTAGCAGCAACTTTTCTTGGCTTCGTGTGAGTTGATCAAGCCTGTAGAAATCTGTAGATAAACCTGTCAAAACGCATTACTCTAATTACACCTACTGAGAAAAATCAGACAACACTTACGAATGATAAACCCACAGGTTGCACAATTGTAAGTGCTAAAGCACACAGTTGGAAATAATGATAAAATGTACCCCTTTCTCGCCACCTACCAGCAGTCCTTTATACTGCAGCTTGCCTTTTGACGAGGGCAGTCAACTATATCCACATGGAACTACATCTGACACAATGTAATGCTAAGCCTCTTTTCTCCTAGGAAGCCCGAAGTCTCGAAGCACACAGCAGTCAGTTTCTTAACTGACATGGAGCCAAACTTTGGAATACTATCTTTTAATCCTTTAGATTGGCTCCAACCCTCAGCTTCTTCATCAGGGCCTGTTTGAATTGTTCTTTTTGATCAATGTGTGGCACTTCTAGAGATTCCAGAAAACCCTGGCAATGGCTGTTTTGTACTAGTTTGACCATTCTCCCTCTGTTGATATTTGGGATTCTCTTCTGTGGTAAAATGTTTTACTACCTTCATGTCTGGGTTCACGCGTATTAAACAGTGCGTAGAATCTGTGCTTTATTTAACCTTACAGGCAGTCCTAACCTCTTGAGCTGGCCTTTACAGAGGCTGGAGAAAGGGGAGTTTAAAATGTTGTTAAAGATGGTCCGTGTAGTGGTGTTTAAGGAATAGTGATGTGCGTTTGAATAAATACATATCTGTCTATGTAAACAATGTTTGAAAATGGTATAGGATGTTTTTATGCTGTCGTGGCCGGGCATCTTTTATGTGGTTTAGAAGTTGACATTGGTGAGGAGATGCTTTTGTGGTGACTTTCAAAAGAACAGAGTCTTAGAGATTAAAAAGTTAAATCTCAGTTGAAAATGGAATCTCAAATGTTCTGCAAAATTTCTGATGCTTGCTCCCCAGATCTTATTTAAATAACTGAATTAGAGCTATGTTCATCTCAAGAATTGAATATGACAGAGCTTTACTTCTCTGTCTCTGTGAGACCCGAATCGCCCCCCTCAAAGCAGTGCTGCCACCAGACTCATCTCCACAACAAAATAATTTGATCACAGCAGTGTTGAGTAGTGTTTGTGAGTGGAATATTGATCCCTGGAATGTGGAATCCTTCTATTGGAGTTTCTCCAGTTTCTATCATGCTTTGTTAGTAAGTGCACCTATACTGCTAATAAATTCACCTCCTAGTCCATATTACCATAGTGACATCATTTTTTCACTAGCAGCGAGGTGGCCCCGTGAATACCTAATGTGTTCTTAGGTGCTGCTGTTTTAGAGATCGGCAGACAAAGTGGTGTTGTGGCCTGCAGTGCTGTTCTTGCAGTCTGCTTTAGATGACCCATATCCGCCCACGTTTCCTTTAGATTCCGTTTTGTGATTGACATCTCTTTCTCTAAGCTTTCACTCTTTTGAATAAGTGATCATTGTTACCTGGGTATTTGGCAAGAGAATGTAAAGGTAGCACCCTGACACTTCATCAACACTTGCTGAGGAACTGGTTTCCTTGTTCGGTAGGTTTCACTGTAGTGCTTCTGTTTGTTAATACCTGTACTCAAGATCTAACTTTATATTAAATTAATTTGCTTTGTCTGGCCGCCGTTGATCACCCCTGTTAAAGCATTTGGCGGATCAGTTTCATTGCTGTGAAGTATCACATTTTTCTCCTGAGCTGCCGGGGGTACTTACCACTTGTAGCAGTTGGTCCTGTTTAGGACGACTGAGCTCCAGCTTTAACTCTTATCCAAGAGGAGATGGAGTCTACGTTTATAATGAACCATTTTTGGACCGTAAGGCCTGCAATACTACTTGTCTTTCCATTCAGATATCGAGACCGTATAAGCCTAACTTTGGAACCTGCAGGTTAGATCAGTAACACATTATTCATTTTCCTTGCGAGCTTGGTGTCTTCAGGGTCGGAGCTCCAGAGGGGAGACTATTCTGAAAGTATTAATAAAGTCTATCAGCCCGCCTTTGAAATTCATGGGAGCATCTCTTGAACGCTCGAAGTCAATTAGACTTCCCGAACACATTAATTTTCTAATTTTTAAAACATGCATTAAAATTAGTTATAATATAAGTGATATATAAAGCTATCCGATCATTGCTTCACAGTTAAATCAGAGCCGCACTATCATGTTAATGGTTACGAAGCAATATATATTTTTTGTAATTTTCAAATAATCACTCTTTGGATTTCTGTTAACATTAATACATTTCGACATGCATGAACAAATTTATCAAATCACACATCGTGACTTCTCTTCAAATCTTTTACAGTCTTACTTGAAACTGATTTAGTTAAAGCTGTGCATTTTTCATTGTTCTCACAATAATGTCTGCACGAAAAGTTATTTGTTCAGAGTTCCTGCAGTTACGGCTATACAAAATAGTATACCAAAAGGCACAGAAATGTGTCATGAAAGGAATGAGAGAAGCAGATGATGTTCAATGGGCAGATCTGATCAGTATATTTGTTTGAACGTTATCTATTTTATGCATCCAGGTGCAAAGATGATTATTTTATTCCTAATATGAAATTGGTTTATTTGAATAATCAAAATGGAATCATACTATATCAGATTATCTAAGTTTGCAACTTTGCGGAGCTCTACATCCTTTAGGATTGGTGTACTATGTGACTTTAAAAGCCTTATACTGAAGTGTGTCTAGCTTAACAATTTAATACACAATATCGATCTTGTATTTTTCTTTATTACTAATAGTTTTAATTTCCAGAGTTATTGTTATTACCAATTGTTTGATCTTGTATACTTTAATGATCCGGGATCGACACAATGATAAGTTACACTTTTTATGCAAGAAATTATATCCCATGTTTCCTGTTAAAATAATTCAACACAAGCGCACTCGCCTATTAAATGACTTTATAACACTGCCTTACTTTTACAGTGTACTATTTATTTGATGAGCAGATCATGTCTGGAAATGTGCTTAATCGTCCACAAACTGGATGGCATTGGCATCTCCTGTGAAATAAAATTGGGGGGGTAGCATGGGGGAGAAAATTAAGAAAAAATAAAATAGAACTTACCCAACGACTGCTGCTTCGGTGCTCTTCTGTTCCTCTGCTCTGACTCCATGCACTCCATACACAGCCTCCCAGACTCCCAACAGTAACCCTGATGCTCCTCTTATGCTGCTAATACCCAGCATGAGAGAAGTGCTGGGATTGGTTTGATCAGTCTGGTTTGATGCTCAGTCAGGCCCTGGGAGCCTGTGTCTGTTCTCCACCCAGCTGTGCAGCACAGCTCGGGGGGAGCGATCTAAGTGTGCATGTCAGTTTGGCCATCCTAAGACGGCCGGCTAAACCGACATGCACACTTGCAGCAGTGCCCACCACTCCTCCTCCCTGCTGCTGCTGTCCATTAGGATGGCCAGACCCCACCCTCCTCTAGATTCCGCTCAGTGAGGAAAATAAAATGATAATAAGCTGTTGTATAATCATTTTATTTCCCATGTTTTCACTTCTGGGAGATCAGTTGGTGACGCTCCTCTGCCTTAACTGAGGAGCCGCCGCTGCTGGATGGAGTCTAGGCAATTAAGTGTTCCTTGTTTCATACCAGTCACCCATTTTTAGGGTCAAGCGCGCAAAGTGCTCTGTCCCTGGTGTAATGTCTCAATGGGCTTTTAAGCACATCCATGTCACGCCCATCTCTTTTGTTGGTTTGTGGGCTTGCCTTTTAAAATTCGCTTGATTTCATTAGTGAAAGGCATGCATACGTCCTGCCTTTTACGGTGTTTAGCCCGCCTCTGGCGCACCGGCCACCTACTGAAAACGTACGAGGCTCCATGTTTTCTGTACAGTTTCTGGACTACTTTTTCTCTTTATTTCGCAGGCAGCACGATCTCGCTGGGCAGTAGTTGGGCGCTTTGCATGACATTGACCCTGTTACATGGATATTTGCACTTTTGCCGATTACATTGGTAATTGCACTTTTGCCAATATGTTTAACTGCGAGTGAACTTCTGTTTCATTTTGTTTGTCTGCTATGCGCTCCTGGCGGCCATCGGCTCGCTTATGTGAAACTGTTTTACTGTTCAGTTTATGTGAAAAGAAAAGTCCGGTTAGGAGTTTAAAACGCTAATAGCTCTAACTCGAGCAAACGCGAGACCCATTGCATTGCAAGTGCTTGTTATTACCTTGCAGCATAACCTATCTAAAATATCACATTTACATTGTATGATTCAAATATTTTACAACATATATCATTTTCGAGGAGTACAACGTATAGAGATTCTTAAAAATGAATCTATAGACTGTAGCCTTAATCACATCTTCCTGACCATGTTATGTTCCTGTTTTCTTTGGTCAGTTTATGAAAACAAATGTACCTGATGATTGTGACCTTAGATTTACTGTATCGGATCGAGTAGGTTATTCAAAGGTTAGAACATCCCCTACTCATACTAGATAGGCATTGTCATTACTCCTCAAATGACAACAACTACTCCCCTGATGTCTTACGAAAAGTGCTGGATCAGCATCACAACATACAATAGATTTGTAAGAGTGGAGCACCTGTTCATGGTAGTTAATTCATAGGACTGTTTCAGTTGTTTAACGTACTTTGTGTAACTATTTTGAGACACTTTAAAAATATTGGGAGCAATATTTATTTTTGCTTTACACTTTCTTAAACATTTTTGATGTGGACAGGGGCTTTTGTGCCTATTGTCTGGAGTTAAGCACTAGCTACAGGTAGGTGTACCAGTCACTCCTTCCTTTTCAACACTTAGTGAGACAAAGGCCACTTTTTACAGACCCCTATCGTGGTGTAAGCGCCAGTTTCCATGCCTACATCTTTGACTCAGATTGTTACGTACAACTTTGTTAATTTGATAGTTTCTTATGTGACCACTGGCAAATAAATAGTTCTGTAGTACCTGGGCTGTATGAGGCCACGGTTATTAGGCTGGCCGCACCTTTTGAAATTCCATTGAGTGATTATGCATATGTAGAATATCTATTCTACATTACGTAGATCTAAATTGGATGGGTTGCACCACCCTGGTTTTGTTGCTTGCATTTGTTATTGTGATTATGTATATATAAATTTATGTTGCACAGAATCTATTACAATCAAGAATAGAATATTGCATGTGTAATACAACTCAGTTTATAGAAACCCATGCCCCTCGCAAACAAGAAAGCAAAGTCAGCTGGAAAGTTTGATTCTGAAGGTTCTGCAAAGACATAAGTTGCTTGTCCTCATGATTTACTAGCAATCAGTGACAATTTCGTTTAATTTAGATAAACCCCCTCACAGACTTCATATACAAGAAAAAATGCAGTATTTTAATTACAGTCTAATTAACAAATTGGTACTACCGGTGTACCAAGAAACGTAGGTATGGCTCCAAATAAAAATATAGTAGCACGTTTAATTATGTTGATTTAACAAAGCTTCGTGTACATAAGTCCCATAATTAAAGCAACAATCCTTTATTTAGAGCATATGTGGATAACAAAAGATATCATTTTGTGCCCTGGCAGGCAGACTAAAGTCAATAGCATCCCCATACCATCCTGCTGACCACTTCTACCAACC
Source organism: Pleurodeles waltl (assembly GCF_031143425.1). NCBI lineage: Eukaryota > Metazoa > Chordata > Amphibia > Caudata > Salamandridae > Pleurodeles > Pleurodeles waltl. The sequence continues at coordinate 900,826,563 of NC_090449.1, forward strand.
AGTCATCTTAACCACTAAGTAGACATGTCTTTGCCAGGCATAGGGATGGCCATATGGTACCCCTGTCTCGCTGAGTAGAAAGGTATTTGTGTTTTTATCTTCCACTGATTGAGGGATGTGCATTACCAATGAAAAGTTGGTGACTCCCGGCGTTTACCTTGCCGTTATGGTAATGTGATGCCAGTTTGGTTGTGGAGGGGTTTTGATTTTCTGCCACACCCTGTGGCGATTGCCTTTTAATTCAGGCAAACTGATGCCCGGGGATGTGCGCCGTTGGTGACTCAAAGGCAAGTCACTTTGTGCCTTGCCTTTGGCTCACCAACAGCGTGCATCCCCGGACACCAGTTTACCTGAATTAAGGGGAAATTGTATAAATAACGCAGGAGTTCAACTACAAAGCCATGCCTTTGTGCCCAGTTCACTTTTTAGTTTACTTAAACGCGTTCCAGTTCCAGCTTACTACCAAGTCAGTAAGCTATATTTTATCAAGCATTACAAATCACAACAACGAAGACAACATTTGTTGGAAGCATAGTATACCGACTGTACTACGCAGGTGCTCTGTGCACGCGAGTGTGCTTGAAGGTCTGTCCTAACACGTTTTATTGATTCTGTGTGCAATGGTTGTGTGAGGAATGGGTTGTAGTATTGTTTTGCCAAAAACATGGCTTTGCTCATATGCCAACCGTGTGGGAATATAATATTCTTGCCGTGGTGCTGTGGGCATTACGTAGGTATGTGGCCTGCAAGAGCACGACACTTTATCAGGTTCATGCATTACATCGGCTTATGCGGTTTGGGATATTTGAAGTAGAACTTTTATAATAAGTTGTTGTGAAATTAAAATGACAAACTGCTGGTGCTTTGGTTTGCCATGGTAGTTTCTGGCTCACTATGTCAGTATTTGAGAAATGATTAGGTACGTGGTGGTTGTCTAGGATGCACTATGGCATTGGCAGTAAGAAATGGTCTAATTATTGGATAGGTGGGGTAGGTAGAACATTTGAGACAGATACCTCACTGCCTTCTCTATAACTTGAATGAATAAAGGCTAAGTGAAATATTCATACATAATGGGTACCTCCTTTAAAACATTTCGCAGCCATTACCAGTATCTAGGTTCTTCAGCTGTCTCACCAGGCAGCCATCTTTCACTCCCATGAGTATTTTGAAAGAATGAACGTTAGAGCCACAGTTATACGTCACAAAACATACATTCTTCTAGAGAAAATTGATATCAATCACAATCAATTCCTGTTTACTTTAATATTACTTTAAATTTCGACCTATCAGCCACTGTATTCGTGGATGGGACAAATGTATGAAATTGTGCGACGGTTATAGCATTTCCTGAATAGTTTTCTTTTGTATTGTGTCAAGTGCCCGCTCACTAAACTGTCTAAATCGGCAGGCATTGAGCAATTGTCATACTATGCGAGTAGGTCGATGGCAAAGATAGGCTATGATTGTCCTATATTCTGCCAAGCACAATATTTAAAATGGGTCGACTTGTTCTTACATAAGATTCGTGATTATCATTCAACCTTGAGTTAGTATGACTCAATTTTGTGTGGACGTTTTTTTCAAGTGATGTGGTAAACATTTTTCTGCAGCAGATCAAGTCATTTCTTTCCAAAAGCGCAAAATATTTTGTTTTGCACTCAAGGCTCATAAAACTAGGTTCTTAAGATATCAGATGTGGTAAGTGATTGGAGGGCTATTGCTCTACTTCTTTGCTAACAAAGTCTCCATTATCTTGTGTTTGTAAACTGCAAGTATCAAATAACAATTTCTGTTGACGGTAAGTAGTTAAAACCCATCTTTGTAGCTACTTGTTGTCAGAACCAACTCAAAATAATGATGAATTCCCGTGTATTATATTTCATTCTCACTGGGGACTAGTTGGAGGCAGGATTTGCCCTCACCCGCCCCACTGACAGTCCATCACATCAGACAGGAGGGGTTTGCACATAGTCCGAAAGGGCTACTCCCTCCCCTTCAAGACTATCCCTCCGTTCATGCCACCATCCTATGACCGGATGACGGAGGATCACTTGGCACTTCTCCATGAGGAGGTTTTGCTCTCTTGGCCAAGGGAGCCACAGTGAGGGTCCTTGTGTCAGAAGTAGGTTGTGGTTGTTATTTCCGCTACTTTCTGGTGCCCAAAAAGGACAAGGGCCTCCGCCCTATGCAAGACCTTTGCTCCCTTAATCTCTTCCTCAAGAAGGAGAAGTTCAAAATGCTCACTCTGGTTCAGATTCTATCTGCCTGGCTCTCAGGAGACTGGATGGTAGCGTAGGACTTTACAGGACATCTATTTCCATATTTCATCATGCCTGCCCACAGATGTTACTTGCAGTTCACTGTAGGCCACAAGCATTTTCAGTTCACCGTGCTCCCCTTTTACCTTACTAGCGCCCCCCAGGTGTTTACCAAGGTGATGCCGGCGGTCGCAGCTCAACTTCGCAGATCAGGGGTTTCAGTTTTCCCCTATCTGGATGACTGGCTGTTGAAGGCGGGCTCACCCCACACTGTTGTCTCCCACCTCCAGACTACGGCAGACCTCCTGCATTCACTGGTGTTCACTACAAATGTGCCGAAGTCACACCTGACTCACTCTCAGACACTCCCTTTAATCTGAGCTGTTCTGGACATGATGCAGTTTCAGGCCTATCCTCCCCAGCGGCAAGTCTAGGATATTCAGCTTATGATACCGATGTTTCAGCCTCTATGCTGGATTTTAGTGAGAATGACTCTGAGGCTGCTGGGCCTCATGGCCTTCTGCATCCTGTTGGTGACACATGCCAGATGGCTTATGCGGGCTCTGCAGTGGGACCTAAAGTTCCAGTGGGCACGGCTTCAGGGGAATCTCTCCGATGTGGTTTAGATCTCACAGAGAACTGCGCAAAATCTGCATGTGGTGACTCTTGAACCAAAATTGGGGCAGAGGGGGCAGATCCATCTGCCTTCTCCAACGAGATCTGATAGTACTGACAGAGGCATCACTTCTGGAATGAGGTGGCCCATGAGAGAGTCGGAGACCAGAGATGCCTGGTCTCTGGCAGAGTCTGACCCCCAAATCAGTCTTTTGATTCTCAGGGTGATCAGGCTGACATAGAAAGCATTCCTTCCCTCTCTCAAAGGAAAAGTAGTGCAAGTGTTCACGGACATCACCACTGTCATGTGGTACTGCAACAAGCAGGGCGAGGTGGGGTTGAGGACCCTTTGTCAGGAAGCTATACGCCTCTGGACGTGGCTGGAACATCAGGGCATTTCCCTGGTGGTTCAACACCGGGCGGACTCTCTGAACACCATGGCGGATGAACTCAGCTGATAATGCCTGGTCGATCATGAATGGCATCTCCATCCGGAGGTGGCTCAAGGTCTCCTGTATGTCTTTCCGCCCATACCACTTCTTTCCAGAGTTCTCAAGACTATTGAGAGCGACTGGGTGTGGTATATGACCTGACAAGACCAGGACAAGAGTAGAATGTTCTCTTTGCTCTGCTCTGGCCTGATGTCATGGTTTGACATCATATAGAATGTGGAGTGTTGAGAGAGATTTGAGCAGAGCTGAGAGGAGGGCAGCTGTTTGTCGTGCTGTGGATGAGATGCTCCAATAAAGGACCAACTTACACATTCATTTGGATATACTTGCTTCTTTTATAACACTGGCGACGAGGATGGGATTTTGGAGCATCTTAACACTATTTTGAGGCTACTTCGTCCTATCATTCTTTATACTCTAGGAATGGAGTTGTACTAATTGGAACTATCTACTCTTTTGGTTGGAACTACCTGCCGCTCTTGGACATTGGACATTGAACACAATTATTGATAAGGTAATAATAAAAAATAAAAAAAATTCACTTCTTATTATCTTCAAACCGTTGGGCCTAACCATCTGGCAAACCGTCTTTTCATTTTCCTGCCTCGCGCTGACTGCTCTTTCAATGCGCTCAGGACAGCGCGTGTACATTCCTTTCAGCGCGAGCAGGACAACGTGAACAGAGCAGGATTTAATGCTTCTTCCGAGCGTGTAATCATTCTGTACTCACGCTCAGGAGAGCGTGAAGAGTAATCAAACGCGTGTGAATATCTGGCTTTTGTTCTCAGGAGAGCACGAGGATTGATTTAAACCAGAGCGTCATTTGTCACTAACGCGAGGCAGAGCAGCGCGACTGCTGTTGTCTGTTGTTTTCAACGCGCATGCACTCACTTTTCAAAACAATATCGTTTAATTGAATAGACAACAACTCAGGATTAATTTAAACCAGAGTGTCATTTGTCGTTAGCGCGAGGCAGTGCAGCGCGTCTGCTGTTGTCTGTTGTTTTCAACGCGCATTCTCTCACATTTCAAAACGAAACAAAACTTACCAGGACATTTTCTATCCTACTCTCCTGTGGTTTTCAAGTTCTTTGAAAGGGTAATTAACAAAAACAAGGTCTATTTCCTACAAAATTACGTCTTTTGGATACAATCTATAAAACAACACTGATTGGTCTACAAGTTTTCACATATATGTTATGAAAATTTACATTTTCTACTTTTACTTGTAAAAACATTTACAACCAACATTATGCAGAGTGTTACTCCACCTCCTTTTTTTTTTTTTAACAACGCATGGTGAACCGTTGATCAGATGGTCCAAGTGGAAGAAAACATTTCTGCATTATGCCAGAGTTTGTGGAACAAATCTTACAAATGAAAGAAAAACAGCACTGCTTATGCACTGTCTTGGTTGTGAGGGTCAGGAAATATTTGAAAGTCTTCCTGATCCAGGTGAAGAAGCCTCAGATCTCAACGAATTTGAACTCTGTTTAAAAAAACTCAATCTACACTACTTGCCCAAAGTCAGTACAATATTAGAACGTTATCATTTTGGGATGAGGGAGCAGAGAGCAGGAGAAAGTATTGAAGAGTACATCACTGCTCTTAGAAAACTTGCTTCAACATGCAAATTTGGTATTACAATCGAGGAAAGAATTTGAGATCAGTTTATGTTGAGATGTGCGAGTGACAAGATCAGGCAAGAATTGTGGAGTAAAGATGATCCTACGTTGCAAGAAGTAATCATTCTGGCCAAAAGTGTGGAACATACAATGGCTTGTGTGGAGGAGTTAGAGAAACAAAAGAAAGTAGAAGTGAACAAAATTGTGACGAAAGGAGAATCTACCAAGTACAATAATCCTCAGCATGAAGATGACAAAATTGACCAAAGTGCAGAGAACCGTTACAAAAATGCTAGGTGTTTCCGTTGCGGAAATTTAGGACATTTTGCAACTTACAAAAAATTTCCTGCTGTGAACTCTACTTGTAGGTTGTGTAGTAAGAAAGGACATTTCGCTAAATGTTGCAAGTCTCTAAAAAATCAAACACCAGTAAAAACAATTGAAGATTGCATTTTGTCAGTTTCATTGACTACAGGGAAAAAGAAGCATCCTACGGATACTGTAACTATTCTTGGAATATCGAGTGAGATGTTGTTTGACTCTGGAGCGTGGTTGACATTAATTTCTAATGAGCTTTTTGATCAAAACGTAAGTCACAAAGTAAAGCTGAAAGATCCTGATCTTGTTCCTGGTGGATATGGAGGTCATGTCATTGATCTTAGGGGATATTTCGAAGCAGAGATAACGTACAAGTCCAACACTATTTATGGAAAAGTTTACATTCCTGTCAAAGGAGATAGTGTTTTAAGTTGGCCTCATCAGGAAGGTTTGAGAGTCATTCTTGATCCTAACTCTCCTTCTCCAGTTATCATTAAAGAAGATTATGTAAAAACTTTGAGTCAGATATGTGAGATAGACACGATGAGGCAGGAGCCTTTACCTGAATTTGTTGATGAGTTTAAAGAAGTTTTCAGTACGAAATTGGGTTGTTTGAAGAAATACGCTCATCAGATAAAATTAAGGAAAGGATCTATACCCGTTACAGCTAAAGTGCGTCCTATTCCTATCTCTTTGAAAGAAGATGTGGAGAAGGAGATTAAAAGGTTGTGTGATGAAGGCATTATCCAGCCGGTGTAGTCATCGGAATGGATTTTACCCATTGTAGTAGCAAGAAAACAATCCGGGGAATTAAGGTTGTGTGTGGACTTGAGGAATCTCAATAAATGTGCTGTCAGTGACCAGTTTCCTCTGCCTAACATCACTGAAATGGTTACTATGTTATCAGGTTCCAAATACTACACAAAATTTGATTTGACCTCAGCATATCACCAGATTGAACTACATCCGGATTCACGTGATTATGCCACATCCATCACTTTATTTGGTACTTATAGATTTCTTAGGATGCCCTTTGGGTTAGTTTCTGCAGCTGCAGTGTTTCAAAGGCTTATGTACAAATTGTTTGGTTCTACGTCTGGTGTCAAGTGTTTCCAGGACGACATTTTAATACATGTAAGCACTATGGTGGAGCATGACTCGAGAGTCAGAAGAGTTCTGACTATTCTCAAAGACCATGGGCTGACACTCAAACTGAAAAAAAATCATTTTAGGAAAACTGAGGTGGAATACCTCGGTCATAAAATCACTGCAGGAGGTTTGCATCCAAAGAAGGAGTTAGTAGAAAATATTTTACATCTATGTGCTCCTGGAAAAAAAGATTAGTTGATGTCTTTCCTAGGAATGGTTGAATTTCATGCAATTTTTTTACCTGATCTTGCTTCTAAAACAGTATGCATGCGTCAGCTTTTAAGAAAAAATGCTGAATTCATATGGGATGAGGCATGTGTGGAAGAGTTTGAGAACATCAAAGCTGAATTATCTTCCATTGGGTGTTTGGAGTCTTTTGATCCTAGAAAAAATGCGTAATTATGACTGATGCGAGTGAGAAGGGTTTGGGAGCTGTGTTATTACAAGAAATGGACAATTTAGATTGTAAGCCAATAGTGTTTTGTTCTAGAATGTTACGTGGACCAGAATTCAATTACTCAACTATTGAAAAAGATGCTTTAAGTGTACATTGGGCAGTAAATAAACTCAGAAATTATGTGTGGGGTAGGAAATTTGAGGTTTTTACAGATCACAAACCGTTGGTGGAGGTATTTATGAAAAAAGGACTAGACTCAATTTCTGGAAGAGTGAGTAAGTGGGTGATCAGTTTACAGGAGTATGACTATACAGTACATTATGTCCCAGGTTCCTATAATAGAGTTGCTGATTGTCTTTCCAGATTAAGCTCTGAAGTTGAAGAAACCTCGAATATGTATGGTTTGAAAGATGCTTCCGTGTACAGTGTAACTGGTGGGATTGTAGAACAAGATGAGTGGAAGAAGGCTGTAGCAGAGGACAAAGTTTTACAGCAGGTGTGTGAGAAGATCAAGTGTGGTTGGACTCATAATGCCAAGCAGGACAAGGATTTGTGTGGCTATTGGAAAGTGAAGGATGAATTATCGGTTGAAGATGGTTTTCTGTTACGAGGTTTGAGATTAGTAGTTCCTGTAGTTTTGAGAGATAGAATCATTAGTCTTGGACATGATGGTCACCAAGGTATGAGCAGGACAAAGGCTAGAATTTGTCTGGATTATTGGTGGCCGGGTATGGATTTGATGGTGGAGAGAGTAGTGAGGGAATGTGTTGATTGTTGCAATAGCGATAAGGTGTATAAGACGAGAGTTCCTCCAATGTGTGTGGGAGAAATGCCACAAAAACCATGGGAAGTGGTAGCAGTCGACATTGTGGGACCGGCGCATGGTAGGGGTGGTGCCAATTATTTGATAGTATTGATTGATCAGTTTTCCAGATGGGCTGAAATCAGTATTTGTAGCACCAGAGAGACTAAGAAAGTAATTGAGATTTTCAAAGACATTTTTGGGCGTGAATGTTTTCCCAATACAATTGTTACGGATAATGGTCCACAGTTTATTTCGGGAGAAATGAGAGAATTTCTTGAAAAATTTGGTATAAGGCACAAGAGGTGTTCTCTTTATCACCCTGAAGGGAATGGGACAGTAGAAAGATTCAACAGGTGTGTGAAAGAGTGTATTCAACTGGAAAGTGCGTCAAATAGAGACTGGAGGGATGGTCTGAAAAGATTCCTTTATGCTTACAAGGTGACTCCACATTCCACGACGGGTAAAGTTCCTTTCGATCTTTTCAGAGGTCGGAAGGCTAACACTTCACTTGCACCTCCATGGGTATGTTCGAGGAAAAACAATATCGAACAAGACATAGTGAATGTGAAGAATGAGAATGAAAGTGTAAGTGTACAAAAGAGAAAGATGTACTACGACAACAAGAAAGGCGTGCATGATTATGATATAAAGATCGGTGATCAAATTTTGGTTAAAAAACAACTTTGTGTAAAGACAAAAGTAAATTTCAGGGACCCTTTGAAGTTGTTAAGCTTTTTAGGAATGCAGTAAAGATAAAGGATGGTAGAGTCTGGAACCTTAATAGAGTTGTTAAATTTATAGGAAATTGTTGATGATGTTTGCTTAGTCACCGTTTATTTATGTATTTTATTCTGTTTTATTTTTCTTGTATGTTTTTTCAAATCTTTGTATATAGTTTCCTTGGAGCATTTTTTGTAAGGAGGGAGGTGTGTGGTATATGACCTGTTGTAGGACAAGAGTAGATTGTTCTCTTTGCTCTGCTCTGGCCTGATGTCCTGGTTTGACATCATATAGAATGTGGAGTGTTGAGAGAGATTTGAGCAGAGCTGAGAGGAGGGCAGCTGTTTGTCGTGCTGTGGATGAGATGCTCCAATAAAGGACCAACTTACACATTCATTTGGATATACTTGCTTCTTTTATAACACTGGGCCCAAGTAATCCTCGTGGCTTCAGACTGGGTACAAAGAGCCTGGTATCCGAAGCCATTGAGCATGGCCATGGATCCTCCGATCAGATTAAGGAACCCACTAACCTGTTTCCTCCATCACTATTCATCATGCCCCAATAGAATTTGATTTTGGTGCTGGCATTTCTCATGTGTGCTCCTTTTGAGCCTCTTCACAATTGTCACCTCAGGCTTCTAACATTGAAAACAGCCTTTCTTGTGGTCGTTACCTCTGCCCACAGCCATCTCCCCTGCCAAAATGGTACTTTGCACCAGAGCTTCCTTTTTGCCAAAAGTGGTCACGCCGTTTCATGTAGCCCAATCCATCCTCTTGCCTATTTTTTGCATTCTCCCCACATCCTTCTACGGAAGAGGAGAGACTCTACCACCTGGACCCAAAAAGATCGTACCAAAGAGTTCTGGGTGGATGATGAACTCTTTTTTTTGGGTATGTGGGTACGAAGAAAGATTAGGTAGTGCAGAAGAGAACCATCTATAGATGGGTTGTTCTATACACTAAAATGTGCTATGCATTGGCTAAAAAGCAACCGCTGGAGGGTTTGTGTGCTCACTCTACCAGAGTTATGGCTGCAACCACTGCGTTAGCACTCAGAGTTCTAATCCTGGACATCTCTCAGGCAGCTACGTGGGCATCCTTGCACACGTTCACCAAACAGTACTGCGTCAACAGTCATTTCTGAAGGTACGGGTACTTTGCCCGTTCCGTCCTGCAGGACTTCCTAGTATGATCTTGGTTCGCAGACCCTCCTCTGCATGGTATTGCATGGGTATCTATTCTTTGGTAAGGAATCTGCAACTAGAAGGCATTTGATAATGCCTTATCTGGTAGAGACACATTCCAGTTACAGATTCCTTACCAACCAACCCATCCTCCCCACTCTGCAAACTGATTTCTGGGGACAGGGACTTCCCTTTCAGGGCCCTAGTTTTGATGCACCAGCGGTCAGGGTTCTTAATGGCTCCGTGCTTTTGGCGCATCAGCATGCCGCGGTGGCGTCTATATATGTCCCACAACATCATATCCGGCATGCATGAGGTCGATGATGGACGCAGAGCCGACTAACGCTGCCTGACTGCTGGAGAAAAGTCTCCAGATCCAGATTGAGGCCTGGGGGAAAGTTTAAGGTGAGAAATCTGCAACTAGAATATGGCTTTACCAGATAAGGCATTACCGAAGATAAGTCGCCTGTTCTACACTTATAGTGTGTTGCCAGTCTGTTGTTCCATGGTGTTCAAGTGTTAAAATGTTCTGGTGAACTCTTATGGTATGAAAAGGGTGAATTGCAACTTTGTTTATTTTCATTTGGAGCTGAACAGAAGAAAGAATTCTGATCACGAAGGATAGTGTTAAACTTCTCACGAGCAAAGAGGTAGTGCTTTTCCTTGTTGATGTCGATATAGTTTTCTGTGCATGGCCATTGGTGGGCTAAACTATGATTCTTTTCTGAAGACTCGTGGGAAATGTAGTCTTTATTTCCTTGCTAATAGGTGTTGGATTGGGCTGCTCCTCTAAAAACTAAAGAAGGATTAATGCATAACTTTCGCCTCCGTAGAATTGGAGCTTTACTGAACAATAATTAGGAAAATTTATATTCTGATTTTGACTGGTTCCCAGGATCTCCATTTACTACACGCAGGTTATATTATCGCCATCTGGACTAAATGCTTGCTTACACATATAGGTGCCTTTTTGGCTGTGGCTAGTCAGTGTAAATGTTTTTGAATAGCTTGCAACCTCAGAAAGAGATTTGTTCAGTTAATTTTAGCCTTGCTTGTGACGGAGCATACAATGAGCAAGAGATGGCCGGTTTATCTATACTTAACAATGTAACACATGGCACATAATTCTTCATCTAGAGTGGGAAAAAATCACCTTTTGCATAAGAGACACCACTGTGAATTACCAAGGTATACAGTTGTTTGTGTTTGCCACGTGTTTCCATTAGCCACAGCCTCTAGATGGCAGTAGGGTCATGTTAAATAAAGTAGAATTCTAACCGCAGACCTGCAAGATAAACGGGAATGCGATTAAATGTTCATATAATATTGGTTTCGTAATTTGTCAGTTCTTTAAACCTCAGAATGGAGTTTCAGCACTTAGAAAGAATTATGGTTGTGTTACTTTTTTATCCTATTTTACAGGAACTTGAAAGAGTTACATCGCTGCAGACCAGTCTCCAGCTAGCTGCTGTCATATGCACAAATGGAAGGAGGTAGGAAAGTTACAAATCCTACATGGTGGTTTATCTGTCATAAGAGGTGAAACCACGAAACTCTTGCATTGCTAGAGTACATCTGTGGCTGAACTTCGGCAGCTTCTTTACACCCTTTTGCAAATCTACGCCAGTCCACCTTTCCATTTTGTCATACAAATTATATCACATGCAATGCTACGCGTTCCATTTGCCAAACTCTTTCCCTAAACAGCGAGTTCTAAAAGAGGGGACTTCCCACAGCAGGTATACACACAACAGAGCTGCCTTTTATTTTACTCTACCCTTATTCAAATGGGATTTTGGAGTGAAGAAGCTCCTCTCCAGTTTGAAAATCATTTAATCTGGAAGCCCTTCTTTTCCAGGTTTGGACCTCTTATGTGTTTTTCAGCCTGGCAATCGGGGTTGGATTGAGGCCACAATTAGGCCCCGGCAGTAAAAAAAAAAAAAAATAAGTGCCCCACATTCGCCTACCGCAACGTATCGCAAAACCCTGTTTAGTTAGGAGCATGAAGCTAATGTTGGTAAACATTTGGGGCCAGATGTAGGAACATTCCGAATTGCGACCCGCAAATTGCAAAGTCTCGGAATATTGGATGGTGTCCCTGACACCATCTGTGACTCGCAAGGGGGTCGCAAAGACCCACCTCATGAGTAATCATGAGGTGGGTTGCAATTTGCGACCCCCTTGTGAGTGCCGGCCCTCACAGGGATGGTGGCCTGCTGCGGACAGCAGACCACCATGTCTGTGACTGCTTTTTAATAAAGCAGTTTTTTTTTTTTTTTTTGTAATGCAGCCCGTTTTCTTTAAAGGAAAACGAGATGCATTACAAAAACGAAAAATGAAACGTTTTCGTTTAATTTTTCAGAGGAGGCAGTGGTCTATAGGACCACTGCCTGCTCTGAAAAAATGTTTGCAGTGCCATTCACAACAGGGAAGGGGTCCCATGGGGACCCCTTCCCTTTTGCGAATGGGTTACCACCCATTACAAAAGGGTGCAAACTGCGATTGGTTTGCGACCGCGTTCGCGGTCACAAAGCAATCCTGCATTGCACTGCGACTCGCAATAAGGAAGGGAACATCCCTTCCTAATTGCGACTCGCAAACACGTTTTGCCTTTCGGTAACCAGGTTACCGAATCGCAAAACGGGGTTTGTGCATTGCAAAATGCTTTTTGCACGTCGCAAACACCGAAATTTGCTGTTTGCGATGTGCAAAAAGCTTTGTACATCTGGCCCTTCGGGTACTAACAGTATTTTAAAGCTTATACAGATAGTAACGTTTGTCAAGACTGGAAACAAAATTATTCCACATTATTCTTTTGGGTGCTCTTGGAATATTTCTCACCCTAAAGTCCCCTGAGAGCCCTCTTCATCCTTAGGCCTTTTACACTCACCCAGGGATTTTTAGACATGCATAGTACTTTTACAATACTTAAGAGGGGCCCTTCAGTAATCAGAGACTGGTGAGAAGCGCATCATCATTTATGTTTAACTTGCTGATAGCATCATGCGTAAGTTCCAACAAATAGAATGATGCTAGTGTGTAAATGCAAAAATAAATATACCTAGTGTCACTTTCCTCACATACATGCAGTTTTATATAGCACAAACTTGAAACCATGGTGTTGGAGCGCTGTTTGTAGGCTCAGGTGTGATTTGCCCAGGATCACAATATGTTAATTGACGCTGGGACTCAAACCTGGTTTCACAGTTTTAAAGTCCTCTAAAGCCACAACCTCTCCCTGTTGACTGCAGGAACTTATATGGGGCAGGGGAAGAAGAACAGCAAAGACGCATTTATCGAACCCTGTACCATGGAGGGGAGGGAGACAAAAATAAACTGTGGAGTTTCCTCTCTGCCCCTCACCGACTTCTCCCCCATCACCCAACTCTCAGATCCTCTCCTCTGCCCCAGTCTGCTGCAAAGCAAGTGGTAACTGTTTCCCATCAGCAGCTCTGTCACATCTACAGGGAGTCAAGGGGCATGCTGTGACAGCCAGATAGCCCATTGCCATTCTGCCTCTGACAATGAACCAGCTGCCCTGACTTCATTTGCATGGGGACTGGCTCAGTATATGTATGACAAAGGTGTTAAAACAGCCTTTCACGTTGTGCACTTGTTGGCGTCAGAGGCGGCAAAACAGTTGGCACTGTTTAATAGACTGAAAAAACAGCCCATTAACGGGCCTCAGGCACAGGCCTATCGGCCGATGCCCGTTTGTCCGCCTTGCCAATCCGAAGCTGCTGGCTATCCCCGGTAATGTGAAATAGCAGTAAACAGTATTAAAATGGCCCTAGGCCTTAACAACAGTGTTTGTTTAGTAGTACATCTTCCCCATTTGAAGCAACCCAAACTTCAGCCAATCAGGTGCAAAGGTAATCTCACCTACTTTCTCTAGAGGCCACCATAGCTCAGAGTTCTACTATTCTGCATGTGAGGGAGTTCCCCAAGTAGAGCTCTGCTCTAACTTTTCAGTGACCTTATCCTGTTACTATTTCTGGTAGACCTCGGACTGAACTTACCTTACCTTCAGATTCTGAGTTGTTTTTATGGGTAAATCAGTTTTTTCCCTTGGCAAGAGAGACCCTTTTTTTTTTCTTTGTCACTGTCTGTCACCATGACTGACAGACAAGGAATCATTACTAAAATCTTTACCTGTGAACATCAAAATATGTATGTTGATCATCCATGACCAGTGAATTTACTGCATTTATCCTACTCACAACGCTTTGCCCTGTGATATATACAGGGAGTGCAGAATTATTAGGCAAATGAGTATTTTGACCACATCATCCTCTTTATGCATGTTGTCTTACTCCAAGCTGTATAGGCTCGAAAGCCTACTACCAATTAAGCATATTAGGTGATGTGCATCTCTGTAATGAGAAGGGGTGTGGTCTAATGACATCAACACCCTATATCAGGTGTGCATAATTATTAGGCAACTTCCTTTCCTTTGGCAAAATGGGTCAAAAGAAGGACTTGACAGGCTCAGAAAAGTCAAAAATAGTGAGATATCTTGCAGAGGGATGCAGCACTCTTAAAATTGCAAAGCTTCTGAAGCGTGATCATCGAACAATCACGCGTTTCATTCAAAATAGTCAAGAGGGTCGCAAGAAGCGTGTGGAAAAACCAAGGCGCAAAATAACTGCCCATGAACTGAGAAAAGTCAAGCGTGCAGCTGCCACGATGCCACTTGCCACCAGTTTGGCCATATTTCAGAGCTGCAACATCACTGGAGTGCCCAAAAGCACAAGGTGTGCAATACTCAAAGACATGGCCAAGGTAAGAAAGGCTGAAAGACGACCACCACTGAACAAGACACACAAGCTGAAACGTCAAGACTGGGCCAAGAAATATCTCAAGACTGATTTTTCTAAGGTTTTATGGACTGATGAAATGAGAGTGAGTCTTGATGGGCCAGATGGATGGGCCCGTGGCTGGATTGGTAAAGGGCAGAGAGATCCAGTCCGACTCAGACGCCAGCAAGGTGGAGGTGGAGTACTGGTTTGGGCTGGTATCATCAAAGATGAGCTTGTGGGGCCTTTTCGGGTTGAGGATGGAGTCAAGCTCAACTCCCAGTCCTACTGCCAGTTCCTGGAAGACACCTTCTTCAAGCAGTGGTACAGGAAGAAGTCTGCATCCTTCAAGAAAAACATGTTTTTCATGCAGGACAATGCTCCATCACACGCGTCCAAGTACTCCACAGCGTGGCTGGCAAGAAAGGGTATAAAAGAAGGAAATCTAATGACATGGCCTCCTTGTTCACCTGATCTGAACCCCATTGAGAACCTGTGGTCCATCATCAAATGTGAGATTTACAAGGAGGGAAAACAGTACACCTCTCTGAACAGTGTCTGGGAGGCTGTGGTTGCTGCTGCACGCAATGTTGATGGTGAACAGATCAAAACACTGACGGAATCCATGGATGGCAGGCTTTTGAGTGTCCTTGCAAAGAAAGGTGGCTATATTGGTCACTGATTTGTTTTTGTTTTGTTTTTGAATGTCAGAAATGTATATTTGTGAATGTTGAGATGTTATATTGGTTTCACTGGTAATAATAAATAATTGAAATGGGTATATATTTCTTGTTTGTTAAGTTGCCTAATAATTATGCACAGTAATAGTCACCTGCACACACAGATATCCCCCTAACATAGCTAAAACTAAAAACAAACTAAAAACTACTTCCAAAAATATTCAGCTTTGATATTAATGAGTTTTTTGGGTTCATTGAGAACATGGTTGTTGTTCAATAATACAATTAATCCTCAAAAATACAACTTGCCTAATAATTCTGCACTCCCTGTTTAAGCCTTTTCTTTGTAATAATTTGAAGGGCAGGGAGAGTAGAGCAGCACTATATTTGCCAGAAGGGCATAAGAAATACCCTCCTTTCAAGGGGGATGCTCCCTCGTCAAGGGATGATTCAGTGAAAGATGCACGACCAAGCACTTGCAAAAAGGCAGCCGAAAATGGAGACATCCTGACTTGGATTTATTTAATGAAGCACCTACAGCCACCTTCTCATGGAAAAAAAACTGAAGTTGTATGAGAAAAACTCCCCAGGAGGGAGGAACACCTTTCTTCTAAAAAAAAAAAAAAACAGAAACGTGCACAACCCTCATTCTTATGAGGAAAAGCCATCAATCTGATAGCACCTTCCAGCTGTAGATTCCTTACCTTTGAATTCTTCCCAGGCGTCAAACAGGATCAGGAAGATTTTGCGTGAGCAGTACCCCTGCACGCTGGTAGGGTGGGATTGATAGGCTTCGCGTCTGGTGTTGTCTGCACAGGAAATGACATTGCAGTTCCTATATACGTGCCACCTAGGTGTGCCCATGTCAGTTCTTTTCATTCCATTCCAGCCAGCGCTGATCCGAGAAAGGGCTACCCTTTACTCATCTTTTGACTGACCTTTTTGACTTTTGTTAAACTTTTTGGAGGTTTATTCCTCCTGGTGTGTCGATGTCATCATGTAAGATGGTTTTTAAGCCCTGCTGGTCCTGTCATTGAGCGATGTTGGTGATGGATCCGCGCCTTGTCTGCTTGTGTTTTCTGGAGCTGGACCATGGTCCGAAGATGTGCTTCGAGTGCTGAGCCATGCATTCAAAGGCTTTGAGAGAGTGCTCCCTAAAGCAGATAGCAGTCCGGCATGCTGCTCAGTGCAGGTTAAGGTCCTGGTCGAGAGGAAGGTCCTGAGACCGGTCGCAGAGTTCCAAGTCGTCATCATCCTTACAACGAAGTCCTCGGGATGATCGGGTAAGTCAAGGCTCAAGAAGAAGAGCAAGAAGTCGAAGCGGTCTTTTAATTCTCCTCGTCCGCAACTGACATGACGAGGGAACGCCCACTGGAGGCTCCATCCAGATTGTCATCCCTGATTCTGACATGGAGCCATATGGGCATTGCCCGATGCCGACTCAGACGCTGGCAGGAGCTTTGCTTCTTAGATCTGATCCTTAACCGTAATCAGCTGGGCTCAGTTTCAGGAAAGTCTTGGAGGGGTTGCTGAGTCCTTTAGAATACCAGCCTTATGAAGAGGAAATGGACTGGCGTGAGGGTTTGGGTGAAACCAGTGGGCTGGTCACATCTCCAGATACTAGTATGCTTCTTAGATCCGATCCTGAACCGTAATCTGTTGGGCTAAGTTTCAGGAAAGTCTTGGAGGGGTTGCTGAGTCCTTTTGAATACCAGCCTTATGGAGAGGAAATGGACTGGCGTGAGGATTTGGGTGAAACAAGTGGGCTGGTCACATCTCCAGATACTAGTATGCTTTCTACCCCTACCATATCTTCAGAGGAGGGAGCCTCTTACTCAGTGGTGATGAGGAGGGCAACTGAGGTCCTGGACCTTCATCTGCCCTCACTGGCAGTCAAGACTAATCCTTTGACAGAGGTGCTGCAACCAGCAGCTTCTATATCTGGACCCCTTCTCCTGGTCAGTGATTCCCTCATCAAAATCCTTTAGGGTACCTAGTCCAAACTCAGCACAGGCGCTCCTGTGAATAAGACGATTGCCCGCTGCCTTCACCCCGCACCTGGGGACCCAGCCTTCCTCACGCAACACCCCATCCATGAGAGCTTGGTTGCCCAAGCCTCGACTTCCCACAGCACATTCCCTACCCCTCCCCTGGATAGAGAATCTAAGATGTTGGACTCATTTGGGGAGAAGAAGTTTTCTTCCACCAGCCTAGCATTGCGGTCTGTGGACCCGCATGCCTTTTGGGCCATTATTCCCACACTCTGTGGGACACGGTTGCATAAGTACAGGTCCTGGAGGAGGCGCAGGCTGTACTCTCTCTCTCTCTCTCAGGCTGTTGCAGATGGGAGAGACACAGCAAAGGTCACAATCTGTTGCAGACTAGACAAGACCGACTCAGTAGGCAGAGCGATCTGTGCTGCCCATCCTGCCCAACCTCTGTGTGGTTACAGGCGCAGGACCCACTGACCTCGTGGGTCAGGTGGCCAGCGGTCTGCTCAGTCCGCTGTCCCATCTCTGCAACTGCCTGTAAACCCTCCTAGTCTGACTCTGTCCTACCATGAACACCCGTTTAGCGACAGGATTCGCATCACCTGCCCCACTGGCAGTACATAACTTCAGACACTTGCATTTAGAAGATCGTACGAAGGGGCTCCTCCCTCCCCTTCAAGACTACCCCTACCTCCATGCCACCATCTTATGACTGGATGACAGAGGACCATCTGTCCCTTCTCTGCAAGGAAGTCTCAGCTCTCTTGATCAAGGGAGCCATAAAGAGGGTTCCAGTGCCAGAAGTAGGCTATTGTTATTCCCCCTACTTTCTGGTTTCCAGAAAGGACCAGAGTTGTTGTCCTATTTTGGACGTACAAGGCCTAAATCTCTTCCTCAAGAAGGAGAATTTCAAAATACTCACATTGACTAAGGTCTTGTCTGCCCGGTACCTAGGAGACTGGATGGCAGTATTGGAATTACAGGACGCTTAATTCCACATTCCGATCCTGCCTGCATATAGTACAAAGTATGCCATGAGCACTTTCAGTTCACTGTGCTTCACTTTGGTCTTACCAGCTCCCCTCAGGTGTTTACCAAGTTGACGGCAGTGGTTGCAGATCATCTGCAGAGATCAGAGGTGTCAGTCTTGCCCTATCTCGATGACCAGCTGTTGAAGGCGGGCTCGCCCCAGGCTGTTGTCTCCCAACTCCAGACTATGGCAAACCTCCTGCATGCGCTGGTGTTCACTATAAACGTGAGAAAGTCTCACCTGACTCCCTCCTCTCAGACGCTTCCTTTCATCTCAGCTGTTCTGGGCACAGTGCCGTTTTAGGCTTATCCTCCTGAACGGAAAGTCCATGATACTTAGGCTACAATACCAATACTTCAGCCTCTATCCTGGATTTCTGTGCGATTGACTCTGATGCTGTTAGGACTCATGGCCTCGTTCATCCTGCTGGTGACATATGGCACATGAGGACTCTGCAACGGGACCTAAAGTTCCAGTGGGTGCAGCATCAGGGGAATCTTTCTAACATGGTCCAGATTTCGAAGGGAACTGTGAGAGATCTGCAGTGGTGGTTAACGAACCATGATTGGGGTCAGAGGCAGATACTTCTCCCTTCCCTTACTAGATCTGACAGTAGTGACAGATGTGTCACTCCTGGGATGGAGCGGCGATCTGGGAGAGGTGGAGATCAGAGGAATCTGATCTCCCGTGGAAGCGGGACTCCACATCAACATGCTGGAGTGCTGAGCGATCCAACTGAGATTGAAAGCCTTTCTACCTTCATCAAGGTAAGGTTGGTGCAGGTGTTCACGGGCAACACCTCTGCCATGTGGAACTGCAACAAACTGGGTGGGGTGGGGTCGTGGACACTTTGTCAAGAGGCTCAGTGGCTCTGGACATGACAGGAACAACAAGGCATTTCCCTGGTGGGTCAACATTTTGTGGGCTCTCTGAACGCCAGAGCAGACAAACTGAGCTGAAAGTGCTTAGCGGATCACAAATGGCGTCTCCATCCGAAGGTGTTGAAAGGCCTCTTTCAGCAGTGAGTAGAGCCTTGGTTAGATCTTTTAGCTTCTGCCGAGAATGAGCAATGTCAGCAGTTTTGTGTGCCGGAGTTTCCAAGGCAGCAGTCGCTCGGAGACGCTTTTTGTCTTGAGTGGAATTCTGGCCTCATGTACGCCTTTCCACCCATACCACTGCTGTCCAAGGTTCTCAAGAATATCAGGAGATACCTGGACAAAGTAATCTTTGTGGGTTCGGACTGGGCACGGAGAGTCTGGTAACCCAAGCTGCTGAACATGCCCATCGATCCTCTGATCATACTGCCCCTTTGGGAAGATTGTCTATCACAGCAGCAGGTGAGGGTTCTTCACCCGAACATTTCGACTCACCGCCTTCTTGCTTGGAGATTGAGCGGCAGAAGTTGACACTTTTTGACCTCCCTCCCACGGTATGTAATGTCATCTTGGCAGCCAGACGTCCCTCCACCAAACTCCTGTTGGTGAAAGTAGTTTGTGGCATGATGCATAGGCAAGTCTGTTGATTCACTTTCTGCCCCTGTTTCCAAGGTTCTACTGTTCATTCTTTACCTTGCCCAGAAGGGCTTTGCTTTGGGCACTCTGAAAGGCTGTTTATCTGCCGTTTCTGCTTTTTTGTTGTTGCCTTATCAACCCTTTTTGTTTAAGTCTCCTATAGTACATAGGTTACTCAAATATCTTATTCATCTCTTCCCTCCTTCCCCATTCATTATGTCCCAGTGGGATCTTAATGTCGTTGTGACCTTTTTGATGTGCGCTCCTTTCAAGCCTCTTCACAACTGTCCCCTCAGACTTCTCACATTGAAAACAGCCTTCCTTGTGGCAATTACATCTGCCCGCAGTCCAATCAGCAGCACTCCCACATCCTTCTAAGGAAAAGAACTGACTCAACTGCCTGGACCCAAAAAGAATGTTGGTGTTGTACCTTGATCGAACAAAAGAGTTCCAGGTGGGCAACCAAATCTTTGTGCGGTATGTGGGTGTGAAGAAATGTTGGGTGGTGGAGAAGTGAACCATTTCTCATTGAGTCGTGCTCTGCATCAAGATCTGCTATGCACTGACCAAAAAGCAACCTCCTAAGAGTTTGCAAGCTCATTCCAACAGAACTAAAGGTGCGACCACTGCGTTTGCATGCAGAGTTCTGGTCATGGACATCTGCCAGGCAGAAAAATGGGTATCTCTGCGCACGTCTCCTGCAGGCCTTTCTTGTTTTGAAATTGGTTCTCAGACCCACCTCCGGGGATGGTATTGCTTGAGTATCTATTCACAGGTAAGGAATCTAGAGCTAAAAGTCTCTGTCAGATGGATATGTTACTTACCTTTGGTATCGCCTTATTTGGTAGAAACTATATCTATCTGCAGATTCCTTACCAACCCACCCATCCTCCCCACTCTGCAAACGGATTTTTAGGGGCAGGGACTTCACTTTCAGGGCCCTAGTTTTGACACACCAGTAATCGGTGTTCTTCATGGCTTCGTGCTTCTGGTATGGAAAGTCGTGAAAAGAAACTGACGTTGACGCACCTGTGTGGCGCTTAAATAGGAAACAGGATGCCGTTTCCAGCATGTACGACGACGGACACGGAGCTAATCGACGCCACCTATGGGCACTTGGGGGTACTCCTTACAAAACAGCTTCCGGATCCAGTCGTGACACCTGAGGAGAATTCAAAGGTAAGGAATCTGCAGCTGCATATAGTCTCTACCAGATAAGGCGTTACCGAAGGAAAGTAACTTGTTCTTTAAGAAGAGATTGTCGCAGACTGAAAATCTGTCATCATCGTCAACGAACATAAAGATGATCCTGTCAGCGACATCAGCGCTGTCGATATCGACAACTGTTTTTCCAGCAACTACCTTTTCACCAATAATTAAATTGACAGCATGGTTACCTGCTGAGATCCTTGACTTGGAGTAAGAGGAAAGGTCAGTGACCTTGACTCAGAGACTGCTTACCACCCTTAGCAATTGTATGTACGCTATCTGCTCGACTTTAAGGGTGCAGTGGATGAGGAAAATTACCAGAGGTATAGATATCAACAGGATTATACACCAGACAATTCATGCTCCTTTATAACTCCTCTTTACATTTGAGAGCCAGATGTCTTACATGTGCCTGTAGCATTCTTATCCACACTACAGCAAATAATGGACAACCTACAAACATTACAAGCGCAGCACCCTACGGGATACCCAACACTTATTTAACTCTAGCTGTACCTACTATGCCACCTCCTCTACAATTTACATCTCCTTCTCTATGCCTTCAACACCTCCTCCACCTCCAAAGGAGCGTTCTCCAAGTATGGTCAACAAATCACTTACCCCAGCACCTCTTAAGGACATGGGAGAGGAAGACTCATCTTAGTGTGTTTCCAGATGGGTTTGAGGAGGAAGGTGAACTTCAGCCATGTGTTTTCAGATGGGAATGAGGAGGAATGTGAAATTCAGCCAGATGATGACAGCTGTAATGATGAGGACTAAATCATACACAAGGAAGATGATAACCATCCCATTCAGCAAGGTTATTTAACCCGCTTTTGTGCTTTGGTGAAAAGAGCAGCTAAAAAGTTTAATTTAACAATTAATTCAAAAGCACAACAATGCTTCCTTTATCATTTTAAGGAACAGGCACGGAAAACTATAAAATCAATACCTATACTGTACTGTATTATGTCTAGTTGAAGGACTAAAATTGATGAATATATCAGGAACATTCCCAACAGTAATGTTACCGGTTGAGAAAAAGTTTAGGGCCCCGGATTTGTCCCCAGCCTGCCTTACTGGCCATCCAAAGCCAGACTCTACAATAACATCAGCTGCTTTTCTTTATCTTTCTGGTCTGTGCACCACACCCTTGGTCCCTTGGAGATTTTTCTATGCTTTCTGGGCACTGCACCTTGTAGCAATAGTTTTACCAGCCATTCTGTTCCTCTGCGCCTTGCTGCCGCCCTTGCCCGAAAAGTATTCTTCTCCGTCTTGCTACCTCTTCTTTGTTTTCGGTTTTGCCAGTGTACACTTCTTCTTCACAACATAAGCTGCAGCTGATGGCTCCAGCGAAAATCGTTCTCTTGCTTTGGGCTTGGGTTGCAGTCCCACTTGTTGGCTGCTCAGCTACTATCCTTCCTTTTCAACACAGCCTTGTTTGTCCTCTTGACCACTCTCTCCCCACCAATGTGCCTTATCTGCAGCTCAAACATCCTGCTCTTCCTCCTTCCATGACCCTCGCAACACCGCATCCAACGCTCCTCCTACTGCCAATGACCTACTTAATGGTAGCTACAGCATGAACATGCACAGTGGATGCATGCTGCTGCTGTGCCGAAGATAAGCCCATCTGTGTCTGGGCCGTGCCCAGTGCCAGGAACCCTTGGTTCACCCCTCACTGCTAGTCTGTTGCCTTTCTTGATTGCTCAACCCCAGCCTCCTTTTGCTGTGTTGCCGTTGCTCTTTACCTCGCAACATGTAACAAGAAATCACCTGCACAAATTACTACAGCTCCCTACACAGTCACACCTACAACACCAAACACCCCACGGCTCAGAAACACCCAAACCACCAATACCCACCCATCACTCCTCGCTATAATGCATGCTCCTTAACACCCTCTCAATCAGCAAACACACCATGGAGAACTGGGACCTACTGGACAATGCTGCCCCAGACCTCCTTTATTCCACAGAAACATGGCTCGCCCCAGCATCAAAACCAGACATTGCTGTGGCTATCATTGCCAGATACAAGATCATTGTTCAGGACCACCGACACAGACCTGTTGGGGGGAATAGTCATCATCTTCAAGGACTACATCAGTTGTACCACCTCAAGAGAAATGGAACCAACTTCTTGAAATACCTCAACCTTAAATTGTGAATTACAGCCAACTTCACCCTGGATGGAATCTGGTCTGCCGACCCTTAGGACCCTGTTCAAACTTCACCAGCAACATCACAGACTGTGTTACACCACTAGTCATTGAATCCAGCATTTATATCCTACTAGGAGACCACATCTTTCACTTAGAAGATCTGAACAACCTCAATTCTTCTGCACTTGGTGCTCACCCAATGATAAGCGCGACCTGTGGATGAAGCATGCCAGCTCAGTGGGTAAAGGCTTGTTCATTGTGAAAAGGATGCTCTGTGACCAGTGAGAAGCACATTTGACCTCAGCGGGTCAAGCTTCCCATAGTTACTGTAGTAATGCACCCTTTTTGACATGGGTAGTCTCACTTTTTGCCTGGTTTCTGATGTGGCTTTGACTATTAGTGCACTGGGTCCCTTCTAATTAGGTCCCCAGTGCCCGGATCACTTTCCCCAAAGCTGCACAGTTGTTTTGCACAATTGGCACCCTCTTTAGTGACCACTGTAAGTCCCTAGTAAATGGTACTCCTGGTACCTAGGACCTGGGGAGCTAAGGAAGATCTATGAGGGCTGCACCACCACTTATGCCACCCCAGAGACCCCTCACCAAACTCAGTGATGGCATTGCAGGCTGCATGTTTTGGCCCAGGCTAAATTGAAAACATGACCTATCACACTCCCCTGTGTGTCAGGCCCCTTATCACTGCATGTGCCAGGTGTAAGTCACCCCTAAAGCAGGGTGCATCTAGGCGCATGTGAGGGCATATATGCGTGTCCAAATATGCCCCTCTGAGACATAGCAAGTGTACAGGGAAGTTGTTTTAAATGCATGTGCTGGGCAGAGGTCATTATGAGTTCCCCCAACTACATAATGGCTTATCTGAATCCTGGGATGTGTGCTATCAAACAACTCAAAATAATAAACCCTCCGTGACCCCAGTGATGGATGTATTAATAAATGCACACAGAGGGCACCTTAGAGATGCTCCCTGAAAACATGCCAACTACTAGTGTGTTGACGGACTGGTCCTGATCAGTTCAGCCACCACAGACATGTTTCTGGCCCCCCAAGTCCCTGTCCTCACCCTACTTTTGGCGGCAGCACAGATGGAAAAATGAGTTCAAGCCAGGTGGACGAGCTGAAGTAGGCACTACTTTTTAAATTCCTCCTTCTTGTTTGGAAGGTAGTAGGCCACTAGGGTAAGGGTTATGCCCACTTCCCAACAGAAGTGGTCACAAGAAGGTGTAGTCACTCTGAAGGTGGTCAGCCCATTGGCTACCACCTGGCACTCCCTGTAAAAGTCCTTAATTGAGTATTTAGGTGGCACCCCCGAACACTAGAACTCAGATTTCGACAACCTAAGAAGACCCGGAAAAAGAAGAGTTGCACTTGCAGACGAGGACAAGGAGAAGCAGCTGACCTGGAAACAGCCCCTCCGGCCTGCCTCCTGACCTCAAAGGATCCCGCAAAAGAAATCAACGTGTCCAGCGGTTAATAAAGAGCAAGTCTCCTGTGGGCAGCGGACTTGCCCTGCAAGAAGAAAACTTCAAAGAAAAGACTACTGACACCAAAATTACGACTGCACCCAATGTCCATGACCCAAGGTGAAGCCAGCCAACTGTACCAACTCTGGTCTCCAGCTGCCCAGAGACCGAGTCCAATGTGGTCTTACCCATCCTGGACTCACCCAAGACTCTTGAAGCCTCTGCACACAGTGCTCCTCTTCCATAGGCTTGTGGAGAGAAAAAATCTGACATCTCCAGCAACTACTGCACCCATGACCCCTGACCCCATCTGAGGCAGGTCACCGGTGTCTATGACGTACCACGGTTCCTAAGAGCTGAAGTCCATTCTGGGTCCACCCCTGGTGGATTCCCTGACTTCCCCTGCTGCCTCATCACACAGGACCTCATGACTGCGAGTGCTCCCGTGCGTGAAAACTTGACACCTAAAGACATCCCTGTATCCGTCGCCTCTGAGCACAGGAGAGGAGGACCAAAAGTGCACCCACATCCCAAGCACCCCAAGTCTACCATCTACCTGTTTGTTGTTCCTGACTTGCTTTCTAGCCAGAGCCTACAGCCTTTCTTCACGAGTGCCAAACTCCCAAATGAAACCATTGGGCACTCAACGCTTTACTGCACCTTTGCACCTGGCCGCCCGGTTTGACCTGTTGGTGTGGTTCTGATCAGTGCTCAGGACTTACCGTAATTCCCTGAGATTGGCTTTGTAAGTCATTGTTAACCCTGTAACTCTGAAAATTCAACTGTCTATTTTTTAAATTGCAAAGTATTTATGCTTAAAAGTCTGCTTACCTGATTACGAAGTTCTTGTGTTTAAAACATAAGTCAGAAGAATTGTTATTTTTTTTCTAAATTGGTCTTGGATCTATTGTTTGAGTGTGTGTCTCATTTATTGCCTCTGTGAGTGCAACAAATGCTTAGCACTACCGTCTGATAAGCCTAACTGCTCACTCCCACTACCACAAATAGAGCATTAGTCCTATCTATTTTTGCCTCTCCAATACCAATTGGGGACCCACTGATCTCTCTGTACAGTGTACTTCATTTTAGTGCACTATATAGGGAGCTAGCTTCCTACAGTTACCAGATCTTCAGCCTTGATTCATATGATCTGCACATTCCTCACCAGAAGAACACAGACAGTCTACATGCAGCCTTACTCTTTGAAAGCTTTCGAAGTCATTTGCAGAGTTCCTCAGGGTTCTTTCCTCATCCCGACCCTCTTTTACGTCTACATGACCCCACTGACAGACATCATCCCAGCAGATGACATTGATAACGAACAACTGATATTGTCCGTCTTAGACTAAATCAGCCAGCACAAGCAACAACTTCAACCTCTGCATGACTGAATAGGCCCCCTGGATCAAGTCAAGCTACCTCAAGCTGAACACCGACAAGGCTGAAGATTTCGGAGATGATTGCTCACAATGGGACTCAGCCTGATGGCCTACAGCCCTGGGACCCGCTTGCATCCCCATCTCAAAAGCACAAAACCTCTGGGTTATCACTGACTAAAAGCTGGACATGTCAGCCCAGGTCAACTCTTATGCCCCAACCTGCTTGCACACACTGGGGATGTTAATAAAAATCTTCAAGTGGCTACCAAAAAAACACTAGAAGGACCATCATCCAAGCACTCATCACCAGCAGACTAGACTTGCTCGGTGCAGGAATCACCAAGCATCTCAAGAAAACACTACAGACAGTCTGGAACTCAGCAGCCAGACTTATTCCTAACCTCCCATGCCACTCGCATCTCACATGAGGAAACTCCACTGGCTCCCCATACACAAGCAAACAAACCAAATGATGAACGGAATGCAGAACAAATTAAACATCTACCCCCAGTCACAGATCTGGGTTTAATCCATCAGTTCATTTGTTCAACATGCCACCCCAGTTTGGACCCAGTCATAGTCAAATCAGTCTTGACTGTGTTCCCCATGGAAACAGTCTAGCCCGAACTGCCAGGCCAGCTCCTCCTTGGATCGGAAACACGCATCTTGGGACCAGATTCATACTATCACCCCCTCATCAGCTAGGCTAGCTTGAATCTGGTGGCATAGTGAGCCCGGGACCCACGTCTGGGCATACCCGGCACACTTAGGGCGACTAAAGCAAACAAACCAAATGATGGATGGAATGCGGAACAAATCAAACATTCACCCCCGGTCACAGTAATGGGTTTAATCCATCAATTCCTTTGCTCACCACGCCACCCCAGTTTGGATCCAGCCATATGCAAATCAGGCCACCCTAAGGCTAGCTGACAGGTCTAATCACTATAATTAGGATGAGCACTTGATTGTACCTTGAGGAGTACTATAAGTATACTCTTTCCACATTTTTAATCTGTGATGTTTTCAGAATAGTGTGCTCTCACAAATATTTCTCCTACTTTGAAAAACACAATTTGCATTTAAGAACATAGTAATAAGTCTTTTCAAACTTCTGGACTTTTAACAAATATGTCTAAGTATAAACGGCAGCATATTCTATGGAGATACAATAATATTGGAGGCTCTTCTCTTAAGCCACCCACGGTCTTCTCGTTTGAAATTGTGCACTTACTGGTTCCCAGCTCATGGGTGTTTTGGTGTGTTTAATTCCGAAATTATAACTACAGTAACCTGTTTGACACCTATTTTGCGACTTTTCTGTGGCTGTTGTTTTCCCTTTAGGCACTTGAATGTTGCAAAGAAAGGGTTTACAGAAGCAAGTCTGGGTCTCCTGGCCAATCAAAGAAAGAGACAGCTGCTGACTGGGCTGTTGAAGTCCTTGAGGACTATAAAAACTCTGGTAAGCTATGTTACAAAAGTGTGTGTGTTGCATTTCTTTCACAAAGTTCTGTCTTTTCTTTCACAAACACAGCGACCTGAAACATTGCACCTGAATTCATTTTGTAAAATTTAATGTAGCATTTTTAATTAATGTGCCAATTGAGGAAAATAGCAGTTTCAATGTAATGGTTCAATTTACCCAACCTAGATACATCACATTTTCAGAAAACATGACCTATATTTATAAAGCACACATTTGCCCCTTTGAGGCATGTTGGCGCTGAATATGTTTGTTATTCAGCTCAGTGGTAGCCATTTCAATGACCTCGGGAGGGTGAAAAGCTGAGTAGATCTATATGCTAATGAATGTCTTCCTTTACCAAAAGAACAACCTCAGAGTATACAATCTGATCAGATATTTGCGGTCCTGTGACAACTTCTCTGGGCAGTTCATTGGGTCAAGCATTTCTCATAGGTGCTAATCTGGTTCTGGGCAGCCAAATCCCAGAGTGTTTGATCTGGACTTAAAAAAAAAAATAGCCTTTCAATTCTAGCACCGACCTTTACCTTTCTCCTCTTTCTCGTTTTCTCAGCGTCCGGATGTCTATAGTTGTTTTTTAGCGTTTTTTTAAATGTTTTGGATTTGGATTTAGATTCTGTGTTCCTTCTTCCTCCCTTTACCACTTCCCACACACACACACACACACGCACGTTCACAGGATGTGATTTCTCTTTCTCAGAGAAGTCAGTCTTTGTGTTTCTGTGAACACTAATTCAGTTTTGTGTTCCAGCATTTTCGTAGATAGTGACAGACCTGTGTCCATTTGTTAAGTAACTATTGAACTCCATGGCATCATCTTGTGGGACATTTTCCAGTTCTGTCTTTTCGTTAACCTGATGCAGTCTGGGACCAGACGTCCTGATTTTCTTAAGTTAATAGTCTTACACTAACACATCTAAAATAGTGATCTGTAAAAGGAAAGCCCAGAACTGGATTTAATTTCCCTGATGTCATGAAGCCACTTACTAGCCTTAAGTATTTGCCAATTGATGCTTCGTCATGTAGCTCCTCATTTAGTCGCAATCTTTCTGGATCTGCTGTGATTGGCTTTCGTTGCTTGTGTGCCTCTGTTTTTTATTAGTGTCTGCGTTCACAGCACGTGTACCTTAATACCGCGTAGCAAACATTTTTGTGGTCATCATTTGCTTAGTTCCTCATAATAACAGAGGCCACATTCACATGCTTGAATAACATACTGCTCTTTTAAGGCAGCCAATGTCTACTGAGCATTTTGATACAGTCATACTTTGATAATATTTTTTGTTTCATTTGCAGCAAAGAACTGATGTACGCATGAGTGAAATGTTAGAGGTAAACCACACATCCTATTTTTTTTAATTTTTCTGCGTTCCTTATGCCAACATTGATCATTTTCAGTAATGTACCTGTATCACGTGGTAAAAAAAAAATTCCTCATGCTTGATGCCAAATTGAAGTACTTAAAGTCAACATTTAATTTCCATATATCTGATACACAAAATTACTGTCCACACTGGCGTTATTTCGATAGAATAATTTGTTTAGTATTCTTATCAGCTGCATTTAGAAAACTCTCAAAACGGCCATCCGATCTGAACCAAAACATGGTTTAGCAAATATAAATAAGGCCTTTAGTAGTTGCAGTGAAGTATAAAGACAGAGACCAAGAGACCATGTTGCCCGATTTGATGCTCACTATTCTTTTTAGCATGTTGCTACAGACATCTGTGTGTTGCTAAATAGATATGTCCTTGATTTTCCGTACGGGGCACTAGCATAACGCAGAAGGTTACAAGTTTACACACTATTATTTTGCAATTACATCATGGCTTTATAGTTACTTCATGTAGTGCCTATATTTTAAGATGCATAGATTAACAACTAACATCTACAACAAGGAGAACATTATGCTTCAGGCTAGATATGTACATCTCTAGACCTTCAACTAGAAATAGTGCTTAGGTGGGGAAAAAACGCAGATTATTGCTTCATATCTTCCATTTGACCAGGAAAACCCATTGTGGTGATGCAGTTCCTGATTACGTGATGCCCAGCATTGCAGCGTCAGTCTCCGATATGAGTTCAGTTATTTCAGTAGACCCTAAAGGTGCATGAAGCGAGATCTAGATAGACCCTTTTTCTTTTAAATGTCGATGGGACCTAGGCATGGTTAGCAACTGAAATAATGTTGTCATGCGGATTTTATTCCATTTATGTTCCATAAATCATTTGTTACATCTTCTTTACAGTGCTCTGACATCCGGTGGGGCTTACTCCATTCTTTAAACTGGGAAAACATATAGAAACCTATGGTTGAGTTTACCTTGAGGCCATCATAGGCTCAAATTTTGTATTTGTAAACTTGAGTGCTGTTGAGAAATACCTTAACTTGGTATGCATGAATGTGTTGAATTGAATTCTGTTGAAAGGTGAAGTGTGACTAGGGAAGTTGCTGAGAAGTTAATGAGTTATTGGGCAGAGGGGTCCATTAAGGGGAATACAACATCTGGCCTTTGAGTGGCCCTAAAGCTTTGCACACAGTAGCCAGAGCATGTCTTCATAATGCAGTTCTGTGATGAACTGGGGTTTAATTGCAGAAGTAGTGTTAAAAATGTTCTTTCAACTAAGTTGTACAGCCGTGTTTGTGCAAGAATGTTTGCACTTACAAAGAAATCTTTTACCTAGCTTGAATTGCTGCACTTTTTTCATGGTCTGGATTCTCCGTTTTGTTCCTTACTTTCTTTTTGAAGTAACTAATAGTTTTTAATTAAATTGGTAGGATACATTGTGGGTTTAATCTGGGGGGAAATGAAAAATTCTAGTGATTTAATTCCATCTACAAAGTGATGTCTGCTTTGAATCTAACTCATGAGTAATCTTGTTTTAAATTATACATTTTCTATCCTCTTAGCATAATTCCATTAATTTACTTAGTTTGTATATGCAATGCTGCAAAATGTAATGCCTGGTTAATTTTCTTGTTTTTTTCACTGTTCTAAGGAAGAGGATTATCCTGGAGCTATACAACTCTGCTTGGAATGCCAAAAGGCAGCCAGCACATTCAAACACTATAGTTGCATAAGGTAAGTCCCTAGCAGTTTGTCTAAGATTGTTCCACTTTTTAAACTATGAATTATGCATGTCCTCTTTTCAAAACGGGGGGTTCACTGTTGCGGAAAGCATAGATTCCATACTGCGGTCTAAGGGCCAGATGTAGCAAAGGTTTTTACCCATTCTGTGTCTATGGGAAAAAGTGTTCGTACATATGGCCCCAATTTACCAAAAGAGCCTGCTTAATGCCAAATACACCAACCAAGAACTATAAATGTAAAACTGTTTTTTAGAGGTAAAACGTTTTTGTTTGTCTGACAGATGTTGCGCTGCATATGTCTGTTTTATTCGTGCTGTTGCGTTGCTTGGTGGTGTGTGCTTATTATCCCACTCCTATAAATTTGTAAAGTCCTGGTCTTAATTTATGTATTTAGCGTGTGCAGTGCAACGTACACCCGCACCTATCTTGGCCCTAGAAACTACAAATCTCTCTAAGAAGCACCCACTTATCACTTTTCCTACCTTGAGGACGGGAGAAGTCTGGTTTTAAAGCTTTTATAAATTTTAATGCATTTAGTTCAGCTCAAACAATGGCTGCAGCAGTTGAAAAGGCTGTCGAGCACTCAGCTTTGGGAACCTGTAAAAAACCCTGATCAGCTGATCTTCGAAATTTGTCAAGTTTGTACTAGGTAAAGTGATATGGGGGGGGGGGGTGTATCTTTGGTCGTTTAAAACTTTGTGGGGGTCTGACACTGATTTTTATTTCCTATAAATGTCTTTATTGATTTTCAAAGAACACAGAACCAGTCCCCACTTACCCTTACAGCGGGCAACTCTCTACACACATCATGTATCAATACATTTGGATTGTATTTATTTTACATCAAGTTATTATGCAGACAAGCCATCTTTACTTTTCACCATCATTGTTTCAACCATATTAGTCATCTGCGAACTAAGGCAATTCCCTTAGGGATGCTCATTCTTAGGCATCTCAGCCACTTGTGTATGTAAGAGTCTACAACCACTTAACATTTGGGGCAGACATCTGAATTCCTGGAAATCATTCTGTGTAATAACTGTGAGGTGATATGTTTTGCAAATTCACTTGTAGTTGACCAGTATCAACCTAGCGTTACCCATGAAAGTTTTGCAATTCTGAAAACGTTTACATAATCACAGGCTGTAAAAAGTCCCCTCTTTTTGGTATGGTTACCCCCATTTTTTGCCTGATGTCAGTGTGCTTAGACTGTTTTCAGTGGGATCCTGCTAATCACGACCCCAGTGATTGAGCTCTCTCCTTCAATTTTGGTTGTCTTGGTACCTCTTACACCCCACAATTGGCATACTAGTATACCCCTGTAAGTCCCTGGTACATGGTACTTAGGGACCCTAGGGCATTGGTACACCAGGTGTCTCCCATGGACTGTAGCATGTATTATGCCACCCACGGCAGCCCATGCAAACTGTCTGGAAGGTGCCTGTTTTGAGCAGGGGAGTGACTCCATCACTCCACGGGAGATTTCTTCGGTCCTTCTGGTGCAGGATGGAGACAGGGAGTCCCCAGAGCATGCACACCGTGGCATCTGTTGCAGTTGCTGACTCAGAGCTGTGGTTTCTGAAGAAAAGTGTCTCTTGTAGACATTTTGTTGCAGGTACAATGTTTCTTGGAGAAGGCTGCTGTTGATCCGAGGTCAGAAGAGTCTGAAGTTGTTGCAGAGGATTCCTGAAGGAAACTTGCAAGCAGAATCTGAAGAGAACCCACAGGAGGGACCCTAAATAGCCCTGGGAGGGGTATTGGCTACCTTATCAGGTATGGACCTATCAGGAGGGGTCTCTGATGTCACCTGCTGGCACTGGCCACTCAATGCCCTCCAGAGTGCCCCCACTCTTTGCAAAGCAAGATGGCTGAAGTCTGGGACACACTGGAGGAGCTCTGGGAACCACCCTTGGGGTGGTGATGGACAGGGAAGTGGTCACTCCCCTTTCCTTTGTCCAGATTCCTGCCAGAACAAGGGGACAAGGGGTCCCTGAAACAGTGTAGACTAGTTTATGCAAGGAGGGTACCATCTGTGCCCTTCAAAGCATCTCCAGAGGCTTGGGGAGGCTACCCCTCCCCAGCCTGTAACAACTATTTCCAAAGGAAGAGGGTGTAAACCCCTGCTCTCAGAGGAAACGCTTTGGTCTGCCTTCTTGGGACTGGGTTGCCCAGACCCCAGGAGGGCAGAACCCTATCTGTGAGGTGGCAGCAGTTGTAGCTGCAGTGCAAGCCTCAGAGAGCTGGTTTGGCAGTACTGGGGGTCCATGGTGGAGCCCCCAGGATGCATGGAATTGGCTCCCCAATACCATATTTGGAATGGGGGGACAATTCCATGATCTTAGACATGATACATGGCCATATTCGGAGTTACCATTGTGAAGCTACATATAGGTATTGACCTATATGTAGTACACGCGTGCAATGGCGACCCCTCTCTCACAAAGTCCGGGAAAATGTCCTTGAACTATGCGGGGGCACCTTTGCAAGTGCAAGGGTACCCTCACACTCAGTAACTTTGCACCTAACCTTCAGCAAGTGAAGGTTAGACATATAGGTGACTTATAAGTTACTTAAGTGCAGTGAAAATGGCTGTGAAATAGTGTGTGCACTATTTCTCGCAGGCTGCAATGGCAGTCGTGTGTAAGGGTTTGTCTGAGCTCCCTATGGGTGGCAAAAGAAATGCTGCAGCCCACATAGATCTCCTGGAACCCCAGTTCCCTGGGTACCTAGGTATCATATAGTAGGAACTTATAAGGGGGGGGGGGTCCAGTGTGCCAATTGAAATTGGTAAATGAAGTCACTGGCCTACAGTGACAAATGTAAAAGCAGAGAGAGCACTGAGATTCTGATTAGCAGAGCCTCAATGACACAGTTAGGCACTACACAGGCATACACATTAGGCCACAAACTATAAGCACTGGGGTCCTGGCTAGCAGGATCCCAGTGAGACAGGCAAAACATACTGGCACATAGGTTTTTATCTATGAGCACTGGGGTCCTGGCTAGCAGGATCCCAGTGACTCAGTAAAAACACACTGACACACACTCACAAACAGGCCAAAAGTGGGGGTAACCATGCTAGAAAGAGGCTACTTTCTCACAGCCACTTGGTTCTGCCATCTTGAATCCGGGATGGGCAGAGGCCTCTGGGAGCATCTGACTGGGCTGGCCAAGTATCTGATGTCAGAGACCCTTCCTGATAGGTAGTCACTCCAGAGAGTGACCAAACCCCCTCTTTGGATTATTTAGGGACTCCCTTGAGGGTGGGTACCCAGATTCATCATGCAAGACTCCACCAGGACCTCTCTGCAAAGACATCTTCTGCTTCTGGCCTCTGGAACTGCTGCTGGGCAACACAGGAACCGTACAAAACTGTAACGTCTGAGAAGACTTCTCCTTGCAACATTGTTTCAGCGGGTCCATTCTGCAACATTTATATGGCTGTGCATCCTCTAGGGTTGGCACCAAGAAGCAAGAAGGAATCTCCCTTGGAATGAAGGAGTCACTCCCCTGCATCCGGAGGCACCTAAGGCAGCAATGTCCGGCTTGTGGCATCTTCTGTCCTCGGTCTGCAAAGATTCTCCAACACAGGTGGTGGTTCTGAGGGATCCCCTGGGTCCTCTCTGCCTTCTGTCCAGCGTGGGAGATGGTAAGCCCTTGTCTCTGCCAACTGTTGCACCAATCAAGGCTTGTTGACTCCTGCTCCGAGGGTTCTTCAGGCTCCAACTAGTCCTGGCCCCCAGGAATCTACCTCTGCAAGGAAAGTCTCCTCTCTGCTGCTCCAGCGTCATGGGATTCCTCTCCAGGTGTGCCGACTGGGCTTTGCTGCGAATTACTGTGCCTGCTGCTATTGGGTTGCTTGTGGGGGCTCCAACTGCTTCTGCATTCTCTCCTGTCTTCTGAGGGTAAGCCTGGACTCCTTTCTAAGGGTCTGTTAGAAATGGGGCCTCTGGTTGGCAGAGGTATACACCCTTGTCCAAGGAGGGACCACAATCCTAGTCAGGGTAAGCCACACACAATCCAAATTATCCTGTGCCCACCCTCTGGTAGCTTGGCACTGAGCAGTCAGGCTTAACTTAGAAGGCAATGAGTAAAGTATTTGTGCAGCAAATCATGCAATAACAGTGAGAACACCACAGAAATACACCACACAGGTTTAGCAAAAATATAAGTTCAGGTTGAAATACAGGTTGAAATATCACTTTTGCAATGATAAGAAGAGTCTTAAGTCTTTAACAGTTGTCTCTTGCGTGCACAAAGTACCTGGTATGCGTCAAAACTGCACGCATGCAGGCCGCAAGGGAGGAGATGCGTGGAAAAAGGAAGTGATGTGTCGGATTCCCAGGAGCACACACAGACGATGCATCTATTCTTTCAATGTGCAAAGACTTCCAGCACGCAGGTTTGAATCCTCTTTGCAATGTGGGGTATTTTGATGCTCGGGCCGATGCATGGAAATCCTGGGCATGCTGGATGAAGTCATAGGTGCTGCATCGATCTGGTGGGCGAAGCGGCAGAGTTTCTGTTGCATGGCAGGGGAGGCGTCGATTCCTCATGCAGGAAGTAGGGCTGTGTCATTCCGGCGTGGCGATGCATCGATCCGGTGGGGTGTGCGTAGAAGTTCCAGTCGCAACACTGGTGCTGCTTCGATCTCCACTCGGGGAGCCGGGCTGCGTTGTTCCGGAGCGGCGATGCAGTGATTCTTTCACTGCTAGGCAGGCTGCGCATTGATTCCAGCAGGCTGTGTGTCGATTTTCGCAGCACAAGGAGTTCCTTTGAAGAGGAGAAGTCTTTTTGGCCCTGAGACTTCAGGAAACAGGAGGCAAGCTCAATCCACGCCCTTGAAGAGTACTTCTCAGCAGAGCCAGAGGCCAGCAAGGCAGCAGGGCAACAGCAAGGCAGCAGTCCTTCACAGCAAAGCAGTCCAGGTGAGTCCTTTGGGCAGCCAGGCAGCTCCTCTTGGCAGGTTTCAGGATCTGGTTCAGAGTATCTGTCCCAGGAAGTGTCTCTGTCAGCAGGGTCAGGGACCCAGTTTATATACCCAAAAGTGCCTTCGAAGTGGGGGAGACCTCAAAGATTGTTTTTGAAGTTCACAAGGTCCCCTTTCAGTACAGGTCTGCCTGCCAGGGTCCCAGTAAGGGGTTTGGCAGTCCTTTGTGTGAGGGCAGGTGTAAGGAAATGCCTCCTTGGCATGGTTATCCCCTGACTTTTTGCCTTTTGCCTTTTTGCAAAACAGACAACATGACAACGATGTATTATCTGAACAAACAGGGAGGAACACACTCAACACAGTTGTGTCTCCTGGCACAGAGAATATGGCATTGGGCGATTCACAACCACATTCGCCTAATAGCACAGTTTATTCCAGGGATTCAGAATCAGTTAGCAGACAATCTCTCTCGGGATCACCAACAGATCCACGAATGGGAGATTCACCCCCAAATACTAAACACTTACTTCCAAAGATGGGGAACACCACAAATAGACCTATTTGCAACAAAAGAAAACGCAAAATGCCAAAACTTCGCATCCAGATACCCACAGGATCAGTCTCAGGGCAATGCGTTATGGATGAGTTGGTCAGGGATATTTGCATACGCTTTTCCCCCTCTCCCACTCCTTCCATATCTGATAAACAAATTGAGTCAAAACAAACTCAGACTCCTACTAATAGCACCAACTTGGGCAAGACAACCTTGGTACACAACACTACTAGACCTCTCAGTAGTGCCTCACGTCAAACTACTAAACAGACCAGATCTGTTAACTCAACACAAACAACAGATCAGACACCCAAATCCAGCATTGCTGAATCTAGCAATTTGGCTCCTGAAATCTTAGAATTCTGACACTTAGACCTTACACAGGAATGTATGGAGGTCATAAAACAAGCTTGGAAACCAACCACTAGACATTGCTATGCAAATAAGTGGAAAAGATTTGTTTATTATTGCCATAATAATCAAATCCAGCCATTACACGCATCTGCTAAAGACACTGTAAGCTACTTACTACATTTGCAAAAGTCAAAGCTAGCTTTTTCATCCATTAAAATACATCTTACCACAATTTCAGCTTATCTGCAAATTACGCACTCAACTTCATTATTTAGGATACCAGTCATAAAAGCATTTATGGAAGGCCTAAAGAGAATTATACCACCAAGAACACCACCAGTTCCTTCGTGGAACCTTAATATTGTCCTAACACGACTCATGGGTCCACCTTTCGAACCTATGCACTCATGTGCAATGCAATACTTAACATGGAAAGTTGCATTTCTAATTGCTATCACATCTCTAAGAAGAGTAAGTGAGATACAGGCATTTACCATACAAGAACCATTTATTCAGATACACAAGCATAAAGTAGTCTTACGAACAAATCCTAAATTCTTACCAAAAGTCATATCACCGTTCCACTTGAATCAAACAGTAGAACTACCAGTGTTCTTCCCACAGCCAGATTCAGTAGCTGAAAGAGCACTACATACATTGGACATCAAAAGAGCGTTAATGTACTACATTGACAGAACAAAACAAATTCGGAAAACAAAACAATTATTTATTGCTTTCCAAAAACCTCATACAGGAAATCCAATTTCAAAACAAGGCATTGCTAGATGGATAGTTAAATGCATTCAAACTTGTTATCTCAAAGCAAAAAGAGAACTGCCACTCCACTAGAAAGAAAGGTGCTACCATGGCCTT
This sequence comes from Pleurodeles waltl, assembly GCF_031143425.1. Classification (NCBI taxonomy): domain Eukaryota; kingdom Metazoa; phylum Chordata; class Amphibia; order Caudata; family Salamandridae; genus Pleurodeles; species Pleurodeles waltl. The sequence goes on from NC_090449.1 coordinate 900,863,615, forward strand.
TCTAGGAAATATTCCAATGACTGAAATATGGAAGGCAGCCACATGGTCTACGCCTCATACGTTTACCAAACACTACTGCGTGGATGTGTTAACGGCACAACAAGCCACAGTAGGCCAAGCAGTACTACGGACATTGTTTCAAACAACTTCAACTCCTACAGGCTGAACCACCGCTTTTGGGGATATAACTGCTTACTAGTCTATGCAAAGCATGTGTATCTGCAGCTACACATGCCATCGAACGGAAAATGTCACTTACCCAGTGTACATCTGTACGTGGCATTAGTCGCTGCAGATTCACATGCGCCCACCCGCCTCCCCGGGAGCCTGTAGCAGTTTCGAAGTTGATCTTGAACATTTGTAAATTTGTAAATATATCACTTTAAACTACATTATGTACATACATATTCACTCCATTGCATGGGCACTATTACTATAATACACAACTCCTACCTCACCCTCTGCGGGGAAAACAATCTAAGATGGAGTCGACGCCCATGCGCAATGGAGCCGAAATTGGAGGAGTCCCTCGATCTCGTGACTCGAAAGACTTCTTCGAAGAAAAACAACTTGTAACACTCCGAGCCCAACACTAGATGGCGGGATGTGCAAAGCATGTGAATCTGCAGCGACTAATGCCACGAACAGATGTACACTGGGTAAGTGACATTTTCCATATATATATATATATATATATATACATATATATATAATACGCATATGTTTGTGTGTTTGTGCATGTGTAAGTGGGGTAGTCATAGTTAGGTCTGTGTTTCCATAGAAATTTTTTTGGGGTTTTTTTGTATAACTTGGGCGCTAGTTGACGAATCTTCCAGAAGTAAAAGTCTCATCCACGTCAGCTCCTTCCTGGAACGTTTCGGGGTGATCCTTCAAGTGAGGGGCCGAGAAAAAGAGGAGGGGTCCCAAAACGTGTTTCCCCATTCTTTTTCTGTTGGGAAATTGAACCGCAATACCACAAAAACTGATGAACGGAATTGTCTCCAAATTTGGCAGAAAGCTAGATCTTGGTCCATAAAGTGTTTTTTGTAATTTGGTGTAAATCCCTTTCAATAGGTTTTGACATATTGAGGCTCAAAAACTTTGCATATTGCACACTGCGAAGAATCCGCAGAGCGGACAGATCTCAAGATAAGATCTGTTTGGCTGCCACCGCAACAACAAGGGCAACCATCTTAGAACTCCCGACCGAGTCCCTTTTCCTATAAAAAAAATATTAAAAACAGATATAATGGGATAAGGTAGGGATACCAGTCATCCCTGGGACCAAAAACATTTTTCTTTTTTAAATGTTGCTGCGATTTCACGAAGGATCTGTGGATTTGTGGCAACAAAAAAAAGAAAAAAGTGCAAGCTCCCACATGTTTAAAAAAAAAACCTATAAAATCCCTCTGTGGGCCAGGGGCGTGGTGCAGTGTATTTTAAAGGAGAGAGAGCCATGCAGCCGCCTTCTCTGAGCTTTCTTTAGGGCCCAGGGATCCTGTCCCTGAGCCTCAATGATATCCTGTGGTATCCATCGCCTGGGGATCCCATTCCTTGGTCCATTTTCTTATACAGGGGAGGAAGGCGCGTGGCCCCCTCCCAGAGATCGGCCCGGAGGACCATATTCCCTTGGGCCTGATACTTTGCAGTGTCCTCAGGACCCAATTTGCAAAAACACTGTAGTTTCCAGCCTCGGAGAGGTTGGGCATACCCTTTTAACACTCTCCCAGGCAGGCAAAAAAGTCTGCTGTTGCCTGGCAGGAGCAGTTAAAAAAGGCTGTTCCTTTCCTAATGGGGCAATACAATGGTCCTGGCTCCTTTCAGCACCCAGTATTGTGCTGGCCAGGAAGTTGGTAGGGGCTGTGGCGGCCTTGGGACATCCCTGCAGCCTCAACAAAAGGTGCTGTGTGGTTGCCTTGGGTGGGCATGAGGCACTCACCTAAAATTTAAAAATTTAAAAATTATCTGGCTAGCTCCCACCTGGTAAACTGCCTGGGGCCGAGCCGGGGTCCTGCGGTTCCCCTCATGCCCCCCAACAAAAATGGACCAGGTGGGCACCGGGGCACTCACTTAATACCACCCATAACCTGCACCCATGATGGGTGCTGGCTGAGGAGTCGGCTGGGGTGGCAGTGACTCTGGAGCCCCTTCTCCGAACCCCAAGGAAATGTAAATATATTGGTGACTCAAGTTAGCACCAGGACTCCAAAAATGAATAATAAATGAGTAGCAGGCACCTCTCATTTACTACTCACTTCTCCTGCAAAGAGCCCCCCATAATTTCCTAAGTTTTTTTTTTTTTTACTAAATATGTTCTTGCTGGTGGTGCCCGTAGAAGAGGCAGGGGCACCACCAAGCATTTTTTGTTTTCATTTAGGAGCAAACACACCACATCAAGAAAGCATAGATATTGTCATATTAATCACAGCATTAAATAATCCCTTGTTTTTCCCCAGATACGTTGAGTTCTGACAGTTGATCCTTGCAATTTATCTATATGGAATTCAAGTTCATATGCTTCCATAATTTCCATTCACCATTATGCATACATGGGAGCGAACTCAAATGTCCATTTCTTTTTCAATCATAAGCCTAGCAATAGTTAATACATAAGAGACCCAGTCTTCTACCCCAAAGCCTAGTGGAATTATTTTATGAATAAGTGAGACCTTTTTTTTTTTTTTTTTAAACTCTTTTTATTAAAGCTTTCATCATGTGCATACCAGACCAAAAAATGTACATACAGAACAGCACTGCAACAAAGGTAGAGAAAAGGAACAACTGTGAACCCCCTCCCTTCCATGACACCCGCCCCCCCCCCCACGAACCCTTCACAGACATTCAGACATATCCTAAAGCAGTTCTTGATGTGGTCTCAGTTCTCCATCATATGAGTTCTATTCCCCCCCCACATCCATCCATAGTTTAGGGTCCTCAGCGAACTCCAGTGGAATCACAAACTTTACCTCCCTACAGAGACAGTGAATTATACATTATCCAATCGCTCCATACCCTTCCAAACTTTCTCGACAGCCTCTGTTTGTGTATGTTACCATTTCTGCTATCATAAAGCCATCCATCCCTTTCTTCCACATCTCTAATGTGGGTCCAGACGCTGCTCCCAACAAACGGGCAACATCCCTCCTAGCCACCACCAACCCGAGATTGCAGAATGTGAGTTTAGCCCTGGGCATGTCCACATCATTGGGGATACCAAGGAGGATACATTTGGGGTCAAGTGGGATCTGCTCCAAAAACACCACCCCTGTAGCTCCCACACGATCTTCCCCCAGTGTTCCTGCAATACGGGGCAACCCCATATGGTATGTAAAAAGGTGCCAGTCTGCCCCTGACATAATATACAGTTCGGGTGTTGCGCCCTTCCCATAGTATGTAGACGCTGCCTATCATAATATATCCTATGAAGAATCTTAAACTGAATTAGCCGCAGCCTGTACCTGATGGCAACTTTTCGGGGAAACATCAACGCAGCTACACAGTCTATATCCTCCATTTCCCCTAACTCAGCCTCCCACCGTCTGCGTAGTTTACTAAGGGTGTCTGGCATATTTTTGTTAAGGGTCCTGTACACCATAGAGACGGCTTTAACAGTTAACTGTTCTGTCAACAATCTACCTTCCAGCGGGCATATTCTGGTATTTCCATCCCACGGAGACCCTCCAAGTATGCCTCAGTCGAGCATAGTAGAAGTACTGCGTCTCGTTGAGCCCATATGCGGCCCTCAGTGATTCAAAGGGCATAAGATCCCCCGCTTTCAACACATCTCCTAGATTGGAGATTCCAATACGCTCCCACACATCAAATCCAGTCAATTTGCGACAGCCAGCCACCCTCCCACAGTGGGGGGTCACCCTGGTGGGTCTGCGCATCAAACCCAGCACCTTGGTAACCTTTGCCCAGGCTCCAAGAGCCACCTGTGTAGCAGGCAATAGCCGCCGCACTCCCCCTCGCCATATAAGTAATGAAGACACGATCTCCCCTCCCACTGTAGTCTCTCCAACCTGAAAGTAGGATGATCACTGGGAGCAAACATCCAGTTGTTAATGTTGATCAGATGTGCCACCCAATAATATGCTTCCACATCCGGCAGGGACAGGCCCCCACTATATTGATTACATTGCAGGATTTTGGGCGCAATACACAGGTGTCTCTTCTCCCATAAAAAGGCCCGTACATCCCGCTCCACGAAGGGAAAACCCCCAGTGTGATCCGGTAATAGGTGTTTTGTAAGACATATAATAACTTTGGTAGGGGGATCATTTTAACCATGGCCACCCTACCCATCAGGATAAGTGGGAGACCCCCTCCCCAATGCTCCATATCGGCTCTGCGCATTTTAGTCACCCTTCCTAAATTACGGGCTTGACAGTGGTCCTCCATATGTGTCATAAATATGCCAAGGTACTTTAATCCCTCTCTTGAGTATTTCAGTTGACCTGTAAGGAAGTGGAGAACTGTGACCTCATGTGGGGCATATAACACTGATTCATCCCAGTTAATCTGGTAGCCAGAATAACTCCCGTACTCCGCAAAAATCTGAAAGAGTCTCGGCAGAGAATCTAGGGATTTTGCCACATAGAGGAGTATATCATCTGCGCATAAGGAGATGCCTTCTTCCTCCCTTCCCTCCTCTGTCAGCCTGAACACATATAGCTCGGGTGGGTATGGATCTTACACGCTAGGGATTTTATGGTGAGGGCAGATAGCAAGGGGGGCAAGGGACAGCCCTTTCTGGTGCTTCTTGCGATAGGAAACTCGGACGACAGGTCCCTTACCCTGACCACTGCCACCGGATTACAGTAGAGCAGCCAAACCCATTCCCGGTATCTTGGGCCCACCCCACATCTCTCCAAAGTACATTCCAGGAAGGACCAGTGCACCGTGTCAAATGCATTTTTAACGTCCAGAGCCAGAAATATGTGTGGTTCCGAGCGGCGCAAGGTGGTATGTATCCAGTGTACGCCTCAGGTTATCTCGTGGACCGTCCCAGCATGAAGCCAGTTTGGACCCTGTGAACTAAAGGGGCAATAACTCCCTGAAGGCATGTCGCTAATACTGTTGCCAGCACTTTCACTTCTACATCAAGGAGGGAAATCGGCATATAAGATGCACAGGACGTTCTAGGTCGGCCCTCCTTGTGAATAACCACTATTTCTGCTGTCCTTTAGTCTGGGGGAAGTGTGCCCTGGCTTCTTGCCTCCAGGAACATAGCCAGGAGATGAGGAGCTAACAGATTGCCAGCTTTTTTTAAATGTTCTTCTAGCCACTCCCATGCATCCTCTGGGAATTGAAAGAAAAGCGTTTTCCCTTGGAAGATGACTTTTAGTTTGGCTGGGAAAAGGAGCATGTATTGTAGTTGGAGGATACGGAGTTTGGCCTTCACGGAGTCAAATGTGTGCTGCTGCCTCTGAACCTCCCGGGTGTAACTGGGAAAGATGAGGATTTTAGAGTTCTCATGCTTTACCTCTCCCATCTTACGAACTTCTGTTTCAATTATGTCTCTGTCTGGAAAATGTAGGGAACGGGTGATCACGGGCCTCGGAGGCGCTCCAGGAGGGGTGCAACCACTAAAGACCAGTGGGCTCATTCAGTCACAAAGCAGGACGAAAACTTATCTGTCGGCAAGACTCGTCTCAGCCATGTTTCCAAAAAACGGCCCGCATTGGTCCCCTCGGTTCCTTCCGGGAAACCCACGAATCTAAGATTGTTCCTGCGGGCCCAATTTTCTACATCTTCCAGCCGCCACATAATATCCTTGTTAAGGACCCTAGTCTCAGTCATTCCCTTGCGGAGGTTCTGGACCGTATCTTCCAGGTTCGATATTCGTGTTTCCACCAAAGTGACCCTTTCTGCCACGTTCTGGAGATCTTGGCACAGGAGGGATACCTCCAGCGTGCTTCTCCCACTCGTCCCTCCAGAACCTCCCTAGAGGACTGAATTGCTGACAGAAGGGTGGCGTTATCAGGCACCGCCGGGGAGTCCGGAGGAGGTCACCACCCTCATGTAGTGGTCCATACACCCCTGTCTGGGTTGCTTGGGTTCCTTATCTCTCGCCATCCTAGTGTTTATGGCCTACGACCTTCTCCTCTGACACTGACGGTCATCCACGGATACCTGTACCCCGACCCACTCCTTTGAGCGGTTCCCACCAGCAAAGTCCTGGAGGGGGGGGAGGGGATGGGAAGGAACGGAGTTCGCTGGCGTCTCAGCCCTGATTGCTGCCAACAGGGTCTCTGCGCTGTTCACAAGCAGGAGCGCCGGACAGCCCCCCCTTCCAATCGCTCAGTCTCTCCAGATAGCAGACGGGGCTAGACTTCCCAATCCCCCCACCAAAACACCACTGCTACTGGATTCCGATGCTTGCCACTCATTGCCCCCTCAGGTCTGCACTCCTCCTCTGGCCATTCTCAGATCACAGGAGCCAAGGCCGTTAAGGCGCATCAGTCCGTTGGCGCCAGTCTGCACCCCTCTGTTGCAACCACCCCTCGCCATTCGGTAACACCACTGACCCCCCCCCCCGCTAGCTCCTCACCTCTGGTGTCCAGCCCCGCTTGCATACATCATCTGATAGGGTGGAGGTCAGGGGGAGACCTCACTACAACGTGGATCCACCAGGGGCCCCTCTGCCACCCCTTTCCGTCACAAGCTCGACGGTGAAACCCTGGGCCGCGCCCGCTGCACTCACCAATTAACGGTGCTCCTCGCAGCTTTTGCCGGGACCTTTGCCCCTCTCGGTCCCCTTTCCCTCTCTTTCTAGGTGGGGGAGTCGAGGCGGGTGAAGAGAAAGGCTGAGGGCAGACCCGAGCCCTCGCCGTCCGGGAGACCTGTCCGGCAACTCCCAGGCCTTGACTGGCGCCTTTGGACTGACCCCGCTTTCAGGGCGATGTAGGCCTCGTCAGGCGGCTGATCACCAGGTGGTTCGGGGGGAGGGAGGAGGATTCCGTATGGCCGCTCCTGCGCCTCCTCGGGGGTACCGCCGCACTTCCACTCCCTCGAGGGGGGGCAGCTGGGAGGCTAGCGGATCTCCGGGCAGGATAATTTTGGGGCCAGGTCGGGGCTTGATTAAGGCGCGTCCGTACTTGGCACCATCTTGGCTTCGCCCCCCCCAAGTGAGACCTCAGAGCGAGGAGAGGGTCATTTCTCTACCAGGGCTCTTTCATCTGTCTTAGAGGGATGTGGAAGGTCCCCAAAGAGTACCAGCTGGAAAACTGCATCTTTCCTGGTCGACCTCTAGACCAGGTTTGGCATTGAATTGCTCGCTGTCGAGGACAGGTTTGCTGGTGAGGAAACAACACAAATCGATGTCGAGACAAGGTAGAACACATAAGCCATCAACGTGCATTATGAGATCGACGTCGAGGAGCATATCGTTATTGAGGTGGCCATATCCTTCCACACCAAGGATCTCCTGCTTCGCAGTGGGGACATTGTTGTAGGCAACGACCTCAATACTTCCCTGGACCTGGGGCTATCTTGCTCTCACCCTCGACAGGGTGAAACCTTTCCTCATACTTCCCTACCCCCAATGTTGCTAGACTTGACACAAATGAATGCCTGATGTCACCACTACCCCAAGAACAAATCTATACATTATCCTCTAACGTTTAAAGAACCTGTTCCCGCATGGACTACTTCCTCGTCTCCCAGTCCTTGCTACCCAGGCTCATAGACTCAAATTGATGTCAGGGTTCTCTTCGATCATGCGGCAGTGTGGCTGGTAGCGGAGCCCGCAGACCCACTGAGACCATTTCTAAGAATGAGTGGCAGGCCCACTGAGACCATTTCTGAGACCATGAGTGGTGAACTAGGTGGTGCTTCAGGGCCCAACCGTACAAGACCCTATCAAAGATGAAATAGAACACTACTTCACTGAGAATAAGAACAGGGAGGTGTCCCCCAGCAACTCTGTGGGATGCGGCTTCGGCAGTCTTCCAAGAGGAACTCATCTCCTGAATGGCGGTATTTAAGTGTGCGAACAAATTTTGCAGACAAGAATTTCATAACTCAGGAATCTCAGACCAAGGCAGGGACCACAGCCAAGCTTCAGAGAAAACTCCAGCGAATCCAGAATGCAGCCGCACGCCTCATCTTCAACCTCCCTCGCCACGAAAACATCTCCGCCCATCTCAGATCCCTACACTGGCTGCCCATCAACAAAAGGATCATTTTCAAAATCCTTGTCCACGCTCACAAAGCCGTCCACGACACCGGACCGGCCTACCTCAACGAACGAATCAACTTCCACAAACCAACTCGACAGCTCTGCACCGCGGACCTCGCCCTCGCTACAGTCCCCTGCATCCAATGCACCACCTCCAGCGGCAGATCCTTCTCCCACCTCACTGCCAAAACCTGGAACTCCCTCCCCACCAACCTACGCAAGACCCAGGACCTCCTAACATTCAGAAAGCACCTCCAAACGTGGCTTTTCAAGCAGTAACCCCTCCCTCTCCCCCCAGCCCCCTCCCGCCCTGAGGCCTTGAGACCCTACCGGGTGAGTAGTGCGCTTAAGAAGTTTGTTTGATTGATTGATTGAAGGGACATCACGAGTCAGAGACTCACACAGAACCCTATGGTTCCTCCTTAGGCTTCGGAAAGAGTTTGAACAGATACTAATGAAGGGGGCAGTTAAAAAGTTACTCTGTCAATCTAACTTATTATTGACAGGAAACAAGATGGATTGACTTTTCACCTACAAGCTGCACATGTGAGTGACCACATCAGAGAAGTCAGAGATGAGGATGACCAGCTACACCAAGGGTTGGCAGCGATCCTCGACATTTTCAGCACTTTTATACTAGTCTATTCCAGGTCCAGATCCTGTATGGTCATCTTCAAGGATAATATCTTCACGACTGTACGCCCTCAAACAAAGGGGCTGGGTTGTGCGTGCTAAAGGACAACATCACACCGGATGAGGTCTGGGCAGCGACAGGACAGACTCATCCTGTGAAGCCCCAGGCCCATACAGGTTTCCTGCCTCCTTTTACGAAACCTATGCCTTCCTACTGATTGAACAAAGGTTTTCAATTTTTTTTTTTTTTTTTTTAAACATCGGGGATAGTTATGGACACAATGCTAGGGTCCCACCTTACCCCTCTTTCTGAAACCCGATAAGCCCTTGAAGCTATGCTCTTCATATTGGTCAATTGTGTTACTGATTAGCGATGTAAAACCTTTTGCATCGATATTCGGGGCCCGCCTCCAACCTATTTGGGCCACTCTTATTGCTCCTCAGCATTTGGGCTTCATTCTCAAAAGGCAGGCTAATGACAACACAGGACTGGCAATGGTGCTCATGGAGGTGGCAGAGCGACAACGCTAACCGATGGCCCTTCTCTCCCTGGACGTGGAAAAGGCATTTAACAGAGTGCATTGGGCATATCTGTTGAGAGTGCTGGATAGAGTTCAGTTAGGTCCCAAAATCAAAACATTCATCCAGGCAAACTTTTAAAAAACTGCCTGTAAAACTCAAAATTAATATTGCCTTCATACCAAACATCCCACTGACTAGAGGCACGAGGCAGCGCTATCATTGTCCCCCCCCTTGTCTTCACCTTAACCATGAAACCCCTGGTAGCTAAAATCCAGAAAATCCTGCAATCCACAGCATGATGGTGGACGACAAAAAGCTCAAGCTGGCCCTTTTCGCTGATGATATTCTTTGTCACAGATCTGGAAACAAGCATCCCAGCACTATTTGCCATACTCCAAATCAAGGGTAATCTGGGTAGGGACCCACCGGGCAACCTTCGGGATCCCATCCAAAGGGGGTGTTTTATACGGGCCACATCAGCCATAACATACCTGGGGGTTCAGATTCCAGCCCGCACGAGCGCCTCTAAGACAGCAATAGTCCCCCTTTCCTCACGACCTTTTCAAAGGACTCTACAAATGCTGCAAGTTGGAGTTATTTTTGTTGGGTCAGCTCAATAGCTTCAAAATGAATTTCATGTCTCTGCTTCTATATGTCCTCCAAACCCTTTCCCAAGCCATCTCCAGGCTGTGACCCTTAACAAAATGCTCAATTTTGTACTGGAGGGTAAATTCCTGAGGGTGGAAAAATTGTCTCCACGGCCGAGGGGGGCTTGGGCTTCCCAGACATAACATATACATGTTGGCGGCCCAGCTATGCCCTTCTCTTGACTGGAACCACAACCCGAGGGTAATACTAGTGTACAGGTGGAGCAAGCCTTCTCTCCGATCCCCCGTAGTGGGCTTTTGTGGCTGCAGCCTGGGAGGGACCAACCCCACCACCACTACCATTGACAGCCAAACTCCTGGTCCACTGGCAAACTGAAAGGGGAAACAAGCTGGGCAAAGCCAATTGGTCTTGCCTTTTTGTTTTCGCTATTCTTTCTGCAGTAGTTGTGTGGCTAGTAAAGGTAGAGTGTTTGTGTTAATAAAGTAGTTTTTAATGTTTTGCTGATTAAGATATGTGTACCACAACAGTGAATATGTTTGTGCTCATCATTGATGTTATCAGGCAACAAAACCATGTTAAATTGTTCTAGTCCTAAGAGGAAGCAGTGCTTCTATAAATGAAGAACCTGTTTTTACTTTTTCCCCCGACACACAGCCATCAGATCAGTAGAGTATTTTCCGTACAGGTAACTGCATTTGAGCAAATTGTGGCAAAGCAACTACATTGTTGTAAACTAAACCTGCACTTTAAAATAGTTTTCAAAAAATGTATATGATACGTAGTTTTGTACATGGAAATAATTGTTCACAAAACTATGTGTAACCCCATTTATCTTTGTTCAACCCTGATGTGAACTTCTAGAAAGAAGGGTACATGAACAAGGATGCAAGTTGCCAGAGATCAGAAATACTAGATTGTTCAACCCTAAATAAGACATTTAGGGGGTTATTACAACTTTGGAGGAGGTGTTAATCCGTCCCAAAAGTGACGGATATACCACCAGCCGTATTACGAGTTCCATAGGATATAATGGACTTGTAATACGGCTGGTGGTATATCCGTCACTTTACCGTCACTTTTGGGACGGATTAACACCTCCTCCAAAGTTGTAATAACCCCCCTAATCTTCTATTCACAGAAAATAAGTGGAACAAATTAGACAGAACACTGTCTGAGCAAACAATGCACGGACATGCCATATAGTTGATGTCATCATTCAAGCTACCATTAAATAATAGAAACAAACTGCTCAAAAAGGACTACTTACATACAATGAACAGCAAAGAGCAAGTGCTGGGGCCCAATTTATTTTCCTCAGAAGCCCGTGGCCAATGATACTTTGTCAGTGTGCCAGATACCAAGGCTGCATAGTGTTGATTCTACCTCATGCCATTTTAATCCACCAGGAACTCCCTGCTCCTTTATCTTACTCTTGCAGGATCTTGCTTTCGAGATTTGTCAAATTTTTTCAGTCTTTCTCTTCCTCCTCCATTCCATCTTGTCCGTTTTTCAGTCTCTTGCTCTTCTTGGTTTAAGTCTGTTAGGAAAAATAAGTGTCAGTCCCCACATATGAGTGCACTGGCCCAAGCTACAACCACCGACTCAAATTAAACACTGGCTATAGAACAGTGCACTTCTAAGCAGCATTTTGATACCCACCCATTACAGTTCAAATAAGCCAAGTGCTAGATATAAATTATGCAGTAACACAAACTAGCTCCAAAAATTGGCACATATATAAACGGACTGAGCACTGCATAGGCTAAATAACCTAGTTAGCTCATTAAGCCCCAGGCCAGCCTTTCAGCAGCCCTCATCCAGCTTACACAACATGAAATAATCATCTCCAAGTAGCCTCAAGCTGCCTAGCACTGACCTTCAAGTATAGACCCAACACTAGGCTGCAAAGTATTCCTTAAAATATGGTTCAGAAGGTACTCAACAGAATGGCACTGCAAAGCCATACCACTGTCAAAATGTGTGCCATATAACTACACAAATGCTCGCACAAATGTAATTGGTTCTTAGCTCGTAATGTGAAACTATTAAAAACAATAGTTCTAATTTTTTCAATGTTATAAAGAGTTAAACTCTAAGGTGGGTTGCGAGGAATCCTTTATTTCTTCAGCGGGTTACGCGTGTGCCTGTCAACTGACCTCAACGTACTAAACTAGCATTAGCAGAGATAATTATAAAACAGGAAAAAGTCAATTTTAATATGCAAACTGTGTATTGCAAGTAGGAAATCGAAATAAGTGCATTTTTGAAATAGACTTGCTGCACTTAAAGCTCAGCAAGTTTGAACAACCACATCAGCGTAGCTTAGCTCTACTTAGATTCTGAGGTATTAACAGGGAGTATGTGTATAGATTAAAGAGTCTTTCACAGAGGTGTCAGGCAACCAAGGCTTCCTAAAACATATTAATCTGCTTTCCTAGAATGGTTTCTCCTAATGAACTAATAACTTGTGCGCTGAAAAACAAACTGAACCACTAGGTATTCGACACCAGGTGCATGAATGGTGTTCACATTATACTGAGTTCTTGCTGCACCTTAGACTAAATTTGGTTACCATGCTTATTTCAAAGAGGGCAAAGATTCCCAAAATGGTATTGTCAACCAAAATTTTTAATGCGCCTCCTAGCGTCGCATCTGCCCAATGGATTGCCATTGTGTGATGTCATAGCCATCAGCATTCAGCGCCTTGGACCTGCAACCCAGATATACTTATTATGCCGCAACCATGGCTTGGGTGCTACTGGATCACTGCAAGGAGTCTGCAGCAAAACAGGTACGCAGCGGGTGCAGGGAAGATGACTGCATCAGCCAGTTCTCTTTTTCTTCCCAGCACGTTAATGAGTTCCTGTGATTAGCCTGGGTCTGTCTGCTGTAATTCCTGCTACCCTCCAAGCTAGGAGGTATGGGGGAGGGCGGGGTAAAGCCACACTATATAACTTGGCAGGTGCATCTCATCGGAACAACTCAGAGCGGCTAGCGGCATTCTCCCTGCCATACACCATATTACACAACCTTTCTTCCACCAAACGTTTTTTTAATGTTTTGGATGGCAGCAGGGAGTTTAGCAGCCACGCAGCAACATTAAGAAATTCAAACCATGACTTCAGGGTGTAGCTTACCATATTTTTCTGAAGCATTTCTAGCCGGATCTGTGTGCTCTTTAGCTGGAATGCAGGTCCCCCCTTGTGGATGTTTTTATGACTGCATTTTGTGGGCCACAAAATGTGAAAAAAGAGTCAGAGGCATGTTGATTTTCATTTTTAATCAAATATGCTTTACATATGCTGATATGCTCAACCTTGAAAAGGCCAATAGGTCCATGTTTTTATTATTTTTTTGATGTTGCTACCTTTTGACGGTCAGTGAGTCTGCCTGACTTAAAATAACACCTTTTATATTTTAACTCCACTTAGTGGATCTGTAAGGGTTGGGCGCAGGCCCTGTGCCCAATCCCACTCCGCACACTTTATGTGCAGTGGGAGGTTTGGTGCCAGCGAGGAACCTGACCCAGGGCCTGGCCCAGGCCTGGCCCTGTGCCCAAACTCATGGTATGCACGGTCAAAGGCCATGCGCAGGAGGTGGTTGGCTGCCTATGAGGACTTTGGTGCAAGGGCAGGCCCTGCTCCCAACAACAAACAGCGTATGGCCGAGGGCTGTGGGCTGCAGTGGGTAACGCACAGATGATGGATGGAATGCTGAGTCCCAGACAGAAATTTGGGCCTAAATACATTGTTTTTTTGCCCTCCATGCCCCCCCAGTTTGGACTCAGCTATGTGCAAATAAGTCTTGACCCTTCTCTCTATGGGAGCAGTCCAATCTGAACTGCCAGGACAGGTGCTCCCTGGACCGGAAACAAGCATCCTGGGACCAGTTCCAGGGTATCACCCCATATCAGCCAGTCTAGCTTGAATCCAGTGACACAGTGAGCCCAGAACCCACATCTGGGCATACCCCCAGCCCTTAGGGTGACAAATTGTATTTGTATATAGCGCTTACTATCCCTGACGAGGCGTCAAATGCAAAAAGAACAGATGATAGATGGAATGCTGAACAATGTCAAATATTCACCCCAGAGATTTGGGTCTAAATCCATTGTTTTTGTTTTTTTTACCATCACGCCACCTCAGTTTGGACCCAGCTGGACTGTTCACATGGGGAGCAGGGCCTAAACTGATTTGCACATGGCTGGATTCAAACTCGAATGGCTTGCCAATCAAAAAAACTGTGGCTTTAGGCCCAGATCTGGAGATGAATGTTTGACATTTTTCAGCGTTCCGTCCATCATCTGTTCCTTTGGCATTTGTCGGCTTAAGTGGGAAGGATATGCCCACATGTGGCTCCCAATCTTGCTTTGCGAGCCAATTCAAGCAAGTTTCCGCTCTGAGCAGGACCTGGCCTAGCAATTCGGGCTGGACTGTTCCCATGGGGAGAGCAGGGTTAAGACTGATTTGTCTATGACTGGATTCAAACTGGAATGGCATGGTGAGCAAAAAAACACAATGGATTTAGGCCCAGATTTGTGACTGGACATGAATGTTTGACATTGTTCAGCATCCCGTCCATCATCTGTTCTTTTTTAATTTGTTGCCCTAAGTTGTAAGGGTATACCCAGATGTTGGTCTGTGCTCGCTTAGCCACCGGACTCAAGCTAGCCTGGCTGATGAGGGGTGAAACCCCGAAACTGGTCTCGGGACTTGCTTCCGGTTCGCAGAGGACCTGGCCTAGCAGTGGTCAATGTTTGACATTGTTCAAAATTCTCATAATTGTAGAATTTCATTGGTTTTGTGGCTTGCAGACAGTATGTTTTAACTGACATTTTCAGCTAACTCTAACGTCCCTTTGTTTTTTGTTTTTTTATGAATCTCTGTTTTTTATGCTATATATGTCTTTGTGGGTTCAATTTACCTTAACTATACCTACCTTGCATGGGGAAGCGAAAGCACGGGAAAGGCATGCGTAGTAAACGCATTCATTGTAAAGTCATACAATCCTAGGACAGCAGCCAAGGTACAGCTTTCTAATCTTTTGCTACTCGCAAGATGAATTCAGTTGAAGCACCGCAAGGTGAATTCATTTCACGTACTAAACACGACCATTATGGTGTTTATTACTTGGTGTCATTTTTTGGGGTAGATCTTGGCATCGAATGGTTGGCCCAGTCACATTTGCTGTGGTTGAAACATCTGTTGTTGTTACGCTCTCCTTTGATTGGCTGCCTGAGTTTACTTCACTGTTTTTTTTATTTTTATTTTTATTACAGTGAATTGAACTCAAAGCTGCAAGATACTTTGGAACAAATAGAGGTAAGAATTGCTGGTCCCTGGCACTAACTACAAGGTCACGATGGGCGTGTGTTTGCATTTTTATTCTTTAATATCAGTGCTGGAAATGGGAAAAATGTTCTCCGGAATCCCACAATTGGAGGTGAAGAGGTGGCGAAAGAAAGAGTGCGGAGTAACAAGAGCTGGAATCTGACAGTAATGTTTTACATATGTTTAAGAAACTGCCGCAGAAAAATGCCAACAAGCTCAAACGTCATATTAAATCTGATCTGATTTATCATAAACAGGCCACAGTTTAACATAACATATGAGGTTAAGGCACCTGCTGCAGAGATCTTTGAGTGTGCCACAAGTTCCACGGTATAATCGTGATAACATAGCTCTGGTGGCCTGTGCACTTACTGAGGGGATCTGTATGCAGTCTAGTCTAGCCGGAGCTTTGACTCTCTATAATATAGAAGAGAGGGTCATCGTGAATGTTGCAGAGAACAGCGTGTACTTGGCAGGTCACAGATTTGAACAGCAGGTAGAGAGCCGAGTGGGTCACTGCTTCTGCTGCAGAAATCCTGGTGTGACCTGTAGATCGTAAGTCTCGATCCCGCTCATTTCCAACACGGTTCAGCGTCTTTTATTACGAA
This sequence comes from Pleurodeles waltl, assembly GCF_031143425.1. NCBI lineage: Eukaryota > Metazoa > Chordata > Amphibia > Caudata > Salamandridae > Pleurodeles > Pleurodeles waltl. The sequence continues at coordinate 900,879,499 of NC_090449.1, forward strand.
TTCTCGATCTTGTGCTTGAAGTCAGTCTGATAATTTTGCTCTGGATCATGGGATGTTTACCTATTTAAGGACTTATTACAGAAAAAAGTGCTTGATGTAGAAAACACTGAAATGATTTTTAAAAGCTGTTGTGTTATTTTCACTTCTCTTAAAAGAACTCCGTGATCTGCATCTGTGCTATTATGGGTTCTCTTAAACCTTTATAGAATTATTTCATTTTAAAACCTAAGAAAATGTTGCGAGTGTGCTCGTGTATTTCTGCCATGCCCCTCCAGAGTTAGCAGTAAAATCCCTGGCGCCTGTCTCCGACTCTGAAACTCGGACAAGGATGGCCAGGCTCATTTTGTCTGTTCATGCCTGCGCCTGCTGCGGCACCAGGCCATATCAGTCTTCTGCCGCTCTCATGGCCTGTGTTTCCCCGTATTGTGGATGTGCTTGCAACCTAGTCGCTGGATCTTATTGCTTCAATAGCTGTTTTAAACAGCGTTTTCATGTTGAAGCTGCACAGATATATAAATGGTTGGCGAAACGTCTGAATGCCTGTGTTTAAAGGCACCTTAGCTCGTTCCCCTGTTTTCTCTCACCGTGTAGATTGGAACACGCCTCTCGACTGCTCAGCAGATTCCCAGTGGGCTCTTTCCACCGTTATTCTGTTGTGGTTTTTTTGGGTCGCTTTTTGCTTTCTCCCATCTCCTTTCTTCTGACCAGGAAGCTTATCTTGCAGCGTTCCGGCTTGCAGACATCCTCGTTTGTAGTAATGGACCTGTACAAATTCTGCGTATTAAAGTATTTTTCCTTTTGTCTGAGGCTTATAATTGTGAACGATCCTTAGTACAAAGTCACACACGCTCTTGGACCTTTTGTGGCCCTGAGAAAAACCATGTAGATTAATTAGAGGCTCAATGTACATAGGTTTCTTTCAAGGGATGTCAGTACAATTTAGTTAACAATGAACACAATTGCTAAAATTGGGACACGATTATGAGTAATAAAAACTTAGACTTCGCTCATCACAGAACTGCTTCGTATTCATTGTATTCAAATCAAGTACATTTTTGCTGTGTTGTTAAATGCGTCATGGATGGCTGAGACGGGTTTGGGTATATCGTGCATTTCTAGGACATTGAAGCAATGGTATACTCAGTCATTCCTGCATATTGAATGAGTTTTGTGGCGCTGTTGGTACAGAGTAGTCTTTTTGTGTTCTACTAAGTAAGAAAATAATCTCTGAAAAGTAGTTTTTGTTTATTTAAAAAAAATATTTGTAGCAATTTTAAATACTTTTTACCTAATAGGCAAATGTGTTCTCTGTGATTTTGTTAGGCTGGGAAAGCAGACCAAAGAGGAATAAATATAGGTAAAAGCTATTAGGGATTCAAAACTATCACTCTTGACTATAGAACTTGACACAAATAGTTTTTTGGAGGGGTAGCCTACCTTTAATCGTTGTTTCGAGGGGGGTTATAATGTTGCACTTTTTTGCTTGGAGAGACAGTTTTCTTTGACTCCAATAAGGGCATCTTGCTCCTCTGTGGCAGATAGTAAGGCAGGCGTGCCCGACTACTTTTTCCCGTTTCTTTTGTAGCTTCAAAAACAGGAAACGTGATAAAATCACAGCATATAGGCCAGGACCCAAAGCGGGCCCCTGGTCAAATCAGTAGAGTTACACAATTGAAGTTGAATGCCATATTCTAATCACCGAACAGCCGTAATCAACAGTATTATGAAGTCCAACGGTACAATTCCAGAGTGTCTCTTCCACATACGGACATCCACTGTCTCAGGATATCTAGCAGAGGAGGATCCCTGCTCGCTTCCCCTCAGGCCCCTATAAGCCACTCACCCTCAAAAGGCTGGTGCTCACTTCAGTAGGACATGGGTGTGTAGCTATTCCAACAGGGATCCCGGCTGACAAGCCGCAGCTCCAGCCATGCCACTCAAACAGTGGCAGGGCACATCTGCCTCTGGCACTTCCGGCCCATCGCTGCCCAGACGGGCCAGCACCGGAACCCAGTTCTCCATCCTCTGCAGACACCCACACAGCCACCAGGGGGACTCTGATCAGAAGACATATGCCGGACTGATCACAGGTTGTGTAAGTCGTCCCTCGCTTCGAAGTTTCTGATATGTCCCAAATTAGACCCCAGTCCCATCACCACCCCGTCCATGGGCCTCAGCGTGGGCATCCGCCTCGGTGCATGCCCATTTCACTAAGGTACGGAGTCAGCACAACACCGGACGCCTGTGACTCCCAGGACATGGTAATTCGATGTTTGAACAACATGAATGCCAGGTCCACAAATCTTTGCAAATATTATTCTCCTTTGGCCCCAGGGCGTATGCCCAAGAGGCAGAACTCAGGCATACCCAGACCAACGCTGCTGACTAGTACGGAAGCGATCCCCACAGTCTCTGCCCAGGTCCTCTCCAGCACTGAGCACACCCACACCATATGGAGGAAGCCCGCATCTGGCAATCTAATCCTGGGGCATACCGACGAGGCAGCGGGGAATATGTATGCCATGCTTCTCGGTGTCCAGTACGCCTGGTGTAAATAATGAAAGCGTGGATTGCGGGACATCCCTCGGATCTGCTGCACCCCATTGTTTGTCCACCAAAGGCGCTCATAAATCTCGCACCGAGTGCTTCCACACCTGAGGGACAATAAGTCAACAAAGCAATATAGAGGGCCAATATGAGTCTGCATGTACCCCTGTGCGATAAAGCCGTGTTTAACAGGAGAGCGGTGGGTGGCTCAGCACTTCCTATCCCACAATGCACAGCAACCATGGGCGTAGGAAGTGTGGGGGACGCGGGGGATATGTCCCCCCCAGATTTTGGAGTGGGGGGGACACGGGGGACAAGGGTGGGGGGGACGAGGGGACAGAAGAATTTTCCCTTCTCTTCTGTATTTCGCAGGGCCATTAGCGCATGAAAGCGCTACCTATAATGGCCCTGCACTTGACCTGTGACCTGCCTCCAGGACACTTGCCCTCCTCTCCTTTGTTGTGCTGCAGCACACAAGGGATTCTTTCTCACCTTGCCCCACAGCCGCCTGCAGTCTGCACTTCTGAGAACAAAGGGAGACGAGAGGACCTTTGTTGATTGCTGTCTGCATCCAGTCCCTCCTGAGCCCTACCCTTCCCTTGAAAATCTAACCCTGAAGACAGCAGCAAAACTTCTGAAGATAAGGAGGTTTGGGTAATTAAATAAAGTATTGCCAAGTAACTCCCTTTCTTTTTAAATACAGTGCTGTGTTGCAGAGTATCTCCCTTTCTAAAAACAGTATTGTTGAGTTACTAGAGATATGAGCAGGGCGGGCTTTAGCGCGCTAGTGGCACCCTGTGCGCCAATGAATGTTAGGGCCCCCCTTTCTGCCACCTCTCTCTCACTCTCTTCTCTCCTCTGTCTCCAGCTTGCCTGCCCCATTGCTAATTATTGTCCCCTAAGTTGACATCCTGCCCCCCCCAACATTTCTATCCCCTGTCTCTCCCTCAGCCTTCCTGGTATTTGTGAAAGCCCGCTCTGAAGGGCAAGGGCTGTCTGTAAATCTCATTTCCTGCCAATGGCCTGTGGATGCAAAGCCGGCACTGTAGCAGGTCACAGGCTTTACAGGACTTAATAGGCTGTGGTGGAACAGAGCCTGGCACTGCTGGATAGACAGCGGAGAGACTAGCACACAGCACGGGTCCCAGGAAGAACCAGATGGCCTGAGGGATGGACAGGGCTAGGTAAGGCAGCAGGGCCAGCTCTAGGGCGATGCAACTGGTGCTGCTGCACTGGGTGCTGACTTAGGATGGGGGTGCTGTGTTTGCAAGTATATTGTGACTTTAAAAGCACCTGCTTGGTGTTCCTTGCCACCAACAGTTTCAGGCAACAATAAAAATCTCAAGATAATTCCGGTGATTAATGGTGTTCCTGGAGAGAGATTGAAGTTTTGTCTAGTCGGAGTTTTGACTCATCATAACGTACAGGGTTACTATGCCTGCTACAAAGAACGTCTACATGCAGATCACAAAGTGTATATAATGTGAATAGGTCAGTGAGTTACTGCTTTTGTCCGATGCAGGAAAGTACCCTCTTTTTGGCATGGTTACCCCACTTTTTGCCTGTTGTCATTATGTTTTAACTGTGTTCACTGGGATCCTGCTAACCAGGACCCCAGTGCTCTCTCCCATTACATTTGGTTGCTTGGACCACACACACCCCACATTTGGCGTACTGGTGCCCCTTATAATTCCCTAGTATATGGTACCCAGGTACCCAGGGCATTGGGAGATCAGGGGTGCCCCATGGGCTATGCATTATGCCACCCATAGGAGCCCATATAAACTGTGTCTGCAGGCCTGTCATTGTAGCCTGCGTGAAAAGGTGCTTGCACCCTTTCACTTCAGGCACTGCACCAAGTCACTGTAAGTCACTCCTATGGCAGGCCCTCCTAGCCCCAGAGGGCAGGGTGCAAGTACCTGTGTGTGAGGGCACCTCTGCAGGAGCAGAGGTGCCCCCACTAACTCAGCTCCATTTTCCTGTACCTCGTGAGCGCGGGGAAGCCATTTTTCGTGTGTACTGGACATAGGTCACCACCAGCTCCATAATGGCAACTCCGAAACCTGGGCATGTTTGGTAACAAACATGTCAGAATCATACGCCAATCCTATTGTTAGTATTGATTGTATGATTCCATGCACTTTGGGGGCTCCTTAGAGGATCACCAGCATTGCTCCTATCAGCTTTCTAGGCTTTTCCGGGCAGCCCATGCTTCTGCCACCCCTCAGACAGATTTCTTCCCTCCTTCTGCTGCTTGAGCAGCTCATGCCCAGGAAGGCAGAACAAAGGATTTCCTTTGGAAGAGGGAGGCAACACCCTCTCCCTTTGGAAATAGGTGTTACAAGGCTTGGGAGGGGTAGCCTCGCCAAGCTACCGGTATGCTCTGGATTGCATATTTGGTGCCCTCCTTGCATAAACCAGTCTGTACCAGTTCAGGGACCTCAGCCTCTACTCTGGTGCCAAACTGGACAATGGAAATGGGCGTAACCACTCCCCTGTCCATCACCACCCCATGGGTGGTGCCTGGAGCTCCTCCAGGTGGCCACTTGATTCTGCCATCTAGAACCCAAGGTGGGCAGAGGCCTCTGTGAGCATCTGAGTGGCCAGGTCAGGCAGGTGACGTCACAGCCCCCTCCTAGGTGGTCACCCTGCTAGTTGACCAATCCCCCTTTCTGGGCTATTTAGGGTTTCCCTCTTCGGTGGGTCCTCAGATTCAATGTGCAAGATTCCAGCAGGACTCCTCTGCAACGTTTAGTTTGACTTCTGGCCACTGGAACCGCAACTGGACTTCACAGGAACCTACAATCTGCAGCTCCAGTAACGACTTCGCCCTGCAACATTGTTTCTCTGGCTCCTTCCAGCAACTGCAACATTTGCCCGGCTGTGCTTCCTCTAATGGCAGCAAGTCTTCATTCTGCATGAGAAGAAAGAAGGAAAATTCCTTGGAGTGAAGGAGTCACTTAGCTGCATCCGCAGGCACCAACTGCAACAACGACAGGCTGCGTGGATCTCCTCTCCTCTTGAGCTGCGTGGATCCTGAATCAGGGGTGGTAGTCTGGAGTGGTCTCCTTGGTCATCTCTACCAGCTGTCCAACTTTGGAGTCGGTAGGTCCTTGCCTTACCATGCAGGACAGTACCCCCATGCACTGCGTCTCTTGCAGTTACCAAGGCCTGTTGTTTTCTCCTCCAAGGGATCTTCAGGCTCCATGTGGCCCCAGCCCCCAGCACTCTTCTCTGTGAAGCACAGCCCTCAACGCGCTTCGCCTGCGACGTAGGACCTCTCTCCAGGTGTGCTGCGTGGGCCTCTCTGCAGCTCCTGGGCCCCTTGCCTGTAGGTCTTCTGCGGGGGTTGCCTCTCCTTCTCCAGACTCTCTGCCTTGCTGATGGTCACCTGGGACTCCCCTCCATGGGTTGAGTCCCCCTGGACCTTGCTGGTCCCCGGCAGCTCCACTTTTGACATACTGCGGCATTTGTCTTTGCCAAGGCTTGCTGGTGGGTTTTCCACACCACAGACTGACTGCAATTCTTCATTCGGCGTGGGACATCGACTGCATCAGCTAGGAACTCTTCATCTGCTCCAGTGCTGCATTGCTGACCGTCTTCTCCCCCCGTCCACCAACTCCTGCATCCACAGATGGGCGGGTAGTGGCTCCTGTCACAACCTGACACTCCTACGTAAACTGGATTTTGTCCCCTTATTTCCCAGGTCTTCCTCTTCCAGGATCCACCTCTAGTTTTTTGCAGTCTTGCCTGCGTTTTGCAATATCCTTCTCTGAAGTCCTTTTGGTGGGTTGGGGAAAAACCAGTAACTTACCTCTTTTCTCATGGTCGCTGGGGGGCATTCTGGTACTTACATTTGGGGTTTCCCAGTTCCCGCAGCTCTCCTCTACTGATTACACTTCCTTGCATGGGGACCCGACTTTCGCATTCCACTTTTTAAGTATATGGTCTGGTCCCCTCTAGGCCTTCAGTGTTGCCTATTGCTTTTCACTGTTTTCTATTGCTTTTTATGCCAATTTCTGATTGCTACTGTACATATAACAGTGTGCTATTTACATCCTATTGGAGTATTGCCTATCTAGTTTTTTAGTGTTTGTGGTACTGTAATAAGGAACCTTTAATTTCGTAACACACATTTCTTTCATATGTGTAAGTGTTGTGGGACTACAGTGGTATTGCATGATCTTTGCATGTGTCGTAAATAAGTCTTGGCTGCTCATTCACAGCTACAGACACTGTCTACACTTCACTAATAAGGGGATACCTGGACCTGGTATAAGGTAATAATACCATAGGTACTCACCACACACCAGGCCAGCTTCCTACATCAGAGAGCCCGCTCCTTTTTTGTCACCTGCAATTTATAAATGATAACTGAATATAGAACAGTGAGCAATGAACTCATCAAAGAGCTGCATGCAAACATCAAGGTATAGATTAGAGCGTCATGATTTCCCCCCACTTTTTGATTAACTTAATGTTGCAAAACAAGTTAATTTGAGCGCAAATCAATTCTTAATATTAAAGAGAGCCCCCAACCATGGTGTTATGTTTTTAATTCAGAGTTTGCGCTTCTCCAGATAAAGCACTCTGAAACTATACCTGCTACCAGTATGGATGACCTGTGACACCTACACCTTGTACTCCTCTGTCTTATGTAACATTTCATATACAATGATTCACACATATATGATGATTGTCTCTGCGTACTGTCTGTGTGATGTAAAGTGCTTTGACACCCTAGACTGGTATGAGGGCTGAATGATGGAACACATGCGTATATCATGCATGCCTTAACATTGCGGTCTCAACAACGACCGCGTCTTTACTACTCATGCCTTTACAACAAATTGCTGTAAAAGAATGTTTGGTAAAGGAACATGCGTGGTAAATTCTCCTAGCCCTGCCCCCTTTCACCTGATACCATACTCCACCCCTCCAAGCACTTATAACTGCCCCTGCCCTGAGCCCTAATCCCCCTGCCATGAGCCCTAAAAGTAACCCTGCCCTGTCCTTAAAACTACCCAGCCCCCAGTCTGAACCCTAAAACCTACCCTGAACTGCCCTAAAAACTACCTTGAAGCCTCTGCCCCCTGAACCCTAAAACCTACTCCGCTCTGTCCTAAGTACTACATGACCCCCACCCTGTTCCCTAAAACCTACCCCACCATGCTAGCCCCATATCTGTGGTAATGGCAGCGTGGTCAATGCATTGCATTGCATTGATTGCCTTGTAAGGGATATTTCCCGGAATGAGTGGTGCTATAAAACGAATGAAATGCATCTGAGAGAGAGTTGTGATGGATTGTAGTGAGGGAATCCGTGGCGGAGGTGGTCACTGGGGGGGCGCCATCAAACAATGTCGCACAGGGCGCCACCAGCATTAAGGCCGGCCCTGTTAGACAGCACAGCAGTTCACAGGAAGGCGGCAGCACAGGGACTGCCACTTGACAATCAGACAAGGACCTAGCAGCAATCATAGGCCTTACTGACCTTCACAGGCAGGCGGGGGGCCAGAGACTGACACAGCCTGACTAGAAAGAAAGCTCCTAACAGGCAGCACAGTGCATTGCAGGCAGCACAGGAATCGACAGGAAGCACTGCGCCCAGCAGGCAGTACATGCCTCTTAGGAGTTCACACAGGCAAACAGCAGCACAGAACTTGTCGCTGCCTAATAGGCAGCCAGGGGCCCAGCAGACAGGGAGTTGATGGCCGCACAGGACTCGACTGGAGGCAACCGCCTCCTCCCAACGCGCCCCCCCCCCCCCCCCCCCCCCCCCACGGCAACCCTTCTGGGTGCAAACTTTGTGCAGAGGGCCTACCTCAGGGTTGTCCCTGTCCCCCCCAGAAATTTTGTGTCTCCTACGCCCCTGACAGCAACCAACAGATATATGGCATTGTACTTCAAGAACTCTTCCTCCGGGGTGCATTGGATGTCCTTCAGCTACTAGAATAATAAGAATATCCCCTCCTCTAAAAGGTCCACTGTACATTCTGTGCCCTCTTGTGCCAGTTCTGTATCTGGTGATTGCGGAGAACCACCCCCACCCCCACCCCCTCCCACCGAAGCACTGCTGTGTGCTCGAGGGAGAATAATGGAGAGTACAGGGGTTTGGCCTCATTACTGCATATGTACCTCGACAAGCAATGACATGCTATCTGCATCTGATGTATGGGAAATGGCGCACCAGGGAGGGCAGCCGCCCAACCGCTACCTGCTTCGAGCAAGGGGTCACCCTAGTCACCACACCAGCCACGTACTGCTGGGTTGCCGCATGATAAAGCTCATACTTGGGTGCCCCGAGATCCCCTTCCTGCCTAGGCCTGTAATGCTGAGCGAGTGCCACCCAGTGCCTGTCTCTGCCCCATATTAGCTTCACCAGTAGCTTGTTTAAATCTGCGCCTAAGTGGATGGGAAGCGTGAGGGGCACTGCCACAAAAAAGTACAACAGGCGAGAGTGAATGAGCATTTTGGAGATTGTTAACCGGCCAACAGGGGAATGCGGCAACGACGACCAAAACGATAAGGAGCCCCAGATGGAGCTCAGCTCCCCACACACTTTGCCCTAAGGAACATCAGCATCAGAATGGAAAACCCTATACCCAGGTACTTAAATGTGTTAAACTGAAGTAGCAGCCTGGAAAGGGGCAATCGCACAGTCCTGTTCCTGAATTGGGCAGAGGGGGAACAGGCAAGACCAGTTCACCCTGAGGCCTTTTATTGCCCCAAACTCATCCAGCAAAACCATCAGATCCGGGAGTGAAGCCCCAATACCACGTAGGTAAACCAAGGCATCATTGGCATATACGGAGACCATTTGGTGAACGCCATGTGCCTCAATCTCCCACTGGCATGTGCACAGGTGCAACTTACAGGGCGGTGGTTTCATAGCTATGGCAAAGATCACCTGTGACAAGGGGCATTCTTGCCGGGTGACTTACAGAATGTCAAAGCCTTTGGGGATCAGCTGCCCCTTTTTAACACTCGCCATCAGCTGCCTATATAAAGCAAAAGCCAGCAAGGATACCCTTGGCCATAAGGCATTGCCTCTAAGATTGCAAATAAACCCTCCCACCCCAGGGTATTAAGAGCCTTCTCAGTATGAGCTAGACTGCCACTGGAACACCACTGCCAGCCTCCGGGCGCCCCTCAGCAGCCCGGGAATGCAGCAGATATTGAGGAAGATGTTATGGCCAGGAGTAAACCTGTTTTGATCCATATGCACAATATTGTCAACAATAGGCTGCAACCTCTTCACCAGAATCTTCCCTAGATTCTTGAAGTCAAGGTTCAGGATAGACTACCGCCATTTGGACCAAACATCCAGCGGGTCTTAGCCCAGATCAGGGAGAACCACTATTAATGCCTCTCAGAGAGAATTTAGGAGCCGACGCCTCTCCCACCCCCAATATACACCTCAAGCAGCCTGGGAGCCAACAAGGTTTTAAAGGCTCCATTATATTGTATGGAAAACCCGTTTGTACCCGAGGCCTTGGTACAAGCAATTTGTGCTATAGCCAAACACATCTCCTCGACCTGAAGGGGACCATCCATCTGTTCCCACTGCAGCTGATCTAGTCCTGGAAGAGGAAGCTCCGGGAAACATCCAACAGGCTGTCTGCAGAATGGCACAACCTCCTCGTACAGGGTCCTATAATAGGTGACCAAGACATTGTCATTGGCTTCCTGAGTATTATCGATGCTCCCCTCCATCCAACTGTAGTTAACCAGTAGGAGAACATGACCAATCCTACCTGACCAGGGACACTTACAGCTGTCCTACTTTGCCCCCCCTCGCTCGCCATATAAACAGGCAAGGAACTGCTTATAATCTAGTTTTCCTAGTTGTGCATCAAGATCCTGATGCTCTGCCCACAACTATCACAGCTGGCTGGCCTCTGTGGCTCACACCAGCACTGTTAATTCAAACCGTCTCATCTCCCTCTCCTTTGTCAAGAGCTCTCTGCTCAGGGTCTCTCAAACCCCCCAGACCTTAGCAATCCATTGCCCCTCATAACCATTTCGAGTGTGCATCCCAATCCACTGCCGTAAGGGAAGCGGAGCCCGCGTTGGAGGAAAAGTATTGAGTGATATGTGTTGTGAAGGCTTTGTGGAAGGGGACATCCTTAAGCACCTCTGTCTGAAGCCTCCAAGTGGAAATACAGAGGCAGGGCCCTTCCCCCACTGCAACATCCAGTAGTGGTCAATGATCAGAAAGTGTTCGTGCCAAGTACTCGGTAGGAAGGTTCATGGGGCTGAGTGCTATGCAACAGAGGATGAGTTCCAACCTGGTATACAGGTCGTGCACTGGGGAGTAAAATGAGAACTCGCCAGCTTCTGGGTGCTGAAGGCACCACATGTCATGTAACCTGCCATTAGCCAGCAAAACTCAAAAATGCTAGGTCATTTTGTGACAGCCAGCTCACGCCAGGGGTGGGGAAAACCGATCTCTAGAAATATCTCAATCAATCAGAGTTTGTAAAGTGTATCTACACACCCGTAAGTGTCTCGAGGTGCTAAGGGGGTTTGTCCTCTGTGCTGATCTGGTACACAGTTGGAGTACATTTGAAGTTGCCTCCCTAAATAGTAGGAGCATGCAAGTCACAAAGGAGAGCCAGAGTAACGTCATCTATGAACATGGAATGGCCAGCATTCAGGGCATAAATAGCTAGCAACACTAGAGGCATTCCGTCCAAGTTGCTCTCTGCCACAACATTCAGTCCCTTTGGGTCGACCCTCTGTACCACCACCTCGAATGGGACCCTGGGGACAATCAAAATCAATACCCCCTTGCGTATGCCAGTGTTGTTGTCCCATAAATTTGGCCCTCCATTTCATGTGAGGTTTGTGCAATTACATTGCACTCGTGTGTATCCTGAATGAACGGTATATGTGTGTTAGGAATTAATACAGTGCCTCTTGGTGGGAGTGGCAATGCCTCTCGTGTTCCAAGTCAGCATGTTTTAATATGGTATCAGTGTGTCATGTTGTTCATATCCGTTCCAGTTGTGGAGGCTCGGTCCAGCTGCAGCACCTCAAACAGGTTACCGTTCTGATGCAGCATCTCTGCCACTGCCTAACCCTGTTCTCTGGCTGCCTGGTCTGTACTAGGACTGCTCCGCAGCCTCCTTGAATGCATCATGTCCAAGCGTCCTCAGGAGTCGGAAAGAAGTGGGTCTCCTCCCCCTCAATAACCTTGAGTTTTGCTGGGCAGTGAAGTGCATACTGCAGTCGAAGGCTCTGTAGCTTTTGCTTGACTGATGTGTATGTGACGTGTGGCATCACTGAACCTCCATAGTACAATCCTGGTAGACATTGATGGAAGTGCTCTCAAATTGCCAAGAGTCTTTTGACCTAAAAAGCTGAGAGATCAAACCCTGGTCCCTGAAGCTCATGAGGCGTGGTGTCACTGGGTGTGACGGAACCCCTGGTGGCAGAGGACAGCCAGGCAGGTGGTGTGCCTGCTCGATCAAGAAGAATGTTGTTACCTTGCCACGTGCGAAGTGGACACCAACCACTGCTTGAGGAAAAGTTCCACACTCGGGCCCTCTGTGCATTCCACGAAGCCCAGGAAGTGAAAGTTGTTCAGCTGCGTCCCTCCACTTTGGAGATACTGTTTTTGCTGGTTTTCAGACTCTGCGCACTTTACCACTGCTAACCAGTGCTAAAGTGCATTTACTATCTCCCTTTAAACATGATAAAATTGGATCACACCCAAATGGGCTATTTAATTTACTTAAAAGTCCCTAGTAGAGTGCACTATATGTGCCCAGGGCCTGTAGATTAAAAGCTACCAGTGGTCCTGCAGCACTGATTGTGCCACCCACTTCAGTAGCCCCTTAACCTTGTCTCAGGCCTGCCATTGCAAGGCCTGTGTGTGCAGTTCCCTGCCAATTCGACTTGGCATTTAAAAGTACTTGCCAAGCCTAAAACTCCCCCTTTTCTACATATAAGTCACCCCTAAGATGTGCCCTAGGTAACCCCTAGAGCAGGGTGCTGTGTAGGTAAAAGGCAGGACATGTACCTGTATAGTTTTCATGTCCTGGTAGTGTAAAACTCCTAAATTCGTTTTTACTCTACTGTGAGGCCTGCTTCCTTCATAGGCTAACATTGGGACTGCCCTCATACATTGTTTGAGTGGTAGCTGCTGATCTGAAAGGAGTAGGAAAATCCTGCTGACTGGTGAAGTTGGATTTAATATTACTATTTTAGAAATGCCACTTTTGGAAAATGAGCACTTCTCTGCACTTAAATCTTTCTGTGCCTTGCAATCCACGTCTGGCTGGGTTTAGTTGACAGCTCCTTGTGCATTCACTCAGACACACCCCAAACACAGGATACTCAGCCTCACTTGCATACATCTGCATTTTGTATGGGTCTTCCTGGGCTGGGAGGGTGGAGGGCCTGCTGTCACACAAAGGACTGTTATACCCCCTACTCGGACCCTGGCAGACAGGATTGAAATGAAAGGGGTCCTGGTGCACTTCTAAGCCACTCTTTGAAGTCTCCCCCATTTCAAAGGCACATTTGGGTATAAAAAAAGGCCTCTGCCCTAGCACCTCAGACACTTCCTGGAGAAGATACCTGAACCAGAACCCCTACCCTGACAAGAAGAACTGCCTGGCTGCCTAAAGGACTCACCTGACTGCTTTCTGAAGAGGACTGCTGGCTTGCTGTTGCCCTGCTGTCTTGCTGCTCTCTTGCTCTGTTGCAGAAGTGCTCTCCAAGGGCTTGGATAGAGCTTGCCCCCGTTCCCTGAAGTCTCAGGACCAAAAAGACTTCTCTCCTGCAGCTGAAATCCCCATGCGGTGAAAATTTGACGCACTGCCTGCTCGCAGTGAAAATTTCACCGCACGCTCAGTCCGGAATGACACAGCCTGACTTCGCAACAGAAGATCGAGCCTGCGACGCAACCAGAACTTTAACACACAGCCCTACTGGATGAACCCAAGCCAACTCAGAACGACGACGCCTGACTTCCTGAGAGGTATCGACGCAGCACCTGGCTTGCGGAAGAAAATTCCACGCATCACCTACTGGAATCGACGTAGCCGCTGTGACTTCGCTCCGCAACCCCCTGCCCAAGCAAGGACCCTCACTCTAGTCAGGGCCTGACTTCAAGGTTGGCCTAACACGTGCTCTGTACTGCACTCCCACCCCACCGTTGTGTAATTCTTAGAACATGTAAGCTTCTTATTCATATTCAAGAAGAAGAACCCACAAACGCATATGTAATTGATTGATAAAGGGTCACTGCATCAGGTCAGTCTTCCACTACATATTCATGATTTCACTGCAGAAGATGATTTTCAACAAGTGATTACATTCCTTGTGCTTTAAACTCGCTACCCTTAGGAATTTGCAGACTACATTAAACCCCACTCCAAGCTGGCAAACTGAGAGCAGATAGACTACCAAGGAAAGGAAAGAAAGGTTCATCTTATATCTCCCATTCTGATCATGTTGAGCTGGCTACCCATGGAAGCAAGAAATATTTGTAAGATAGACTGTTTTATCCACAAAGCACTCTGTTTTGTCACCCAAACTTTCTTGCCCAGAAAATGGGCTTCTTAGGTGCCCAGCTTCGACTTTAGAGCACTGACACTTCATCTTGAAATCCCATCTTGCAAAATGTGAAAAAGATTAAAACATTTCTACGCTGAGCATGATCACGGGGTTTGAAGCGTCATCGTACTGATATATGGGAGCAACGTTTTCTTAAAAGACCGTCAAAAAATTAAGGCCCTCATTACAACCCTGGCGGTCGGTGTTAAAGCGGTGGTAATACCGCCAACAGGTCGGCGGAAAAAAAATGGGATCACGACCATGGCGGAAACCGCCAACATAGACAGCCACTTTAACAGTTCGACCGCCACGGCGGTAGAAACAAACACCTCGGCGGTAACCGCCAACAGACAGGCGGAGGACAAAGTACCGCCCTCTGTATTTCAAGACGCCTATCCGCCACCTTTTCCGGGGTGGCACCAACGCGATCAAAAGCACAGTGGAAACAGTACACAGAAGGGAAAACACTCACCTCTTGACACCCAACGAGGAACCAGGACGCCATGGAGCCCGAGTTACAGGTCCTGCCCATGTTGGTGTATCTTCTCATCTACCAGGGGTACGAACGGCGGTGGCGACGATCACAGTGAGTACTGCACCTATAACACAGGGGGGGAAGAGAGTGACACACACGCACACAGGCAACACGCAATACCCCCACCCTCACCCACAATAACATACACACAAATACATCAGCAACATTACATATACACTCCCCAACCCCCTGGAAGTACGCAAGGACAAAAGGAAATGATTGTAACGATTGTAATCATGAAAAATCTGATAGTCAAAATTCAGTATATATAAATATGTACACCAACTACACAAGTCCGGATAGTGTACCAATCATTGTATGTGGACCACTGGGCCCAAAATGCATGTGCGAAGCCCATACTAGATACCTGACTGGAAACGGAGAGAACACTGCTGGGGCATCAGATTGAAAATATACCAGCACCTCAGGGGGAAGGGGAGGGGGAGCACCTCAGCCAGATGAACGTACGACACCACTGCTGCATGAGAAGGCTCCATGTCCATTGCTGTATCCTGGGGAGTGCAAAGCCACAGTCTCTCAAGTCTCTCCAGTAGGTGGTTTGCCCACTGCATTATCCTAGAGAGTGCAACGCCACAGTCTCTCAAGTCTGTCCAGTGGGTGGTTTGCCCACTGCTGTATCCTGGGGATTGCAAAGCCACAGTCTCTCAAGTGGATGTCATTCTCAGCTGGTTCTGGAGTGGGCATGGTGCCCAGAGTGCTTCATCCTGCCAAAGACTGAGGTAGTGGATGTCATTCTCCACTGGTTCTGGAGGGGGCATGGTGCCCAGAGTGCTCCACGTGCAGTGTGGCCGGTACAATTCCCTCACCTGGGTGTGCGTGCCATGAGATTGGCGAGGTACAGGTAGCATGATACGCCATGAAGGCAGCGACATACCCCACACTGCTGCGGCTTCGCCTTCCACCTGCAGGTGCAAACAGTGATAGAAGTCATGCCTCATGGAAGCTGCCCAGGGTCCAGGAACTCTCCTCCAGCCTCGGACGACTGACCACTGGGGATGGTAGCCATGTCACCGGTGGTGCCACTGTCCAAGTACGCCACGGGGCCGGTGGCGGTGCTTTCGGCGGTGTCTGTGGCGGCGGTGCTGGCGGCGGTGCATGGGTCAGTACCTGCTGAGGGACACAGCAGGACGTCTCCTGCAGCCTCGGACGGCTGCCCACTGAGGAAGAGACTGGGGACTGTCGCTGAGGCTGTAGACGTGCCGGTGGCGGTGCAGGTGGCGGTTGTGGTGGCGGGGCAGCTAGCGGTGTTCGCCGCCATACAGATTGGGGCAGTCGTGGACAGAAGGTGTGACACTGGCCCCTCAGTCGGTGATACCATGCCTTCTCCTAACCCGCTCTTCTGCTTTTGGCCCTTCCCCACCTTTGATGGCGCCACTATCCCCTTTTGTATTTGCTGAGCCCTTGGTGGCTGGTAGTTTCGGCTTCTCCCTCCGGGATGTGGGCACCTTTTTCACCTTGGCAGGTGGCGGAATGTCCTTGCCCTCGCTACGTGGCACACTGGCAGCCCTGATGGGTGGCGTACTCGATGACCCCGCAGTTTGGCACCACTGTGCCTGGGGATTTGGTGGCTGAGGTGCTGGGCTGGGACCTGGAAAGCCTGGCCCTAGGGAAGGACGGGGGGTTGTAGGGAAGAGGTCAATGTTAGCCAGGAAGAGTTTTTTAAACACACTGGGACAGGAAGATGGAGGGGGTTTGGGAGTGGAGGAAGAGGTAGTGGTTGTAGGAGGTGTACGTCTGCTGAATTTGGGTGATGGTGCATGGGCCGGAGGCTGTTGTGAGGTGGATGGCTGTTGCGTGGGTGTGTGCCTGCGTTTGTGTACTTTGGGTGGAGGGCTCACAGAAACACTGGGAGAGGACACACAGGATGTGTGAATGGTAGTGGGGGTGGTGATTGCAAATGAGCGGTGTGTGGTGATGGGCGTGCTGGTGATGGAGGTAGTGGTAGTGGCTGAGGATGTAGTGCATGGTGGTGTGAGTGGAGACGAGACGGGGAGGAGGAGGACGTGGAGGAGGGGGACACAGTGGAGGCAGTGGATGTTGGTGTGTCTGCATGGGGATGGTGCTTGTGTGAGTGCCTGTGGGATGTGTGGTGCTTATATTTGCCTGAGCCACTTTTGTGTATTGATGTGTATGCATGCTGGTCTGATGGTGTGCTTGGGATAGGCTGAGGTACAGGGGATTGGGTATGGGTGGAGGAAGGTGGAGGGGGAAGGCTGGACACAGGGACAATGGCTGCCAGCAGTGCTGAGGCCAGAGCCTGAAATGCTCTCTGTTGGGCCGCCTGCCCAGAATGAATGCCCTCCAGGTATGCATTTGTTTGTTGCAAATTCCTCTCAACACACTGGATGGCATTCCAAATGGTAGAATGCCCAACAGTGAGGGATCTCAGGAGGTCAATAGCCTCCTCACTGAGGGCAGCAGGGCTGACTGAGGCAAGGCCTGAGGTGCCTGGGGCGAAGGAGATGCCCACCCTCCTGGGTGAGCGGGCACAGGACACACGCTGTGGGGCTGCTGGGAGGGCGGTGCTGGTATGGGGGTGGCGGCTGTACCTGTTGATGCGGTGGGCACAGAGGTGCCCGCCACCGCAAGGGAGCTCACATGAGAGGAGGAGTCGCTGTCACTGGTGTATGCTCCTGTCCCCGCTGTAGAGCTCCCCGCGCCCTCCGTCCCACTGGTGACTTCAGACTCCGTTGCTTCACCCTCCAGGGCCAAGTGGGTTGCAGCTCCCTCCTGCTCCGGTGCCAATGCTCCTCCGCCTGATGATGCTATGCACACAAGAACAGGGAGACCACAAAAAGGGGGGCGGGAAGACAGAAGAAAAACATGTTCAGTGCATGTAACACCACTACCGTTGGCGGACGCAACACCCTCTGCACTACGCCATGCAGTAACAGTTCCTAGAAATTTCACCTGACCATGGGGTACGAGGCCTAAGCCCAATTGCTGCACACCTGGAAGTCACAGGAGCCTGACTAGGTGTAGATGGCTCTTACCACTAGTGGGGTTGGGGTGCCACATAGCCTGCCTCACAAGGGACCTTGCCTACCAAGTTTGCCCTGGCCTAGGCTAACCCACTGCCCACCTCCCCCACCCAGACACCTCGTTATGCGCGCAGAGTCAGCTGAATGAGTGTGTACTCACCTCCTTGTGGCTGCTGTGATGCCATCAAGCGCCCATCCAACTCCAGATACGCCACTGCCAGGATCCGGGAGATCAGGGGGGTCATGGTGCGACGGGCACCCTTTCCACATTGGGAGGCCTTCCCCAGCTGGGCCTACGCCGTCTTCTTGCTCCATCGGTGCAGATCCTCCCATCTTTTACGGCAGTGGGTGCTCCGTCTGTGGTAGACCCCGAGGGTCCGGACGTCCTTGGCGATGGCATGCCAAATACCCTTCTTCTGGTGGGTGCTGACCTAGAGGAATGGTACAGGGGTAAAGGAAATTACTCACCCATTAGGACCGTCATACTCATTGCCCACCAGTTCCCACCCATGCCCTGACGCACATACACTCACCATCCGCACATGCAGGCCTCAGCCCCCCATGTATCTTCCATCCACACCACTCAAAGCAGGCATTGCCCATGCAGCATGCTCACAGTGTACTCACCTGTTTGTCCGGAGGACCATACAGTTGCGTGTACTGGGGGAGGACCACATCCACTAGTTTCTCCAACTCCTCCAAAGTGAAGGCAGGGGCCCTTTCCCCAGACACTGTAGCCATCGTCGCTTCCAGACACAGGTCACAGCAACACTTGCAGTATAGGTCCTCTCCTGTTGAAGGTCAGGTATCAAGTGAGTGAACAGACAGAAAATGGCAGTCACGTCCACAGCGGTGCGTACCGTCACCGCCGGCGTACATCGTCATTGGCTCCTGGGACCCATAGGGCCCAATGTTAACCAGTGCAGGATTGCGCTGCGGTATTCGGCCGCACACCGTGACGGTGTACGATGCCAGCGCCGTTACCTCATATCCCCTTGTCCCACTTTACAGGTCAGGCAGCCGTCATTTCAGGGGGCCACATGGGATGGATAATAACTGCGTCACACCTATCTAGGCCGGGAATACAGACATACTGTATACCGGCACATTACGGATTAATAACGTTTCTGCAAATAACACATTGTGATACCTCGGTGTTGGATGACTCTCTGCTCGCTGTTCTCCTCCATAGGGCACGTCTGCTGGGGCAGGTGATGAGATGGCGGCATCCTCCGGTGTACAGACCCCTGGTGGACCTGTCGACAACTGAAGAGAGACACATCATAATCACATACAGACTTGATCGTGCAACAATCCTGGAACTGTGTGCCCAGTTGGAGCCAGACCTGATGTCAGCTATCCGCCATCCCACAGGGATACCCCCTCTAGTGCAGGTCCTGTCTGTACTCCATTTCCTGGCCAGTGGGTCTTTTCAAACAACAGTGGCCATGGCATCAGGGATGTCACAGCCAATGTTCTCTAACGTGCTGTCCAGAGTGTTGTCTGCCCTGGTGAAACACATGCGCAGCTACATCGTTTTCCCTCAGGTGGAGGATTTGCTCACACTGAAAGGTGACTTCTATGCCCTGGGACATATTCCCAACATCATTGGTGCCATTGATGGGACACATGTGGCATTTGTCCCCCCCGCAGGAATGAACAGGTGTACAGAAACCAGAAGAGCTACCATTCAATGAATGCGCAGATGGTGAGTTTGGCAAACCAGTACATCTCCCATATCAATGCCAAGTATCCTGGCTCTGTGCATGACGCTTACATTTTGAGAAATAGCAGCATCCCTTATGTGATGGGGCAACTCCTGAGGCACCGGGTGTGGCTAGTAGGTGAGGCCAAGATCCCAATACAGTTGACATAGGTGTCTGGGTATGGGGTTGTCCCTAAGGGTTAGTGTGTGTCTGACAGTTGTCCTTCGACATTTGCAGGTGACTCTGGTTACCCCAGCCTGTCATGGCTACAGACCCCAGTGAGGAATCCCAGGACAAGGGCAGAGGAACGCTACAATGAGGCACATGGGTGAATTAAGAGGATAATCGAACGCACCTTCGGCCTCCTGAAGGCCAGATTACGGTGCCTCCATCTGACAGGTGGTTCCCTATACTACTCACTGAAGAAGGTGTGCCAGATAATCGTGGCCTGCTGTATGCTGCACAACCTGGCTTTGCGACAGCAGGTGCCTTTTCTGCAGGAGGATGGGCCAGATGGTGGTCTTGTGGCAGCTGTGGAGCCTGTGGACAGTGAAGAAGAGGAGGCAGAAGAACAGGATATCGACAACCGAAACAACATCATCATGCAATACTTCCAGTGAGACACAGGTAAGAAGATGTCAATGCTTCCTATATCTCATACTATTGTTGGAGCTAGCATACGTCTGTCATTTTCACTCAGTGTATGGACACTGACTTGTCACTTTGACCTTCCATTTCACAGATCTGGGTCCCACTTTGTGACCTCTGCTATGTTTACTCCTGGCCTACAGCTGTGTAACATTGGTATGTGCACAAGTACATTGACATTGCTATATTTCAGAGATGTTGCAATTACACATTAGTGAAAGCACAGACTGACTCCAGATTGTTTTGTGATTGAAGTATGTTTATTCCTGTGCAAATAAGTGGAGGGGGTTGTAAAATGGGCTGGGGTGATGGAGGAGGTATGTCCATGGCAGAGTCCAGTCTTTTTGTTTCACAGGTGCATTGTCCAAAGGGGCATAGGAAGTGGAGCAATGGCAGTTTAAGGACGGACAGGGTGACATAGTGGGACAGAAGGGTGACATTCAGGGGGGCCTTATTTCCTGGCGGGGGTCTTGGCAATGTTCTCTGTCTTGTTCCTGGATCTCAGGGATCGTTTGCTGGGTGGTTCTCCATCTGCAGGGGGTGGGGTTCTGTTGTCCTGTTGTTCCTGTGGCGGTGCCTCCTGTCCATGAGCAGAGGTGGAGGGCTGTTCATCGTCCAGGCTAGTGTCAGGGGCCCATTGGTGTGCCACTGTGTCCCTCCTGGTGTTGAGAAGGTCTGGCAGCACCCCTGCAATGGTGAGCAGGGTGGTGTTGATGGACTTCAAATCCTCCCTGATCCCCAGGTAGTGTTCCTCCTGCATCCGCTGGGTCTCCTGAAACTTGGCCAGCACCGTGCCCATGGTCTCCTGGGAATGGTGATAAGCTCCCATGATGTTGGAGAGTGCCTCGTGGAGAGTGGGTTCCCTGGGCCTGTCCTCCCCCTGTCGCACAGCAGTCTTCCCAGCTTCCCTGTTATCCTGTGCCTTTGTCCACTGAACCGTGTGCCCACTGCAACTGCCCCCAGGTCCCTGATCGTCCTGTGTTAGTGGGGTTGCCTGGGTTCCCTGTGGTGGTGGACACACTGCTGATTGACGTGTCCTGGGGACAGAGAGATGGGCCCGCTGGGTTGGTGCTGTGCTGGTGTTTCCTGAGGGGGGAGGCTCTGTGGTGGTTTGTGACTGTGTCAGGGGAACCGACTGGCCCGAGGTCCCTGATGGGCCGGGCTGGTCATCTTGATCCAGGCGTGCAGAGCTGCTGTCATAACTGTGGGTCTCTTCTGTGGGGGGACTGGATATGTCTGTTACCTCCTGTCCGGTGACTCTGGGTATGGGTCCTGTTGGGGTGTAAATGCATTGTATCTGTGTGTGCCATCTTGTGCAATGGGTGAGTGACCCTCTACTCCTGTGCTTGCATTATTGGCTTGGTCCTTGTGTGATTGTTGATTTTGGGGTATGAGTGAATCTCTGTACTGGACATGCTTTGGTGATGGTTGTACATGCATTGGTGTTACATGCAGGGCTTGGTTTTGGGATGTGTGGGTTGTGTTAGCGGGGTATCTGTGGGTTGTTGGGGTGATGGGTGTGAGGGTAAGAGTGGGGGTACGTGATGGCATGCAGGTGGGGGATAGAGTAGTAAAGATATGTCTTACCAGAGTCCAGTCTTCCTGCGAGGCCCTCAGGATGCATAATTGCCAAGACTTGCTCCTCCCATGTTGTTAGTTGTGGGGGAGGAGGTGGGGGTCCACCACCAGTCCTCTGTACAGCAATCTGGTGTCTGGATACCACTGAACGTACCTTCCCCTGTATGTCGTTCCACCTCTTCCTGATGTCATCCCGTGTTCTTGGATGCTGTCCCACTGTGTTAACCCTGTCGACAATTCTGCACCATAGCTCCATCTTCCTTGCAATGGATGTCTGCTGCACCTGTGATCCGAATAGCTGTGGCTCTACCCAGACGATTTCCTCCACCATGACCCTGAGCTCCTCCTCAGAGAACCTGGGGTGTCTTTGAGGTACCATGAGGTAGTGTCTTTGTGATGTGTGAGGGGATGTGGTGGTGTGTGTTGTTTGAGGTGCGTGGATGTTGTGTAAGTGATGGTGTTGTGTGTCTGTGGATGCTGGTGTTGTTTTAGGTAGTCTCTCTCTCTCTGGCTTTTTTTCCAGAATTTTGGTTGTATGGGTTTGTGGGTAATGTGGGTGTGTGCTTTATATTGGATTGGGTGTGTGGGTGTGGTGTGTGTATGTGTATCAGGTGTGTGTATTTCAAATTGTCCAATGTGGTTGTGTTTTGTAAATGTGTGCATTTTGAGCAGTGGCGTAGCGTGGGGGGAGCAGGGGGGGCCGGCCGCACCGGGCGCAACATCTTGGAAGAGACTAAATCCACAGGTTAGGGGGCGCAAATTACTTGCCTTGCCCCGGGTTAGGGGGCGCAAATTACTTGCCTTGCCCCGGGTGCTGACAACCCACGCTACGCCTCTGATTTTGAGCGCGGCGGTGTGTACCAGCAATGGAATACCATGGTTGAAAGACCGCCGCGTTGATTCGTGGGTCGTGATAGTGTGGGATTATTCCTGTTGGCATGACTGTGTCGGTTTTGGTATCGCCAGTTTATCACTGACCTTTGGTGTGGCGGACTTGTGTGGGTGTCGGTATTGTGGCGGATTCCGAGCTGTGGGTCGTAATACCTGTAGCGGAATTCCGCGGCCGCAGCGGTATTTTGGCGGTCTTCTGCACGGCGGAAAGTGGGATTTACCGCCAGGGTTGTAATGAGGGCCTAAATTCTTAATGTTCCAGCTCCACTTTACTCCATGGATGAACTGTATCAGTTCCACATTCTGTTGATTGTGTAAGGTCTTTAATACTGTAAATTTAGGGTAATTTATGACCACGATTTTTCATGTGGTAGATCATACACTCCTTTCTCCATTTTATATCTGGACTATGTATAGTGCTTGTTGGAAATGGCCTTTCTGTAGGGTCACCCCCAAACTTTTTGCCTTCCTCCTTCTCTTTTTCTGACCTCAATTTCACTGGCTTTATGACTGCACACTTTACGACCGCTGACCAGTGCTAAAGTGCATGTGTTCTTTTCCTAAAACATGGTGACATTGGCTCATACCCAATTGGCTTATTTAATTTACTTGTAAGTCCCTAGTCAAATGCACTACATGTGCCCAAGGCCTGTAAATTAAATGCTACTAGTGGGCTGCAGCACTGGTTGTGCCACCCACATAAGTAGCCCCATAACCATGTCTCAGACCTGCCATTGCAGGGCCTGTGTGCAATTTCACTGCCACTTCGACTTGGCATTTAAAAGTAATTGCCAAGCCGTAAGGTCCCCTCAGTCTACATACAAGTCACCCCTAAGGTAGGCCCTACGTAGCCCATAGGCCAGGGAGCTATGTAGGTAAAAGGCATGAGATAAACCTGTGTTATACGTCCTGGTAGTGTAAAACTCCTAAAGTCGTTTTACACTGCTGTGAGGCCTGCTCCTTCTCATAGGATAGCATTATGGCTACCCTCATATACTGTTTGAGTGGTAGATTCTGATCTGAAAGGGGTAAACCGGTCATATTTAGTATGGCCAGAATGGTAATAGAAAATCCTGCTCATTGGTGAAGTTGGATTTAATACTGCTATTCTAGAAATGTCACTTTTAGAAAGTGAGCATTTCTCTACACTCATATACTGTCTCCAATCCACATCTGACTGGGTTAGTTGACAGCTCCCTTGTGCATTTCATTCAGACAACCCCAATCACAGGATGCTCAGTCACACCACCACACATCTGCATACTGAATGGGTCTTCCTGGGATGGGAGGGTAGAGGGTCTGACAATTACATGTCAAAGGAGAGTGGCCTTCTCTCACACAATGGACTGCCAACCCCTCTACTGGGACCCTGGCAGACAGGGTGGAACTAAAATGGAACCTTTTGCACTTCTAGGCCACTCTTTGAAGTCTCCCCCACTTCAAAGGCACATTTGGGTATTTAAACAGGGCTTCTGACTCTACCATCTCAGACACTTCTGGACCTGAACCTGCAACCTGTTAAGAGGACCTGCCTGGCTGCCCAAAGGACTCACCTGACTGCTTTGCTGAAAAGGACTGCTGCCTTGCTGCCCTCTGGCTCTGCTGAGAAGCGCTTTCCAAGGGCTTGGATTGATCTTGCCTCCTGATATCTCAGGGCCCAAAAAACTTCATCTCTGCAAGGAACTCCTTTTGTGGCAAAATTTTGGTGCACAGCCTGCCAGAAACGAAGGACAGCCTGCATTGCGGTGAGAAAATCACAGCATGCTGAATGGGAACTACGCAACTCGGCTCCACGAGTGGAGATTAATGCAGTGCCAGCATTACGACCGGAACTTCGACGCAGAGCTGGAATGATGCAACCTGACTTCCTGCGAGAAGAATCGGTGCAGCACCAGCCGTGTGACAGAAATTTCCCTGCATCGCCCACCGGGCCAAGGCAGCTCCTGTCACTTTGTCCTGCACGCCCAGGATTTCTCTGCATCCTCCCCGGGCGTCCAAATACCTGCAAACCGAAGAGGATCCAAGTCTGCATGCTGGAAATCGACGCAAGGCCCTGGCTGTGTGAACAATATCGATGCATCGTCTGTGTGCACCCGGAGAAACCAACGTACACCTCCCCGTTTTCCACGCATCTCCTCCTCTGTGGTCCCTTGCGGATAATTTATACGCAAACCAGGTACTTTGTGCTTGCAAGAGACACTTATTGCTTTTAAGAACTTAAGACTCTTTTTATAATTTTCTAAACTGATATTTCAACGTGTACTTGATTGTTTTGACCTTATTTTATCCTGATAAATATCCTATATTTTTCTAAACTTGTGTGGTGTATTTTTGTGGTGTTTATACTGTGTTATTGCATGATTTATTGCACAAATACTTTACACATTCCTTTCTAAGTTAAGCCTGACTGCTCAGTGCCAAGCTACTAGAGGGTGGGCACAGGATAATTTAGAACCCCATTTAGGACCCTATTTCTAACAGTGCTGATCTTTATATCTATGTTATATGTAGTGCTCCTGCTAGTAACCTGTAACTTGCATTTAATTTTGAGATATGCTGTTTTCCCTATTTTTAATTTACTTCTTGTTGTATTACTTGCATGGATGTCCTTAATACCATGTGACATGGCCCTGTGAAAAGTGCTCTTCTAAGCACTTGGTCTGGTCCGCACTGTATACAACTGCAGCTAAATAAGTAAATCTGTGCATAAATAAATGACTTGGTTTCTTTTCTTTTTCATTACGTAGGAACAGCTAGATGTAGCTCTCTCCAAAATCTGCAAAAATTTTGATGTCAATCACTACACTAAAGTTCAACAGGCATATCGACTCCTTGGAAAGACTCAGGTGAGAATTAGTTTTGATATCATATGTTGAAAGTAAAACGTGCTATGCACTCCAATTCAGAAGCCTTTCAGGAATCAGCTAACACACATCTGGAAACCACAGGCTTGAATTATAAAGGTTTTCACCTTCTAGCACTCTTTACTCAACCAGTGATGAGATCTGAAAGAAAACAGACAGTCTAGATACGGGGGGGGGGGTGTATCTGTACATTGTTAATACTGATGTATAGGAATTCAAGAAAGACATGTAATAACTATACTTCATGGTGTTTTTTCGTAAACCACATTTAATCTGTGCTCTAGAAAAAAAATAGCAAAACCAGGTAAGTGGATTGAAGAATGACCAACCAAATAAATCGAAAAATGAATCACTGTGAACCACATAACGGCTCTCTCAGATCGTCTCCAGTGTCTCTTGATCAGTCCTTTTTTCACTCACATTAGAGATGGTATGTCACAAAGGTCTGTAAGTATTGCAAATGCATATGACAAGATATTGAAGTAAGCCAAAGTGAGTAACATCGTGGAATTTCTCCTTGAGGACAAAGAAGAAGAAGCGTTTGCTTTTTGAAGAAGAGATCCCGGCATTAAAACAGTAGGTCTGGAAGATTGTGGGCATTAAATATAACTCCACCAGAACTGTATACTCTGTAATACTACCTCAGATACTCACAGAGAAGTAGATACGTCATCTTCACAAGCCCTTTGATGTTTTTGAATGGATAAATCTTTTGGTACGATGACCACCCTTTAGTGTGTGTGGAGCTCTAGCAAGACTGGCGCATTCAAGGAGAAGTCTTAAATAATCGAAATATGTAAAAGACATAGACAACCATCAGTAAGCAGAGAAACACAGCTGCAGAGTTTTTTTTATATATTCATCCAAAAACATCACTTCACAGCACACTAAATGGACCCACTATTACTGTGAGTTAACTGACATCTGCTTTACAAGGACGAAGGAAAAGTATCAATGACATCTGAGTTCAAACATTATAAAATCATGAAACATACTATTCTGCAACATGCGTCATTTTCTGATTCCCAAATGAGTTTAAAAGAACATCAGAGTGAGCTCCAACAAGATGTAGCAATCCTCTTTTTGAAGTGATCATAAAACCAGTACCAGGTTGTTTCTTCAAAAACACTGGACTGCAGTGTGGTGAACCATTACATTTCTGATGGCCGATACATTATGTAGTCGTGCAGGTTTATGTATACACGAGTCACCAGACATTCAAAGGATAAACTCTTCTTTTCCCTTTAGCAAATTCCATAAACAGGTCACTTTCATACCTGGCGCTTCTCAGATTTACTCTTCCGTTTAGTTGCTTCCAAAAGCCAAGGAAATGAGGCCAAGCTCAATTAGTACTGGTACACTTTTTTTGGATACTGGCCCACTGCCATTCTTTCAAACAGAGACGTGTCTCCAGATATGCAGGTCATGTATCTGTCAGTGCTTCTGATTCTGGTCAGGTGGGATCTGACCTAATAGTTTGGGTCCGTCTCTTCCTCTTGGAGTGTGTTACAACTGAATTACATATGGCAAAGTCTCTCAGTAATACCACAATGAAGTCGAACACTATCCAGAGAAGCTTCAGTTGCCATTCAGTACTACAGTTGATGTCTATTAGTGCAGTATCTTGTTTTTCATTTTAGCTTTAACATTCTGTTTAAAGCTTTACCAAAATGTCTTGTCAATTGTCAAGTTGGATATATGGCGAGATAAATGAAAACATTCCAGCTTTGAATCTTGCCTTAATGTATTAAATGAAGTATTTCATTGATAGGTGCCTGAGCTCTATTACTCCAGGGAAATGTGATTGTGTTTATGATGCATCATATACACCAACCTTTTCTGTTATTTCTTTTTAAATTATTGTTAGTTCATGTGTTGCCACTTGTGGTTTTTAGACTAATCGAGATCTGCACCGTATGTGTACATTTATTTCTTCCTATTTTTAATGTTATTTTTTTCTTTTCTTCATGTAGACTGCAATGGACCAACTTCATATGCACTTCACCCAGGCTATTCACAACACTGTATTCCAGGTTGTGCTTGGGTATGTGGAGCTCTGCGCAGGAAACACTGACACCAAATTTCAGAAGCTACAGTACAAGGACCTCTGCACAGTAAGTGGAAGTTCCCTTTATCTTACATACTTCTGAGGCTGTGATTTTTACATTCACAATATTTGCTTCTACATAACGTAAACTCTGCACAGCAACGTTTTAAAAATTATGCTTTTGGGGCGCACCTCTGAGCATAATCAACATGTTAACTTGGTTCTCTCACTCTCACCAACTTATTGCATAACTCTGCTTCACATGATCCAGACCAAAATTGAATATATATATATATATATATATATATATATATATATATTTTTTTTTTTAACTTAGTTTATTGACACACATATCTAGACTCAAAATAATCTGTATCTATTTATTCTCTTACCAGAATGAGGAGGGGTGTTTCTGTGTGTGGGGCACTTTTCTAGTCATCTATATTTGGCCTGCATAATATACACCATGCTACACTTAATAAGACAATACAGGTTTATCATAACAAATCAGTGTCTCACATTATAGTGTGTATTGGCCGATTGCCTGATGGGACTTTAAACCTGTAACTAAAAATATTGCTCCCTATGGACTAAAATTGGGATAGTAGTGTTAAAGATGTATTCTAAGGAATGTCTACGGTGGTTTGTAATCAGTGTGGTTAGAAATCCCTGGGGACAGGGGCTAGTATTAGCATCATTACTTGAAGAGACTTCAAGCATGTAGATCAAAATATTGGTTCATAGTGATTTACGTCAGGATTACTCTGTAAGAGGTGTGTGCTAAGGAGCATATGTGGTGTTCAATTTTGTTTTTGAAAACTGCAACTGTGTGAGGCCGACTGGTCTGATGAAATTAGGTTTCTTAGGCTGTCTCTTAGCACCACACTCTGCTATGGACCAGTTGATCGCATCTTAAAGTCGACTCCCTAGTGCTGGGGCACAATTGAATCCTTACAGCATGGTTATCCTATGCTTCACCCATACGAGCACCAGATCAACTTTGATTCCAGATCAAGTACTCTTAAGTTGTTGGTTTATTTGCGTATTATAAGGCTTTGTGCACTGTAAACAGAATCTCAGTGCATGAAGGGGCAAAACCCATAGTGTCCAAAAGCATAGTGGTAACCCAAGTAAAAACCTATGAGTTGATTATGTAACCCTCAGTGATATTGCAGTGAAACGTTTCTCTGTAAACCCAGGCAAGTAGATTGTTTCTCTGGCAAGCACAGGTTTGGACCAACTTACCAGCCTGAGTAGGAGAAACAGACAAGCTCTGCCCTATGCATCTCCCACAACTGACCTGGAGATAATGCGTGTTGGGTAACAATCAACTCATGTGAGAGACTGTCAGGAATAGATTTTAATTTAGTTTATTACTAGAATGCTTTTGCCTGATGAATGCACACATAAAAGAAATCCACACTATCATTTCAAGGCTTTCTATATGTGAGAATACCTTGTTTTAGTGCTGCACATGTGAAAAGGTGCACATGCGGATTTGAGCAGTATGGGTAGTAAAATGAAGGCAGTACCTGAAAATAGAATAAGAATTGGCATCATGATTGATGGTGGTTCTTGATACGATCTGTAATGGAATCAATTCTCTATTACCTTAGTCCTAGCTAATATCCATATTAGAACCAAAGTCTTGCTACAGTTAGGATCTTCCTCAGAGGCACTCATGCACACCTGCTCATCATTTTCATATTATTTCTAGTCTGCTCTCTGCCCCTGTGTCTGGCCAGTATTTGACTTTGTTGCAGACTGTTATTCATAGAAGCTCCTTCTGGAATATCTGAAGCTGTTCTCTCCCTGAGAGGCTCTCACACTGATGTTACATACTATTTCTCAGCATTACAATGAGGAAAATTAGGCCCATGATTTGTGATGTAAGGTGTAAATGAAAGAATGGGATTTCACTTGCATGTTCGTCTGAAATATACTGAATCTTTCTTTAAATGTGCTATTTTATATGTAGATAGAACTATGAACTAGACTCTTACTAAGAAACTGGGGAAAATTATTGTAATGTAATATAAATGCAAACATGAAATAACATATGAAATAGCAGGCCATAATAAAACATTGGGCCAGATGTATGAAAGCTTTTTGCATTCGCAAATGGTGCGAATGCCCGTTGCGAATGCAAAAAGCCATTTTGGAATGTATTAAAGGCATTGTGAAAGCAATTTTAAGGAATCGCTAAAATAGCGATTCCTTAAAATTGCAACCCTGTTTAGAGAGTTGCAAATTGCGACTCTCTAACTAAGAAATCGCAAATAAGGATTCCTTATTTGCGATTTCTAAGCACATGTAAGAAGCAATTCCTTAATGCGAATTGGGCATTAAGGAATCGCTATTTACCACCAAGTTGAACTTGGTGGTAACCATGTGCAAATATTAAAAATGCATTTAAAATACATTTTTAAAATGTACATGTAAAGTACACATGCCCTTTTGGCATGTGTGCACCTGACATGTCCTAAAAAACTTTTTTGGGTGCTGCAGAGGGGGCCTTAGGCCCCCAACACCCTGGGGTTTTGCATTTCCAAAATTGCGATTTCCAGTTAAGAAATCGCAATTTTGGAAATGTAAAAAATTAGCAAATATGGGCCTACAGGCCCATAGGTGCGAATGGGGCCGGTATCACAATTTGCGATTCGGTAATAGCATTTGCGATTTTTAAGAAATCGTTATTACCGAATCGCAAATGTGATACATTGCATTTTGCGAATCAGAAATAGCGATTTCTCAAAAATCGCTATTTCCGACTCGCAAAAGGCCTTCTTGGTACATATGGCCCATTGTATGTTGAAATATATATAACATGCAAGCAGACAGGAGGGGTCTGAAAGCAGAAATTAAGGAAAGGCATACAGCACTAGTACTCTATTGGCAGGAAAGGCAACTGTCTTAGTTTAAAGACGCACACTGTACCACAGTCCTTATTAGGCTGTTTATTGCTATGTTTGGGACACCCGCAACTGGCAGATTTTTTCATAAGATAATTAGGTTACACTGTGGTTATTTTAGCCGCTGCCCTTAGCTTTAGAGGAACACTCTGGTCTAGGCACACTTAGGTCCATCACTCCATACTTGATTGACTAACAGTTAAAGGCTCACCATCTCTCCTCTACAACTCTCGG
Organism: Pleurodeles waltl; assembly: GCF_031143425.1. Lineage (NCBI taxonomy): Eukaryota > Metazoa > Chordata > Amphibia > Caudata > Salamandridae > Pleurodeles > Pleurodeles waltl. The sequence continues at coordinate 900,910,030 of NC_090449.1, forward strand.
CCAAAGCTCTTCTGTACATCACTCACAGATAGATAATTATGTATTTTGTAGGAATATGAATGTAAACAAGCCACAGTTTGTGAGCATGTCGATCACTGGCTTCAGATAAATGTTAAAAAGAGACAGGAACTAAGTTGACCAATTAAGCTCTGTATAAGCCATGTATACTAGGCTAGATATGAACGTTCCCATCTTAACCTGCTGTCCTTATTAGGCTCAAAAAAGCAAAACCGTTCTGGTATAGCTCCTTGGAGCCAGCAGACTGATGAAATATAACATACCCAGAAAGAACTGGCCTGAGTAGAATGCAACATACCAGACCCAACGATATTGGCTCATAAAGAATCAGGCTGGATTAGAATATTGTCTAGTACGACAATCAGTTAACAATGGGTTTGTTCAAAACATTGGGCAAGGAATTTTCTCCTTCTCCCAACCAACAATTAAAAAACACACAAACTGCAATTGACCTGCCTAGAGTTTCCAAGATTTTTGATAGCCATTTGTATTGCACTACGTAAATGGAAATGAAATGGAGTTTTTACAGCTTACACCTAAACACACTTGTCTGCTCTAAGATTGTGGGAGTGAACCCCAAAAAACTTTGAATTGCAATTATTGTTCTATTGGTTTATTTTAAAATTGACAAAATGCCACAAATAATAGTAACACAGGTGGAACTACCGCTACCAGTATATGCACCTACAGTAAATCCAGGAGCAAATCGCCAGTAGTTATCAATACCCAAACGTCTGTTGCACTGCTCTCCTCAGTCATAAATTACTGGCCTCTACCATTTTTAGCAAAGGCCTGAAATGTGATTGAATTAAAATAAAATCAATCAATTCATTGTTTGTTTTTGAAGACTGATCTTGATGGGCTGATCTTGATCCATTTTACTTTTTGACAAAATATTGAGGTATATTGCAGTCTGAAAACCTTGTAGTATGTGACTGATTTGTAGATTGTGTGTTTGGATGTTGGTCTGACTCAAATATCTTTTTACACTTTTGGAATTATGACTGACTTCATTTAACAGTATACCTGTGGATCTCATCTCTGTCAGTGAGGTACACTCATCCCTAAAAATGTTTACTCCAGGAATGTGAGGATCCCTTTTTTCTCCATTATATTTTTATGGATATCCAATTTTTTTTTTTTTTACCTCTCAATGAAGTTATTCAAAACCGGTCCTGTGGTAAGCTTACCTCCCACTGGGTTTGGTGCTAGTCTGTTGGCCAAAGGTTGAGTCATTTCAGATGTCATCTGACATTTGCTCGTGACAAGACAGGTCCCTTTGAAGTAAATTAAGTTCCTGTGCCCACCCTAGCTGGTCTTCCTGCATTGAGAAGAAATCCCCTTCCCCAGACATTTGTCTTTGCCCCAAGAGCAGTTTTCACACTTAGTTCAGGCCAGAAACAGGCTGGGCAGTTGCTGGAGCTAATCCATATTAGCCTACAGCATCTTCAGACAGGGTAAAGTTGACTTTTTAAAAGTTATATTTCCTATGTATTTAATGAACACCCGCCATATTTCGATTGGATTTTTATTAAATATATAAAAGCCTCTAAACAGAGCTTTTAGTTAATATATGTCAAAAGTAAAAGTTTAAAGTGTATAATAAATCTATACTTCGACTTTTCTTACATGTCCGCTACAGCCTGACTAGTGACTATGAAGGTCTTGGCCGAGTCACTGGTGGAAGATGCCATTTCTAATGTCACACATGTTTCACTAGTAAATATTGTGCACCGTATCTTGTAGACAGAAAGGTGCGCTTAGGGAGTGACGTATTTATTGATTATAATCTGGTTTTCCTTCCGATCAAAAGGGCGATTTTAGAGGTCAGTGCAGCAAGGTTCAAGCTGCTGCTGTCAGGCTACACAAAGATAGGTCTGAAGCCATGTTACCAGTGTATTAAATGGTACAATAGGTGCTACTTAACTTTCCATGCCAGAGGTATAAAATTTGGTGAACATCACCCAAAAGATGGTCATTTCCTACAGAGTTGTCTTACAACAAATCTTCCCTTTAAAAAAACCTATTATTCATCTATTGAAGCTCAGCGAGAGACTTATGACGTCCTTTTAGTGATAGGAATGCCCTGCAGCCATCTTGTGGTTCTGTATAAGACAATCACAATTTTTCCTTTGACTAAACCTGACTTTAAATCAGTGAACATTATAATTCAATTTTGCCACAAACTTTGTTCTGACTGATCTTCTAACAGCTTTTTTCTCTTCGTTTGTATTCTCCCCGAGACGGAGAGGTATCTTTTTCCAGCAATTGCTCCAGCACCTTGATTGGTGACACCATCCGACTCCTTGAAAGCCTTGTTCCACCTCTGAAAGTGACAGCCCGGAACCATGTATAGGCACCACTTCTGTATACATATCAGTTCCTTCCCTTCCTTCACCTTTGATGATAATGTGGAGCACCACCCCTGAACTTGTGAGTGCTCACTGACTCCAGATGCTCTTTTGTGACCGTGTGTATAGTGAAGTTTCTCCCCAAGACTACCTGCTTCAATTTGATGTCAGTTACTGACCACATGATGACTGTCTTTTGTGTCATGGCATCAACTCTATTCAAAGACATGCAAAAAATGCTCCTTAATGCATCCAAAGGCAAACAAAACTGTATGATGCAGAACACATAACGTGAGGCTGGCTGCCTTTTAAATTGTGGGCCCATCCCTGCTCCAGTTCTTGATCTTGATCCAAGTCTCTGTCCTCGAACAAGTCTAGGATGAAGTCCACAGACAAATATCAGCATAAACACAAGAAGTCTAGCTTGAGTACTCCACCTGTCCAGCCATCGTCCCCTTTTTTGTCCCAAACCACAGATTGTTCGAACAGTTGGCTCTTGAAAGTATCAATTCCTTGCCAGTCGTCTGATATTCTGACCCCATTTCTAAGTTGAAGCTGATGTGCTCCAACTTTTTTGGCTCATCCTTGACTCTGCAGGAGGTAGACACTTTTAAGGTGCTATCTTCTGGCTCATTCGGGTCCCTCTGGTTCACCATCGGGCCCCCCTGAGTGTGCCGGGGGCCCTCTTCCAGACTGCTGCTGGTGCATCCTTTCCCTGCACTAACCACATTATTTCTCCACTCTACCACCCACCCCCAGGCTGTACCTCCATTCCCTTCCTTAGGGCACTGGTTTGGCTCTGACCCCTACCTCTAATCCAGAACAGAGTTTGGCTAGATCTTAACTAATGTCTTATTATGAGATAAGTGAATAAACAAATTAAAATATTTGTAAAGTGCGACGGCTGGCCAACTTGGACGTCGTAGCGCTCTGGTAAAAGATACTATAGGTATTGGGAGTGGTAGATCACTACCAGGTCTTCATTTTTTGTGAAAAGAAAGATGCTTCAATTCAGATTTTATGCTTAGGAGAAGATTGTTACAAACTTTCTAGAAAGGAAAGAAGAGAATCAATCCCTCCACTGCTTTGTGACATATACAAAGAGCTTTAGCCTCTTAGCTGGTCCTCCCCTCCAACCCAGTGCTGAGCTTTTTTGGCTGTTTGGGTTAGTGTGCGCTTAGAGCTCTGTAGCCCTAGTGGGCAGCCACACCTCTCTTTTATATAGAAAGAAACAATAATTCACTGGTGTCTAGTGGGCTTTCTGCCCTGGGGGGTGGGAGGGTGAAAAGTCTTTCCCCATTTTTTGGGGCGGTGGGGGGCATTTCCATGCCTATTCTGGAATGTCCCAGCCCCTACACTTTCCTAAAAGAAATAGTCACTGATGCCTAGTGGGCATCGGTGGCTATTGCCCCATCTGCCCCGGGTGAGGGGGGGAGGAGGGTGCTGCAAAAAGACTGAATTTAAAAACATATGCCCAGGGGGAGCAAAAGCTATTCCCCCATCCCTGGTGGCTAGTGCGTGAATCGCCACCCACTCAATCCCCCCTGGCGGCGATCCCCAACCAGGGACCCACTGGGCAGAGGTACCTTTGGGAAAGGGAGATTCTCCCTGTTCCAGTGGTACCCCTCCTGTTAAAATCAGTGCTTGAGGAGATGATATATTCCCCCGAGCATTGATTCAGTGAAAGTAAAACATCGGCTTGTTTTACTTTCACTTTTACTACAGTGGCGTCAGCGCACCCTGCACGCGATCGTCTTTGTAGTAAAAAAAAAAGAAATATATTATCAGACTGCTCAGGAAGCTTTTCCCAGGCAGCCTAAAAAGAAATAAAGGAAATTCCTCTGGTGCGGAGCACCAGAAGGGCCTTTAAAGCCGTCCCTGGTGTTGGCCAGAAAGAGTGTGGTTGTATCAGCCGTTAGCAAACACACCAACTTAACAATTTAAAGACCCTTTCTGAATTGGGAACAAATGCAGCATGCTAAGATGTCCTGAGATAGCGACGAGAGGGAATCCCCAGCATAATCTGGCCTCGCTGTTCTGTATGACCTGAAGTCTATCACATAACTTGTTAGGAAGACCAAGATTCGATAATTGACATCGTTTAGATGTGACAGTATCACCACCTGCACCACTGATTTACAATGTTCAAGAGGCATCATCAGCATGACTTTGCACAACAACCGCAGATAGACAAAGTATATAAAGACTAGTTTACTTCTCTGCAGAGCAAAGGTAAGGCCAAAGTAAAAAAACATTTAGATTATTAACACAGGTGAAAATGTAGGGGTCTGGCCAAGTTCATTCGGCCATCAGCCAGAAGACAACATGGAAGAAGGTCCACCAAAAATTAGAACCTCCATTTTGTCACCATTCAACTTTGCAGAATACAATGCCTTACTGTCTGTCTGGCAACTTCTGATATACAGGGACTAAAATTGCCAATAGTTATCTGAATCGCCTCTCTGAAAGAAAGGGCAGTATGTGTGACTTCAGCTTATGGTGCCAGTTGGATACAAAGAAATGGTAAAAAGCTGCTAAAGGAGAAACATACAGATTGAAGAGTGTGCAGTTCAAAGGTGTGCACCGGTGAAGCCCAAAGTCCAGTGCATATGATAAATAAGTGAAAGGGGAAAGGTAGACGGCCTGACATGGAAGGGAGAGAAATGGAGAAGGCCGTGCAAGAGCCTCACCTTAGGTCCCAAGATGATTCAGCTATTATAACAATATAGTATGGGAAGTGCTGAATGCAGATCCAGAGGAATAAGTGCAGCTCTTCCTCCTTGATCCAAGGGTTTGCATTTAGATTTAGACGTAGATATAAGCACCAGTGATCTGCTGTTCAGAGCCCTGAATCTAAATTAGGAAGAGTCCAGCGGTTCTGTGGAGTCAATGAAATGAGAAATATGTCTACTGACTTCCTTTTCTAAGATCTTAGGAATGAGTGGCTGTAAGGGAATGGGTGAGAGATTTCTGAAACAGATGGATGATCTGAAGGTGGTTTAAGTAGAGGAATTAACCATGCATGCTTCTAGTTAGAAGGAGAAAGAGCCGTTATCAGAAGCCAATTACAAATAGCAGTCAGAATAGGTACCAAATCACTTCTTTACTATCACCTGGCTGTACTGGACCCCTCAAAAGATTACAAAGTGAGCTTTTAAAAACTAATAATGAACATATGTTCTTCACTTGTCCCTGCATCAAAGGTTTTTGGGAGGATGTTGAGAACTTTGTAAAGGGCACCGTGGGGGTCAATATCAATCTAAGCCTTGGGCTGGTTCTGAAGGGGGTGGATATGGTCTCACGTGGCCTCCTAAGTAGATCACAGAGGGGCCTGTTGCTGTATCTTGTACTTTTGGCCAGGAGAGACATTATTAAGCACTGGACTGACTCATCTCCCCTCTCTGCAATAGACTGGCTTAAAGCAGTACACTGGACTTACAGTTTGGACATCAAGGGTAAGCCTGGTGGGATAAATAGGCTATGGGCTGATTTTATGTTTCTTAGGTGCAGTGGCGTGTTGGTACTGAAACCAGTAGAATGAGTGGTCCTATGATTTCACCAGGTGCCGCTTTGGGTGACAGGTCTTTAGGCCCAGTCGGTGCGTGAGGCCAAGGCAATAGTAGCAGGCTGAGGGTCAGTTAATATTTGTGAGATAGCCTCTGTTTGCAAAAGCTATGGTGATATGAGGACATAAAAAGCAGGTACAACTTCACTACAAAATAGATGTGAGATATGGAGCATACAAGGATTTTGTGGGGATCCAGATTTTGTTTGGTGAAAGAATTGTTTAGTCCTGTCTGTAGACAGAGGTGCAAACTCAGTACTAAAAACATTGCTTTGGCTAGTAGTCATTATACACAATGAAGAACTATCTTCTATCGGACTAGGAGGTGTAGACAGCAAAAGATGGGGAATACATTTTTAGATTTTATTGTCAAGAAAAGGAAGACAGCTCAGCACAAAGAGATAGTATGATGGTTACCAAAAGATAAGGAGTGCATAAACTGCAAACGATTGCAAACATTTCCTATGTAGAATTGTTGGCTCACATAATCTGTTCAGTAGAAAAAGACATAGGGGTCTGTTTAACCTGCTTAAAGTGTTGCTTCAAATTTGATTTTTCTTTTTTTCTTTTCTGCAGCATATTACATCAGACAGCTACATTCCATGCCTTGGTGACTTGTGTAAAGCACTCTGGGAAGTCATGCTTAGTTATTATAGAACCATGGAGTGGCATGAAAAGCATGACAGCGGAGAAACCACTCCAGTTTCAGGTCAGAGAACCTATCAAGAGTGCCCTTTAAATGTTTTATGCTTTTGTATTTCATTGTAATGTCAAAATGTCAACCCACATAGTAAGACTAAGGGCCTGCTTATGAGATGGGCGGGCCATCGGCCCGCCAGACCCGTGGGAAGGGGGCCACCATGAAGCTGGCGATCTTCCCCTGACCCAATTGCGAAGTTTCCACTGGGCTGACTGGTGGAAACCTCCGTATTAGGAGGGTTCCGCCAGTCAGCTCAGAGGAAACAGTGCAGCAGCATTGGCCTCGGCTCCTTAGGGAGCCAATGCCAATGTTGTCGCACAAAGGGTGCCCCCAACATCCTCGAATGTGCACTGTCTGCCAAAGCAGGCAGTGCGCATTCCGAGGGTGTTGGGCAGGAGGGCCCCTGCACTTCCCACAAGATGGTCGTGGGCAGTGTAGGAGTCCCCCTGTGGCCCCCAGCACCGCCTTTCCGCCAACCTTTTCATGGCGGGACCCCACCATGTATAGGCTGGCGGAAAGGGAAGTTGTGATCAGCATGGCAGCGCTTAACTCCGCACCGCCGTTGCTGGCCACAATTTCGACCGCTGCCAACCAGTCGGGATCCATGATCCTGGCAGTGGCAGCAGCCCTCTGGTAGTCCGAATCTGGTGGTTGGGCTGCCAGGACTGCGGCAGTCCTACCGCCACTGCGGGTTCAGCAGTTTGAAGATCGCGAAAACTCGTAATTATGCTTTAAGTGTTTACAACTGGGTTATCTGGGTTCCACATCTACTTGTAAGGGGAGAAATGTTTATGCAAAGATCATACAATATCTGAAGGCATAATTATGTTTTTGATATGTATACAAAACAAAAGGTAGTTGGTGATTGCTTCACCTTTGTAAACCATAAGTGGTCTATTCATTTCTAATAAGCACAGTATCAAGTTGTAGAGTAATCTTTTCTGATGAATACTTCTAACCACAGATTCCTCATGTTTTGAAAACTCCCAGGTGCCAGACTAGATCTGGAAAAAACAGTTCTTGCATGGCGACAGGTGGTGCCATTCTACCACTCATCGACTCTGCACTGCCTCCTTATTTGACGACATGGAGCCATGTATGGGAACCATCCCTGCTTACTAAAGTCAGCTTTGCTTTTTCCATGCGCTTCAATGTATACCTGGGGCTTCACTCATAACATTTTGGTAGCCAAGGGCTCCCATAATTTACAGAAAAAACAGTGTGCTAAGGAAATGTCCCTGCTGAAGATGGCAGATTTTAAGCTGTGCAGCAACTGCTGCAAGCCTATATTGGTCACAGATCCTCACAACATCTGCCTGTCATGCCTTGGCACAATCATGATTTGAAGTTTTACGACATAGGCTTTCTGATGTGCTGCAAAGTCAGGCTTATGCTGTGGAACACAGCAGATGCCAGTTTTGTTGGAAGTCCTGGGTCGTTCAGAATACCAATCATGGATCCATTCTCCATCTTCTGATAAGCCCAAGTTGAAGGCAAAAGACAAGTCACGGCTGAAGTATAAAAAGTCCAAAAAGGGTTTGTTCTTTTACCTACTGTTCTCGCTCCAGAAAATGGTTGCACAGTCAACAAGTCATTGGCCTGATTCCACATGCATCTTCAGACCCGTTCCTGACACAGGTCTGCCTCGACTTTCCAAGATCATCACTAACACCACAGCAAATTGAAGCCTTTAAGAATGCAATGCGCCGTTGCTTAAAGTGGTGTCGGCTTTCTCGGGCACGCCTTTGGTCTTTTAGATCTTTTGTGAACTCTGGACAGGATTCCACTGACGGGTTCTCTTTCTTGTTGTGGGATAAGATCTTAACTGGAAAAGAGAAGACTAGCTTGGGACCACTGACTGACCTCATGTAGGTCAAGCCTTCTGTCATGCAATGTTGGAACCGTTTAGGACAGCTTCTGCTTACTGTGTGCCACTCTCCAAGGGTGAGCAGATTACTCTAGGCTTTGTAACTCTGGCAGCTTTAACCCCTGATGCCTTCAGACACCATAACTGTATGTGCTCCCTTCGGTTCAGACATGGATACCATTGAATGAGCTGACTAAAACGCGGGTTTTAGTGCTGTCAATGTCTGAAGAAATTATCTATCCGTCAAAGGAAAAAGGTAACACAAACTTTCACTGTGTTCTCTTAGCAGAGCACCTCCCCATAGCACAGAGTTGCCTGATTGGAGATGGTTTTCAGCTCCTACACCTGTACCCTTGCAATGCCTGATAAATCTGTGGTTTACTGCATATGATGTGTCTGAGGTGCCAGGACCCCTTGACCTGCAACCCGGCACCAGTACCCCGACGAAATCAAGAACCTCAGGCTCGAAACCTCAGCTCACTCATCACCATACTCCACAGCATTGGCATCCAAGACAACGCACTGAACTGGATCTCCTCTTTCCTCACCAGCCCAACACTGGGGTTCTTCTTCCCTCCTTAAATCACCGCACCTAAAGACATCATCTATGACATCCCCCAGGGCTCCTCCCTCAGCCCCACCCTCTTCAATATCTACATGACTCCACTGGCAGACATTGCATGCACCCACGGACTCAACATCATCTCCTGTGCCGATGATACTCAGCTCGTTCTGTTCCTCACAGATGACACCACCAACACACAAACTAACTTCCAAAACGCTTTGACCGATATCGCCGCCTGGATGCGCACTAACTGCCTCAAACTAAACTCCGATAAAACAGAGATCCTCATCTTCGGAAACAAGCCCTCCCCCTAGACCAACACGTGGTGGCCCGCCGCCCTCGGTCCCACACCCACCGACCATGCACACAACCTTGGGATCATCCTAGACACCCAACTGACCATGGAGAAACAAATCAACATGTCTCTTCTGCCTGCTTCCACATCCTCCGCATGATCTTCCAGTGGATCCCCATCTCTACCAGGAAAACTTCCACTCAGGCCCACATCTCCAGCCGACTAGACGATGGAAATGTGCTGTATGCTGGAACCACAAAACAGCTCATGAACTGCCTCCAGACCATCCAAAACGCAGATGCAAAACTCATCCTCGACCTCACCAGAAGAACCAGCATCACCCTCCACCTCAGGGCCGTCCACTGGTTCCCCATCCATCAAAGATGCCTCTTCAAGCTCCGCACGCACGCGTACAAAGCTGTCCACAATGCCGGACCCGCCTACATCAACAACTGCCGCACTCTCCACCGACCAACTAGAGACCTCCGCTCAGCATCCCTTACCCTGGCCCAACCCGTTGTGAACACTATGGAAGTCGCTTCTTCTCCCACCTCTCTGTCGATCCTGGAACAACCTCCACCTCCGCACCTCCCCTTCTCTGAAGGACTTCAAGAAGCAGCTTAAGACATGGCTCTTCAACCGCCAGCATGAGGAATGCAGCACCCCCCAGCACTTAGAGACCCCCTGGGGGTGACTAGCTAGTGCCTCATAAGACTCTGTGATTGATTCTTACCCAGTATAATACTTAGGCTGGCTTGCATTTAGGTTTGCATCATGGGAGTGCCCTTAACACTTCACTTGACATTCCCTGCCACTGTCACCCTGTTTCAGAGGACATTTCCTGGTTTACGACTATTATGAAAAGCTGCAGAAGCCTTGGAATGGCCCTTGTAATTTCTTAGTATTGGGACCCTTGCTTCTATTCAGAGAAGCCCTACTGAGCTTTTGTGAATACAAGGATCGAAGGGCCAATCTAAGGTGAGAGTGGAATACATGCCATAGTAAAGATGCTAAAAACTGGAAATCCTTTTTTTGTTTTTCATCTTTTCTTGTTTTCAGCATTTTCAGTAAATAGTTGGTTTGTGGTATGAGCTGATTTCAATAAAGATATGAATTTTGCTATATTGCCTGATTTTAACGTTTAATTCTTAAGAGATGGTGGATAAGAGTTTGGTACATGTTTGGAGTGGGAACCACTTTACCTCTGCAAGTGCCCGGTGTTCTAATCAAATATGTATTGTCCATGTATCAGACGTACAGCAGTGTGGACGGTGGCATTAGTGTACTTGAGGGTGTTCTCAAGGAATCCTGTGAGGAAGCCCTTGCCTCCACTGATGCAAGCGAGCATAAGGCCTTCTATGATTGAGCAGAGGATGTGTAAGGGGAAGAAGAATTTAGCCTTGCAGAGAAGACTGCACTGAATGCATCAGTTGAAAACTATTTTGATAATTATTTTTCTAGTGTGTATTCTTAAGGAAAGACTTGAATCAATTTTGAAAACAAAAAAGGTGATAAATGAAATGTTTAAATTATTCTCAGACAATAATAATTACCCAGAGCATATCCCAGTGCATGTTTTTTTAGCCCTCTATACCACTCCACACAGAGACCACGAATACGCAATTCACCTTTGGTCTACCTCAAAATGGACCTTCCAACCAAACTGCAAAACCAGGTCCCATCCAGAGGGTACAAGTAATCTCGGACCGGTTTCAGCCTTGTTGTGCATGCTTAGTGATGTGCATCCTGAGTCCTTTTGAAATATATTGCTTGTGGTAGTTAACAATACATCCAACCTAGATTTTAGGAGCAGCTGAGCACTTTCCAGAGTTTTTTTGTGAACTATACTTATTTATTTTGTGTGGGGGGTTGAGTTGAAATATAATTTCAGAATCCAGGATATGATGAGAAGGGTGGAAACATGTAAATGGAAAGGACTTGGCAGCACTTTGTGTGATTGTATGTTCTTAGCATTACGTACAAACGTGTACATTAGACAATTTTGTATTTTCATTGCTCAGAATCGCTTGATTTTAGTCAAGTGCAAATACGAGGATTAATACAGAGATCTGCAAGTTCTTATTTCAACTAAATTGCCACTATATCCTATCTCTTGTCTTTCACTTGTATTACATCTACATCTATGATTATCTTGCAAAATGTATTTAGCAACCCGTGTAATCCAACTGTGCACCATTTATACATGGGCATTTCTTTTTTTTTTTTCCTAATTTAAATAATGCTCATTTCCAAAAATGTCTTACTGAGGATATTGTTGTACAAGCAAAACTTCCTTTCCAGCTTTTGGAAGTTTGTCCGCCAATCACCCTGAATTGTAAGCATCTTGGCAATGCAGGGCAGAGTCAGAAATATTCTTGTTTTTACTCTTTAACGATTATGGCTACTCTTAAAAACACAACTTCAAGATAGAATAGCAAAACAGACAGGTTGATTGCCTTGCCTGAACACGTGTAGACCGAGTGCAGTTCATTTTAAGAGATTTTAAGAGATGATGTAGCTTGTTTGCTTTTTGGAAAGAATACATAACTGGTTTCATCAAATTATAGCTCTTTCTAGCTTTCATTTTTTGTATATTTGGTTTGTAGCATACATACACATGCATGGTTATTTTGGAAGTCTCATTTATGGTAATATCGGCAATATATGCTTAACTCCGACGCCTTCAGTGCCCCCGAGCAGCGTCAACCCCATCCTCATTCTCTGAGCCGGTCCAGCGTCATGCAGCACTGATTCTGACTTTGACAGGGGCCATGCCCCCTATATCAGAATCTGACCCTTATTCTTACAAGTTGGAGTATGGTGAGGGGTGGGAGGGGTTGCTGGACCCTTTAGAGTACCATCAATCAATCAGTAAATTTATAAAGCGCACTACATACCCGTGAGGGTTTCAAGGCGCTTGGTGGGGGGGGGGGGGGGGGGTGTAGGGGGGTGCTGCTACTGATCGAAGAGCCAAGTTTTGAGGAGTCTTCTGAATGCAAGTAGGTCTTGGGTCTGGCGTAGGTTGGTAAGGAGGGAGTTCCAGGTCTTGGCGGCGAGGTAGAAGAAGGATCTACCGCCGGAGGTCTTTCGCTGGATGCAGGGGACGACGGCTAAGGCGAGGTTCGAGGAGCGGAGCTGGCGGGTGGGGGTGTAGAAGCTGAGTCTGCTGTTTAGGTAGGCAGGTCCGGTGTTGTGGAGGGCCTTGTGTGCGTGGGTGAGTAGCTTGAAAGTGATCCTCTTGTCTAGGGGAGCCATTGAAGGTCTCTCAGGTGGTGGGAGATGTGGTTGCGGCGGGGTATGTTGAGGATCAGTCGGGTGGAGGCATTTTGGATGCACTGGAGGCATCGTAGGTGTTTGGCAGGGATGCCAGTGTAGAGTGCGTTGCCGTAGTCTAGTTTGCTGCTGACGAGGGCTTGTGTCACGGCTTTTCTTGTTTCAGTCGGGATTCACTTGTAGATCCTGCAGAGCATGCAGAAGGTGTTGTTGCAGGAGGAGGAGACTGCGTTGACCTGTTTGGACATGGAGAGGGAGGAGTCGAGGATGAATCCTAGATTGCGTGCATGGTTGGTGGGAGTTGGAGGGGTTCCCAGTGTGGTCGGCCACCACGAGTTGTCAGAGTCTGAGGGGGTCGGTCCGAGGATGAGGACCTCCGTCTTGTCCGAATTCAGCTTCAGCCGGCTGTTCCTCATCCATTCGGCGATGGCCTTCATGCCCTCGTGGAGGTTGGTTTTGGCGGTGTGTGGGTCTTTGGTGAGGGAGAGGATGAGCTGTGTGTCATCAGCGTAGGAGATGATGTTGAGGTCGTATTGGCGGGCCAATTGTGCGAGGGGGTCCATGTAGATATTGAACAGTGTAGGGCTGAGGGAGGAGCCCTGGGGAACGCCGCAGATGATGTCGGTGGCTTTGGATCTGAAGGGGGGGAGACGTACACTTTGGGTTCGGCCGTGGAGAAAGGAGGCGATCCAGTCGAGGGCTTTATCTTGTATTCCGGCTTTGAAGAGGCGGGCTTTCAGGGTGCGGTGGCAGACTGTGTCGAAGGTGGCAGATAGGTCAAGGAGGATGAGGGCTGATGTTTCTCCGTTGTCCAGTTGGCGTCTGATGTCATCTGTGGCGGCTAATAGGGTGGTCTCGGTGCTGTGGTTCCGTCTGAACCCTGATTGGGAGGGGTCCAGGATGTTGTTGTCTTCGAGGTGGCGGGTCAGTTGCGTGTTGGGGATTTTTTTCGATGACCAGATGCAGGGAGATGGGACAGAAGTTCTTGGGATCTTGAATGTCAGCTTTGGGCTTCTTCAGGTGGGCGTGGATTTCGGCATGCTTCCAGCTTTCCGGAAAAGTTGCTGTTTTGAAGGAGATATTGATGACCTTCCGTAATTGGGGGGGGCGATGATAGCATCAGCTTTGTTGTATACGTGGTGTGGGCATGGGTCCGACGTGATCCTGAGTGGATGGAGTTCATGATCTTGAGTGTTTGTGTCGTTGACATTGGTCCAGGAGGTCAAGTGGTTGGTGCGGGTGGTGCTTTCGTGGTTGGGGTCTGGCGTGGTTGTGGTGGAGAAGCTGTTATGGATGTCAGTGATTTTCTGGAGGAAGTAGGTGGTCAGAGAGTCGCAGAGTTCTTGAGATGGTGGGATGTCGTTGGCGCTGGGATTGGAGAGTTCTTTCATGATGTTGAAGAGTTCTTTGCTGTTGTGTGCTTTGTTATCCAGGCGGTCTTTGAAGGAGGATCTCTTGGTTATTCTGATGAGTTGGTGGTGCCTGCGGGAGGCGTCCTTGAGGGCTGTGTGGTTGTCGGGGTGCGTTCGTGGAGCCATTTCTTTTTTAGTTTCCGGCAGTCGCGTTTGGAGGCTTGGAGCTCGTCGGTGAACCAGGTGGCTTTTTTGCGGGCTTGGTTGTTGGGTGGGTTCTTGAGAGGTGCTAGCGAGTTGGCACAGTTGGTGATCCACTGTCGGAGGTTGAGAGCGGCGGTGTCTGGGTCGGTGGGGTTGGTCGCCCCCCATCTACAAGACTACTTGGACTGGCGTAAGGACCTGGGTAAAGCCAGTGGTCTGGATATTCCCCCTAACACTGGCATGCTTTCTCCCCCTACCATGGCTACACAACTGACTCAGTGGGCAGAGCGGTTGCATCCGTGGTGGCACTGAGGTGCCACATTTGGTTGAGGGAGTCTGGCTTTTCAGGGGATGTCCAAGCCAGTGTTCTGGACATGCTCTTTGATGGCACCTGTCTCTTTGGAGACAAAGCTGACGCAGCGCTCGAGCTCTTAAAGGGTTCTTCTGCTACGATCAGGACCTTGGGTCTTGTGGCTGCCCCTCATCCCCTCAGTCTGCGTTTTACCCCCTTTCTTAGCTATGGAAGGGGTGTCCCATCCCATCCGTTTCCCTCTAGCCTCTGTGCTGCTCATGCTGCCCAGACTCTACTCCCTTCCCTTTGAGACTGCCCCTCCACCCATGCGACCCTCCTACGATCGGATGATAGAGGATCACTTGGCACTTCTCTGCGAGGAGGTTACAGCTCTCTTGTCTAAGGGAGCCCTAGAGAGGGTGTAGGAAGCTGGCTCTAGATATACTATACCAAAGTAAGGTATAGTGTGTACAGAGTCCAGTGGCTCCCCAGATACTTTACAGAGGCCAGTTATCCCTTATTAGTGAAATGTAGTCAGTGTCTAGAAGCCAGGCTGTCTAGAGGTAGCTGTAGGCAGAGCAGCCAAGGCTGAACTAGAAGACATGCAAAGCTCCTGAAATACCACTGTATTCAAACAGTACTTACACACAAGAAAGACAATACTCCTTATTACCAAAAATAAAGATAATTTATTTTAGTGACACAAGGCCAAAAATATCTCAGAGGCTATACTCCCTTAGGAGGTAAGTATTATACACAAAATATACACTAGTAACCAAAATCAGGCAAGTAAACCGTCATAAAATAGTGCAAATAGTGAAAATCACCATAGGTTACAATGGCCGAGGGGGAACACAAACCATATACTAAAATAGTGGAATGCGAATGTCGGTTTCCTACCTAGGCAAGAGTAGTGTGTATAGGGGCGCTGGGAGTGTAAGAAAACACTAAAGGTAAGTAAAGTACCCCACCCCAGAGCCCAGGAAAGCAGAAGAAAACAACTCAAGTTTCCTCAGAACACACTAGAAGTCGTGATAAAGAATTATGCAGAACCAAGCAAGACTGCAAGACACCAATGATGGATTCCTGGACCTGAAGACCTGTGGAGAGAGGATACCAAGTCGCAGAACAGCTGAAGAGTCCAGGAGTAACAGGAGCCCCTGCTAACCCGGATGAAGGTGCAAAAGTGGATTCTCCGGTTGGAAGAAAAAGTCAGAGATGTACCAAAGAAGACAGCTGCGGGTTCCTGCTTGGTGCAAGAGATGTCCCACGTCAAGTAGAAGAATGCAGGCTGGTTTTCGTCGTTGGATTCTGCCAACAAGCCTTGGCTCACACAAGAGACACGTTTGGTGGGAAAAGGTGGTTCCAGGACCCAGGAAGAACTTGTAGGTCTCAACTCGGACTGAGGAGACAGAGGAGGCTCAAAGCACTTCAGAGAGCCCTCAGACGACCAGGCAGCACCCACAGAAGTCCCAGGACATGGGGACAAGGGAGGTGCAAATCGCGGTCGTTGCAGCACTACACAAAGGGATCCCATGCCGCTAGAGAACAACTCTGGGAGCTGAGCGTCGCAGGATAGAGTGCTGGGGACCTGGGCTACGCTGTGCACAAACAATTCCTTGGAGAAGCGCACAGAAGCCCTGGGAGCTGCAAAGCACGCGTTGCACAGTGGTACTGTCTGGCATGGGGAGGCAAGCGCTTACCTCCACCAAATTTGGACAGTTGGATCTTTGGACAGTCAGGGTCACTTCCGTCCACCACCTGTGTTCCAGGATCCATGCTCGTCTCTAGGAGAGGGGACCCAGAGTACCGGTCGTCGTTGCAGAGAGGTGCCTGCTGAAGCAGGGAAGTGACTCCATCACTCCACGGGAGATTCCTTCGGTCCTTCTGGTGCAGGATGAAGATAGGCATTCCTCGGAGCATGCACGACCTGGAAACTGTCGCAGTTGCTGGCAGGAGCTGAAGTTACAGAGTTGCAGTAGCCTTCTTGGATACCTTTTTGCAGTTGTTGACTTCCTGGAGAAGTTCTGCGGTTGATCCGACGGTAGAAGGTGAAGCAGAGGTTGCAGAGGATTCCTGCTGGAGTTTTGCAAAACCAAATCTGAGGAAACATCCTAAATAGCCCTGAGAGGGGGATTGGTCACCTAACCAGGTAAGCACCTATCAGGAGGGGTCTCTGACATCACCTGCTGGCACTGGCCACTCAGATGCTCCCTGACCATCCTGAAAACAGGATGGCAGAACCCAGAGACACTCTGGAGGAGCTCTGGGCACCACCCCTCGGGTGGTGATGGACAGGGGAGTGGTCACTCCCCTTTCGTTTGTCCAGTTTCACGCCAGAGCAGGGACTGGAGGGGTCCCTGAACCGGTGTAGACTGGATTATGCAAGGAGTGCACCATCTGTGCCCTTCAGAGCACTTCCAGAGGCTATTGGAGGAAACCCCTCCCATGCCTGTAACACCTGTTTCCAAAGGGAGAGGGTGTAACACCCCTGCCCCAAAGGAAATGCTTTGTTCTGCCTTCCTGGGATTAGGCTGCTTAAGCCCCAGGCGGGCAGAAGCCTCTCTGTGAGGTGGCAGCAGCTGGGGCAGAAGTGGAAACCTCAGAGAGCTGGTTTGGCAGTACTAGGGGTCCATGGTGTAGCCTCAAGGGTGCATGGAATTGTCCCCTCAATACCAGAATCCGATTGTGGGTACAATTTCCAGTCCCTATACACCTCACATGGCCATATTTGGGGTTTCCATTGTGAAGCTACATATATGTATTGACCTATATGTAGTGCACACTTATAATGGCATCCCCGCACTCAGAGTCTGGGAAAATAGGCCTGGATGACATGGGGGCACCTCTGCTAGTGCAGGGATGCCCTCAGACACAGGTACATGCACCTAGCCTTCAGGGTCTGACGGTTAGATATATAGGTGACTTATAACTGACCTGGTACAGTGAAAATGGCTGTGAAATAGTGCTTACACTATTTCACTCAGGCTGCAATGGCAGTCATGTGTTTGTGTGAGCTCTTTATGGGTGGCAAAAGAAATGCTGCAGCCCATAAGGATCTCCTGGAACCCCAATGCCCTGGGTACCTATGTTCCATAAACTCGGGACTTATAAGGGGGGTCCAGTATGTCAATCTCGAGTTAAATATGTAGTCACTAGTCTATAGTGACAAATTTGGAAAAAGGGGCACTTTTCTACAGTCAAGCATACTGACAAAACAGTAAAACATACTGACATGTAGACCACAAACCATAAGCACTGAGGTCCTGACTAGCAGGATCCCAGTGACACAGTCAAAACACACTGACAATCAGGCAGAAATTGTGGGTAACATGCTAAGAAAGATGGTACTTTCCTACAATCACTTTCAAGTATCAATTGTGGTTTGGTTATAAACAATACTTTTCAATAGCACAGGTAGACATTTAGTGCAAAACAAATAATTGATGGCAATGCAGTGCTAGGGAAGGAAAAGTACAAGATCAGTTTGAAGGTAAGAACTCAACTTACGGTTTCAGTCTTCGGTTGGGGGGTGGGGGAGTTAGATGTCCACAGGGCAGGGTTTAAGAGAACACCAAGAGTGCACCACCAGCAACACAGGGCCGGCCGTGTGCAGAGGTCAAACGTGGTGGCTGGTGCCCAATGGAGACTGGGGGCACTTAGAAAGGATCGGTTTGCAAGTAAGTACCCATTGCCTCAGGGAACATGTCCTGGGAGTTTAAATCTGCTCTGGGAGAGGGGTGGGAGTTGGGGGAAGTTGTGGGGCAGGTCAGCACCAAACATACACCCTCAGTCACATGGGGCCGGCCGAGTGCAGGGTGCAAAAACACCGTTGGGCGACCATTACAATTCATTGAGGATCGCTGGGTTCACAAAGAGGCTGCAGGCTTGGTCCAGGGAGTCGGATGAAGGAGACCAATGGCTGGGCAGGTAAGTTAGGATGCCACTAGATGTCGGTGGACCATCGGCTGGGTTCCCCAGGGCCATGGGCTTCGGTTGCAGAGGTACCTTTTGCCCTCTGTAAATCTTCACCAGAGCCGGTCGCTGTTGGGAGGGGGTCCTGTCGACTCGGGCTACAGGCATCATCTTGTTGGCCAAAAGGAGTCAACTCACGGTGAATTAAAGGTTGGAATCGCCAGCGGGGCCTTTCTCTGGACCGGTGGGCCACCTGGACTTGGGCCATGGGCGTTGCGTGCAGGGTGGGCAGGACCCGTGGATCCGGTGGGCACTGGAGTCCTTGTTGGAGGTTTCTTTTCGGACAGGGCCGCTGTCCTTGGGGGTTCTTGGTCCTTAGGGAAGGCAGTCTGAGAGTTTGTATAGGTTGCTGGTCCTGCAGGATGAGTCGTCTTTATTAGCGGGAGTCTTGAAGATGCAGACAGGCCAGAAGGGTTGGGGCCAAGTCAGTTGTCATTGGAGTCTTCACTGCTGGTGCAGCTCTTCAGTCCTTCTTCTTCTGAAGAGCAAGGTTCAGGAGTGCCCATAAATACTAGATTTAGGGGTATTACAGGGGTCTAAGGGCAGTAGCTTATGGCTACTGACCCTGAGGGTGACTACACCCTTGCTGTGCCCACTCCCTGTGGGGGGTGGAGGGCACATTCTTTACCCCATTGGCTAACATCCTCCACAACAAGATGGAGGATTCTAAAGAGAGGGGTTCACATCAATTCTGGTCACCCTAGGGGTGTTCCCAGCTGGGGTGGGCACTCCTTCTCTTATTTACTAATTTTCCGCCGAACCTACAGCCAAAAAGTGGGCATTGGTCCAAGGGTGGGTATCCCCACTGCCTGGAGTGCCTTGGTCAGCATAACAAAAGGCAGGAGCCTTTAAGTCTCACTGTCAAGTGTTGCTGTTCCTGCAGAGGGGAGGTGTGAAGCACCTCCACCCAGAGCAGGCTTTGTCTCTGATTCCCAACAGCACAAAAGCAATCCCCTCATGGTGTCAAAAACTTGTCTGGTGGTGGTAGGCTGGCAGTGACCGGTCAGCCACACACTAGAGAGTTGGTTGAATTTCAGGGGGCATCTCTAAGATGACCCATGTGTGCATTTTTCGATAAATCCAACACTGGCATCAGTGTGGGTTTACTGAGGTGAGAAGTGTGATACCAAACTTCTTAGCATTCAGTAAAGCCATCATGGAGCTGTGGAGTTCATAGTGACAGACCCCCAGCCCATGTACTCAGTATGGCTTCATTGCACTTACAATGTCTAAGAATGGACTTAGACACTGTAGCGGCATGTTGCCCATGCACTGTGCCCTCACCTTTGGTATAGTGCACCCTACCATAGGGCTGTGCGGCTTGCTAGAGGAGTGACCCAGGAAGGGACGCCCTGTTTACTTTACCTTTTTTGTCTTTTTCTCCCTACCAGCACACAATTTGCAATGGCAGTGTGCATGTGTTTGGTGAGGGGTCCATTTGGGTGGCATAATATATGCTGCAGCCATTAGAGACAACCTCAGGCCACAGGGCCCTTGGTACCTCTAGTTCCTTTTACAAGGGACTTAGCTGTGTGCCACTTGTGGAAGCAATGGTACAGGTTAGGGAAAGAACACAGGTGCCTCGGACTGGTTAACAGGATCCCAGCACACACTCAGTTAAGTTGGCATCAGAGTGGGGGGGGTGTGACCATGCCAAAAGGGGCACTTTCCTACAGAGCCCCTTTTGGCATGGTCCCGGTGCCAGAAGTAGGTTGTGGTTGCTATTCCCACTACTTTCTGGTACCCGAAAGTTCAAGGGCCTCCGTTCTATCCTAGGCCTTTGGTACCTCAATATCTTCCTCAAAAAGGAGAAGTTCATCATACTCACTCTGGCTCAGGTCCTATCTACCCTGAACCCAGGAGACTAGATTGTAGCATTGGACTTGCAGGACGCATACATCCACATCGCCATCCTGCCTGCCCACAGTTGTTACTTGTAGTTCATAGTAGGCACAGGCACTTTCAGTTCATCTTGCTCCCGATTGGCCTTACCAGTGCCCCTCGGTTGTTCACCAGGGTGATGGCAGTGTGTAGGAAAGTACCATCTTGCCTGGCATGTTACCCCCAATTTTTTACTTATATGTCAGTTTGTTTTGCCTGTGTCACTGGGATCCTGCTAGCCAGGACCCCAGTGCTCAGAATTGTGGCCTGTATGTGTTCCCTGTGTGGTGCCTAACTGTATCACTGAGGCTATGCTAACCAGAACCTCAGTGTTTAGGCTCTCTCTGCTTTTGAAATTGTCACTGCCTTATAATTACCTAGTATATGGTACCCAGGGTATTAGGGTTCCAGGAGATCCCTATGGGCTGCAGCATTTCTTTTGCCACCCATAGGGAGCTCAGACGATTCTTACACAGGACTGCCACTGCAGCCTGAGTGAAATAACGTCCACATTATTTCACAGCCATTTTACACTGCACTTAAGTAACGTAAAAGTCACCTATATGTCTAACCCTCACTTGGTGAAGGTTAGGTGCAAAGTTACTAAGTGTGAGGGCACCCTGGCACTAGCCAAGGTGCCCCCACATTGTTCAGGGCAATTTCCCCGGACTTTTAGTGCGGGGACACCATTACACGTGTGAACTACATATAGGTCAATACCTATGTGTAGCTTCACAATGGTAACTCCGAACATGGCTATGTAAGATGTCTAAGATCATGGAATTGTCCCCCCAAGCCAAATCTAGTATTGGGGTGCCAATCCCATGCATCCCCGGGGCTCCAGCATGGACCCCGGGTACTGCCAACCTAGCTCTCTGGGGTTTTCTCTGCAGCTACCGCTGCTGCCAAGCCTCAGACAGGCTTCTGCCCTCCTGGGGTCTGGGCAGCCCAGTCCCAGGAAGACAGAACAAAGGATTTCCTCTGAGAGAGGGTGTTACACCCTCTCCCTTTGGAAATAGGTGTTAAGGGTTGGGGAGGAGTAGCCTCCCCCAGCCTCTGGACATGCTTTGAAGGGCACAGATGGTGCCCTCCTTGCATAAGCCAGTATACACCGGTTCAGGGAGCCCCCAGCCTCTGCTCTGGTGCGAAACTGGACAAAGGAAAGGGGAGTGACCACTCCCCTGTCCATCACCACCCCAGGGGTGGTGTCCAGAGCTTCTCCAGTGTGTCCCAGACCTCTGCCATTTTGAATGCAGAGGTGTGAGGGCACAATGGAGACCTCTGAGTGGCCAGTGCCAGCAGGTGACGTCAGAGACCCCTCCTGATAGGTGCTTACCTGGTTAGGTAGCCAATCATCCTCTGAGGACTATTTAGGGCCTCTCCTGTGGGTTTCTCGTCAGATAATGAATGCAAGAGCTCACCAGAGTTCCCCTGCACTTCTCTCCAACTTCTGCCAAGGATCGACCGCTGACTGCTCCAGGGCGCCTGCAAAACCACAACAAATTAGCAAGACGACTACCAGCAACATTGTAGCACCTAATCCTGCCGGCTTTCTCAACTGTTTCCTGGTGGTGCATGCTCTGAGGGCTGTCTGCTCACACCCTGCACTGGAAGCCAAGAAGAAATCTCCCACTGAGTTGACCACCGACTTCGTGGGACCCTCTTTTGTTGTGTTGAGACGACAGCCGTGCTCAGATTTCTTGAACGCCTGTTCAAGTGCTTCTGCGGGTGTTGCCTGCTTCTCCGTGGGCTCTCTCTGATGCTGAGCGCCCCCTCTGTCTCCTCCTCCAAGGGGCGACCTCATGGTCCTTCCTGGGCCCGAGCAGCACCCATTATCTTCAACCGTGACTCTTGCAGCTAACAAGGCTTGTTTGCAGTCTTTCTGCGTGGAAACAACTCTGCATCCTCCAGCACGCTGTGGGACATCTTCTGACCAAAGGAGAAGTTCCTGGCACCTTCCGTTGTTGCAAAATCTTTGGCTTCTTCCACCCGTAGGCAGCCCTTTTGCACCTTCATCTGGGGTTTAGTGGGCCCCTGCCCCCACTGGACACTTGCGTGACTCTTGGACTTGGTCCCCTTTCTGTGCAGGTCCTCAGGTCCAGGAATCCGTCTGCAGTGCTTTGCAGTCAATTGTTGCCTTTGCAGAATCCCCTATCTCGACGTTACTGTCTTCCTGGAGTAGTAGGGTAACTTTACTCCTCCATTTCAGTGTCTTGGGGAGTGGTATCCTAGAAACCCTTAGTGTTTTCTTACACTCCCAGCAACCCTCTACACACTACACTAGGCCTGGGGTCCATTTGTGGTTCGCATTCCACTTCTGGAGTATATGGTTTGTGTTGCCCCTAGGCCTATTGTCTCCTATTGCATTCTAGTGTGTTCTACAGTGTTTGCACTACTTTTCTAAATGTTTACTTACCTGATTTTGGTTTGTGTGTATATTTTGTGTATTTTACTTACCTCCTAAGGGAGTATATCCTCTGAGACACTTTTGGCATATTGTCACTAAAATAAAGTACCTTTATTTTTAGTAGCTCTGAGTATTGTGTTTCTTATGATATAGTGCTATATGGTATAAGTGGTATAGTAGGAGCTTTGCATGTCTCCTAGTTCAGCCTAAGCTGCTCTGCTATAGCTACCTCTATCAGCCTAAGCTGCTAGAACACTACTAATTTACTAATAAGCGATACCTGGACCTGGCACAAGGTGTAAGTACCATCAGGTACCCACTATAAGCCAGGCCAGCCTCCTACACAGTGGTTGCAGCTCATCTGGGAAGATCAGGGGTTTCACTCTTCCCCTAGCTTGATGACTGGCTTTTGAAGCTGGGCTCGCCCCAGGCTGTCATTTCCTGCCTCCAGACTACAGCAGACCTCCTGCATTCTCTGGGGTTCACTATAAACATGCCAAGGTCACACCTGACTCCCTCTCAGATGCTCCCTTTCATCTGAGCTGTTCTGGACATGGTGCAGATTCGGCTTATCCTCCTGAGCGGGCGAGTCCAGGATATTCAGGCTACAATACGGATGTTTCAGCATCTATCCTACATTTTGGTGAGAACGACTGAGGCTGCTGAGCCTCATGGTCTCCTACAGCCTACTGGTGACACTTGCCAGATGGCATATACATGCTCTGTAGTGGGACCTGAAGTTCCAGTGGGTGCAGCATCAGGGGAATCTCTCCGACGTGGTCCAGATCTCAGAGGGAATTGCGCGAGATCTGCAGTGTTGGCTAACGATCTGCGGTTGTGTCAGAGGCAGATCCCTCTCCCTTCCCAACCAGATCTGACATTAATGACAGTTTCGTCACTTCTGGCATTGGACGGCCACTTGGGAGAAGCGTCTGGTCTCTGGCAGAGTCTGGACTCCACATCAATCTGTTGAAGCTCCAAGTGATCAGAGTAGAATGAAAAGCATTTCTTCCCGCTCTCAAATGGAAGGTAGTGCAGGTGTTCATGGACAACACCACTGCTATGGTGGTACTGCAACAAGCAAACCGGAGTGGGGTCCTGGACGCTTTGTCAATAGGCTCTGCGCCTCTGGCATGCCAGTGTGCAGAAAGGTCAGGCACTGCAGAATGGAACCATCTCCATTAAAATTTGCTATGCATTTTCTAAGAAGCAACCCCCTTAGAGCTTGCATGCTCATTCTACCAGAGCTAAAGCTGCAACCACTATGTTAAAACGTGGAATTCCAGTCCGGGACAACTGTCAAGTGACAATGTGAGCATCCCTGCACATGTTTACCAAACACTGCTGCCGGGGCAGGCTGGTCCGTAGGGATGGGCACTTTGCCTTTTTGGTCCTGTATGACTTTCTGGTGTGATCTTGGTTTGCAGACCCACCTTTGAAGATGGTATTGCTTTGGTATCTATTCTGAGGTAAGGAATTTCAGCTAGATGTCTCTGTCAAATGGACAAGTTACTTAAACACCTTATCTGGTAAAGACAATATCTAGTTGCAGATTCCTTACAGAGCCACCCATCCTCGCTGCCCTGCAATCTGATTTCTAGGGACGGGGACTTCCCTTTCAGGGCACTAGTTTTGACACACCAGTGGGCAGTGTTCTTCATGTCTCTGTGCTTTTGGCATGGAGAGTCATGAAAAGAAACAGACGTCAGTGTGCCAGGGTGGTGCCTATACAGAATCATTGACATCATATCCAGCACTGGCGAGTCCGACGACATACGTGGAGCCGATCAGCGTCCTGTAACGGTGCACCAAGGTACTGCTCTTGAAAAACCTCTGGATCTAGATGGACACATGGGAGAAATTCTAAGGTGAGGAATCTGCAACTAGATATTATCTCTACCATATAAAGTGGTAAATAACTTGTCCGACAGCACACCTCGGTGTTAAGCAATTTATGAGCTCTTTGAGGAAACTATTTCAAGTTATAAAAATCATGTGATGGTCTCCAAGTCACAGCTTGATTTGGTAATTTGCCTCATAAAGTGAGTTAAACAAATTCTTCCTTTTCCATTGGTTTAGGGATACAATCATCTATCTGGGACTTCAGATCACTTCCTAGGTAGATCAAACGATACAGACCATCTTCCACTGCTGCTCTCCCATATATTTAGGGACCTAAACTTATGACATATGAAAAGATTTTTATGTCTGGGGAGATTGGCTGCCATAATAATGTAAATACTGCTTAAGAACTTCTACTTTTTTTCATTCTATCCTTCTCAGTATCCCTCCCTCTTTTCTGAACTACTTGAAAAATATGATTAATGACAATCTGGTAGAGGAGGGAAACCTGCAAGATGAAACACATGCTAACCAATAAGGCTGAGCGGAACTCTTCAGAATACCACAGTGTTATATAAAAACTCAGCAAGATTCTGCAGAGTTCTGTCAACATGCTGAAAAATGCATGTCATTCTGTAATTTAGTGCTGATAGTCCGTCTCACCCTGAAAAATCATGCAGAAGCATGCAGCACAAGAGTGCATGGCAAATCGATTTGATATTGCTCCTGCTCAAGTATAAAATCTACTCGATAAGCAGCCGTCTGTCCATGACCTCTCCTGGTAACACATTAGAAAATTGCGTTGTATGGCTTCCTAGATTACCGGAAGTCATGCTAGGGGATGCCAAATATCACTCATGCTTGCAGGCTTGCTTGCTGAGCCACACATTGTTCCCATTGCCAACGTGTTGCTCAACAAAAAAAAAATCCACCACAAGGCGATTGGCGGAATCTGGCCGGGACTAAGCGTTACTGCGAAAGGAATTACAAATTCAGCTCAAGGGTCTATCCAAGCCTCAAGGGAGAGAGGTCTAGGTATTCCTGATATCAATAGATATGTTCAAGCAGCCAATTCAACTATATCATGGAGTGGAACATGTATTTATCTGAGAAACAATGGTGTTTTATTGGTCGAATGGTAGTATTCCACTCTGAAGGATCCTGTGGTTGGGGAGAAAGTATCATATTTGGGGGATTTACTCCTTACATATCACACACACCCCACTTACTGGGATTGGGTCAACTCCATGTACACCATTATGACATTCCCTTCCTCTGTCTCACCTGTTAAAGGCCACCTTGAGTAGTTCTTGCCTTTATGAGAAACTATTACTTGATTGGACTGCCCATTGCTATCTCAGGGTGAGGAAGTGTTTTGATTTTCAAAGGATAAGATAATTTGAATATAGTGTTATATTATTGCTATGTGGGCAAAATGTGGTAACACAATCCATTTGATTGCATTTTTTGTTGGGTTTAGTTGTTAAAAGATTCTGCCTTTGGTTGTACCATGCCATTTTAAGGGCCGATTTCACAATCTATCTCAGGTACCTTCTTTCTAGCAGTTCTCTTTCAATATATTGGCCTCCTTATATTAATCACTTTTGTTGGTTCAGTTTTGTCTTAGTCTTAAAAACTGGACATGGGGAGACCATCTCTGACGGATCGTGTGTGAAAACTGTGGTATGGTAAGAGAGTGTTTCTCTCAGTTGGTGTTCTGTTTAAAGATGTGATCAATTAATCTTGATTTCTCTATATTAAAAGACCCCAAAACAGGATCTGTTGATAGTCATAGTGACACATAAATTGTAGGTTGGGCTGAGTCTGATTAAGACAAGAAACAAATTCTTCTAATCGTGTGGTTGAATCTTCCCATGTAACAAAAACATCATCAGTGTAGCGTTTCCAACATTATATTGAGGACTCATATTGATTGCAATCAGTCGGAACAAATTGACGTTTTAAAGCATCCACATAGGTATCAGCCAGGTTTAGTGCAAAAGCCACACCCATCGAAGTCTCGCCACATTGTTGATAGTGCGGGTAAACATATTTGAAGTAATTTGTTGTCAAGGCAATTCTTCTGAGATCAATAATACATTTAGTACAAATCTCATGGGGTCTAGGGTGGGCTTCTAGGGTCTGTTCAGTGATAACCATACTCTCCTTTTGGGATATGTTAGTATGCAAGGAGATAATATCCAAGGCAACCATCAACTCTCTCTTGCGATCAAAGGCACATTTTCTTTCAGGTTAATCAGATATGTGTTGTCACACACTGACGTCTTTAGTGTTCGTACTGTGTCTTTGATAAAGACATTTATGTTTTCAACCAAGGGCTCCAGAACAGAGCCACAGCCTGATAAGATGGGACCCCCTGACTGATGATGCAGGCTTCTATGAACCTTAAGGAGTGCATAGAGAACAGGTACCCTGGAATACCTTCCTTCAGAAACTCATATTCTTTAGCAGTGAGAAGTCCATCCTCCTTGCCTTTCAGGGTTGCCTACACAATCTTGGCTTTCATTGATTCTATAGTATTATGAGTCAATTTCAAGTAGTGGTTATGGTTAGACAATTGTTTCTGAGTTTCAGCATCGTACTATTCTAGATTTTTCACTACTATTTTTCCTCCCCTCTCTGTGGCCTTTATAAAGACACTAGTGTTCTTTTTTAGACTTTTTATTGCTTGTCTCTCTGTCTGTGTTATAGTAAAGGGTATGACTACCCTTTCAAGTTTCAATTGGGTCATGTTTGCTATTACCAATTTGTCAAATGTAAGACGTTCAGGTGGCATAGCAGCCATGGGTAGATAAAAAAATAGATGGAGGTTGCATTACCAAGGCTGACTTAGTAAGAGACTTGATCACTATTTGCAAAGAAGAAATTAAGGCGAACTTTGGAGAACAAATTTAATAGTCTGCATGGTAAAGAAGTTTATTCTTCCAGTGATAAAAGATAGCCCCTTCTGAAAAGAGAAGTTTCATCCAAGGAAAGGGCATGACGTGGCAGATATAAAATAGGTAGAGGATGATCGTCTGATTTCCTAACCACTCCTGTGGGTATATCTATCATATCAATATAACTTAAGGATCTTCTGGTCCCCCATCTGTAATAATTCTTCCTTGTTTGGAAGTCCCCAGGGGCCTGCTATTGTTTGCCCCTGCTTCCCTTACCTTTCTGTTCGGTGCCTAAAAAAGTAGGATGGGTAGGATTCACCCTAGTGCTTGGGCCTTTCCTGGGTGTCAGATCCATCTGAGCCTGCTGAAGAATCTGAAAAAGTATTACTTGTTTGATTTTTGTACCTGCACCAGCTGTATGTCTTCAATGAGTTCTGCGTGTTAAATGTGTCTTTTAGGTAAGTATTAGAAATTGCGTCTCTAGTACGCAGAGGTATGCACCTTGTCCAAGTACGGACCGCATGGCACAGAGCAGTCAGGCTTAACTGAAGAGAAAATGTGTTAAATATGTTTGCAACACTTACAGTACAGTACAGCAGTGAAAACGCCACTCCAAAAATAATCCACACCAGGTTAGAAAAATAGATCTACTTATTGGGTTTTTGTTGTTTTATTTCATTAAATTAAGAAGTCAAGATATGAATTTTTAAACAATATCTACAAGTGCAGTGCTTAGAAAATTAAAGCGCCAACAGAGGCTATCTGGTCACGCTAGACTGGAGTAAATCCAAAATTCAGGTTGACTGCAATGGAGTGTGGGCCAGCTACAGGAACCACCCTTGTCCTGCTAAAACAGTAGCTTAGTGGGAGGGTTGCGTCGATGTCGAAGATCCGATTGGGGGAACAGAGGTGGCGATATGTTGGTTCAGATCTGCACAGTCGGGGAATGAGTCATCATTTATCTGTGCAGTCGTTAATGCAATGTCCTTAGGGTGTGGCATCAAACTCTTTGCGATGAAGGTGATGCTTTGTTGAGTCATGCAGCTGGCAGTGCGAAGGTGATGCACCGGGCTTGTGGTGATGTGTCGATCCGGAGCCACGCAGACAGCACTGCAAAGTCCTCATTCCCAGCAGTAATGCAATGGCATCGAGGAAGGATGCTGCAGTTCTGATCCACGCAACTCTGTCTATGCGGCGGTTTTCTTAGAAGAACAGCTGCAGAGCCCACCTTCAAGGCCCAGGACTGGTTTGGCACCTCTTGGCAGGACAGGACTCACAATTGGCAGAGTCCAGCATCTGAAGCAGGACTTGAGTGAAGTCTTTGATGGCCCTGAGACTTCAGAACAGCAGACTAGCCAGCAAACCCTTGGAGTCACTTGGTTCTGGGGATGAAAAGGTGCAGGTCTAGTCCTTCTCACTCCCAGGAATGGAAGGCAGCAGGGCAGGTATAGCAAAGCATGAGTCCAGCAAAGTCCTACAGGATTCCACAGAGTGGCAGTTTTTTCAGCAGCACAGTAGTCATTCTTCCTTGCAGAGTATCCTCAGGTCCAGAAGTGTACTGATTTGGTAGGATCAGAAGTCCAGTTCTTATACCCGGCACTGCTTTTGAATTGGCAGTGACATCAAAAAGGGGATTTGAAGTGCCCACAGGGTCCTCCCTTCCCTGGCACTAGGTCCATCACAGGAGGTTATGCAGCTCTTTGTGTGGGGACAGGCGAAACCCTATACAGGTTGAGGTGTCAGCTCCTCCGTCCCATCTATCACAGGAAGGCCAATTAGCTGGGTGGTGACCCGTCAGGATGTAAATGGCACATCTCATCTCCCTTTGTGTGTGAGGCTATCTAAAGGGAATACACAAAGGCCAGCTGTCGCCCAACCCAGATGTGTGTTTGAGGCAGGCAGCAGACACACAGGGCTTAGCAGCAGAAAAATGCCAAATTGATAAAAGTGGCATTTTTAAAGTCATAATCATAAATCCAACTTTACCATTATAGAGGATTTATTATAACAAGTCCATAGGTCCTAAACACGACAGTCCTACCCACTTCCCAATCAGGAATCACACTTGATAAAGGTATTAACCAATTCCCAATGTTATCCTATAAAAGGTGTAGGCCTCACAGTAGTGAAAAACAAATCCGGGAGTTTTTCACTATAAAAGTATATGTCCCGCCTTTTACTTACCCTGCACCCTGCCCTGTGGGTGACCTATGGCTTACCCTAGGAACATTGACGTGTAATAAAAGGAAAGTTTAAAGCTTGGCAAGGGGTTTTGAATGCCAAGTCGACATGGCAGTAAAGCTGCACATACAGGCTGTGCCATGGCAGTCCTGAGACATGCTTAAAGGGCTACTTAAGTGGGTGGCACAATCAGTGCAAGCCCACTAGTAGCATTTAATTTACAGGCCCGGGGCACATATAGTGCACTTTACTAGGGACTTATCAGTAAACTAAATATGCCAATTTTGGATACACCAATGTTACCATACTTTAGGGGAGTGAGCACATGCACTTTACAACTGGTTAGCAGAGGGAAAGTACCCAGAGTCTTAAGGCCAACAAAAACAGATCAGCAAAAGTGAGGCAAGGTAAGCAAAATGTTCGGGGGAAAGCCACCCTAAGTCTGTCAGGTCTAACAGTAAGGATAAGCCTTATTATTGGAAAAGGTCTTGATGTCCTTAGTTACCTTGTCATCCTTTCTTCTTTAAGTCAATGGCACTAAACTCTGCCTTGGCATTGTCTAGGTTTTCTAAGGCAGTTCTGCATTCTATTTCTTCAATGATCTTTCATTCTTCTTTAGCATGTTCAATGGCTGTTTAAATACCTAGGACCATCCACTGGGAACAAGATGTGGCAATATTTGTGAAGCGGTCACAGAATTTCTTGTCTTCACTGGAGATGCCCGGTACGTTTCCAACTTGAAGGCCAAAAGAGACAATGCCAGCTATTAAGTACTCTGTTTGCATATGGGCGTAAAGTTCTGTACGAGCATGCTGCTTTTTGCTTTTTTAAATTTATTAAGGACTATTTGTTTGGGATCAGTAGTGGCGGGTTTTGATGTAGTGAAAAGTGAAGGGACACAATCACTTTTACAAAATATTCTTTGGTATAGAGGGATGCGTTTCTCTCTCTATCATAATGTGACCAATGATGAGTAACACCTGTAATAACAAAGTGAAAACTCTTTAAAGGAAAAAAAAACTCTTGCTGTGTAGCCACCTGCACCAATTATACTTAGAATGCTACAAAAGCAAACCTTAAACCAATGTGAAACTGGGTATAGTATACTTCAGATGCAGCAGTGGCTGTCCTTATTATCATTCAAAAAGAAATGTGTACTTTGAGGTTAAATAACCTTATGCCATCAAAGCTTATATAATAATAGATTTGCAAAAGACCACCTACTATAAACCCTTCGTTGATGCCCATAGACATCTTGCTCGAAGTATAAAGTGTGAGACTCTGCCCTGCTATCCATCCAATATCTACATTTACTTGAGCATCATGTGAAATGTAAAACTTGTGTTTTAGCGTTTATTGTACGGAAGAGGTCATTAATCGGTTACCTCTCTGTCTTACTCTAACTTCTCATTGGCAAATCTAATCTGTTTTTCTTGAGTCTTTGCTCAAACCCTGTTCCTTTGGTTTACAATGCCTCCACCTCTGATGATCATGGGTGACAAATCTGAGTATGAAGCCCATGCTTTTCTAAATACAGATCTTGTCCACTGACACCTCCAGCATATGATTGCCTGGAAGAGCTAGGGTCCGGTAAATTGATTGTGCTTTTTTCTCACGCTGTTGGTTTGTGCCTTCCAAAGATTGATCCCTAGGAATCTATTTTTGTTGGCTTTTAGGACTGTCTGCGCTGTGCCACTGCTAGCCAGTGCCAAAGTACATGTGCTGTCTCTCTAAAACATGGTAAAATTGGCTTGAATCCGATTGGTACATTTAGGGGGTCATTACAACCCTGGCGGACGGTGTTAAAGGTGCGGTAATACCGCAAACAGGCCGGCGGACAAAAAAAGGGAATCATGACTGTGGTGGAAACCGCCAACATAGACAGCCACTTTAACACTCCGACCGCCACAGCGGCATAGACAAGCAGCGCGGCGGTCACCGCCAACAGACAGGCAGCAGACAATGTACTGCCCACAGTATCACAACCCGCCAATCCGCCACTGTTTCCGGGGCGGATTCACCGTGGATAAAAACACGGCAGAAACAGCTTTTGCAATGGGAAAACGCTCACCTTCTACACATCCCACGAGGAAGGAGGACACCATGGAGCCGGAATTACAAATCCTACCTGCCCTTGTCTTCCTGCTCATTTACCAACACCAGCAACGGCGGCAGCAAAGACAACGGTGAGTACTGCACCTACGACATAGGGGAGGCAAAATTCAGGGACACACACACGCAACACCCCCACCCCCACCCCCACCCTCACTCTTGCACATTACAACACACGCACCAATGCATTTCCAAACATCACAGTAACAACCCACAACCCCCCCGGAAGAATGCAAAGACCAAAGGAAATCAGTTCAAAAATTGTAATGTATCAAAATACAGTTACCAAATATATACAGATATATATATACACATTCAAAAGTATATACATTACGAGAAGTAGTGCAGGTATGCACATATCAATGTCCGTGCACCACTGGTCCAAAAATGCATGGGCGAGGCCCACAATAGATACCTGTCCACAAACGGAGAGAACACTGCTGGGGCATCAGATAGAAATACAACAGGCACCTCAGGGGGAAGGGAAGGGGGGGCACCTCAGCTGGATTACAGCACCACGATGGGGCTCCATGCACATTGATGTATCCTGGGGAGTGCAAAGCCACAGTCTCTCAAGTCTCTACAGTGGGTGGTTTGCCCACTGTTCCATCCTGGGGAGTGCAAAGCCACAGTCTCTCAAGTCCATACAGTGGGTGGTTTGCCCACTGTTCCATCCTGGGGAGTGCAAAGCCACAGTCTCTCAAGTGGATAACAGTCTCCACTGGTTCTGGAGGGGGAATGGTGCCCACACTGCATTAGGCTCCCCGTGACGGTTCCGTCACAGTCCCAGTCCCAGCTTTACATGGGATAACGATGCTTGATGTGGCGGTGTTTCCTTGTTCAGCGGTTCTCTGCCCTGTTCAGCGGTGCTTTGCCCTGTTCAGCGGTCTTCACCAGGGCGGTGATTTCCTTGTTCAGCGGTGCTTTGCCATGGCGGGCTCTGACCTGTTCAGCGGTGCTTTGCCCTGTTCAGCGGTCTTCACCATGTCGGTGATTTCCTTGTTCAGCGGTGCTTTGCCATGGCGGGCTCTGCCCTGTTCAGTGGTTCTCTGCCCTGTTCAGCGGTGCTTTGCCCTGTTCAGCGGTCTTCACCATGGCGGTGATTTCCTTGTTCAGCAGTGCTTTGCCATGGCGGGCTCTGACCTGTGCATTGGTGTGTGGCATGACGGTCCCTCATTGCCCAGCGGGGCTGTGGCAGCCGGGGCCCTCCTGGGCACTGACTCCGGCGGTGGTCTCCTGACCAGTGACGACGGTGCTGGCGGTGGCGTCCCGGCCGCCGGGGAGGATGGCGCCCTTCTCCGCCTTGCTACTCTCACCAGACTGTGCAGACTTCTTCTGGCACTTCACCACCTTTGGAGGAGTCACAGCTGACTCTGCAATCCCCCCGGGACCCTTGTGAGCAGTTTTGCCGCCAGGAGTCTTCACCCTGTCCCGTCGGCCACTTTCCAACTTGAGATGCTTTACAGGGGGTGGACTGGCAGGGCTTTGGCTTCGTGTCACACTGCCTGCCCTGGTGGCCGGTGCACTCCACACACCTGTAACACGCACCACTGGTACTGGAGTCTTTTTGGCTGAGGCGCTACTACGGGACTTATGAATTGGAGGGGTGGGGATGGGGGCAAAGAGGTCAACGTTGCTGAGGGAGAGTTTCTGACGAACACTGGGATGGGTAGCTGGAGGGGATCTGGGAGTGGAGGAAGAGGAGGTGGTTGTAGGAGGTGTCACTTTAGGTGTTTTGGGTGCAGGTACTGGAGGCTGTCGTGAGGTGGATGGATGTTGGGTGTGTGGGTGCCCGCGTTTGTGTACTTTGGGAGGGGGCGTCACAGACACACTGGGAGAGGACACAGGGGATGTGTAAATGGTAGTGGGGGTGGTGGGTGCAGGTGAGCGGGGTGTGGTGCTGGGTGTTCTGGTGCGAGTCCTAGTGCCTGTAGATGTAGTGCAGGTAGTTGAGAGTGTAGACGACACTGGGAGGGAGGAGGGAGACGACGAGGAGGGGGACACAGTGGAGGCAGTGGATGTTGGTGTGTCTGTATGTGGGTGATGCTTGTGTGAGTGCCTGTGGGATGTGTGGTGCCTATGTTTGCCTGAGCTACTTTTGTGTGTTGAGGTGTATGCATGCTTGTCTGATGGTGTGCTTGGGTTGGGCTGGGGTACAGGGGATTGGGTCTGGGTGGAGGAAGTTGGAGGGGGGAGGCTAGACACAGGGACAATGGCTGCCATCAGTGCTGAGGCCAGAGATTGCAGGGTTCGATGATGGGCAGCCTGACCAGAATGAATGCCCTCCAGGAATGCATTAGTGTGTTGCAACTCCCTTTCTACACCCTGGATGGCATTCACAATGGTAGACTGCCCAACAGTGAGTGACCTGAGGAGGTCAATGGCCTCCTCACTGAGGGCAGCAGGGGTGACAGGGGCAGGGCCTGAGGTGCCTGGGGCGAAGGTGATGCCCACCCTCCTGGGTGAGCGGGCACGGGGCGAACGCTGAGGGGCTGCTGGGAGGGCGGTGCTGGTAGGGGAGGAGGCGGCTGTACCTGTAGAAGTGTGGGGCACGGATGGTGCCGCCACCACAAGGGAGCTCCTATCGGCGGACGAGTCCGTGTCGCTGGTTGGTGATCCGGTGACCAATGTGTAGCTCCCCTCGCCCTCCGTCCCACTGGTGCATTCTGAGTCCGTGGTGTGGCCCTCCATGGCCATGTGGGATGCAGCTCCCTCATGCTCCGGTGCCACTGTACCTCCGCCTGATGATGCTGATGCACAAAAGAACAGGGAGAGCAGAAAAGGGGGGGGGGGGGGACGACAGAAGAAAGACAGGTTGAGTGCATGGCTTACCGCTACCGTTGGCGGACAATACAGACACAGCAGCCCCTGGCACTACGCCGTGCTCTTGGCCTCTACAGATGCTATTCCTGGGATATGGCCTACATCGCTATGGTGGACATCTGCACACATGGATGCCACAGGGGCATGTATACCTGTACTTGGCACTCTCCTGCGGTGGGGTGGAGTGGCACATGGCCTGCATTACGGAGGGGCCTAGCCTATGGAAGTCGCCCTGGCCTAGGGAAACCCACAGCCCTCCTCCCACACCCAGACCCCTCAACTGCGCGCAAAGTCCCCAGAATGAGGGTGTACTCACCCCCTTGTGTCTGCTGTGATGCCCTCAAGCGCCCATCCAACTCAGGGTAGGCCACCGCCAGGATCCGGAACATCAGGGTGGTCATGGGGCGACGGGCACCCCTCCCACGTTGGGAGGCCATCCCCAGCTGAGCCTCCGCTGTCTTCTTGCTCCAGCGGCGAATGTCCTCCCATCTTTTCCGGCAGTCGGTGCCCCGTCTCTGGTGGATCCCCAGGGTCCGGACGTCCTTGGCGATGGCACGCCAAATGTCCTCCTTCTGGTGGGCGCTGACCTACATGACATGCACAGGGGAAGAAGAGAAGTCATTAGCAAGAGCGCCGTCGAAGTGAGTGGCCCACATCCCTGCCCTTGCCATGTGGCACATGCATTCACAGTCTTTCATGTTCACTGCACTCTGCCCCCTTCCCTCTTACAACCAGCCCTCTCCACACAGGCATTGCCCATACAATGTGCTCCCTGTGTACTTACCTGTTGGTCTGGAGGACCGTAGAGTAGCGTGTACTGGGGGAGGACCCCGTCCACGAGCTTCTTCAACTCCTGAGCAGTGAAGGGAGGGGCCCTTTCCCCAGACAGAGCAGCCATTGTCTCTTCCAGACCGAGGTCACAGCAGCACTTGCAGTGTAGGTCCTCTCCTGTCGAAGATCAGGTATCGAGTGATTGAACAGATAGAAAATGGCGGTCACGTCCGCTGCGGTGCGTATCATCACCGCCGGCACACTTCATCATTGGCTCCTGGGACCCATAGGGTCCAATGTCAACCAATGCAGGATTGCGCAGCGGTCTTCGACCGCCTACCGCGACGGTGTACAACGCCAGCGCAGTTACCTCACATCCCATTGTCCCAGTTTAGAGGTCAGGCAGCCGCCATTTCAGGGGCCCACATGGCTTCATTTAAAACTGCGTCACACATACCTAGGCCTACACTCGACACACATACAGGAAGATTTTTGTCTTTGGTGTCGTGTTCTGTGTATCTGTGGGTACATACCTGGATTTTGTTGACTCTGTGGTCGCTGTTGTCCTTCCTAGGCACCGTCAGCTGGGACATTTGAGAAGATGGCTGAATCCTCCTGTGTACCGACCGCTGGTGGACCTGTTGACAATGGAGGAGCAACATTTACTCATCACCTACAGGTTTGACCGTGCCACTATCCAGGAACTATGTACCCAGTTGGAGCCAGACCTGATGTCACCAATCCGCCATCCCACAGGAATCCCCCCTAACGTGCAGGTGCTGTCAGTGCTCCATTTCCTTGCAAGTGGATCTTTTCAGACAACAGTGGCCATGGCATCAGGGATGTCCCAGCCTATGTTTTCAAACGTGTTGTCCAGAGTGTTGCTGCCCTGCTGAAACACGTAAGGAGCTACATCGTTTTCCCTCAGGTGGAGGATTTGGCTACAGTGAAAGGTGACTTCTATGCCCTTGGACATATCCCCAACATCATAGGTGCTATTGATGGGACCCATGTAGCTCTGGTCCCCCACCCACAGGAGTGAACAGGTGTACAGGAACAGGAAGAGTTATCATTCGATGAATGTACAGATGGTATGTTTGGCAGACCAGTACATCTCGCAGGTAAATGCTATGTTCCCTGGCTCAGTGCATGACGCCTACATCCTGCGCAATAGCAGCATCCCTTATATGATGTGTCAACTCCAGAGGCACCGGGTGTGGCTATTGGGGGACTCTGGTTACCCCAACCTGTCCTGGCTATTGACTCCAGTGAGGAATCCCAGGACCAGGGCAGAGGAACGCTACAATGAGGCCCATGGGCGGACTAGGAGGGTGATCGAACGCACCTTCGGCCTCCTGAAGGCCAGGTTCAGGTGCCTCCATATGACAGGTGGTTCCCTAGTCTACTCACCAAGGAAGGTGTGCCAGATCATCATCGCCTGCTCGATGCTTCACAATCTTGCTTTGCGACGCCAGGTGCCTTTATGCAGGAGGATAGTCCAGATGGCGGTGTTGTGGCAGCTGTGGAGCCTGTGGACAGTGATGAGGAGGACGCTGAGGAAGAAGACATAGACAACAGGGAGTCAGTCATACAGCAATATTTCCAGTGACACACAGGTGAGAACAGTTTTCTTTTAACCATTACATTCACTTTCACACTTCTACCTCTATCCTGTCTGTCATTTCATAGCAGTATTTGGTCACTGAGTTGTACCTTTCCATTACGGTTTCACAGGTGTGGTTACCAACGTGTGTCATCTGCTTGCATCCTTCAAGGACTTGTGATGTGTGACATAGGTATGTTGGCTTTACAATTGGAAAAGCATGTTGACACTGTCATTGATTATACATATTTAGCAAATCACGGACTGACTCCAGATTGTTTTGTGGTTCAAGTGTGTTTATTTAAGTGCTAAAAAATGGAGGGGGGTAGTAATATGGTGATGTGGGACGGTGGAGGAATGTCCATGGCAGAGTCCAGTCTATTAGTCTCACAGGTGCATTGCCCATATGGGCATAGGAAGTGGAGTTGGGGCAGTTTCAGTATGGACAGGGTAACAAAGTGGGACAGTGGGAGGACAATCAGGGTGGTCTCATTTCCTGGCGGGTGTCTTGCCATCTTGCTCCGTCCTGTTCCTGGATCTCAGGGACCGCTTGCGAGGTGGTTTTCCGTCTGCAGGGGGTGGGGTGCTGGTGTGGTGGTCCTGTGGTGGGGCGTCCTGTCCACTAGCGCCGGCGGAGGTGTTGGGCAGTTCATCGTCCATGCTAGTGTCAGGGGCCCCTTGGAGTGCCACGGTGTCCCTCATGGTTTTTTGTATGTCCTTCAGCACCCCTACGATGGTGGCCAGGGCGGAGCTGATGGTTCTGAGCTCTTCCCTGAACCCCAAATACTGCTCCTCCTGCAGGCGCTGGGTCTCCTGAAACTTGGCCAGAACCGTCGCCATAGTCTCCTGGGAGTGGTGGTATGCTCCCATGATGGAGGAGAGGGCCTCGTGGAGAGTGGGTTCCCTTGACCTGTCCGCCCCCTGTCGCACAGCAGACCTCCCAGTTCCCCTGTGTTCCTGTGCCTCCGTCCCCTGGACCGTGTGCCCATTACCACTGCCCCCAGGTCCCTGTTGTTGTTGGGGTGGTGGGTTATCCTGGGTTCCCTGTAGTGGTGGACACACCGCTGATTGACGTGTCCTGGGTACGGAGGTATGGGCACATGCGGAGCTACATCATGTTCCCTCAGGTGGAGGATTTGCCTACAGTGAAAGGTGACTTCTATGCTCTGGGACATATCCTCAACATCATAGGTGCTATTGATGGGACACATGTGGCCTTGGTCCCCCCCAAGAATGGTGGTCAGAAACCGGAAGAGTTACCATTCTATGAATGTGCAGATGGTGTGTTTGGCTGACCAGTACATCTCCCACGTGAATGCCAAGTTTCCTGGCTCAGTTCATGACGCTTACATTCTGAGGAACAGCAGCATCACTTATGTGATGGGGCAACTCCAGAGGCACCGTGTGTGGCTATTAGGTGAGGACATGGACCCTATACAGTGTGAATAGTTGTCTGGGGTTGTCCCTAAGGGTTAGTGTGTGTCTAACAGTTGTCCCTCGACATTTACAGGTGACTCTGGCTACCCCAACCTGTCATGGCTACTGACCCCAGTGAGGAATCCCAGGACAAGGGCAGAGGAACGCTACAATGAGGCACATGGGTGAACTAGGAGGGTTATAGAGTGGACGTTCGGCCTCCTGAAGGCCAGGTTCAGGTGCCTCTACATGACAGGTGGTTCCCTATACTGCTCACCGAAGAAGGTGTGCCAGATCATCGTGGCCTGCTATATGCTGCACAACTTGGCTTTGCGACGACAGGTGCCTTTTCTGCAGGAGGATGGTCCTGAAAGAGGTGTTGTGGCAGCTGTGGAGCATGTGGACAGTGAAGAAAAGGAGGCAGAAGAAGAGGACATAGACAACAGAAACACTGTGATCCATCAATACTTCCAGTGAGACACAGGTAAGAAGACATCACTGCCTCCTACATCTGATACACTTGTTCTACCTCTCATCTGTCTGTCTCTTTCACCCAGTGTATGGACCCTGATTTGTCACCTTCCCTTTCGATTTCACAGATGTGGGTCCCACTGTGTGACCTCTGCTATGTAGCCTCATGGACTAGAGCTGTGTGACATAGGTATGGTGACAATACAATGGACATTGCTATTTCCCTCAGTTATTGCAAATACACATTTGTGAAAGCACAGACTGACTCCAGATTGTTTTGTGATTTAAGGGTGTTCATTTAAGTGCTAAATAGTGGAGGGGTTGTAAAATGGTCAGGGTTGATGGTGGAGGAATGTCCATGGC
Source organism: Pleurodeles waltl (assembly GCF_031143425.1). Lineage (NCBI taxonomy): Eukaryota > Metazoa > Chordata > Amphibia > Caudata > Salamandridae > Pleurodeles > Pleurodeles waltl. The sequence goes on from NC_090449.1 coordinate 900,949,257, forward strand.
AGAGTCCAGTCTATAAGTCTCACAGGTGCATTGTCCAAAGGGGCATAGGAAGTTTAAGGATGGACAGGGTGACAAAGTGGGACAGAAGGATGACAATCAGAGTGGTCTCATTTCTTGGCGGGGGTCTTGGCATTGTTTTCTGTCTTTGTCCTGGATCTCAGGGACCGCTTGCCGGGTGGTTCTCCATCTGCAGGGGGTGGGGTGCTGGTGTCGTGGTCCTGTGGCGGTGCCTCCTGTCCACTAGCGCCGGCGGAGGTGAAGGGCAGTTCATCGTCCAGGGTAGTGTCAGGGGCCCCTTGTTGTGCCACAGTGTCCCTCCTGGTGTTCACGAGTTCCTTCAGCACCCCTACAATGGTGCCCAGGGTGGTATTGATGGATTTGAGTTCCTCCCTGAACCCCAAATACTGTTCCTCCTGCAGCCGCTGGGTCTCTTGGAAGTTGGCCAGTACCGTTGCCTTTGTCTCCTGGGAATGATGGTAGGCTCCCATGATGTTGGAGAGGGCCTCGTGGAGAGTGGATTCCCTGGGCCTGTCCTCCCCCTGTCGCACAGCAGCCCTCCGAGTTCTCCTGTGTTCCTGGGCCTCTGTCCCCTGAACCGTGTTCCCACTACCACTGTCCCCAGGTCCCTGCTGTTCTTGGGGTGGTGGGTTAGCCTGGGTTCCCTGTAGTGGTGGACACACTGCTGCTTGACGTGTCCTGGGGACAGAGGTATGGGCCCGCTGGGTGGGTGCTGTGCTGGTGTTTCCTGAGGAGGGAGGCTCTGTGATGGCCTGTACGAGTGTGAGGGGAACCAACTGTCCCGAGGTCCCAGATGGGCTGGGCTGGTCATCTAGATCCAGTTGGACAGAGCAGCTGTCATCACTGTGGGCCTCTTCTGTGGGTGGAGTCGACATGTCTGGAACCTCCTGTCCGGTGACGTTGGGTAGGGGCCCTGCAGGTGTGTAAAGGCATGATTATTGCATCTGTGTGTGCCATGGTGTGCAATGGGTGGGTGACCTGTACCCCAGTGCTTCCATTCCTGTCTAGGACCTTGTATGCTAATTGTTTAGGGGTCTGTGTGGGTATGTGTAGTGGCCATGCATTGGTGATGAGTGTCCATGCTTTGTTGTTGCATGCAGGGCCTGGTGTTGGGATGTGTGGTTTGTGATAGTGGGACATCTGTGAGGAGTTGGAGTGATGGGGGTGAGGGCGAGGGTGGGGTTATGTGATAGCATGCAGGTAGGGTGGGGGATGTAATAGTTAAGATTTGACTTACCAGAGTCCATTCCTCCAGCTACTCCTGCGAGGCCCTCAGGATGCAGCATAGCCAAGACCTGCTCCTCCCATGTTGTTAGTTGTGGGGAGGAGGTGTGGGTCTGCCGCCAGTCCTCTGAACCGCTATGTGGTGTCTGGAGACCATGGAACACACCTTCCCTTGTAGGTCGTTCCACCTCTTCCTGATGTCCTCCCGTGTTCTTGGGTGCTGTCCCACTGCGTTGACCCTGTCCATGATTCTGCGCCATAGCTCCATCTTCCTAATTATGGAAGTGTGCCGCACCTGTGATCCGAATAGCTGTGGCTCTACCCGGATGATTTCCTCCCCCATGACCCTGAGCTCCTCCTCGGAAAACCGGGGGTGTCTTTGGCGTGACATGGGGTGGTGTGGGTGATGTGTGGGGTGGTGTAAGTGTTGATGTGTGTGTTGATGTGTAGTGGTGTGTGGTGTTTTGTGCGTGTAATGTTGCATGGGTGATAGTGTTGTGTGCCTCTGTGTGGTGGGGTTCTCAGTTGCTGTGCTCTCTGTCTATCTGGCCTTCGTACGTGAATTCTGGTCGTAGGGGTTTGTGGGTGATGTGGGTGTGTGTTTTATATTGTGTTGGGTGTGTGGGAGTGTTGTTTGTATGTGTATCAGGTGTGTGTATTTTGAATTGTCCAATGTGGTGCTGTTTTAGAGATGTGTGTGTATTTTGAGCGCAGCGGTGTGTACCCCCAATGGAATACCGCGGTTGAAAGACCGCCGCGTGGATTCGTGGGTCGTGATAGCATGGGCGTGTTTCTGTTGGCGTGATGGTGGAGGTTTTGTTAGAGCCAGTTTATCACTGACCTTTGGGGTGGCGGTCTTGTGTGGGTGTCTGAATTTCGGCGGATTCCGAGATGTGGGTCATAATAGCTGTGGTGGAATTCCGCGGCCGCGGCGGTGTTTTGGCGGTCTTCTGTACGGCGGTAAGCGCCTTTTACCGCCAATGTTGTAATGAGGGCCTTAGTTTCTTTTTAAAGCCCTTTGGCCTTTAAATTAAACGCTACTATTGGGCAGCAGCACTCATCATGCCACCCACTAAGGTAGCCTTTAAAACATGTCCCATACTTGACACTGCAGTCTGTAGTGCAGTTTTAAACAGCTATTTTCGACCTGGCAAAATAAACCTGTTGCTGGACCTAACTTTTTCTTTTTAATACTTATAAGTTACCTTAAGGTAACTTATAAGTATTATAAGTATGTTATAAGTTTGTTTTACATGTCTTGACAGTGGAAAACTCTGAAAGTTGTTTTTCACTGTTGCAAGGCCCATCTCTCCCATTAGTTAACACATGATTACCTTATTGCATTTATTAAACGATAACATTGGATTAGGAGCAGAAAGAGATATGCTGTTTACCCTCAAACGAATTGTAATTTTAAAAAACTGTTTAATGGTGAAATCAGATTTTAGGTCCCAGTTCTGAAAATCTGACTTTTTTTTTTTTGTTGGCATTTTCTTGTCCTAACCATTTGTCCCTTCGACCAGTGTCCTGGGTCACATGACTGTGAATGACTCTGCTGTTGGGGGTTTGTGTATACCTTTCAGATAGTGACATAAAGGGGGCTTAGATGTGAATGTGGACAGGATGAGCCATCATGGATGGATTACGGGAAGGAGTTTTTTTTATATAGACACTTCTTTTCTTTCCTCCTTTCTTTCTTTCTCTCTTTCTTTCTCTTTCTTTCTTTCTTTCTTTCTTTCTTTCTTTCTTTCTTTCTTTCTTTCTTTCTTTCTTTCTTTCTTTCTTTCTTTCGCCAGATGTGGGGGTCCACCAGGAAATCCCTCCCCCACTCCCTCACACATGTACACAGAGGCTGGCACAAGGTATAAATATATGACCTCCAGAGCCCTTCTTCTGGGCTTGTGGAAGTTACATAAGAAGGACTGCCCTGCCACTGACGGACTGCCATGCTGCCTGAGAAGGAAGACTGGACCTGCTTAACTTCATCCCAGGCTACCCAGACTGAATCCAAGGGTCAGTTGGTTGACTTCCTGTGTGACCTACAGGGACACAACAAGCTCTAGAGGCCTCCCTGCAACTTCCCAGTTGACCTACTCGACTGGACGTGTCTGAGCCCTGCTGGCCCCTGCTAGGGTGTGTCCCTGATTCCCCAAGAGGTGCCATCCACTTCCCTGACCCCTGGCTTTCATCAGAGAGAACTCCTCCTTGCCTAATTGAAAGTTCTATCAAATACTCTGAACCCCATTAAGGCTTCGCAGCACATCAGAGCTTCAGCAGAACCAATGCCAAGCGACGCATAACCTCTCCACCCCCCCCACAACCAGTAACCCAATTTCTTATAGTTCCTCCTTGTGCTCGAACTTGACAAGTGACATCATAAAATGCACTGTGCCTGTGAAAATGCTTGTCAGTACTTGATGCAGTAGTAAAGCTCCCAGATGTACTGTACCAACAGAAAAAGGCAATCAAAAACCCTTGTGCATTTTGAAGTTACTGTGCTCTGAGATAATGTAGTGAACTAATGTGATTGTAAGAGCATTATGTAAGAGTATCTTGCTAAATGTAGGAATGTCTAAATAAGTACACCTGATAACTAGAGACACTGTGTCGAGTATACACTTGTTACTATGGTAGTCCGTCAGCTCCACTGATAAGAATGCTTACCAGGTACTGTGCCTCAGGTACCCTGCCCTTCAGTTACTCTGCCTAGAAAAGGTGCTGCATATTGTAGGTCTCACTCACTGACAATGTGACTAGACTATCTGTTATCGAGCATCACAATGTGTGTCCTACTCTCCTCGTCTCTTGTGAATCGCCTTTAGTGCACGGCCTCTGGTGACTGCCCAACAGATGAGTATGAATCTGGATGAATGGAATACTCTGCCTGCTAATTGTCTGTGTGCGGTCACCCCCCCAGAGCGCAGACTCAGCCTTTGATGCATGTGTGAATTGTCAGCCTCTGATGTATGTGTGAATTTGGCGTTGTACGTGTTTAGAACTGATTCTGTTAAGCCAGTGCTTAACTTGTAGATTAATAAGTGCCAGTGCTCAAAGCGCTGCTCAGAAACCGCGGCGGCACCGGTACCACACTGCTTGGTCTTAAATCCACCTCAGGACACTTTAATACTTCGCCAGACAAAGAGGGACACAGCAAACTGAAAGTGTTCTGAACGCTCCATGAAATGCAGACAAAGACTGTGGGTTGCAGAAACAGGTCAATGAACTGAAGGAGGAAGACAGGTAGGTACATATATTTTCAATATGTACTAGGCACATTGCACAGGGGAGAAAAATTCAATAGCCCCGGCCCTGTTAAATAAGGGCCGGTGCTAAGCACCGGAAACCACCATCACAAATTAAGCACTGCGTTCAGCCTCGTTAGGTTGTTGGAGGGCGCCCATTCTTCCACAGACACATATTCTCGCATATGCTCTCTTTCACTCGGGCACTGTCAGCCACAGTCTGGAGCACACTGTAAGTTTCTGTATTAACAGAGTCCGGAATCAAGAGCAAAATAATTAGAGAGTGTGAACCTTAGTCTGAAAATGAGAAAAAAGAGCCACTGGTAAATAATAAAAAAGAAGCTTTCTTTCCCTATCACTGCTGCGTCTCTTCTGTTTGCCTGCTGTGGGCCTGCTACCCACTTGGTGGATAACGAGCTCTCCTCCTGCTCAGCAGGGGAACCTTTTCTCATGCGCGCCTCTAATGATCCCCTCCGCAGTGAGAGATCACAGCCTTGGAATGCACCCCAGTGTGCCGTTAAAATGAATCTTCAAAGGTTCCATGATGTACTGAGGTTTCTAAATTTGCCGGATGTCATTTTATCAATTTTTTAAACGGTTTGCATATAATCCATGGCTGCTTTTTTCTCTCCTGGCAAATGCTGAAGAATGCAGCCACAGCACCCTTAGCAGTCTCAAGGGCCTGCTCCTGAGAATTTATAGAAGACGTTGATTATGACAGTACTGTTCTGGATACAGCTTAAGAGCCATGTGATAACATGAATAATTCATCCTATTTTTAAGTTTATTAGAGTGCAGACTAGGCCCATAAATGGACAGAATAGCGCTGCACAGCACACTGTTCATAACAAGGATTCAGGTACTGAAGTATGTCACTTTCCTCACATGGAGGACAGAAGAAAGTACTCTTGTTGTATGGCTTCTTATGAAGAAAACTTAAGCAGAAGGCCGGGTGGTAGTTAGTTATTTGAGACACAGCTCAAAAATAGTTACTGGAAAGAGGTATAGAATGAATCTCTGAGCTTCTAGGCTCTTCTCATGGAGTCTTCACCTAGTTTTTCTTAGTCAGTTGGAGAATACAAAATTTCCTAGCTATCGTAAAGTTTTGAACTCTATTAAGGACACGGAGACAGGGATTATGGTGTTCCTTCTTTGCTTTTTATTAACGGCAGCCATACGAACCATCATATTACATCATAAACTGCCTTCACCATAAACACCAGGGAAAGTAGAACTGAACAATTGATACAACAGCCAATCACAGTTCAGTCCATTCCAGTAAAATCCTTTGTCCATATTCATCCCCCCCTCTTTCTTCATGCAACAAAACAGGTGTTATCCAAGCCTTCTACTCTTGTTTAGAAGAATCTGTATCTGGAAAACAACAACAGTGCATAAAGATGGATTCTACTAATGCTATAAACGTTTACATGAGTGTACCCAACACGATATCGTGAATCATAAATCGCAGAGGCATAAGTAACAACGATCATGACATTCATAATTTGTACATAAACATGACCAAAAGGTACCAACGCTGAACGATTAAGCCCGTTCTATACAGAATAAACCTTGGGAGGGAAGATACTGGTCTCCGATCAGTGGGTGGAAATCCTCAACTCTTTGTCCTCATTAGAATTGAAAACTTTCCTCTACGTTAGCTAGGAAATTTTGTATATTATAACTGATAGAGACTTCTAGATCCAGATTTGTTACCTTTGAATTGGATCAGACTAGATCTGGGGAATTTTCAGGAGCAGTACCCCTGCGCTTCATTAGGTTGTGTCGATCGGCTCCGTGTCCGCCATTGGTATCGTCCGTGCTGGATATTATGTTGCGGTTCCTATATAACCACCACCCCAGCGCTTTGACATCAGTTCTTTTCTTTCTGTGTCAGCTGCGCTTAGCTGAAGACAGCTACCCCTCAGTCATTTTTTTCACTGGCTTTTTTGATGTTCTGTTGAATAGATTTTTGAGCTTTCAACTCCTGGTCTGTCGAGAATGTCATTGAGGAAGACCAGGTTCAGGCCCTGCGGTTCTTGTCATTAGGCGATGTCTGTGACGGATCCCCACCTCATGTGTCTTTGGTGCCTGGAGCGTAACCACGACCCGAAGTTGTGCTCCAAGAGTCATACCATGCATCCAAAGGCTTTGAGAGAGTAGTCCTTGAAGCTGTTGGCGGCCCGATGCTCAACTCCTCGCAAGTAGAGTTCTCAGTTGAGAGGAAGGTCCTGGGATCGGTCGGGGAGACCTCATCATCATCGTCCTACTCCAAGATCTCAGGGGTATCAGGAAAGTCGAGGCACAAGAAGAAATCTAAGAAGTCGAAGCATTCTTCGACTACGCCCGTCCATCAGCCAACGAGACTAGGGAGAATTGACGTTCTAGGTCTTGCTGTGCAGAGCCTTTGTCTGGGCCAACTCCGCACTTCCCCAAGTTTCTGGGAGCTGGAGCGACCCGTCCAACTTAGAGTTTTATGAGACCATGCACCTCTTTTTTGGGCAGTCTGACACGGCTGGAGCACCTTCTTGCCTAACGGAGTCGGAAGGGGCCCCTTGGGTTCTGCGCCAGCATCTTCGGCCTCTGTGCTGAGGGACACCCATGGATCCAGTCCTGGATCTGGACCAATGTTGGTCATACCACTCTGACCTTCCCCAGTGCTGGCCCTGGTGCTGATGTTCCCGGTGCCGCTCACACCCACAGACGGTGCCATCCCCTTTCTTATCCCCCACTCTTACACGGAGCCGCCTGTGATGCCAGCAGGAGCCTTGCCTCCTATGTCATATCCTGGGCCCCTTTCTTATGGCCTAGGTTACAGTGAGAAATGGGTGGGGTCACTCCAAGAACCTGTGGACTGGCTTACAAACTCTGGTGAAGCCAGCTGAGTGGATACTTCTCCAGATACTGCAATGCTTTCTCCCCCTACTGTGGCTGCAGAAGAGGTAGCTTCTTATTCTATGGTGGTGAGCAATGCAGCTGAGGTCCTGTAGCTTGAGTTACTTTTAGTGGCCATCAGGACTAACCTGATAGAATTGCCTAAACCTGAAGCTTCCTCCTCAGAAGCCATGCTCCCGTTTAATGAAGCCTTCACAGATATCCTACTGGGTACCTGGTCGAAACCCAGCACAGGGGCTCGTGTGACCAGAAGAAATGCTGGCCGCCATTGCCCCATTACAGGGGACCCAAGTTTTCTAATGCAACACCCCACCCCTGAGAGCTTGATTTTCCGAACTTCCTCTTCTCTGGGCACTTTCCATTCTGCATTCCCGGATAGGGAATCCAAAAGGCTGGATACACTTGCGAAGAAGATTTTCTCTTCCACCTGCCTAGCAATTGCAGTCCATCAGCACTGCATCCCTTTGGCCATTATTCCTACATGCTGTGGGAATTGGGTCATTATTCCCACATGCTGTGGGATGCAGTTGCGCAAGTGCTGCCACTGCTCCCGGAGGAGGCCTGGGCTGTAATCTCTCGGGCTGTTGCCAGTGGGGGAGACGCAGCAAAGTTCACTATCCATTGCTGGCTGGACACAACCATCTTTCAAGGCAGAGCGGTTTTGTTGACAGTGACCCTGAGGTGCCACACCTGGCTGAGGCCATCTGACTTTTCAGAGGCTGTCCAAGCTACTTTGATGGGCATGCCCTTTGATGTCACCTTTCTCTTCGGAGACTAGGCAAACTTGGCGCTCGAGTGCTTAAAGGATTCTTGAGCTACAGCTAAGTCCTTGGGCCTCATGCCAGTCCCTTTTCCCCTCAGTTTGCGTTTTGCCCCCTTCATGGCTACTGAAGGGGCCTTCAACCACATCCATTCCCAGCCAGCCACTATGCATGCATGCTGGCCAGCCTCTGTATGGTGAATCTGACACCCTCAGCCAACCTTCTGGATCAGGGAGCTAGCGGTTTTGCCAGTCCTCCACCCCACCCCCCTGCAGCAGCCTCTAAGCCTTCCTGGAAGCCTCTAAGCCTTCCTAGTCTGTCTCTCCCCCACTTATGGCCAGTTGAGGCAGGATCTGCCTTTACCTGCTCCGCTGGCAATCCCATCATGTCAGACCAGTGTTTTTTGCAGATAATTCGAAGGGACTTCTTCCTCCCCTTCGTGCCTACCCCTCCAACAATGCCACAATCCTATGATTGGATGACGGAGTTACAGCTCTCTTGGCCAAGGGATCCATAGAGAGGGTTCATGTACCAGAAGTAGGTTGTGTTTGCTATTCCCGCCACTTTCTGGTACCTAAAAAGGACAAGGGCCTCCATCCTATCCTATCCCTCAATCTCTTACTCTGGCTCAGGTTTTATCTGAGCTCGACCCAGGAGACTGGATGGTAGCGTTTGACTTGCATGATGCTTATTTCCATATTCCCACCCTGCCTACCCACAGACGTTACTTATGGTTCTCGCTGGGCCACAAGCACCTTCAGTTCACCGGCTATACCAGTACCTCGCGGGTGTTCACCAAGGTGATGGCGATGGTCACAGCAAATCTACGCAGGTCAGGGTTTTTAACCTGCCCCTATTTCGATGACTGACTGTTAGAGTCTGGCTCACCCCAGGCTGTCGTCTCTCACCTTCAGACTGCGGCGGCCCTCCTGCATTCGCTAGGGTTCACTATAAACGTGCCAAAATAACACCTGACTCCACCTCAGATGCTCCCTTTCATTGGTGTTGTTCTGGACACAGTGCATGTAGGAAGCTGACTCTCTACATAGTATACTAAAATGAAGTGCACTGTGCAGAGTCTCCAGTGGTTCCCCAATTGGTATTGCAAAGGCAAAAGTAGATAGGACTAGTGCTCTATTTGTGGTAGTGTGGGCGAGCTGTAAGGCTTATCAGAGAGGAGTGCAAAACATGTGTTGTACTCACAGAGGCAATAAATGAGACACACACTCAGAATAAATCCAAGACCGATTTAGAAAAATAATTTTTCTTATTATATGTTTCAAACCCAAGAACTTCGTAATCAGTTGAGTAGATTTGCAAGCATAAATACTTTGCAGTTTCACATATCAACACTTGCAGTTTTTCAGTTCAGCAATGTTAACCTGTGGGAGGAAAACAAAAATGCAGTTTTGCAGGTAAGCACACAACTTAGAAATCAAGTCTTCTGGGTTTTAGGTCAACACCAGGCAGGGTTCAAATCAGTACCAAGAGTGAACCCACAGCCTCACAGTGGCGGCCAGGTGCAGAGGTGAAATTCGAAGTCGGGTGCCCAATGTAAAACTGGGGGTGAACAAAGAAGCACTGCTCACATGTGAGTAAAGCGGTCAAGTTTCGATCTCCTGGGGTTGAGGTAAGCACAGGGACACAAGGCAGCACCAAACTTACACGATCAGCTGCACTGGTGCAGCCGGGTGCAGAGTGCCAGCACAGCATGGGGTGCCCAGTGCTAACCAATGGAGACTGGGGGTAACCAAAGTTGTGCTGCTCACAGGTGAGTAAAGCAAAATCAGGGATCAATCTCCTGGGGTTAATGTGAACACAGGGTGCCACCAGGCAGCACCAAACTTACTCCTCAGCTGCACAGGCGGGCGTGGTACAGAGAGCCAACACAGCGTTGGGTGCCCAATACAAATCAGTAGGGGAGATAAGTTTGGGAAAAAAGGCTGCAGACTCAGGCCAGGAGGCTGAAAGATGAAAGCCCACAGCTGCCCAGGTAAGTTCGGATGTTAGAGTATGTAGGGATATTGACGGTCCAGCTCTCCAAGGCCCAGGGGCTCCGGGTACAGGGTTGTCCTTTGGTGTTGGGAACAGTTTACTGGGCAGGTCGCAGTCAAGGGGTCTTCGGTTTGAGTCTGTTGGCTTTGAGGCAGAGTCCCGCAGAGGTCAGGCCACGGTGGACTCAGACTCAAAATCGCTGGGGAACCTTCACAGGACCATGGGCAATTTGGACTTGGGCCGTGGGTGCCGGGTGCAGAGTTGGGTCCAGAGGCGGTTTAGCGGTTCCTCAGGGCAGAGTTTTTACTTTTAAAGTTGGCTTCTTCTTGAACAGGTCCACTATTCTCAGAAGATCTAGGGCCAGATGTAGCACAGTTGGAAATTGCGACTTGCAATTTGCGAGTCGGAGCGACTCGCAAATTGCAAGTCGCAATTTCCAATGCAGAACGGTGTCTCAGACACCGTCTGCGACTCGCTATGGGGTCGCAATGACCCACCTCATTAATATTCATGAGGTGGGTCACAAATTGCGGCCCCATAGCGAGTCTAGGCACTTGCAAACATGGAGGCCTGCTGTAGTCAGCAGACCTCCATGTTCGTGACTGCTTGTAAATAAAGCAGTTTTTTTTTTTTTAAGTGTAGCCCGTTTTCCTTAAAGGAAAACGAGCTGCACTTAAAAAAAAATCCGAAACCTTTAGTTTCGGTTTTTTTTCAGGGCAGGTAGTGGTCCGTTGGACCACTACCTACCCTGAAAAAATATTTGTGGGTCCATTCACAAAGTGGAAGGGGTCCCATGGGGACCCCTTCCAATTTGCGAGTGGGTTACCATCCACTTGAAGTGGATGGTAACTGTGACACCATTTGCGACCGCATATGCGGTCGCAAATGGTATTGCATACCACTCCGAATCGCAAATAGGAAGGGAACACCCCTTCCTATTTGCGATTCTGAAATGCATATTGCGAGTCGGTCCCGACTCGCAATATGCATTTCTGAATAGGAAACTGGTATTTGCGAGTCGCAAACGGCAATTTTTGCCGTTTGCGACTCGCAAATAGTTTCCTGCATCTGGCCCCTTGTTCTTTGTCGAAGGCATGCAATCTTCCCAAAGCTTTGGAGGTTGCTGGGCTTCAGGAAAGGTTGTCTTTTGGTGCAGGATCGTGGATGATTGCAGACAGGCCGGTAGGGCTGGTCGTCAGGATTTTGAGTTCTAGGGGCATTACAGGGAGTGCCAGGTGGTAGCTAACGGGTTACTTACATTTAGGGTGACTACACACTTTTTATGACCACTTACGTTGTAAAGTGGGCATAACTCTAACTCTAGTGGTCTACATTCCTTCCAAATAAGATGGAGGAATTTAAAAGGTAGTGTCTACTTCAGCTCAGCCACCTTAGGGGTGGGACTGGCATGAAGTGGGCACACCTCCTAATCTTTCTAATTTTCCCACGAGTTCTACCACCAAAAGTGGGGTCAGGAACTGGGGGTCAGCCTTCTGTACCATTTGGAGAGGCCCAGTTCACATTACAAAGGTGGCAAGGCCTTTGAAGCTCTCTGCCCTGGAATGTTCATCCTGACTGGACGAGGTATTAGCACCTCCACCCAGAGCAAGCCTCTGTTCTGAACCATTGAGAGTGTTAGCTCTCATCTCAGGGGGTGAGATCTCTGCCTAAGGTGGCTGCACTGGTTTTAATCAGTCAGTGTCAATGCTAGGAGTTGGTAGGTTTTCACAGGGGCACCTCTAAGGTGCCCTCTGAGTGCATGTATTAGTAAATCCATCACTAGATTCAGTGAGGGTTTATTAATACAAGATGTTTGATACCAAACATCCCTATCTTCAGTGAAGCCACCATGTAGCTGGGGAACTCATAATGACCAGTGTCCAGCACATGTACCTAAAATTGCTTCCCTGATCACTTACTGTAGGAAGCTGGCTTTGTATATAATATATCAAAATGAGATATAGGCCCTCATTAGGACTTTGGCGGTCTTACAAAAAGACCACCGAAGCCACGGGCGCCACTATACCGCGAGTGCTGGTGGTATTTGTGGCTCCCTAGTATTACTTTTCTGCTGGGTCAGCGGACAGAAACAGCGTTTCCATCAGCTGGCCCAGTGGAAAAGTCACATCAACATTGCAGCCGGCTCATAATAGAGCCGGCGGCAAGGTTGATGTGCAGCGGGTGCAGCACCACCTGTCGTGCATTTTACTGCCTGAAATTCTGGCAGTGAAATGTGCGATGGGGCTGTGCCTGGGGGCCCCTTACCAACAGCCTTTCTCTGGGAGTGTTTACCGCCATGGACAGGCTGGCGGTTGGGGACTCATAATCCCCAGGGCAGCGCTGCTTGCACCACTGCCCTGGGGATTATCACTGCCTGGCAGAAGCCTGACGGTCAAGTGGAGGGGCCGGCGGTATGGCCGTGGCTAATGCGCCACGGTCATAATACACTGCCGGTACACCGTCAGCCTGTTGCTGGTGTTACCGCCAGTGTACCGCCGGCCGCCAGGGCCGTAATGAGGCCCATAGTGTGCACAGAGTCCACAGGTTTCCCAGAGGCTTAACAGAGGCTAAAGTAGATAATACTAATGCTCTCTTTTGTGATAGTGAGGTCAAGCAGTTAGGCTTATCAGAGGGCTTAACATCTGTTGTATACACAGACAGTAAAGGAGCACACACTTAATGACTAACTCCAGGCCAATGGTTTTTCTATAGTAATGCAAGTAAGTACATTTGCAAGTAAGTAGTAAGAATATATATCAACACCACATTGTTTCAATTTGGCAAGTTAAACGGTTTTCAAGTAAATAGCAATAATCTGTTTTAAAAGTTGACAGTGCAATTTTCAACACAGTTCTAGTGGGGAAAAAAAGTTAGTACAGTTTTGAGGTAAGTACAAGACTTACAGTTCCAGTCTCCGGGGGTTAGGATGTCCACAGGTTGGGGTTCCAGTTAACCCCAAACACCCACCACCAGCAACACGGGGCTGGCCCGGTGCAGAGATCAAAGTTGCTGCAAGATTTAAAATGGGCTCCTATGGAGACTGGGGACATTCAGAGTTGGATATGCCAGGAGGTAACTACCTGCGTCTTCGGAGGGCACATCTGGGGGGTTTAGATGAGCACCATTGGGGGCATAGGTCAGCACCAAACACACACCCTCCGTGAAACGGGTGGCAGGGTGGAAACTCGGCATCGGGCTCCCAATGCTTTTGATTATGAGGGAACCCGCGGATCACAAAGATGAGGCAGGCTGGGTCCAGGGGGTCAGTTCTGGGAAACCACAGGCTGGACAAGGAGGGCCTATTCCCAGTTACCTTGCCATAGGTCTGACTGATGATTGAGTAACCGAGATACTTTGCTCTCCTGTTATTTGTTTGTGTTTATCTTATAACCAGATTCACTGTGAACCGGGCAACAGGCCTGCGTGATCCCATGAAGCCCCTTTTCTAATGGAGATGGTAAGCCCTCCTATATATCACCAGCATGGGTTGCTACCATCCGCTTCATCACTATGTGTTGCACGGTTTTGTCACGAACAAGTTTTTTTTTATATTTAAAAAAATAAATAAATCTTTTGCATTTTGACTCATACGCACTACTCTCGGAGTATAGATGAAGTAGTCATTCTTATTGCTAACCTTAGTTTTTCTCCCTGTATCTAGGGTGACTGATAGGAAAGGAAAGCCAGTCCGGTTGACCTCCAGTAAGTGACTGATGACGTTCTGACTGTGAGCACTAGATCATAGGAGCTGTAATTTTGTCTTGTCTTTTTTTCACTTGGAAAATTCCAATAATTAAGTAGGTCCTGAAGAAGCGTCAGGGGATCCTGTTGGACCATGATAGACGCGAAACATGTCGACCGTATACTAACCATATATTGAGGGATTTCGGATAATCACCATCTCCCTCTCTTCTAATTCGTGTGTGAGTGTCTGAGCATTACCTCTTGTGTCACTCCGCTGTTACTTTTTTAATCTTGACCATTTCCCAATAGCAAATAATAAATTGTTTAGTGAGGGTCTTGAGACAATTTTATTTTTTCCTCTTATTTTTCCGTCCTCTTTCTTGGACCCATACTTGGCTCCGTGGCATCATCGTTAACAAAAAGATCTCCGGCAAAGAGCCCCCCTTCGGGGGGAGCCCATCAGGCATTGCAGCGCCTGCCTGACGAGGAGCTGTCCGATGATGAAGCATGACACCAAATGCGGTGTGTGAGGACTTTTGCTCCTGACTATCAGGACTCCTTTTCCTTTCCTTTTCCTCTTGTTAGTTTTGAAACAGTGTATTATATTATATTATCTGGACAAGGAGGGCCGCCTGCTCAACATTGCTGGACCGATGGCCAGATTCTCCAAGCCCAGCAGGCCGCAGGTGCACTAATACCTTTAGGCTTCTGGAATTGTCGTCTGGTTCTCTCGCTGTCAGGGGGGTCCTCCGTATTTAGGCTGCAGGCGTTGTCATGTTGGCCTGGAGGAGTCAACCTAGGTTGGACACAAAGTCATAATTGCCTGGGAACTTGCTCTGGACCGTGGGCCGCGAGCTGTGGGCGTCTGGTGCAGAGTGGGCAGGACTCGCAGATCCAGGGTGGTTCTGGAGTCCTTTGTTGAAGTTTCATCTGTACAGGGCTCCTGTCCTTGGGAGATCTTGGTCCTCTGGTGGGCATGCAGTCCTCTGGGGGTTTGTAGAGGTCCTGCAGGATACGTCACCTTTTTGGAACTGGAGTCTTTATAGCTGCAGACAGGCCGGTAGGGCTGTGGCCAAGTCAGTTGGTGTCTGGGGTCTCCTCTGCCAGGAGGCTGGCATAGCAGTCCTTCTTCTTTCTTCTTGCTTCAGTGTCTTCTTTTCTTGTGGTTGCCTGGAATCTGCAGGATGCATCGCCTTTTTGGAGCAGGAGTCTTTGTAGCTGCAGACAGGCTGGTAGGGCTGGGGCCAAGTCAATTGGTGTCTGGAGTCTCCTCTGCTGGGCGTTCGGCTTAGCAGTCCTCCTTCTTGCTTCGGTGACTTCTTGAGGTTGCCAGGAATCTGGTAAGCTTGGTTCAGGGGTGCCCCTAAGTACTATATTTAGGGGGTGTTTCAGGAGTCAGAGGGCAGTAGCCAATGGCTACTGTCCCTGAGGGTGGCTTCATCCTTCCTGTGCCCACTCCCTTTGGGGAGGGAGGGCACACTCCTAACTCTGTTTTTCCCTGTCCTCCAAACCAAGATGGATGATTCTGCAGGGAGGGGGGGTCACCTCAGCTATGGATACCTTAGGGGTGATCCTAGCTGAGGTGGTCACTCCTTCCTGTTTTTCCTAATTTTCCCACCAAACTTACTGCCAAAAGTGGGGCTTTATCCAGGGGGCAGGCATCCCCACTATCTGGAGTGCCCTGGGGCACTGTAACAGGAGGCCTGAGCCTTTGAGGCTCACCACCAAGTGTTACAGGTCCTGCAGGGGGGAGGTGTAGAGCATCTCTACCCAGAGCAGCCTTTGTTTCTGACTCCAGAGGGCACAAAGGCCCTCACTCCATGGGGTAAGAACCTCGTCTTTTAATAGCAGGCTGGCACAGACTGGTCAGCTGTACACTAAAGGGTTGGTTAAAATACAAGGGACATCTCTAAGATGCCCCCTGTGTGCATTGTACAATGCGTCCATCAATATCTTATGGTGAAATGTCTATGATTAAGAGAAACTGTTGTGACCCGGAACTGTGCGAGATAGAAATGGATCGCCTTTCAAAGAGATTTTGACTAAGAGGCTATTGAGGGGGGAAATTATTAAGCAAGCTAGGACTATGATTGCTAAGGTCTCATAATTCTCTCTCCTGAAGAAACATAATAAAAAATGCCAACAAGTAGGCCCAACTAACTTTTTCTTTTGTACACCATACTATAGGGATAGCAATGCTCTTTATAAAATATTATCCAAACATTGGCACATACTTAGTGCAGATGCCACAATCTCACAGATTGTTCCAAATACGTCAAACATGATACATAAGGCTGGTAAAAGTATTAAGGATCTTGTATGTAACAGCTTTTTACCACCTCTAGGTGGCACTGTGAAAACATGGTCACCTGATGCCCTCAAGGGATTTCTTAAGGTTGGCAATTGTAATAGCAGCTTGGCGATGCACTAGCTAGTCTCCCAGTTGTAAAAAATAAAAAAAGCTTAATGTGGTGGTACCTCTATGGCTTACTTGGGAAGTAGGCTATGAAACTCCCTTCCCCTCCACCTTCGACTGACCAGCCTTGAGCTTCCTTTTCAACGACTGCTTAAGACTTGGCTATTCAGAACATAAATCTCAGGCTGTATTGTGAAGGACTGCATTCAGCGATGGGAGGCCCTTGGGTAGCCATACGCTCTTCAGATCCCTATAACATAAATAACATAAAACACATCTTCAATCTGAGTAAATCATTTTGCAATACAACGTTTGTAGTATTTGTACTTGTATGTGCCTGTGGGGCGATTTATGTAGGTAGCACAATTTGAGCCATATAGGAACGAATACAAGAACATATGAGAGCAATGCGTAATAATGAACAAACTTCTCCGCTGGTTAGACATATGAATGAGGCACATTCAGGAACTGAGTTTCCTACTGTTAAATTTTTAAGAATTAACCGCGTAAGACCGCACCTTAGAGGAGGGGATCGCATGATTTGAGGAAAAATTAAGCCTGATGGATTATTAAATTACGGGCCACAGATAAAGGTATAGATCACAACAGTGAGTTATATCACTTCTTATGAGTACTGACTATCATAATAGTTGTTTCCATCACATACCTTTCGAATATGGAATCTTTGGGGTTAGATATTGACAAATGTTTGGGGGATAATAGCAAGGTGGGTTTATTATGCTGAAACTTGTACATACGAAAGTCTTTGCTCTTAATGTACTTGAAAGATGCAATTATTACTTACGTTGAGCAGAATATCCAAACAGTGTTTTTTACACTGATAATCAAGAGTCTCATCTCCTCCTATTGTGTGGTGGGGGTGGGGTTCAATAGAATGAATCATTATTCAAGTTTTGCTGATGATAGATTATCCTTGAATAATTTACTACACACAATAAGTTTGTCATGATAAGTGACAGTATTTATCACTTCATATGATTTCCGTAGGGATCTCTTTTCAGATTAAAACTAATCTCTAATCTTAACACTTTTACCTCTTAATATGTTTTCACAGTTTAGGACAGAACCTTCTAAATGGAGATTGCTGAGCACTTTTTTATATCATATCTGTTTTTGTATTCTTCTTTTTAAATTTTTTTTATATTGTTTGTTTTTTATGGGTTGTCAGTGATGGTATATGGCGATGGACGATTTGCTTCTTTTTAATTCTGGTTAGGTTTTTGTGTGTGTCCAAATTTGGTTATAGTGACATTTTTGTTTTTCGTGAGAAAGTGCATGGTTATGTCCAAATGCTCTTTCCTCCTCCAAGACTAGCAATGCGTTTGTGGATTTTGGCATACAATTGCTTTGGTGCATATGGGGATCCATGGTTTTTGAGTTGCTGACTAGGCTTGTTTACAACTTGGGAAACGTGTGATCTATGACACAACACTGAATGTCCTTATTGTAACTCTTGGATAGGACTTAATAGGGTGTTGTTTTGTTTTTTCTTTCTTTTTAGCTACTCGATTTCATGTTCATTATTTTTTTTTCTATTTCCTTGGTCTGACGTCTTACGTGACACACGTTGGGCATCAGTTAAGAATTTGATGCATGTTTTTTGAGGATGGACTTGGGCTAGGTGCGGTCTGAGCCAAGGGACGCGCCAGCTTTGCTTGTAAGTAACATTGTTTAATTGGCACTGGTTGAAGAAAAATCTTAAGTCGCTGAACATTGCACAGACATTTTCATCATAAGTTGGTATCATTTAATGGTTTGTGTGCTTAAGTGTTTTTTACGGTCGGGACTTTAACCCATTTTCATGGTATTCATAGCATGACTGTTTGGGACAAGTTAAAATACTTCTTTAAACTAATTTCTTATAACAAAACGGGCTAGGACACTTGTGAGTATCGGGGCTGGCTGTAGATTAATCTTAATTTGCTGGATATGGAACAGCCATTTTATTTTTTTTGCAATTCAGTATCATGGAATGGTTAATGTGCTTAAATGGTGTTTATGGTTGAGACCTTAAACCAGTTGTAATACATTCATTTCACATGTGATCGAGACAAGTTATGATATTTTCAAATTATTCCTTAAAATGAAAGGGGCTAGAACATATGTGTGTTTCTTTTTCTTTATTGTTTGGGTCTTGCAGTTTAGGGAATTTGGGTTGTGGTAGGCCCTGTTGTTTTGTTTTCATAGAGTTCGCAAACATGCTTGTCTCCTCAAAATGTGTTCCTCCATTTTTTGGGTTGGATCTTTCCAGCTGAGGGAATTCAGGGTGACTTAGGCTTTGTTTGTTTCTCTCAGAATTTATAACCAGAAGACTTATCAAGGTTCTTCATTTCATACCAAACTACATCTTACTTTATCAAGTAGCACGTTTTGCCAAATAGTATTTCGGACGTCTTACCGAATTGGCTATTACTGGTCTAGGATACAATCTTCGCCTGTCCCTCGATTTCAAAAACATTTTTTTCACCATTCCTATGGTGGCTTTCTGACTTATACACCTCGTAGCATGGAGTTTAGATTTTTATGTATATTGGACAAAGTATATATGGTGGTTTATGGGGGGGACATATTCTCATCTTTTTTATGTCGTTTTAGTTGCTCTAAAATACTTACCTTAGAGGAGGATGTTAGTAGGATCCCTATCCATTGTTGGCATATTTGAAGAAATTATATGTGGTAAGAATTGCGTTCTTTACTTAACTTAGGCCATGCAAAGCACATTTTTACTTTTTTATACTCCTGTATCTCATGCTGCTGATTCTCACATCTTTGCACAGGAGTGGTCTTATTATTTTAATTTTCACTATCAGGGGGCATGTGGTGTGACTTTCGATATATACTTTTACACATGTTGGAGTAGATCTATGTGGTACTTTAACTTGTTTTGTCTCCTTTCTCTTTGCTTTGGCACATTCTTTGGTGAATGGACTACTGTTTGTCGCATGGTAGTGATTTGTCACTATGTGGATTTTAATGATGGTTATCTATTGATAAAGCATCCAAAATTATTGATATACATTAAATATTAAGTTTGATTTTAAGAAAGGATACTTACTGGTTGTGGTGCATTGGAATCAGTTTATGTTGTGGCTTCCACCTTTAGATTGAATCATTATTTTTGTAATCATCCTTGAAGAAATCTCTCATTAGATACGAAACGTGTCAGCTGAACTCTCGACTTAATTAAGAACATTGATACAGAGCAGAGCTTCAACAGTCTTATTGATATGAATCATCCCTTATTTCCAGGACTCTGTATCATGTTAAACTAAGGTGTTGCTAAAGGTGATTTTATGTGGACTCATGTAATTCTATGCAACTGCAAACAGTCTCTTTGGATGTAATGTGTATGTATATTTAATTGACTGTAAAATATGTACATTCTGTGCACTCCTTGCCCTTGGTTATTAATATATGTTTAACTAGAGTGCTCCACTACTTGGTCTTTGTACAATAAATCCAACACTGGCATCAGTGTGGGTGTATTGTGCTGAGAAGTTTGATACCAAAGTTTCCTGTCTTCAGTGAAGCCATCATGGAGCTGTGGAGTTTGTAATGACAAACTCCCAGCCCATGTACTTTATATGGCCACACTGCAATTACAATGTCTAAGAATGGACTAAGACACTGTAGGGGCATATTGCTCATGCAGCTATGCCCTCACCTGTGGTATAGTGCACCCTGCCTTAGGGCTGTAGTGCATGCTATAGGGGAGACATACCTATGCCACAGGCAGTGGTGTGTGGGCATGTCATCCTGAGAGGGATGCCATGTCAACTTTACCTTTTTTTCCCACCAGCACACACAAGCTGCAATGGAAGAGTGCATGTGTTTGGTGAGGGAGGCATAATACATGCTGCAGCCCTTAGTGACCCTCCCTGGTCACAGGGCCCTTGGTACCACTGGTACCTTTTATAAAGGACTTAGCTGTGTGCCAGGGGTGTGCCAATTCTGGGAACAATGGAACAATGGTGCAGGGGCCTGGTTAGCAAGATCCCAGCACATTCTCAGTCAAGTCAGCATCAATATCAGGCAAAAAGTGGGGGACAGCCTTGCCAAAAGGGGCACTTGGCTACACTCACTATGTCTGAGAATCGACAAAGACATAGCAGGGACATATCTGCTCATGCAGGTATGCCCTCACATGTAATATAATGCACCCTTCCTTTTGGTCTGGAAGGCCTGCTAGAGGAGTGACTTACGTTCGATGGCATGTGTAGCTGCAGATACACATGCTGTGCACATCCCGCCATCTGGTGTTGGGCTCGGAGTGTTACAAGTTGTTTTTGTTCGAAGAAGTCTTTTCGAGTCACGAGACCGAGGGAATCCTCCCATTTCGACTCCATTGCGCATGGGCGTCGACTCCATCTTAGATTAGTTTTTTTCCGCCATTGGGTTCGGACGTGTTCCTTTTCGCTCCGTGTTTCGGGTCGGAAAGTTAGTTAGAATCTCGGAAAAAACGTCGGTATTGTTTGCGTTCGGTATCGGGTTAGTTGCAACAGATCGACACCGAATTTTGAAGAGCTCCGGTGGCCCTTCGGGTTTTTTTCGATCCCCCGTCGGGGCCTGGTCGGCCCGGCCACATGTGACTTCAAGGCTGATGGAACGGACCCCATTCCGCTTCTGTCCAAAATGCCATAACAAGTATCCGTATACGGATCAGCATCTGGTCTGTAACTTGTGCTTGTCCCCAGAGCACAAGAGGCCTGTCGAGCGTTTCGGTCCAGAAAGACGTTAAGAGACCGAAGAGCCAGAAGACTGCAGATGGCGTCGACAGGACAAGAGCGTTTCGAGGAGGAAGAGGAAGCTTTCTCTATCCACGAGTCGGACTCGGAAGAGCTAGAGGCCGAAGAAATGCCGAAAACCGTGAGTAAGATGTCGAAACATAAGACTCACGAGAAGTCAACAAAAGCCCAGGGGACGCCACCGCCAACAGGCCATGGCTTAACCCAAAAAATAGGTGACCGATCCAAGGCACCGAAAAAGGGCACGCTGGTGTCGAAGTCATCCGACTCCGGTCGAGATACCGCCACACAGCAATCTCGGACCCGAGACATCGGCTCAGAGAAATTTCGGCACCGTGACAGCGGCACCGAACAAATTCGGCACCGAGACACCACCACGCCGAAAATGACAAAGGTTTCTTTGGAGCCTAAAAAGACGTCCGAAAAGGTTTTGGTTCCGAAACATCCAGCCTCGGAGCCGAAAACAGGTTCCTATACAGAGGAACAAGGATTGTCCTCCCAAATGCAAAAACATAGATTCGGAGAGGAACTTCAAGCAGTAGAGCCAGACTATACTCAAAGGAGGCTCCACATTCAACAAGACACAGGGAAGATAACCACTCTTCCCCCAATTAAAATAAAAAGAAAACTTGCCTTTCAAGAAAAGGACAAGGAGCCACAGGCAAAGGTGGCAAGGAAAACAACTCCACCACCGTCTCCACCACCATAAGTGCACACATCACCAGTAGCAACTCCTCCACTGATGCACTCCCCGACTCATACTACCATGAGTCAAGATGATCCCGATGCATGGGACCTTTACGATGCTCCAGTATCGGACAACAGCCCGGACTCGTACCCTGCCAGGCCGTCCCCACCTGAGGACAGTACATCTTACACACAGGTGATCGCAAGGGCAGCTGCTTTCCATAACGTCACCTTGCATTCCGAACCAATTGAGGATGACTTTTTGTTTAACACGCTATCCTCCACTCATAGCCAATACCAAAGACTACCTATGCTCCCAGGAATGCTAAAACATTCAAAACAAATCTTTCAGGATCCTGTTAAAGGCCGAGCCATAACTCCAAGGGTGGAGAAAAAGTACAAGCCACCGCCAACAGATCCAGTTTATATTACAACGCAGTTAACACCAGACTCAGTAGTTGTCGGGGCAGCTCGTGAGAGAGCAAACTCTCATACCTCGGGGGACGCACCACCTCCAGACAAAGAGAGTCGCAAATTTGATGTTGCGGGCAAAAGGGTTGCAGCACAAGCAGCAAACCAATGGCGCATTGCCAATTCACAAGCACTTTTGGCAAGATATGATAGAGCTCACTGGGATGAGATGCAACATTTGATAGAACATTTACCCAAGGAGTTCCAAAAAAGAGCACAACAAATGGTGGAAGAAGGACAAAGTATCTGTAATAATCAGATACGGTCTTCAATGGATGCAGCAGATACGGCTGCAAGTACAGTAAATACTGCAATAACAATAAGAAGGCACGCATGGCTGCGCACGTCAGGGTTCAAGCCGGAAATTCAACAAGCCGTGCTAAATATGCCATTTAATGAACAGCAGTTGTTTGGGCCGGAAGTCGACACTGCTAATGATAAACTCAAGAAAGACACTGATACAGCAAAAGCCATGGGCGCACTCTACTCCCCGCAGAGCAGAGGCACATTTCGCAAAACACCTTTTAGGGGAGGGTTTCGAGGACAACCTACAGAAACCACAACATCACAAACAAGGCTCACTTACCAAAGCGAATATCAGCTAAAGTTTTTGGGGGCAATATAGAGGGGGACAATTCCAAAAAAATAGAGGAAAATTCCAAAGCCCCAAAAGTCCTCGAAATAAGCAGTGACTTACAAGTCACACATCCCCATCACATAACACCTGTGGGGGGAAGACTAAGCCAATTTTACAAACATTGGGAGGAGATAACAACAGATACTTGGTTACTAGCAATTATCCAGCATGGTTATTGCATAGAATTTCTCGAATTCCCTCCAACAGTCCCACCAAAAACACACAGTATGTCAAAACAACATATATAAATCTTCTAGGATTAGAAGTTCAAGCATTGCTCCAAAAAGAGGCAATAGAATTAGTACCAAAACAAGAACTAAAACACAGGAGTTTACTCACTGTACTTTCTGATACCCAAAAAAGACAAAACTCTAAGACCTATACTAGATCTCAGAATATTAAATACATACATCAAATCAGACCACATTCACATGGTTACATTACAAGAAGTAATCCCACTGCTCAAACTACAAGACTACATGACAACACTGGATCTAAAGGATGCATATTTCCATATACCAATACATCCTTCACACAGAAAGTACCTAAGGTTTGTATTCCAAGGGATACATTACCAATTCAAAGTGTTGCCATTCGGAATAACAACTGCGCCAAGAGTTTCTACAAAATGTCTAGCAGTAGTAGCTGCACATATCAGAAGGCAGCAAATACATGTGTTCCCGTACCTAGACGATTGGGTAATCAAAACCAACACGCAAATACAGTGTTCACAACACACAAATTATGTCATAGAAACCCTACACAAACTAGGTTTCTCAATCAATTACTCAAAGTCACACCTTCTGCCCTGTCAAACACAGCAATACCTAGGGGCAACAATCAATACAGTAAAAGGAATTGCCACTCCAAGTCCACAAAGAATCCAAACATTTCACAATGTAATACAAGCCATGTATCCAAACCAAAAGATACAGGTCAAATTGGTAATGAAACTCCTAGGCATGATGTCCTCATGCATAGCCATTGTCCCAAACGCAAGGTTGCACATGCGGCCCTTACAACAGTGCCTAGCATCACAGTGGTCACAGGCACAGGGTCAACTTCTAGATCTGGTGTTGATAGACCGCCAAACATACATCTCGCTTCAATGGTGGAACAGTATAAATTTAAACCAAGGGCGGCCTTTTCAAGACCCAGTGTCACAATACGTAATAACGACAGATGCATCCATGACAGGGTGGGGAGCACACCTCAATCAGCACAGCATCCAAGGACAATGGGACATTCAGCAAAGACAGTTTCATATAAATCACTTAGAACTGTTAGCGGTGTTTCTAGCGCTGAAAGCATTTCAACCCATAATAACCCACAAATACACTCTTGTCAAGACAGACAACATGACAACAATGTATTACCTAAACAAACAGGGAGGAACACACTCGACACAGTTGTGTCTCCTGACACAAAAAATATGGCATTGGGCGATTCACAACCACATTCGCCTAATAGCACAATTTATTCCAGGGATTCAGAATCAGTTAGCAGACAATCTCTCTCGGGATCACCAACAGATTTCCGAATGGGAAATTCACCCCCAAATACTGAACACTTACTTCAGAATGTGGGGAACGCCACAAATAGATCTATTTGCAACAAAAGAAAACTCAAAATGCCAAAACTTCGCATCCAGGTACCCACAACATCAGTCTCAGGGCAATGCACTATGGATGAACTGGTCAGGGATATTTGCGTACGCTTTTCCCCCTCTCCCACTTCTTCCATATCTAGTAAACAAGTTGAGTCAAAACAAACTCAAACTCATACTAATAGCACCAACATGGGCAAGGCAACCTTGGTACACAACACTACTAAACCTTTCAGTAGTACCTCATGTCAAACTACCAAACAGACCAGATCTGTTAACACAACACAAACAACAGATCAGACATCCAAATCCAGCATCGCTGAATCTAGCAATTTGGCTCCTGAAATCCTAGAATTCGGGCACTTAGACCTCACACAGGAATGTATGGAGGTCATAAATCAAGCTAGAAAACCTACCACTAGACACTGCTATGCAAATAAGTGGAAAAGATTTGTTTATTACTGCCATAATAATCAAATTCAACCTTTACACGCATCTTCAAAAGAGATAGTAGGATACTTACTACATTTGCAAAAATCAAAACTAGCTTTCTCTTCCATTAAAATACATCTTACTGCAATTTCAGCTTACCTGCAAATTACGCACTCAACTTCATTATTTAGGATACCAGTCATAAAAGCGTTTATGGAAGGCCTAAAGAGAATTATACCACCAAGAACACCACCAGTTCCTTCATGGAACCTCAACATTGTCTTAACACGACTCATGGGTCCACCTTTTGAGCCCATGCACTCTTGTGAAATGCAATACTTAACGTGGAAAGTTGCATTTTTAATTGCCATCACATCTCTAAGAAGAGTGAGTGAAATTCAAGCATTTACCATTCAAGAACCATTTATTCAAATACACAAGAATAAAGTTGTTCTACGGACAAATCCTAAATTTTTACCAAAAGTAATCTCACCGTTCCACTTGAATCAAACGGTAGAATTACCAGTGTTCTTCCCACAGCCAGATTCTGTAGCTGAAAGAGCACTACATACATTAGACATCAAAAGAGCACTAATGTACTACATTGACAGAACAAAACTAATTCGAAAGACAAAACAACTATTTATTGCCTTTCAAAAACCTCATACAGGAAATCCAATTTCAAAACAAGGCATTGCTAGATGGATAGTTAAGTGCATTCAAACCTGCTATCTTAAAGCTAAAAGAGAACTGCCTATTACACCAAAGGCACACTCAACCAGAAAGAAAGGTGCTACCATGGCCTTTCTAGGAAATATTCCAATGAACGAAATATGTAAGGCAGCAACATGGTCTACGCCTCATACATTTACCAAGCACTACTGTGTAGATGTGTTAACTGCACAACAGGCAACAGTAGGTCAAGCTGTACTAAAAACATTATTTCAAACTACTTCAACTCCTACAGGCTGAACCACCGCTTTTGGGGAGATAACTGCTTACTAGTCTATGCACAGCATGTGTATCTGCAGCTACACATGCCATCGAATGGAAAATGTCACTTACCCAGTGTACATCTGTTCGTGGCATTAGTCGCTGCAGATTCACATGCGCCCACCCGCCTCCCCGGGAGCCTGTAGCCGTTTAGAAGTAGATCTTAAACATTTGTACATTTGTAAATATATTACTTTAAACTTCATTATGTACATACGCATTCACTCCATTGTATGGGCACTATTACTAGCATACACAACTCCTACCTCACCCTCTGCGGGGAAAACAATCTAAGATGGAGTCGACGCCCATGCGCAATGGAGTCGAAATGGGAGGAGTCCCTCGGTCTCGTGACTCGAAAAGACTTCTTCGAAGAAAAACAACTTGTAACACTCTGAGCCCAACACCAGATGGCGGGATGTGCACAGCATGTGAATCTGCAGCGACTAATGCCACGAACAGATGTACACTGGGTAAGTGACATTTTCCATATATTGCATGCAGTGTAAAGGAGACAGGACACAATTCTCACCTTGCTTACTTTGGATGCTCCCTACATTTTCTGTGAAAGAGGAGAGACTCCACCGCCTGTACCCAAAAAGAGCGTTGGCGTTCTACCTTGATCGTACAAAAGATTTCCTGGTGGATGATCAACTCCTTGTTGGTTATGTGGGTGGGAAGAAAGGTCTGGCAGTGCAGATGGGTTGTACTCTGCATTTAAATCAGCTATGCACTAGCCAAAAAGCAACCACCTGAAGGTTTGCCTTCATTCTACCCAAGCTGCAGCTGCAATCATTGCGTTAGCACAAGGTGTGATTGACATCTGTCAGTTGACAACGCGGGCTTCTCTGTACACGTTTACCAAACACTTCTGCCTGGGCAGCCAGGCTTGTAGGGTCAGGTACTATGCCTGTTTGGTCCTTCAGGACTTTCTAGTATGAGCTTGTTTCACAAACCCACGTCTGGGGATGGTATTGCTTGGGTATCAATTCAAAGGTAAGAAATCTGCAAATTGTTAGATGAACAAGTTACTTACCTTTGGTAACTCCTTATCTGGTAGAGACAAAATCTAGTTGCAGATTCCTTACCCACCCTCCCATCCTCCCAGCTCTGTGAACTGATTTCAAGGGGCTGGGACTCCCCTTTCAGGGCCTTAGTTTTGATGCACCAGTAGCCCGTGTTCTTCCTGGCTGTACGCTTCTGGTGTGGAAAGTCATGAAAAGAAACTGACGTCAGTGCACTGGGGTGGCACATATATAGGAACTACAGCGTCATATCTGGCTTGGACGACAATGGACCCGTAACTGATTAATGCCACCTAACGACATGCATGGGTACTGCTCACGAAAATTCTCCGGATTCAGTCTGATACCTGGAGGAAATTCAAAGGTAAAGAATTTGCAGCTAGATATCGTCTCCACCAAATAAGGTGTTAACGAAGGTAAGTAACTTGTTTGTGAGGACCGGAGGCCAGGATTATGCTAGTTCAAAGCTTACTCAACATCAAAGAAGCCATGTCCATTACTGGCTTGAAATAGAAGATTTTAAAGGTTGCATCGGAAGACCAGTCAGGCACATTACTGATCTCCCTCCAGCGGGCACCAAGCCCGAATGCTTTGGACGTCATGGTACCCCTCACTGAGTGTGCTCCAAACATACGGGTATTGATGCCTGCCGCCTGCATCACCCATCGGACCCAACAGGCTATAATTGGGGGCAAGACTGCCTTGAAAGATTTTCAAATGAAAATCATCAATTGACGTTCGATCAGAGGTCGCAACTCCTCCGTCATTGTCTCTTAGGTCTTTATACATTCACTACACAGAGTTTGGAGTGGTCTGGGAAAGTAGGATAAGAGATTACTCTAGTGTGTGTCTTAGTGCGTTTAGAGCTATAGAAAGTAACCCCATCAGGGGTAAAACCTCAGCCTGTATTATCCAGATGTCTGACATCCGAAAGTCCTCTGCATGACACCAAGCAAAGGAGCATGGCCAACTTAATTGGGTTTTGGTGAGACTGACTCTGAGGCTGCTGGGCCTTATGGCCTCCTGCATCCTGCTAGTGACACATGCCAGATGGCATATGTGGGCTTTGTAGTGGGACTTGAAATTCCAGTGGGCGCAGCATCAGGGAAATCTCTCTGACATGGTCCAGATCTTGGAGGGGACTGTGAAAGACTGGCAATGGTGGCTTTCGAATCGGCACTGGGTCAATGGCAGATCCCTCTCCCTTCCCCAACTAGATCTATTCATAGTGACGGACGCACAATTTCTGGGATAAGGCAGCCACGTTGGAGAGAGGGAGATCAGAGGCCTCTGGTCTCCAGCGGAGTATGTGCTCCATTTCAATCTTCTGGAGCTCCGGGCAATCAGACTTGCGTTGAAAGCATTTCTTCCCTCTCTCAAAGGGAAAGTGGTGCACATGGCTGGCACATCAGGACATCACCCTGGTGTTTCAATATCTGGCGGGCTCGCTGAACGCCAGAGCAGACAAATTCAGCCATCGATGCATAGCCGATCACGAATGGCGTCTCCATACGGAGGTGGCGCAAGGTCTTTTTCAGCAATGGGGAGAGCCTTGGTTACACCTGTTCGCCTCCGCAGAGAACATGCAGTGTCGGCTGTTTTGCGAGTTGGAGTTTCCAAGACGCCACTCGCTTGGAGACGCTTTTCGTCTTGAATGGAACTCCAGCCTCATTTACGTCTTTCTGCCTTTACCACTTCTGTTCAGAGTTCTCAAGAAGATCAGGAACGACCAGGCCCTGTAATCTTGGTGGCTCCAGACTGGGCACGGAGAGTTTGGTATCTAGAGCTACTGATCATGGTCACCGATCCTCCACTCAGACTTCCCCTTCGGGAGGATCTTCTGTTGCAGCAGCAGGCGATGGTTCTCCACCCGAACCTGTCCAATCTCTGCCTTCATGCGTTGAGATTGAGCATCGAGAGTTGACGGCTTTTGACCTTCCACCCAAAGTCTGTGATGTAATCTTGGCAGTCAGACGTCCCTCCACCAAAATGGTATACACCTGCCGTTGGCAATAATTTGTGGCATGGTGTACCAACAAATCTGTTGATCCCATCTCTGTTCCTCTGTCTGAGGTTCTTTTGTTCATTCTTTCCTTGGCCCAGCAGGTGTCTGCTTTGGGCACCCTTAAAGGCTATTTATCAACTATTTCAACCTTTCTTAGGTTGCCTGATCAGCCTCCACTCTTTAAGTCCCCTATTGTTAGTAGATTCATTAGGGGCCTCACCCATTTGTTTCCTCCCACCCCGTTTATCATGCCTCAGTGGAACTTCAATCTCGTCCTTACTTACTTAATGTGTGCTCCCTTTGAGCCAAAGCACAATTGTCCATTGCGTCTCCTTACTTTCAAAACTGTTTTTCTTGTTGCCATCACTTCTGGTCACATAGTGAGTGAGCTTCAGGCTCTATCTTCTAAGTCCCCATTTTTATCTGAGCACACTGACGAAGTGGTGTTACGCAATAAGGCTTCCTTCAGTCCCAAGCTTGTTACAACTTTTCATGTAGGCCTACTTTTTATGCACCTCCACATCCTTCTCATGAGGAGGAGAGACTCCACTGCCTGGATCCAAAAAGAGCGCTGGCGTATCTCAATTGTGCTAAAGATTTCCGGGTGGACGATCAACTCTTTGTTGGGTATGTGGGTGTGAAGAAAGGGAAGGCGGTGCAAAAACGTACCATCTCGCAATGAGTCCTTCTTTGCATCAACATGTGCTATGCTTTTACAATTCCACCAGAGCAACTGCTGCTTCCACAGCGTTTGTACACAGAGTTCCTGTCCTGGATATCTACCAGGCTGCAACGTGGGCATTCCTGCACACATTTACTAAACATTACTGCCTGGACAGTCAGATCAGTTGGGATGGCTACTTTGGTCGTTCAGTCCTGCAGGACTTTCTAGTATGATCTTGGTCCACATCCCACCTCCGAGGATGGCATTGCTTGAGAATATATTTTAAGGTAAGGAATCTGTAACTAGAAGTCTCTATCAGATGGTCAAGTTACTTACCTTCGGTAACAATAAATCTGGTAGAGACAAATTGTAGTTGCATATTCCTTACCAACCCACCCATCATCCCTGTTTGCAAACTGATTTCTAGGGTCAGGGCTTCCCCATTCAGGGCCTTTGCTCTGGCGCATCAATTTCAGTGTTCTTCATAGCTCTGTGCTTTGGCTTGGAAAGTCGTGAAAAGAAACTGACTTCCAAGCGCTGAGGCGGCATCTATGTACTACTCCTGGCATCATCACGGTGACAACAACACCCACGGAGTCAACCGACTCCAGCTAACGACATACAAGAATACTGCTTGAAGAAAAAAACTCCGGATCTAGTCTGACATCTGGGGGAAAATTCTAAGGTAAAGAATCTGCAACTAGAATATGTCTCTACCAAATATATTGTTACAGAAGGTAAGTAACTTGTACAACACACACAGTAGCACAGTTTAAACACCACAAAAGGACTACACACCAGTTTAGAAACATAGCCAATATTAATCTAAATCAAACAAGACTGAAATTACAAAAATCCAACAAACAGAAGCAAAGGTATGAATTTTTAAAGTAAAAAGAGTCTTAAGCCATAGAAATCTATGGATGCGATGCTTTCACACAAAGTGCCTGGTATGCGTCAAAAATGAAGCTGCGTGGGTGAGCGTTCGTCAGAAAAGCAAGCAATAAGTCACTTACTTACAAGTGAGGCCGTGCGTCGATTCTTTCTCCACCTGGTAAGCAATGCGTTGATTTCTGGACAAGCAACCTCAAGTCTGTGCAGTGATGTTGAAGATTTTGTCACCCAGGGACGATGCATGGAAAATCCAGACACATGACAGCGATTAATCCACGCTGAGTTGGCGATGCGTCAATTTCACCAACGCTGCATCATTTGTTTTTTTTAGCAGCAATGCAGATGCTGCGTCAATCTTTCTGCCACTGTGCACCGGTGCATGGATTTTCACTCAGGTTCTGCCAGCTTCTCCTTCCAGGGGCCCAGGGAATTAATGTGGCACCACTTGGCAAGTCAGAGGGTCTCGGTAAGAGAGCCCAGGTGCTGGCAGATGAAGTCTTTGATGTCCCTGAGACTTTTTAACAGGAGGCAAGCTCAGTCCAAGCCCATGGAGAATCTTCACAAGCAGGATACACAGCAAGTTCAATTCTTTTTCCTTTCTAGAAGCAACAGCTGCAGGCCAACCCAGCAAAGCATACACAGCAAAGGGGCAGTACTCCTCCTCACAGCTCTTCAGCTCTTCTTCTTGGCAGAGGTTGCTCTTGATCCAGAAGTGTTCTAAAATTGTGGGGTCAGCAGTCCAATACTTATACTCATTTCTGCCTTTGAAGTAGGCAGACTGCAAAGGAAAGTCCTTATAGTGCACAGGACGCTGCCTCTTCCTTGCCTTGCCCGAGTCACACACTAGGGGGTTGAAGACTGTATTGTGAGGGGGCAGGTACTGACCTTTCAAGTGCCGGTGACAGCTCCTCCCTCCCACTCTAGCCCAGGAAGACTCATCATGAAATGCAGGACACACTTCAGCTCCCTTTGTGTCACTGTCTAGAGGGAATTCACTAACACCCCAACTGTCAGTCTGACCCAGACGTTTATTTAGTAGCAAGGCAGAGGCACAGAATGTTTAAGCAAGAAAATGCCAGTGGCACTTCCAAACAGACAATCTAAAAAACAACGTTACCAAATGATGTATTTTTAAATTGTGAGTTCAGAGACCCCAAACTCCATATCTCAACTGCTCCCAGTGGGAAACTGAACTTAAAAATATTTAAAGGCAATTCCCATGTTAACCTATGGGCGAGATAGGCCTTGCAGTAGTGAAAAACAAATTTAGATGAATTTCACAATCAAGACATGTAAAACACAACTGTACATGTCCTACCTTTTAAATACACTGCACCCTCCCATGGGGCTACCTAGGGCCTACCTTAGGGGTGACTTACATGTAGTAAAAGGGAAGGTTTGGGCCTGGCAAGTGGGTACACTTTCCAGGTCGAATTGGCAGTGCAAAACCCCGCACACAGACAGTACAGTGGCAGTTCTTGAGACATGTTTACAGGGTTACTCATGTGGGTGGCACAATCAATGCTGCAGACCCACTCGTAGCATTTGATTTGCAGGCCATGGGCATATCTAGTGCACTTTACTAGGGACTTACTCGGAAATCAAATATGCCAATCAGGGATAATCAATCATAAACACAAGTTACACAGGGAGCACTTGTACTTTATCACTGGTCAGCATTGATAAAGTGCCCAGAGTACCAAAAACCGGCAAAAACGAAATCCAGCATACAATGAAAAATACAGGAAGCAGAGGCAAAAAAAGACCGCAGAAACCACGCCAAGAATGGTAGCTCTAACACCCCTCCTAATAAATATGCACAGATCTGTAGTTCCCCGCATACACTCACACATACACACAAACATGCCAGCCTCTTCACCTTCTCTTAACTTCCCAGCTTACCTTGGCAGCAGGTGGTTCTCTAGTTTTGCTTCACACAGTACTCTGGATGTGTTCCACGTTGTCCTCTCCCTTCGCCCACACACAGGGACAGTGCAAAAACTGCGGCAGTAGGAACAATCAGAAGCCATGATTGATAGGGTGACGGTTCACGTCCCTGCCTCTTTTGTCAATAGCTGATACTCTCAAGCAATCTCAGCCAGTCAGCAGAGAAGGGAAGGACTGTGGAAGGTCTTTGTCTCATGCTTGTATATTCATTTGTTGAGGTCAAGGTGCAGTCTGTTTTGTACATTTACACTACAAGCAAAGGAGGAATGTTGCTCAGGCAACCTCCAATCGTGTGTAATGAGTACATCAATGGCAGATATTGGTTAAGGTGGTTACCTCAGTTCCTGTCGTCCATGTTCCTAGTGCCTACATAAGCAGTGGTTAGAACATACATGCCATCCACCATTTTCCTTCACAACCAGTGCTCGCTATGCCCAATACAGTTTCTCGAAATATAGCAAGGAGAGCTGGGTTATCTTTTGAAATGAAGTGGACCAATGCAACTTGCTTCTTTAGGAAGATAGCTCCATGGTCATCACTGCGTCCTTATTGCTACCACATATTTTATCAAATAAAGCTTGCAGCCTACAACCCAATGCTTTTATTTTCCTCTGACTAAGAGAGGAGAATCCAGAACCATTACAACCCTTGCTTTGCACTGTGGGGCTATGCCGGATGAACACAGTCTGTGAATGAATGCATCACATTGTAAAAGTGTACTGCAGCTCTAAAGTTCGGCCTCTGCTGTTAGTGCACTCACCTGCAGCAGGGCATTTGGCAGAGGCTGGAGGTTTTGGCTTTAGCTTTGTCAATATGCCACACTTGCCAGGAAATTAGAGGAGAACACCGCATACACCCCTGAGCTGTGCTATACTCTTGCAAAGGTGTCTTTGCCACCACATCAACAGGATGAACTGGGGCAGTGAGTATTGACACTCATCACATTCCGCCACCTCATCTACTGACTGCAACTACATGTAACATAAAGGTTTTATACTGTTTGACATGCAAGGCCTAGTGTCTCAAACTGTCTGTTAATGAACAAGTCGCAGCCTCTAGGTCTGTGTGACAACAATCCATTGACAGAATTCTGAAATAGTACATTATCATTTTACCCAACTTAGCAGCTAAGAGCAGAATTGAACACAATAACCTTTTAAAGTCCTTTGGATAGGCATCCCTCTCCATACTCATACCAGTTCACATGAAATTTCAATCGTATTTATGGGGAAGACATTTTTTTCTTCAGACAGACCATAAACCTTTAGTTTCTATTCTAAATGGTACCAATGTTAAAAGCAGCACACTAAGAATTGCAAGATTTGCTGCCAGGTTGTTACAATTTGATTTTTCGGTGGTACACATTTCTGGGGGAAAGAACGTGAGAGCTGATTTTCTCTCCAGGTATCCGTGTTCTGAAGACTGTGGAGAGGATATGGACTGTCAAGATGAAAACTGTTTCATTGCGGTCGTCGATTTGGAACGTACTGGGTCGTTCACTTAAACACAATGGAAAGAAGCGGCTGCAAATGATCATGTTCTCTCTAGAATTTTGACTTACATTGAGGAAGGGTGGCCACATGAAAAAAAATTGAATCGGAGTGAACAACCATTTTCA
Source organism: Pleurodeles waltl (assembly GCF_031143425.1). Classification (NCBI taxonomy): domain Eukaryota; kingdom Metazoa; phylum Chordata; class Amphibia; order Caudata; family Salamandridae; genus Pleurodeles; species Pleurodeles waltl. Next base: position 900,983,237 of record NC_090449.1, read on the forward strand.
AAAGTGTCTGAAGAACTTTCTATTGAAGATGGGATATTGTTGAGAAATGATAAGATTGTTCCTCCTGATGTTATAAGGTCTAAGATTATGCATAAAGCACATGACGGTCATTTGGGTGCTACTTTTACAAAAAAAAAGGGTGAGAGAATACTACTGGTGGCCGCAAATGGACAGAGACATTGATACATTAGTCAAATCATGTCTTATTTGTACATCTAGTGATAAGACTCTCAAAACGTCAAATCCTCCTCTTAAGCCTATAGAATGTCCGACAGGTCCCTGGGAGAAGTTAGGAATCGATTTGCTGGGACCGTTTAATTCTTTTCCTTCTAAGTTACGGTACGCTTATGTTGTTATTGATTACTTTTCCAAGTGGCCTCATGTGAAGTTTGTGAGTCATGCAGATTCCAAGTCAGTTGTAAAGTTTTTGAAGGATGTTTTTTTAGAGGAAGGGTTTCCTAAGGAACTTGTGTCGGACAACGGGGTTCAGTTTGTATCCAGTGAATTTGATAGTTTTTTGAATGAGTGTGCCATCAAACATTTGAAAAGTTCTTTCTATCAACCGCAAACTAATGGTTTGGTTGAACGATTTAATAGAGTGATTGGTGAATGTATTCAATGGGCGTTAGCTAATGGATGTGTAGTTGATGCCGCTGTAAAGAGTATGATTTGGTTTTACCGAACAACACCTCACACCACCACAGGGGTATCTCCGTGCGAGGACATTAAGTGCATCACCTTGAGTGGCACATAAATCTGCAGTAAGAATTGTAGGGCTTTATCTGGTCACAAAATGTTTTGTTGGCAAGGTTGTCCCCTTATTGGAATCCTGTAAAACGTGCAATGCAATTTAAGATTGCTTACTTCCCTTTAAGTACCTTTCTCATAGTCTACCATACTGACATTTAGAATAAATGTGCCTCCAAGTAAAATTAATGTTTAAAGATTCGTTTTAATTTGAATACCTTGATTCTGAATTTTCTTCCCACCAAACCTAAGGCATTGCGATTCCATTAAATTGTTTCTCTGACAGCTGAAAATGTATAGATTCCACGGCCACTGCTGCCTGGGGTGTGTTATAAAGTCGATCCAGGCAAGTGGATGTTAGAAATGTCTTTATTAAGAATTGCTGGTAATAGGGCAACTACCAGCTTCATGAGCGTCCTCCTCTGTCCTCGATCTCTAACTGTCCTGGAATGCGGCATATTGTTCCACACTCCAGTCTGGTTCAAGATGCAGAGACAGACAAGCACGAGATGCAGAAGGACAGCAGTGTGACTCATCGATAATTAACGCCGAATGACACTTAAATCAGTTCAGTGTACAGTACAATGTGATCACTCACTCTGTTGCTGTGATGGGAGACCTTCTCATTGATTAATTCATTGACTCACCTGATTACGTTGACATTTTAAATTTTACACCAGTGTGAAATGCAGTGGGATAGGAGAATTGAAAAGTTTTCAGGTGAAAGATGTGGGACTTTGGGTTTGCCACCAACCTCTTCAAGATGGATTTGGACCCTGCATAAAGATAAACTTTGTTCATAGTAGTCAAATCGTCTGAGGCCAGATTTAGTAGATTCTTGAGCGTTCAACAATTCCACAGCTGTGCTGTCCGGAAATAAATAAAATATTCTCCCCATATTAGACTCCAAGGCACTGTATGGTGGGTTGAAGGAGTCAAGGTGTTGAATGATTAGAATTTAGCATCCTGCATCTGTCCAAACCATGTAAAATATGTTGACGTGATTTGTGAACTATTAAGTTTGTAGGTACTAGACAAAGAAAAATTGTAATTCATAGTAATAGCTTAATGAAACTTAAGGCCTATGTTTATCAATAAGTGCTGGTGGTAATTTTGACATTATTTTTGTTTCAGACGGCAATAACGTGATTGGCACTGAAGAAACAGCTTTTGATCGTAACTATGTAAAAAAGAAATTAGAACATGGACTCACTCGTATCTGGCAGGTATATGCTAGATTCTACTTATCTTCCTTAAAAGATATATACAATTACGGGCATGAACTGTAGATGAAGATGTGTTCTGAGAAATACTAATGAGAAGGAAACAAGAACTGTATTTTAGACAGGTACATGCTTAGAAGTAACTTTTAGTACCGTTGTAATGTGTTTGAGGTGCAGTATTATTTTTAGTACCAAAGTCTAGTAAGTGAGGGTTGCTGACATAGTAAATCGATGAGGGGGGAGGGGGATACAAGAAACAACATTTCACAAAAAAAAAGTTTCACTTACCTTACACTGCACATCCTCAGTGTTCTGCAACTCCTCCTCGATGTTCCTGGCTCCAGACTCCAGTCCAAGCACGAGGCTCCACAGCCAGCTCCCTTCTCCAATGAAGGCGTGGCTCTCATGCTATTAAGCAGCATGAGCAAAGCGTCTAGATTGTCTGGAGCAGGCTGGCTCTGAAAGGCAGTGGAGGCCTGTGTCTGCTCTCCAACCCAGCTGTCCAAGACTGGGTTGGAGAGGTTTGAATTGCGCATGTCGGTATGGCTGTAGCAAGATAGCTGGCCAAACCAACATGCACACTTCAAACTGAAGTGGCCACTCCTCATTGCTGCAATCAGCAGCAGTAATGCACTGGCCCGGCCCCACCCTCACACTCCATTTGCTGGCAGAGAGTAAAAAATAAAATGATAATAAAATAATTTTATTACCATTTTATTTTCCACGCTTTCTGCAAAGCAGTGGGAGAGAGGGGTGACACTCCTCCACCTCCTACGCAGATACTGCTCCTGAGTGTAGTAGCAGACAGGTGATTTTGATAAATTAACAGTGGTTTGTTAATTATAAATTTTAGATGGCTTTAAATAAAGATCTTTTTTATAGTAGATGTACTAATAACATATCTTATTTGTTTTTATTTTTGTCCTGCCATTGATTTTTGATTTTAAACCACTATGTATTTTGTAACACCCAAATTGTTAATTATGTGGTACAAAGACAGAGTTTTACTGGTATAATTGTGAAGTGATGAATAGTTGAAGAGGAGCTTCTAATTACAGTAGAGTAGTATCACCATTTTGAGTTTGAAACATCTAACTGCAGATTCCTCACTGTATTAATAATCCATCCAGATTGGTTTGGAAAACATAAACATCTCCCCTGGGATTACTTTCCCGCACCACCAGATGGTGCCACACATCTCTAGCAGCTCCGCTCTCAGACATTGTCACCAGAATGTTTTAGGCACCGATATGTGCTCTAGCATCTGTTCCTGCTTTTCTGCACATTATTGATGCAGTCTGGAGTGCTTACAGACAAAATTGATCAGCTTCCAACAGCAACTCTTCCTCAAAGTAGGGTGACCCCCCAAACTCCTGCATCCCTGAGCAGCTAAGAAGTCGAAACTGGAGTTTCTTGGTCCTTTGGTTGAGCTCTGTTGAGGATGGTTTTGCAACTCCCTGGGCTACTAACCGGGGAGGGTTTGGCCTGCAGTGTTGGTGACTCTGCTGGCTTCTGCTCCAGTGTGACCCAACATAACACCTTCATGAGCTCCATGCTGGGAGCCTATGGTGAAGTCCAAACTGGCTAGAACGAAATCCACAATCCACTCAGCCCCTTCTTCGGCACCAGTCTTAGTCAAAAACTATCATGGAGGAAATCAGCATCCATGTGGAAAAGAAGGTGGTCAAGGCTTATTTCCATGATGAACTGTATAGTGAACACCTACCCAGACCCCAAAGGTTTGCCAGGTTACAAGAAATGTTCAGTTCAGGCACAGATGATTTTGCTGGTGAGCATGAGGAACATGGATGGACATAGAATGATGATACAAAAGTTGATTACCTCCTGCCACCTCACAGTACTGATCATCGTCCCTGCTTGGATGCAAATAAACCCTGTGTACTGGATTCTTCATCAAAATGTAAAATGTCCAACCTCATTCGCTTCATTTTGATGGAGGAATAATCTTTTACAACAGTTGTACCAAAGGTGGTGGACGCCTTGGGATTGATTTTACTTTATGTGGAAGTAAAATCAAACATTCCTCATCCACCGCAGGTTTGCCACTTCTAAGCCTCTCTAACTCCTCCCACCCTTGATATCACCTGCAATTGGCAGAGAGGAATTCCCATTTAGCTACACTTTAGGGAGTTATCTCGATGGCCAACTGAGCCGTTAAGCTGATCCTCCGGCACAAACTCCTATCTTTACTATCATCCCCTCCGAGCCAAACACCCCTCTTCCCTTCAAGGCACACTCAGTGGTTCATGACTAGATCCTAACTGTGAAAATCCTGCTGGATAAAGGAGCAATAAAAAGGTTCCTCAAGAGGAGAAAGGCAAATGATTTTACCCCCTTTACTTCCTGGTGCTCTAGAAGGATGGAGGCCTGAGACCTGTCCTTAATCTCCACCTTCTTAACCTGTTACCTGAGAGTACAAATTGAAGACAATGTTCCTAAGACAGGTTCTGTTGACCTTGAATTCGTGACATTGGTTGGCATCCCTGGATCTCCAGAATGCATCCTTTAAACTTGTGATTCTCCCTATTTGCAGGTGCTATTTGAGGTTCCTTTTGGGGATCCCATCCTCTTGTTTAGTCTGACAACAGCCCCATGCTTCTTTACAAAGGTACTGGTGGTCTTGACTGCATAACTGACTGTCAGGAGTCCATTTATCTTCATATTTGGACAACTGGCTGCCAACTGCGGAGTCCTCCTCACTAGTCCAGATCTGTGTCAGCAGATGATGATTCTCCTCTAGGACGTGGGCTTTACCATAAATGTCCAGAAGTCTCAACTCACTCTCAAAGAAAGGCAGACCTTTCTTGGGAAGTCCCCAACACAGCTGTTAAGAAGGCTTCTGCTTCTACCCAGAAGACTGTGGTTTCTCAGGCAATGATTCAGATGTGCCTGGTTCAAGCTCTGATCAAGACCCTGGAGGTCTTGTGACTCACCGAGCCCTCAGGTCCTTGTGCATTCTGTTAGCACCTCACACCAGGTAGCATATGAGGCCCCCAGTGGTATCTGAGAAGGCAGTGGCTGCAACATCTAGAAAGTCTCTCAGCTCAAGTGCAGATCTTCCATTTAGTCCATCGGGTGAAGCATCACCCATTCAGTCCTCACCAGGCAAAGGTTACTGTGGTCACAGATGCCTCCTGTCTGCGCTTGGTGGCTCATCTGCGCAAAATGATAGTGCAGGAGCCTGTGGTCTGCGTCGGAGCAGCGCTTGCAATATATGTGATCGAGCTGCAGGCAGTCCATCTTCCCCAATGGTATTTCTGTTGGGCAATACCACTACCATATATTATATCAAACAATAAAGCAGTGTTACGTCACGGGCCCGGTCGGAGGGGAAGTAATTTATGTGCATAATGAACCATTCCTTTAACAGCCCAACCTTGCAATCTTACTAATTGTCATAATAGATGGCCTCAGTCATTTCCTTCTGAAAGACAACCAGCTGGAGTTAAACCCCAAAATAACGAAGGCGATGTTCTCCAGATTGTGTTTTTTTTTTTATAGATCTTTTTGCAATGACCCGGAACAGAAAGTGTTCAGTTTTTCCCCTCTGAATGGTTCCCTGGGGAGGCCTTAAGCCACATTTGATCTCTGGCCCACTGTACAAATTTTTCCCAATTTTACTTCTATCCAGAAGTCTGCAAAATTACAAGGGGACTGCACACAGCTGATGCTGAATCTGGTGTGATGATGTGTTGGTATTCAGCATTTGTTTTGCTCTTCCCTCCTGCTGAGAGTGGATTGGCTTTCGCAGCAGGGTATTCTGATGGATACCTCTAACCACAGATGTTGAATATCCCCAGGTGCTAGACTGGACCTGGAAGATTGTTCAGCATAATGCCTCCACACCAGTAAGTTGCATTGTGTGGCTGTACGTCAACTCCCCTCTGCCCTGTAAGTGACTACTTGAGCTACCTATAAGTACCACCCAAGCCTCAGTTTCTCAACAAATGTCTTTCCAGTATGCAAGGAAATATGATCCCACCTAAAACTTCAAGGTTTAAGCCTTCTAGGGACTGTTCCAAACAAATGTTTGTGATAGATTGCCACTATGTGTGTCCCAGTGCTTGGGGTCGGGTCAGAACTCCAGTTGAGCAGGGAGTGTACCCTGATACACTTGAAGGTGGTCTGGGACTGCAAAGCCAATCTGTATGTTGCAAACCACCTAAGGAGGTCACTTAAGAATCACTCTTGCTCAAAGACACAAACCTGTTCTCGCTCTTGGGGCTGGACCCGCAACAAGTCATCATCATCATTATACAAGTCTTTGGATAAGTTTAAATCTAAAAGGAAACGCAAGAAGTCCAAGCAGGCTTCATCCCAGCCGCAAAACTATTTCTGAGACATTACATGGGTTCAAGGTGCCCTGAAGTATAGCTGCTTGTCCCATACTGAGGAACTGATCCAGAGCTGACCCCAATTTCCCAGTCCGTCAGTGACACCCAATAGATTAGGGTGTTTAAAGAGGTTATGCTCTGCACCTTTGGCACCCTAAAGGCTCTCTTGTGTGCCATTGGGCACCATGGATCTGGGGAGGCCTCCAGTTGGGTTTCTGCTGTTAGGTCCGCCCTCGGCGCCATCTCTGCTGCCTGAATACAGTTAAGCTCTGGATTTGACTCCACACCACAATCATGGCAGTTACTGCAATTTGGACACTGACATTGACGCCGTTGATGCCAGAGGAGAATGTTGAACCCATAGTTCTATCCCACTCTCATCCGAATTAGTCTCAACCTCTGGCGACGCTGCTGTTCAGGTCAGTCCCTATTCGCTCATGCCTTATACACTCTGACTGAGATAAGGTGATGCTTTTGACTAGGAGCCACCCTCTGGTGCTCCTAGAATTGTTCAGATCGGATTCTGATCAGAGCTCACAAGTTTATGGTGATGATGGTGAGGATGACTTCCCCTCACAATATGATAATGACAGTTTTTATATGCACATACAATAGGCCAGTGGGCTGGCACTTCCGACTGACATGGGACTGGTCTCTCCCTTGGCCCTTCTATGGAAGAGTCTGCTTCATTCACCATGCTCATTAGATGAGTGGCTGAAGTTATGGATCTGCAGTTGCTTTCTTTTGAACTAAAAACCAGTGTTACATCCCAGACAATCCTCATCTGAACCCCCCTCTGCTGCTCAAGGATCCTCTGGAGACCGAACTCATGGGCAGTTGGACCAAACCCTCCTCTTGTTCACCCGTAAACCGACAGGTAGCATTTAATCACAGGCCTGCTCCTGGTAAACCTCCTGAGAGCCAGGTAGTGCAAGCCTTCAGTAGGAGGGTTAAACCAGAATTGTGTGTTGTTTCTTTTATTTCCTAGTGTTGAACAGGGCCTTCACCCTATTTTACATCTTTGCCCCTTTTATTTCTAGCTGCAGAAGGATACATTCAGTGCTAGGCCAGGTTCTGTCTGCCCTGAATCCAGGAAACTGAATGGTGGTGCTGGACCTGCAGCACTCCTGTTGCCACATCCTTCTCCTGCAAGCCCACAGCTGGTGTGTAGGGTTCAAAGTCGACCACAAGCACTTTCAGTTTCCTGTGCTCTCTTTCAGCCCCACCAGTGCCCTTTGGATGTTCATTAAGATGAGGGTTGTGCTTAAAGCATACCTTCATAATTGGGATACCGGTCTCTCCTACCTTGATGACTGCCTGTTGAAAGTGGGCTACGCACATGAAGTCGAAGGCGAAGCTCCAGAACTCGTTGGGGTTCATTATCAACGTGCTGAAGTCATACCGAACTCCTTTGCAGAGGCCCTGTTTTAATTAAGCCATCCTGAAAATGGTGCATTTTTAGTCATCCCTCCACCATGGCGAGTCCAGGATATTTGGGTTATAACCACAATGTTTCATTCTTAGTCCTGGGTCCCAATGGGAGTGCCTCGAAGGCTTCCAGGCCTCTTGGTATCCTGTATCCTTCTCGTCGCCTATGCTGGGTGGCATATGCAGGCTCTGCAGTATCACCTGAAATCTCAAAGTACCCAGCACCATGGGAACCTTTCAGATTCCAACCAGGTTTTGGAGGAGACGGCAGAATACCTGCAGTGGTAGCTCAACCACATTTGGACCAGCGGCACCCAGAGCTGACAAATGTGACTGAGTCACTGCTGCAAGAGTAGAAAATGTCTGTTCTGTAGGCTGGATGAGCCTCAACTACAAATGTTACATGATGGCTGGTTGTGAGGCCATTTCCTTGCAAATGGGCAGTGAAGGGAGGTCACATGTTTACTGCAATTACCACCTGGTGTGGATTTGCCACGGTGGATATACCTGTTCAGACATAAGGACACTAAATGGGGATTAATCTTTTTAAAGTTCAAGCTTGAATAGCCTGCAGCATTGGATAGGTACTACCTGCCTAACTGAGGGGGAAATACTCAATACCATGAACGTCTCTATATATAGAATTGAGGTGCCTTTAGCACTTAGTGAAATAGAGCTACTCAGGAGAATCCAAAAATAAGTGCCTGACCAAACGTTGGTGGCGCCATGTTGCTTGGGCTCTCATTATCCTAATGAGGGTGCTGAAGTAGGGCAATAGCATCACCTGAATTGTGGGAAACTGAGTCCAGTCCTACACCATGGGACAACTGTCGACCTAATCCGTTTCCGGCCAGCTAGCAGCCCTAGAGCACGGATTATTTGTGGCAACTGGGCATATGGAAAGATGGCATCCAAGGGAAATTGCGGTGTATCAGATCTCATCTGTTTCTCTCAGTTGCATTAGTCTCACATATGCAAAGACATTCAGAGGCAGAACATGGTTCAATAAGATTCATTTAGATTGTGTCTTAGATAAAATGGCATGAAATGTAATTCGAATGATGAAACATAATAAAAGCAAAATGGTGTCAAGAAAAGTACTACTATCACTATACTATCACTATGCGTAATATATATTCAGTTCCTACCTAAGCTATGGTGGAGCACAGCAGGATGAACCTTAATCCATCCTTCAGGATTCCCCCTGGGAAGACATCATCCCCCATGCCTGAGCAATGGAGCCTGTTGTCTACAGAGACACCATCCCCATGTAGGCCAAGGAGCCGGTAGTCTCAGCAAGCAGCTGTAGTAAAGTCAGTCAGTATGCATTGGTGGTCATCTGCCTGGAATCGCCCTCTAACGTGCATGGGAGAGAGAAGTGTTTTTATAATGAAATCGTTGATGTTCTGAGAACATGTCCCCACGTAAGGATGTGAGTGTTTATGTGAACATTTGAGACGCAGTGCACCACTTGTGATGGCAACCCTATCTCACTGCAGCCTTGAGAAAAGCACAAAGTGAGAATAATGTCTTGCTAAGAAACGCAGTGCTTTCCTAGGCGAAAGAACAACTAGATAAGGACTATAAAATAACACCACAAACGTGGCCTATTCTGAAATAATAAAAATGATGCACAATAAAATGTAACTGGGCTAAAGGACACAAGCGGCATGCCTAAGTACTAAAATAACATGCCCTGAGAAATCACTAAAGTAGATATACAGCATAGATGCACGTGTCGGGTGGGAGGTATCAACATCCTGGTCCCATGTCAAGTTAAAGTCTCCCAATAGATAATTTCTCCTTCAGCAAGTTTACCTAACTAGACAGGACTGGACAAAAGTCACCTGCGCCGTATTGGAAGCACATATCATGGCTATCGTGCATAGGCGGCATGCGATGTTGCCTTTCACCATCAGAAATCTTCCTTTCCTGTTGGATCTTTGATAGTGGGCTGGAAAGCCAGAGATGCATGAAAACAGAGGGCCACCCCATTATGTTTCGTATGATGTGATGATCTAAACACAGTGGGATACATCTTGTGTCGAAGTCTGTCTTCCTCACTGTCCTTCAGATAGGTTTGCTGCGGAGCTATAATATCATACCTTGCATCGAGGCAATACTTCTATATCTTTTGCCTCTTAGAGAGAGATTTAAGGCCTCTCACATTCCACGTTAACGTAACTAACACCATGTCTGTTTGGTAAATTTAATCAGCTCTGCTTCTATAGTGTCCCTTGCCTCACCCACTCTCCCTCATTCTTTCCAGATTCGCCTGGGAGACCAATCTGGGCCTGAAGCACAATTACTCAAATACCTTAGTAAGGGACCACTCATGTTAAACAGAAAATAATAACTTTTAAAAACATGTGGGGAACCTAGTCCCGCAGATACATTCTCAACAATACAACCATACAACATCCTAGGCGAACTGGCAATACCCGCTTTAGCATTCTGTTTAGAAGCTCAAATATATGAGGCTAAGGATAAACCTCCTATCAGCGTAGTGCATTTAAGTCATGTCCCAGGAATGCCAGCAGTCCCTGCATTTTGGGTTCTTTGCAGGTATGAGGATGTGCATAGATCATCTCCCTTTTGCCCCCCCCCCCCCACCCCACCCCCAGTGGGGCTCATTATCAAGCAATAGCAAAAAAGGATATCAGCCGGAGCAACACTGCCTGTCAGAACAGGGGATAATGAGGTGGAGTTCGTAGGTCCCTGGCCCCCTTTCTTCTCCTGATTCTTGGGTCGTTTCTAAGAGAGCCAAGACGTCTGTTCACTCCTGCTGTCTTGGCCCGCTCTAGGTGGAGCATAGCACCTCCTGAGCCGCTGTCTTAGGTGAGTGTCTGGCCTAAAAGATTTGCTGCTTCCCCCAATTCCGTGAAGTGGTGAGGTTTGTTGTGGTAGTAGAACACAAGTCTGAATGGAAAGGTCCAGTAGTACTTTACATTATTTTTGTGAAGGTGTTCCGTAATCGTTCGAAATTGAAGGTGTCTCACTAGGGTGTCTTGATAGACTGAACATTTCGCTCCCTGGAAGGAAACACAATTTGCTTTTCGGGCTGCTTTCGGATTGCTTCCCTCATCTTGAATGATTGCAGTTTCACCAGTATGTCTCAAGGTAGTCATCCGTCCACCAGTTAGGGTGGCCCCACTTGATGCGCTCCCTCCGCCTTGATTATAAACTGAGGATCTCCTATAATGTCATTAAACAGTCCTAGGACAAAGAATTCGAGGTCCAAATCCTTCACACCTTCCTCCAAGTGTCGAAGAAGTACATTATCCCGACAGGAGCGATTTTCAATGTCTTCACACTTTAACAGGGCCATGTGTAATTGATCTCATGTCTGGGTGTTGCAATCCTCCATTTTCTCCAGGTGCAGTTCCATAGTCTGACACCATGTCTCCAGGTCTAAGGTGCGCTTTTCCACTGAGTCCATATTGTGCTGTAGAGATGTGAGTCTTGGTCAAGTCAGAACGCAGGGCTTCAAGAGAACCAGGCATGTCCAATTTCAACTCTTCCTGGATTTCTTTTTTAAACTCCTGCAATGAGGCGAGCAAGTCGTCTTTTGTGAGTGCAATCGTGGTGTGTTCTGGCCACTGAGGGTGGGTCTCTCTCGTTTCTGCCGAGCGAAAATAACTGGACATCCTGATGAGCTGGGTCTTTTTGGGTGGCGTTGTGAAGCGTCACTAGGTTCTTATTTGTTTAAGAACCTTATCTTTAATGTAAGTGCTGGTCAAACCGGGACACCTTCAGACGGCTGGGCGCATATCCCCTCGCACAAGCAAATAAATCCAGAATGTGAACCCACTCACTGTGCCCCCCCAGGGGCAGATCGCAGCATCCCAGGAATTATGCGAGATTCCATTTCTTGTTCTCCCAGCAGTAGTTAGGAGCTCAATGTGTATGAATTGGGAAGTTGCTCTGGGTCTGTTCCATGAGTTTGAAGCATCCTTGGGGAGTCGTGGGCCATGCAGTGCGCTGTCTCAGTCAGAAGCCTCCCCTCTCACCATATTGAAGTAAGAAAAAACGTGACCCCCGTCCTCAGTTGAGGTTCTTGTATGTAGGCGCTCCCCCACCGATGCTTAGCAGGGAGGGAGAACCCTCCGCTCTAATCCCGCGGATATGGCGCACTCACCGCCTGTCGTTGGGCCCTCCCTAATGGCAGATGTGATACCTCTGAGCTGTGGGGCCTCGGAGCTTTGGTTCTCAATTGCACTTTGTGTGGTGTCTTCTGTCAGACGCATCATCCTCACGGGTGAGTGCGGTCATGGTGCCAGCGTTTTCACATTGCACGGGCTTCCCCAGCCACCATTCTCAGTGAAATGCAGTGGAGCACGGGTGGATTACGACCACATGGCAATGGCAGCTTGGCAATGCCCCTTTTACCTACATAGCACCCTGCCCTATGGAATACCTTGGCCTACCGTAGGGGTGACTCATATGTAAGAAAAGAGGAATTTAGGGCTTGGCAAGTAGTTTTAAATGCCAAGTCGAAGTGGCAGTAAAATTGCACGCACATGTGGGTGCACAATCAGTGCTGCAGGCCCACTGGTAGCATTTAAATTACAGGCCCTAGGCCTGGTTCACTTTACTAGGGACTTATAGGTAAATTACAAATGCCAATTAGGTATGAGCCAATGGTTACCATGTTTAGGGGAAAGAGCACAAGCACTTTAGCACTGGTCAGCAGTGGGAAAGTGTGCAGAGTCCTAAAACCAGCAAAAATTAGATCAGAAAAATGGAGGGCGGCAGACAAAATGTTGGGGGAAGACCACCCTAAGGCTGTCAGGTTAACACCACCTTTTGTCCAGGAAGTGTTGTAGAGGACTACCGTGGCCTCTGCCAAAAAACGTGACCGCTTTTCATGGTGGGCAACCATTACTCTCCCAACATTCTTTTCTCAGCCCCCCCTCTCAAAAGAGAAAGAGAAACTCCATTGATTAGACCCCACTCGAGCTTTAAGGTTTTACATTGATTGCACCAAATACTATTGGGTGGACTTCCAGCTCTTTGTGGGGGTTCTCTGGGGCAATGAAAGACAAGACAGTGCAGGAAATTACTTTGTCAAGGTGGATAGTCCTTTGCAGTAAGACCTGCTACTCACTAGCCAAGAAGCAGCCTCTAGGGGGATTGAGCACCCATTTCACATGGGCTAAGGCTTCTACCACTGTGCTGACATGTAGACTGCCTGTCCATGCTATCTGTCACGCTGCAAAATGGGTGTCGGTACACACAGTCATGTAGCCCTACTGCCTTGACAGCAAGGTCTGATGGGAATGACATTTCACATGTTTGTTCCTGCCAGACTTTTTGGTATGAGCCGTCCCAAAGACCCACCACTTTTAGAGGTTCTGCTTTGGTATCTGTTCTGAAGATCAGAAATCTGGGTTAGAAATATCCATCAGAAGAACAATGTACTCATCTTTGGTAACGCTGTTTCTGATTGATACTCATCTACCTGCAGATTCCTAACCACCCTTCCTCCCCCCACTTCTGTGGAATGGTCTCTTTTTCAATCTAAATATGTCCCATTTAGAGATTTGCACACTGCTTCCTCTGAGTATTTATTATTGTTGGGCTCCATGTCTGAAGGTGCCGACAGAGACAAGAAGGAAACTGTCGTCAGTGGTGTTGCTTATATGTGGCTTCATTGTCACTTCCGAGTCAGAACTAAATCAACAAGGAGCTGCATGGCACCACCTACCAGCACACAGAAGTGATTGTCTTTAAATCTTCTGATTCTCCATATAGGCACCCTGGAATATTGTAAAGGGGAGGAATCCATGGTTAGATAGCGTGTCCGCCAGGAACTTGTTCTTCAAGTAGAGTGGTGTATTGACAGCATATTCGTTAATTTTGATGCTGTCATCTGTGAGTAGAGCCCCAAGAGGCTCCATGTAAAGGTTGAAGATGACTGGGGACTGTATTGAACCCTTGTGGTCTCTGCAGGTGAAGGGATCTTTTGAGGCCTGAAGGTGCCCATGTGACCCAATTGGTGTTGATTGGAAGGGTAGGAGAAGATCCAGGATGTTGCCAGTGTATTCCATTTGAGATTACATTTTAGAGTCGGGGAGGTTGAGCAATATCAGGAGGCATTGGCCATGTTATCTGTTGTCAGGAAGGTGTTGTCTATGGTGTGTAAGGTAGCAGCCCCTGAGCTGCAGCATAATCAGAAGCCAGAATATTAGTTGTGCCGAAGATGGCTTTTTCATTGACCTTGACAAAAAAGGGTAGGTGAGGCAATTCCACAGGCTCCCCGTGCATTTTCAAGCTGCTGATGCACGCAAACAAAGCTCTACACAACCAAGGACACACCTTTAGGAAAGTCCCCTCTTTCTGGCATGGTTACCTCCACATTTTGCCTAATGTCAGTGTACTTAGACTGTTTTCACCAGGATCCTGCTAATCAGGACACCAGTGATTGTTCTTTTTCCTCCAAATGTAGTTGCTTTGGTACTTCTTACATGCCACAATTTGGCATTCGGTGTACCCCTGTAAGTCCCTAGCATGTGGTACTTAGGTACCCAGGTCATTGGTACACCAGGGGACCCTCATAGACTGCAGCATGTATTATGCTACCCATGGGTGCCTGTGCAAACTGTGCCTGCAGGCCTGCCATTTGCAGCCTGCGTGAAAAGGTGCATGCACCCTTTCACTACATGTCACTACACCAGGTTACTATAAGTCACCCCTTTGGTAGGCCCTTTCAGCCCAAAGGCCAGGGTGCAGGTCCCTGTGTGTGTGGGCACCCCTGCATGAGCAGAGGTGCCCCTATGAACTCAGTTCAAATTCCCTGGATGTCGTAAGTGCGGGGAAGCCATCTTAGCTATGTACTGGCCACTATTCACAACCTGTGGTCCAGCTACATAATGGTAACTCCGAACCTGGACATGTTTGGTATCAAACATGTCGGAATCATGCCCTAACACTAATTCCAGTATTGGTGACCTGATTCAATGCACTCTGGAGGTTCCTTAGAGGATCCCCTAGTTCTGCTCCTGCCGGTTTTCAAGGGTCTGCGGGCAGCCTGCAATGCTGCAGCCCATCAGACATGATTCTGCCCTCCTACTGCTTGATCAGCTGAAGCAGGGGACAGCAGAACAAAGGGTTTCCTGTCGGAGAGGGATGCAACCTCCTCTCCTTTGGAAATAGGTATTACATGGCTGGGGATGGGTAGCCTCCCCACGCCACTGGTTTGCTTAGAAGGGTACATGTGGTGCCCTCCTTGAATAATCCAATTTGCATCGTTCCAGGGACCACTTGTCCCTGCTCTGGCGCGAATCACACAAAGTAAAGGGGATTGTCCACTCCTCTATCCAAAACCACCCTGCGGGTACTGCCCACAGCTCCTCCAGATGGCCACTTGGTTCTGCCATCTTGAAAACAAGATGTGCAGAACCCTCTGGGAGCATCTGACTGGGTAGGCCAGGTACCTGACTCCAGAGACCCCACCTGATAGGTGGTCACTCCAGAGAGTGACCAAACCCAATTTTGTGGGTTATTTAGGGATTCCCTTGAGAGTAGGTCCCCAGATTCGTCATGCAAGATTTCACCAGGACCCCTCTGCAAAGACCTCTTCTGCTCCTGGCCTCCAGAACCGCTTCTGGGCAACACAGAAAACGAATAAGACTGCAGCACCTGAGAAGAAAATTATTTCCGCAGCTCCTGTCAGCAGTCTGCAACATGTCCACGGCTGTGCATCCGCTGCAGTCGGAAGGACTTCAGCCGCACCAAGAAGGAATCTCCCTTGGAGTGAAGAAGCACTCCCCTGCATCCGCAGGCACCTAAGGGAACGATGTCCGGCTGGTGGGATCATCTGTCCTTCAGATCTGCAAAGATTCTCCAACACAGGTGGTGATTCTGAGGGATTCCCTGGGTCCTCTCTGCCTTCTGTCCAGCAGGAGAGACAGTGAGCCTTTGCACCTTCCATCAGGACAGAATCACTGTGCATCGCAACTGCTGCTGCAACCAAGGCTTGTTGACTCCTGCTCCGAGGGATCTTCAGGCTCCAAGTAGCGTTGGCCCCCAGCACTTTACCTCTGCAAGGACAGTCTCCTCTCTGCTACTCCAGCGACAGTAGCACATTGAGGATCACAGCGACTTACTGTGCCTCCTGTCAGTGGGTTGCCTGTGAGGGCTCTGACTACTTCCGCTGGCTCGCCTGTCTTCTGAGGGTCACCCCGGACTTCCCTCAAAGGGTCGAGTCCCCACCATCGGGCTGGTCCACCACAGTTCTACAAAACTTCCAATAGCTCCTCTTGCCTTAACTTGTGCTTGTTGGTGGCCATCTTAACTAATGACCTGTCGGGAATCCGGTGACCATTTAGGGACAGCTCGTAGGCGACTTTAGGGACTCCTCTGCAGCTCCTGGACCCCACAGCTGGACTATTTTCCACCACCATCGACCCGGATCTTCAGCTACAGAAGGGGGGGCTTTGGCTCCTGCCCTACCTGGACACTCCTGCGTGGATTACACTTGGCCCCCTTCTTTTGCAGGTCCTCTTCACCCGCAATCCACCCTTGGAATTCACTGGTTCTGTCCTGCTTCTGCAATTTCCAACCGCTGTGTTTCTGTGTTAGCATAAGGGAAACCCGGGAAGCTTACCTCTCTGCACCTGGCCGCTGGGGATCTTCTAGATACTTAACTTTTGTGGTTCCACTCTCTCCCAGTGATTGTCTAGCTACACCATACACTCTGGTGGGGGACACCCGTTCACATTCAATTTTTTTAGTATATAGTTTGGCCCCCACTCATACGGCCCTTGCTAATTTATGCTATTCCTAATTACTTACCTGTGTGTATTTGTTGTGCTCATACTTCCAGAGGAAAGTATACCTATGGTAGTCTAGTTTGGTGTGCCTATAGTAAAGTACCTTTATTTTTGCAACACTGTGGGGTT
The DNA here is from genome assembly GCF_031143425.1 of Pleurodeles waltl. NCBI lineage: Eukaryota > Metazoa > Chordata > Amphibia > Caudata > Salamandridae > Pleurodeles > Pleurodeles waltl. Next base: position 900,999,893 of record NC_090449.1, read on the forward strand.
CCATTCATGTGTGATAAGTGACTGTGTGACTACAGGGGTGTGGAATTTATTAAAATATCTACTTGCCAAGGGGACAGGTGGCTTCTCAAATCTACTTGTCCTGTAAAAAGATCTACTTGTCCCTCTGGTGCGATGTAGTGTGGTGACAAATTATGGCAGCAATCTCATTATGTAAGAGCTCTGATAATAGCCTCTCTGATTATGCCAGGGCTACTACCATAGTAGGGCTTGAATACTTGCAGCTTCAATCCCTACTGTAGCAATTTCCTTATTTTGCCACCTTTCTGCAGATCTGCATACTGGGGCTGGAGGAAGCAGTAAGCAATAGTTCCAGGGCCGGAATGCCTTTGAGTCTGCAAACCTACTAACCTGCATGTTTTAAAGATTTTCACCAGCTTCTCTCTAATATTTTCCCATAATAAGAAAGGTTGGAAATTTACTCCTGACAATGTCGGAATTAGAACTTCATCCAGGGTTGGGAAGAAAGTGGCTGGAGGGAAAATTAACTTGCAAATGCTCAATAGATTTTCACATGAGCAAATCTACACATGCTTATTTACCCATGCTAAAATACAGTTCACAAATATTTCATAGGGGTACGATTTCCTGGTATACTTCTCTTGAAAGCCACTAATTCAAAGACATATACCATGGGTGCACTTTTGTGACTTTCTTTAAGAATTTGGTCCCTGACACCATCTGCGATTCGCAAGGGGGTCGCAAATGCCCACCTCATGAATAATCATGAGGTGGGTTGCAATTTGCGACCCCCTTGAGAATGGCGGCCCTCACAGGGATGGTGGCCTGCTGGAGACAGCAGACCACCATGCCTGTGACTGCTTTTCAATAAAGCATTTTTTTGTTTTTGTAATGCAGCCCGTTTTCCTTAAAGGAAAACGAGATGCATTACAAAAACGAAAAATGAAATGTTTTCTTTTCATTTTTTCAGAGCAGGCAGTGGTCCACAGGACCACTGCCCGCTCTAAAAAAAAATGTTTACAGTGACATTCACAACGGGGAAGGGGTCCCATGGGGACCTCTTCCCTTTTGCAAATGGGTTAAGACCCATTTGAAATGGATGCAAACGGCGATTGGTTTGCGCCCCCGGTCACAAAACAATCCTACATTGCACTGCGAGTCGCAAACCCGTTTTGCGATTCGGTAACCAGGTTACCGAATCGCAAAACTGGGTTTGTGCATCACGATGTGCTTTTTGCACGTCCCAAACAGCGAAATTCGCTGTTTGCGACATGCAAAAAGCTACCTACATGTGGGTCTCGGTCCCTAATTAGGTCTGGTGTTAACAAAGACATTTTGTTTTTATTAAACTTCTATTTCTCTCTCTATCGGCTGGCTTTACTGTGAGTGATCGCATTCTGCTCTTCCACAAGGAGAATATTGGCACACAAAGTAGTTTTGTTCAGTGTCAGGAACTACAGTGGCAATCGGTGACGTAACGAAACTAGAGGGTGCCCCTTTGCAAAGAACATGGAGGAGCCCCCTCTTCAGACTGACTCAGGGCAGGTGCTGTGCTGAAGGGGTCCCCTGGAGGGCGGCTGCGGGGCCTTTGTTATGCCACTGGTGGCAACGTGTGCTTTTAGAGTTCATAAACTTTTGGGGGGATTTTTGCCGGTGTTTGTTACAATGTTGAGGGCCTGGTAGCTCCCACAACAATAAAGTGTTACAAAAGCTATGTCAAAACAAGACACGCATTGATGAAACTAAAAGACTTCTAAAAATATGTCGGATCAGTTGACTTCTTTCAGTGTTTGTTTATTTTCATGCTTCCCATAATCGTGTTGAAAATGGTCACACTGATTTTCCATTAGAAATATTTTTGGGAAATACTAGCATGCATCAACACATTTTACTAAATGACACTTCAAAGAAATAGCACCTAAAATTTCATGGTAGCAAAACTTTTTCCCTACTTGCATTTTTTCTGAACATTTTATTTTAAAAACAAAGACTCTTCTCTTGCTTACAAGCTTCTGCAAACATTTGCATCTAATCAGAGAGTACTCTGGGAGCATTATACTTAGCCTCATAGCCTAAACTTTTCAAACATGTGGGTACATGTTTTATTTTTTTTGTACTGGAACCAACGTCAGTAGTGAAGTGTGACCTTGAAACATTTATTTACAGCACCCACCCTAATAATGAAGGCTTTCAAATAATGAACCATAAATACAAGTTCGAACAGCATTTTCTTTTGGAAACACATTACCTCAACTGCAGAGTTTTCCATTCTCTGTAAACTGGCAGCCAAAGGGTTTGTGCTGTAGAGGGTTGGGCCTACTTGCCCCAAGGACAAAGTAAACATGAAAACGTGTTGCCCTTGACCCCAAACAAGATGTCCAGGGCGATAGAAATTCCACATTCCTGGACTACTGTGGTATTGCAAGTGCTTCACATGCCTCTAGGTAAGCCTTGGCTGCCCACCTCAGCTACTACAGAGCCCTGGCTGTCTAGACACTGCGACACTCACCAATAGGGGTTTGCTTGGACCCAGTAAAATGTGTAACACCATAGGTGTCCACCACACACTGGGCCAGCTTCCTACACCATCTACATTAACCACTGGCTGAATTTCCACCAACCATCAAGAAGACTACGCATTGTTTCCCGATCACTTGCCCACACTCCACTCATCCACTGAAGCAGAAGTGGAGGGATGTGCCTTCTTCCACATAGCAGCAAAAACCTTGCGCAGCCTCCCCAAGTGTCTCTGGACCATCACCTATCATCTAAAATTTCGTAGAGCCCTCAGGACCTGGCTATTTGAATGAGCTTCTGAGACTTGAAAGTGCGTGGATACCCTAGAGTGATTAGTCGTGCTTTACGAATCCTGTTTGATGGATTTGATTGAGTGATGTGCCAGTAGTTGGCAACGTCATTAGTCTAGGCTTCTTTATGAGAGTGAGGATACAAGAAGATTCCTTCAGTGAAGGCGATTTTGACAATGCTGGGAGGGGGAGAGAGAGAGAGAGTGAGAGACTCTCTGACTGTGAGGTGTGCAATAAAAGGGTCATGCAAAAGTTTGATGCATCACTTGATTGTCTTGAAAAATCTTTTGACCCTGTTCATGACTTCATTAATGCTATTGGTGTAATGCTGTGCTGTGGCCAATGTGATGGGCTGTCAGCACATTTCACGGGGAGCTTCACTATTATGAGTTCATCAGACGTTCTCTTTTTCTTCCATTTTCTTTCATATTTGCAGATATAGCATTTATTGTCAACAAGGACTTCAGTGCACAAGGTGCTAAAGATTTTGGCTTGCACTTGTATGTTTTACTTAGTGTGTGAATGTTCACAAAGTTTTCCAGAAAAGTGCCGAAGATATTTAAAAAGGGTATTGGTGTCCGAAGTGCAGTTGGCAAAGCAAGAGATGAGTTCAAGCTTTAGTGACGACTCAGAAGTCTTTGGGGTCTGAAGGTTGAGTTTTCTCTTTTGGGTTGACCTTGGTCTTTTGGTAGAAAGCTGAACAGGCAGCTAGGGATAGAGAGGTGGTTAGTCTAGTCCACCCAGTCCAATGGTATAGGGGTGATTTGCATTGGATTGTTTATGAAGTTGGAGAGGGCGAGATCAAGGATATGGCTTTTGGAATGTGTTCGTTGGATGAAGGCTGGACTCCATTTATTCTGTCAATACAATTGTGGAAGGTGCCTCCAGAGTGCTTTTAGCTTCTGTTTTCTGGAAGGCTGAAATCACCCGATAAGGTGGTGTGGGAATGTCTGATGTTTGATGTGGAGAGGACACCTGAGAATTTCAGTGAATTCCATGCTCTGTACAGGATTCCTGTAGATGAGATGGAAGGTGGGGGTCTGAGTTGCAGGTGCTAAGTGGCATACCATGAGCTCAATGAATTTGTGTAACTATCTTCCTTAGGGGCAGGAATAGCTAGATGACTGTTAGACTGCTCCTTTCCTATGTGTGTAGTCCACATAATGGGTGCTGTACCTTGTGGGAAGAAAGTCATCTAGGATGTGTGAGGATGTGTGGTGAATCATTTTCCTGTAATGAAAAGGGCATCCAGCTTGTGATAGATTGAGATTATGTCTGGTGCATTGAGTGCTTGATATAAAATGTTAATGAGCATGAGCTGGATTGTTTGCTCTTTAGTTTGTTAGATTGTTGTACTTTAGTGAGATGTGTATGAAGTTGGGTCTATATATTGTGAGGATGCTTTGTGAGTGTTTGTGTTGTCTAGGCCTCAGTGTGATTGTGAGGTTTGGCAGTAAGGGGAAGAACTGAGGTCCATATGTACGAACACATTTCCCCATTGACACAGAATGGGAAAAACCCTTTGCTACATCTGGCCCTGAGTCCCAATTCTACATCTTATATTACATATCTCAGTAAACAGGGGTTCTGGCCTAAGGCCCACAATCTTTATTGGATGCACTTGAGTAATTATTGTGACTGGCAGATTAGTAACATTCAGAATAATTTACCCTTTTTGTTATCATTAGTGAACTTTTCTGGCATAGGTGAAGATTGTTAACTTTGTGGGTTTGTGTATGGCAGAGGATCATGTGCAATAAAATTGTTATCAGATGAGGTATTTGAAGGATTTCAGCTGTTATATTTCACTGCATTTACACAGCTTCAAATACACGTAAGTGTAAAGGTAAACAGGAGAGAAGGTCTTTGTCACCCTGAAGTAACTGAGGCTAAAGCTAAAACTGTGAAAGCCAACAGGAGGTATTTTAATCAAGTGTTCTAATCAAATCTAGTATTTAAGAATGGTATTAGCTATTCTGACCCCACATTGTTAGGCTTCTGTCCAAAGCCAAGATTATGTTGTAATCACTGAAAATAGGTGTAAGTGAAAATGTGATCATTTTAACTTTGGAGCTGAATATATTCTTTTATTTCAGACTTTTTTGCCCCATTTTCATTCACCGTTTGTGCTGTAAACATTTTACCTGTCAGACGTGATGCCAACCTTTTCTGTTTTCACAATACATTGTGCATTTAAAAAACAAAACAAAAGTTGTTTGCAGTTGATTCTGCTGTAATAAGGACTACTATTGTGTTTTTTTCAGGATGTTCAGTTAAAAGTTAAAACATATCTGCTAGGAACTGACATGTCTATCTTCAAGTATGATGACTTCATTTTTGTGCTGGATATAATCAGCAGGTAGATATAAACTTTCTTTTGTCTAAATGCATGGCAGGACATGTGTACCAAATTTGAATTACTAAAAGTAAACTGTCTACATTCAAGCTCTGTTCCAAAGTAGTCGTTCATTTCTCAACTGGTATAGTGGGCAATGGAGTTTAAAAGTTGGCAGGTTATAGAGGGTTACTGGTTTAGTGATTTTAAACATGAGTTCCCGAGCCATTGATTAGAAACACTATGACCTTGCAGAATATACCCCAATTGATATCCAAGTGTGGCAGCCCAAAAAGAACAGGGGAAATCATACATAATTGTGTGACAATTAGTATTAATTAAAATATAATGCATAATTTACAAATTTATAGGATATTGATTCATGTGTCTTAATTCTGCTCTTTTCTATGAAGTGTACATGATCAGTATTACCTGGGTGACCTGTGCTGATTTTGCACTTCATTTATCTTGAGAGGGTGTAATCGGATGTCTAATGGCCCAGTTTGTAGGTAGCAGAGAGAAATTCACTTCTCCAATGTGGTGGAGACACCACTTTCACGTTGATAGTATGATCTGATAGAGGCTTCTAGATGCAGATTCCTTACCTTAGAATTTCCCCCAGGCATCAGTCTGGATCCTGAGATTTTTCTTGGAGCGGTACCCCTGCGTGCCGTGAGGTGGCATCGATCAACTCTTTGTTCATAGTAGGTGTTGTGGTTGACAGATATGACGTTGCGGGTGATATATAGGCGTCACCACGCGCACGGACATCAGTTCTTTTCTTTCTGCGTCATCCTACATGCAGATCTGGAGAGAGGTACCACTGAAGTCACTTTTTGACTGGCCTTTCGACTTTTTGTCAGTCGTTTGATTTCTTGGTGCATCGAGGATGTCCTCCCATAAGAATGGCTTCAAGTCCTGCGACTCCTGTCACCGCATGATGTTGGTGACAGATCTGTACCTCGTGTGCCTGTGGTGTTTGGAGCGCAACCAAAAACCAAAGTCATGCTCTGACTGCCAAGCCATAAACCCTAAAGCTTTGAGAGAGTGGTCCCTAAAGCTACTTGTGGCCCTGCGCCTGGATGCGCATCACTCCCGGTCTATCGATCGAGAGGAAGGTCCCAAGACCGCTTGCGGAGCCATCCCCACTCGCCCCCATCCCATTTGAAATCATCAGGTCATTCGGGTAAGCACAAAAATTAGTCCAAGAAGCGTACGCTCTCTTCGACTTCAACCCGCCCGTCAGGCGATGTGACACAGGAGAAGGAGCGTTCTCTCTCTAGTCCTCCGTCTTTGAAGCATACTTCTGGGTCGGCTTCGCATCGCCCTGAATTTCCGGGAGCCTAAGCCACCAATTGAAGGAATTTTTCAAGGCAATGTGCCTCATCTTTGGGCAGTCCACTCCTGTCGAAGAGCCTTTGGGCTTCGCAGGGTTGGCAGGGGTCCCTTCAGGTTCCGCGCCAGAAGCTTCGGCCTTGGCTCGAGGTGCACCCAGGGATCCACTTCTGGATACGAACCAGTGTTGGTCATACCACTGCGACCTTCCCCGATGATGGTTCTTGGGTTGGCACTCCTGACGCCATCCAGGTCCGTTGGTGGCGTCGATCCTATATTCATTGTGGACTCCGACACCGAGCTGGAGCAGTTCTGAACACAGTGCAGTTTCGAGCCTATCCTCCTGAGTGGCGAGTCCAGAATATTCAGACTATGATATTGATGTTTCAGCCTCTGTCCTGGATTTTGGTGAGATTGATTCTGAGGCTGCTGGACCTCATGCATCCTGCTGGTGACACGTCAGATGGCATATTCAGCCTGTGCAGTAGGACCTAAAATTGCCATGGGTGCAGCAACAGGGAAATCTCTCCGACCTGGTCCAGATCTCGGAGGGGACTGCACAAGATCTGCAGTAATGGCTTTCGAACTGCGATTCAGTCTGAAAGGCAGATCTCTCTTCCTTCCCCAACCAGATCTGACATTAGTGACAGATGTGTCACTCTTGCGATGGGCCAGCCACATGGGGAGGTGGAGATAATAGGCATCTAGTCTCCGGCGGAGTCCGAGCTCCATATCATTGTTTTGGAGCTCAGGACAATCAGGTTACCATTTGAAAGACTTCCTTCCCTCTCTCAAAGGGAAAGTGGTGCAGGTGTTCACGGACAACACCACCGCCATGTGGTACTGGAACAAGAATGCACACTGTCGGCTGTTTTGCTTGTTGGAGTTTCCAAGGCATCACTCACTCGGTGACGCTTTAAATCTTGATTGGAAGTCGGCCTCCTTTTCGCCAATAGCACTTCTGCCCGGGGTTCTCAAGAAGATCAAGAACGATCGGGGCTAAGTCATTCTTGTGGCTCCAGACTTGGCACGAAGGGTTTGGCATCCCAAGTTCCTGAGCATGCCATCGATCCTCTGATCAGACTGCCCCTTTGGGGAAATCTTCTGTTGCAGCAATGGGGGGTGGTTCTCCACCCGAACCTGTAAGTCTCCACCTTCTTATGTGGAGATTGAGCAGGAGCAGTTGGCAGCTTTTGACCTTCCTCCTGAAGTCTGTAATGTTATCTTTGCAGCCAAGCATCCCTCCATCAAAACAATGGAATATATTTGTGCAGACAAGTCTGTTGATCCCCTCTCTGCCCCTCTGTCTGAGGTTATTTTGTTTATTCTTTCCCTGGCCAAGAAGGACTCTGCTCTGGGCACCCTCAAGAGTTATTTGTCTGCTGTCTCGGATTTTCCAGGGGTGTGGAATTTAATAAAATACCTACTTGTCAATGGGGCAGGTTGCTTTTTAAATCTACTGGTTCTGTTACAAAAAAAAACAAAAAAAACTTGTCCCTTTGGTGCCCTGTAGTGAGATGACACATGGCAGCAATCTCATTATGTAAGAGCTCTGATAATAGCCTCTCTGATTATGCCAGGGCTACTACTATAGTAGGGCTTCAATACTCGCAGTTGCAATCCCTACTATTGCAATTTCCTTATTTCACCACCTTTCCGCAGATATATACATACTCGGGCTAGATGAAGCAGTAACCAATATTTCCACAGTTGGGAAAAAAGTTGTTGGAGGGAAAGTGAACTTGTAAACCTTAAATAGATTTTCACATAAGCAAATCTACAGATGCATATTTGCTTGTGATAAAATACAGCTCACAAATATTTTCTAGGAGTATGATTTCCTGGTCTACTTCTGTAAGTTCTTGTGAATTCATGAAAGACGCTAATTCAAAGACATATACTGTGGGTGCACTTTTGTGACTTTTTTAAAGAATTGGGTCCCTAATTAGGTCTGGCATCACCAAAGATATTTTGTTTTTATTAAACTTCTATTCCTCTCTATCTATCGGCTGGCTTTTCTGTGAGTGATCGCATTCTACTCTTTCACAAGGAGCATAGTGGCACACAAAGTAGTTTTCTTCAGTGCCTGGAACTACTGTGGCAAAAAGTGGCATAACGAAACTGGAGGGGCCCCCCCCCAAAGAATCTAGACCCCCCACCTTCCAGACTCTTTGCTAGTGCTTGCTTATTTTCATGCTTCCCGTAATCTTGCTGAAAATGGTTACACTGATTTTCCATTAGGAATATTTCTTGTAAATACTAGCATGCATCAACACCTTTTACTAAATGACGCTTCAAACAAATAGAACCTAAAATTTAATAGTAACAAAACGTTTTATTCCTCACTTGCCTTTTTTTCTGAACATTTTATTTTGAAAGCAAAGAATCATCACTCTTGCTTACAAGCTTTTGCAAACATTTGCATCTAATCAGAGAGCACGCTGGGAGCATTATACTTAGCCTCATATTGTTAAACTTTTCAAACGTTTGTACACTTTTTTTTTTTTTTTACTGGAACCACTGTGAGTAGTGCAGTGTGACTTTAAGACGTCTATTTACAGCGCTTACGCTAATAATGAAGGCTTTTCATTAAAAAAACACTGTTTGAACAGCATTAACATATGGACATACATATTACCTCAACTGCAGACATTTCCCTTCTATGTAAACTGGCAGCCAAGAGGTTTGTGCTGCAGGGGGTTGGGTCTACTTTCCTCAAGGACAAAATAATATACATGAAAACTTGCTTCCCTTGACCCCAAACAATATGTCCTGGGTGTCGGGCGATAGGAATTCCACATCCCTGTTTCCTCAGGTTGCCTGACCAACCCTCTTTGTTTAAGTCTCCCATAGTTGGAAAACTTCTTAAGGGCCTTACCCATCTCTTTCCTCCTTCCCCGTTCATAATGCCCCAATGGGATTTGAACGTAGTACTTACTTTTCTGATGTGCACTCCTTTTGAGCCACTGCGCAACTACCCACTTCACCTGCTTATTCTGAAAACAGCCTTCCTTGTAGCTGTCACATCTGCCCGCAGACTGAGGGAGCTGCAGGCTCTTTATCAAAGCCACCTTTCTTCTCCATCCACCCTGACAAGTTGATGCTTCGTAGCATGGCTTCCTTTCTACCTAAAGTGGTCACGCCCTTTGACGTAGGCCAGTCCATTACTTCGCCTACATTTTATGTGCCCCCACATCTTTCTAAGGAAGAGGAGAGACTCCACCGCCTGGACCCAAAAAGAGCGTTGGTGTTCTATCTTGATCGTACCTTAGAGTTCCGGGTGGATGATCAGCTCTTTGAGGGTTAAGTGGATGCAAGGAAAAATCGGGAAGTGCAGAAGAGAATCATCTCCAGATGGATCATTCTCTGCATTAATATGTGCTACGCATTGACTAAAAAGCAACCCCCACAGGGTTTGTGGGCTCACTCTGCCAGAGCAACAGCTGCCACTATTGGGTTAGCACGTGGAGTTCCAGTCCTGGACACCTGCCAGACAACAAAGTGGGCGTCCTTGCACATGTTTACCAAACACTACTGCCTGGACGCTCAGGTCCAAAGGGAGGATACTTTGCCTGTTCGGTCCTGCTGGACTTCCTAGTATGATCTTGGTTTGAAGCCCCTCTGCCGGGGATGGTATTGCTTGGGTATCTATTCTAAGGTAAAGAATCTGCAACTAGAAGTCTCTATCAGATGAACAAGTTACTTACCTTTGGTAACTAATTATCTGGTAGAGACATATTCTAGTTGCAGATTCCTTACTGAGCCACCAATCCTCTCTTTAGAAAGCTGGCTCTGTATATATATTACACCAAACTAAGGTATAGTGACCACTGAGTCCAGTGGATCCCCAAAGGCTTTACAGCGGCTAAAGAAGATAATACTAATGATCTCTTTTGTTATAGTGTTTGGCTTATCATAGGGTAGTTCAAAGCATTTGTTGTGCACACAGGCAAGAAATTAGGCACACGCTCTACAAGTAACTCAAGACCAGTGTTTTATGTATCAAAAATACACTTTACTTTATTTCTTGAACCAAAAATAATCTTTGTTGCAGGTAAGTACAGTTTCAAGAATGTATCACTTTCAAGTATCAAATGCACTTTGTTTAGAATTCACAGGTAAAACAGTTTATAGGTAAGTAATACTTTTTAATTTTAAAGTTGGACACTTTGTACAATCTCTCATAGAAAGCAATGCAGCCCTAGGGGAGGAAAAGTAACAACACAATTTGCATGTAAGTAGTCAATTTACGATCCCAGTCTTTGGGTGTTAGGATGTCCACAGGGCAAGGTTTACGAAGACACCAAGGATGTACCACCACCAGCACGGGGCCTGACTGGTGCAGAGGTCAAAGCTGGTGTCAGACACCCAATGGAATTCTATTGAGACTTAAGGACACTTAGAAAGAAAGAAGCTTGCAGGTAAGTATCAGTGACTTCAGGGCACAGACCTGGGGGGTTTAGATCAGCACACACCCTTAGCAGCACAGGGCTGGCCAGGTGCAGGGTGCAAACACTGCGTCGGGTGCCCAATGCTTTTCAGTGAAGGAACCCCAGGATTACAGGATTACACAAAGATGGTACAGGCATGGTCCAGGGAGTCGACTGAAGAAACCCAACTGCTGGACAGGTAAGTAGAGATCCCACTGAATATTGCTAGGCCATTGGTTGGGTTCCTCAAGGCCAGGGGTTTGCGGGTGCAGGGGTGCCTTTAGGCATCGGGAAATCTTCACTGGATCTGTTCGCAGTCAGCGAGTTCCTCTGGATTTAGGCTGCAGGTATTGTCGTGTCAGGCGGGGTCAACCTGGGCTGGACTCAAGGTTGGAATCACCTGGGGACCTTTTCTGGACCAGTGGGCCACCTGGACATAGGCGGTGGCATCTGGTGTCGAGTAAGCAGGACTTGCGTAACTGGGGCGGTTCTGGATTCCTTCTTTGAGGTTTCTTTGTGGACAGGGCCGCTGTCCTCAGGAGATCTTGGTCCTTGGTTAGGCAAGCAGTCCTCTGGGGGTTTGTATAGGTCACGGGTCCTTCAGGACAAGTCGTCTTCTTGTAGCAGGAGTCTTGAAGCTGCAGACTGGCTAGTGGGGCTGGGCCCTAGTCAGTCGTCATCTGGAGTTTTCTCTGCTGGTGCGGCTCTTGAGTCCTTCTTCTTTTTAGGTTGCCAGGAATCTGAAGAGGGAGGTTCAAAATAGCCCCTAAATACTAGATTTAGGGGCATTACAGGGGTCAGAGGGAAGTAGCCATTGGCTACTGTTGTTGAGGGTGGCTACACCCTTCCTATGCCCACTCCCTTTGGAGAGGGGGGTGCATTCCTATCCCTATTGGCTATCCTCCTCCAAAATAAGATGGAGGATTCTGCAAGGGGGTGGGAGTTCACCTCAGCTCTGGGCACCCTAGGGGTGGTCCCAGGTGAGGTGGTCACTCCTCCTTGTGTTTACTAATGTTCCTGCCACACATGCCGCCAAAAGTGAGGCTTGGTCTTTGGAGACAGGCATCTCCATTAGCTGGAGTGCCCTGGGGCAGTGTAACAAAGGGCAGGAGCCTTTGAGTCTCACCACCAAGTGTTGCACTTCCTGCAGGGAGGGGAGGGGTGAAGCACCTCCAACTAGAGCAGAGTTTATCCCCGACCCAGGGAGCACAAAGACACTCACCCAATGGGGTAAGAAATTTGTCTGTTAGTGGCAGGCTGGTACAGACCAGTCAGCCTTACACTAGAGGTTTTGGTCAAATACAAGGGGCATTTCTAAGATGCCTTCTGTGTGCATTTTTCAATAAATCCAACACTGGCATCAGTGTGAGTTTGAGCTGAGATGTTTGATACCAAACTTCCCAGTCTTCAATTAAGCCATCTTGGAGTGGTGGAGTTGGTAATGACAGACTCCCAGCCCATGTACTCAATATGGCCACACTGCACTTACAATGTCTAAGAAAGGACCTAGACACTGTAGGGGCATATTGCTCATTCAGCTATGCCCTCACCTGTGGTATAGTGTAACCTACCATAGGGCTGTAAGGTCTTCTAGAGGGGTGACTTAACTGTGCCACAGGCAGTGGTTTGTGGGCATGGCACCCAGAGAGGAATGCCATGTCAACTTTACCTTTTTCTACCTACCAACACACACAATCTGCAATGGCAGTGTGCATGTGTTTTTAGTGATGGGTCCCTTAGGGAGGCACAATTCATGCTGCAGCCCTTGGAGACCCTCCCTGCCACATGGTCCTTGGTACCACTGGTACCTTTTACAAGGGACATAGCTTGTGCCAGGGGTGTGCTAATTGTGGAAGCAATGGTACAGTTTAGGGAAAGAACACAGGTGCTGTGGCCTGATTAGCAGGATCCCAGCACACTCAGTCAAGTTAGCATCAATATCAGGCAAAATGTAGGGGGTAACCAATCCAAAAGTGGCACTTTCCTACACTTCCTACTCCGCAAACTGATTTCTTGGGTCAGGAACTTACTTTCAGGGCACTAGTTCTGGCACACCAGGTTCAGTGTTATTCATGACTCCACGCTTCTGGCGTGGAAAATCATAAAAAAAGAAACCAACATCAGCGTGCCGGGGTGGTGCCTATATATGACCCGCAATGACATGTCCGGTGACCGCAATGCCTATGACGAACTCTGAGTCGGGGGATGCCACCTGACAGCATGTAGGGTTACTGCTTGAAGAAAAATCCCTGTAACTAGACTGATGCCTGTCTGAAATTCTAAGGCAAGGAATCTGCAACTAGAATATGTCTCTACTAGATCATTGGTTACGGAAGGGTAAGTAACTTGTTCTTTTCCTGCTAAGAGGCTGTCACTGCCATGGAAGGAGCCAATTTTAGGGAGATGCTCATGATTGGCATTCCAGTATGTGGGTAGCAGGTGGTGGAATTCCAGACAGCATACATGGAATGTAGGAATGTACCCCAAAAGTGGAGGTATTGTCCAGCGCTTATGTTCGAGACTGGGTGACTGAAGTAACAATTTTACGAAAGTCACGTATACTAATGCCAATTTAACACTGGGATTTATATAATGATTTGAGGATCTCTTGTTGGCAATGTGAACGATTACACAGAAAAAAATGCTGTAAAGGATGAGTTGTTTGAAGAAAAAGTAATAATAATTCAAAAGAGAATGAACAATAGACTGTGTTTACTTCGATATTGACTGAGATATTGCTGATTAATTAGATAGATGTATTTATTACTTAAAGAGCCTAACTTATATCATGTTTGTATTGTATTTTTCCCCACTGTGAATGTCCTTTATGTTTCTTTTGTTTTTTTGTCTGAAATGCTAATAAACCCATTGGTTTCAAGACCCTGCATTCTACCTTGCAGCAAGCATTTAGCTACTTTTTGAAGAAAAGCAAATGGGAGATAAGCTAATTGATTTTAAAATATCTTTCTGGTTCATGTGTCTCTTTTTCCAAACTGAACAGATTCCCCATATAACCTATGAATTGTCATAAAAGTCTAAAGTCACTCACTAAAATATATTGCAGGAACTACATCTGATACATTCTGCAATGATACATTTCCAGTTAGTTATGTCTTTCTGCTTTGTCTAAAGGTATAAACTGTTGCATTGATAAATTATCTAACTCTTATTTCTGCATATTTTATTGTAATTAGATGAAATGGAAAATTATTTTGAAGAAAATCATTAAGATGAAGATTGACATGGAATAATGTCCTTTTTGCGAATGAATAAAGACATTTGGGACCATATATTTGATTTTCGTCATTGTAGGGCATGGAATGGTATTAAGTACAGAAGTTAGATTTAGAATTAAGTTGTGTTTATTTGAAAGGTAATGGTTAAGATTTTGTTGGACTTTAAGGTTCAAGTTTTGTTGACCAGTTAGGGTTCTGTTGAAGTGCAGGTTTAAGGTGTTACCTAAACACTGGGATTTAAGGTAGAGTTATGATTAGGCATGGGTTCTTGCTAAGGGGTCTGGTTAGTTTGAAGCTTAGAGTTTGTTTTTAGGTTTATAGGGGTGTGGATCAAGTTGTGGTCAGGGTTTTCTCCATTCTGATATGGTTTTTAACTGTGTCTTCATGATAGTTTAGGTAAAGTAAAACATCCTTTTTCCTTATAATGGTTTCTTCAAAATCATTACTTCATAGATGTTCTTCCTTTCTGCACTGCATGTTATTGCTTTGATTCAGTTTTATTTACCTGTGGAGAAGTGTGGCACAATGGTTAGAGCGGCAGACCCTGATGCAGAGATCTGGCCCGGGACCAGGGTTCAGTTCCTGCCTCGGCAGGTCTTGGGCTCAATTCCCTTGGACCAGATAATTCTTGCCTCGTGCCTAATCTAATTAATGGGTCCCACTCTGTAACTCTGGGCAATAGCTTGATTAATCTCAACAACGGCCCTGACAGCGCTTGGATGCCTGGCTTCACCCTGAGGGTTGCCCAGGAGTGGACGCCTCACAGGGAAAAGCCAGGAGGGGTTCTTCAGCGGTATGCGTACAGCGCCTTGAGACCATAACGGGTGAGTAGTGCGCTATACAAGTGCGAAGTTTCCGTTTTACACTTACCTGAAGGAGTTCTTGAAAATATCCTTTCATTTTTTTAATTTGGTTGAATCATCATTTATTTGAAAATGTCTTGCCTAGTTTTCTGTCAAATTACCAAAATGAGATTGAGTTATTTTCCCTTGAACTATTTTAATAGATTGATGCAAGTTGGTGAAGAATTTTGTGGCAGCAAATCAGAAGTCCTACAAGAATCCATCAGAAAGCAGAGTGTAAACTATTTTAAAAATTATCACAGGTAATATCATTGAATTGCTGAATACAGAATTAACCGTACACAAAGCAAAGATGTTGTTACAAAAATAAGAAGTGGCACAATCTGTGATTTATTTAAAGACTGTGATAACCAGTTCACAGACAAAATAACATTTTCTTCAAAGCCTTTCACTGAAAGCAATTTTTTTTTTTTTTTTTTTTAGCAATATATTTTTATTAGACTTTGTAATGCAACCCTAACAGTTATGATTTGGAACACATTGAAGCAATTACGGTGAAAATGCGTAATATTGGGTTACACCGTTGCCTTTCAATGCTTTAAATTTCCATGATGTTGTTTCAGCAATTCTTACCACATTTAATACTTAATCAGTGTGGGTGTTGGCAATTAAACATCACCAGAAGGACAGCATACACTTTGAAATATCAGCAATGTAACAATTGTGTTGGAAGTGAGAATCTCCTCATTCTATATGGTGTCAGACAAATGGTTCCTAGATTTTCTCTCAGTAGGGAGTGCACAAAACCACCTTCCAGGGCAGCCTAGTGTCTTGTGTGAGCAACAGTTTTTGTGTACGTTACATCCAATATTTCTATTGATTTACTAGTTTGTCATCTTGACTGATTGCTAACATATTGCTTGGTCAGATGTCAAGGCAACTGTGTAACAGTCTGAAATTCAATCTAGTGAAATCAGACTTGTCTGTGTTACAGGATTCTCCATTACCCCTAGAAGTGGTTTAGCTACAAGGTTGTTAAGGATGTTGTGTCCACCTTCATCTATGAGATTGGGTGGTACAAATCATATATATCCTTATCTTTACCTCTGTATGTATAAGGGTTATTGTGGCTGCTATCATATCATCACACCGTCTTCTTAAGTGTTATGAAGAGCCTTGATTTGATGTGACACTGCATGACTGTCATTTTTAAAATAAGTCCTCCGAGAAGCAATTTCAGCTGGGTTCTCCCAGTCTGAGGGTCAAAAAGTGCATCCCTAACATCTTCCAGCAATGGGGAGAGCCCTAGCTTGATCTTTCCCCACAGCAGAGAATTTGCAGTGTCCAAGCTTTGGCACATTGGAGTTCCCAAGACAGTTCTCACTCCAGGCCTTGAAAAATCATAAAAATGTTACTAGACCTGTAGGTCGAGTAGCTTGAATAATCTACTCGACCTAACTGTATGTACTTGACCATGAAACGGGTCTCAAATTGTGTGAACCTAGGCAAATATTGTATTTTACAGTCAGCTTTTTCTTCACTATGCCATATAAGTGCACCTTCAAATATGTGAGTTCAGCATTTCTGCTGTAAAAAGAAATCCTCTGTTGTTTGATTAAATACACTAAACATTTGCTCCGTGTGTAATAAATCTAGCACACATACACGGTACACATGATCCACGCATTACTTGCCTCTTAGTTTACTAATAGCTTTGCTATCAGGGCAGGAGTGTTTCTCAGTTTGTTTAAACACTCACTTTTAATAAATATATTACTAAAGCATGATGTGGTAGTGCACTGTCATTTACAGACAGTAAATTTCCAAGAAATATCCAAAAACCTTCCCACTAACTTGCAGATTTACTGATAAAACTATATAATGTATTAAAAATAATTTGTGAAAATTGGGTTTCAAAAAACATGTATCATTTGCGCATCACCATGTAAAGTGTTCTGACTTTTTTTCATCCTATTAAAATATTTTTGTCATCACACAGAAGTACAAAAATAGTTTTTCACAGCTACTGAAATACATTTGTACATGTTTGTAAAGCTGACTTAGTTATATAAATGTTGTGTGTTAGAAGAAGCTGATACCAAAAGACTTTCACTTCACATAGGTCAGACAGCTCCCCTTACAAAATCCTGGAACTCTGCAGTCACAAGGACAAGTATTTGCATTGCAAGAAGACAAACTGACTTTTGACCTCTGTCTCTGAACACAGAGCAAATGTGACAAGAATAAGATTTAATTGCATCTTAATTGCTAATTCGGTTTCTGACTGAACAGAACACCTGTTCTTTGTCCACTGGCCAGAAGTTGAGTGGAATCTAAAAATAGCTCGACCTCATAAAATAAAACTCAAACAGCTTTCGATGGATTGGAGTTCCGCACTCCTGTACCCCTTCCTGCCTCTGCATCTGCCTCTCTTCCCAAAGTTCTGAAGAAGATCAGGAACAATGGGCCCAAGTCATACTACTGACTATTAACTGGGCAAGGAGAGTGTGGTACCCTGACCTTCTGGCCATGAGTATATGCCTTCTGACCTGGCAGTCCCTTGGGAGGACCTCCTGTCGCAGCAGCAGGGCAAGGTCTTGCACCCGAGCCTGCACAACCTACACCTCCATGCATGGAGATTGAGCTGCAACACTTGATGGCTTTTGATCTTCCTCCTGAAGTTGTGGGTGTCATCTTGGCAGCCAGGCATCCCTCTACCAAAATGATTTATGCAGGACCTGGGAGAAGTGTGTTGTGTGTTCTTCCCACAATATCCCAAAACTACAGGCACAGTTGTCTGAAATGTTATTTTGTGTATCTGTAGCCCAGCAAGGCTTTGCAGTGATAACAGCTAAAGGTTATTTATTTGCCCATTTGGACATTTTATGTTTATCCTACCAGTTATCTGTATTTAAATCGCCTGTTGTGATGTATTTTTTGAAAGAGTTGACTCTGATGTTCCTACCAGCACCATTTGTGATGCCTCAGTGGGGCCTTAATTTTGTTCTCACTTTTCGCGTGTACCCCAATGCACCACTATTATCTAAGCCTATATTCCACATTGTGATAACATCAGCTTGTTGTTCAAATGAGTTACAAGCACTATCTGTCCAGCAACTGTATACTACATTATTGGTCAAGCTGGCAGAAATGCTGCTTATCTCCCAAAGGGTGTTATGCCTTTCCACATAGGGTAGTGTATTACTCTGCCAGCGTACATTGCCCTTGTCACTTGCCCACGGAATTAGAGAGGCTCTATTGACTAGACCCAAAGAGAGCTCTAAGCCTACAACAGTCTCACCAGAGAGCACCAGGTGGATGGTCAGCTTTTTGTGGGCTTCTTGTGCGCAATGAAAGGAAGGACTGTGAAGAAGCGTACCATCTCAAGGTGGATTGTCGTAGCCATCTAAATCTGTTACAGTTTGGCCCAAGAAACAGCCTCCGGAAGGCCTGTGTGCTCATTTCACCACTGTGAAGTATGGTACCATTGAACTGGAGCGTGGTTTGCCAGTCTTTGACATTTGCTGGGCTGCTATGTTGGTGTCGATTCACATGTTCAAAAACAACTGTTGCTTGGATAGCCAGGTCCGTTGGGAAGGACTTTTCGCCTGTTAAGTCCTGCAGGATTTACCGGTCTGAACCATTTCACAGACCTACCACCTGCAGAGGTACACCTTTGGTATTATTCACAATGTAAAGAATCTACAGTCAGAAGTATCCATCATAAATAAAAATTACTTACCTTCGGTAATGTTTTTTCTGATGGAATGACTATGGTAAGCACCTACTTGTTCAATATTTTCAGGCTCCACTTTGCCTTGTGCCAAGATACCGCTCCCCACACTGGACTGGCAAACAGAAACAGGAGTGCTTGGTTGTGAATTTCTGTTCCTGATGGGGGGTCTTCCACCAAAATTAGATTGTCTTGGAGATGTTAACTCTTGTTTCAATATCTCCTTGCTGCATGGACACCTCTCAACTTGCTGTTATTGTGGTTGATACAGCCGATGAGGGGATTGAACACTGTGGGTATTTTTATTTATTTATATTGTTGCTTGAAAATGTGTTCCCTTTCCTCCAGTCCAACAGCCTTTATTGTCTCTGCCTCATTTTTCAACTCAATCATTCTTTCTCTGTGTGCTGACCAACTAGCTTGATACCAGAGAAAGGTAGTTTGATAATTTCTTAATGTGCATCAGGATTTAGGGTGGTTAATCTTAACCAGAATGATCTGCAGAGTGATACCTTATGGAAGCTAACCCTTCCCTATCAACAGCTGCGGTTATAACCTTGCAAGACATCAGGGAGTGTTTGTTGATTGTCCCTTTGAAAGATTGTTGCCTATGTTTTTGAAGGTCATCTATAAATGATCTCGTTATTTTCCAGATTTCCCTGTGGACAACCAAGGAGGACTGTATTATTCACTTTTTTTCAGTGCTGTAATTGCGGTGTTGCACATTTTCTTCTCTGTTGTATGTATCCTTTTGCTCTTTCTTTGGGGGAGGAGCAGTGGTCTCTGGTACCAATACATGACCCTTTCTGACTGAAGTGACAGTCACAGAGTCAGACGTGGGCTCAAATTTCAGGGGTTAAGGAAGCTCTTGGTATCCTGCTGTGAGGGTTTCTATTTAATTTGCAGTCTTGAAGTGACCGTTTTCACAGTGACCAGTGCTAGGAATTTATCTTAGGCAATTTCTAGAAGTCTGAGACCACATTTCTCAGAAGTATGAGGGGCCTTAGATGGGAAAGTTGGTATTTTCTCTAGTGGTGGTACAGAAGGAGAAACAGGTCTGCTACCCATCGATGATCCAGGTTTCTGTCTTGAGGCCATTTTGGATGTGTATTGATGGCTGAAATGTTGGAAATGTTTTTGTACATGATTGTTCAAATAAATCAAGATTGACCAACAACGTTTATAATGGGTTCTCTAATTGACTCACATAACCTGAGACTCCTGGCAGGCGGACATTTTGTGTCATCTTCAGAGAGTCTTAGTCTATTTTAGGAGTAGTTGTGAATGGAGATGATGAAAATCTAGGACTTAATGAAGCTGAGTCCAATCTTGGCGATTGAAAGGGCTGAATTGAATGAATGATAGAGTGACAGAAAAATGTGTGGTGTCCCTCGACATCGAGGGTTTTAGGTTCCACGCTGACTAATGCTTTTTTCGCCATTGATGAAGGCAGTTATGTCAATCTGTGCCTCTTTGACATCAACGGTGATGGAATTTTCATCGAAGCCATGACTTTAGACTTAAAGAATGTTGATGGTCTCATTGATCAGCGAAGCCTCAACAATGTTGAACCAACCATCAAATGGGAACATGTTGGTGCTGAGGTTTTCCACATCTTTAACACTGTAAAGGAGTGACGTCTAGAATGGTGGCGATGATAGTGCTTCTTGTGATGTTTTCACCTTCTCTCCTTAGTTCTTCCTCCTCGGAAGTCTTTTTGAAGTGTAAGCATTTGAAGGGGCAGAGGAGTTAACTGGATGAGTTCTCAGCCCTTTTCTTCCTCCTCTCTTCCTCCAACAACATGTCTTAAAGCTTCCCCTAAGCCTTAAGCCTTCTCTGTCTTTTTAGGTCCTTCTGTACATTTTTAGGATGAACCCAAATTCCTTAGTTCAATTGGAGGATGGTAAGCAATAACTCAAACTTTGTGTATGTCTGAGGCATCCTTTCTTCAGAAAATAAACCACTTTCCCAGGAATATACTTCAGAAACACGAATATGTGAAAACCGACAGGTGTTTTAGGATTCTTTTCTCAAGAGCCGGAAAAAAGAGCTCCCTAGAAAGGCTACTGCTAGTGAGGTGCATCATGGGTAGTGGAAGCTCCTGAACACTTAGACACAGCAGTGTTTTTTTTTTTTTGCTCCACAGTTTTATAGGGTAAGCCTATCGGGCTGCATTTTGTCCCCTAATGATAGACCGTCTTTGCATGTTTTTTTTATTTCAAATGCTGCACTGTAGTTGCAAATGGACTCTTGAGTGTTTTACAGCCTACATTTTGGAAACAAAACCTGCCCTTGGATAGAGTTTTGAAGGGTGCTTTACCTCAAATAAACATATTGATCTTGGCACTCTGTGCATACTCTTATGTGAACAAATATAGATTTGAATTATTCCGGTATCTACACACTCAGCGGGGAATTACTCTAACATTTGTTCTAAGATTCCTGTAATGCAGAACCAGGAGTACAAGTAACAATTTAGTTCGATGGCATCTGTCGCTGTAGATACACATGTTCTGCATAGCTCGCCATTTGGTGTTGGGTCGGAGTGTTACAAGTTGTTTTTCTTCGAAGAAGTCTTTCGAGTCACGGGACCGAGTGACTCCTCCTTCTGTCTCCATTGCGCATGGGCGTCGACTCCATCTTCGATTGTTTTCTTTCCGCCATCGGGTTCGGACGTGTTCCTGTCGCTCCGAGTTTCGGAACGGAAAGTTAGTAAATATCGGAAGATTTTCGTCGGTATTGTTGCGTTCGGGATCGGCGTAGTTAGATTCAACACCGCATCGAAGATCGACGCGCTCTGGTGACCTTCGGGGTAGTTTTCGATCCCCCGTCGGGGCCTGGTCGGCCCGACCGCGTGTCGAACAACGCCGATGGAACGGACCCCGTTCCGTTTTTGTCCCAAATGCCACAACAAATACCCGTATAAAGACCAACATTTGGTCTGTAACCTGTGCCTGTCACCTGAGCACAGTGAGGAGACTTGCGAGGCCTGTCGCGCGTTCCGGTCCCGAAAGACACTCCGTGACGGTCGAGCCAGGAGACTTCAGATGGCGTCCACACCGACAGCGCACCGAGAGTTCGAGGAACAAGAGGAAGAAGAAACCTTTTCGATCCACGAATCGGACTCCGAGGAATTCGACGATCAAAGAGCTGTGAGTAAGACGTCGAAAACAACACATAAGAAAAGTGACAAGGCCCAGGGGACGCCACTGCCACCAGGCCATGGCTCCACCCATAAATTCGGTGACCGACCATCGGCACCGAAAAAGGCCCAAACAGTGCCAAGATCGTCCGACCCCGGTCGAGACACCGGCACGCAGCCTTCTCGGGATCGAGAAAGTGCTGGGGAAAAGCAACGACACCGAGATAGCGGTGTAGAAACGGCTCGATGCCGAGACAGCGGCACCGACGAAGATCGACGCCGAGAGGTTTCGACTCCAAAAAAGAAAAAAGCCACCTCGAAGCCGAGAAAAGATACAGGCAGGGTTTTGGTGCCGAAACAACCCGTAACCGACCCAGGTCCAGGCTCTTATACAGAGGAGCAATCACTGTCCTCTCAGATGCGAAAGCAGAGGTTTGAGGAAGAGCTGCAATCCACCGAAGTGGACCATACGCAAAAACGTATTTTCATACAGCAGGGAACAGGAAAAATAAGCACCCTTCCCCCTATTAGGAGAAAAAGGAGACTGGAGTTTCAAACAGACCAGGCGCCACAAACAAAAATGGTGAAAAAGGTGACTCCGCCACCCTCTCCTCCACCTGTAATTAACGTCTCACCAACGCAAACTCCGTCACATTCCCCGGCTCACACCACCATGAGCCAAGGTGACCAGGATCAAGACGCTTGGGACTTATATGACGCCCCAGTGTCGGACAACAGTCCGGAGGCATATCCAACAAAGCCCTCACCACCAGAAGACAGCACAGCATATTCTCAAGTGGTGGCTAGAGCAGCACAATTCCACAACGTAAACCTCCACTCAGAACAAGTCGAGGATGACTTTTTATTCAACACCCTCTCCTCCACCCACAGCTCCTACCAAAGCCTGCCTATGCTGCCAGGTATGCTTCGGCACGCAAAGGAAATCTTCAAGGAGCCGGTCAAAAGTAGGGCAATAACACCAAGGGTGGAAAAGAAATATAAGGCACCTCCTACAGACCCTGTTTTCATCACCACACAGCTGCCACCAGATTCCGTCGTAGTAGGAGCAGCTCGGAAAAGAGCCAACTCCCACACATCTGGGGATGCACCACCCCCAGATAAAGAGAGCCGCAAGTTCGATGCAGCTGGGAAAAGAGTCGCAGTACAAGCTGCAAACCAGTGGCGCATCGCTAACTCTCAAGCACTACTTGCGCGCTATGACAGAGCCCATTGGGAGGAGATGCAACACCTCATCGAGCATCTACCCAAGGAACTACAAAAAAGGGCAAAGCAGGTGGTTGAGGAAGGACAGAACATATCAAATAACCAGATACGATCTTCTATGGACGCAGCAGACACAGCTGCAAGAACAATTAATACATCTGTGACCATTAGAAGGCACGCATGGCTAAGAACGTCTGGGTTCAAACCAGAGATACAGCAGGCAGTGCTCAATATGCCATTCAACGAAAAACAACTGTTCGGACCAGAAGTGGACACGGCAATCGAAAAACTTAAAAAAGACACTGACACTGCTAAAGCCATGGGCGCACTCTACTCCCCGCAGAGCAGAGGAACCTACAGCACCTTCCGCAAGACACCCTTTAGAGGGGGGTTTCGGGGTCAGGCCACACAAGCCAGCACTTCGCAGGCAACACTGTCCAGCTACCAGGGACAGTACAGGGGAGGCTTTCGGGGCCAATACAGAGGAGGGCAATTCCCTAGGAATAGAGGAAAATTTCAAAGCCCCAAAATCCCTACAACCAAGCAGTGACTCAGATGTCACTCACCCCCTCCACACAACACCAGTGGGGGGAAGAATAGGTCATTATTACAAAGCATGGGAGGAAATAACTACAGACACTTGGGTCTTAGCAATTATCCAACATGGTTATTGCATAGAATTCCTACAATTCCCTCCAAACATACCACCAAAAGCACAGAATTTATCAAAACAACATTCCGAACTTCTGGAAATAGAAGTTCAAGCACTATTGCAAAAGAATGCAATCGAATTAGTACCAAACACACAAACAAACACAGGAGTCTATTCACTGTACTTCTTAATACCAAAAAAGGACAAAACACTGAGACCAATCCTAGACCTCAGAATACTAAACACCTACATCAATTCAGACCACTTTCACATGGTCACGCTACAAGAGGTGTTACCATTGCTAAAACTACAGGACTACATGACAACCTTAGACCTCAAAGACGCGTATTTCCATATACCAATACATGAATCTCACAGAAAATACCTACGGTTCGTATTCAAAGGAATACATTACCAATTCAAAGTATTGCCTTTTGGTTTAACAACCGCACCAAGAGTCTTTACAAAATGTCTAGCAGTAGTGGCTGCACACATCAGAAGGCAGCAAATACATGTATTCCCGTATCTAGACGACTGGCTAATCAAAACCAATTCACTAACAAAGTGCTTACAACACACAAATCAAATCATACAAACCCTCTACAAACTAGGTTTCACCTTCAACTTTGCAAAATCCAACATTTTGCCGTGCAAAGTACAACAATACCTGGGAGCCATAATAGACACAACAAAAGGAGTAGCCACTCCAAGTCCACAAAGAATTCAAAATTTCAACAAGATAATAAAACGCATGTATCCAACACAAACAATACAAGCAAAGATGATATTACAACTCCTAGGCATGATGTCTTCATGCATAGCCATTGTCCCGAACGCAAGACTACACATGAGGCCCTTACAACAGTGCCTAGCATCACAATGGTCACAAGCACAGGGTCACCTTCTAGATCTGGTGTTGATAGACCGCCAAACCTACCTCTCGCTTCTATGGTGGAACAGTATAAATTTAAACAAAGGGCGGCCATTCCAAGACCCAGTGCCACAATACGTAATAACAACAGATGCTTCCATGACAGGGTGGGGAGCACACCTCGATCAACACAGCATACAAGGACAATGGAACGTACATCAAACAAAACTGCATATAAATCGCCTAGAAATGCTAGCAGTTTTTCAAGCATTAAGGGCTTTCCAACCAATTATAACTCACAAATACATTCTTGTCAAAACAGACAACATGACAACAATGTATTATCTAAACAAACAGGGGGGGACACACTCAACGCAGTTGAGCCTTCTAGCACAGAAGATATGGCGATGGGCAATTCACAACCACATTCGCCTAATAGCGCAGTTTATTCCAGGGATCCAGAATCAACTTGCAGACAATCTCTCTCGAGATCACCAACAAGTCCACAAATGGGAAATTCACCCCCAAATTCTAAACACTTACTTCAGACTCTGGGGAACACCTCAAATAGACTTGTTTGCAACAAGAGAGAACACAAAATGCCAAAACTTCGCATCCAGATACCCACACAGGCAGTCCCAAGGCAATGCCCTATGGATGAACTGGTCAGGGATATTTGCCTACGCTTTTCCTCCTCTCCCTCTCCTTCCTTATCTGGTAAACAAATTGAGTCAAAACAAACTCAAACTCATTTTAATAGCACCAACTTGGGCAAGGCAACCCTGGTACACAACACTGCTAGACCTATCAGTAGTACCCCACATCAAATTGCCCAACAGGCCGGATCTGTTAACACAACACAACCAACAGATCAGACATCCAGATCCAGCATCGCTGAATCTAGCAATCTGGCTCCTGAAATCCTAGAATTCGGACACTTACAACTTACCCAAGAATGTATGGAAGTCATAAAGCAAGCCAGAAGGCCGTCCACTAGGCACTGCTATGCAAGTAAATGGAAGAGGTTTGTCTGCTACTGCCATCATAATCAGATCCAACCTTTACACGCAACTCCAAAGGATGTAGTGGGTTACTTGCTTCACTTACAAAAATCTAACCTAGCCTTCTCTTCCATTAAAATACACCTTGCGGCAATATCTGCATACCTGCAGACTACCTATTCAACTTCCCTATATAGGATACCAGTCATTAAAGCATTCATGGAAGGCCTTAAAAGAATTATACCACCAAGAACACCACCTGTTCCTTCATGGAACTTAAATGTTGTCTTAACAAGACTCATGGGTCCACCTTTTGAACCCATGCACTCTTGCGAAATACAGTTCCTAACCTGGAAGGTTGCATTTCTCATCGCCATTACATCTCTAAGAAGAGTAAGCGAAATTCAGGCGTTTACAATACAAGAACCTTTTATACAACTACACAAAAATAAAGTCGTCCTAAGGACTAATCCTAAATTTTTACCAAAGGTTATTTCACCGTTCCACCTAAATCAAACAGTGGAACTACCAGTGTTCTTCCCACAGCCAGATTCCGTAGCTGAGAGGGCACTACATACATTAGATGTAAAAAGAGCATTAATGTACTACATTGACAGAACGAAAAACATCAGAAAGACTAAACAACTATTTATTGCATTCCAAAAACCTCATGCAGGAAACCCAATATCAAAACAAGGTATAGCCAGATGGATAGTTAAATGCATCCAAATCTGCTACCTTAAAGCAAAACGACAACTGCCCATTACACCAAGGGCACACTCAACCAGAAAAAAAGGTGCTACCATGGCCTTTCTAGGAAACATCCCAATGCAAGAAATATGTAAGGCAGCCACATGGTCTACGCCACACACGTTCACCAAGCACTACTGTGTAGACGTGCTATCCGCACAGCAAGCCACAGTAGGTCAAGCCGTGTTAAGAACATTATTTCAAACCACTTCCATTCCTACAGGCTGAGCCACCGCTTTTGGGGAGATAACTGCTTACTAGTCTATGCAGAACATGTGTATCTACAGCGACAGATGCCATCGAACTGAAAATGTCACTTACCCAGTGTACATCTGTTCGTGGCATCAGTCGCTGGAGATTCACATGTGCCCACCCACCTCCCCGGGAGCCTGTAGCAGTTCGGAAGTTAGCTTCAACTTTGTACATTTGTATATATATTATTTTAACCTTAAATAGGTACATACTTAGTCACTCCATTGCATGGGCACTATTACTACAACACAACTCCTACCTCACCCTCTGCGGGGAAAACAATCGAAGATGGAGTCGACGCCCATGCGCAATGGAGACAGAAGGAGGAGTCACTCGGTCCCGTGACTCGAAAGACTTCTTCGAAGAAAAACAACTTGTAACACTCCGACCCAACACCAGATGGCGAGCTATGCAGAACATGTGAATCTCCAGCGACTGATGCCACGAACAGATGTACACTGGGTAAGTGACATTTTCATTTCTGTTTTGGTACCAGGTGCGGCCCGTCCTTTAGGGCGGAGGGGCCACGCCCCCCCACCTTTTGCCCTTCATGAAGAGTGTCTGTCAGGCTGAACAAAGGTCAGCCTGACAGATACTCTTCATTTTCAGCTCAGACAGCCAGGAGTGAGACATGCGCGATTTGCGCAGGCTCCTGGCTGCCTCAGCTGAACTTAAGGTGCCTCGAGGCCATCCCCTGGGTGACTAGGAAAGCGTCGCTCATTGACTTTGACCTGAGCGCTTCAGGTTTAAGCCCTGAAGCACCCAGGGTGAGTGTCAATCAGTGACACTTCGTCACAGAGTGGGGTGGGGTCAGCAGTCCCACTGACCCCATCCCACTCTGTGCCGAGGCTGGGACTGCTGCCTTCCATCATTGGCAGACCTAAGGTAAAGAATGAGTGTGTGTGTGTTGCCCGCCCCCCTCCCTCCTAAAGCGGCCGGCCACCACTGTTTGGTTGATGTTTCTCCTTGGAAGATGGAGGCTTGTGCATCGTTCCTGAGTAACTTCACTGAGGCTGCCACACCATCTCTGTATATGTAAGAGTTTGTAACAGTCAAACAAGGAAAAACAAAAGTGCAAGAACATTAACAGGTGAGTGCTAGAGAAGAACATGTAACATTTTGAGTGATCCAGCCTGAAATCCCTGATAAGTTTAATTTGTGTTTGTTTTCAGTAAAGTAACAGTTTTACCAATTATAACTTTAACGAGTTTGGACTTCTAAAAAACATTTTATGTTTAACTGTAAATTGTGGCAGGCACCTTTGTTGCCCACCATTTCAACCATTATCTAATGAATGTATTCAAATATTTTGACAAATCACAGAAAGTAAATATAGCTAGCCTTTTTTGCTTGAAGATTGCAAGCCATCATATATTAGTCATATTGGAATCATGAACTGATCAATGTAGTTTTAATGTGAACCAGAAAATAGTACCAACTGAACATTTTCAGCCATGCTGTTTGATTTGTGTTATTATGTTCTAGAAATCACCTTTCCTTTATTATTGTCACATACTTAATTTTCAGTCACTAAAACCTAATCAGGTGTGATATCTAGGAAATATATTGCTCCATCATCAGGTAATATTTTGAGCTGAAATAAATGCATGATGTAGAGAAGGAGGAAAAACCATTTGAAACAAAAGGAGAGTGTGTTATGTTTCCTGAATTTGTTGAATTTTAGGAACCAGATGTAGGTACTTGATTCTTGTATTAAATGTTGTTTGAACTGAGTTTCAATCAGATGTATGTATCTTTCAGAACCCGACTTGAAGAGCTCCGAATGTTCCTGGAAAATGAAACTTGGGAGCTTTGCCCAGTGAAATATAACTTCAGCATTTTGCAATTGCATGTAAGTTATTTGGGACACATCATGAAGGTGCTGTCAACCATAATATTTGTGCTCCTTGCCATGTTCTGTTAGAACTGTCTACTAAAGCAAAAAGAAGAGACAGTAAAAGGTGGGACTGGTGAACTGGTGACATACTCTAGGGACAGCATTCTCGCTACAACTTTAATAGTCCAATTACTGATGAACAGTTATTACTAAATCAGACCGTACAGTTAAGGTAGTGAAAACCTGCATAGCAGTAATGTCAAATCTACTTAAGTTTCTCGAAAGAGCGGATTTAATGGGGTTGGTGCTTCCCAACTAGGCAAGAAAGACCAGAATTAAAGAAACATGTACACACTCTAGCCTGTGCACCCGAAATAAAAAGACTGTCATTAGAGATGAATGTGCTGTTCTTTGTTGTTCAGGGAGAATAGTTTTCAGAGCCCCACTTAAAACTGACTAGAATGTATTTAATTGTATTTATTTATCATTAGTTCAGCGGATTCAACCAATTTGCAACATCTATCATGGTATTTTGAAGGCCATCCATGCAGATTGCTGATTGTGCGAATTTAAGGTTTTACAAAAAGAAAACCAATATATTGTATTTATTCTTGTAATTAATTGCATTTTCTGTGAAATACTTACACTTGCTAACAAGTCCATATAGTATTCAAGATCTGCTGCTTGGCTTACAAAGTAATTTACCTAAAGAATTACCTAACAGACTTGCATACTTACTCTAGAGAACAAAAAAGATTCAGAAGCAAAACCTAAACTCACTAGGAGTTTCTAAAATGTGAGTCCTTACTTAGACAAAATCAAACTTTCTCTGGGGCAGCAACACAGGCTGGAACTGTCTTCATGTAGATCTAAAAACAAAACCCACTCTTATTTGGAAGATCTCTAAAATTCTCCACTTTAGATTACACCTGAACTAGTTTGATACATAATTTGACAATCAACCATGATTCCCTAATTCCATCCTAATGTCTAACCTGTCACTCCATTTCTATGTTCCATCAATATTCTATCTTGTAGCTTAGCTATCATTGTATGTAAAGCGCACTAAACATTTGGTGTAGTCATCCTGTATAAAGTTGTTAAAAATATGTGAAGAAAAACAATATATGACTCAGTTTATATTTATTGTAAATCCTTTAGGATGATTCCATTGGAAATAAATGTTAAATTTACATTACAATTATAGAAAAAGATAAATCTAAACAAGATTCAGTAACTCAGACCTTCAGGAATCTTACATTAAAACAAGGCTTCAGCTTTAACGCATAAAAGCAGAGAATAGACTACTGTTAAAAACCAAGGATATTAGATATTAAGACTTCCAGTTCCTTTAATTTTGACATTGTTTCTTTTTGGCTTCACCTGGATGAGTAAGTGCCCTAGTCATTGATATTGCTAATGACAGCAGAGCTAGGTTAGTAATTTTAACTAGGCAGCAAATAAGCTGAGCATATGCTGCTTCAATACACTGTGACCTTGCCTGTTTTCTAGACTTTAAGCTCATTCATTGAAAAATAGGGCACAGCAAAATTTTCCAACCTTTAAGTTGCCATGTCAAGTGCAAATTTTATTTGTTTTTTATTCCGGTTTCTGTATAGTATCTACTTGAAAACCGTGCATCATTGTCCAATCCTTCCCTAAGCTCCACAGTAGGAAGAAGCAGAAAACTGAATTGCATGAAAGTTTTCTGTTGTCTTGTCTTAATATGTGTCTGTAGCTAATACTGCAGCTCTAATTTGGCTTATCAGTTTATCTGGATCTTTCTCTTTTATTCTTCATTAATCTTTGTATATTCCTCATGAAAGTCCCTAGGATAATTTTATCTTTTCCCTCTTTTTTATTTTTTTTAAATCAATATATCCACGTTAGTCAAATCTTCGACTATTTCAAATTGTGCTATGATTTTATTTCAGTTTTTTTAACTGTAGAGAAGTTTGATTTGAGGATGAAGTGTTAAATTAATACCAGATTGTACACATCCGTAATCCCTCATTAACACTTTGAAATCGACAGCAGTAGTTTACACATTGTATGTCGACAATGTGAATCATGTGCATCAGGTCAAACTCTAGTCTTATTTGTGCTACAGGGTTGAAATTGGGAAGCACAAAAATATGTCTAAATGTTTTGCTTATTATCATCTGTAATCCCTCAGTCAATATATTTTCAAAGGTAATGCCGCCTTAGTTTACCGTGGGAATGATTTTGGAGAAACAAGTTAATATTGAGTCAGCCTTGGAGCTTGACGTGTTAGTGTATAACCTCCTTAATTTGTGTTGTAAGAAAGTGGCTTTATGTTTCTTGATGTTTAAATAAGTTTTTATACATATCCTCTATCTTGCCACACACCCAAACTCTGGTAGGAATCTGCTGGATCCATAGTTGTTTTCTCCCATTTTCTAAGTATATTAATGGGTATTCTTTCCAAAGATGATTACTTTTGTTTTGCTACCGAGTTATTTATTTACCTGCACTCTTCTGTGATGATTATTGTGGTGAAATAACACAACTCTTTTCAGCTTCACAGAAGCCTTTCTCCACAGAGGGTCACCTATGTGCCTAGCATGTCTTGGGGAGAAATTCAAGCAGTGCTTTGGACATTGGGTATAGGAGACAAGCCATTTCCGGTGGCTGAGTAGATACCGTTAGGTTAAGTAACTTATGTTGATAATTTGTGGTACAGTTCTGCATCAGTAGTGTGTGTATGTAAACACTATAGCATCCTAATAATAGTGGTTCGTACTGCAAGCTCATTTAGTATTTCAATCAGACCCTCTGCCATCGCTAGACTGTGATTACAGCAAATGAAGCACATTTCTTGTTGGAAGTCATCTGCACCTTTTCCTGCTCTAAGTATTGAATTATACATCGCCTTGTTGAGTTCAACAAACACCTCTCCTGGTGAAAGATAACATTTCAATCCCATTGCCTATTACAGTCATTGAAAATAATCACTATCTGCTGTCTTCAAGATTCAACATTTTACCCACTGTAATACATCCTCTTATTTTCCCTGTGTGTTCTTTGACTTTTGGTTCTGGGTTTATAACCTCTGTGTTGGAAAGAATATGCTAGCAACTTCCTCTGAAGAACTGTGGTAGCCACTGTGACCTGCTTAAGCAGATGTGCTTATGCAGGTGTCCCTCTCTACCACTCTTAGAGTTATCTGTTGAGCTATGTCTGGGCATTTCCCATCCACAGCTTACCACTATTTTGTTAGCTGATGTAGGTTGTAGGTGTACATTTCAGCGTTACCTCCACTTAGCTCAACACATAAAGGAAAGGACCTCCTGCCAGTAGCATGTAAGACTAGAGCCCACATAGTTACCCTGTACCTTGAGCAATCCCTAGCAAATTTATATCACCATTCAAATTTGTGTATGTGCAGGTTTGGGGTCAAGGATGCCTGGCCTTTGGCGCAATTGTTAAAGAAACTCTAAACAGTTTTGAAGTTCACTCTCCAACTGGAAGCATATCTTATTCTTGGAAACATTAACATACTTATTTCTAGCACAGCATGTTTCAGTGGGGGGAGGTTGAGAATCAATACAGACATGTTTTCAGTTGCCCTTATATCTAATTCCTTTCATATTTTGGGCTGTAATGAGAAGCCAAACTTTATCTCTGCTTTGCACTATACAAATCAAGATAGTCACCCCTGTCCACCACACTCAATCCAATTCACCCACTCAGGCCAATCCACCCCACTTAATCCAATCCACCTCACTTCACTCCACCACAATCCAATACTCCTCAATCAGTCCACCCCACTCCACTCCAATCCATCCATTCCACTGCACTTCAATCCATCCCACCGCACTCCAATCCCACCTCCATGCAATCCACTCCAGTCCAACCCACTCCAGTCCACCCCACCCCACTCCACCCACTCAATCCAATCTACCACACTCTTCTACTGTCCACTCACTCTATCCCAGTCCAATACATCCCACCCTTCCCAGTTCAGTCCGCCCCACTCCAATCAATCCAGCCCACCCCACTCCAATCCAATCCACCCACTCCAATGCAATGCACACACTTCAGTCCAGTACACCCCACTCCAATCTTATCCCCCAGCCCACTCCATTCAATCCACCCTACTCAAAAACAATACATCCCATCCCAAACCAATCCACCCCTTTCCTATCACTCCAATCCAAGCTACCCATCTAATCCAATATAATCCACCCCACTCTACTCCACCCCAATGCCATCCAACTTACCCCATTTCAATCCACTTCCCTCCACTCCACCCACACTACCCCACTCTACTGTAATCCAGTCCATCCCATCCTACTCCAATCCACCCCAACCCACTCCAATCCACCCCAACCCACTCCATCCTATTCCACCCAACTTTACTCCACTCTGAGACACTCTGCCACTGACACCGCTTCTCCGCTCTACTGAACTCTGACACACTAATCCTCTTACTGCACTCTACGACATTCAAACAAATCCACACTATGACACTCTTCTCCCCCACTCCACTCTGACACTCCTTGCCACTAACTTTTAGCCACACCGAACAGGAGCCACTCTGGTGTACAACATGGCAAAACACATTGCCAATAGCTCTTGTATAGGTGAGACCTATTGACTTTGCCAGTGCTTGTTTGTTTTTCTGTCACTGTGTATGTGTTCTAGTAGGGACATTACTTGCTTCATTATTCTCTCACGCCCAGTTAGTTCAGTTATTCAGTTGGTAACCTTAATCCAATATTCTCCGATGGTTGGGCATTCCTACACCATATTGTTGAAAACATGCTTCCTCAAAGTTGTGCATGGTGGATGTTCGGGATGCTCTTTGATGTATCATATCTATTTGTTCAGTTGTCAGGTATGTCCGCGGCGGTCATTCTGACTTTCCTGCTGGGCCGGCGGGCGATCTCCAAAAGATCGCCCGCCGGCCCAGCGGGAAAGCCCCTGCAAAGAGGAAGCCGGCTCCGAATGGAGCCGGCGGATTTGCAGGGGTGCGACGGGTGCAGTGGCACCCGTCGTGATTTTCAGTGTCTGAAAATCCTTTTGGGGCCCTGTTAGGGGGCCCCTTCACTGCCCTTTACCGCCCTTTACCGCCGCGGTCAGAATGGCCCAGGAAGCACCGCCAGCCTGTTGGCGGTGCTTCCGCGGTCGTTGGCCCTGGCGGTCGGTGACCGCCTGGGTCAGAATGACCCTCATAATCTTAAATCTAAACAAATCTATTTTACAGCTATAAAATGCTATCAGGAAGCAGTCAAAAAGGCAGTTATGAATCGCTATGTTTCCAGAATTTACTGGTGCCAAAATGTGGGCCAGGAGATTTTCTGTATTGGGCAAGCGCTAACCAACTCAGAAGGTAAGAACCTAATCCGAATATATCAGAGGAGGAACTCAACCTGCTGGGCTGGCTACTTTGTTAAAAAATAAAAATAAAAATAAAGTGATGAACATACCAACTTCGCACAAGAACAGTTGTTGACAACTATGCCCACACAGACTAGCTCATTCTGTCAGGGTACGCACACCAGAACCAGGCTGTTTGCTATCAACCCAGTCACTCTCAAAACATTTGAAAAACCACTCTTCCTAGTATCAATTTTGGATCTCCGACTCTCCATCACCCCCAAAGAATAGTAAAAATGGCAGGATCACTACTATTTCCTATCTTTTCTGGCCCTCACAATCTTTCTATTCATACTGTGACGGTACCCCCAAATGGAAGCTAACAACCATTTTTCCTTCATTGAAAAAAGTCAGTGGATCATAATCTGCCTGAAAACTACCGGCCTGTTTCACTTTTGCTATTAATAGCAAAAGTACTTGAAAAAGTAATTAATACTCTGGGACTGCTCAGAATGACATCACATATTTCAAACCCTACCCACAGGTTTTCAGCCCTCCCATAACACAGAGACTGCTCTTCTGGCTGTCACTGAAGTACTTTATCAGATGTTGGACAAGGGAGGCTCTGCTGCACTGACACTTTTAGAGCTGAGTGCAGCCTTGGTTACAGTCTCACACAAAATACTAGTCACGAAGTTGAGACAGTTTGGACTTCCCGTCAAACAACTTATTTGGTGCATGTGCAAACCGCCACTTAATGCTAGCTTGCATTCAGCCTGCATCCTCTGGTGGATATTTTAGAATCTCTTTGGTTCCCACTGCTTATGCAGGTAAAACCCAATTGAGCCTACCCCTTACATCTGCTGAGGATGGAGGGCCTGCCAGATCTGATAGAGATATCTAGTTTTAGATGATTTACCTTGGAATTTTCCCCAGGCATCAGTCTGGATCTTGAGATTTTTCTTGAGCAGTGCCCCTGCCACCTTTGGGTGGCATCGATCAGCTTCACGTCTGTTAGCATTGTCTGCGCTGGATATGATGGTGCGGGTCCCATATAGGTGCCTCCCCGGTGCGCTCAGGTCAGTTGTTTTCTTTGTGTCAACCAGCGCTGATCCGAAGAGAGCTACCCTTCTATCATTTTTTAACTGGTCATTATTTTTACTTTTTGTTGAAGTTTTTTCAAGTTTCTAACTTCTGGTGCGTGGAGGGATGTCATCTAGTAAGACTGTGTTTAGCCCTGCTGATCCTGTCATTGGGCGATGTCAGTGACAGATCCGCACCTCATGTGCCTTTCGTGTTTGGAGCTCAACCACGACCCAAAGTTGTGCTCTGAGTGTCTAGCCATGCATCCGAAGACTTTGAGGAAGCAGTTCCTGAAGCTGATGGTGACCTGATGCTCGACTCCACACAAGTTGTGGGTCCGGTTGACATGAAGGTCCCAGGAGTGGTTGCGGAGCCCTCCTTCCTAGTCCGCCCACTCCAACTCCTCTGTACAATCAGGTAAGTCGAGGCACAAGAAGAAGTCGAAGAAAGCGAAACATTCTTTCACTTCACCTCGTATGTCGGCCGTTGAGATGAGGAAGCAGGAGCGTCATCGTTCAAGGCCTCCCTCTGCAGAACATGCGTGTGGGTTGACTCTGTGCCTCCCAACGTTTCCTGGAGCTGGAGCACCCTCTACCCAAATAAGAGTTCTGGGAGTTCATGCGCCTCATTTTTAGGCAGTCCGACACTGCTGGCGCACCTTTGTGCCCTTCGGAGTCAGAAGCGGCCCTTTCAGATTCCGCTTCAGCCTGGGCTCCGAGGGGCACCCATTGATTCACGATTGGATCCGGGAAGGCGTTGGTCATACCCCTCAACTTTCCCCAACACCGTTCCCAACACCAGTGCTCCCAGTGCCACCCGCGTCCCCGTGCTGCACCATCCCCATCCTCATTGGCTACTCTGACATGGAGCCAGATGGGATTTGTAAGAGACCGACTAGGGTGACAACAGGAACCGTGCGTCCTATGTCACATCCTGAGTCTTTTCCCTATGGGCTAGGTTACAGTGAGGAATGGGAGGGGTCACTGGACCCTTTAGAAAACCACTTCCAAGATCCTATTGACTGGCGTATGGACTTGGGTGAAGCCAGTGGACTGGATTCCTCCCCAGATACTGGTATCATTTCTTCCCCTAACATGGCTGCGGAGGAGGGAGCTTTCCTACTCCATGGTGGTGCAAAGAGCAGCTGAGGTTCTAAACCTTGAGTTGCCTATGGTGGCAGTCAGGGCTATCCTCCTGATAGAGGTGCTTCAACCTGGAGCTTCATCCTCCAAAGCATTGTTCCCCTTCAGTGAATCCCTTACAAATGTCCCACTGGTACATGGTGCATACCCAGCACAATGGCTCCTGTGAACTGGACAATGGCCTGCTGCCATCTCCCTGCCTCGAGCAACCCAAGTTTCCTTACGCAACACTGCACCCCTAAGAGCTCTATTATCCAAGCCTCCACCTCACATGGCGCATTCCCTTCCCCACTCCTGGATAGGGAAGCCAAGAGGCTCGATGCACTTGGGATGAAGATTTTTTTCTTCCGACAGCCTGCCATTGTGGTCCATGAACACCGTATGCCTTTTGTGCTGTTAGTTCCATACGCTATGAGATATGGTTGTGCAAGTGCTGCCGCAGGTCTAGAAGGAGGCCCAGGCCGTATTCTCTCAAGCAGTTGAGGATGAGAGAGAGACTTCAAAGTTCACAATCTGATGTGGACTGGACATGACCGACTCACTGGGCAGAGCAAATTCATCGGCAATGACCCTTAGTAGCTACGCCTGGTTGAGGACATATGGATTTTTGGGGGTTGTCCAAGCCAATCTTCTGTATATGCCCTCTGATGGCACCCATCTCTTAAGAGAAAAGACTCAAGGCTTGAGCGCTTTAAGGATTTTTGGGCTATGGCCAGGTCTTGGGCCTCCAGGTTTCCCCTCGTGCCCCTCAGTATGCTTTTCACCCCTTTAGGGAGCCAGCGGTCCACTGAGTTCCCCCCACCTGCAGCTGTCTCCAAACCTTCCTAGTCTGACTCATCACCACCAGGGACCAGTCGGAGGCAAGATCTGCAATCACCTGCTCCGCTGGCAGTCCATCACGTTAGATAGGTGGGTTTTGCATATAGTGCAAAGGTGCTGCTCCCTCCCCTTCGAGACTGCTCCTCCATCTTTGCCACCATCCTAGGGTCAGATGAGGAAGGATCACTTGGCATTTCGTTGTGAGGAAGTTATGGCCCTCTTGGCCAAGGCAGCCATAGAGAGGGTTCATGTGTCAGAAATAGGTTGTGGTTGTTATTCCCATTACTTTATGGGGCCCATTAAAGGCAAGGGCCTCTGGCCCTATCCTAGACCATCAGTCCCTCAGTCTCTTACTCAGGAAGGAGAAGTTGAAAATGCTCAGGTTCGATCTGCCCTGGGTCCAGGAGACTAGATGGTAGCATTGGACTTGCAGGATGCTTAATTCTATATTGCTGTCCTGTTTGCCTACGGATGTTACTTACAGTTCACGGTGGGCCACAAGCACTTTCAGTTCACTGTGCTCCCCTTTGGCCTTACCAATGCCCCTTGGGTGTTCACTAAGTGATGGCAGTGATCACAGCTGATTTGCGCAGATCAGGGGTTTCAGTCTTCCCCCTATCTCAACAACTGGCTATTGAAGTCGGGCTCGCCCCAGACTGTTGTCGCCCACCTCCAGATCACATTGGTCCTCCTTCATTCGCTGGGGTTCACTGTGAATGTGCCGAAGTCACACCTGACTTCCTCTCAGACTCTCCCTTTCATTGGAGATGTTCTGGACACAGTGTAGTTTCAGTAATCTCTCCGACTAGGTTCAGATCTTGGAGTGAGCTACGCAAGATCTGCAGTCGTGATTAACAAACCACAATTGGGTCAGAGGCAGAACCCTCTCCCTTCCCCAACCAGATCTGACATAAGAGACAGATGTGTCACTCCTGGGCTGGTTCGGCCATCTGGGAGAGGTGCAGTTAAGAGGCATGTGGTCACTGGCAGAGTCTGGACTCCACATCAACCTTTAGAAGCTCCTTGTGATCCGGCTAGCATTGAAGTCATTTCTTCCCTCTTTTGAGGGGGAAGATGGTGCAGGTGTTTACGGACAACACCACTGCCATGTGTTACTGCAACATGCAGGGCGGGGTGGGGTCTTGGACTCTGCGCCTCTGGACAAGGCTAGAACAGCAGGGCATACCCCTGGTGGTTCAACATCTGGCGGGCTCTCTAAGCTCCAGAGCAGACGATCTCAGCCAAAAATGTATACCAGATCATGAATGGCATCTCCAACCGGAGGTGGCTCAAGGTCTTTTTCAGCAGTGGAGACAGCCTTGGTTAGGTCTGTTTGCCTCCGCAGAGCAGTGCAGTGTCAGCTGTTTTGCGGGTCGGAGTTTCCAAGCCGGCATTTGCACAGAGATGCTTTTAGTCTTAAGTGGAACTCAAACCTCCTGTATGCCTTTCTGCCCTTACCACTTCCTCCCAGAGTTCTCAGAAAGGTCAAGAACGACCAGGCCCAAGTAATCCTTGTAACTCTGTACTGGGCATGGATAGTCTGGTATCCCGAGACTGTTGAGCATGTCCATCGATCCTCCGATCAGACTGCCCCTTCAGGAGGATGTTCTGTCGCAGCAACAGGGAAAGGTTCTGCATCTAGACCTGTTCACTCTCCACTTTAATGCGAGTAAACTGAGCAATGACAGTTGACAGCTTTTGACCTCCCGCCCTAAGTCTGTAATGTAATCTTGGCGGCCAGGGTTACCTCCACCAAAACCATATACGCCTGTTGTTGGAAGAAATTTGTGGCATGGTTCATAGACAAGTCTGTTGGCTCCCTTTCTGCCCTTCTCTCTGAGGTCCTATTGTTTGTCATTTCTCTGATCCAGCAGAGACAATACCTTCTCCCCTGCCCCAGGCCCATGGAGGTGTAGTACAGCCAGTATGCCCCAGTGGTCAACACCCTTGTAGTTTGCCCCTCTAAATTAAAACAAAATCTGAACTGCCAAGCTGGGTGAACATATAGTTGGTCGAGTCTGCTGGAAGGCCCTGCTAAAATGTTACAGCTGCTGGCAAATCATTTTTAAAGCGGCCATTCAGGCAAACCAGGCCATTGCTCGCTAGTCATTGGCTCAGCACCTTGACCTCCCACTTGATAGAGCTGGTCGGGAACAAGGCCGGGGCGGATGTTAAAACAGTCCAGGGCATCTTCCATCTGAATGTCTGCCTGGCCAGGATACAAATGAGCATTGAGATCCCCAGCCATGATTATAATTGCTTCGGGAATTTTCCTATAAGGTCCTTCAAATATTGGTCCAACAACTTTAGCCAGTCTTTCAGTCTCCTGTATTCTTCCCTACGGATATATGCAAACCACCTGCAGACATTTTTAATGAGCCAAAGTACAACAAAAGAGAGCTGCAAACCACTGGACACATTATTAACCTTCAGTGGCTTCTTAATTACCTTGGTAGATATTAAAGTTAGGATCCCTGCTGAGGGCCTACCCTTTCCTCACATAGAGCCTTTACTATTCAGTAGAATGAAACCATCAATAGCCTTATCCTCGCTCAACCAAGACTCCTGGAGGAACACCTCATGATAGGGCTTTATTCTTTTTTTCCAGATCGCTGCCCTTTCTAAGATGCTCAAACTTGTGTATGTTCCAAACTCAGGATTCTCAATTCGATGCACAATGCCTCACTCAATTGTCTAGTGGGCCTTCCCATTCCCAAGAGTTGGGAAGCGGTATAAAAGGGGCAAATCTATTACCCTGCTCCAATTCTGGGACCCCTCTCTGCTCCGTCGATCTATCATTTACAAGTACCACCCTCAAATAGTTTGGGGGTCTGACTAGCTTGCTATGTCCGCCTATCGATTGGCCGCTGCATGTCACAAGGATAGGGTATAGCCTGATCCCACGTGCTGGGGACTAACCCCCAATGCATATTTAGGAAGGATGGAGGGTGTGGCTCTGAGCTTCAGATAGACAGCTTAGATTTCTTTCAAACCAGCCGTCACAAAATAGACTTCTGATATTGTTACCAAAAGAGCAATATAGCGGGAAATAAATGTCATTTTTGATAATTCCCTTCTCTGCTTCTCGGCCTCGAACCCCACAGAGACCAGGTCATCTGTGGATATCTCGAAGAGCAAGGGGATTTATTAGAATATATTACAACTTTTTGAGCGATTCAATGGGTGTAATTTCCTGGCCTTTTCCCTCCTGCAAATTATGTCCAGTAGCAATATGTAAGAGTATGACTGAAACTTGGATAATTTCTCTGCAATAGGGATGGTTTCTTTACTGAATTTTTGGCACCTAATGCATTAGTTTCCCTTCACCTGACAGATGCAGGAGTAATTGTGAGTGCAATGGCACATCCTTTTGAAGGCTGGGGATAAGCAGCAACTCGGCTTCTGACGTGGGATTTTACAACAGCCTGTGTGCAAAAGGTTAGAGTTGATGTAGTGCTGCTATGCAGAGTGGGAACACTAGAGAGCAGATCCAATTATCCACTCTTGACTTAAGGGGTTTTGCTGTTTGTTTCATACCTCTAAACCTTTGGTAAAGGTAGTAGCTGGGGGAAACTTGGTGATAAAGATATATAATGCCTTTTCCTGACTAGCATTGGATGTTTTGAGATGTAAACTGAGCTGTTTGGATTCAGTGGAGCCCCACTCCCTCCTGATGCACTTGACCATTCACCCTGAGCATCCCCAGGGGAAAGAACCTTAGACCCCATTCCCTCACTTGACACTTGTAAACCTTTGTTGGATTGCTAGATTTTGGACAAGATATCTTTGAAATGTTTTGGCTGATCCACCTTTTGGAGCTTACAGCCACAATGGTTCATGGGAACATGCAGTCTTTTTCATCATCAGCATTACATACAGCAGGGATGAGGAGCTGGACTGCAAGATGTTGATAGTCCCACCCAGAAAGTCTTTAGATACATTGGTCACCCCAGGAAAATAGTCCTTTTGAGACGGGTTCCCACACTTTTCCCGGAAAGCCATGCTATGTTCGAACCAAAAGGCTCCAAAACCTTCAACCACTGACGAAGCTGATGAAATATTCAGTTGAGGTGAGAATGAGAGTCTTGGGTCATACCACGGGTCGATGGCAAGGAGTCCTCCTGGGTAATGACTGGTTGGTCATGTTTGTCTGCGAATGCCAGCCCTTGGGCTTTTGTCGCTAAGGGTCCCGCTGACTGCTGTTGGTGGGGAAGGAGAGCTAATGTTAAAATGTTTAATAACAAGGTTTCTTATGGATGTGGCAAGGGGCAAGTGGGGGACTTTCTCAATTGATACAGACAGCCCACCCCCTCAAAATGTAAGAGCTTGAGTCAATCTGACCTTTTGCTTTTTTGCCCCTTGCCTTTTTCCTCTTGCAGGGCCTTTCCCTCTCTTTTTCATTTAGCGCTCCAGGCAGGACTCTCTTCTGGCAAAGTGTGGGAAGAAGGACCCGTTGGGTGGGATCCATATTAAGCAAGGGAGGAAGAAAACCTAGTACAGTAGGCTAAGGAAAGAAAAATAAAAGGTGGGAGTCAGCTGGGGAAGGAAAAAAGAAATCACATACTTTCTCCTCCTTTGACACTCCCGGGGATCCAGTGCTGCTGCCATCACCACACCACATGCTGCTCTGCCCAGCATCTCTTTGTAGTCTTAACAGTCTGGAGGGCCAGGAGCAAATCAGGCCCTTTCCTTCCAAGGGGCTTCCAGCTGAAGGTCAATGACATCCAGGACTTGCTGTAAGGAGAAGGTATAAGCTTCAAGACAGGGGGCAATAGGCTTAACATATGGACCCAGGAACTGGCTCGTGAAGGGGTGGGTCACCCACCCGCCATGCCGCATTTCAGACCCCCCAGCACCCCGTGGGATCAAGACACAGTGGAGAAGAGCAACCTGCACACTTTGCCTCCTGAACCTTGCCAAGTCTTGAGCCCAATGAGCCCCAGGTGCTGCCCTCCTGGCATTCCCTGGTGTCTTCCTTACTTCACCACCGCCAGCGGGAGTTTCACCCCTGTGAGGACTGGCCTGTCCCTCTCAGCATTTGGGGCTGGCATTGCAACACCCCAGAGCATCGCGTCGGCGCTGGAGTGTGAGGTAGAGGGCAAGGCACTGACAATCCAGAGACCTGTGTCCCAGATTGGTGCTTCGGCACAAGACAGAGCATGAAGCGGCAACAATTCTATGATGAAGTCGGCATTGGCAGGAGCGAGCGTGAGCCTGAATGATCCTGCTCTGGGTCTGTGGGCGGGCACGGGTATAGCGGCTGGGCGGTATGACAGCGTTTCTGTTTACTTACTGTTTTTTGGTTAGGTAACAGTGGGTGGCATGGTCAGTACTGATTTGCATAAGACGGACCTCTGTATAGAGGGACACAGTGGGTGGAAAACAATGGGTTGGAATGCTATCCAGAGCAATATCCAGTAGTTTAGACTATTTGCAGACACCCCTCCCATCACCTTTTGTGTGTTTGATATAAAGCACTAAATGGCCAAGTGTTAGCCCATATGGGCTAGCTGTGCTACAGGATCCAAGCTGTACCTCACAGACTAGAGGCTAAAACAGGACTGGGGTTGCTTGAGTTCCTTTCTGGTACGTGCTTCGCTTGGCATCTCAGGATGCACTATGTTCCCATGAGGAGCAGGGTCAGCACTGATTTGCATAAAGGAAGCCTTTGTTGGAGTCAGGCAGTGAGAGAAAAATTATAGGTTGAAATACTGTTCAAAACAATTGCCAGTGGTTTACTGTTTGCAAGCAGTCCTCTAATCATCTTCTGTATGTTTAATGCCACTCTGCCTATGACTAAAAGTGGGAGCTTAACACCGAAATATTTAGATGTGGCTGTACATTTAGCATCTGACATACTTTTGTCATTTCCTATGGTATATTTGTGCTCCTCTATAGTGGAATGTAATTGTTTCCCATAATTAAGTCCTCTCTGCAGGGGGTACATCTTGTGGTTATGCTTGGTCAGGATTTTTTCTAGTTCACCCTTAAACCTGAGATCTCTTCAAAGTCCTGTAATGCCTACTATTTTAGTTCTAAATCAATGTAAGATGTCTCACTAGTGTAGAAACAGATTATCATCTTATAGCGATATTGCGTGTATCTGCCCATCTAACTGGTTGCCTCTGATAGCACCATATCCTCTCGTCTGGCTGGCCAACAGATCCTTGGCTATGACAAACAAAAAGGGCAATGAAGGACAACCCTTCTTTGCTATCTCTATACTTCTCCAAGTGTCGGAAATGAACTTTGCTGCACTAGCATGGGCTGCTGTGTCTGTGTTTAGTAGTATAATCCAGTTCATTAGGCCCTCCTCTTTGCTGTTTCTGCCTTCTGGACTCTAAAGAGCTACTTCAGGTTAAGTGTGTCAAATGCTACCTACATATCCATGGATATCACCGCCGGGAAGGAGTCCAGACACAGCTCATTTTCCAGAACATAAAATAGATGATTTATATTTTCCGTTATAGTTAAATATAATTACGTTTTCATCAAAATGCACTAACTCTGCTTATATGGTCCGCAGTTGTGCATTTCCCCTGTGCTTATGTGTTCTGGAAGGAGGCTGAGCAGCATGAATGGTTTCGTCTGTGAGGACAAATTTAATCCAGCAATATATGGTGGGTTCACGCGCAGAGCGGTCATTCTGAACTGCTTGTTCTTGAGCAGCCTGGTCCCTGGAGCCCTGTGGCAGATTGCTTCTGTTTGGTTTCTGGCTATATCCTGCACTCGACGCCTACCTAAAAAAAAAAAAAAAAGATTGACCAAAACTCATTTGATGGGTGGCAGCTTCATTAGTTTGCATACGAAGTGAGACTGTAGATTGACTGGGTGTTTCTTTGGATAAAGTTGATTGATTCTGGAACCATTTACCAATGGGCCATGATTCCAAGGATGTTGCTTAAAAGTTGTTAGACCTGACAGCCTTAGGGTGGTTTCACTGCCAATTCAACTTGGCATTTAAAAGTACTTGCCAAGCCTATAACTCCCCTTTTTCTACATATAAGACACCCCTAAGGTAGGCCCTAGGTAACCCATAGGGCAGGGTGCTGTGTAGGCAAAAGGCAGGACATGTAGTTACGTAGTTTACATGTCCTGGTAGTGTAAAACTCCTAAATTCATTTTTACACTGCTGTGAGGCCTTATCCCTTCATAGGCTAGCATTGGGATGCCCTCATACATTGTTTGAGTGGTAGCAGCTGAGCTGAAAGAAGTAGGAAGTTCATATTTAGTATGGCCAGAATGGTGATATAAAATCCTGCTGACTGGTAACATTGGATTTACTATTCCTATTTTAGAAATGCCACTTTTAGAAAGTGAGCATTTCTCTGCACTTAAATCTTTCTGTGCCTTGCAATCCACGTTTGGCTAGGTTTAGTTGACAGCTCCTTGTGCATTCACTCAGACACACCCCAAACACAGGAAACTCAACCTCACTTGCACACATCTGCATTTTGAATAGGTCTTCCTGGGCTGGGAGGGTGGAGTGCCTGCCTTCACACAAAGGACTGCCACATCCCCTGCTGGGACCCTGGCAGTTAGGATTGAAATGAAAGGGGACCTGGTGCACTTCTAAGCCACTCTTTGAAGCCTCCCCCACTTCAAAGGCACATTT
Source organism: Pleurodeles waltl (assembly GCF_031143425.1). Classification (NCBI taxonomy): domain Eukaryota; kingdom Metazoa; phylum Chordata; class Amphibia; order Caudata; family Salamandridae; genus Pleurodeles; species Pleurodeles waltl. Next base: position 901,044,282 of record NC_090449.1, read on the forward strand.
AGAATATAACAAGGGCATCTGCCCCTACCAACTCAGACAGTTCCTGGAGAAGAAACCTGTAACCAGAACCTGCATTCTGCCAAGAAGAATGCCTGGCTGCCCAAAGGACTCACCTGACTCCTTTCTGTGAAGGACTGCTGCCTTGCTGTTGCCCTGCTGCCTTGCTGCTCTCTGGCTGAGGTGAAGAAGTGCTCTGCAAGGCCTTGGATAGAGCTTGCCTCCTGCTCCCTGAAGTCTCAGGACCAAAAAGACTTCATCTCTTCAAGAAGGACTCCTTGTGCGGCGCAATTCAACGCACAGCCTGCCAGAAACGATGCACAGCCTGCCCTGCGGTGAAAATTTCACCGCACGCCGAACCGAAACAACGCAGCCCGACTTTGTAACGAGAAGATCAGCGCAGTGCCAGGCTAACAACTGGAAATTCAACGTACGGCCCACTGGATCGACGCACAGCCAACCCGGAAAGGCGCAGCCCGACCTCCAGAGAGGAATAGACTCGGTGCCTGCTGTGCAGTAGAAAATTCAACGCAATGCCCACCGGATCGATGCAGCTCCTGTGACTTCATCCTGCCAGCGCAGGAAATCCATGCACCGTCCCCAGGGCGTCTGAAAACCCCTCAACCTGAAGAGGATCGCTGACCGAGCACTGGAAATCGACGCACAGCCGTCCCTGCGTGAAAACTAAACGACGCACCGCCGTGTGCCGCCCGAGAAATCGACGCACACCCATTTGTTTCCACTCATCTCCTCCTCTGAGGTTTTTGCAGTGATTTGTTCACACAAGCCAGGTACTTTGTGCTTGAAAGAGACTTTGTTTGCTTTTAAAAGACTTAAGACACTTAATATCACTTTTCAGTGATATCTCAACATATACCTATTGCATTTTAATCGTTTTGACCTGCATCTTATCAGACAAATATTATATATTTTTCTAAACACTGTGTGGTGTATTTTTGTGGTGCTTATTATGTTAGTGTATGATTTATTGCACAAATACTTTACACATTGCCTTCTAAGTTAAGCCTGACTGCTCAGTGCCAAGCGACCAGAGGGTGGGCACAGGATAATTTGGATTGTGTGTGACTTACCCTGACTAGAGTGAGGGTCCTTGCTTGGACAGTGGGTAACCTGACTGCCAACCAAAGACCCCATTTCTAACAAAGGTTTTGTAAGAACAAAACCCTAAATACCAATTTGTCCCCTTGCTGGTGGAAACAACTGGTTCTAGGGGGTGACTTAGACCGCCTGCGTATCTTTGGATCAAATAATTCCAACTTTAACCAGTTTTTGCCTGGTATGATCCTAAGGTGTACGACCAGAGAACCTACTTTGCTTGAAAAGTCAAGTCCCAGCACCAGTAGTCCTCCCAGTTGAAATATTGCTTCCAAGACCTGTTATGGCTGTAACTAGTCTCTTTAAAACTACTTTTGATATCCCCTATCACTGACCATCAGAGCCCTGTTAACTGGTCAAGTAAACTAACTTTAGCAGTTTCTTTTTTTCACTTACTTTTTTTGTTAGTTTGGAATCTCTTTTTAACATTGAGTGGTGGGTTTCTGGACTCTTTGAGAGTGTTGACTATTTGACAGCTATCTTAGCTGAAAATAGGGATGAGTGGAACTCACGTAATTTGACTCTGCAGAATTTCATGGAGTGTTTATGTAACTCTGCAGAATTCCACAGAGTTTCACCAATAGGCAGAAATTATGTAGGTCATGCTGCTCGTGCTGTGATTTACCTTCAGTAGCGCAAGAAACGCTGAAAAAGCACAACCAGCACCATGCTCTGTGCAAGAGCTCGTGGTCATTCAAATTGAATTTGCTGCCACTCGAGTAAAAAATCTATTTAGCGGCAGTAAATCCACTCGAGAACCAGCCCTTTGACTGCAACTGCTCCTATAAGAAAATTGCTCTTGGGGGTGCCAAAATCTCGCTTGCACTTGCCAGCTCGCATTTCTCAAGCCTTGTAGGAAAAAAAAATTCTGCCATGCAGTGATTGGCGGAGTTTAGCCGGAAACTCTGGTAGCCAAATTCTGCCAGTTCCAAAGGAAGAATTAAACATTAGGCATAACACTAGCTGAGACTCACTAAGGGCCAGATGTACAAAGCAGTTTTCAAGTTGAAAACAGCGAATCGGCCCATTTGCAACTTGACAAATACTATTTGGGATGTGCAAAGCCCAAGCTGCGATTCAGTAACTTGTTACCGAATCGCAGTTTGGGTTTTGCGATTCGGTATTAGGAAGGGGCATGACGAGGGCGTCCCTTCCTAATACCGAATCCAGATGGTAAGTATGATTGTTTTGTGACCGCGAAAGCGGTTGCATAACAATCGCAGTTAGCAAACGGGAAGGGGTCCCCATGGGACCCCTTCCCCTTTGTGAATGGTAGCAAAAATATTTTTTCAGAGCAGGCAGTGGTCTCACAGACAACTGCCTGCTCTGAAAAAATGAAAAAACTTTTCATTTTTGATTTTGAAATGCATCTCGTTTTCCTTGAAGGAAAACGGGCTGCATTTCAAAAGAAAAAAAATGCTTTATTTAAAAGCAGTCACAGACATGGTGGTCTGCTGTCTCCAGCAGGCCACCATCCCTGTGAGAGCGGCCATTCCCAATGGGGTCGCAAATTGCAACCTACCCCATGAATATTCATGAGGTAGGTCATTTGCGACCCCATTGGCAATCGCAAACAGTGTCATTGACACTGTTATACATCAGGTTTTGCGACTAGCAAATTGCGGGTATCAAAACCTGATTTTTGTACATGTGGTCCCTAGTATCTCAAGGAAGCCCCATATCTAGTACTGTTGCAAGACTAGACAGACAGCTTACATCGCAGTATATCTGATATATTTCTAACATTCTGTCTGGCACCTAGAGAAACATTGCTAGTAGTAGTTTTACAACTTAGAGTTTGGTGGATGAGGGGATCTTCAGATATCTCCGGATATACCATGTGAACTATTTAATGTACATAGATGTTTCTGCACTCTAAATAGGGTGGATGGGACATCTAACCCTTTGAGCAGATGTCTTGTTTCAGCCAAACTCTTTACTAGGTACGAAAGGTGTAAGCCCATGAATTTGCGATTCTGAAACTGCAAAATATAACAAATAGTAATTTCTGAATTATAAAATATTATGTATAAACCACCTTTAATTCCAAACAGCGATTTTCTTAGGAATCAGTCTTACTAAATAAGAAATTAACAAAAGGCGATTCAATATACATCACAGTTTGCAAAAGAGTTGTTTAAGAATGTTGCATATGCAGAGACGGGTGACCTAACTGACCTGGAGGTATGCACGGCGAGGAGGAGAGTTCCACACCTATAGTAATGCTAACATTAAATCTAAACCAATGGCAAACCAGGAGTCATTAGGTGGGTGAAGGAAAAAGAAAATGTAGCGATGTGGTATTAGAAATCCTGGTTAGGGAATGTGTGGCAAAAATGGAAAAGCTTTTTGGCAAGGCCTTACTGACAAAAACTGAGACCACTAAACATAAATCTGGAGACCCAGACAATATCGTATTAATGCAGTGCTGTTGACAAGTCAGAGTAGTGAAACACTTGAAAGCGATGTTATAACCTCTGCTCCATGACTAACAAGAGTGTAACAAACAGAGGGCATGATACAAGTGTAACAGAAGGTTGACATATTACTGAGCCACCAATTCTGCTACAGAAGCCTTGAGTCATCCATTCAGTCATATGCTGTGACTTAAGTTGCTAATTTCAGTACATCGGCTTCTGTACCACACTACCAGAAAAGTTAATAAAAAATGAATTAATATTATTAGCTTAATGGGCAGAACTTGATACCATAAAAGAAGTATATGCTTCTTAAAAAGATTTCATCTACTTGAAATTTGAAATATTTCAGTACAAATATAGTCATTACATAAGCTTTTAAAATGGGCTGCATAATCCATTCCAGGTTTTTTAAATGCTAAAAGAAATAGATTATTTGGTTAAATTACCCTGCATATGTACCAATGGGCCATAGTTTTCACATGATATTCAGACTCAGACATTCAAATAAAATGCAGTTGTCATTATAATCAGCAGAGATTGCATCTGAGGTTTACCTATTGATCTATGATCTTTATAATGACGTCACGTGTAGACTTTTGTGTGGGAACTTTAAAATAACAGTTTCAATATAAAATTCTCAACAAGCATTTGAATTTAAAAGCATTTTGCATATTGTCAAACAGAACCTCCATCCCAAGAATGCCAGACAGAGTCGGAGGGATACTGCTCCATTACCAAAGAAATACTATCAATCCCACTGCGTACGATTTTTGATCCAGCGCTTGTGTCTACTAGGTATCCAGCAAAAAAGTATGCAATCTACATCCAATTCAATTAATGAACATTATAGCAGGGACAAGGGAAGACACATTTCAGTACCTAGGCAGGGCACGACCCATTGGAAGTTGGCTGTCAGTTGCAGCCTGATGTACCTTTCGGCATACCTACTGCTATTCTGTTTCATAACTGTGGGGAATCCTTGTTATTGATCCAATGTTAGCGGTAGAGGGCCACATGTGAGCTTAGTAGGATTGCGGAAGACCACAGAAAGTTTATGGCAGACGGACATAAAATAAACAAATCTGGCATGTCAGAGCTAAGTGAGCCAGTCAAGAATGAATTATTCAAGTAAGTAGCTGCAGGAGATGTTCCCATTTAAAATAGTGTGTTAAAATATGGAGCAACTATTTTTCCACGTGTTGCTCCTCCTATAGCTTTGTATTGCTTACTGCCTTGTGGCAGTCCATTGCATGCTCTGAAAGATGAGTTGAAAGTATCAATGGCCAATATATAACGTGAACATTGGCTTTTCTCGGATGTGTTCTCTTTTACCATCATTGTTATTAAATTTGTTCACTTTCAATGTTTACATGTTTCATAGCAGAAAGAAGTGCTGTTATCTTGTATGAGAATTAGAAACAAATTTTCAGAACCTGCTAACATGAAAATAGTATGCATGCAGTGACAACCCTTTTGTCATTTGTGAAACACATGTAATAGGGCTTGAGTTAACCTAAACATATTGAGAGTGGTGGGGGAAGCAGTGGGATGAATTGTTACATGAAAGTCATAGAACTATTTCTTGATCTGGTCATCAAGGAGTAGCCTTGCCAACAAGCTGTAGATGAGACAGACAAGCATGAAAAAAGAGGTAGGTGTTCCTTTTATAAACTCTAGGTTTGGGCAGGCATGCTTGTATCACTATGGTTTGGTTTGTTATAAGAAGATATATCATTGATTCCTGTTGGAATTTGGGTTACTGGTTTAAGGGGTTAAAATCTTGCTCAGGCAGCAACCACAAACTTGTCAGGGTGAAACACAAGCAAACCTCAAATTAACGTGCTCAACCCTCTGCTTGACACAAATCACTTAGGCTTAACTTGGAGGCAATGTGTAAAGCTTTTATGAGGCATATCAAACAGTAAAAAAGGGAACAACACAAGACAAATTGCTCACCAACTTAGAAAAATAGAGTAAAACCGAATATGTTTTTGACACCAAAATTACAAAAATCCAATCAGAAGAACCTGAGATATGAAGTTTCAAAGATGTATGGTAAGTATAATGCCTAAAAGTGCTAAGCTCCACTCGCAGTTATCTGATCGTGAGAAACTGTGTGGAAGTCCAAAGTTCAAGCTGACTGCACTGGAGCGCGGTGTGGATACAGGAACCAGGTTATTTCCACTGAAAGACTTACCTTCTAAAGTCCAACACAGAGTTCTGTGGAGGGGGCTGCAAGAAAAAGGGAGAGCATCACCGATAGTTGTTGCTGTGGGGCGAGAAGCAGCCTGGGTGTCACCTATGGTCGTAGCTATAGTGCGAAGATCCTGTCTGGCATCGTGGACTGTTGTTGCTGGAGATCCACGTTGGTGGTCTCCGTGGGCTGTCAATGCTGTAGCACGAAGTGCAGCTCTCATGTTGCTGGTTGTCACTGGCAGTTGCTGTAGCTCCAAAAGTCAGGTTCACTAGAGCTTTGCATTGGCGGTCAACACTGGCAGCAAGATCTTAGTGCGAAGAGGCCCTTTTGTGAGGAACCCAGTGATTTTTCCCTCCCTTGGAAAGGGAGCTCAACTGAAGCCACACCAAAGGGCCCAGGGCCCTTCTCCAGTAGAAGCCGCAAGGCTCAGGCAGTTCCAGTTGCATGTCCAGTTGCAGGTCCAGGTGGCAAGTCAGGTGGGCAAATGCAAAGAGGCTTCTGGAGCCTGTTATGTACCTGTTGCTCAGAACAAGAGGTCAGTCAGCTGACACTTGGAGTCTCTTCAGCCTCGGATGAGGCTCCAGTCTTCCCTCTCGGGCAGCAGGGCAGCAGAGTAACAGGGCAGCAGAGAAGCAGTTCTTGTAGAGAGCAGCACAGCAGTCCTTCTAAGTCTTCCACAGGTCCAGAGGTGTAGTGAAGAGTTGTGTCTGCGGGTCCACTCTATCCTTGGTGTCAACTTTTAAGTAGGAGAGGATTCTAGAGGGTTATACCCCCAAAGGTGCTTGGAAATTCCTGCCTCCATGCCTTGGCCCCAGCTTGTCCAAGGGCACATAATAGCAATGTGAATCCCTTTGTGAGAGTGCTGAGTCAGAGGCTCTGTGATGTTCAAGATGTTGTAGGCGACAGCTCTGCCCCCGTCAAGTCACAGATGGCCCATCCTGCCAACACCTATTTTCCTTTGACTCACTGCCTGGGAGTAATACACGAAGACCAACTCTCTGCTATACCTAGTCATGTGACCCTAGGCTGCAAGCAACAAATGATTGGGACAGAAAATGCCAGCTATCTAAAAGTGGCATTTGAAGAATTGTGACTTAAAATTTTACCTTACCATTAAAGAGGCTTTTAAATGACATTTTTGTAGACACCAAACTCGATATTTCGGCTGCTCTCATTTCAAAATTATCACTTACTAAATGTAATAAGGTAAACCAATGTTATCCTAAGGGAAATACAGGCCTTTCAATAATGAACAACAAGTGTAGGAGTTTTTCACTACCAGGACATGTAAAAGTTAAAAGTGTACATACCCAACTTTTTACATTCACTGCATCATGTCCTGTGTGCTATTTAGGGCCTACCATAGAAGTGACTTATGTGTATTAAAAATAAAGGGTTAGCCTGCCAAAAGGTTTATTTTGACAGGTCAGAATGTTAAACTGCAAACACAGACTGTGGTGACAGGCCTGTTTAAAAGGCTAATTAGCTGAGTTGTGTACAATCAGTGCTCCAGGCCCACTACAATTATTCCATTTACAGGCCTTGGGTTCGTATAGTACCTGTTTACTAGGGACTTAACAATGATTAGTAGTGGAAAATCCCACAGAGTCCTAAAAGCTAACAAAAATGGGTTTCTAAAAACAGGAAGGTAAAGACAAAAAGTGTGTGAATGGCCCTACGGGAGGGGCCAAGTCCAACAGTTCCTTGGTTGACATGTACCATAATGGAGTGACTTTAGCAATCCTTTATTTAAGCCCTTCTTGAGCTGCTCTAGGCTGGCTCCTTTTCCATGGCATATGGTTTAATTATAGGTGACAGTGAACAGATTTGTCTGTGAAAAATGCCTAGGAGATCCCCTTTATGGGCTGAACATGCACTTTTTGAGGACTCCATGGTGGTGACGTCGCCCCCTCCCCCTCCCCGAGCATATTACAATTTTCTCACCAGGCTGACCGGTGGGAATATTGTATTCCTCGTTCCTCCATGGGCTGCCCGGCGGGAACAATGCTACGATACTGTCTCAATTCCCTTAGCCAATACTGTAGCATTCCAGCAGACTTGGAATGTTTACTGTCTGTGACAGTGCTGGGCAGGTGGCCCCTGCACTGCCCATACCATGGGCATAGGCAGTGCAGGAGCCTTCCTCAGGCCCGGAACTGGCTTTCCACCAGCCTTTTCATGGCAGGGTCCCCACCATGAAAAGGCTGGCAGAAAGTGGAGTTGTAATCAGCCAGGTGGAGTTGAGTTCAGGCACCATCCTGGCTGAGTACAACTCAGGCCACCGTCACCACGTTGGGAACCATGTTCCGGGCAGGGACAACTCATAAGAAGAAAACTGCTCAACCTTTTTTTAAACCTTGTCAGTGCTCAAGCATGCAAAACAAATGCTTCATAGCTGGTTCAGCAAATGTTGTAGAGTCATATCATCCAATGCAGAGACCCCTTTTCAATTCAGTTGCATGTTATTGACAATGCAACAAGTGATGAACTGCTATCCATCAAATGCATGTTACCAGCATGTGCTTCTGTTCTGTTAATGTGCCATGAAGATATGATAAACAAGACCGTGCACAAAAACACATTCAGAGATTTAGTTTAGAAGTTATTCCAAGGATGTCATAAACAAAATGGCCATTGCCCTTCATAATTCTATTATTTTATTTATTTTAATCACTAGATTTTAGGCTTCTTTATTTTAGTTCTAGATTCTTAAACATATACAGGACAGGTTGCATTTCAAGCTGCACTTTCCATTTTAGTTGGTTGATCTGCACTTTTGTCCACATTCAGCCTGTCAATATATTTCACAGAACTAGACAAAACTCGTGAAAGTGTCAAGTAATCTAAACAATGACTTTGCCAACACATGGGGCAAAACAACTCTGCTACAAGCTCCATGATGCCTACCTTTGAAGGTCTGACAATGAATTTGCAAAATAAACACATAGGGGGTCATTCTTCCGCCACCCGCCAAAGTTCCGCCGTCAGAATACCGCTGCGCGGTCAGAAGACCGCTGCGGTAATTCTGAGTTTCCCGCTGGGCTGGCGGGCGACCGCCAGAAGGCCGCCCGCCAGCCCAGCGGGAAACCCCCTTCCATGAGGATGCCGGCTCCGAATGGAGCCGGCGGAGTGGAAGGGGTGCGACGGGTGCAGTTGCACCCGTCGCGATTTTCAGTGTCTGCTTGGCAGACACTGAAAATCTTGGTGGGGCCCCGCAACACCCGTTACCGCCAGCCAGGTTCTGGCGGTCAAAACCGCCATAGCCAGGCTGGCAGTAGCCAGCCTGTTGGCGGTGCATCCGCGGTCGTTGGCCTGGCGGTAGTCTACCGCCAGGGTCAGAATGACCCCCATAGTCTAAGTTGACGTAGTTTCATTACGCTGATTCACACCGATTATGTCTGAGATAGAATGGAAGGCTCCTCAATGTAGGTTAAAAATCAGTGGTCAGCCCTAAATAAAACCACATTATTTGACCACAGAAAGAGAGAGAGAAACATCTCCCAGGTTGTAGATCCAGACGAGCACACCACCAGATCCCAACATAATTGAAGAAGGCTCCACAGCAACACTCCTAGGCTCTGCAAAGCTTATTGCCTTCACTGATAGGTGCCAGGATTGTATTCTTGCACAGACACAGTCTTCTTGCCCTTGTGCTCAACATAGCTGGCAAGCTATTCCAGATCAACAACAAATCCTGTTGTCCCAGGTATGCACACCACCTCTGAAAACTGAAGAAATTGGCTTATTATTTATTTATTTGCTAAAACCAGTATAGTGCCTAGAGAAAGCACAGCGAAGGGTGTTAAGGGCTACACATTGTGATGTTAGAATGTTTCTTTTTTTCAATGCTCTTGAAAAGCTTAGCTGGTTTTAATTCTTAACTTCTGTGATGTTACCAAACAATATTGTGTGTACTAGAGTGAGGAGTTTTAAAATCATCTTTGCATATTTTGTTTCTAGGGATCCTTGAGTGTGTAACTCATTAATGAATTGTCTTTGGAATTGCCATTAAATCCCTCTTAGTAACCCAAAAAGCACGGACCTAAATTGGCAGATACGCTCAGTTAATTGTGTGGTGCTACAATATCCTCGAATTCACTACTCATCGTTGGTGCACTGAACTCTGTCTCCCTGCACCCGTGGGTTGGGAATCCAAACTTTGTAAACATAGGCTAGAAACCTAGTTTACAAAATAGACCCCCAGTAAACTTCAAATCTACGATTTTAGCAAGCTAGTCCTGAATACTATGATAACTTCCAATGTTGATTTATAGTACGTTGCTTTTTATTTTTAACAGTTTGTGCTTTACTTTTGTTCATAGGAGTTCAAATTTTTGGGCCATTCACGGTCCCCCTCAGTATCGCCCAATAAGCAGACTTCTGCAGCATCTTCAACAGTATTGTCGTTGTTTGAGCAGTATTGTGATGATGGAAACCCATTTGAAATTCAAGTTGACAACAAGGACGACGAGACAGAGGATGTACTAGCCTCAAATGGGGTAGGTCATATTTTCATCAGTTCTTTTTCATTAAAGCAACACTGTGAAGTCATGTTAAATGTGAAATGATTCTATAGATAGGGTGAGAAAGTTCATGTTTTTACCACATCCCTTCGACTCTCTATGTGTTTCTTCCTCATGTCTGGTATTTTGGCTGTAGCTAAGGCCTACTGATGATCTGTTTGAAATCATAACTGGTTTAATTCTAATGCTGTTGTGACTTCGTTTAAGCAACTTTCTGTACTCTAGTACAGATATGTGTTGCAGAAGTGATCAGAAACGTTCCCAGTTGCATCATACTATTTAACATGTATTTTTAGAAATAGCATGTTTTTGCAACCAGGCTACTATCCAAATTCCCAGTGTGTAACCTGGATTAAAATCCTACTTTAATGAGTACTTCTACTTGCAGATTCCTCACCTTTTGGATTTCCCAGGAGTCAGACTGAATCCAGACACTATTCAATAGCTCTCCACGCCAGTAGGGGGGTGCTGGCTCTACTTCAGCTCGAAAGCAGTGTCCTCATGATGTCACTGGAGTCATAAAGTGACGCTGTTGGCGTGCTGACTTCAGTTCCCTTTTTTCTGCACCACTAATGCGAATGTGCAGCTCAGCTCTACTCAAGAGATTTGTCTTTTTTACAAATTCAGTTTTTCAGGTGCAGTTACACTCATGCCTCCCCCTAAAACATAAGGGTTGAATCCATGTAGGAACTGTGATGAACAGATTTCCATTACAGATCCACATGAAATCTGCCTATGGTGCCTGGGATCGGACTACAATGTTAAGGCTTCAGTTCCTGTCGAAGCATGCAGCGCGCGGCCATGAGAAGATGGGAGGCCAAGACGTTCCTGACTGGTCCCTGAAGAGATCGAGACCGAGAAAGAAGACCCCGAAATCACCCCTGTTGTCTAAGACCTCAAAGTTCAGCCACAAAAAGAAGAGACAACACCACTCTTCTAAAAGTAAGTCAGCGAGACCCCAGCCTTCCCGCAGCCAACTTCTTTGGAGCCAGAACTCATAGAACAACCTAGGGGTAACCAGTGCTTGCAGCTCCTTCAGACGAAACAACAACCCAATACATACAACTGCCTGTGGCGCTGACCTTGAGGCCCCAGACCTCTCAGCCTTACCCAGGGTTCCCACCTCCAGGTACTGGTCCAGCTCTTTTTCTGAACTCCATGTTTGATGTCTTTCTTAGTTCCATGGTCCCCTCTACAGCGCCTGCTGGCCTCATGGGTCAAATGCGGCACATCTTTGTAGCTCTCCCAGCACCTCATTCTGTAGCTCCATTTGCAACTTTCCTACCAGTTCCACCTGTTACCTGGGCCCAGACTCGGCTAAGACGTCAGCACCAGCTTTAGGCATGACACGCACCTGATGCCACCACCTCTAACTAATGCATCAGGTTCCTCGCCTTTGGTGCCAGATACACTGCCTTCTCTGAGTCACAAATGACTCCACTGGCTCCACAGACTATGCCACTGGTGCTGCTATCTGCACGCTCGGCTCCCCTACTGCTGCCATCTGCACCACAGCCTACAAAACCAGACCAATTGCACCTCTCGAGTTTTCTTCAAAGCCCTTCATGAGAGGCACAATGCCACATGGAGGAGGGGCAGTGATTCTCCTGGCACTCTGATCCAAATGAGGATGATTGCTAGAATACTGATAATGGTGATGGGTAGTCCATGACCGTAGACCCAGATTCGGATAGGTCTTAGAGACACCAGTGATCTGGATACCTCTTCAAAGTGAGAGTTGTATTCCCCTGGGTAACTTCCATCTGAGGTCACAACTTACCAACCGATTGTCAAAACAGCAGCAAAAGTGTTGGTCCATCATCTCCACTCTACTGAAACAAAGGCTTTCCCCATTAAGGAAACAAAGGATAACATTCTTGCAGAACTACTTCACACTACCACCCATGCCTCTACTCCCTTTTTAACAAAGCCCTCACAGAGCCCGTTCTTGCTGTGCAGCAGAAGCCTTTGCCATCTATAGTGATTCACAGGGTTCAAGACTGTACCAGCCCCAGGTGTCCCAACCTTTCTATTGTCCCACTCATCACCAGGAAGCCTTGTGGTCTAGGCCTCATGCTTCTCTAAAGTACCTGAAGCAGTGTTCCTCACCACCCTGTCTGAGAGAATCTAGAAAGATGGAGCAATAGGCCTAGAGCACTTTTTCAGCATGCAGCATACCCCTAAAATCTCTGGTTGCAGTCTGTCTCCTGGTTTGTTACTCACAGGATCCCTGGGACATGGCCCAGGCAGTTTTGCGTAACTTACCAGATCACCTCCGTCCCCACTTTTTGGAGTTGGTGGAGGATGGGCAAGTGAATCCAAAGCAAGTAATCCATTTGCAAATGGGCATGGCAGATTCTGTTGACCAGGCCAGGAGCAATCCTGATTTGGAAGCTTTTTATAAGGAAGTGCTATCAAATCCAAATTTGCAGCATAAACGTAGTATAACATGAATGTCGATATGATTTGATCTTTATTACCTGTAGTGCTCAACCTATTTAGGGAATCTGAAAAATAGTTTGCCTAAAATCAGTTACAATGCTTATTAAAGGGCATTCCTATTTCTGTCTGATTGATTACTTAAACTTAATTCATGTTTTTAAATGGGAGAGTCAGCAATTGTAACTTTATATGAAGACTACAACTACACAATAGTCCAGGATGGGAGAGAAAATAACCTCCAGACCTTCATACACAACTGCTTGCGAGTAGTTTTGTTTTTTAGCTCTTTTTTTATCTTGAGTTTGGTGAACAGAAACAAATTCACAAAAGGTGGTGGGAGGATGCCTGCAATAAGCCTTATCACTGGAAATCTCATACAGTGGCGTTACTCCCTATCGTTTATTTTGCCCACCATGCCACCTCAGATTAGACCTAGCTATATTCAAATCAGTATTGATCCTGCTCTATTTGAAAGAGTCTATCCTGAACTTCCACCTTCTCTCTGAACTGGAACACAGGCAACCCTAGACTGGGTATAGCCCTGACAGGGGCTCTTCAGTTGGGTGTGACTCGGCTCCAGTGGCACTGTGAACATAGTCCCATACCCTTGGCCACTTAGGACATTGCATCAAACACACCAAAGGTGATGGGAGGATGCGTGTAAAAAGTCTAACCACTGGCAATCGCTCAGGGTAGCATTCCAGCCCATCGCTCTTGCCCACCCTGCCACCTCAGATTAAACCCAGCCATATGCAAATCAGTCTTGACCAGCTGTCTTGTGTTCCAGTTCAGGGAGGAGCTGACTTGGCAGTTGGGCCTGCATTGTTCCTATCGGAGCAGGATGGAGAGTGATTTGCATATGGCTGGTCTATCGCCTAATTACCGAAAGAAGCTTGATTTACTTTTTTTCTGTTTGTAATAACTCAGAAACTAAAAAGCAAATTTCGAAGCAGGAGACATGGCAACCGCTTGGCAATACTTTTTTCATTTCTATAGAATTTCGGTTTCCATTTACAGCCTTTGTTAAATGTCTTCAGTCTTTTTTCCACAGACAGTAATAAGTGTCCCTTTATTGATCTAAAGCTGTAAATAACGCTGGTCATGTTTATTTTATGTATTGATAAATAGATAAATAACAGGAACAAGCAATGTTGATGTGGTTTTCTTTTATTCCTTGTGGGATTACGGACAGCACACGGGTGAGCCTGGTGATGGTTCCAAACTTCCGCATGAACTGCCAAGATCTCGAACGCCCACCATGGAATGCTCAACTTGGTGTTCAAAACCATATGTCATAGTGTTTGTCAAAGCAGCATGCTACAATAACGTTACAACCCATAATATGAACACAACCCAACTTCCTCCTTAACAAAACACGTCTTAGAACACAACCTAATTAAATAAAATATAGATACATGTATGAAAACTAAAATACAAACACTTACATTTAAATGGTGGCCTGCCCTATAGTATGTTTCTCTAGATACCTAACCTTTAGTCCAACACATAATCCTACAGATACCTGGGATGACATGGTGCCCTCCTGCCCCTTCCCTCAGAAACATTATTTTTTAAATATTTTAATTTTATTTTCTTGGAGGTGCATCCAGAACACAAACAGCAAATAGGATATCAGAAGCATATCTCCAGTACAGAGAAAGAATAACAACAACCATGATTCCCGTCTAAGAACAGTCCAGTTCACCCGCCCTCCTCTAACTCGACATCTGCCAGTCAGAGCAACTGTATTGTATAAAGAAAGCATAGAGTCAATTTCCTCATTTCACATTACCCACGGTATGTCTTCACACATCATGTCAAGTCTCGGCCTAGTCCCCCACCCTCCTCCAGTGGCTCCAGGGAGTAGAAGTTTATCCAGCTGTTCCACAGCTTATGGAATTTTCGGGGACAGCCCTTGCTGATATGTGACATTTTCAACCACCATATACATATCCATGCTCCGCCTCCACTCCTGCAATGTCGCACTCTTACTCCCCCCTCTGTATCGGGCTAGTACTCTGATTGCCACAAAACAACAGTTTAGGCCATGGCAGGTCAATGTCATTAGGTATCCCCAGAAGGATACATTTGGGATCCAGTGGGATTGTGCTACGACTTTGCTAAGTTATCTTATAAATGTCTCCCCGTAGTCTTGAATTGGCAATCAGCTCCAAATAGTTTGGAAAAAGGAACCATCCTCTTCATGACACCTCAAGCATTGTGGGTCTTGTGTCCTTCCTATAGCGTGTAATTGCCTCCTATTGTAATACACCCTATGAGGCATTTTAAATTAGATTACTTGTAGCCTCGATTTTATTGCTACTTCCCTTGGGTACATTAGGGCTGCTTCCCAGTCGATATCCTCCAGGTCTCCCACATCCTCCACACATCTCGCTCTTAAGGAGCGTGTCAGGCATGTTATTGTTTAGGATTTTATATGTTAGGGACACTGCATCCTTTTCCAACTTCTTTGTTAGCAACCATCCTTCCATTGGAGCATACTCAGTGATTCCCTCCCCAGGTAGCCCTTCAGACTGCCAGGCATGACACACCTGAGCGTATTTCAAAAATTGGCTTAATTAATCTCAAATTTGTGCTGAAGCTAGGGAACCGGCATTGTCGCCTCCCTCTAGTAGGTCCCTATTTGGAAGATCCCAGGCTTCAAATCCTCACAATTTCCACATCTCTGGGACCCAGTTTCCCTCCCATAAGGGTGTTTCCTTTGTGGGTCTCCAATACCAACCCTGGCATTTCAAGGCATTCCCCCAGGCGCCAAGGTGACTTGGGTGGCCGGGAGAAGACACTCAATCCCTTTGCCCCCATAAAAGTAGTGCAGGCATGCCCTGCTCCCCCATTGCACCTGCTGAAGCCTAAATGTGGAGTGATCAAGTGGGGCAAACAGGTAGTCATTAACATTAATCGAATGGTCTACCCAATAATAGGCCTCCATATCGGTTAGAGGTAACTCCCATTGTACAGGTTGGGTTGTAGGGTTTTCAGAGCAATTCTGGGGTGTTTCCTGTGCCACAGAAAGGTCCGCATGTCACCCTCCAGTCTAGTGAAGATCTTCTTGGGAATCAGTAGTACGTGTTTTGTAACACATCATGCAGCTTTGGGAGTGAGATCATTGTAAACATGGCTGTGCATCTAATTATTGTTCGGGCATACCTCTTCATCTCCTCTTAGCATGCTCTCACCACCCTCCCCAAATTTCGTTCAAAACCTAGATCCCTCCCCAACATCATAAAAGTACCCATGTGTTTAAAGCCATCTTCGTGTGTCTATCCCACTCCGTGGAAGGTAGAGTACTGACATATCCCAATTAATTCGATAGCCAGAGTAACTCCTGTACTCTTCGAACAGATGGAGGAAGAGAGGCAGGGTCATAGCCGCTCCATAATGTATAGAAGGATGTCCATGTTGAGAGAAATGTTCCCCTTCACAACATCCATTCCCTGTATGTGGAAACCGCAGACTCTGGATGATCTCATACTATATAGACCTGGGATTCGATCATGAGGGCGAAGAGAAGGGGGGACAACCCTGCCTCGTAGCCCTGACAGTGGGGAAGCAGAGAGACAGCGTTCCAGTCACTGGGACAGAGGCTACCGGGGTATGATAGATTATTTTAACCCACTTCCGATAATGGGGGCCAAACCTGAACTTCACCAATATGCTGCAGAAAGGGCCAGTTTACCCCATCAAACGCCTTCTCTGCATCCAGCGCGAGGAGGATGTGTGTCTCGGGCCGGGTATTTAAGTTAATTCGTCCAATTATGCGCATCCCTTAAATTGTAATGTGTTGACCTTCCAGGCATAAACAGGGGTGTGGAATTTAATAAAGTATTTACTTGTCCAAGGGACAGGTTGCTTCTTAAAACTACTTGTCCTGTAAAAAAAATCTACTTGTCCTTAAATTATGGCAGCAATTTAATTATGTAAAAGCTCTGATAAAAGCCACTCTGATTATGCTAGGGCTGCTACTATAGTTGGGCTTGAATACTTGCAATTTCAATCCCTACTATAGCAATTTCCTTACTTTGCCACCTTTCTGCAGATCTACATACTGGGGCTGGAGGAAGCAGTAAGCAATAGTTCCAGGGCTGGAATGCCTTTGAGTCTGCAAACCTACTAACTTGCATGTTTTAAGGATTTTCACCAGCTCTTCTCTAATTTTTGCCATAATGAGAGAGGTTGGAAATTTACTCTTGACAATGGCAGAAGTAGAAGTTTATCCAGGGTTGGGAAAAAAGTGGTTGGAGGAAATGTGAACGTGTAAACGCTCAATAGATTTTCAATGTGAGCAACTCTACAAATGCATATTTGCTGGGGCTAACATACAGTTCACAAATAATTTCTGGGAGTACGATTTCCTGATCTACGTCTGTAAATTCTTGTGAATTTATGAAAGCCACTAATTCAAAGACATACCATAGGTGCACTTTTGTGACTTTCTTAAAAAATTGGGTCGATAATTAGGGCTGGTATTAACAAGGACATTTTGGCCCTCATTACAACCCTGGCGGTCGGTGATAAAGCAGCGGAAACCACTCAGACAGACAGCCACTTTAACACACCGACCGCCATGGCGGTAGCAACAAGCACTGCAGCGGTAACCGCCAACAGCCTGGTGGAAGACAATGACACTCTATTATGACAAGCTTATCCACCACCTTTTCCGGGGCGGTACTAACGACATCAAAAGCACTGCAGAAACAGTACACAGAAGGCAAAGGACTCACCCCTGGAGACACAAGGAAGAACCATGCCTCCATGGAGCCCGAGTTGCAGGTGTTCCCCATGCTCGTTTATCTCCTTCTTCACTATGATCACCAATGCCTGAGGAGATGACCACAGTGAGTATTGCCGCCTAGCACACAGGGGAAGAGGGGAGGAAAACGAGAGTGACACACACATGCAACACCCCACCCCCAACACCATACACATAACCAGATGCAGTAACATTACATATTCACCCCGTACCCGTCAGGAATAATACAAGGACAAAAGGAATTGATTAAAGTGTGTGTAATAAGGTAAAAGTGTAGAAAATCGTGCTCCAAAATCAAAACAGTATATACATATATACAAATGGAGGGACACTGCCTAGTCCACAATGTCCATGGACCACAGGGCCATGTCACATAGGCCAAGGCCCCACTTGACTCCTGCAACAACACAGAGAGAACACCGCTGGCATCAGGTCGAAAATACACAGGCACCTCAGGGGGACGGGGAACCGGGGGCACCTCCGCCAGAAGATGGTACAACACCACTGGTCCTGGAGGGGGCTACATGCCCTGTGCGATGTCCTGGGGAGTGCAAGGCCACAGTCTCTCAAGTGGGTGGTTTGCCCACTGCTTGGTTCCGGGGAGTGCAAAGGCACAGTCTCTCAAGTGGGTGGTTTGCCCACTGCTTGGTCCTGGGGAGTGCAAAACCACAGTCTCTCAAGTGGGTGGTTTGCCCACTGTTTGGTTCTGGGGAGTGCAAAGGCACAGTCTCTCAAGTGGGTGGTTTTCCCACTGCTTGGTCCTGGGGAGTGCAAAGCCACAGTCTCTCAAGTGGGTGGTTTGCCCACTGCTTGGTCCTGTGGGAGTTCAAGGCCACAGTCTCTCAAATGGGTGGTTTGCCCACTGGTTTAGGCGGGGGCCTTGTGCCCAGTGTGCTTCATCCTGGCAAGGATGGGGTGAGTGGATGGTTTCTTCCACTGGTTTTGGAGGGGGCCTGGTGCCCAGTGTGATTCATCGTGGCAAGGATGGGGTGAGTGGATGGCTTCTTCAGCAGGTTCTTTAGGGGGCCTGGTGCCCAGTGTGCTTCATCCTGGCAAGGATAGGGTGAGTGGATGGCTTTTTCCACTGGTTCTGGATGCAGCACTTGGGGAGTGCAATGTCACATCCTCTCAAATGGGTGTCATACCCACAGGATTTGCAGGGTCCAGGACACAATTTGGGTGGAGGGGGCACGGACACAGTGGGAGAAGACACAGGGGACTTGTGCATGGATGTGGGGGTGGTGACTGCCAGTGAGGGGTGTGTAGTGATAGGCGTGATGGTGATGGGGTAGTGGATGAGGATGTAGTGCATGCAGGTGTGAGTAGAGATGCTACAAGGAGGGTGGTGGACGACTGGGAGGAGTGGTACACAGTGGAGGCAGTGGATGTTAGCATGTCTGCATCTGGATGGTGTTTGTGTGAGTGCCTGTGGGATGATGTGTGGTTCTTGTGTTTGCCTGAGCCACGCCGGTGTTGTCTTGGGTGCATGCTGGTCTGAATGTGTGCTTGGATGGGCTGGGGTTGACGAGAATGGGACTGGGTAGAGGAAGTTGGAGAGGGGAGGCTAGAGACATGGACAATGGCTGCCATCAGTGAGGAGGCCAGAGCCTGGATTGATCTCTGTTTGGTCTCCATGCCACAGTGAATGCCCTCCAGGAATGCATTTGTTTGTTGCAAATTGCCTGCCAGCCCCTGGATGGCATTCACAATAGTTGAATGCCCAACAGAGATGGATCGCAGGAGGTCAATAGCCTCCTGACTCAGGGCAGCAGGGCTAACTGGGGCAGGGCCTGAGGTGCCTGGGGCGAAGGAGATGCCCACCCTCCTGGGTGAGCGGGCACGGGAAACTCGCTGAGGGGCTGCTGGGAGGGCGGTGCTGGTACGGGGTGGCGGCAGTACCTGTAGTTGGGGTGGGCACAGAGGTGTCCGCCACCAGCGGGGAGCTTCCATCTGAGGAGGTATCACTGTCAGAACTGTCCCCTCCTGTCTCTGCTGTGGTGCTCCCCACACCCTCCATCCCACTGGTACCATCACCGTTGGTGGATTCGGCCTCATGGGCCATGTGGGATGCAGCTCCCTTCGTCGCTGGTGCCACTGCTCCTCCGCCAGATGATGCTAGTGCACATAAGGGCAGGGTGACAAAACAAAAAGGGGCTGCTCCAACAACACCGTTGGCGTACACAGCACCCTCACACAGGGACCAGGCCTACGCACTATGCAATGCACTACCAGTCACAATGCTAGTCACCAGCCGAAGGACAGGAATACCTAACGCCAATAGCAGCATACCTGATACCCACAGACCCCTGCCCAGTAGTGGATACCTACTAGCTTTGTAGGAGGTGGTGTTCATCAGCCCCTGCCCAACATGGGACCTACCCTGCAATGTCCGGCCTGGCCTAGGGGACCCACAGGCCCACATCCCCCACCCGTAGACCATCCCACCTCGCGCAAGTAGTAGATTTGGAAACTGTACTCATCCCCTTGTGGCTGCTGTGATGGCCTCAAGCACCCATCCAGCTCCGGATTGGCCACCACCAGTATGCGGAACATGAGGGGGGTCAGGGTTCGACAGGCACCCCTTCCTCGTTGGGAGGCCATCCCCAGCTGGGCCTCTGCCATCTTCCTTGCCCAGCGTCTCAGGTCCTCCCACCGTTTCCGACAGTGGGTGCTCCGCCTGCCGTAGACCCCCAGGGTCTGCACGTCCTTGGCGATGGCAGGCCATATACCCTTTTTTTGATGGGCGCTGACCTGCAGAAAAATAAATATAGAAAAAGGTATCAGCCATACCATCCAGCCTGTTACACTCATGGCCCACCATAGCCCTCCCATTTCCTTATGCACAGACATTGCCCACCATACATGCAGCACTCTGCCCAGGACCCTTCCACCAACCCCCTCCCCCCTTCCATGAGGCCCTCACACACAGCCCTACAGTCATTCTTGCCCCATGCATTGTGCTCAGAGTGTGCTCACCTGTTGGTCTGGAGGCCCATACAGCATTCGGTACTGGGGTAAGACCCCATCCACCAGTCTCTCCAACTTCGCAGCGGCGAAGGCAGGTTCCCTTTTCCCAGTGACTCGAGCCATGGTCGGTTCCAGACACAGGTCACAGCAGCACTTGCAGTGTAGGTCCTCTCCTGTTGAATGTCAGCTAGCAAGTGAGAGACCTGATAGAAAATGGCGGTCACGTCCGCGGTGGTGTGTACCGTCACCGCTGGCGTACTTCACCATTGGCCACTGTAACCCATAGGGCCCAATGACAACCAATGAGGAGTTGCACAGCGGTACTCGACCGCCTCCCGCAGCGGCACACAACGTCAGTGGCATTGCCTCATTTCCGCATGTTCATCCACACAGGACAGAGGGCCGCCATTTCAGGGGGGGGTGCAGGCCATGGCACCTAACTGTGTCACAGTACACATAGGCACCATTTGGGCCTATCCAAAAACATACTGTTACTGTCACAATATGCAATACAGTGTACAGTTTGGAAATGTGGAATACTGACCAGCTGCTCACTCTTTTTTCCCCCCTAGAGTACAGCCGCTGTAGATGAATAGGAGATGGAGACATCCCCTTGTACTGACCCCTGGTGGACTTGTCAACAATGGAGGACAGGCACATTATCCTCACTTATTGGCTGGACAGGGCCACAATCACAGAGCATGTACCCAATTGTAGCCAGACCTGTTATCTGCTATCCGTCACCCCACTGGGATCCCCACTCTTGTGCAAGTCCTATCTGTGCTCCATTTCTTGGCAACTGGTTCTTTCCAAGTGACAGTGGGCTTGGCAGCAGGGATGTTTCAGCCAGTGTTCTCAATAGTGCTGACCAGAGTGTTGTCTGCCCTGATTAAACACATGCACAACTACATCGTTTTCCCCGAGCTGGAGGATTTGGCCACAGTGAAAGCTGACTTCTATGCAATGGGACATATCTCCAACATTATTGGGCTATTGACGGTACGCATATTGCATTTGTGTCCCCCCGGAGAAATGAACAGGTGTTCAGAAATCAAAAGAGCTTTCATTCCATGAATGTGCAGGTAGTGTGCCTGGCGGAACAGTACATCTCCCACGTCAATGCTAAGTATCCTGGGTCTGTGTATGATTTATTCTGAGGAATATGTGATGGCTCAACTCCAGAGGCACCTAGTGTGGCTAGTAGGTGAGCCCATGGTTCCAACCCAGTATATGTTGGTGTATGGGTATGGTGTTGGCCCTAAGGGTTATTGTTTGGCTAACAGGTATCCATCGATATTTGCAGGTGACTCTGGTTACCCCAACCTCTCATGGCTACTGACCCCATGAGGAATCCCAGTTCAAGGGCAGAGAAACGTTACAATGAGGCACATGGGCAAACAAGAAGAATAATCAAGAGGACATTCGGCCTCCTGAAGGCCAGGTTTCTTTGCCTCCATCTAACAGGTGGTTCCCTGTGCTACTCACCCAAGAAGGTGTGCCAGCTCATCGTGGCATGCTGTATGTTGCATAACATTGCCTTGAGATGCCAGGTGCCTTTTCTGCAGGACGATGAGGCTGGAGATGGGCATGTGGCAGCAGTGGACCCTGTGGACAGTGATGAAGAGGAGGCAGAGGATGAGGATGAGGACAACAGAACATCAATGATACGACTGCTTTCAGTGACACACAGGTAAGACACTGTAACTTCACCTTCCATTGACAGTTTTGTCTTGGACATTGTACATGGCAGGCTGATTTTCCCACTACTACGGCCACTTACTGTACCCTTTGGCATCTCTATTTTCAGATATCTGTGCCCCACTCTGGCTCCTGGTGTGCTTACTGCTGCCAACTACAGGTCATACCGATGTATACATTACTGTACAGTTGAATTGCAAAGTTTACAGCTTGTTAAACGTATACATATTCCAATCAAGTGACAGACTCCATACTTGTATTTGTTCCAAGGGTGTTTATTTAGCTGCTAATAAGTGGAGGGGGTATTGCAATGGGATGGGTTGCTGATGGAGGAAAGTCGAGGGTAGAGTCCAGTCTGTTGGTATCAAAGGTGCATTGTCCAAGGGGGCATAGGAAGTGGAGCAATGGCAGTTCAAGGTGGACAGTGTGACTGAGTGGGACACAAGGGTGACATTCAGGAGAGTCTTTTTTCCTGGCGGGGGTCTTGGCAATGTTCTCTGGCTTCTGCCTGGATCACAGTGACTGTTTGCGGGCGGTTCTCCTTCTGCAGGGGGAGGGATGGTGGTGGCCTGTTGTTCCTGTGGCGGGGCCTCCTGTCCACTAGCGGCAGCGGAGGTGGAAGGCTGTTCATCGTTTTGGCTAGTGTCAGGGGCCCGTTGGTGTGCCACTGCCTTCCTCATGGTGTTGGCCATGTCTGCCAGCACCCCTGCAGTGGTAACCAGGGTGGTGTGGATGTTCTTCATGTCCTCCCTGATCCCCAGGTACTGTCCCTCCTGCAGCCGCTGGGTCTCCTGTAACTTGTCCAGTATCTGGCCCATCGTCTCCTGGGAATGGGGGTATGCTCCCAAGATGTAGGTGAGTGCCTCCTGGAGAGTCGGTTCCCTGGGCCTGCCCTCCACCTGTCGCACAGCAGTCCTCCCAGCTTCCCTGTTGTCCTGTGCCTCTGTCCCCTGAACCGTGTGCCCACTACCACTGACTCCAGGTCCCTGATCGTCCTGTGTTTGTGGGGTGGCTTGGGGTCCCTGTAGTGGTGGACACACTGCTGATTGATGTGTCCTGGGGACAGTGGTATGGGCCCACTGTGTGGGTGCTGTTTCCTGAGGGGGGCAGCTCTGTGGTGGTATGGGACTGTGCCTGGGTTACCGACAGTCCAGAGGTCCCTGATGGGCCAGGTTGGTCATCCAGATCCAGGCGTCCAGAGCTGCTGTCATCACTGTGTGGCCTCTTCTTGGGGGGCCTGATTGTTGCTGGCACCTCCTCTCTGGGGACGTTGGATGGGGAACCTGTGGGGATGTAAATGCAGTCTTAATGTTTCTGTGCGTGCCATCTTGTGCATGGGTGTGTTGCCCTCTATGGTTGTTATTGCCCTGTCAGCTTAGCCTTCTGTGAGTAGTGATTTGGTGGGCTAGGTGATTCTGTCTAGTTTGCATGTTTTAGTGATGTGTGTCCATGCTGGTCTGTGATGGGGGTCCGTGCATTGGTGTTACATGCAGGGCTTGTTATTGGGATGAGTGGGTTGTGATGGTGGGGTGTATGTGAGGTGGTGGGGTGATAGGGGTGGGAGTGGGGGTATGTGGTGGCATGCAGGTAGGGGGGTGATAGTAATAGAGATTGACTTACCAGAGTCCAGTCCTCCTGCTACTCCTGCCAGGCCCTCAGGATGCATGATTGCCAGGACTTGCTCCTCCCATGTTGTTAGTTGTGGGGGTGGAGGTGGGGGTCCACCACCTGTCCTCTGTACTGCTATCTTGCTGCCACGGAACACACCTTCCCCTGTAGGTCATGCCACCTCTTCCTGATGTCATCCCTTGTTTTTGGGTGCTGTCCCACGGTGTTGACCCTGTCCAGGATTCTCCGCCATAGCTCCATCTTCCTAGCAATGGATGTCTGCTGCAACTTTGATCGGAATAGCTGTGGCTCTACCTGGGTGATTTCCTCCACCATGACCCTTAGCTCCTCCTCTGAGAACCTGGGGTGTCTTTGCGGTGCCATGGGCGTAGTGTGAGGGTGTGTGGGGTGATGTGTTGGGGTGTGTGCTGTAAGGTGCATGGACGGTGTATGGGTGATGGTGTTTAGTGGCTCTAGTTCTGTGGGTGCTCTTGGTCTGTCTCTCTCAGTTGGCAATATTTTTGCATCGTAAGGGGTTGGGGTATTGTGTGTGGGTGTTTTATAGTGTTGTAGGTGTGGTGTGTGTATGTGTGTCAGGTGTGTGTAGTTTGGATTGTCCAATGTGGTGGTGTTTTGTTAGGTTGTGTGTATTTGGAGCGCAGCGGTATGTACCGACAATGGTTTACCGCTATTGAATGTCCGCTGCGGTGATTCGTGGGTCATAATGCTGTGGGTGTAGTTCTGTTGGTGTACCGGTGTGGGTTTTGGTACCGCCAATTTAACACTGACCTTGTCTACGATTCTCCGCCATAGCTCCATCTTCCTAGCAATGGATGTCTGATGCACCTGTGATCGAAATAGCTGTGGCTCTACCCGGATGATTTCCTCCAACATGACCCTTAGCTCCTCCTCTGAGAACCTGGGTTGTCTTTGTGGTGCCATGGGTGTAGTGTGAGGGTGTGTGGGGTGATGTGTTGGGGTGTGTGCTGTAAGGTGCGTGGACAGTGTATGGGTGATGGTGTTTAGTGGCTCTGGTTCTGTGGGTGCTCTTGGCCTGTCTCTCTCAGTTGGCAATATGTTTGCGTTGTAAGTGGTTGTGGGTATTGTTTGTGGGTGTTTTATATTGTTGTGGGTGTGGTGTGTGTATGTGTGTCAGGTGTGTGTAGTTTGAATTGTCCAATATGGTGTTTTGTTACGTTGTGTGTATTTTGAACGCAGCGGTATGTACTGCCAATGGTTTACCGCTGCTGAATGTCCACTGCAGTGATTCGTGGGTCATAATTCTGTGGGCGTAGTTCTGTTGGTGTAACTGTGTGGGTTTTTGTACCGCCAGTTTAACACTGACCTTTGGGCTGGTGGGCTTGTGTGTGTGTCTGTATAGTGACGGATTGGTATGTGTGTGTCATAATATGGGTAGCGGTAATCCTCCGCTGCGGCGGTCGGCATGGCGGTAAGCGGGACTTACCGCCAATGTCATAATGAGAGTGTAGTTTTTATTAAACTTCTGTTTCTCTCTGTCTATCTGCTTCCTTTACCGTGAGTGATCTCATTCTACTCTTCTACAAGGAGCATATTGGCACACAAAGTAGTTTTGTTCAATGCCAGGAACTACTGTGGCAATTAGTGGTGTAACTAAACTAGACGGCCCCCCCCCTGCAAAGAACGTGGAGGGCCCTCTCCCAGACTCACTCAGGGTAGATGCCGTGCTGAAGGGCCCCCTGGAGGGGGGCTGTGGGGGCCTTTGTTACACCACCGGTGGCACTGTGTGCTTTTTGAGAAAAAAACCTTTTTTTTCCCCTTTTGCCAGTGTTTGTTAAAGTGGTGAGGGCCTGGCAGCCCCCACAACAAAGTGTTGCAAAAGCCATGTCAAAACAAGACACACATTGACAAAACCAAAAGCCTTAAAAATAAAAATAAAATAAAAAAAAAATAAAGTTGGATCTTTTGGATTTACCAGTGATTGTTTATTTTCGTGCTTCCCATAATCTTATTAAAAATGGTTACACTGATTTACCATAAGGAATATTTTTGGGAAATACTAGCATGCATCAACACACTTTACTAAATGATGCTTCAAAGAAATAGCACCTACAATTTTTTAGTAGCAAAACTTAATTATTTCCTACTTGCATTTTCTTCTAAACGTTTTATTTTGAAAGCAAAGAATCATCACTGTTGCTTAAACACTTCTGCAAACATTTGAATCTAATCAAAGAGCATTGTGGGAGCATTATACTTAGCCACGTATTGTTAAACTTTTCAAACGTTTGCACACACTTTTTTTCTTTTTACTGGAACCACTGTCAGCAGTGCAATATGACCTTAAAGCGTTTATTTACAATGCTCACCCTAATAATGAAGGCTTCTCATTAATGAACCATAAATACAAGTTCCAACAGTATTAAATTATGGACACACATATTACCTCAACTGCAGACAGTTCCCTTCTCTGTAAACTGGCAGCCTAAGGGTTTGTGCTGCAGGGTGTTGTGCCTACTTATCCAAAGGACAAAATAAACATGAAAACTTGTTGCCCTTGACCCCAAGCAATATGTCCTGGATGTCGGGCGATATGAATTCCGCATCCCGGCATAAAGCCCAACTGATCTCTGGAATCAGGGGCGTCATAACCTGTAGGAGACTGGTGACCAGTTTTGTGGCCAAATAGCTTGACTTCGACATTGAGTAGTGAAATCGGGCAGTATGAGTCACAATGCTCTTTGGGTTTCCTGTGTTTGTTTAGCCCTACTGTGACAGGCCACCTGAGACATAGTGGGAGAGTGTCCAGCTGACCAGCCTCTACTAACATATTGAGCAAATATGGCCGGAGCAGTTCGATAAGCCCTTAAAGAATTCTGCAGTAGTCCCGTTGGGGCCCGGTGTCTTATTGAATTTTAAGCTTGCCGTGATGGCTTGGGCCTCCGCCAATATAATGTCATCCTCCAGCGCCTCTGCTTCCAGCACAAGGTTGTTTACCAACTCCATGTATTTTGCAAAGAATGGTTCGTCATGCAGTAGCCTAGATCTATAAAATTCCTCTTAGTGATGTTCAAAGGCCTCAGTGATGGCTTCATTAGTAAGAAAATATTTGCCCCCTTGTTTCACTATCTGGTTTCTCATCTAACCTCCGCTTCTTCCTGCATAGCCACACCAGGAGCTTCCCGGTCTTGTATTCTGTGTCATACAACCAGTGGAGTGTTGCTAGCATTTGTTTCTTTGCCCCTTCTTGTGCTAGCTCTTGGTACTCAGGCCTTAGGCGTTCCAACTGTGTAAGTCTCGGGAAGTCTAGCCCAGGACCTGCGTCTCTCATAGGCTCTAAAAGATTATTCTCCTTCCCTCTGAAACATTGACCACCTCACCAATTCCTGTAGAAAGAATGTCCTTAATGTTATCTTCACTTTGATCTTAGACCACAAGTTTGTCTACTTTTGTGGTTGGAAGTGCACCATACCTATTTGGATCCCCTCCTTCTTGATATGGTAGCCCCGAGCTAGTAACTTTAACTTTACCTGGGTTGTCTATACCAGACTCATGTTTTAAACTCTAGCCCTCCTCTTCGGGCTCCCTATTGAAGGACACCTCTTTGGAGGCCTCACCAATTACTCTTGTTTGCAATCCATCCATTTTGCTGACAATTGCAGCACTGAACTTGCTCCACCACTTCCAATTTCCCACCAAATGAGCATGTTTAGATATTTTCACTTCCTGAGTGACTGCAAAGAACTTAGATTTGTTACATTTTTGGGCATTTTAAGTTTTTTACCACATCCCCCAGTTGGACATCTACATCTCCCACACGGATCAAAGTGCAAGTAACTCGCAGCTGTTTTCTCTAACACCCAGTTGGGTGACAATTTGGACAAGGAATGCCTACACCTAAGCAGTACAAATAGGGACACCCCTGTTGTAGCATGTGTTGTGTTGCAATAGCTCCATAGCCTTTCTTGTACTGCAGTCATTACATCTACCCCAGATAATAGTGATTTGAATACTCTCCTTCAACATTTTGTTCACTCATTCAGCCATTGCTTCGGGGACTATACAATACCACTAATAAGTGTCTGATCCTAAATACCTTCAGAAATGTCAGCATGAAATTAGTTTTGAACTGAACCCCATTATCCGTAACCAATTCTTGTGGTACTTCTTCTCTTCTGAACAAACTTGATAAAAATCCAATAACTGCATGAGTGTTAGGCTCCCTCATGAATCTGCCCTCCAATGATTTTGAAAAATAATCCACCACCACCAAAGCTTACCTCATGTTCACTGGCAAGCTATACATTGGGCCAATACAATCCTTATGTAATGAGTTAACAGCTTTGCTACAGTCAGTGCAATTTCCCAGAACTACCTTGATCTCATTTTCTGGCCTGGGCTTGCTTGTCAAGCCTACATGGCCTTGGTGAGCCAAGTTCAACAATCTCGTCCTCAACTATACTGGAGGTATTAATATTATCCAAATTGCCCTCCAGTAAGAGTTCATCTTTGACCTTTAAATAAGGTTTGAACACTTCAGTAACCTTTCTCTCATGAGACCAACCACTGCTGATGTACTTCCTGAGAGTTTTCTGACACATATCCTTTTTCGAATAAGAATTCCACTCTTGGAGTTAAAATGGACCTGCTGCAACCACTATACCATCAACCCTTCCTACAACCCATTCAATGTCTTCATCACTGGGATCCATATTGCTAATGCCTACTGGGCACCTGGAAAGGAAGTGAGCGCTAGCCTTTTTTGCACCGAGAATGTGTATAACTTTAAAGTTGAATTTAATCATTCTTGACAGCAATCTGACTAATCTGGGACTGGCTCGATTTAAGTTACTTCCTGATAATAAATATATTATTAGCTTGTGATCAGTTAGAAGTGAAAACCCCTTTCCCACAAGTATGTTGAGAAATGTTTGGTGGCCCACACACACACCAAGACTTTGTGTTCTATTGATTTGTAATTGTGTTCTGTCGATGACAGACATTTTGAAGAGAACGCTCAAGTGTTTTCTTTACCATCTAGTAGCTGAGTGAGAACAGCACCCAGTCCTAAGCCACTATCGTCAGCCATTACTACTGATTCTACGTTATCTCTGAATGTAGTAACCGCAGGAGCCTCTACTGTCAATATTTTCAGGTTTACAGAAACCTCACGTTCTGTGGCACCCCAATCATATTTCTCACCTTTGCGCTACAATTTCCTGAGGAGATTGGTTTGTATAGCAAATCTGTCTTTGAAACGAGAATAATATTCACACATCCCTAAAAAGGACCTTAGTAGTTTTCTGTTCACAGGTTCTGGAATTGCTTTAATGGCATTCACTAAATCGCTGTTAGGTTCAATGCCTGCCCCTGATAGAACGTGTCTCAGATATTATACTTCTGGCACCACAAACCAGCAGGCCTCTTGCTTCACCATAATCCCATGTTCTTGTAATACACCCAAACCTTCACTCTACAGTCTCAGGTGACTCTTCATCATCAGTGAATACCAGAATGTCATCTTGGTAGGCCATCAAGTGTTTACCCTTCCCAAAATGTTTGAACATTAGCTTTTGAAAAACTGACGCCACGGAACCTAAGCTAAAACGGCAACCATAACAATCTATAAGTGCCAAAAGAGGTATTAAATGCAGTTAAGGACTTTGATTTCTCATCCAACTCCACATGGTGATATGCCGCCTTACAATCTATGGTGGTAAATACCTTGGCACTTCCCAGCTGCACCAGCATTTCTGAATTTTGGGAAGTGGAAAGCAGTTCACCAAAATATTCTTATAAAGAGACCTAAGATCTTTCATGTTTGAACCCTTTGAACAAACCTAAATGGTCTGCAAATAGCGGCACGTGTCTGCATGACATCTCATCCAATCAGTGGGAAGTGCATGACTGATGAGGTGTATCAATTCAAGAGATGGGGCACTCTCTACCAGATCTCAAAACCATACCAGACACCCTTTGATCTTTCCACCCAAGTATATTGTACTTCTTGACCCTGTATACTTTGGTGGCAATCAATCTGTCCTTTAAAATAACAGCTTCAGGAAAATAACCCATGATATCAATGGTAGTGCCCCCAAACGCCACAGAACATATGTCAGGCGGACTTAATTTAGTGGCACCCCACTCTTTAAAAAAGTCTCTGCAATTATGGTAACTGAGTCCACAGTGATTTCTACTTAAACATTATCTACTCCCACTTTGCTCATAGGATCACCACCACCCATGGCAACATTTTTTTGTGTTCTGAGAATTTTAATAGACAAACCTACCCTCCTATCAAAAATGTTCTGTATCCTCAACATGCCTTCTATGCGGACTGTCCTCATTAACAAATGCAGCCTTTCAGAATTCGTACACATTCTGGCAAGATGTCCACCTTTCCTGTACTTTGGACATGTTTTCCCAACTGCTGGGCATCATTTGGCATTTGCCAAGTGTGAGTTTGAACCGCATCTAAAACATGATTGATTGGAACTTGAAAGTGTTTTTCTGAATGTTTTGTTGTATTTTTTTAAGAATATGGGGTTGACTTGCTCAACTTCAATTAAACTTATGTTTGTGTTCAGTTCTTTTAAGACCATCACTCATCTTTCTGTCCCATTGTGATTTCTAATGTATCTTGAAGATTGGGTTTTCAACAGCACAGCAATTTCTCTTGGATGCATTTATCATTTCAGTTAAGCACAATTTGACACTGAAAACAATTGTGAATATTTCCATCAAAGTTGCAAGTGCCCTTATTTTCTCCAGAAAATGGTCTTCTGTCTAATGTTGTAGTTGCCTACATGAAACAAAATCTACGGTGTTTCACAGTTATACTGTTGTCATCTTGGTTGTGGAGTCTAATTGCAGCCTCTATATAAACACCCCATTCCGCTTTAGGCGGTTGAATGGCAGGTGGCAAATGGTCAAAGATTCTTTGTTCCTCAGCTCCTAAACAGTGTAAAGTAATGCCAGTTTTCTTGTGGAATTGAATTTTGATCCATCAATAGCAATAAAGTTTTTAACCACTGTTTCCACTTCAACTTATGTACGTCAGGTTCTGCTAAACAGAATGTTGGAATATTTGCATTGTGAAAATCAATGTCTTAAAGTAAATGTCTAGATTACAAGTAATTAATGTATTGAAACTAGTGCTGAATAACAAGTAAAGGTGGCAGAAAATATAAGTATACATACAGGATTAACTAGTGGAGAAATCAATCCCACCATCTGAGAATTTGACCGATCAGGAACCTTTTTTAAATAAGCCAGTTATGTAGATGTTGACCTTGAGGTACTCTTTGAGAAGAGATGTCAAGGCTGCACTTCAGAAGATGAAGCAGGATGCAAGTAGATCATAAACTGATTAGTAATTTTTTTTTTAAACTGTGGCGTGAAAAATCACGAGGAGAAGCCAACCGACGCTCGTGAAACAAATGCAGCATCCACTCGGTGTTCCTGGAAAACAAAGGAAGCAGATCGTTGCGTGCATTCTAACAGCCAGGATGCTTGCCGATTAAATATTCAAAATTCACAAATGCACTAACGCTTAGTCCGTGAACTCACACGCAGAGAATAAGCGCAGAAAAGGTAGAATAACGCTAATGATGAAAGGGAGAAAAAAACAAGTCGGGTGTGGTGCAGTATAGCACAAACTGAAGCAGTCTCACCACTGCCCGAAGTCTTGGACCCTCCTGCCAGACACAACATGCCTCTCGCCTTGACAGCGTGAGCTGCTCCAGCACCTCTATTCATGCTGGAGGCCGCCTCTGACAGCATGAGCCTTTCCAGCACCCCTGCATACATTGGAGGTCCCTTGTCAGTGAGGCCGTGAAGTTGCTGTCCGTACACAATCAGTCAACATAGAGAAATCCCACAGCTCGTCGCCAATTTATGTTGTATTTTGACATATAAATATCAGGAACAAGCAATGTTGATATAGTGTTCTTTTATTCCCTGTGGTATATGGACAGTGCACGGGTGAGCCTGGTGATGGTTCCAGACCTCTGTATGAAGTGCTGGGGTCTCGAACGCCCACCATGGAACAGTTAACATAGTGTTCCAAACCATATGTGATAGTGTGAGTCTAAGCAGTATGCTACAATAATATTACAATTCATAATATGAACATAACAGTTTCATGTGCTTTTGAAGTTACGCAGTAAGTTGTGAAGTGTTGGAGTTTAACATGACTGCAGTTGATGGCTGCTGCAGGCTGGTTTGTTGTAACAATATGCTGGACTTCATACAGGAAAAAGCAAGCACAGTAATGATAGTTTATGCTCTTTCTTCCATTTCCTAGTATGAATCAGATGAATTGGAAAAGAGTGCATATCAGGAATATGACAGTGATAGTGACATTGCTGAAGAACTGAAGCGAGATTTTGTGGATGAGCAGACGGGAGACGTGCCCGTTAAGAGGTACATATTTCAGTTTTTTACGTCATTTAAATGTGCTATTAGGTGAAAATAAACATGCTACAGTAATCAGGTCATTCACTTGTGCTGGAAATAACCATGTTCATCCTGCATAACAAGTGATAATCATAAACTTAAGAATATCTCCATGCACAGGCAGAATCTCAGAACACCATAGTAAATGCCTGTGGACTATCAATATTTCATCATTGTTTTCAGTTTTTAACAAAATGAGCACAGTAAAATAAAAACTTGTTAGTAATCATAATGTAAAACTTTCTGGATTCTCCTCCTGTAGTCATTTTATTTCATAACAAGTATTGGCAGCGTCAGTATGTCCTGTATGTGCAAGAGCTATAGCCTTTTCCCAATGTGGGTTTAAACCTTGTTGTATACCAGCGTGGCTTGTTTTAGGCCTCGCTGAAAGTTAATGGCGTAGATGAGAGTGGCGTGGAATGTTGTATAATAAAATGACGTAGAGAGGAGCAGAGTGTCGTAGAGCAGAGTGGCATAGCCTGTTGTGGAGTGACATAGAGTGGAGCGAGGGGTTGTGGATTGTCATTGAGTAGAGCAGATTAGAGTGGCATACAGTGGAGGGGCATAGAGTGGAGCAGGGTGCCATTGAGTATCATATAGTGGGGTGGCATAGAGTGGAGTAGTGTGTCGCAGAGTGGAGTAAAGTGGCATGGTGTGGCATAGAGGGAGTTGCATAGAAGGAAGAAATGTGATGTGGAATGGCATACAGTGGCATAGAGTGTTGTAGAGTCAAAGGGCGCAAAGTGGAGTAGTGTGTTGTGGAGTGAAATGTTGGAGAGTGGAGTAGAGTGGCGTAGGATGATATAGAGATGTGTAGAGTGGAGGGGTGTAGAGTAGAATGGAGTGGCCTAGAGTGTTGTATAGTGCCGTGGAATAGAGTGGATTAGCGTTGAGTGGAGTAAAGTGGCGTAGAGTGTAGTAAGGTGGAGAGGCATAGGATCGAATTAAGTGTTGTAGAGTGGAGGGGCGTGGAGTGTCATAGAGTATTGCAGAGTGGAGCGCTGTGTAGTGGAGTAAAGTGGTGAAAAGTGTATTAGAGTAGAATAGCATAGACTGGAGGGTCATAGTGTCATCAGGAGAGTGGAGTTGCATACAGCGGCATAGAGTGGAGTAGTATAGACTGGAGTGTTGTTAAGTTGAGTGACATAGAGCAGAGTGGTGTAGAGTAAGGTGTCATAGAGTGAAGAAAGAGCATGGAGAAAAGTGGCTTGGAGTATCGTAGAGTGGCATAGAGTGTAGTAGAATGGAGTGGTGTTGTGGAGTGTTAGAGAGGAGTAGAGTGGCTTAAACTGAAGTGGCATAGTGTTTTGTACAGTGGAGTAGTATGGTGTAGGGTAGAGTGGCTTAAAGTGTAGTGTTGTAGAGCAGAATAGAGTGGAGTGGCATACATTTTGAGTATGTATGGTGTGATAGTATACTGCCATTACAGACAATTAATTTTCAGTTGAAGTGGCCATTAAATTTGCTCAGACATACAGTTTTACTGATAAAACTAAACAGTGCACTATACAAATGATAATGTGTGAAAATGGCATCACCTATTGTATTGATTTGTTTTGGTCACACTTCAGAATTACATAAAAATCTGCTTTCCTCATCGTCATATATTATGAAATATGTGCACAGTTCCTTCACAGACTTTTAAGTTTGTTGTGTGCTAGAAAAAAAAGCCTTTCTTTTCACACTCACAGATTCTCAGATAAATCTTCTCACTTTGAAGTCAAAGAACGAAAAATAAACATCAAACTCCCTCAAAAGTTAGAACATGACATTTGATCTCTATCGTTGAATGCAAGCAAAAATGACAAGATAAGAACAAAAGTTAAAGACTTGTTTACAGAAAGTGAGCACTTGTGAAAGAATACAGTAAACACACTATGTTCCACGGGATAGACCAAGACAAGCTAGACAGTCTAAACCAAGGAGAGCAAGCAAATGTGACTTGCAAATAAAAACCAATCGTAAGCAGTGGGTGAATGCATTCCTGGGTCAGCTTTCAAAATGTCGCTAAGAAGTCCTCAGCAACTGTGTTGTCTGTTAGGCTTCAACCTAAAATGGGCCACCAGTTCCAGTTTTTTCAGATTGATATCGCAGTTTGGTTTCAAGGTTCAGTGGGTGGAGGAAGGACGAATACCTCAAAACTTTTCTTTTATTGCAATGGCCTTTACAGGAAGAAATGTCCACATTCCGTTTTTTTTCTTCTGGGACTCTCCACGGTAGGAATGCTGAAATAACAATGTCCAGCGACCTTGAATTTCTATACTTAAGAAACTCATAGGTGCTCTAAATCGTCAGTTGATCTTTGTACCTTACAGTAATGTATGGTAACAGGATCCATGGGTCATCTCACTCATTACTACACATATAAGGGTGAATATACTTAATTTAATGGAAGCATTGCTATGAATGACTATTCTTTGGGACAGACAGATAAGTACATAAGTTCTTTTTTTCCAATGGAGAGGAACCACTGTTCCTTCAATAAGTGACTTACTGAGAACCATGTAGTTCAGTATCCTTAACATAATATCCTAATGTAGAGCATGCAGACTTTGAAACTTAAATTCTTCTCCTTCCACTATGTTGCAGCGCATCTTTGCTGGCAGTTTATTTTGGGGCACATGATTGTCCCTTGCATGGTTTGCAATTGTGTTCCCCTGCTCTTTATGCCTGGCTGCATATGTCTGTATATGGTTTTTAATTTTGGCAGTAGCCTCACATTAATCCAGTGTGTGCACAGAGGTCTACATCTGTCCCCTGATATAAGTGAAGTCTTGGACTTGTCCTGTAATTTACAGTTCCTAGACTTGTCCTGTGACCAAGTGTGCCCTCATTAAACTGACAGTAGACTACAATCCCTTTCATGGATTGAGTACTTTAAGCGGTGGTGGCAGCATTGTGTGTTATGTGAATCCTTAGGTGTGACCAGCCTCTTTTTTCTGTGTCACTGTCATGGAGGCCTGTTGGCCCACTCGTGCAAAATTCTGCTTCTGGGTGCTAACCCAGATCCTAATGCTAAGATTCCAAATTATCTTGTGCATGTTTGTGTATGTGGCCTGCGTGGTACCTACATAGTGTGTAGGAGTGAGCCAGAGTAATGGAGGCCTGTGGGATTCATTTGGATCCCCCAAGCCTGACTTGATGCACAAGATGGAGGTAAGGTTGTTTTCCCTGACACTGTATTGCTGACATTCCTGAAGCGAGGGCAGTGGTGTCACCAGACATTTATTTTGCTGCAAAAAAACTAAGACAAATGTGCACACATTTCTTTCTGCAGCCAACCGAAAAACATAACCTTTGCTTCTTTTTAGTAAAGGGCACTCCGAGATCCAATTATGATTTTGTGACTGAAATCATTTTGTGTCTTAACACTGGACAGGCAGGTGGCCCAAAAAGATTGCTTGCCCCTATACACATGACATTTTTGAGAGCTCGCCCTTCTTCAGGGAGGTGTCACTGCCGCCAAGACATCTTTAATCTATTTCTGACATCCTAACGGTTATGCACTGAGAGTCAGTGTTTCTTCCTGGAGGACAGTCTGCTCCTGGGAGACTGTTTTTGCCAGTTTTGGTTTCAGGCCACAATGTTTAAAAGCATGACCATCCTGTATAGAAAATGTCATCTTTGGTTGCTCATCATCATTTGTTGCCCATTTAAAATAAGTTTCATATAAATGTCCATAAGATTTGAGTGGTTTGATTGACCTCGGTAGTTCATCATCCCGCAATGGAATGATGTGTTGTACAGGTCATCAGGGTTTGTTTGAGACGCTTTTTAACCGGGAGTACTTTGTGGGGCGGTGTTTTAAGTAGACTCGAACTTAAGCATTCATTATTTGTTTCCACATTGTTTGTCTGGTTCTGAGGAAACATAGTATTCCTCAAAGATGAAAGGAATGTACTCATCAGATTGGCCATGAAGAATCTGGTAAACAGATATTCTGGATTTCACCCTGGGTTCCCTTGATTAGGATTTCCATTTAAAGTGACCCAAAGTCCTACTTTTTAAGTCTGTCTAGTGACAGCTTTAGTTCTTTATCAGTGCTTATGCAATCACAACAACCTAAAAAGTAGTAAAAGGAGGTCTGTGGCTCTTCACCTTTACTGATCATCTTGGGTTTTGGTTTTAGATTGAGGAGCAGTTGTGTTGTCCGCATATGAAGTGATGCCATTGCTCATATCTATAAGAGCTATTGGTAACACAGACACAGTATTGTAGGAATGGCCTTTGGAAGGTATAGCCCTTTGAGAAATACAGTAGGATATTTTACATTGTGAACACACTGATGCAATAGTATGGAGTTTTTCATTGTAAATTCTGTGACACAAGCAATGGAAAGGGATTTACGATGGGAACCATTTGTCAAACATTATAGGATGGGGCTTTCTGGGTCATGAGCAAGTTGCTCCTGTGAGGCACCCTGGACATGAAGGGCATTTTGCCCCACATGCACCCAATGTGTGCAGACAGCTGGGAGAGTTGAAGTAGCTCCAGTGTTGGTGTACTGGGATCAGCGTCAGCCAGGTAGAGTGTCTACTAGAAACTGCTCTAGAGCTGTTCATATGAAAACGGAGGCGAAAGCCCTGGAGCAGAGTATTTGTGTCTAATTTGGGAGTGAGCCAGATGACTTTTCCTGACCCCTATGGATGCTGTCCGATTTTATTTTTACTGATTTTGCTGCGCATTTGAGACTTAATCTGTTTCTAATGTTGTCTAATGTATTATTTTGCATTGTTCTTATTTACTAAGAGATTTCATGGCATGCTTTTATGCATTTAAATGATACTATTGCTGCATCTGCTTTTCACTATTTCTGTATTGTACCTTCGAATTTTTGTAATAAACCTTGATAGTTTTTTTTCTAAACTCCGCTCTAGAACTCACTTTCTGAGTCTGTTCTCTTCCTATTGACTTTACTTTGAAATGCTGTTTTAAACTTCTCTCAGGGACACATGTCCTCCTGATTTGAGGATAACAACTTCTCTGACCTACCTAACATCTCGACGTACTTTTGCAATAGAGATTTTCTAGTGGTACGGTGTGTCCACAGTCATGGCTGTGGTTCAGCTTTATATTGCTTAGAACAAGGACTAACCGTTTCTTTTAGAAAAAATAATATAAGTAATAGTTCTCTGGTTTTTCTGCTCTCATGTGATGTGCCTCGTCACTAGGAAATAGGTTTCCACTTTGCCAATTGCTATTACACAACCTCGAGTAACTAAATGTTTGTTTCTTTTTATTAAGCATGTCTCGTGAAACTTTAAGAAGCAGGAAAAGGTCAGACTACAGCCTGAACAGGGTGAATGCACCCATCCTAACCAACACTACCCTCAATGTAATACGACTTGTTGGTGAGTATCATTTGGCAATTATTGGTCCTTTGGAGTTCTGAAACCTTCATAAATTTAGTAAAACATAAAAGAAGCATCCTTGCAAGAATTGAAGTCGTTGTCCATTTACTTTTTGAATGAGTAAATTATTCCATTAAGCAATGCATCGCTGCTGATGGACATGTGAATTATGAATTACACGCTGTATTTTAACCCACCTGTCGCATGACTGAGTATTAGAACAGAATGATGTGCATTGTGCGAATGTTTTTGAGAAGATAGACGTGGTCCACTTAATGGGAATGCAGGCCATAATTTTGAAAGCAATCATCTGTTTGAACAGTGATTCAATTTGGTAAGGTAATGCAGCAACTGTGAGCATAATATTTCGATCCCTGTACCAAAAAGAGAACATTTCATCAATGATACCTTCTTCTTGCACTGCCGGAACTTGGATCCAATGGTCAACCTTTAGGGCACCTGTGCACATGTGGCATTGGGCTGCTATTTTTCTCAAATCCTTGCCAAGGCTCTTTATAGAATGTACCTACAGCAGCATGATGTAGCAGGACTCCCTTCCACTTTTGCAGCACTAAATAGCCTTAAAGCGACCACCACAAGGTAACCTCTGTATCTCCCCAGAACATCTTAAGTAATCCTGCGAAAACTGCCTTACCTTCTGCTGAAGAACACTTTCAGATATCAGAGAAAAAGACGGTGGGTATACTACAAGAGGCTGTCCTTGTTGGAAATATAAGATGAGTCTGGCACCAACTAAGAAGTGGCCAGTCCTTAGGGAATTCCAGCAAACCAAACAGGAGAAGATCCAGAGCCCATGTTATCCGAGTTTTCCAACATAGAGGAAGAGTTCCTCAAGCAGCTGGCAGAGGACAATGCATCTGTGGGGCTGAAAACTAAAGCAATGCCACATTACACCTACTAAATTTCAAGGTGAGTCTCCAGCCCCCTAAGCGCACATCAAATTAGGCAGAGCACCAGTCCTACGGGAGTCTTGCATCAGGCTCCGTGTTTGAGCTGAAAATGGCATAAACCTTCAGATCCCGTACCTCCAGCTAGAACAGCAAGGACCTGATAGGTTGGATCAGCACTAAGCAAGGTCCTACCTAATGCAAAATACCACATCACATTTTGATGTCCATTCTGCACCAAGGCCCCAAAAAGCCTCTCCCTGATTTGCATCAGCCCCAAGAAGCTGAGAGACTGGGCTAGGAGCCAACTCAACACTGAAAGGTCCTCAACAACCGGCTTCGAACCCCACTCCATAGCCTCCCTCATCACCAAGGTCAGACTCTTCAGAAGGTTCCGTTTTCAAAAAACTGGCAGATATTCTGGATTAGAAAACGAAAAAGATTTTAATTGGTCAGGACACTCGCTAGTTAGTTGCCAGACCTCCGGCTCCAGACCTCATTTGTATTCCCGAAAAGTAAGGTGAACCCTAAGTCGTTTTAAACCAGTCCTCCAGATAGATAATCTAAAAGAATTGATACTTTTGTGTAAGAAACTGGGCCATTAGTTGTGCACAAGTAATGGGTCCACAGTCACCCTGCACCCGGAACCAAACACCCCATTGTAGCGCTTGATTCCCTCAGGGTAGCGAAGGAGAGCAGTCCAAGACCTAGTCATTGAAGGTGGTGTGGGCTAGTAATTACCATTCACTGGCATGCAACAATACTAAAATAATTTTCCAGTCTGAGCTTTTTCTTTAGAAATAGAAAAGTACATTTATTACACACACACTACTTAATACTACTCAGTAATTTACAACGTATACATAAGGCTAGTGAAAATGCCTTTGACATTACATTTGACCCCTTCATGGTCATGACCCCAAAAATCACAGTCCCCCCTCTCATACAGTATAGCACGTTACAATGTAGAGAGGGGTCAGTTTACATCAAGCAGGCCTATGGGCCTTATCAAGGTTATCTCGCTTTAGGTCTAGAATCACTTTATAACAAGTTGCTCTGTCACTGACTTCAGTAACAGTTCTCCAACTGCAAGCCTCATAATTAATGAAATAATACAATAATCTGCAATCTTTCATGAAATATCATTAGTCAGCAATAACAACACATTTAAACAGAGCATTGTACACATCCCAAAACATGTGTCTTTGTCTTTCTTTGACCAACTTGGGCCACAAACATGCATCCATAACACCAACCAAAA
Source organism: Pleurodeles waltl (assembly GCF_031143425.1). NCBI lineage: Eukaryota > Metazoa > Chordata > Amphibia > Caudata > Salamandridae > Pleurodeles > Pleurodeles waltl. The sequence continues at coordinate 901,083,977 of NC_090449.1, forward strand.
GAGGTTGCTACACTCCCAGGCTGAAGAAAAAAATGTTCCAGCATCAGAAATGTTCAGCTGTCATCTAAAAAGGTTGGGGGCGGAGGGGATTCATAATTTTATGGACCCTCAAAACTCAGGGTTACTGTTTAATTTTCTTTGGAGGGGGGTTGCTGCAGCTGCTTTCTTATTGTCTTTGGTGCGCTGGTCTCCCGCTCTGCGTCTTCCTTTTATTTTTCTATTTTCGTTGGGTGTGCCCGGTCCCACCGGGGCACCCTGCATGACCTCTTTTGTTGGGGGGGGGGGGGGGGGGAGCTTGAGGAGATCATCCCTGGCAGGAATCCTGGATTGCTAGTGTGTGAGCCGACAGCATGCTTCTCTCCTGTCTGCTCTATACGGTCAGGGTGTGCAATGTGTTGGGCACCCTATTCAGCGAGACATGGGCTGGGGAGTGGGGACGAGCCCACCACAGTTAAACGGAAGCACGCCTGTGTTTAGGGCCCTGGTGATGGGGTCCCAGGCCCCTTTGCTCTTTGATCGGAGGTCACAGCAGCACTCCACCAATCCTCCTCATGGGGGCCCAAAGATGGGGTCCCTGGCTCCTCTTCTATTTGTAAGAGGGAGAGCGATGTTGTATTGCTGGTCATTGTGGAGTTGAGGGCCCGGAGATGGGGTCCTGAGCCCCTTTACTCCTTCATTGGAGGTGCACAGCTGTGCTCCCCCAGTTCTCGTTGTGGTGAGGGCATTGAGATGGAGTTCTGGGCCCCCATTTTGCAAAAACCACCATTGACGCCCCTAATATTAATGAACCGCGCATCAACACCCAGGCACTGGTGAACTCCGGGGACTTTTATTGACTTTGCTGTGATACTCCACTCGCTCTATTTCTCGGTTGAGGAGTCAAAGGTCAAATATTTTTCCTTTTGTATCTCGACCCCACTGGGATGTTGTGCATGATCTTCGGCTCATTCTGCTCCTGATTCCAAGCTCTCGCCCCCGGAGCCTTTTCCACGAGCCTCTTGGCCCCCGAGTTGGCATACTTTGGAAGGAGCTGGTTCCACTGACTCCCTGTGCTAGCCTCTCTTCCTTTCTCTTGTCCTCTTGTACTTCTCTCCTCCTGTGTGGATCTAGATTCCGGTTTTTCTCCGAACTGGTCCTTAGGAGGGTAAGGGGAACCAGCTTCCTTGGTCCTGGCGAGAGACCCACTGGTTCTGGGATTAACTGTAGGCAAAGCCCTTAGTCCATGAGGGAATTGGGGTTTGTCCTTCTAGTTGTCTGTAGTGACGTTGCTGTCCAGTCCCAGTGTCCAGCTCCAATAAAAAGCACACTCTCATCCTTGTACAAGAGTTTTTAAGTGGGGATGCAAAGTTCTAGAAGCCAGACAACCCCGACAAATCCTAGGGTGTCACATCACCACTCCACCCCTGTCCAGCATGCTGAGACAATTCAAGATGGCTCCATCCAGAAGTCAGTGGTCACATCGCCTCTGGGTGCCTCATCTCCGCCCCTCAACGACATCACTGACAGGGCCTTTCCCACCAAAACTTCAAAGAGGAGCCCCCTCCTGTGTTGGCTCCAGAGGTCTGGGCTCTTTACTTTGTTCACTAGGCCTGGTCTGTCCCAACTGTGATAGAGTGTGACAGCTAGTTGACGGATGCAGATATTCTTTCTCCTCACGGAGCTGAGTGAAGCACTGTTAATTGCCTTCTTTGTGTGGCAAGGCCTTTGCTCCTGCTGCTCAAGAGGAATGTAATTAATTTGGCCCAGCAGAGTGACAAAAGGCCTATACTCTGATCCTGAGCTGAGCCTGAGAAATATGAAAATTCTGGACAACAAATCAGTTTGGGATTTGCATATTTGACCCAGGAGGGCGCTTTTCACCCCAGTCTGATATTTCGCTGGACTTCATAGGACAGAGGGAAGCAAAACTGCTCTCTGTCAGATTTCCACCAGTTTGTATAATAAAGTTTCACTGCAGACAAAACAGAAAACCACACTGACTTTCCCGATGATTGTCTACTAACATTATAAGGCCTCTGCAGGTCAATAACTAACCCTCAAGAGTCCCCTCTGCAACAGGCAACCGGTGCATAGTTACAGGGCTATGCAAATCTGTAGTCTCACTTGCGCAGCCCTCATGGGTGTATAAATGTGTGCATATGTGTTTACATGTAACTAGCCAAGTGTTTCTTTCTGTTGTTGCGACACAGCAGCCTTATCCTAAAAGACGTACACTGGCGGTAAACACACTGAGTCCATTTATGGTATGATTACAATGGCTAAGGCACCAGGTGTGTGGCTTACCCACACTAAAAAGTCCAAAACCGGGTGATCCAAATGTGAAAATTCCAGGCGGATTAAATAGGCAGAACTCTTTTCGCTCCATTTTGGCTAACATGTTTTCCTCTGCCAGCCTGGTATTGTGATCTGTAAATGCAGGCTGTCTTTTGGACTGGTACACACATGCCATTTGGTACATGGCCAGCGAGATCTTACCAGGAGTCTTTGAGTGTCTTTGAGTCTCTCTGACTCAGACGTTCGATGACTGGCAGGACACGACTAAGTATATTATTTTTGTCAGTTTGGTTAACATAGTCTCAGATGGCTGGGCAGGTGGTACCAGTGCTGACCTTTGTAGATATGTCTGGATGAGGTCCACTGGATTCTCCAGTGATGTGTAGAATTCACTAATATACATGCCCTTTGGTAGGTCTTGCCTTTTCAGGAAGAAAGTGGAGTCCGCTTTGGGGTGATTTAAAGACAGCAGAGCTACTGTGAGTTCTGTGGGGCTGTTGACCCTTGCAAAACAATTATCACACCAAATCCAGGAATGTGGGGGCTGTTTCAAATGGCTGGGGTGTAGACAGAAACAGACTTCCCAGCCAATGATTCAGCAGACGACCCAATCCTTTCAGATCCACGGACTTGGATCCAGCAGACACTGTGAAGGCCAACATGAGGAAGATTGGACCTTTAACTCCTCTTAACATGCTACAACAACAATCAAACTGCTTTCATTTTCCTTCAGTGGCTCAAGCCCAACCAGTGGCAGGTGGAATCTAGTACTCCTTCCCAGGTCGGCAATCCATCACGGCCGAGAGATGGGTCTTGAAAATTATTCAAAAAGGCTGTGCCCTACTGTTGGTCTCCTCCTCATCTAATATCCCTCCTACACAGAACACATTTCAGAGTAACATCTGGCCATCTTCCTACAGGAGGTATGTCTTTTACATTCCAAAGGTGCCAGGAGAGGGTGCTGCAGGTAGAGAAAGTTAGACGTTATTCCTGCTGCTTCCCAAACCCAAAAAAGCATGGGGGCCTCAGGCCTGTCTTAGACCTCCAACCTCTGAATCCCTTCCTGTGGACAGACACATTCAAAATGCTCATGCTGCCTCACATCCCTTAAGCTCTGGTACTGGGAGGCGGGATGCCACACTAGGACTTGAAGGACATTTATTTTAATTTACCCGTCCTGCAGTCCTACAGGCATCATGTATAATTCAAGTAGCCTAGGAATAGTTCCAGTTTGTCGTGATACCCATCGGCCTCACTTGTGCCCCTGAAAGTTCACAAAAGTGATAGCAGTGGTTTCTGTCCATCTTTCGCTGTCCGGAAGTTACTGTATTACAGTAGCTCAAAAGATGGCTGCTGAAGCTGGACTCTCCAAAACCTGTCATGGACCACTTACGATGAAGGTGAAACTCCTAACACTGTTGGGGTTTACCATAAACGTACCAAAATTCCACTTGATTCCATCACAAAGGCTTCCATTCACTGGTGTGATTCAGAACACGGTGGAGATCACGACTTTTCCTCCAGCACAGTGAGTTCAAGACATTTGGGCTATAATATGGAGAGGCTGTCCAGGAGAGGGTGACTCTGAGGCTTCTTGCCCTCATGCATCCTCTTTGTCAACTATGACAGGTGGTGCAGGCTAACTGTGCTGTGGAACTTGAAATCCCATTAGACCCAGCAACAAAGCTCCCATTCCGACACTATTGAGGTCTTGGAGGAGACTGCTTTTGATCTGCACTGGTGGCTGACCTGTCAGTCTGTCCTGTGGCAGACCACTCTCCCTTCCCCACCCAGAGCGGACAGGTAATGGACACCTCACACCTGGGTTGAGGGGGGAATTGTCTGGGAGAAGTGGAGACCAGAGGCTTCTGGTACAAAGGGAGGACTGGCTCCACATCATACTTCTGAAGCTATGGGCCATTCATGTGGCCCTGAAGGTCTTCCTGATATCTTTTAAGGGGAAGAATGGTGCTGATAACACCACCACTATGAGGTATTGCAACAGTCATGGCATCTTGGGGTCCTTGATCCTAGGCTTGGAGGCATTGCATCTCCAAATGGTGCCAGAGCGCCAGGACATATTCCTGATTGTGATACACCTAGCAGGGTCCCTGAATGCCAGAGTGGGCAAACTGAGCAGACTTTGTCTGGCAGACCACAGGTGACATCTAAATGCCAAAATGACACAGAGTGTTTTATCTCCTGGGGGAAGAGCCTGGGGTATAACTTTCCACCACAGTCAACAAAGTGCAGTGGCAAGAATGTGGTGTGGTGAAGTTTCCTTTAGAGCACTCAGGTTGGGCCAAGAGACTGGTAGCTGAAATCTTGAGCATGAGCATCTGTCCTCTGATTAGGGTAGCACTTCGGGCGGACCTCCTGTCTCAGTAGCTCGCAGGGTCCTGCGCCTGAATCTCTGCAATTTACACCTCCATGCATGGTGATTGAGTGGTCATTATTGATTGCTTAGGATTTCATACCTGAAATGGTAGATGTCCTCCTCAATGCCAGATGCTCTTCTGCATAACCCATTTATGCTGGGCACTGGAACAAATTTGGAGACTGGTGTGGTGCACGACATATAGACGCCTTAAAAGTGACGCTGTCTGATGTACATTTGTTTGTTTTGTCTTTAACCCAGCAAGTCCTTGATTAGACACCGTAAAAGGTTATTTGTCAGCTCTTTTGGACTTTCTATGGTAGCTGGACCTGCCGTCCTTGTTCAGATCACCTGTTTTGACGAGGTTCGTTAAAGATTTGCCACACGTTTTTTCCCAAATCGTTTGTGATTCTTCAGTGAGACCTTAACATGGTCTTGACATTCCTCATTTGCACTCCTTCTGATACCATGCAGAGCGCCATGCTACCTCCTTTGTCCTTGAAGACTGTGTTACTCATAATGAGTACATTAGCTTGATGAATGAGTGTTCTGCAGATACTTTCAGTGCTACTGCACCCTACACCACATTCTTCCAGACAAACTTGTGCTGAGGACTCAGACAGCTTTTTTATCTACAGCTCTAACTCATTTCCACGTTGGGCTGTCATTCTACCCGCGATCTTTGCTCCCGCTCACTTTTCAAACGAGGAGAGGCTCCATCCACTGGACCCCAAATGGGCATTGAGTTTCTATATTGATCATAGCAAGTACCATAGATTAGGCAATCAACTTTTTGTCATTCTCTGGAGCAAAGAAAAAGAAGGCTGGACAGGAGAGGATCTTGCCGAGTTGGATGTTTTTCTGCATCAAGATCTGCTATGCACTGGCTATGATGCAGCCCCTGGAAGGTCTGGGAGCCCCTTTCTCCAGGGTCAAGGCCTCCACTGTTACGTTGGTGCGGGGGATGCCTGTCCCTTAGATCTGCCAGGCTGTGATGTGAGCATTGGTGGATATGTTCATGAAGCACTACTGTCCTGACAGCCAGATCAAGCAGAAAGGACCCTGTTCTACAAGACTGTATGGTCTGAGCCCACTCCCGTCTATTCTAAGGTGGGGAATCTGTTTAGAAGCATCCATCAGAATAATAAGGTACTTACCTTCAGTAATGTTCTTTCTGGTGAATACTCTATCTAACGTCAGATTACTCACTGCCCTCCTACAACCTCAGTCTATGGACTTTATAGCTTCTAAAAAGGTCTCAAGTTAATACTCAGCACACTGTTATCAATGATTGTTCACGCTTTGTGTCAGAGATTACGGAAAAGGACAAAAATCTAGAAACTGATGTCCGCGCGCAGAGGTGTCTCTTGCATGTGGCTCCACTCTGTCACTTCTGGGGCGATGTTGAGTCAGTGCTGAACAGCACAATGCTACCTACTGGTATGCTGGAGTACTTCTACAAAATCCTCTGGTTCCAGTCTGGCACCTGAGGCATAATCCTAAAAGAGGAATCTACGATTAAATTGACTGTCCCCCAGAAAGAGCGTTAGTGATTCCAAGTACCTTGGTAATTTTCACATTAGTGTGTGCTGGGAAAGTTTTAACATATCCTCTCTGTTCTCCTGTTTCTGAATCTCAATGTTAGAAACGGGTTTCTGGTTGGCTAGGGTATGCACCTAAGCCAGGCAGAACCCAGCACTCTAGTCAGGAAGAGGGAGTTATACAGCTCAAATAATCCCTGCTCTCACCCCCTTGGTAGCTTGGCACAAGTAGTCAGGCTTATCCCAGAGGCAATGTGTAAAGCGATTGCACAACACACGTGACACAATAAATACACCAGAAAGGAAACAACACTAAGATATATAAAGATAAACTGATTGCACAAAACATCATTAGACCAAACACAACATGTATCAGTAATACCCTGCTACTCAAGTAGTTATCAGACTATCACACAAGTTACTAGTACTATGTAGAAGCACGCAGTAGTAATAAAGCATATGGGTTACTGGTTATTATGCAACACAAGCAGTAGTCAGGTCATCATTATTGCCAGGAATGCGCAATAAACACATTATGAGAGGTGCCCAGACACTATCCTGAATGCAAATAGCAATGAAACATTCACATCTGGTACACATCCTCATAAACACATTGTCATGAATGCCAAGATATGATTATGAATGCACACACACAATGAAACATTCCCAACTGCAAGTCATAAATCCACCCTACATTGTCCTCATACTGCAGACCCTGAGAATTTAGATACGTCCCTCAGAACTGGCAAGTACGACATGTTACATAAGGGCAAACAGGATGCATGTATCCCAATCTAGGAGAACCTGCGCTCTGAGTACTGCACATGCAGCGATGCAAAGCTAGTGCTGGCATGGCCGGGGATCTCTGTCGACGTTTGCCACGCTGGCCTGCTACGTATGCTACCAAAAGAAAGAGGGTCCTGTCTCGGGGGGGACCCACACTTACGGCTCCTGCAGGAGATTGGGCTCGGCCCCCATGCTCTGTCCTTGAAGGATGGGACGGCCCCAGTTTCCCCACTCTCAGGGGAGAAAAAAGACGGCCCAGCAGCCTCCCATGTGTGCGCTGTGTGACTGCTTCCTCCCTCCGAGTGCTTCCTGGAGGTAGTACGCCGGGAGACTCTTGGACCTCCTCCGAGTCTGATGCCCTCAGACTCACAGGACAGCACCCTGGTCACCAGGGATTTTCTCTTTCCTGACCAACCGGCAGGGGTCCTCCTCACTCCTTCTCATTGGTCCTTGGCTGTGCGGAAGCCCCTCTGGACCCGCCTGGGTCACGGCGGTGATCCCTCACAAATCAGTTCCTGCTGGTGCCTCTGAGGCATGACAAAGTGCTTGCTCTACCGTTCTAGCTCCACAGCTTCTTGTGGGGTGTGGGAGGTGCAGCTACCAGGACACTGGGTGCTTTTCCTGCACCCAGGGACAGATGCCCCAAAAGTGCTTCTCACGCGCTGGGGCTAACAAAATTATACTGAAGCATTCTGGCACGTGAACCACAGCGCTTTCTTCACGCTGGGTAGAAGAAATGGCAAAGCGCTCTTCAGACTTGACTATCGCAGCAGCAGTGAAGGGGGCACACTACCCAGCCCTTGGAGACCGCATTGCAGGCACAAAGCTGCAGGACTCAAGCAATTAGGCCAGCACAAGAGTTCACAGGCAGTCGCAGTCCCTCTCAGTGACCTAACAGGTCACAGGGCACACAACAGCAGCAGTCCCAAGGCGTTCCCTGGCGAGTCCTTCCAGCAGCAGTTCATTTGTCCATTAGTGTCTAAAAAATGTGTGGGAAGACTCCCTGTACTTATACTCATTTTGCGCAGCCTCCACAAAAGGGGGAGAAGAAGTTCCAAGCAGTACTAACCGGATCCAGGAGTGTCCCCTTTCTCCTCCAGCCCTGGCTCCAGACATAAGTGGGAGGTAAATGAGTCCTTTGTGCAAGGACAGGGCACATCCTTTACAAAGGCAGGTGTGCCCTGCCTCTCCCTCTCCCAGCCCAGGACGACCATTCAATATGTAGATGCACTCTTGTAACACCTCCACCCTCCCCGTGTACAGGCTGTCTGAAAGATATTCACAAAGCCCAGCTGTCACTCTGCCCCCGACGTGGATTGGAGTCCAGCTTTAAAACTCCAGAGTCGTAAGCACAGAGAAATTCCCACTTTCTTAATGTGGCATTTCTATAATGGTAATAATAAAATCCACCTACACCAGTAAGCAGCATTTCTCACTACCATTACAACCATACCAAGCATGCCTACGTGACCCCCCCCACTAGATTAGATAATACCACTTAGACATATGTTAGGGCATTTCCAATGCAATCTTATGAGGGAGGCAGCACCAACAGTAGTGAGAAACCAAACAGGCTGTTTGTCACTACCAGGACATATAGTACATAAAGACATATGTCCTACCTTTTACATACATAGCACGCTGCCCATAGGGCTAGCTAGGGCCTACCTTAGGGGTGACTTTTATGTGTTAAAAGGAGGAGTTCCAGGCCTGGCAAGTAAACTTAGATGCTAGGTCCCTGTGGCAGTGAACTGTGCATGCAGGCCCTGCAGTAGCAGGCCTGAGAAAGGTTTGAAAGGCTACTTCTGTGGGTGGTGCAAGCTGCGCTGCAGGCCCACTAGTAGCATTTAATTTACAGGCCCTGGGTGTAGAGATACCACTATACAAAGGACTTACAGGTAAATTAAATGTGCCAATTAGGTGTAAGCCAATCATACCAAATTTAGAAGGAAAAGCACATGCACTTTAGCACTGATCAGCAGTGATAATGTGCTCAGAGTCCTAAAGCCAACAAAAAGAGGTCAGACAAAATAGCAGGAGGAAGGCAAAACTCTTGGAGATGACCCTGTTAAAAAGGTCAGGTCCAACACTCATCAGTACTGTAATTAGATCCACACATTGTAGTCTTACAATGTAAGTATAGGTTATCATGAGTAAAAAAAAAAAAAAAGTAAGCATGGTTTTCTGGGCTTACTCTAAGCACAGAAAAAGTACTGTAATTCTTAACCTCTTAAAATACATTTTTGTCACCTGTTCTTTCGGTCTGGGGTTGTTGCAACACCACTAATTCTATCGCCACTTGGTATGTACGCATTACTCTTTCTGTGTTTTCTCAGTTTTCTAAGTGTTATGGTACTGACACCTCTGCTGTACTGGCTTTCTCAACGCTGCTTATGCACTTTCGTTTGATGACTGACCCTCAAGGGCTTACAACTTCTTCTGATACACTCAGACGGCGGTTGAATCTCCTTTTCCTTCAACCACTATGCAGTAGGTATGTATTTGTGCCTTGTTATAGAGCATTGATACCCAAAGCACGCCCCAGGGGCTCCATGTTTCCCTCCTAACCTTTACATGCGGGCCCAGGTCAGCAGCAGCACTGGACTGCTATTTACTCGACTCTGCACTAAACGTTAAAAGGATAAATAAACAGGCAAGCTTTTATTTAAAGGCTACTTGATGTTCAAAAAACACTAGGGAGCCCTGCACCGTTTAACTTTAGAAACACCTTAATTTTTCAAGACATCTTGCAGCAAACCTGTAAAAATATGATAGTTTCTTCAGAATTCAAAAAGTGTATTTCATCAATATGCAGAACCGTTTCACCTTAGTACATTAGATTATATCAGCACATTGTGAAGTCTTTTTTTAAAGTGATAGTTTTATAACAAATTTATAAACGTTTATCCCCCCACCCCTACAACTTTACCAGCAGTGAAACAAGTGGCAAGTCAGTTGTTAGGTGCACTCTTTGGGTGGACTGGATTCCTATTATACATGAACAACACTACACGTTATTAATTCACACACAGAAAAGGATGTTGCACTGCATGTATCATGCATTCATATATTTCAAGATCCTTTTATATACGGTAATGAAGAAAAGGGATGCAAAGAGAAATAAAACAATTGCCTAGGGTCACACAGTTTGGTAAAATGAGGAAACCGGGATTAATCCCAGATTTTCTGTTTTCTCATTGTGCAGTTCGTCCACTAGAGGTATATGCTTCACTTCCCTACACCCATTTTACCGGCAAACACTCCCGCCCCGACTGCCACCGCTGCATCGACGCAGCCCTCAGTCGCATCAAACGTTTTGGCCCCTGGGAAATATTTTGCGAGTGCCTATGTTATAGTGTATTACGTTCCAGATTGTGAATATGTGTTGTTTTAGGGAGGAGTCCAAAATGTGTTATGAATAAAGTGTTTTAAATCAGATTTTCCCTAAGAAATACATTTGGTCGTAATTGATGATGGATAAGGACTACTATTTCTGTCTGTGGTATCTGTGAATAAAGCTGTTTTTCACATTTGAAATAGCTATTATTTCATATAACTTAATCTCACAGAGTTGGTTAAAATATGTGCCTCTATTTGATGAGTCAGTTACCGCGATTCTTAAGGATTGTTTTTTTTTTAAAATCTTTTATGGGTTCCTTCCAGCTGTCGTTTCAAATTTTCATTTGGTATTTTCCAACATTCAGCCCATGCAAAATGTAGGGCTCTGCGTCCAACGAGACCTCTTGGCTGGTAACCGAGCATTAAGAATTGCTTCAGTCAAACAAAATACCGTATTTATCGGCGTATAACACGCACTTTTTCTCCCTGAAAATAGTGGGGAAATGATGTGTGCGTGTTATACGCCGATATAATGTTAAGGTTTTTTTTTCTGAAATGTCCTCTTAAAATGAGGTGCGTGTTATACGCCGGTGCGTGTTATACGCCGATAAATACGGTAGCTTTTTATTGCGTATAGAGCTGTGTAGGTAGGCGTAAATCGGTCTCAAAGCAGCGGGAGTTCCAGATTGATTAGAGTTTTCATTTAACTTTACTCCCCGTAAATCACTTATTCATTCCTTTGACACAATATGATTCACTGAACACGAAAGAAGTCTAGCACTGCATTTGTGTCAGCAAATTTCAGCAGGAATAATTGGCAACCAGATGACCGGATACAGATGCATTTCAGCTCAAACTCTTACTGTTTAATGCATAAAGAACCACATTTGGCTGCACTCCCACAACGCAGCATCGTTATCGCTCTGATGTGTACTTTCGCTTTAACAGTCCTAGCTCTCGTGCTGGTCTTCCAGGGCGTTGCACTCCTTGTAAAAGTGCATTTGTCAGTTAATCTGCGAGATCATTGTAGTACTCTGTAGCCCAGTTTCTCGTGTGCCAGTGCACCATGCCTATTTGAATAATCTGCAAGAATATATATGTTTACTCACAGTGTTGGTTCACTGAATCTCCTGAATGTATTTCACTGCGTTTGGAGCTCATCCGAGGGGCGTAGCGCTGCTATTTTTAAACCAGTTAAATATTCATGTAGTTTACTGCCTCAGCTGAAGCTCTCCCCGGGTACGTTAGGAAACCAAAGATTGAATCCATACGCCAATCTCTTCAAGTGAGGTTTGATTCCTGTATGCTGTTCACTTTATCGATTCTCGCTGATTGCTGATGCCTTACAAGGAGCATATTGGCATTAAAACAGGAAAGTGTTTGAGAAAACGATGTTAGCACTAGTTTAGCTGCGTTGGTACCATCCAAAGAGTAAAAGTGTTCCTGGATGTTCAACCGACATCAAGTGATATTTGTAGTAATTTCTATCAAATATACACTGGTCAGACATTTCAACATGTATGTAATGTCATCGTTGTCTTTGTTGTTTTGAATTTAATTTTATCTAGCATTATAAAAACATTTGTTTTCAACTTATGAGGAGTATTTTCTCCTCATGGGAATGAAGGTCCCAACATTTCCATGTTCCACCTTCTGCACACTCCAATTTTGGACCACCCCAAAATACATCTGCATTGCACCTGATGGGCAGTTACATTTCAGAACCTACATTGTCAAAGCCAATAGGTCTTGCAAATTTAAATAGCCCATTTGCATGCCTGTGAAGGCTGCACTACGGCAGGCCCCTTGCTTCAGACTCAAGCCCTTTGCTGTAGTGTGCATCTTTTTTTATTTTTTTATTAAACCTTTATTTTTCATTTTCTAGATGCAACAAACAGCAGTAGAGGCACTGGCATACATATTTCTTCACATAGCATGTTGAGGCCCTTTGACAATGCATCTTCCTTCAGGCATGCAATTAGTTGACTCCATACGTCAGAACAAAAACCCCACTTATCGGGGATATCCCAATTACGTTGAGGGTGCAGTCCTATTCCTTCTTTGGAGTGTCTCACCACCTGGTAATGCAGACTCATTATCACTCTCTGAGGACTCCGCACTTGCACCTGGTATCAAAAGGAGTCACACAATGCCCTCCATGCCATCACATCATCCCCCAACCTTTCATCCTGTCTGTTTTTCTTCATATGGAGCTCTTCGACTATCACTCATTTCCCCAGCTCCCTGCGCCAATTTGTAATCACGGGCGCAAGCTGACCCATCCAAGTGCTGGCCCCTCTGCGTTTTGCCAAGATCAGTGCCATTTATGAGACTCTGTAGCTCATTTTTGATCTTTTGGCCTTTTGACATGCCCCAATGGACATTACAGTGGTGTGTGTTCTATAGGTATGTTCATGGTCCTCTGGAGGTCTGTCAATACCTGTACCCAAAAGTCATGTACCAACTGGCACTCCCACGCCAGGTGCATAAAGCCTGCCCCTCCCACACTGCAATGGGGTCATATATCAGGCCTTGTTGGAGAGATGCGATGAAGTCCCCTGGGGTTCAGATACGTTCTGTGCAGAAAGTTATCATGTGTTAACCTAAATCGGGAATTGCACAAGACCATGTGTGTTTGTGCACATATGCTGGACCACTCACTATTCTCTAATGGAGATCCCAGATCTAACTCTTAGGTAGCTTGTGCCCTGACTGGCGGTCCTGACGTGTCCTCTCTCATTGCCTTATATAGTTGCGTGATCAAATGTCTACCCCCCTCACACATCAGTAGGTCATCTAGTGTTTGCAAAGTCTGTGGTGTAGCGGGGTATGCGGTCCACATTTGTTTGGCCAGCTCCACCAGCCTTGCGTGTTGGAGAAAATGTCCCAGGCCTAGCCTAAACGTGTCACAGGCTTACTCAAATCTAATAAAGTATTTACACGGGTATAGGTTTCCCAACTGTGTACATCCCCCATCCCTCCAAGCCTGTAATGACACATTGGGCATCATCTGACATACCAATACTAATATCCAAGGGGGTAGTATTCCTCAAGGGCAAAACCATACCTCACAATCAGTGCGTTCTTCCTAGGGGGATACTCTTCCCCGTCACTCCCTTCCAGAACCAGGCATCCCTACCCTCTACAGGAATATAGCTCCCTAGGCCAGTCCCCTAATCCTTCTCAGGGATCCTGCGCTCTACCAGAGCACTCTCATTTTCCTTCAACAACTGACGTATGTCAAATCTCTCTTGCAACCTAGGTCTCAGATATGTGGGTATGTGAGGATCATCTTTGCTACTGCACCTTACATTGCTGCCACCACTGGACTCCACCTGCAGCGCTGGCGAGTCCAGACCCTTAAGACTGCACTCAACAGTGAGTCTTTCTCTGGCAAAGGTCCTCTCTGCCATCCTCTCCCTCAAAGGTCTTTTTTCTACCTCAGCCCTTCTCTCCTCCACTGCCAGACGCGCTAGCTGTAACTTCAGGTCCCTCTCTTCCTGCCTATCTGTTAGCTGCTTAGGCAACAAGGAATGAGAGGTAGCCCTGTTTCTTACCCTGGACCCAGCAAGGGACTCCCTATCACTGGGGTCTTTCCTGTCAGCTGGCGTCCCCGCCCGGTCATTCTTAAGCTCCTGGTCAGTGTCTTCACCACTCACTAGGGATGAGGTCTGCGAGCCCTCCTATTGGGAATCCTTACTACACTCGGAATCCTCTGAGTACCACCTAAGAACACTCTTCCCCTGGGTATATGTCACAAACCTTTCAAAGAAATTCAGAGATCTCCTGAGGTCCCCACTCTCTGGCAGTTCTCTCTCTCTCTCTCTCTCTCTCTCTCTCTCTCTCTCTCTCTCTCTCTCTCTCTCTCTCTCTCTCTCTCTCTCTCTCTCTCCCTCTCTCTCTCTCTCACCCTCTCTCTCTCTCTCCCCCCTCTCTCTCTCTCTCCCCCCTCTCTCTCTCTCTCTCTCTCTCTCTCTCTCTCTATCTCTCTCTCTCTCTCTCTCTCCCTCTCTCTCCCCCCCCTCTCCCCCCCTCTCTCTTCAGAACCCCTTTAATTCCTCCTGCGTGTAAAATGGCAGGTCCTCTAGGTTAAAGGTTGGCCCCATTTTGAAAAGGTACATTAAACACAAGTGTGACAACCCAAATACCCAAGTGTACGAACTGAAAACAGGAAAAATGACCAATGAGAGAAAGTCAGGAGAAACAAAACATGTGATGGTCTAATATACAGTTTATGGTGCAGTAATGAGTCACAGTGGTATTGTGCAATCGCAAGTCCTATCATCACCACTGACAACCAATGTTAGAAATGGGGTTTCTGGTTGGCTAGGATATGCACCTAAACCAGGCAGAACCCACCCACTCTAGTCAGGGCGAGGGAGTTACACACACAAGATAACCCCTGCTCACCCCCTTGGTAGCTTGGCATGAGCAGTCAGGCCTGTTCCAGAGACAAAGTGTAAACTGTTTGTACACCACACACTATCCCCACCACAAAGGAAACACAGCACCAAGTTATGTAAATATAAACTGTATTGTACACAACATTAGTAGACCAAACACAACATGTCAGTAATACCCTGCTACCCTAGCAGTTGTCAGAATATTACACGGTACAGTTACTCTGCAAAAATCAGCAGTAGTCACATATAACACACACAGGTTACTCATTATTCTGCCACATTAGCAGTAGTCAGGAAAACATTACTACAATAATGCTCTTGTCATGACATCATCGTAAATACCCATACCAGGAAAATTAGAAAACATATTGCAAGTCATGAAACATCAAACATAAATGCCCATATCATAAACTCACCCTAACTGCCCATAAAAGGAACATCAGAAAATATACGGGGCATCAGCAAGATCATACCTTATATGTCATGAAAATATCTCACCATAAATGCCCATGAAAATGAAATATCATGAGAACTCCTGGCATCATCATCACTGTAACACCCTATCCCGGCTGCCTCTGGGGTGAAAATATCACCCACAAAAATACGCACAGTGCGCAGCGAGCTCATTCAAGGGCCCAGTCATTATCATGAGGCACGATTGCCTGCATAATACAGAGGGGCGGTAAACCCCAGCCCCTTAGATGAAATGTAGGAGCTTACGTACTCTCCGTACAGGCATCCTTCACATGGGGCACAGGGCCTCCTGTGCCTCGATGGTTGTAATTCTTACAGGTGATGGCCGAGCAGGAAGGGGTCCTCTAGTGAGGATACGCACCTCGTCCTACGCCGGACTCTGTAGGCCCCCCCACACAGGGGTAGGGCCAAAAATGGGGAGCAGGAGCACACCCACCCCTCACAGATAGTGGGGAGACCTCTCCTGATCTCCCCCATGGGGAAAAAGGTATGCACCTGGTTGCGGGGCCTCCCTTCCCGGGAGCGCGCCAGAGCTCTCCATGGACAGCTCTGTGGAGGCTTCTGGGGCTGATGCCTTCCCTGCACCAGTGCAGTGGTTCCTCCTCATGCTGAACGACTGCTCCAGCAGGCAGGGCCGCAGCATGGATCTCGGGCTCCTCAGCCCCCAGCAGCATTCCAGGCCCACGCGGGCCACAGCGGTGATGTCACCAGGAAGCAGGTCCTGTGAGTACCCTGGGGGTACTATTGTAAGCACTCCGGTGCCCCGGGGCGCCTTGGTGAGCACGCATCAGCCCGTGCTCGGTTTCCCCAGGCCAGCGGCTCGCGACGTCGGAAAGCAATTTGCCACACTCACCAAGTGCTTTGGGTAGAATAACCGGCTGCGCTCTTTACACGCTGAGGATTTTCACTCTCCGCCAACAACTCACAAGCAGCACTCTTCATGCGCTATAAGTAGGAAGAAAGGGCACAGCCGTCAGCCCTCTTCCCATGATGTGCTCCAACCTAGGAAACATAAAATATAGCGCTATCAGCACATTGGGAACCAAATGGATACAGGGGGCAGGGCCACAGCACCCAGCCCCTGGGGACACCAGTGGAAGCACAGGGCAGTAGGGCCCAACAAGCAGGCCAGCACAAGGGGTTTGCAGTCAGTGGCAGTTCCTCCTAGTGACCCAGCAGGTCAGCACAGCAGCAGCAGTCCAAGGCGATTCCTGTGAGTCCCTCCAGCTGCATTCTGTGTCCAGTTACAAGTATGTTTCTTGTGTGTAGGTGTCTCTCTTTTCATGGGAATGTCCCCTGTACTTATACTCAGTTTTGCAAGGGTTTAACGAAGAGGGGTACAGGAGGTTCCAACAAGTTGTAGCTGGTTCCAGGAGTATCCCCTCTCTAATCCAGCACAGGCTCCTGTCATCAGTTGGGGGTAAACGAGCCCTTTGTGTGAGGCCAGGGCACAGCCTTTGCAAATGCAAGAGTGCCCCACCTCCCCTTCTTTTGGCCCAGGAAGACCATTCAAATTGTAAATGCACCTCTGTGACACCTCCACCCTCCCTGTGTACAGGCTGTCTGAAAAGTATGCACAAATCCCAACTGTCACTCTGCCCTAGACGTGAATTGGAGTCAAGCTGTAAAACACCAGTCATAAGCACAGAAGTCATTTCTAGAAGTGGCATTTCTACAATGGTAATAAAAAATCCACCTACACCAGTAAGCAGCATTTCTGACTACCATTACAACCATACCAAACATGCCTATGCTACCCCTCATAAATCAGACAATACCCCTAGACATAAGGCAGGGCATTTCTAATACAATCCTATGAGAAGGCAGCACTCATAGCAGCGAGAAACCAAATATGCTGTTTGCCTCTACCGGGACAAGCCACGCAGCCAGGCACATGTCCTACCTTCCAAATACATAGCACCCTGCCCATAGGGCTAGCTAGGGCCTACCATAGGGGTGACTTACATGTAGTAAAAGGGGAGTTCTGGGCCTGGCAAGTAAATTTAGATGCCAGGTCCCTGTGGCAGAAAACTGTGCACAGAGGCCCTGTGCTAGCATCCCTGAGACAGGTTTGAAAGGCTACTAGTAGCATTTAATTTACAGGCCATGGGTATAGGGATACCACTGTACAAGGGACTTACAGGTAAATTGAATTAAATGTGCCACTTCGGTGTAAGCTAATCATACCAATTTTAAAAGAGAGAGCACCTGCACTTTAGTACTGATCAGCAGCGATAAAGTGCTCCGAGTCCTAGAGCCAACAGCAAGAGGGCAGAAAAAATAGGAGGAAGGAGGCAAAAAGTTTGGGGATGAACACGCATAAAGGGCCAGGTGCAACAATTTGTATAAAACAACAAGCTTTGGCAACGTAAATAGATCTTGCCTTTTAGACTTAGTGGCTTTGTCAATGGTTTTTGAGGGCCGGGGGATTGCATGGAGGAAATAACACAAAAAGGAGCGAAGCTGTGTTTCCCGCAGGAGTAACACATGAAGGAGAGAGTAACATGCATTGCATAGGTGTGGGAAGGGTTGTAGGGGGAAGCACACAAGGGAGAGAGCAGTATGGAGCATGGAGGTGTTCTCTGGTGTAGGGAGAAGCACACATAGGAGAGAGCAACACAGAGTATTGGGGAAGCTTACAAAGAAGAGAGCAACAGCGCAAGGAGTTTGCAGGAGATAAAGGACATGAGGAAGAGAGCAACATGGAGTTCAGGGATGTGTTGTTGGTGAAGAAGCAGATGCGGGAAAGAGCCACAAGGAGTGCAGGGATGTTTTGCAGTAGCACACAATGGAGAGAGCAACATGCATAGCTGGGGTGCAGGGATGGTTGCAATGAGGAAGCATATGAGGGATAGTGCGGCATGAAGAGCCATTGTATTTTGCAGAAGTAATCACACAACGAAGAGAGCAACATGGAGAGAGGGGCACGGATATGTTGTTCAGTGGGGGAAGCACACAAGAGAGACTGCAACACAGAGCACACACCAAGCGGTGTTTTGCAGGGAGAGCACAAGAAGGAGAGAGCAACATGGAATGTGATGGGTGTTTTGTGGGTATGGGGAAGCAGAAGAGATGGTGATTCACAAGGAGCACAGAGACAGGGGTGTTTTGCCTCAAAAAGCCCACGTGGGAGAGAGCAACATGGCCCACTGGGCTGGTGGTATGGTGAGGAAAAAAGCACATGAAGGAGAGAGCTGGAAAACACACCTATTGTCATGGAGATGTTCAACCCAAAAAAAAATAGTGGCTTCCTATAAGTGATCAATGAAAGTATAAAAGCCAGCCAAAATGATGGCAAAGGGTCTGTGCTCACAAACACAAGATGGGACAAGAAAAACCATCCAATAAAAGACAAGAAAATAAGAATGTCAATAAAGCTAGCCCATGGCGTGTTATGCTGCAAGCAAGTTTGGTACTCTGGACCTACTGTACCCCACCAAAGAGCTCAAGGAGAGCGAAGCGCATGTCAGTGGCTAAGAAGATGTAATTTGAATAAATTAATAGATCTCATGCTAAGAAAGTGAAATATTGGAAGAAAATAATAGTTATCAAGTTTTGCTTCACTGCACCTTTGCAGAGGAGACCATAATGACGAGAATGCACTCGGGTTCCACTGAGTCATGTTTCATTTGAAACTCGCAGCTGAATGTTATTGGTAAGTCATTAATGAAGCAGGGGAATGGCAGGGCGTTATCGGTCTGTCATATAGCCTCCCAAAACTGTACTATCTACAGAAAATGGTGACGTTCCATGAGATTTTCGATTCTACATTGAGAATAAAGAACAGGAGAAGTATTCCTAATGATTTTCGTTTTTCAGAGCTCACCAGCAGTATCCTTTTTAGGGTGCACAAACCCTCACCCACCTATGTGACATACTTTATCGTTGTGTCCTGCTCCACGCTGGGTGGATGGTGCAGTGCTCAGCGGCTCCTTCAACGGGGCTTTTTGGTGGAGATCTTTTTCCTGCCCTTTGGGGAGTTATATTGAATCACTTGTAATAATGGGTGCAGTAAGGAAGAAATTTAAATTGCTTATAGATGTACTGTATATGCTGCTTTTATTCTTTGATGGTGATCTACAAAATAAAAAACTTCGTGGTATACATGTACATTTTCACTTGCACAGGTCTATTGATTTCTGCTTGTTTTCTGTGGCTTAGATAATCCCCCCAATGCTGAGTTAAGATGGTTGTACTTCTTGTGGACTAAGACAGAATACATTTCTTGTATGTCTTGGAGGAAGTCACGCTGTTATGGTTGGGTAGTAATGCTCTCTTGAAGGTTAATACAACTGCATTACTTAAGTAAATGTTGTTTAGCCGTTTCCTTGAATGTGCAAGACAGCCGCCGTGACTGCAAGTGGGGATGCGAAGGCGGGAACCTGTGTCAGTGGGGAGGCAGGAGAGAAGAGACAGACCACGAGCTGGGACAGGGAGAGCAGACGAGGAGGCAGGGGAAGCGATGACCTTTTTCGCAGTGCAAGTTAATCGGAATCAGCCCATCGAGGTGCACCTACTACGTGTTTCCTGTGTAGATAATGCTACAAACGTTCCCCTTTAAATGTGTGCTGATGTTTTCTCGAAGCTAAGATGCAGCTCCTTGCGTCAGAGGCTTCAGTGAACCGCAGTGTTATAAGGTTAGGGCCGTCGGATCCCCCCCAGCTTTTGGGAAACCAGTGGCTATAGCACTCCAATGTCCATATTAGACTGGCTACTGTATTGTGTCAATAATGCTACCTAAAACCAGGCAGTATTTGAGCTTCAGGTTTCAGTATAAACGCTCATAATATACAAGAGATCGGAAACTGCGCGCAGTGAATGGAGAGACTGAGCGAGCTCAGAGAGACCAAGCGGTGAGCCTCGTGGGTCCGAGCTGGGAGAGAGAGGGAACCCCGCAAAGGGGGCTGGAGACAAGAGACATGATGGGAGGGAAGCAGAGGGGAGGCCTGGAGAGCGCGGGGCAGGGGGAGGAAAGGGGGCTCAGTACAATGGAGAGTGAGCGGCATCAGGAAGGAGATCGGGCAAGGAGGCAGGGTGTAGTGATGAACGGGAGCCATGGCAGGCGAGAGACCGGTGCTTTTTAAGGATGTGGGTATGGGCGAGAAGAGGGATGACTTGGGGGAAACAGCGGGGGTTAAATGGAGGGCTGAGAAGAATCCTTGAGATAAAGGCACACGAGGAAAAAGCAATGTTTATGCCCCCCCATAGAGTGAAATACAATACGCAAAATGTTACACAAACATGCAAAATAAAAAATACATTTCTGAAGTCAGTAGTAGAAGTATACTACTTAACGAATCAAAAATGGCGAGAAAAACTTTGCGTGTAGGAGGAGAAAGCTGAAATAGGCAGGAAAGCCCTTGAACCGTGAGCAAGGGGCAGATTCAAAACCCCCTCCAAATAAACACTAAAGCATTGGTGGCAATAGGTCTGTCCGACAGCTACAGCTGCCCCGACCTCTACATTTCTCCTCAGCTCCACGAATATTCAATATACATTTATTTGAGGCTCTTCTGAGCACCATATCAAAAGTAAGTCCAGTATGACAAGTATCATACCAACATGGTCCAAACATTTTTTAGTAAGCATTCCTGTCATTAAACAAATTGTAGAAATGTGTTCAGCAAATTATCCTTTAACTCTTAGCACATAAATACTGCTCGAGGTCTGTAGGTGTTACTTGGGGCTTTCAAGAGGTCTCTTTTTAAATCTCTAAGAAGCACGTCATTAGTGATCGAATTCATTACCATGAATCTCTCATGATATGTTTAACAGCTAAAAATTTCCCATCCTTAGCAGTTCCTCCAAACACTTCCGTTGACTTGGTGTGTATTTATGTAAACTTTTTCCTAAATATTAACTCTTTGTTTTTCAAATAGTTAATTTTATTGTTTACCCACATTTCATATGCTTGACTCCGAATTTTATATTTTTTGTAGGAAAATACATGCAAATGATGACTATTCTCAAGCCGATAGCATTCGATGTCATTCACTGTATGTCTCAACTATTTGATTACTATTTGTATGCTGTGTATACGTTTTTCGGTCGAAATGATGCGGTAAGCAATGTCTTCAAATAATGATCCTTCTCTGAAATGTATTTTCTCTATGTAATTGAATTCCGTTTTTGTTCTATGTTAATTTTCTTGTAAAATTACACTTAGCTTTATATAGTTAAATGTTTTTGAAGCATGTCACTTGGTCTCATTTACAACTGTCTTTCAGTTAAAAACTTTCCCTCAGTACAACTTTCCAAACCTGCAGTATTTAATATAATGCAGTTCGTAAAGGTGCCGTGGTTATATTGGACCTCATTCCCAAAGCTGTTTGTGCTTGTTAAAATTCCACAGATGAATAGCTTCGTTCTTTAGTGCAAACTAAGTTTTGCTTTTCATAGAAGTTGGCTATGTATTCATAAATGAACTTAACTCACATGGAGATTTCCAGGGCAGAAATGTCCTGGAAGTGTGTAGCCTACCTCATTGATACATGTTTGTGGGAATTGCAATTTGTTCCTGCTCTGTAAAACGATTGGAGATTTACTCTAGTCAAAAATATCTGGGGCAAGAGCACGAGTAGAATGACTGGGCCGCCCAGCAGAATGTGATGAGAGACCCCTTTGCCCCCCTATATCTCACAGATATTCATTGCCCCTTAGCTGTATGGGCCCCCATAAGGTTTGTGGGCTCCTCTGAGCTGCGTTACGCCCCTGGGAACGAGTACATCATTTTCAGAGTGGGAAGGCTCAGAAATCACCCCTCAATTTGTGAATGTTAGGAGCAGCTCTTATTTATGGGTGTGAGGGGTGTTTCCCTAACTCCCACAGTTGGTCCAGTCCTACATGCACATCAGTTCTGACTCACTTATGTCAATAAAGAAATTGTTTACCCAATACGCGTTTCTTTATTTACTTGTGGAAAAAACATGGCTGCAATTTTAGTTAGCATGTATGCTCAGTTATGTCATGCCCTCCTAAATCACAGTGCCCAGTCATAAATCAATAGACAGGGCCATAAATCAATGTTACAGTGTGATAAATCGTCCTATGCATCATAAATCATTGTGACAGGATCTTAAAGCACCAGCGAGTGACTGGTCATAAATCATAAATAGCTGATAGGTCATAAATCACACTTGTCATATATCAATACAGTTCTGTCATTTGCTTGTCATCTTTCTCACACTTTTTTAGTTGTTGAGGCAATCATACACGCTGCTTTTGGGGGTCATAATTATTTTATTGATTTATCTTTGATTGCAAGGAGGGTAGCTTCCTTCTACTATTTAGGCTCAACTCACTACCTTGTCTGTGTTTTTTTGTGCCCTGCCATTCAGCTGGTCTGGGCTGTGAGTGCTATTCTCTCCTTACCCTCCCTGTCAGACCCCTCATCCTGCCGTAAGGAATCCCCAGGTAAGTGGCCTTCTTCCGGCACACCACCTTGCCGTTGTTCCTCCATAACAAAGAGATGTCCCTATTTTGACCACCATGCCGCCTGGAAGGCTCACGTCTACAGGTGGCTCGCCCCTGTCTCATTTGGTGTTTTCTGTTTCTCTTCTCTCTTTTTTTAATTTTTATGCAGCCTGCCGTTGTCATGCCCACCCATGGGTTAGCCCAAAACACTTTCATGTCTTCTTCTGACAGGTGTACCCTGTTGGATGTGTACAAATATGGGCGCCTCAATGGATCAGATCATGCCTGATGCTCTCCAAGCCTTTAGCCTTGCAGTACTTGCTGATTGCGATTTTCAGTTTTCTTCTGGACTTGTCGACTGCTGATGGACATGGCCCCCTGCCATCTGAGCCTGGCGATGGTTTCTTACCGTGACCTGTTAGTGCTGCCTAAGGACCTCACTGCCTCTGTTAGCCCTAACAAGATGTTGTGTAGGAGGCCCTTTCTTCCCAGCTGCACAAGGCTGTTGCCCCCCAGGTGTATAATCAAGACATCAGGCTACCTGAAAGCCGTTGCCTGTAATTTGCCAGTGTGGCAGAGAATTTCCCCCATCTCATCCCTGGGTACAGCCACCACTGGATGCTTGTGGCCTTCAGGACCCTGCCTGTTTCTTGCAACTGCAATCGCTCTGCACCGGGCCTCTGTTAAAGCAACAAGCACATTCATCATTTTTTTTTTTTTTGCGGCACACCCACTGTTTGTTTACATCAGGTGAGACCTCATGTAAGCTTTATAAGAGTTGGAGCACCAACTGCCCACTTCCTTGATTCCGGCCTTGAGCATCCTGTGCTGCTGTTGTGGCTGCCACTGTCCTAAAGGATTGGGACCCAAATGTGGAAGATAGGGTGCTCACCTGTCCCGGGGTTGTGCGCATGACCAGTGTGAACTGAAATCTGCTTAACAGTTCTCCGTTCTTATATTTGAAGAGCAGGTCCTCTCTAGCAGGCCGCAACACCATGTAACTGGGCATGGACAGAGGACAGTATCTAGGATCCTCTATTTGGTGAAGTTGCAACTATGTTACCTTGCCTAACTAGTCCGTTTTGGACCTCTTTAGCAGTAATGAAATCCTAGCCTCTCCTGGCCTGACACCTGCTACGTCCAGGCATGCTGAGCTCACTCCCTTCTTTACTGGAGCCACAAGCTTGTTTAGCATGAATTCCCCCAAAATGCTGTTGAAAAAGCTGCCTTGAACAGGGAAATCTCCAAAGGAGTACTTGCCACTCTTTCGAGGGTGTCAATCACCTGGGTCAGTTTTCCACAATCTAGAGGTCACCTTGTGTTCTGCTTTTTCCCTTCCAAGGGCTTCCAGCAAGGCCGTGGGGTTATTTCCTTATTTCAATTTAGAGAAATGCGCCACCGCCGCTAGGTAGGCTTGTGCAGAGGATTTTGTCTTCTGCTGGTAAGCCCACTCAATGAAGCGCTCCACTGCCCTAGCCTTGGCTCCTGGGTCCCCCAGTGTTTGCAACCCCCCACCTGTATCACGGTGCTTATATATTTGTCATAATGTCTTGCTGTGCCAGGCATTTGAGGGTCTGCTCGATTAGAACTGACAAGTGTGTTCTGCCAGCTCCCACACATCCTCTGGAAAAGGATTCATCCTTTTTTGAGCACCTGGTGCTAGCCATCTGATTTTGCTCATCTGAGAACAAGAGATCATCCTCCAGTGACCACCCCAGGACATGTTGTGCCGTACTGTCAAGGATCCCCTCCAGCTGTAATCGTACCATGCGCCTTATCAACCTTAGTGTATCTGGGCAGCTCCCTGTACCATTGTTTATTCCCTGCACCACCCCTTGATCGTCTGGCCATAGTGTAATTTTTATGTCCCTCAGCCTACTTTTTCACACTGGCAGGGTCACCACTATGAAGACCAACTCGAGGAATGTGATATTCTTGGTGATGCCCAGCTTGTGCCATCTCCTGGGCCATTGCCCTGCTTACCACTCTTCCTAGTATCACTCCAAACCATGGCCACCAGCTGCATCTGTGAACAGGGCTGTTTGGCCATCACCCATCCTTCCCTCCATATAAGGAGTCCATCAAATGAACCCAACATGAACCCCACATGACCAAGTCCCTTTTTACTCCTGCCCCTAGCCTGACGTGATGTTTTTCTCACAAACCCGCCATCAGTCTGGCAAAGTGTCTTGCAAACACTCACCCACCAGGTATGACCCTAGCAGCGAAGTTGAGTTTGCAAATCAAGCTCTGAAACTCATGGAGTGTTGCCTTGTCTTTGCTGCACATTGCCCTATTCTCCTCCCTTATCTCAATGACCTTGGCCTCCAGCAGCTTGGATGTGCCAGCTACTGAGCCCTGCTCAATTCCCAGGAATACTAGTTTTGTGACCAGACCCACTGTCTTGTCTGCCGCTTGTAGCATGCCTAGGTCCTTGGTTAGTTTGTGGACAGCCCTCTGTTGTCCCTCTACTCCACTGTCCCTGCTTGCCCCACAAACAGGAAATCGTCGAGGTAGTGCAGTTTGCCTCCCTGCTGGTGCAGCAGGTGCGGAGCCCATTCCAAAATGTGCTGAAAGGCTCAAAGTAGGAACAGGCTATTGAGCATCCCACTGCCAATGTCCTGTGCTGCTCCTGCTTCCTGGATGCAAGCTTAGCATGGGCAGCGCCTACCTTATAATCCAGCCTATCCCTGTGAGATGCAGTGGTATATACCCCATTGGGAGGTTTAAACCATTCGCCCTGCCCCCATTGGCCCAGCATTTTATTTTTTCCGCACCAACCTTGGTACACTTTTACAGTTTTTGGGAGCGGGGCATCCCTCCTCTGTTTATGGGCTCGCCACAGTGGACTAAACCAATCAAACTGGTCGTTATAGGTCTTGAGTGGCTATTATGATGATGGCCCCAGAGACCAGCTTTCGAGCGGCCTTTGCAATATCAGTCAACGGGGAGGAGGAGGGGAAGAAATACACCCAGCAGCAGCTTGACACAAGGATGGGTCCTTGCGTGATCTAGGTTGTGACTGTAGCCGGTTGGCTTTCAACCCGGCTCAGGACGCCTCAAATTGGCGCTGGCCGCGCGGCGTCCACGGAGACAAAGACGGCTTCTCCCATAGCCATGACGACGACGAGGCCGACACCTTCCCGAGAACCCGGATATCCAGGTTTCCTCGGGAACAAAAAGAGAGGACGGACTGCATACAGGGGTCGAGGAGAAGGACGCGGAGGAGCCAGGAAGTGTGGAGAACGACAGAAAGAAGAAGACGGTCGACGACTGAAGGACCGGGAACCACGGGGTTCCCAGCGAAGCAGCCGACCCAAGAAGAAAGGGAAGGAACGGAGACACGCCCACGGACCGCCACGCCCCAGGAGGGACGTGGCTGACAAAGGTACGGTCCTTTTTAAAGGACAGCCTTAGAGTAAACCGGGAAACCTATGGCAGGAGGGGAGAGGAGAGGGACGGTGCGGGAGGGGTGGAAGAGAGCAGTTTGGAGGGGACGAGGAGGTGCAAGGAAAGGGACTTTAAACTCAACTTAAGAACGTTGGGGCCAGTATATTGCACCGCTTTTAACCGGTACCCTACAAACGGCATATCAAGCCGCCAACCCGGGTGGCACCACTCCCTACAAAGAGATTAAACAAAGTATATTAGAGCGAGTAGGCCATGACTCCGAGTATTATCGCCTGAGATTTCGGAAGATCAAGTGGGGACAGACCGAGGATCCTCAGACCTTTTATTTTAAAGTCAAAGACCTCGGTTTGAAATGGTTGGGACCTCTAGGCACTGAGAGGGAGGATATTATAAAGGCAGTAATATTGGAACAATATTTGGAATCTCTTCCCTCATCCACTCAGAGTTGGATGCGACAGCACCCAAATGTGAACACAGATATGGCTGTGGACTTAGCTTGTGCCTACCATAGATCGGTCGACTTCAAGAACCCTAGCCCTAAGATAGCACCAAAACCGACTGTTGTACCTTTCAGGAACTTTTCTCAGAAATCCCCAGAAGAGACAGGGCCTTCCCGCGTTGGAGAAAACCCACCTATGCAGCAACCACAGTGTTACAGCTGTGGTGACTGGGGCCACATAGCCAGAGTGTGTCCGAGAAAAGGGGAAAGAGCGGAACCCATGGAAATCGGTGTCACTAGAGGGAGGGTCTTGTGTACCGGTGGGAGTAATCCCAAGTACAAACAAGCAATTAAGGTAAATGGAAAGGTAATCCTAGCTCTCATAGATTCAGGGTGCAGCCAATCGGTGGTGCGAACAGATATACTAAACTCCTCAGATCAAAATGCAAATCAATGGGTATCGATTTGTTGCATGCACGGGACAAAAATAACTACCCATTGGCACTTGTGCACATAGAGTGGGAAGAGAACCAGGATCTCCTACCGGTTGGGGTTATGGACCGATTAGTGGAGGAGTGTATTCTGGGAACGGACTATATACGGTTCCCCGAGCTTTTAGACAGGGTCAAATCCCGAACCCTGTCTGCAGACTGGTGGACAGAAGCACCATTTTATGATAGCCACATCGAAAATAACCCATGTCGCACCAGACTGACTAGACGAGAAAAGAGACAAGCAAAACAGAAATATCAGGCCACTGGACAAGGACAGGTCGTAGAGAAAGTGCTGGCTAATATCACCGTCCCTTCCCCGTCGTTTCGAGCCAGTCAGCGAAAAAGCGAGAAGACCCGACATTATGTCGTGGTTGGAGGACAGCAAAGTCTGAGTCCACTAATGAGGTGGGTCCCTACTTTCTTATCCAAAATAATCTCCTATATAGGATCGTAAAATCTAACAACACTGAGAAAAGACAACTACTGGTACCAGAACCATATCGCTCACAGGTCCTTTTTTTGGCACATAACCAACCAGGCGGGGGACATTATGATAGGGACAAGAACGAGGAATACCTATTGAGAAGATTTTATTGGCCCGGGGTCTATGCTCAACTCAGACAATACTGTGCGCAATGCCCTCTGTGTCAACTGATAGATCCGGGACCCCACAGGAAAGCCCCACTTCAACCCCTTCCTATCATTGATGTTCCCTTCTCCCGGATCGGTATGGATCTGGTAGGTCCCCTGTTGCCCTCCACAAAGGGATACACATATATACTAGTCTTAGTTGATTACGCCACGAGGTATCCCGAAGCCATAGCCCTTTCTAGCATGACCTCTAAAACAGTGGCCCAAGCGATGATCACTTTCTTTTCTAGGGTTGGATTTCCTCAGGAAATCCTGACTGACCGGGGAACGCCCTTTATGTCCTCACTGATGAATAATACCTGTAAGATCCTTGGGATCAAGCAATTAAAAACCTCGGTTTATCACCCCCAGACGGATGGCCTAGTCGAACGCTATAACCGTACTATCAAGACACTACTACGGAAAACAGTCTCTGAATCAGGACGGGATTGGCATCAAAAGCTCCCGCTAGTCCTATATGCCATAAGGACCCACGAGCAGGCTTCCACAGGACACAGCCCCTTTGAACTGGTCTTCGGGAGGCAACCCCGCAGTCTATTAGACATGGCAGCGGAATTGTGGGAAGAAGAGGGCGGGGAGGAAAGACCTCTGTTAGAATATATACATTGATATATTGAAAACCCACCTCCAGTCTGTGTGGGAAGATGTCCGTAAACACTTAGAAAAAGCTCAAATTAACCAAAAGAGATATAATGATCAAGGAACGAAAACCCGGTCTTTTCAACCGAATGATAGAGTCCTGATATTACGGCCCTGCTCCGATAACAAACTCTTAGCCAGGTGGCAGGGGCCATACACCATCTTAAAAACCATATCCCCAGTTACTTACCTGATAGAACTGTCCCAACACCCCAAAAGAACACAAATATACCACGTCAACCTATTAAAGAAATGGGAAGAACCTACTGGGACCCCAGCAACATCGGCTACTGCTTTCTTAGTAACCCCTGAAAAACCCCTAGGCATAGAATTGTATCCCACAAAACCAGAGTAGATAGTGGAAACACCCCATATCAATATCGATCTTACAGAGGGTCAGAAGACCCAGCTTGTGGGATTATTAAAAACTCATCAACAGTTCTTCTCAGGAAGCCCAGGTAGAACCAATTTAATCCAGCATCACATAAGAACCCCTGAGGGAAAAACAATAAGATTACGGCCCTACCGTATTCCTGAGGCCCGTAGACACCTAATTGAAGAAGTACAAAAGATGCTAAAACTAAACGTTATAGAACCTTCAACGAGCTTGTGGTGCTCCCTAGTGGTCATAGTGGCAAAACCTGACGGCTCCATCCGTTTTTGTATTGACTTCCGCCGACTGAATTAAATATCCCTATTTGACACTTATCCCATACCCCGAGTTGACGACTTACTAGAGAAATTGGGAAAAGCTCGGTATATGTCAACCCTAGACCTAACGAAGGGATATTGGCAAATACTACTCGCACCAGCTGATAGAGAAAAAACAGTATTTTCCACCCAGTCAGGGCTCTACCACTTTACAGTTTTCCCTTTCGGTCTACACGGGGCTCCGGCCACGTTCCAAAGATTAATGGACCACCTGTTAAAACCGTTCCAATCTTTCACCGCCGCATATTTAGACGATATTGTAATATTCAGCAATACGTGGGATGACCATCTAAAACACCTCCATGACATCTTCCACACCTTACATCAGGCCGGTCTCACAGCCAACCCGAAGAAATGCAATCTGGGGAACGATCACATTGCATACTTAGGATACTTCATAGGGAAAGGCCAGCTACGTCCACAGAAAAGCAAAGTTGAGGCCATCCAACAGGTTCCCATACCCACTACAAAAAAAGAGCTTCGCTCCTTCTTGGGGTTAGTGTGGTATTATCGTCGCTTTATCCCTCAATATTCCACTTTAGCCGCCCCCCTCACTGATCTCCTCAAGAAACACTTCCCGTCGAAATTGCCATCCTTATCAGATAAACATATATCCAGTTTCCACCAGGTGAAGAGTTGCCTCACTACATAGCCAGTCTTGCAGTGTCCTGACTTTTCCAAAACTTTCCATCTATACACGGATGCTTCCAATGTAGGGTTAGGGGCCGTACTCTCACAACCCGACGAGGAGGGACAAGACCACCCTATTGTTTACATCAGTAGAAAATTGCTACCCAGGGAATGTAATTATCCAATTATCGAACGAGAATGCTTAGCTATTAAGTGGGCAGTAGACAACCTGAAATATTATTTACTGGGCCGCCCTTTTGTACTGTTTACGGACCATGCCCCCTTGACTTGGTTAGCTTCTCATAAGGATTCCAACTCCCGAATACTTCGGTGGTTTATGGAACTTCAGCCCTTTTCCTTTCTATTCCGGGTACTCTACAAGGCCCCGCCGACTTTCTGTCTCGGTTTCCGGATCCTGCAGGACTATATCAGTCCCGATCTTGGGGTGGGGTGTGTAGCCGGTTGAAGTTCAACCCAGCTCAGGACGCCTCCGATTGGCGCTGGCCGCGCGGCGTCCACAGAAACGAAGACGACTTCCCCCGTAGCCATGATGACGACGAGGCCGACACCTTCCCCGAGAACCCGGATATCCGGGTTTCCTCGGGAACAAAAAGAGAGGACGGACTGCATACAGGGGTCGAGGAGAAGGACGCGGAGGAGCCAGGAAGTGTGGAGAACGACAGAAAGAAGCAGACGGACGACGACCGAAGGACCGGGAACCACAGGGTTCCCAGCGAAGCAGCCAACCCAAGAAGAAAGGGAAGGAACGGAGACACGCCCACGGACTGCCACGCCCCAGGAGGGATGTGGCTGGCAAAGGAACGGTCCTTTTTAAAGGACAGCCTTAGAGTAAACCGGGAAACCTACGGCAGGAGTGGAGAGGAGAGGGACTGTGCGGGAGGGGTGGAAGAGAGCAGTTTGGAGGGGATGGGGAGGTGACGAGTAGGTGCAAGGAAAGGGACTTTAAACTCAACTTCAATTTGTTTACGCAAGTACCCTAAAGAGCACTTAAAACAAAGTTCTTCTTCACGTTGAAGCACAAAGAGGTGACTGTATTCACCCTCGCTCGTATCCTACTACATACGCACCCGGGAGATCTATCACTCTCTCTCTCTATCTTTTCCCTCATGTCTAACCCTGCTACGATCTGGTAAACTATATGACCCTGACTTACCTGCGATTTCGTTCTTTTTCCGGTGCGTCTGGTAGTACGGCAGAACATCTTCGCCGGTCAAGAGGGAAGCTGGGAAGAAAAGAAAGGAGAGACACTTTATGGGACAAAGGACACCACCCTTGCACTGTTGACAAAATCAAAGACTATAACAAAGTATAAATAAATCACCACTATCACCCACTCGTGCCTCAGAGTCCTTATTATCACCTGGCCCACTGTTACAGTGACCTTTGCTTTAAGCAGGACACCCGCGCAGAGGGCAATTTCTCACTGCACAAGAGTTCATTCAGAGCATGCACAGTGCTAGCTTTTTCGTTTACCATTGATGAAGAAAAGAGATATTTAAAAGCTGTGCTGGAAGCATGACAGAGTAAATAAAAACTGGTAGAGCACCGTTTCGTTCAATGCACAGAAAAAAAAAAAAAACTTTGGGTTGCTTTTGTCACTGTTCACATTCTCAACTCTTCAAGATGCTACTATGTATTTATCCAATCACTCTGCAGAAATAAACACAACCCACTCTCGATGACCAGCCATTCCATTCCCTCGTCTCCTAAGTTTATTCCCACACCTCCTGAGACTTGATGACACCAGACCAGGAGTTTGTTGTCAAACAGTTCACTGTAGAAACCTCTTTAGATGCACCTGATTTCAGCATAAATATACAGCATCCGGTGCTCTTGCAGTCTTCATTTAGTTTTCAATGTACAGCGGTTATGTACATGCCAGTGCAACTTGTAAACAAAAACAACTAGATTACTGACAGTCATTACGTTTGGCTTCTGCAAAGAAATATAGGCCCTCATTACAACATTGGCGGGGGCAACCGCCGCCCGCCAAGTTGTAACTGCTGTGCGGCCGCCAATGCGACCACACTCCCGCGGTGCCCATTATGACATCCCGGCTGGGCCGGCGGGGATGTGGGCCGCAACATGGGAGCCAGCTCCAAATAGAGCCGGCGGTGTTGCGGCCGTGCGACGGGTGCAGTTGCACCCATCGCGCTCTGCAGACAGTGAAAAGCCGCATGGGGCCCTGTCAGGGGGCCTCTGCACTGCCCATGCCGGTGGCATGGGCAGTGCAGGGGCCCCCAGGGGCCCCGCGACTCCCCGGCCAGGAAAAGGCTGGCGGTGGGGGGACTCGTAATCCCCTGCGGATTACTACCGCTGGGGCCATTGTGGCGGGAAACCGCCGGCCCCGGCGGTGCGACCGCAGCGCTTCCGCCGCAGTCGTAATGACCAGGGGAGCACCACCAGCCTGTTGGCAGTTCTTCCGTCATTTCAGCCCTGGCGGTCCTGTACCGCCAGGGTTGAAATTACCCCCAAAATCCATTAATTGCACTTCTTCCCATTCAGTATTTTCCATCAAACCGTCTTTTGCTGTGTGAAAGTGTGTATCTGTAGAAAAGGTTCTTAAGCAAGTGTAACACAAAGATCAACAATGTGAGCAAAACACCGAAAGAGTTAAAAGTGAGAAAGCAAGCGTATCTGAGACACCAAGTGCGTGAGAGCCTGCATAATAACAGTAGAAGTGAGCAAGATAGAGTTATTGAGAGAAAGATTTAGACGTGATTGAGAAAATAAATGTTCAAGTAAAATGAGAGAAGTAGTGAGAATGACCGATAAGGTAGGTAAAAGGATGAGAGCAACAATGACTTAAGAGTGAAAGATTGAACAAAAGTTTTATAGGATCTAGGATGAAGCTAAAGATCTAACGTTTGGCAGGTAGGTTAAATAAGTCTGTGCGAAAGGGAGATAGTTAAAGGGAGATATACTGGAGACTGATACAGATAGACATGGGGAAAAAGAAGCATGCTTTCCAGCCATAGTACATGGGGCAGGAGACACAGTGGAATTCAGTTTGAGAAAATCTGTTACATTATAATTCTAATATGCATATTTTGCAACCATGTGCATACAGATAAAGAGTTGGCAGAATTAATATTGTGGCTGTTGTATCTCCTATCACAGAAGGTATACTGGGTAATGCATTGTGTGTTCCACTTCAGTGAAGACCTGGCCTGGCATTTCAGGCTTGACTGTTTCAATTGAAGATGGGCCAGGAACCATATGCATATGGCTGGATCCAAACCCAGGGTGCATGGTGGGCAAATGATTGATGAGTTGGGATACTTCTCCAGGCTGTTGTCAGTGGTTAGACTTCTTGTAAGCATTCATCCCATCACCTTTTGGGTATTTGATGTTTCTACTGGCACATAAGCTCAGACCGTCAACACACTCAACAACGCCAGGGCATGGAAGGAGCCGACCGCTTCCTTGCTGGAAACCTGGAAGGAGGGACTAGACCAATGCATGGGCCTGGAGCATCTCGTATACAATGCCAGGGGTTGCCTGGAGGAAATATTAGAAAATTTAGGCATTCCAGGCTACCTAGCGAGGAATACAGCTGGAACCATATCCACAACTCCTGGACTCTCAGGAGCCGAAGTCAAAACATACCCACCTTGGGGGTTGCTTGGGAGTTGTGAAGGACGGGTGGGCAAATTTCAGGAAGTGGACATCTCATCACGTTATTTTTTCTCCTTTTCCTTTCCCCTACTCCATCTGTGCACACCCGCTCTGGGGGTTGGAATCGCAGCGGAAGATTTGTTTCTGTCACCTTCACAATTATATCATTTGTTTTATATCTTCTTTTTGTTTCTGCAATGTGATTGACATTGTTTATGCCTGGCTATAAGAGTGGACTGGAAAATCTCACTACATTGACCTTGTTGTGGACCACCTTGTATACAGTATGTTTTTGCTTTTATTGCATCATGTTCTGTTTCATGATGGCAATACCAATACAAAATAAAAATAGTTTGGAGAAAAAAAGTAAATGGTATACACAAATATTCTATTCCTACACACACAGGAAAACAATCTGAGAGAACATTGGTTGTCACTTTTCTTTAAGTCATCATGGGGTTCAAGTGTGTATGGGTTGGACGAGGTCAATATCATGCCTTTGAGGCACAACTCAGCCATATGGCATAAGAATAATGGGAAACTGTTAGACTTGGCATCCTTCCCTAACTTTTTGCCTCTGGTTCCCAGGTTGTTGTGTGCTGGACTCAGTTTTTGCTGTTTTTGATACTCTGGGCACTTTACAACTGCTATACAGTGCTCAAGTGCAAGTGCTCCTATGTAAAATGTGTGTAATTGGCTTTCCATCATTGGCATATTTGATTTACTAGTAAGTCCCTACTAAACCGCACTAGAGGTGTCAGGGCCTGTAAATCAAATATTACTAGTGGGCCTGCATTACTGGTTGTGCCACCCACATTAGTAGCCCTGTAAACATGGCTCAGACCTGCCACTGCAGGGTATGTGTGTGCAGTTTTAAAACTTCCAATTCGACTTGGCAAGTGTACCCACTTGCCAGGCCTAAACCTTCCCTTTTCTTACATGTAAAGCACCCCAAAGGTAGGCCCTAGGTAGCCCCATGGGCGCAGGATGCAGTGTATGTTTAAGGTAGGACATATACTAATGTGTTTAATATGTTCTGACTGTGAAATACTGCCAAATTCGTTTTTCACTGTTGGAAGGCCTATCCCTCTCATAGGTTAACATGGGGGCTGCCTTTAAATATGATTAAAGTGTAGATTCCCTTTGGAAGCGGATAGACATGTGGAGTTTGGGTTCTCCGAGCTCACAATTGAAAAGTCCATATTTTAGTAAAGTTGATTTTTAAATTGTGTGTTTGAAAATGCCACTTTTAGAAAGTAGGCATTTTCTTGCTTAAACCACTCTGTGACTCTGCCTGTTTGTGGATTCCCTGTATGGGTCAGTTTGACAGTTGGGCTGTTTGCACCTCTCTCTAGACAGTGACACAGAGGGAGCTGGGGTGCAGCCTGCATATCCTGATGAGCCATCTGTGCTGAGAGGAAGGGGAGGAGTGGTCGCCCACGCCTGAAAGGGCTGTGCCTGCCCTCACAGAATGCAGTCTCCAACCCCCGGGTGTGTGTCTGGGGCCTGGCCTGGGCAAGGCAGGATCTTACATATAAGAGAGACTTTCCTTTGAAGTTGGCCTACTTCAAAGGCAGAAAGGAGTATACGTAGTTGACACAAAACCCCTGAAAATTAGATCACTTTTGGAATCAAGAGGAACCTCTGCCAAGGAGAAGAGCTGAGAAGTGCTGCCCCTGCCTGTGACTGTGTTTTGCTGGTCTGTCTTGCATTTGCTGTTTCTGCCTGTGAAAGGGGACAAAGACTGGACTTTGTTGTGCATTCCTGCTCGAGAAGAATGTCCAAGGGCTTGAACTGAGCTTGCCTCCAGTTGTTGAAGTCTCAGGGCCATCAAAGACTTCTCCTTCCAGCACCTGGACTCTTTGCTGAGACTCCTGTCCTGCCAAGTGGTGCTCTATTCAGTCCCTGGGCCCTTGAGAGGTGAAGCTGGCAGACAAGAACTGAAAATCCTCGCACAGGATGCGGTGCAGGGAAATTTACGACGCACCTTCCGCAACGTGGCTGATAAACGACGCGCCGCTGGTTTCTCAGCTGAAATCGACATTCCACCTGCATTGAGGCTGGGAGATAGACGCAACGCGGCTGGAGAAACAACACGCAACACCCGCTTATGTTGGCTGATAACGACACAAACCCCACACAGCGCGGTTTTCTAACACGTGTGACCGGATTTTCCACGCATCATCCCTGGGCGTCAAAGTCAACCCGACTCTGCGCAGATCCGAGGTGCCCCGACCGGGAGTCGACGCATCGATCTCTTGCGAGGGAGAAAAATGATGCATCGCCGGCCAACCGGAGAAGGAAACGACGCACAGCCTCACTTATCAGTAAGGAATCCACGTATAGCTGACTTTACCGATGCATGCTCGCCAGTACAGCTTTATTTTTTATGCTACCCAGGTACTTTGTGTAACAGCATTCTCACTGTTTTCTAAGGATTAAGACTCTTATTCTTTTGAAAATTCATATCTTGACTTGAGTATGTTGGATTTTTGTCCTTTTGGTCTTGTTTTGTTTAGTTAAATATCACCAATTTTTCTAAACCTGTGTTGTCATTTTGTAGTGGTTCACTGTATTACTGTTTGTGTTGGTACAAATACTTTACACATTGCTTCTGAGGTTCAGCCTGCCTGCTCGTGCCAACCTATCAAGAGGGTAAACGGGGTTAACTGTGGCGTGATTCTCCTTTACACTGACTAGAGGGAGGGTCCCTGCTTGCACAGAGGGTAACCTGACTGCCAACCAAAGACTCCATTTCTAACAGAAACACTTTTTTCAGAGTCACTGGAAAGGTTACCCTGGGCCATTTAATGCAAAGGCCCAGGGAAGAGCTAGAGCTTCAGGAGCTTCTAAATAGCAAGGAACAGGACGAGCTAGTACTCCAAAGTTGGAGTGGGTGGCAACCAGCTAGAGCTAGGTTCAGTCCATGCTCCTTACATTACATTTTGGATGCTAAAAGTACGGGTCCGAGGAGATGTCCAGCAGCTACTTTCGGTAAGCTTAATTTCATGGTGTGGCATGCTCAGCTAGAAAGAGCTGTCCCTCCTTGAGTCACTTGTCTGTGCTGGAGTGATCCAGTCTGGAACCTTCTGTGATGTCTATTGAGGATTTTAGGGCCTAGTTCTCAGGATTGCTGTGCCCCAGGAACAGAAAACTTTGTACAACAAAGCTAAAGAAGTCTTTCCCTCTGGACTGCTGGTGACTGGAATTTCCAAGTCTGCAGACTAGCCCAGGATCACCTAAAGCACTTTCCTCTCTTGTCTGTGCCATCCTGTGCTGATGCAGACCAGCCTCTTGACCACCCAAGATACCCATTGAACACTCAAGCATGGAACATGTCAGATGAATGGCCTGCTGCTATTAGGCACTGCAGCAGCTTGGAGTGTGGCAGTTCTAGGGTAATTTACCAGGTCAGAGAAGCACGGACAAGTGCAGGGGTTGCACTGTCCTATATGTCAATCACACATTGCCCAAAGTGCTGGCCTGACAGATAAGTATATGAGCTGTTTTTTTAGCAGCTTGTGGGAAAGGTTTGTGGCCCAGTGGGCCAGTTTTACCGTTGTTTTGTCAGATGCATGTTGGCTCCCATACATAGCAAAATACCCATGACTTTGCAAGTTAAAAAAAACAAAAAATAACTGGCCTGATTTGCAGATGTGGGCTGCTTTGTTGATTTTCTGGTTCTCTAATGTGGGCCTCTTTTAGTTTGGTGCCTGGGCCTTTTTTATGTCCCAGGTCGGCTCTTGGGTGAGTCATATTCCTCCAGAGTGGCCTGCAGAAAAAGAGAGATTCAATGGTTAGGTCAAGGCTAATAGTGGGGCACCTCACTCCAAGACAAATTAGGGCACCCTGGTGCTATCAAGAGCAGCTCATGGGCTAACCCAGTGCAACCCAAGAAGACCCTATGTAGGCCAGATAACCCTGGGCATTTCATCTCATTTAGCTACCTGAACTGCATTCACAACCTGAGCATTCTGCATCCCCTCAACTAATGTCATAGTTTCCCCTACCTTGAGCAAGTGTGGCCCCTCCCTCTCAATAGCTTGCATCATTTTCCATGAGCAGTTTTCGGCTGGAGTATACAGCCAGTGCATCCCCAGAACGTGCCTCATAATTGTACCATTCACCACCATCATTCTCTTTTCGTGAACACCTGCTACTCTCTACCCACAGTACTCAGCATATCCCCTGAGAATCTCTTGTCCTTCAACACCAGTCCATAAGCAGCCTGCACAGCTCATGCCAAATGCTGACAGTGCCCCTGTGTGTCTGCAATCTATGTGGTTGAAAGTAGACCATGTTAGGCCTGCTTCTCGGGCTTGCTCAGCTTGTTCTAGACAGCTATATCTTTATAGTCATTTGATGGTCCGTTCAGCTGAAGGAAGCAGAGGCATGGTTAGCAAAAGTGAAGCATATGGTGCAGTGGCTATGGATCCCAAATGTATGAGGTCTCAAAGCATTTCAGATATATATTGCAAGCCTGTTGAGTCATACTGTTGAAAGTCATGATTTAAGGCTTTGTGCACAATATAGTGGAGTCATCAACTCACAGGAGTTATGGGGTCTGTCCCAAGTCAGGCAGAGCAGACCCTTGTTTACAGCATGGGCACACATCAGCCCTGACTTTACTCTGAGCTCAGTCACGGGGAGCAGTGACGTCTCACTCACTCTGTAACTGGCCACCAAAATTGATGTAAGAGAGGGAAAAGTATGTCCATTCTTGGCCATGCTGCGTAAACATGACACAATGGCCTATCATGGAGACATACAGGAGCTCTTCCTCATGCCAGCAGCTACCAAACCGGTTCCTTCGAGGGTGCAAAAGTAATATAGGCCTCCAGAGCAAGATCTACTGTTCCTAAGAGCAGACCCACCTCCTGACTCAGTGGTTATCCTGGCTGCGAAAAAATTTCATGCCATGGCTCCTGTTTTGTCCATTCCTCCTGATGTGGAAATTAGATTCGGTTGGGTGTAAAGTATGTAACATGGCCTCTACAACCATGAAAGCCGCTAGTGCCACTGCTCTACTCTGTATGTACGATAGTGCACTCTGGGACTCTATACAACAATTTGCAGAGTACCCCCACCCCCACAGGGATAAGAGAGAGGACTTTCCAGAGATAATCAACAAAGGCCTCATGGTACCCAACCAGATAATCAGTGCAGCAGCAGACTTCTCCTTATTGGTGGCTCATGAATACTGCATCCCAACAACAGATCTTAAACCTTCTGTTCTCAGGCTCAACCTTATTCGGCATCTACATGGATGAAGAAATGGCTTATATGAAAGTAGAGATGGAAACACTAAGAGCGCTCGGTCTTGAAAGACCTAAAGACCAACGACATCCTTTCAGGCCTTTCCAAGGCTGCTTTTACTCTAAGGGTTCAAACCCCCTCACTGGTACCAGGGTCGCTTCCAAACACTTCAGCCGCATCCGTACCAACAACATCAGCATCAACAGCAGAGGCAGTCTAGAGGTCGGCCTTCCCAGCAACCCGCACAGGGAGAAAAGACAACACCACCAAAACAATGAATTTCCCCTTCCTCCGCTTTCGTTATCCACTCCAATAGGGGGAAGCATCCCCGATGAGTTGGCAGAGTGGCAAAAGATCACAAAAGATTCCTGGGTGCTCATTATTTTTCAGAATGGCTATTCTCCAAGATTTACCAGCCCTCTTCCAACCATACTACCAAAGACATCCAACTATCTTGTGTCCATGCTTCGGAAGGAAGTCACCATCCTTCTTCAAGAGAACATGGTGGAGGTCGTGCCCCACAAACAACGAGGCACAGGAATGTATTCCATTTATTTCCGGTTGAACAAAAAAGGCAAGAACAAGCACAGACCCATTTTGGATTTAAAAGTGGCCAACAAATGGGTTCAGAGGGAAAAATTACATTAAATTTACTCTCAACTTCGTCAGTGAGATTGGCTCTGTCTGATAGACCTCCAAGACTCGTATTTTCATATCCCAATTGCAAAGAAACACAGAAAGTTCCTGAGGTTTGTTGTGGTCAGGACCACTATCAGTACCAAGTCCTACTATTTATCTTCAAATCAGCCCCAGAACATTCTCCAAATGCATGGCGGGGGTGGCAGTGCTTGTAAGGAGGCATATGGTTTTCATCTATCCCTATCTAGACGACCTCATAAGAGGCCCAAGGTCAATACAATTGAATTTGCAAAGTATACAGATCAACCACACCAAGTCAGTTTCCAAACCAGTTCAGACTCTGCAATACTTAGGAGCCACTCTGAACACCATATGGGCAAAATTTTCTCCTTCGGAGGAAAGACTTGCATCAATCCGTCAGAAATATCACACTCTGATGAAAGCCTCTGACCCCACGGTGAGATCAGTTTCTTCACTCCTCTATAGCCTCATATATCTTCCTCACTCAAATGCACGCCTTCACATGTGTCCCCTACAAGAGTGTCTTGAAGATCAATGGGATCAGGCGACGTGAAGCGGGGAGGACAAGATCTCTCTCTCCCCCCTCACACGAAACAGTCTCTGACTTGGTGGACCTCAGCAACGAATCTTCTTCACGGAGTTCTGTTATATCAGCAGCCTCCTTCCCAAACCATATTAATGGATGCATTGCTACTAAGATGGGGAGCACACATGGACCATCTCCAAATACAAGGCAAATAGTCCCAGAGGGAAGAGTCTTATCATATTAATCTCCTCGAAATCAGAGCAGTCAACTTAGCGATCAAAGTGTTATACCCATACTTCCTATTTGTTCAGAGGGACAACACAACCACCATGTAGTATCTCAACAAGGAGGGAGGGTCGAGGTTCAGGCCTTTGTCCCACGAAGCCCAAATAATTTGGAAATGGTTCATAGCCAGAAGCCTGCAGATTATGGCTACACACCTTCCAGGTGCACAAAGTGTGCAGGCAGATGCCCTAAGCAGGGCCTTAAAAGAAAACTATGAATGGGTCCTTCAAGATGACGTTGTCGACGACATCTTCAAACTATGGGGCTCTCCGCGGATAGACTTGTTCGCCCTATCGGAGAAATCAAAAAATGCCAAGGCTTCGCCTTGTACTTCCAGCTAGGGACTCTGGGGAATGCCCTATGGACAGACTGGTCAGGCAAATTTCTTTATGCTTTTCCTCCAATCCCTCTGAACCTAGCAGTCCTCCTCAATATGTCCCACTTGAGAACCACACTCATCCTGATAGTCCTGGAGTGGACACGTCAGTGGTGGTTCATAGACCTTCTTCACCGATCGCAGTGTCCTCCTCTCCAATTGCCATGCCATCTGGACCTGCTAACGAAATTCGGAGGACAGATGGTCCATCCCAATTTCTCCTTTCTGAATTTGGCAGCATGGCTCCTGACATAGTGAAGTATGGACACTTAAATCTGCCACAAGACTACATGAATATTCTTAAAGAAGCTAAATGGCCATCAACCCGTACAGCCTACGCCTTTAAGTGGAAGATATTCTGGATTTGGTGTTATTCCAAGACCATAGACCCTCCTTCTTGACAGGAGGAAGCCATTCTTCTGTATCTCCTCGGTCTAGCAAAATCTGGCTTAAAATTTGCATCAATAAAAGTACATTTGGCAGCTCTTACTGCCTACTGCAAATATCCTTCACAAATGTCTCTTTTCAAGATCCCAGAAATACAAGTTTTTCCTCCAAACAGATTCCGTTCCCCTCTCTGGGAACTTAACATAGTTCTTCCACGACTAATACAGGAACCTTTTGAACTGATTCATAAGTCTTCCTTACAACATCTATCTTGGAAAGCAGCTTTCTTTGTAGCTATTACATCTGCCCGAAGGGTTCGTGAAATTCAGGCACTGTGTGCAAAGGAACTCTATGTAGTGTTTCACACTAACAGAGTGGTTTGTAGAACCCATCCAAAATGTATTTCCAAAGTAGTTTTTGATTTGTCACATAAATAAAACAATTTTCTCCCCCCATTTTCTTTCAGAATCCTTCTACTCCCTGCCCTCTCTGGATGTAAGAAAGGTCTCGAGAATTTACCTAGGCAAGACATGCAAACTGCAAATCAGACCAGCTTTTTGTGAACTATGGGCCGGTCTGAACTAGTTTAGCCACTTCCAACCAGTCCATCTCATGCTGGATACTATCCTGCATACTTTTCTGTTACCAAAAAGCCAACAAGCCTTACGTAAGGCCCATTCTACAAGAGGCACCTACAGCAGCTTTGATGAGAAATGTCCCTATTGCTGACATTTGCAAGGCAGCTTCATGGAGATCGGTTCACATATTCACCAGAAATTAATGTTTAGTCTCCGATGCTAGGGCAGATGCTCAAGTAGGGCAAGCTTCCCTCAGGAACTTATTTGCATAGTCTGTTCGTTCCCTCTTCTGTTTTTTCCACTGCGCGATTGGGGATAAGCTTGTTATTCTATTTAAATGCTTTTGACTATCCACGGAGATCCCCTACTGGGGAGGAATAGTGTCTTACCTGTAACTCCAGTTCTCTCGTAGGGGAATCGCCGTTGAAGTCATAAGCTCCCCTCCTTCTCCCCGGTGGACAGAACAGAGAATAGTGTTAGGCAGACCTATCTCTAGTGCTCATTGTCAAAAAGAACTGAATCAACTGCCACCTGCTGAGCGTGATGGGGATTCTGGTGGTTTCTGCAGCCTTAAAGGTTCAGTCATTATATTCCACTAACATGATAGCAGCCTATGGGACTACACTGCTTTCCTATTCTTCATCTACTTTGTCAGGAAAAAGGGTTTGTGAAGGAGATTTGTGGTTTGGTGTAAATCATTTACCTCAAATTATACATTTTGAGGTTATGTTAACCCTGTTTCTTAAGTACAATCTGAAGACTTAAACCATGGTAGCCTGTTTAGCTAGGCTGCACATTATGTTCTTTATTAAGTGTCTTTGCAGGCCTTCCTGAAGTAAGGCGAACGTCTACTCTTCAGAAGAGACTATGTAAAGGAGTGCTCTGGAATACCGCACATGGATGGAACTATTCAAATGCTTATGACTTCAACAGAGATTCCCCTACAAGAGAGCTGGATTTACAGGTAAGAAACTATTCCTTCTCTTACATCTTATCCAAACATGGGACGACCTTCCCCAGCACACTAGACCCTCCTCCTCACGTCTTGAATTCTGCCAGGAGCTGAAGACCTGGCTCTTTGAATAACTCCACTGGGACCATATGCCCACTGACATGCTCAGGTGCCTAGACACCCTCACAGTGGATTAGTCGTGCTCTACAAGTCGATATTGCATAACATAACAATTCTGGGACTTTTCCAGTGAAAGAATGCTGGCTCAGCCTAATTCAGGCATTTTCTGAAGTCAAAAAAAATTAATCACAATTATTGCAGAAGTACACATTGTTTCTTCTATTTTTGGGTAGCGTGTGTGTTGTTATTATTATGGCTAGTGTGGTAGGTTTTTTTTTGTTTACTTTTTTTTTTTTTTTTTAGGGGTGTGTATTTTCTCCTGCCATTGGCCTTCTAGAGGCTTGATTTTTACTTGTGAAGGGATTGTACAAATGCTTCTTCTATGGCTTCCAGCTTTCAGACACTGTCTTTTGCGGTTGCAGTGCCAAGGGCTTGAGCACTCCATGAGTCCAAGGTGATTTTTCTTTCAGCTAGGAAATTTATGAATGTCTGCTTTGTTGAACATACATCTAAATGTCATTCATCAAAGGATCAAGCTCTTTGTTGCTTGGAAGCTGAAGGTAAGCATACCTCTGTTTTTCACAGGAACCCAGTGAGCAGGCCTTCAAGACCAGGGAAAAACCTCAGTCAGTGCTCCAGAGGCCTCTCTGCAAGACTAAGCTCTGTGCCTGTACCTAGGCCAGACCAGACCTTCAAGCCAGCTCTACTGGCACAACCTGTAGGAAAGTGCCCTTGTTGTTGACATGGTTCCCCCCCCCTTCCCTCCCCCCCCCCCCCCCACACACACACTTTTTGCCCACTTGACTAATAGTGTGCTGGGATCCTGCTAACCCGGCCCCAGCACCAGTGTTCTTTTCCAAATACAGTACCATTGTTTCTACAATTGTCACACCCCTGGCACATTGTTAAGTCCCTTGTAAAAGGTACCTATGGCATGTATTATGCCACCCTTGGGGGGACCCCTCACCAAGCACATGTACACTGCCATTACAGCTTGTGTGTGCTGGTGGGGAGCAAAAGGCAAACTCTACGTGGCACCCCTCCCAGGGTGCCATGCCCACAAACCACTGCATGAGGTATAGATAAGTCACCCTTCTAGCAGGCCTTACAGCCCTAAGGCAGGGTGCCCTATATCACATGTGAGTGCATAGCTGCATGAACAATATGCCCCTACA
This sequence comes from Pleurodeles waltl, assembly GCF_031143425.1. Taxonomy (NCBI): domain Eukaryota; kingdom Metazoa; phylum Chordata; class Amphibia; order Caudata; family Salamandridae; genus Pleurodeles; species Pleurodeles waltl. The sequence continues at coordinate 901,127,513 of NC_090449.1, forward strand.
GTGTCTCAGTTCATTCTTAGTCATTGTAAGTGCAGTGTGGCAATATTGAGTACATGGGCTGGGAGTTTGTCATTACGAATTCCACAGCTCCATAATGGCTCCAGTGAATACTGGGAAGCTTGGTATCAAACTTCTCAGCACAATAAACCCACACTGATGCCAGTGTTGGATTTATTGTAAAATGCACCCAGAGGACATCTGAGACATGCCCCTTGTATTTTACCCAATCCTTTAGTGCAGGACTGACTGGTATATGCCAGCCTGCCACTGAGGTGAGATTCTGACTACATGGGGTGAGGGCCTTTGTGCTCTTGGTGGCCAGAAACAAAGTATGCACTGGATGGAGGTGCTTCACACCTTCTCCCTACAGGAACTGTAATACCTGGTGATGAGCCTCAAAGGCTCAGGCCTCTTGTTACATTGCCCTAGGGCACTCCAGCTAGTGGAGATGCGCCCCACCTTTGACAGCAAGTTCGTCCAGAGCTGAGGTGACCCCCTCCTTGCTAAATCCTCGATCTTAGTGTGGAGGACAGGGACCAATAGGGTTAGGTCTGTGTTCCCCTCCCCAAAGGGGTGGACAGAAGAAGGGTGTAGCCACCCTTAGGGACAGTAGACATTTTCTAATGACCCCTGTAGCACCCCTAAATTCAGGATTTAAGGGCTCCCCTGAACCTAGTTCGTCAGATTGTTGGCGACTTCAAAAGAAGAAAGAAGTTGCTAGGCTGACCCCCAGCAGGGAAGACTGAAGACACAAACGGTCTTGGCCCAAGCCCTGCCGGCCTATCTGCAGCTTCAAAAACCCTGCAAAAAGAAGGGGACGCATCCTGCTGGACCAGCAATCTATGAAAAGCCTCCTGAGGATTGCCTGCACCCTAGTGGGCCAAGAACCACCATGGACAGCGGCCTTGTCCAAGAAGAAACTCCATCCAAGAACTCCAGAGCCTCCCCGAATCCAGGAGTCCTGTCCACTCTGCACCCGACACCCACTGCCTGTGTCCAGGTGGCCCAACCAACTAGAACTGGTCCCCAGGCGATTTTGAGCAAGTACCCACCCTGGGTTGACCCCTCCTGTCCACCACGACGATACATGTAGCTTGAATACGGAGGACCCCCCGACCGCTACAGAACCGGAGAAGATTCCAGACGTCAAAAGGTACCCCTGCACCTGCAGCCCCCTGGCCTTGGGGAATCCGACCTTCGGTGCAGCAGGGTCCAGCAGGCAGCCCCCGCCTTGTCCAGCCTTTGGTTGCCCAGAATCGACCCCCTGAACTTCACCTGCAGCATCTTTGTGGCCCCGGGTGTCCCTCTATAGGAAAGCATTGGGAACCCGACGCTGTGTTTGCACCCTGCATACAGCTGCCCCCGCGCTTCTGAGGGTGTGTGTTTGGTGCTGACCTGTACCCCCCCTTATCCATGGGTACTTAGACAGGCCTGATTCCAAGTGCCCCCAGTCTCCATAGGAGCCAATGTGTCCTGCTTTTCACTAATGACCGAGCTGAAACACTCATGCACTGACAAAAGTCTCTGGAATGTGCTTCTTAGTCCAAAGAAGACATTTATTATTTCACTATGCAAGGTTCCTAAAAGGAGATTAGCATGTTGAAAGTACATGTTTAAACATGGTTACAGCAATAAAGTAAAAAACATACATGAATGATACTCCACTGCAATATTCACAGGAAATATATGTATCTATATTACAAAGCTAAGGAAATAATGAATTTTAAAAAAAGCATCACCATGAGGCAATGGCCAATTCCTTTATCTCCTTCCTGTCAGCATCAGATCACCAGATCCCAGAATTGATCGAGGAGAGAGAGAGAAATCAATTATCCTCACAGGAAGGATGACACACTTCAGCGTCCTGAATGTGCCTGAGACCTGCTAGGTCCCCGGTCCATCTGATCTCAGCCCCTTATACTTTAAATAAACAAGAGAGGACATTTCCAGATTTCCCTCTCCCTGCAGACATTTATTATTAAAAAAATGCTGTTTACTTTAGGCCAGCTTTGAAAATAACATGTTGGGACCTGGCCACAATCCCAAGACATCAAGTCTTGGGATTGTGGCCGTTTCCTGCCATTTGAGTACATTCTTATCAGCCAAAGCCCTTGGTGAATGAAAATAAGACAGAGCATGTTGTACAACATGGAAAATCGCTTGCAGCTTTAACTTGGTAGTGAAGCTAAGGCTAAGATAAAGTCAGTAGGCAGAATGAAGCTAAGGCTACACTGAATACAAAATGGAGTCTATAACGGGTGAACACTGGACAGCTAAGCCAGGTGCAAAGTGGTGTAACACGAAGTCAGTGGTCAAAACACGTATTTCACGACACCATGTTAAACCGACCTCAACTTTGACTTCTACACCCAGCCGGTCTTGTGGTGGTGGTGGTAGGTGTTTGGGGTTAACTTGAACCCCAGCCTAGGGACATCCTAACCCCTGGAGGTTGGAACTGTAAGTCTTGTACTTAAATTGTACTCATTTCCCCTCCCCCCCGAACTGTTTCTGAAAATTGCACTGTCAACTTTTAAAACAGATTATTGCTATTTATTCAAAACCACATAGCTTGCCAAATTGAAACAGAGTTGTATTGATGCTTATGTTGGATACTTATGTGCAGATGTACGTACCTGCAATTTGAATCTTGTGGTTATAGAAATAAAGTAACACAACCTATGTTTGCTATATAAATACCACTGGCCTGGAGATGTCATTGAGTGTGTGCTTCACTTTATTGCCTGTGTGTGTACATCAAATGCTTTGCACTACCCTCTGATAAGCCTAACTGCTCGACCACACTACCACAAAAGAGAGCATTAGTATTATCTACTTTAGCCTCTGTTAAGCCTCTGGGGAACTCCTGGACTCTGTGTACACTGTATCTCTTTTTGATATAGCATATACAGAGCCTACTGTCTACACAACGCCTTCCTTTCCAAAGCCACAGACACCACCTACATTCTTGATGGATCTTTTGGCACCAGCAGCGTGGATAAAAGACTTTCCTGTGCGATACCATTTTTCCCATAGTTCATGGCACGAGGTAGGAACCCAGTGTAATTCCTCAGTGCAATGTTCAGCATTTTCACCAGGGGAGTGCACCCTTAAGGCACTGTACCTAGGCCAGGGGCATCTATCAGCCTTCCCATTTTCATGCTACCGGAGATGAACAGAGTGGGTCCTGTAGAACCAGCTGCTACAGCAGACTTCACAGCAGCACATAACTATACGTTTTCGCCATTGGCGCTGCAACCTCAACCTCTTTCAGAGCTGCGCTGACTCTGCCTGCAGAGCCACCTCTTTAAAGAGGAAAGGGAGATGGGCACAATGACATATTGATCAAGAAGAATATAGGCGAAGAACCCGCAATATCTTTGGCACAGACTCCAACCCCTTGGACCTGTCACAAAGGACGATGATGGGAATGAACATCTTTACAATATTCCCGGCCTCTCCTTTGCCAGAGGTCTGGACACTGTACTGGAGATGGTCATAGAATTTCCTACTGGACCCTCTACTCAACAAGTTCTTTCATTTCACTCTGTTGTAAAGAAAGCAGCTGAGGTTTTTGAGTTAAAACTACTCTCCATAGATGTAAAGACGAATGTCCTCACACAGGTTCTGCTACAATCAAACACTTTTTGTCGGAGCCCTTACTATCTTAATGAGGCATTGGTGGAACCTAGCCTAGCAACCTGGGAGGAGCTGCACTCTGCACCTGCAGTCACTAGGCTCAAAGTCAGATGCTATTGCCCTCCTCCTGGTGTCTTTACGCACACATGTTTGAGTGAGCCTGGTAAATTCAGGCATTCTGCTTCCCTCTGCAGATAGAAGGCACTTTTCCCTCAGTCCCTTTGGACAGAGAATCCAAGAAGCTGGGGTCATGGGGGAAGAAGATCTCAGCTTGCAGCATCAGCCTGAAGTCACTCAACACTAATTGCCTTTTATCCTGCTACATACACACTGTAGGACATGGCTGAAATGGCAGTGCCTAATATTCCGGAAGACCTGTGGGCACATTTTCAGGAAGTTGTGAATGATGGGCAGAATGCCTCTGGGCACATCATTGAATGTGGTTGAGATATGGTGAACTCTGTGGCAAGAACAATGGGTACTGGTTTAGGACCTCTGGCTTTTCAACAGATGCACAGTCTAATTTGATGGACCCGCCCTTTGATGGAACTTGGGTATTTGGAAAAAAAGCACATGCTGCCCTAGAAAGATTTAAAGACAGCCAGGGAACTGCCTGCTCTCTAGGTCTTCAGCATCCTCAACCCCAACTGCAGACTACAGGCAATTTTGTTGCTTTTAAGGATTCGCCAAGGGTTTCGCCTTCCAGCAGAGGCAACCTTATTAACCAAAGACACAACAGCCTCAAAATCCTCTGGTGCCCCAGTAGAAGGGTAGGTTGCAGGCAGGGGCGTAGCTTGGTCAGTAAGACAGGGGTAGGCGGATTGGGGGGGGGGGTGAGCTTCAGGTTTCCCAACTATCAGGCTGGCATATAATGTTAAAATACATTTTATGACAGGCGGGGTGCATGAGAGGGACTTAATGGGCACTGGAAAGGGAGAGGAATGTGGTTTGGTAGGAGTACACCACATTTTGTAAAATAACCAACATTTTGATGACTTTCGAAACAGAGATGAGAGAAAATGCGTGTGTGTGTGTCTGTCAGTTTGTGCATGGAAAAACCCCAGGTGACATCCAACGGGCACTTCACCATAACAGACTGAAAGCATCTGTACCCAACTATTCATCAGAAAACACAACCATTAGGGGGTGTAACACCCCCAAATCACCCCCAAAGCTATGCCCATGGTTGCAGGGTAATGGACTGTGGATCCCTCCAGCAAGCCTCCTCCTCTTCCTCACCTGCCCCCACCCAGGAAAGGAGTCTTAGACCTCTCCCCACCCTACTTTAGAGCCTAAGGGAGAGTGAGAGTTCTCCTTTCTTCCAGTCTGGAAGGCCGTTACTTAAGACCAGTGGGTCCTTCAGATAGTTGAAACAAGTCACATTCTTTCCTTCCTCCAGGCTCCAGACCATATTCCATCCCCACTTTCTTCTCCCATTCCAGACCACCTTGCCATTCTTTCAGCAAGTGGTCGAGGGTGGCTGCAATCCTACAGAAAGGAGCATTGACTTTGGTGCCAGAGCAAGATAACATCTAAGGATGCCACTACTCTTATTTCCTTCTGCCCAAGTAAGATGCCGGTCTGCATCCAATCCTGGACTTCAGGGAGTTGAACTTATTCCTCAAAAAGGAGATGTTCAAGATGCTGGCCCTAGCCTAAGTGTTGCTGACGTTGGAAGCTTGAGACTGGATGGTGTCACTCGCATTTCAGAATGCGTATTTCCACATCGCCATCCTGCAGTTACATCAGAAATATTTGTGCTTTATGGTGGGTTCTACACATTATTAGTTTGAAGTACTCCCCTTTGTCTTAACATCGCTACCTTCAGTCTTTACCTTGGTGATGGAAGTGGTTACGGTCCATCTCAGATGATTGGGCATCCTAATTTTTTCTGTACTTGGAAAACTGGCTGATCAAGACTGAGTCACCAGAGGTGGTGTGGTGCCATTTACAGTCGACAGCACCCTTGCTGTTCGACCTTTGCTTGTCCATCAGTGAGCCAAAATCTGACCTGAGGTCCTTTCAACACCTCCAATTTATAGGGTCAGTACATGACACCACCCTTCTCTGCACCTTCCCCCAACTGCAAAGGATTGCATACATAAAAGAGCTGGCCCCTCCTTCTAACAAGACACTCAAATTGTAGTTCTAGGGTCCTAAGATTCCTAGGTCTGCTGGCTTCCTGCATTGTCTTTGTCACACATTGGTACATGAGACCCTGCATTGGTGCATCTATGGGCGGTGGCTACAGTATGGGTGGGGAAGTGCCAGACTTTGTGATCTCCCTCAGTGTGGAAATGGTTTGGTGGAGTTTGAGGCAAACCTGAGCGGCGGGATAGCCTTCTTTTGCCGCCCTTCAGCCGTGACTATGGTAGTAATGGATGCCTTAATCTCAGAGTGGGGAGCTCACCTGGAGGATCTGGAAGCTGTTTAAACTAGAGGTGATTTGGTTGGTGCTCAAACCTTTCCTCCACTTCATCCAAGAAGAGTCTGTTTGAAACTTGGTGGACAGAACAACAGCAATGTTGTGTGTGAACAAGCAAGAGTGATTAGGGTCTTGCCTCCTTTGCCTGGATGTATTGACTGTGGTCTTAGGCATTCCGCCAAAGGATCTGGCTCACTGTTCATTCACCTAGCAGGGTCCCTTAGTTTCAGAGACAACAGCCTGAGCTGGGGTTATCTTTCTGATCCAGAGTGACATCCACCACCAGAGGTAATCAAGGACATCTTTGCCCAGTGGACCAGTCTTCAGATGGACTTGTTTATCTCCTCAGAAAATGCTAAATGCCAGAAATTCTGTGCCATCCTGTATGTTGAAGGGAGCTTAGGGGAACGCGTTTCAGTTGAGGAGGTATTTTCAGCCTTATTATGCGTTTTTCCCATACATATGTTTCTTTGAGTTCTGAAGAAGGTTTGCCAAGACTGGGCCCCAGTAATTCTCACTGCCCCAGATGGGACAATGTGGGTGTGGTATGCAGACCTTTAGCGCTTCACCCTATGTCCCCTGCTCAAGCTGCCACTCAGACCGGACTGCCTCTCTTAGCCGGAGGGAATAGTGCTGTACCCCAATCTCAGAGGGCTCCTCTTACATGCCTGGAGATTAAATGGAGACATCGGTGTTCTTTTCAGCTGCCATGGGGGGTGGTTGACGTCATTCTTTCGGTGAGTCACCACCTCTTCAAAATCAGCCTACTCTGGTAGACGGAGCAACTTTGTTGCATGATGCGGTGACAACAATGTAGACCCTTTGCAGACCAAATTATTCCAGGTTCTGAAATTTACACTTTCTCTTGCTCAGTGGGATTGTGTGAGTGGTTATGTAAAGGGGTATTTAATGGCATTGTTGGTGTTCCTGTCTGCTAGCCCACCTGTCCTTTTTCATATCCTCCATTGTGATGCATTTCTGAAGGGGTTGACAAATGTATATTCTCCAACCCCCCTTTGTTCTGCCCCAGTGGGATCTTAATTTGGTTTTAACTTTTCTTTTTAAGATTTCTTTTGAGCTACCACATAGTTGTGCTTTAGGGTTGCTAACATTGAAAACAATTTTTGTAGTAGCGATAACTCCAGCCAGATGAGCGAGCAAGTTGGAGGCTCTTAGCTCCTGTCCACCTTTTACCCTGGCAAGTTGTTGTTGGTAACCAGAGCTGCTTTCCTGTCTTAAGGTTGTGACTTGTTTGCATCGGAGCCATTCAATCACCCTTATACCTTGCATAGGTTGGATCATAGTAGGGTGGTCTATTACTACCTGGATGGCGCTAAGGATACACAACTGAATAACCAGCTCTTTATGTGGTACTGTGGTGCCACGAAAGACAAATGGGCGCACAAAAGGGCCCTTTCAAAGTGGCTCACCCTTTGCATTAAAGACTGCTATTCGCTGGCCAAGAAGGAACCTCAATCACTTTTGCCCTTGAAAGAGGAGTTACAATTGCAGATGTATGCAAGGCAGCTACATGGTTATCCCTGCACACATTATCCAAGCATTACTGCTGGGATTCTGATGTTTGTAGAGATAGCCCTTTTGCCAATTTCATCTTTCTGGATTTTGTGGTATAACTACCCATGAACCCCCCTCCTAGGTGAGCATGGCTATGGAATCTATTCTTCAGGTGAGGAATCTGCAGGAAAAATAATGCATCAGAAGAAGTGACTTACCTGTGGTAAAAATCTTTCTGCTGGATACTGCATCTACCTGTAGATTGCTCATTGACCAGCCCGCCTCCTTGTTTGGTGGATAGTTATGGGGAAGGTTTACTAAGATTCAAAATATGCCTATATTTTTGGCACTGCACCACTCTATCCATGTCCATTCGTCTGCTCCCCTTGAAGGGTGGGGAAAAAAAAGATGGAAACTCATGTTGCGCCCAGGAGGGTGCTGTATGGCTTCGGTGGGATCATTGGAAGACACTTCCGGAGTCAATATGGAGCCAGCGCCCTCTACTGGTGACATGAGAGCTTTGAAGTTTCTGGATCTGGTCAGACATGTGAGATTATTTTACAGGTGAGGAATCTGCATGTAAATAGAGTTTTTGTTAGCAGAGGTAAGTAACTTTTTCTTCCGTGCCAATCTACATCTTACAATTTGTACACCTTTTTGTTGTGCTTCTATTAAACCCAGATGTCACAGCTCTCTTGTTAGATGTACAAAAGGCCTTTGATTCTCTTGAATGGCTGTACAAGTTGTTGGCACTGAGACAACTGATCTTATAGGAGGGGATACTACATTAGATTACTCTTCTCTACACTTACTAGCCAAAATTAGAATATGTGATACTCCATTAGCTACATTTCAAATAGAGGCACTAGGTAGAGGTGCCCACTATAACCACTGCTGTTCGTTCTTGCAATGGAACCCCTGACTTTTATATTTAGAGAAGCACACATGTTGAGGGTTATGGTTTGATGGCACTGCAGATATAATATATATAGATATGTCAGGTACCCTGTCTATGAATATCTCACCATTGGTTTGAGAGATTATAAAATCTGATGGTGACTTCTAGCTGCAGATTCCTCACCTATGAAGTTCCCCAAGCGTCAGACTGGATCTGGAAACCTTTGCTCGAGCAATATCCCTGCTTGGTGTTGCTGGTGCCAGAAGTGACATCGCGGCCACCTATATAGGCCCAACCAGGCATGTGGGCATCAGTTTCTTTTCTTTCCGTGCCAGCTAGCACAGATCAGGAGAGAGCTACCCCTCTGTCACTTTTTGACAGGCCTTTTTTTGATGTTTTGTCTAAAAAATATTTTGATCGTGTGTCGAGGATGTCATCTTAGAAGGCAGGGTTCAAACCTTGTGGTGCAAGTCACCGAGCCATGTAGGTTCGAGCCCTCATCCTGTCTGCCTCTGGTGCCTCAAGTGCAACGATGACACCAAGTCATGTTCGGACTGCCGGGCCATGACGCCAAAGGCTTTGAGGGAGCAGTCCCTAAAGCTGCTTGCGCCCCAGCAGTCAACAACACAAAGGCACTCGCGGCTACTCAGAGGTCTCGGTCTCAGTTGAGAAGGGGGTCGTGGGACCACTCCAGTAGCCCCAAGTCCTCTTCCTCACACTCTAGGTCCTCGGGACACTTGGGAAGAAGCATGAAAAGAAGTAGTAGTCCAAGAGGACTTCGACTTCACCTCATCCGTCGGCTGACAAGACCAGCGTGGGAGCATTGCCTTTTCTGGAATGGTTCTGCAGAGCCGTTGCCCATTTGGACTCCGCGCCTCTCGTGTTTCCAGTACCTGCTCAAATAAAGGAGTTTCACGAGGCCATTTGCTGCTTATTCGAGCGGGCCGATCTCTCTGGCACACTTTCGGGTCCCACGGGTTCAGAGGAGGCCTCATCAGGTTCTGTGCCAGTAGCTTTGGCCTCTGCTCCGATGGGGGTCTCATTGTTCTGACTCCAGATCTGGACTAGCGCCGGTCGTACTCAGGTGACATTCTCTGGCACTGGTTCCAATGCCTATGCTCCCGGTGACACTGGTACCCACCCATCGCACCAGTCCCATTCCGATGATCTGGAGCCTGGACGATGTCGCACGATGTTGATTTCGGCGCTGAGGTCACCAACAGGTGCCAGATCATTTCCTGAGCCTTATTTTTCACAGTGAAGCATGGGAGAAGATTAGGAGGGGCCACTGTACCCTTTAAAACCAGTAAGAGAGATATGTGGACTGGTACGAGGAGCTAGGAGCAGCCTGTTGACTGGACACCTCTCTAGATACTGGCTTTCTCGCTCCCCGCTCTGTGGTTAGAAGAGAGCTTCCTATGCAGTGGTGGTGCGTGGAGCAGCGGAGGGCTTCAACCGCAAACTGCCCTCAGTGGCTGTCAAGAGGAACATCTTGACTGAAGTGCTTCAACCTGGGGCTTCCACTTCCGAACCCATTCTACCCATTAATGAAGCACTTACAGACGTCCTGCTGGGAACTTGGTCCAAGCACAGGGGTTCCTGTAAATAGGATCATTGCCCACCGCCCTGCACCCAGCGACTCTAATTTCCTCAACCAACACCCCACCCCTGAGAGCTTGGTAGTCCAAGCTTCAACTGCCCATGGCACATTTCTTTTCGTTTCCCAGACAGGGAATCTAAGAGGCTGGACATCTTGGGAAGATGTTTTCTTCCACCAGCCTGACACGGAGGTCAGTGAACACCACGTGCTTATTGGGCCGTTTCTCACATACCATTTGGGATATGGTTGTGCAAGTGCTGCCTCAGGTCCTGGAGGAGGCCTAAGTCATACTCTCCCGAGCAGTAAAAGGCAGGAGGGATGCAACAAAGTACACCATTCGCTGTGGTTTGGATTTAACTGGATCGCTAGGCAGAGTGGTTGCTTAGACAGTGGCCCTACGGTGCCACACCTAGTTGAGAACATCAGCTTTTCGGAGGATGTCCAGACAAACCAGATGGACTTGCCCTTCGAAGGGACTTGTTTGTTTGGTAAGAAGGCAGACGCGGCACTGCAGTGTTTTAAGGACTCTCTGGCTTTGGTCAAGTCCTTGTGCCTCTCTGTGATCCCTCGGTCTGCCTTTGGCTGCATTTGTGGCTACGAGAAGGTCATGGCAGCGCACCATCCCTGTGCTAGCCTCCGTCTTAGGCAACATCCCCAGGCTATGCAACGATGTGGGCGCTGTGCCTTCAGACCTAGAGGGTCTGGAAGCCAGAAGTCATCCACCACCCACCCCCCAGCAGCTGCAGCCTCAGACCCTCCTAGTTTGGTTCTTCAGGTCCATGCTTGCCCAGTTGGAGGGAGAAATCATCATCTTCTCCTCCACTGGCAGTCCATCACATCGAATGCATGGGTACTGCAGATCATCCGGAAGGGCTATTCCCTGCCTTTCCAATCCTGTCCTCCCCAATACCGCCAACATTCAAATGGCTGGTTGAGGGTCATTTGTCTCTACTTTGACAGGAAGTTACGTCTCTTGGCCAAGGGAGCCATAGAAAAGGTCTCGATATCAGAAATAGGCAGTGGTTCTTATTCTTGGTACTTTCGGATACACAAGAAAAACAAGGTCTTTACCCTGTTCTAGAACTACGGACTGTAAATCTCTTCCTCAAGAAGGAGAAGTTCAAGATGGTCATGTTGGCTCAGGTCTTGTCTGCATTAGGCCTAGAAGACTGGTTGGTAGCGGTGGACTTACAAGATGCGTATTTTCATATTCCCATCCTGCGGGCCTACAGGTGTTACCTGCGGTTCAAGGTAGGCCATGAACCCTCTCAGTTCACCGTGCTACCATTTGGCCTTATCAGTGCCACTTGGATGTTCACCAAGGTGATGGCTGTGGCTGTTGCTCATCTGCGCAGGTCAGGAGTTTGTCTTCAGCTACCTCAACGACTGGCTGTTGAAGGCGGGTTTGCACCAGGCAGTTGTCTCCCACCTCCAGACTACGGCGTACATTCTGAGTTCGCTAGGGTTCACTATAAACATGCCAAAGTCACACCTGACTACTTCTCAGACTCTCTCTTTCATAGGAGCTGTTCTGGACACTGTGCAGTTTCAGACTTATCCCCGAGCAGATAATCTAGGATATTCAGGCTATGATACTGATGCTTCGGCCACTATTGTGGGTTTTGGTGAGATTGACTCTGAGGCTGCTGGGCCTCATGGCCTTCTGCATCCTGCTGGTAAATTAAGCCAGATGGCATATGTGGGCTCTACAGTGGGACCTGAAGTTCCAGTGACTGCAGCATCAGGGAAATCTGTCAGTCATGCTCAGAGGGTACTGCGAAAGACCTGCAGTGGTGGATTATGAACCGCAGACTCCTCTTCCTTCCCCAACCAGACCTTACTGTAGTGACAGATGAGGTCCTTCTGGGATGGGGTGGCCATCTGGGAGAGGTAGAGATAGACGCGCCTGGACTCCGGTGGAAACCAGACTCCATATCAACATGTTGGAGCTCTAAGTGATCCGACGAGCACTGAAGACATTTCTTCCTTCTGTCAAGGGGAAGTTAATGCGGGTGTTCATGGACAATACCATCGCCATGTGGTACTGCGACAAGGGTTTATGGACCCTTTGTCAAGAGGCCCTGAGCTTCTGGACGTGGCTGGAACAGCAGGGCATAACACTGGTTGTTCGACACCTAGAAGTTTCTCTGAAAGCCATGGTGGACAGACTCAACTGTTGATGCCTCGCGGATCACTAGTGGCATCTCCAATTGGAGGTGGTACAAGGTCTCTTTCAGCAGTGGGGAGAGCATTGGTTGGATCTATTCGCCTCCAAAGAGAACTAACAATGTCAGCAGTATTGTGTGTTGGATTTTCCAAGGTGGTGATTGCTCGGCGATGCATTTTGTTGTGAGTGGTGCTCAAGCCTCCTATACACCTTTCCTCCCATAACACTCCTGACTTCGTAAGAAGCTCAAGAATGACAGGGCCCAAGTAATCCTTGTGGCTCCGGACTGGGCATGCAGAGTCTGGTATCCCAAGCTTCTGAAGTTCAGCATCGATCCTCCGATCAGGCTGCCCCTTCAGGAGGATCTACTGTCGCATCAGCAGGGGAGGGTTCTCCACCCGAACCTGTGAAAGCTAAGCCTTCATGAGTGGCGATTAAGCGGTTCTTGGCTTTTATCCTTCCTGCCGAAGTCTGTAATCTTGTTTTAGCAGCCAGGCGGTATATGCCTGCTATTGGCAAAGATTTGTAAAATATTGTACAGAGAAGCCTATAGTTCCTCTTTCTGCTTCTCCTTCTGATGTTATTCATTTCATTCTGTCTCTTACCCAGCAGGGCTTTGCCCTGGGCACTCTTAAAGGCTCTCCGTCTGCTCGATCTGCTTTTCTGCGGCTGCCTGACCAAACCTCTTTATTTAAGTCCCTTATTGTAAATCGATTTCTAAAAGGGCTTGTACATATGTTTCCCCCTACGCCCTTTATAATGCCTCAGTGGGATTTTAATCTAGTTCTCATATACCTCATGTGTGCTTCTTTGGAGCCACTGCAAAATTGTACCCTCCGGCAGCTTACCATCAAGACAGCTTTCTTAGTGGCAATAACATCTGCCTGGAGGGTAAGTAAAATACAGGTCTTGTCCTCCAGGCCTCCATATCTCAGTGTTTTCTGATAAGGTAGTGTTTGCACTCGTGCCTCTTTCTGCCCGAAGATGGTGCCCCCGTTTCATTTGGGACAAACTGTCGTCCTTCCCACCTTCTTTGCTCCCCCACATCCACCTAATGAAGAGGAGCAACCCCACAGACTGGACCCAAAAAGAGCGTTGTCGTTCTACCTTGACCACACAAAAGAGTTCCTGGTGGACAACCAACTCTTAATGGGGTATGACGGAGCAAAGAAAGATCGGGCAGTATGGAAAGGAAACATTTCCCACTGGGTCATTCTCTGCATAAAGATCTGCTATGCTCTGACTAAGAAGCAGCCTCCTGAGGACTTATGAGCCTATACCACCAGGGGGAAGCTGCGACCAATGCATTAGCTCATGGAGTCTCAGTCTTGGACATCTGTCAGGCAGCAACTTGGGCACCGCTGCATACTTTTGCCAAATACTACTGCCTGGACAGTCAGGTCCTGAGGGACGGGCATTTCACCTGTTTGGTCCTGCAGGACTTTCTAGTTTGAAAGCATTTGTCTGCAGCCCACCACCAGGAGGATATGGCTAGAATATCTATTCAGAGGTGAGGAATCGGCATCTAGAAGTCTCTATCAGATGAACAAGTTACCTTTGAAAACATATTATCTGGTAGGGACTGTATCTAGCTGCAGATTCTTCACACCCACCCATGCCTCCCAACTCTGTGGACTCATATGCTAGGGTCAGGGTGATCTCTTTCAGGTCCTTAGTTAGGACACACATATGCACCAGTTCTTGTCATGGCTCTGCGCTCCTGGCATGGAAAGTTGTGAGTAAAGTAACTGTTGCCCGTGTGCCTGGGTAGTTCCTATATAGATGACCACAACGTCACTTTCAGTGCCAGCGATGCCACGCAAAGCCAAATGGAGCCCCCCGACAGCACGCACAGGGGATCTGCTTGAGCAAAAGTTTCCAGATCCAGTCTGACACCTGTGGAAATTCAAAGGTGAGGAATCTGCAGCTAGATAGTCTCTACCAGACGTGTTACCCAAAGTAAGTCATGTGTTCATTTGTACTGTTCACAGGATTACAGATTAACTGGATTAAATCTCAGTGTGTTCCTATCACTGTTAATACTGATAAGCGTAGACTTATGTTCCCATTGAGTGGTGTGAAGACTCAATTCGCTATCTGAGTGTACCCACACCCTGGAAGGCTGAATAATGGGATGGTAATAGAGAATATTGAAGAGAGCACGCAATTATGTAAATTCCTGCCACTATCCTTGGCGAGGTGGGTCGCAGTTGTTCCTCCCCAAATTGTTATATCTTTTCTCGAATATCCTGATTCTTATGTCAAAGTTTTTTTAATTTTTTTTTTTTATTTTTTTTTTTATTTGTTCTTACAGTACGCATGAGATTTGTCTGGGCAGGTAGGAAGACAAAGTGGCTCCCCATATTCGGAATAGTCTCCCTGGTGAGATCTATTGAGAGTTATGCACCAGATCAGCCGTTATTAAATAAACCATCACTATCAGTTACATCTGAAACAAAAGGCAGCAACAACTGATAACTCTGAACATCACCAACGTGGGAGACCCTTACATTTATCCACTAGACTGATTTACTTTTATGGGACGTTTCAAAATGTTCAGTTTTGCTTTTTTATGTACTTCTACTTTATTACTCGCCTGGTGTTATTTAATTTTCTGGACACTAACAGACCTTTTACGAGGTGTCGCTGATCCCCTAACGATCCGAGGACCACAGGTTAACCTGTTGCTCTCCATAAAGGAGGACGGATGTTTGGAACAGTTTCATGTGTATTCATATGCGTTCTCCATCACAGCTTCCCCCTTTATCGCTGCCCCTTCCTATGTACCCTGTAAGGTGATTTTATTTTTTCACTTTGCCCATGTAATAATGTGGACATCTATCAGAAATGGAATTTTGAATCCATCAGTAAGTAGAGGTTCTACATTATTAAATATTGTAACGGTCTCAGTAAAATGTGTAGCATTCTCCAACCAAAAACTGAAGGAAAAATCAATGTTTTTATATTTTTATGGTGGTTTGAAGGATGCCGCTCTCTTTGCATTAGTATATGAATGTAGCCCTAAACTTGTTCTAAGATGCTTCCAAACCTTGAAGTGGTGAATTGATAATCGTGAAAAACAAAGTAAATTGCACAGTCACATATTCTTTTTATTAATTAATGTATGTGGTGGACAATGATTATCAATATAATAGAGTAGAGATGTGGGTTTCAGTTAGTTTTTTTCATTAGTCGTGCTCAGAATTGAAAAAAGTGGGAAGGGTTCAAGCATAATCAGAAAATGGCAGTGTCTTAAACAGACCCTTCTCTGTAAACACCTCATTAATAGGTGCTGCCTCCTTGCGAGTGAGTCTTCCAGGTTGTTCATTGTAACTGCAAGCAAATGGAAGATGCCAACATTACTAGAGGGAAGCTGGACCGTTCATCTCTGGCATTTAAGGCTTTGGTCGCAAATGTTGACTAGATTTCAATAATCTGGATATTATCTTCAATTCTGTCGTTCTCAGAAAGATATTGTGCAGTATTTGAATGTGCTAGTTTTTGAAAATAAGTCTAGTTCTTCTTTTTTCCTGAAAGGTACATTTGAATCGTAGTGTCTAAGGAGATTACCTATGACGGGCCTCATATTTGCTTTTTCTGTTTTTTTTCTAGTTTGAATCAACTGGCCTCGGCCTTAGCAGCAGCAGGCTGAGAACCACCTTGAACAGAATACAAGAGAGTCTGATTGATGTGGTAAGTAAGCCGTGTGCCGTGACTAATGCTTGTTTCCACTGAAGTGGGATATTTCAAGCAGTTGCAGCATTCAGATTTCCATCATTGCCTGAGTTTCCTAATAGTCCAGCTGAACCTCTTGATTTATAAAACCATATGCTCGTTTTGAGACAACTGGAAACTTAGTTGGCTAGAAGAAGTTGTGTTGACCTCTTCATAGAGGTTTATTAGTTATGGCACATGCGTAGTGTTTCTGATCTTTGGTTCCTCACCTTGGTTAGCTCTTGCAAATATGATTAATATAAGGTTGCAATTATAGTTCGCATTTCCATTTTATTCTTCCACATGATTGTTTATCTTGAATGATGTTAACCCATTATTAATTCTTGCATTCATAAACTAAACAAATCAAGTCAACTAAACTATTAACTTGAAACGGAGAAAAAAGTTATTTCGATCGTATTCTACACTAGCCCATATAAATACAGAATAAGAGACACTCAAACATCCATGATTTATCCATGTCTTGTGTGTCAGTGATAATTCTTGTCTACTAAACAAGAAGTCCACATCAGTTCTCACTACCCAGAAACAACTTTTAGGGCAGGAGTTTTCAGTCTGGGAGCCTGGCCCTTCTTAGTCCGTAAATTGATGTTAGGGGGGCACCAGGCTCTGGCAAAGCCGAACTTTTAGTATGCCCAGTTGCCAGCAGAGACAAACAAGATGCTTGTAAACACCACTGTGGTTGCAGAAAGATAATGGAGATGATTGTGGGCAATTATGGACTTTTTCGGCAGTCATGTCCTGTCTGAGAGTAGGTGTCTAAGAGGGACCTCCATCATCTCACCTCAGAATTCTGATTTAGGATCACACGGGGTCACTTTGAGGTCTGACATTAATTAGATTCTTTTCCCTATTTGACTCTACTTTAAAAAGGGATGACTGAACATAACTGTAATATTCATAGTTTTAAACATGTGCCATGCTGCCAGGTGGCCCAGTTTCTTGTGAAAAACCTTCAGCCAGTCGTAGTATTTTAGCAAACAGCGCATTGCAAAATGTGGGACCTGTTTCGTTTTTAACATAAGGATGGTTTCCAGAATTCCAGCATTCATAGTGCTTTCCCTAAAATGCCAGAACTTGCTATAGGTGTAAACATGACATTGGGCTATTTGCCAGCTGAGTACGAAAATGTAACAAGATAGAAAGCAAGAATGAACATTAAGATTAATATTTTCATTGACGTGCTCTAAAGTCCCTTACGTTTTTGACTCTTTTATTTAAAATATGTTTTCTTATTTCATACGTAGGATTTAGTGCAAGAAAAAAGTAAAATAGAAACATGCAACTGTGAAATTCTTCATAAGTCCCTTTACTACTTGATCTCACTTCAAATGTTCAGACTGCGTGTTATATTTTACCCTGAATATATGTGTTGTAAAAAATAAACACCGCTGCAATTCCGTTTTCTATGTATCTGAGTGCATGCCCTCAATAGCTTATGTTTGTCACTTGGAGGAGGGGGGTGGCGATGTAATAATTTTACACAACATTATTTTAAGGGGCTCATGTTTAGGAAGGTTGTAGTATAATTAATCTCATCAGAGAAGCAAGTTCTCCTAGTTGTTGGCAGTCACTCCCAGGCAGTATGAGTCAGGGATTTGTTCTCACCAATATTTGTCAAATTGTTGAGCATTTGCCAAATATTTTAATATAACATTTCTGGCGTTTGAAAATACTCCATTAGGTTATATACGAATGTTTCTGCTGAAGGACATTATATAAAAGTAGAACTTTGAACTCGGACAGCTATAAAAATCCCTTTTCTGGAATAACGTACATAATGTAATAACATGTCGGTAAATAAATGAAAAACATTATGTATTTATGGACAAATTGTATTATATTAAAAACTGTAGACTTTTAAATTCCAAAGTTAATTCTTTACACTGTTGGAGAACTGTATTCTGAGAATGTTGAGCTCCAACAATAATCAGATAATTTACATCTGCAATACTCAACCAAGTTTTTGTGCTTTTTTAAAAATGCTTAGGCACACAAAATAGCGCTCTCGCTAGCAGAATAGATCGCAGTGTTACAGGCAATTCGTTACTACAGCCGAAGGTACCATATTCAGAATTATGGGTAGTAAAGAGCGTTTGGCAGCACAAGCAGGAATAAGCTTACAGTGAATTTAATTCTACTCTTGCAAATTGCAGGTGTAAGCTTGTTTTTAGGGCGTGAAATATAAAGGAATACCCCTATATTTTATACTGGGTTAGGGAAAATGATGTCTTCGCTGGGGAAAATAATTTACACGCGAAGCGAAAAGTAAGTAGTTTGTCACTGCACAAGTTAACACGCATACACTTTTGCAGATTGCTAAAAGGAGTTAATACTGAGTAGAAGGGTACATGAAAATCTACGATTAGTGTGGGTATTTGTGAATGCGTTAAAAGTCAGAAATCTATGATTGATGGCACTTTTCTTAACTTTTGTACTTGGGCCATGATGAGCCAAACACTTTAGTGAATATTGTTATAGACTGTGCCTGACGCTGTTCTGTAAAATTGAAGGTAACAAAAATAGAGTACCTTTTTGTCCCTATGATTGGTTTTATTGAACATTTTTTAACAATTATTATTATGGTCGTAATGTAGTTGAATTACATAATCAACCTCTACATCTAGAACACATTGCCAAAATAGTCATTTGAATTTGGATATTATTGGCTTGTGGCAAATATTATTGTATATATTGTATATTGTTTATATTTCTGGAATCTATCTTCATTGGTTTTCAGTATAACAGGACAGAGTCAAAAGTTCACTCATATAAGTCCAGGAGTACATTAGGCTGGTTCAGAAGTACAAAGCATGTCTGTTGGAAATTGGGTCTCTAGTTGGCAGAGGTATGCACCCTGTCCAAGTAGGGACCACAGTCCTAGTCAGGGTAAGTCACAACACAACCTAAATTATCCTGTGCTCACCCTCAGCCAGCTTGGCACAGAATAGACAGGCTTAACTCAGACGGCAATGTGTAAAGTATTTGTGCAATAACTCAAGCAGTAACACAGTGAAAACACCACAAAAACCACTCAACACCAGTTTAAGAAAATAGATAAAATTTATCGGAAAAAAAAGACCACAATGCCAAAAATCCACTAAGTAGATCCTGAGATTTGCAATTTTAAAGATTTAGGTGAAAATAGCGCCAACTGTAGTTATCTGGTTGCGCTGGTCTGGGACTAAGTCACAAGTTCAGGCCGACCACAATGGAGCGTGAGCCAGCTACAGAGACCCACTTGAGCCCACTGAACACAGTATCTTAAGTCCTGGTGCGCACCCTGTGCAGCGTGGGTTTGCTATGATTAGCGTTGTCTGGCGTTGGTTCTGGGAAGATGTGCGGCTTAGCGTTGCTTTGCATTGATCCCGGGGACGTGTGTTGCAGGGTTCGGCATCGCTTTGTGTTGATCCTGGGGAACTGTGCGGCGAGGTTTTGCTGTGTTTTGCTTTGCACCAGGTCTG
This sequence comes from Pleurodeles waltl, assembly GCF_031143425.1. Lineage (NCBI taxonomy): Eukaryota > Metazoa > Chordata > Amphibia > Caudata > Salamandridae > Pleurodeles > Pleurodeles waltl. The sequence goes on from NC_090449.1 coordinate 901,146,953, forward strand.
ATGGACACAACAGAAAATAAAGCGCCTTAGGCCCACTTCCAAGGCAGGGCGGACTCACAGCTTGTAGAGTCCAGTTGCAGATGGTTCAATTCTTTGATGTCCCTGAGACTTGGGATCAGGAGGCAAGCTCAATCCAAGCCCTTGGGGAGCACTTGTGGAGGAAGGCAGAATCCTTCTGGCAGAGTCAGTGGTCAGCAGACAGCAGGGCAACAAGCAGGCCAGCAGTCCTTCCAGCAAAGCAGTCCAGATGAGTCCTCTGGGCAGCCAGGAAGTCCCTCTGACAGAGTCCAGGTGTAGATCCAGATGTGTCTGATTTGGTGGGGTTGCCCACCCAGTATATATACCCAAAAGTTAATTTGAAGTGGAGGAAACATCAAAGAGTGGTTTTGAGATGCTCAAGTTCCCCTTTCATCCCAGCCCTGTCTGCCAGGATCCCTATGGGGGGTTATCAGTTCTTTGTGTGAGGGCAGGCCACGGGCCTTAGAAATGTAAGATATAGGCCCTCCACCCTTCCTGCCCTGAGAAACCCATCTGTATGCAGGTGAATGCAGATGCAGATGGGTGTCCTGTGTTTATGGATGTCTGGGTGGCGTGCACAAGGGGAGCTGTCATCCAACACAAACCAGACGTGGGTTAGAGACAGGCTGTAAAGCACAGATGGCAGTAAGTGCAGAGAAATCCCTACTTTCTAAAAGTGCCATTTCTGAAATAGTAATGCAAAATCCAACTTAACCAGTAAGTAGGATTTCTTACTGCCAATTGGGTATGAGCCAAAGTTACCATGTGTTAGGGAGAGAGTACATGGACTTTAGCAGTGGTAAACTCCCCAGAGGTTAGCAGTGGTAAACTGTTAAGATTTAATGTCCAAAGTTGAAATTAATTTGTAGTGTGACCTTGTGCAAAAATCTTTTCAAGGGATTATAGAATGCAAATCAACTAGTTCAGAAGATGGTCTTGCTTGGTTTAACAACTGCGACACAATAACACTTTATTCATGTCTCTTGTGAATGGAAAAACATCATTAGTTCCTGAATGCAGCGACATGGTTCGGCTGCCTTACTGAAGTGGTAGAACAATATCTAAGCAGCAGTGTCAACGCAGGATATTTGCATTTCAGTGCTGTTGAGTGTAAATATAAGGCCAGAAAATGGGAGTTCACAGTACTTAGAAAATGATGAAAAGCATAATTAATTCATTAGGATTTGTGTTTGTGTTAGCCTTATATTTGAGTACTTAGCCACTGTCTTTGCATCAGCTGAATACACCACTTTTATTAAAGATGGAGAAATGGTTTGCCATTTTCCCGTTTTATCAACTTAAAGTATTTTGCATTATGTGATGCATATTTTTGGGTAACATCACCTGCCTGCCATTTGTCTAATTGTGATGTTAAAATATTAGTCAGTTAATTAATCAACAGGGTAATTTGGCATCAATAGGTTTCACATTACTCTGTTTGCTTTGGTTAAGAAATGTGCCTGGTTTCCTACTAACCGTGATGTTCATTACTTTGTGAAATAGTTTTGTTGGTAATTCTTGTGTGTTGACTTGTGCCAAGTACATGTTATTGTTAATGCATTGGTTGGGTTAGTAAGTTTATGTGTAAGTTGTCTTTTGTTGTTTAGGAATTGCAGTTTTAGTTATGGTTGTGGTGTGCCCAATGCTTAGTGCTACAAGGCAGGGTGGGAGTATTAAATAGTCCACCTGCATGATATTTTGGAAGCACTGTTTGACCATTTATTTACAAGTCGATATGGAGTGTAGTTACCAGTTGGAGGAAAGCGTGGTACCAATCTATATTTTGTTGTGTAGATATGTGCTGGTTGTGCATTTGTAAGGCTATCTGATGTGGGAAAGAGTACTACCCCATTGCGAGAAATATGAGTATTACATGTGTGTGTTGTTGCAAACTTGAAATAGAGCAATACCCTGTCACTAGAGATTCTATGGGGAAAATGGGGAAGTGTACTACCCTGTTGTTAGATGTTTCATGGGGGTCTACCCAATGAATTTGATTTAGAAGAAGAGCAGTACCATAGTGCACATGGTTGTAAGGAAAGTATTCTGTGGAGTGAATATGTGGGGGAAGTGTAGTACTCCTGGATGTTGTGGGTGATAGCCACACATTTTGAGCTAGAGATTCGGTACTAATTGAAGATTTGATAGGTGTGTTGTGTATGAGGCAGAGTACTTTGTGATTATTTTATGGTGTATTTTATTCAGTCTGTGTATAATGGAGTCAGTCAATGTGGTGTTTGAGTGGTAGTGTTTAATTTAGCTATGTAGCTCTAGTGTTTTACAGGTGAGTACTTCTTTAACTGCTAACTTAGTCTGGTGTTAATGGTGGTATTGCTGGACTACTCGAGTGTTTAATTGTTGTGTAAGTAAATGTCTATTGCAAGCGCTCATCATTGTGTTTGGATGTCGTCCCAATGTTTTCTGGTACAGTTTTCAGAAGGTGTGGTACTAGGTACAGATTAAGTGCTTTCATTGGCCTGGCACTTGGTCTTGTTTGTTTGGCCAGCTAGTATGACGCTTCTTTCCAACTACAACACACACCCTTGGTTAAATCTTGGCAGCTCAAACATATAAAAAAATTAACAGGGAAAAGCAGTACAGTATTTACTGTAACATGGACTTTGAAGAGTTAATCAGCAAAATCCATGTTATTCACCAAAACTCAGAAATATGTAAGTTTTATTGCACCTAATAAATTCTGAACCCCAATGTCTGATTTTATTAGGTGTGATAAATACCACCTACTCCTTTGACCAACTCAGAATCTGGTTCATAGTGTCCTTAAAAAGTTCCTTAGATGTTCTGAAATCTAAAATCTAATACTATGTGTAGGAAAGTGCCATCTTTCAAGCATAGTTACCCCCACTTTTTGCCTTATGTCAATGTGTTTTGACTATAGTTCACTGGGATTCTGCTAACCAGAACTCCAATGACTGTGCTCTCGCCTCTAAATTAGGTTGCTGGTAAACTTTCTACACCTACAATTGGCATAGTGGTGCACCTATATGAGTCCCTAGTATATGGTAACCTGGGCATTGGTACACAAGGGCCCCCCATGGCCTGCAGCATGTATTGTGCCACCCATGGGATCCCATACAAACTGTGTCTGCAGATCTGCCATTGCAGCCTGCATGAAATGGTTGCATGCACACTGTCACTATCCAACCTGGTCACTGCACTTAGACGCTATAAGTCACCCCTCTGGTAGGCCCTTCATCTCAAGGGCACGGTGCATGTTCCCAACTGTGATGGTACCCCTGCATGAGCAAGGTGCCCCTACAGGCAATTCCTGGACTCTTTAAATGTGGGTAAGCCATCTTAAGGTATGTAGTGGACACAGGTCAACAGGAGTGGTCCAATTACATAATGGCTTCTCCGAACCTAGGATTGTTTGGTATCAAACATGTTGGAATCATGCAACTATAACAATCCAGTGTTAGTTGTATGATACCAGGCAATCTGGAGGTTGCGTATAGGATCCCCCAGGTCTGCGTGTGCAGCCTTACAGGGTCTAGCTGCCAGCCTGCACGACTTCTGACCCCGACACTGTTCTGCCCGCCTGCTGGTGAGCCTGGCTCAGTCCAGAGAGGCAAAACAAAGGATTTCCTGCAAGGAAGAGGTGTGACTGCCTCCCCCTGTGTATTAGGTGTCTAAGGGCTAGGGTGGGACAGCCTCTGAGCGCTACCAGACTGCTTTGAAGGGCACATTTGGTGTCCTCCTTGCATAATCCGGTTTGCACCAATTCGGGAACCCCCAGTTCCGCTGTGGTGCAAAACTAAACAAAAGACGGGGAGTGACCACCCCCTTGTCCAGCTCCTCTAGGGAGGAGCAGAGAGCTCTGCCAGGTGGCCACTTGATTCTGCCATTTTGGAAACAGGATCTGGGAGCATCTGACTGGTGAGGCCAGGTAGATGTTGTCCCTGACCAACTCCCCCCAACCCCCCTTACTTAAGGGCTCCCTCATGGGTAGGTGTTCAGATTCATCAAGCAAGACTGTCCAAGAAACTCTGCAAGACATATTCTGCTCCTGGCCTCTGGAACCGCTGCTGATTTGCTTTGGAACTAAAACACATCTGCTCCTGGTGGGAAGGCTCCCATTCCAACATTGATTCTCCGGAGCCTGCAAGAATTCAGCAACATTCAAGCCTGTGCATCCTCCATGGTCAGAAGGACTTTTTTTGCACCAGGACGCACAAAGGAATCGCCCTTGGATTGAAGGAGTCACTCCCCTGCAACTACAGGCATCTCAAGACAGCGTTGACCAGCTGGTGGGGCCTGCTGTTCCATGAAAATAGAAAGGCTCTACTTCACAAGTAGTGAGTCTGTGGCTTCCTCTGGGTCCTGCTTCTCTTCTGACCAAACTTGGTAGACTGTGGGCCCCTCCTCCTGCCACTGGACTGGAACCCCTGTCCACCCCGACTGTTGCACTTGCCAAGGCTTGTTGACTTTTCTGCCAGGAGATCTTCAGGCACCAAGAAGCCCCAATCCTGCAACTCCCGTGACGTGGCACTTCTGTTTTGGTGTGCTGGTAAAGCCTCCTTGTGACTCTCTGTGTCCATCACCTGTTGGTCACTCATGGGGGCTCCATCGACTTCTGCTGGCCTTAATGGATTCCACCCGCCTGGTCCATGGGTCGTAACAGCAGCTGGACAATCCAAGGTTTCCACTGACTTAAGAGAGTCCCTTCTCCCCTCTGCATCCCTGTGTCCCTGGAGTAGGGGCACTCTACATCCTTCTTCTTGTCTGCTGGTTTCCTCGGTGTTAGAAATGGGGTCTTTGGTTGACAGTCAGGTTACCCCCTGTTCAAGCAAGGACCCTCACTCTAGTTAGGATAAAAGAGAATCACCCTCAGCTAACCCCTGCTTACCCCCTTGGTAGCTTGGCAGAGCAGTAGGCTTAACCTCAGAGTGCTGGGCGTAAAGTATTTGTACCAACACACACAGTAACTTAATGAAAACACTACAAAATGACACAACACCAGTTTAGAAAAATAGGAAATATTTATCTAGACAAAACAAGACCAAAACGACAAAAATCCAACATACACAAGTCAAGTTATGATTTTTTAAAGGTTTAAAATAAAAAGAGTCTTTAGGTAGTTGTAACAACACACTAGCGCTGCTAGCGTGTAAATGTACCTGGTTTGCGTCAAAAATAACCCCGCACGGGCGTGTGCGTCGAAAGTAACCCTGCACGGCTGTGTGCGTCGAAAACAACTCGGCACGGCGGTGCGCGTTGACAAAGCCAGCCACACGACGATCCGAAAGTCCCGCGGCGCAGGGTGCGATCTCTCAGCCTCCGTCAGCGATGCTGCGCGTCGTTTCTCCTGCTCCGGGCGTCGGTTTTTCGGTCGCGTTTCCTGCGGCGTCGTTTCTCAGCTGCGGAACCGGCGTTGCGTCGTTTTCTCAGCCGCGATCGGATTCGCGTCGATCTTTTCTCCGCACGGCGCTCGGTGCGTGTATTTTTGTCCTTAGGCTGCCAGCCTCTCCTTTCAGGGTCCCAGGAACTGGAAGGGCACCACAGAGCAGAGTAGGGGTCTCTCCAGAGACTCCAGGTGCTGGCAGGAAGAAGTCTTTGCTATCCCTGAGACTTCAATAACAGGAGGCAAGCTCTACATCAAGCCCTTGGAGATTTCTTCTTCAAGATGGAAGGCACACAAAGTCCAGTCTTTGCCCTCTTACTCTGGCAGAAGCAGCACTGCAGGAAAGCTCCACAAAGCACAGTCACAGGCAGGGCAGCACTTGTTCCTCAGCGATCAGCTCTTCTCCAGGCAGAGGTTCCCCTTGATTCCAGAAGTGTTTCTAAAGTTTGTAAGTTTGGATGCCCTTCTTATACCCATTTTAGTCTTTGAAGTCACCTTCCTTCAAAGGGGACTCACACCTTCTTGTGAAATCCTGCCTTGCCCAGGCAAGACCTCAGACACACACCAGGGGGCTGGAGACAGCATTGTCAGAGGCAGGCACAGTCCTTTCAGATGAGAGTGACCACTCCACCCCTCCCTCCTAGCAGAGATGGCTAATCAGGAATGCAGATCACACCCCAGCTCCCTTTGTGTCACTGTCTGGTGTGAGGTGAAAAACAACCCAACTGTCAACTGACCCAGACAGGGAATCCACAAACAAGGCAGAGTCACAGAATGGTTTAAGCAAGAAAATGCTCACTTTCTAAAAGTGGCATTTCCAAACTCACAATCTCAAAATCAACTTTACTAAAAGATGCATTTTTAAATTGTGAGTTCAGGGATCCCAAACTCCACCTGTCCATCTCTTCTCTAGGGGAATCTACACTTTAATCATATTTAAAGGTAGCCCCCATATTATCCTATGAGAGAGACAGACCTTGCAACAGTGAAAACGAAATTGGCAGTATTTCACTGTCAGGACATATAAACCACATTACTATATGTCCTACCTTATCCATACACTGCACCCTGCCCTTGGGGCTACCTAGGGCATACCTTAGGGGTGCCTTACATGTAAGGAAAGGGAAGGTTTAGGCCTGGCAAGTGGGTACACTTGCCAAGTCGAATTTACAGTGTAAGAATACACACACAGACACTGCAGTGGCAGGTCTGAGACATGATTACAGAGCTACTTATGTGGGTGGCACAACCAGTGCTGCAGGCCCACTAGTAGCATTTGATTTACAGGCCCTGGCACCTCTAGTGCACCTTACTAGGGACTTACTAGTAAATCAAATATGCCAATCATGGATAAACCACTTACATACAATTTAAACAGGAGAGCATATGCACTTTAGCACTGGTTAGCAGTGGTAAAGTGCTCAGAGTTGAAAAGCCAACAGCAACATGTCAGAAAAATATAGGAGGCAGGAGGCAAAAAAGTCTGGGGATGACCCTGCAAAAGCAAAAGTCCAACACTCGGGGTCTAATAGGAAGGGGCCTGAGTTCCACGAACTCCAACCACTACTCTCTCTGTTAGCCTATGGGATGACTGGGTAGGTAACTACCTTGCACCTGGTCACTGGGGACACTTACTGTATTTACCTCAGGTGATTGTATGTGCCCCCAGCTCCTAAGCAACTACCACACTTACCTTGGTCGGGTTCACTATTTCACATTCCACTTTTTTAGTATATGGTTTGGCCCTCCCATAAGGCTCTGTGTATTTTTATGCTATTTCTGGTGGGTATTTTGTGTACATATCATGTGTAGATATCGTCAAAGGGAGATATACCAATGCTAGTCTACTAGTAGTACTGTAATAAAGTATCCTTTATTTGTGCAACACTTGTGCGGTTCTTTCTTGTGAGTGAGTTACTTCACTGTGATATTGCAAGTGCTTTACATTCCTCCTGGATAAGCTTTAGCTGCTCTCCTCAGCTACCCTAGAGAGCTTATGCTATCTGGACACCTACTCACTATCACCAAGGGTTACCTGGACTCAGTATAGGGTGCCACACCATAGACGCACACCATAAACTGAGCCAGCCTCCTGCACTGTTTTTATTTATCTATTTTGTATTTCACATAAACAGATTTAGGAGTCTTCAATTGGAATGCAGTGGACAGCAACACCAGTAAAATGAAATGAAACCATATATTGCAGAATTGCTGACAGAGCTGTAATGAGGGTGCCCACATACATGGCTAGGAAACCTGCGGCAGGCAGAAGTGTCATGTTGATCTGAGATATGATATACAGACCTATCTATAGATGCTAAGGGGAGTAGAAGCTTGTGGGATGGCTTTTAGGTGATTGCCACTGAGCTCTGATATCAGAGGAAAGGTGTTAGGATGGTCCACAAGAACCTTCCTAATGTTGAAGACTCTGGGCCTCCATTTGTGTTTGGATGCAATCTTTGTTTTCCAAAGAAAAATAGCCAGTAGTGACTGCTGACTGTGGTGTTGGCCATGGATAGCTCTAAAGACCATGGGATAGTTGGGGAAATAAATGGAATGTGGAACTGTGCATCACAGTTCAGAATTCTGATTAATACAGTACAACATGAACTCTTTTTCTGATGGATACATTTAACTGCAGGTTCCTCACCTTTTGAATACCCTAAGAAACCAGACTTGATCTGTTGATTTTTCTCAGCATAGCTCAAGCACACTAGCATATGGATTCATGCAGCTCCACGTCTGCTTCATCCCACACCAGAACTGACATCAGAAACACATATAGGTACCAACACTGCATGCTGACATAATTTCCTTTGTCTCCATGCATTTGAACACAGATTCCGGACTCACTCTCAAACTTTTAGTGAATCTTTTGACATAATTTCTTTCCTCCAAATTCCTTTTCCATTGTGCAATGCACATATCCCCACTGAAAACTACAGCATTTACGTCCTGTAGAGACTGTCACAAACAGATGTCTGTGACAGACCCACACAAGCTATGTCTCTGGTGCCTGGGGTCATCTCACAACTCCAGGACGTATGACAGCTGTGCCTGAATGAACCCCAAGGGTGATCCTAGATCACAAATCCAAGCGGTGGTCAAACACCAAAGAAAGGCTCATACGTCCCATTCCTGGACGAAGTCAAGCACACGGACCCACTTCCGCTCTCAAGGCGATTACTGCAGAAGTTCCTTCTTGCACTCCAAGTTCTCAGATAAGTCCAAATACAAGAAAAAAACGTAGGCAGATGAAACACAATTCTTATCCATCCTGCTACTCTCACTCAGAAAAGTCACTGGGATATCAAGGTGATTTTCGGTCTTGGTCCCAAGCTCCTACTGAAGAACTGATCCCACAGCTGGTCCTGATACAATCAGAGTTTCTAATAGATAGGGGCTTTCAAAGAAGCCATGTTGCAGATCTTTGCTCCCCTTCAGGCTCCCTCTGGTGTGCGTTTGAGCCCCAGGGATCCAGTGAGGCCTCCAGTCCGGTATCTTTTGGCAGATCTCTCTCCTCGACGTCTATTGTGACTTTTGACCCCACTTCAGAGTCAGTCCTGACTCTGGGACACCCATCCTGACTTAGAACTCTGCACACAACCCATGTGGACGTCTGCCACATCGATGCTAGGTCCAATGCTGCTGGAGAAGGAACCGTTTATTTTGTCCAACTTCTGGAGGAATCTAACACAACCTCGACTAAGTTGCATCTTGTGCATGTTTCAGCACAGCTGATCCAACCTCATTCTGAATCCGACTGAACCATTTCCGGCTACCCAGGAGTCACCCCAACATATTTTGGATCTGATTTGGAACATAGCCAATATGGCTTGGATGATGACAATGGAGATGACGGGGCTGGTGCATTCCAGTAAAATGATGATGATAATCTTCTAAAGCGGCTTATAAGAAGTCAAAGGTCTGGACACTTCCCCTGACACTGGGTTGAGCTCCCCACTGGCCCCCTCACCAGAAGAATCAGCCTCTTTTCCAGTTTGCGGCCGAAGTTCTTGATTTGCAGCTACCATCTGTTGAGGTCAAAACAACCATACTGATTGAGGTTCTACAGCCCTGACAGACCTCCGTAGAGCCCCTCCTCCCATTCAGCAAAGCTCTAAATTACATTCGGATGAACATTCAGGCTAAAATTCGCTTTTGCCCCCAGTAAAGAACTCCATAGACCTTCCCCAGGAGACCATGCCTTCCTTACACAGCACCCCACGCTCAAGGGTCTTGTGGTCCAGGCGTCTACCAGTAGGTTGAGCCCAAACTAATTCCCTATGGCTACCCCTGATATGGAGTCAAAAACTACAGGCGCATTTGGGAAACAGACATTCTCCTCAGCCATTTTGTCCCATCATTCTGTACGTGCCAGCTGCCCCTTGATGGCTATCCCATGCACTGTGGAACCTGATCAGCAAGATCTTGCCTGCAGTCCCCAATGAATTTGCTCTGACTGGGCACAGCTCATTCAAGATGCCCAAGATGCAACAAAAAAAATTATCCTCCCTGGGCTGAATAGTACTCATTGCTTAGGCAGGAGTTTCGGTTCCAATGTGTGCTTTGGCACCAAGCCTGACTTGGATCCAGGGCTTTTTGAATGATGTCCTAGCATCATTATCAGACATGCACCCATCTGTTTTGATATAAGTCAGACTCTGCACTGAAGTGCTATAAAGAAAGCAGGGCAACAGCACTATTCCTAGGCATTTCTGTGCCAGGGGAACAGTATCTCCAGCAATATCTTCTCTTTGAAGGCTTTGTAAAGGGGTTGGCACAAAAGCAATGCCAAAGCCCACCACCGCTGCAGCATACTCTTTTTGAGACCGGTATCTAGCTGACATCGTCCAGGCCAGCAAGGTCAGCATATTGCCCTGTCCCCCCACCCCCTGCTTCTGCGTCCAGTCTGCTTCAGTGTGCCCTCAGCAGCACATAGTCTCCCTTTAGGAGGAACAATAAGTTATTACCTCAAGGAGTGGCAGAGCATCATGTCTGACAGGTGGTTTCCCCAAATCGTCCAACAGGGTTATGTCCAGGCATTCCTGTCTGAACCCCTGCATATTTCTGCTATTCCAGAGCAACTTTCAGAGGACCAGTTGTCCATTCTGCAGCAGGCAGTCCAGGCTCTTTTGGACAAAGGAGCCATAGAGAGGATTCTGGCATTCAATATAGGGACTGGATGTTATTCCCTTTATGTGCTGTGCAGAAGAAGGACGGAGGCCTTCATCCTATTTTAGATCTTTGCCCTCTCAACTTCTAAAAGGATAAATTAAAGATGCTTCTTGGGGAATGTCCCATCTGCCGTGGTTCCAGGGTATGGTACCATGGATCTTCTGGATGCTTATTTTGATATTCCCGTCCTGCAGTCCCTCAGGTGATACCTGCAGTTCAAGGTGGACCAAGAGCATCTTTGGTTTTCCGTGCTCCCCTTTGGACTGACTATTGCTCCTCGGTTGTTCATGAAAGTGATTGAAGTGGTTGCATCCCATCTTCAGAGGTTGGTGGTACCAGTTTTCCCCTACCTCAAAAATTGAATGTTAAAGGTGGGTTCACCACAGTCAATCCTGGGCCACCTCAAATGAGGCGAATGTCCTAACGTTTTTGTGGTTGTCGATTAACATACTGAAGTCACACATGTCTCCTTAGCAGAGGCTCCCATTCGTCAGAGCCATTCTGATTATGGTTCAGTTTTGAGCCTTTATTCCATATCAACGAGTCCAGGACATTCAGTCTATAATCCCAATGTTTAAGCCTTGGTCCTGGAACTCTGTGAGCGGGTTTCTAAGACCTCTTGGCCTTTTGCATCCTGCTTGTAAACTATGCTAGGTGGCACATGTGGACACTCCAGTGAGATCTCAAGTGTCAGCGGTCTCAGCACCACAGGAATCTGTCAGATTTCACCCAGGTTTGGAGGAGAGTGAAAAGACCTGGAGTAATGGCTAATCAATCATAACTCGACTAGTGGTGTTGAACGTGATGCTGTATTGCCTATATAGGTACCACACAACACATTGAAATCCGTTCCTTTTGTTTCACACCAACAACGTGGATCCGGAGAGCTACCACAGTCATTTTTTTGTCCAACTTTTTTAGACATTTTTGAGATTTGTTCCCAGTATACATAGGGCATTATGTACCCTGCTACATTTTCAGGGTTCAAGCCTTGTGGGTATTTGTCACAGGCAAATGTTTGTGTCTGATCCCCTCCTGGTTTGTCTCTGGTGCCTCGCATTGGCCCACTTCCCCAAGCCTGCATCGAGTGCAAGTCAATACATCCAAAGGTGATTTGCGAGTGGGCAGATAAGCTCCTGCCAGTGCAGCTGAAGACTGCTCTAAGCTGCTGCCATTCTCATTCGTTTAGACTATATCCAGGATGCTTCCAACGCAGTTCTCGCAGATGATTGTCTTCCTGCTCCAAGACCTCCTTGTCAGAGGCGGGTAAGTCGAAAAAGCATAGAATAAATTGTGTAAGCGGTCTTTGACTTCACCATCTCAACATTGTGCTTCCAGGTCTCGCTCTCCACCGACAGAACTGATGTCAGGGCCCGCTTCATGCTACCCGAAGTTTCCTGGTGCAGGAGCGATGCCTGCCCTACTAAAATAATTTCATGATGGTATGCATGCCATCTTTGGGCCACCGATTCCCTCTGGAGCACCTTCAGGCCCCATGGAGCTGAGAAGTTGTCCCCATTGAGTTACTGTTGGTGGATTTGTCCGCAATGCCTGCCGGGCCGTCTGAGTCCTCCCCCGGAACAGAACCAGCACTGCCACAGGTGCTTCCACCCACCCTGGCTCATTGACAACAAGCTGGTCGTCATTCCCAGTGCTATTCGACCTCAGTGCCGGCGCTGTCCAGGTCTGCCCATCACCTGACTTTACACTGGTACCTACCTTCCTCAAGAAGGCGATGAGCAGGAGGTGTATGGTACCCTGGAGGACCTAGATGATGACAACTGGTATGTGGAGACGGGCAATCCCAGTGGCCTTGATCCCTCCCCGGATGGAGGCAGGGTTTCCCCTCCGGGTCAGGTTTCAGGGGAAAGCGCTTTCTTTGCAACCATGATGTACAGGGCCTTGATCTCCAGCTGCCAGTCGTCGAAGTCAAGATGAATGTCTTGACAGAGGTGCTTTAACCTGGAGCAGGCTCATCTGAACTTATGCTCCCCGTTAATTAAGCCCTCCCCATCGTGCTCCAGGGGGCCTAGGCGAAACCTTGCTCAGGGGCTCCTGTGCTCCGTATGGCTGCTCATCAGCACCATCCCGCCAGAGGAGAGTCAGCTTTCCCTTCCCAGTTCTCCTTCCTTGAGAGCCTTGTGCTGCAGGCCTCAACAGCGAAAGTTCTCCCAAGAGCATCCCCTACCATACCATTTGATAGGAAATCCAAAAAGCTGAACATCTTTGGCAAGCACATTTTTTCTTCCACAAGCCTTGCAGTGGGGTCGATGAGCACCCCTTTTATCCTGGACCAATATTCTCATGCTTTTGTGATTCTGTTATGCTGCTGCTTACCATGTTGCCCCTGCCACCTTCAACCAAGCTTTGGTGAATGGTAGGGATGCTACAAAGATTGCCATCTAGTGCTTATTGAACACTTCACAGGGGTGTGGAATTTATTAAAATATCTACTTGTCCAGGGGACAGGTTGCTTCTCAAATCTACTTGTCCTGTAAAAAGATCTACTTGTCCCTTTGGTGCCATGTAGTGTGGCGACAAATTATGGCAGCAATCTCATTATGTAAGAGCTCTGATAATAGCCTCTCTGATTATGCCAGGGCTACTACCATAGTAGGGCTTGAATACTTGCAGTTTCAATCCCTACTGTAGCAATTTCCTTATTTTGCCACCTTTCTGCAGATCTGCATACTGGGGCTGGAGGAAGGAGTAAGCAATAGTTCCAGGGCTGGAATGCCTTTGAGTCTGCAAACTTACTAACCTGCATGTTTTAAAGATTTTCACCAGCTTCTCTCTAATATTTTCCTATAATAAGAAAGGTTGGACATTTACTCCTGACAATGGCAGAATTAGAACTTCTTCCAGGGTTGGGAAGAAAGTGGCCGGAGGGAAAATGAACTTGCAAATGTTCAATAGATTTTCACATGAGCAAATTTACACATGCGTATCTGCCCATGCTAAAATACAGTTCACAAATATTTTATAGGGGTACGACATATACCATGGGTGCACTTTTGTGACTTTCTTTAAGAATTTGGGGCCACATGAAAGTAGGTTCAGATTTGCGACCCGCAAATTGCAAGTCGCAAATCCGAATGTAGGATGGTGTCCCTGACACCATCTGTGATTCGCAAGGGCTTCGCAAATGCCCACCTAGTGAATAATCATGAGGTGGGTCGCAATTTGCGACCCCCTTGCGAATAGTGGCCCTCACAGGGATGGTGGCCTGCTGGAGACAGCAGACCACCATGTCTGTGACTGCTTCCTTAAAGGAAAACAAGATGCATTACAAAAACGGAAAATGAAACGTTTTCGTTTAATTTTTTCAGAGCAGGCAGTGGTCCGCAGGACCACCGCCTGCTCTGAAAAAACGTTTACAGTGACATTCACAATGGGGAAGCGGTCCCATGGGGACCCCTTCCCTTTTGCGAAAGTGTTAGCACCCATTTGAAATGGGTGCAAACTGCAATTGGTTTGCGCCCGCGGTCACAAAACAATCCTACATTGCACTGCGAGTTGCAATTAGGAAGGGAACACCCCTTCCTAATTGCGAGTCGCAAACCCGTTTTGCGATTCGGTAACCAGGTTACTGAATCGCAAAACTGGGTTTGTGCATCGCAATGTGCTTTTTGCACGTCGCAAACAGCGAAAGTCGCTGTTTGCGACATGCAAAAAGCTACCTAATGTGGGTCTCGTCCCTAATTAGGTCTGGTGTTAACAAAGACATTTTGTTTTTATTAAACTTCTATTTCTCTCTCTTGGCTGGCTTTACTGTGAGTGATCGCATTCTGCTCTTCCACAAGGAGCATATTGGCACACAAAGTAGTTTTGTTCAGTGTCAGGAACTAAACTGGCAATCAGTGACGTAACGAAACTGGAGGGTTCCCCTTTGCAAAGAACATGGAGGAGCCCCCTCTCCAGACTTACTCAGGGCAGGTGCTGTGCTGAAGGGGCCCCCTGGAGGGCAGCTGCAGGGCCTTTGTTATGCCACTGGTGGCAATGTGTGCTTTTAGAGTTCAAAAACTTTTTGGTTTTTTTTTGCCAGTGTTTGTTACAATGTTGAGGGCCTGGTAGCTCCCACAACAATAAAGTGTTACAAAAGCCATGTCAAAACAAGACACGCATTGATGAAACTAAAAGACTTATAAAAATATGTCAGATCAGTTGGCTTTGTCAGTGTTTGTTTATTTTCATGCTTTCCATATTCGTGTTGAAAATGGTTACACTGATTTTCCATTAGAAATATTTTTGGGAAATACTAGCATGCATCAACACATTTTACTAAATGACACTTCATTTGCATCTAATCAGAGAGCATTCTGGGAGCATTATACTTAGCCTCATAGCCTAAACTTTTCAAACATGTGTATATACTTTTTTTTTTTTTGTACTGGAACCAACGTCAGTAGTCAAGTGCGACCTTAAAACATTTATTTACAGCACTCACCCTAATAATGAAGGCTTTCAAATAATGAACCATAAATACAAGTTCGAACAGCATTATCTTTAGGAAACACATTACCTCAACTGCAGAGAGTTCCACTCTCTGTAAACAGGCAGCCAAAGGGTTTGTGCTGCAGAGGGTTGGGCCTACTTGTCCCAAGGACAAAGTAAACATAAAAACTTGTTGCCCTTGACCCCAAACAAGATGTCCCGATAGGAATTCCACATCCCTGCTTCAGACTCCCTGGGTAGAGCCAGGGCTTCTATGGTGGTGCTGTGTTGCCATGCATGGTTAAAGTCCACTGGGTTCTCAACTGGTTTGCAGTCTTTGATTGACATGCCCTTTGATGGTTCCCACCTATTTTGGGATAAGACTGATGTGGTGCTCAACACTTTCGCAAGAACAGGGTCACTACCAGATCTCTTAACCTTTCCTTCTTGACCCATCCTCAAGAGCAGTCCTTTCGCCCCTACCATTGACACGAAAGGGAAAACTTTGGGCAGACGCAGTTTGAGCCATATCCAGCCCATCAGCCTGCCCAGCCCTTTTGAGGATGGGGATGCAGAGCTCATAAAAGACGCAGGAGCTAGTTCCAGTGTAATATCCAGTCCCAAGCTTCTTCGAGGGCTGCAACCTCAGATTCCCTAAAGGTCAGCAATAACACCCAACATGTGGGAGCTTCAGATCATCCACTTGGTGTACGCCCAGCCATTTTTGGAAACAGCTCTCCCCCCCCACCATCCCAAGAACAGCTGATACAGGGCCATCTCGTCTTGCTTCATCATTAAATGCAGGCTATTTTGGGCAAATGAGCCCTAGAGAATGTGCCCACACCAGAGATAGGGTATGGTCATTATTCTTGCTGCTGCCTGGTGCAGAAGAAGGACCAAGGTCTACTCCCTCCCTACACAAGACTTGTGCCCTGAAGAAAGAGAAATTCAAGATCACACCACATCACAGTTCTTCTGGAGCTAAGGGTGACTCGCTTGGCATTGGACGCCTTCTTTCTATCTTTGAAAGAATGAATGGTTCAGGTGTTCACCAACAACATTACCACCATGTGGTACTGCAACAAACGGAGTGGGATGGGGTTCTGTACTAAGTGCCAGGAGGCTCTGCACCTCTGGACATGACTGGAATAACAGACTTTTTTCTTTGGGGTGTGCAACACCTTGTGGGGTCTCTTAACGACAAGGTAGACAAATCCAGCCATTGATTCCTCACGGATCACAAATGGTATCTGTTAGAAATGGGGTTTTTGGTTGGCAGTCAGGTTACCCCCTGTCCAAGCAAGGACCCTCACTCTAGTCAGGGTAGTCACACACAATCCAAATTATCCTGTACCCACCCTCTGGTAGCTTGGCGCTGCGCAGTCAGGCTTAACTTAAAAGGCAATGTGTAAAGTATTTGTGCAATAAATCTTACAATACCACCATATAGCACCACAAAAATACACCACACAGTGTCTGGAAAAATATATAATATTTATCTGGTTAAATGCAGATAAAAACGATCAAAAATGCAATAAGTAAATGTAGAGATATCACTTAAAAGTGATATAAAGGGGGTCATTCCGACCGGTCAAATGACCACGGGGGTCATTTCAACTTTCCCGCTGGGCCGGCGGGCAATCTCCAAAAGATCGCCTTCCGGCCCAGCCGGAAAGCCCTTGCAAAGAGGAAGCCGGCTTCCTCACAGCAGTGTAAAAACGAATTTAGCAGTTTTACACTACCAGGACATGTAAACTACATGGGTACATGTCCTGCCTTTTGCCTACACAGCACCCTGCCCTATGGGTTACCTAGGGCATACCTTAGGGGTGTTTTATATGTAGAAAAAGGTGAGTTTTAGACTTGGCAAGTACTTTTAAATGCCAAGTCGAA
Source organism: Pleurodeles waltl (assembly GCF_031143425.1). Taxonomy (NCBI): domain Eukaryota; kingdom Metazoa; phylum Chordata; class Amphibia; order Caudata; family Salamandridae; genus Pleurodeles; species Pleurodeles waltl. The sequence continues at coordinate 901,163,838 of NC_090449.1, forward strand.
TTGGCAGTGAAACTGCACACACAGGCCTTGCAATGGCAGGCCTGAGACAAGGTTAAGGGGCTACTTAAGTGGGTGGCACAATCAGTGCTGCAGGCTTACTAGTAGCATTTAATCTACAGGCCCTGGACACACACAGTGCACTCTACTAGGTACTTATAAGTAAATTAAATATGCCAATTGGGTATGATCCAATGTTACCATGTTTAAAAGGAGAAAGCATATGCTTTTTAGCACTGGTTAGCAGTGGTAAAGTGCGCAGAGTCTTAAAACCAGCCAAACAGTGTCCAAAAAGTGGAGGGAGGCAGGCAAAGATTTAGGGGTGACCACCCTAAGGCTGTCAGGTCTAACAGTATCTACATCAGGAGGTGATACAAGGTCTTTTCTGAGCCTGGGGAGAACCTTGGTTAGACCTCTTCTTCATAGCCAAGAAATGTGTTGTGTCCACACTTTTGCACCCTGGAGTTTCCAAGGTGGTTCTCACTCGGAGACGTGTTCCTCCTTGAGGGGGAATATGGAATCCTGTACACCTTTCCTGTGAGACGACTCCTTCTCTGAGTACTTGAGAAAATGAGGGCTGACCAGGGCCCAAGTCATCCTAGGCTTAGAGAGTATGGTATCCCGAACTCCTGAGCATGGGCATCTGACCTCCAGTCAGGCTGCTGTTTCAGGAGGATCCCCTGTTGCAACAACGGGATAGGATCGAGCACCCTAACCTATGCATGCTCCACCTCCATGCATGGAGATTGGGCAGCAACTGTTGAGGATTTTCGATCTCCCTCCTGTCGTCTTAGGAGCCATGTGTCCCACTAAAACTATCTATGCCTGCTGTTGGGATACGTTGGTGGTTTGGTATTCCTCACACCATGTGAACCCCCTTTCTGCACCTCTTGCTGAGGTTTTGTTGTTTAGCCTTTCTTTATCCCAGCAAGGACTTGCTCTGGGCACCATTAAAAATATTTGTCAGTCATCTCTGCTTTCTTGTGGTTGCTTGACCAATCCTTCCTACTTAAGTCATCCGTTGTGACTCTGTTTTTGAAAGGTTTGCAGGATTTGTTCCCGTCTACTCCCTTTGTGATGCCCCAATGGGACCTCAGTTTAGTCCTACTTTTCTTATTTGTTCTCCCTTTAAGCCCCTGCATAGCTGAGGCTCTGAACTCTGAAGTCAGTGTTCGTGGTGGCCAGTACATTGGCCATCAGGGTCACTGAACTTCAGGATCAGCTGTTCAACCTCCATACACCAACTTCTACCCTGACAAACTGGTTCTTCAGAAGCGATCTTCTTTTCTTCTGAAGGTACTCATCCCTTTACACACTGGTCAGAGCATTACTCTGCCTGCCTTCTTTGCTGCACCTCTATCAGAGGAAGAGAGACTCTATTGGTTGGGACCCAAAAAGGGCTCTGTCATTTTATATTGCTTACATCAAAGATCACCGGGTAGTCTATCAGTTCTTCATCGGGTTCAGTGGAGCAAAGAAGGGCAAGGCTGTGCAGAAACATTCTCCAGATGGTTAATGCTCAGCATAAAATTCTGCTATGCACCTGCAAAGAATCCCCCACGAGGGCTTGCGGGCTTACACCACCAGGGCCAAGGCCACCTCTATTGTGTTAGCATGCAGGGTACCTGTCCTGGACATCTCCCAAGCTGCCACACATTCCCAAAGAACTACTGCTTGAATGGTAAAATCTATTCTGATGGGAAATTTACCCGTCCGGTCCTTCAGGACTTTTTGGTCTGCGCCAGTTTGCAGGCCCTCCTCTGGGAAGGTATGGCTTGGGTATCTATTTTAACCTGAAGAATCTGCAGTTAGAAGTCTCTGTCAGAAGAACAAGTTACTTAGCTTTGGTAGCTCTCTTTTCTGGTGGAGATTGTATCTTCCCACGGATTGCTCCCCAACCCTCCCATTCTCCCCGTTCGGCGAACTGGGCTCTTTTTCCCAAAAAGATTCCTTAGACACTGCACACCGATCACAACATTTTTCATAGATTTTTACGTGGCTTTGCATTTTTGGCATCAAATTAGTCAAGAAAGAAACCAATGTCAACGTACTGCAGTGGTGTGTATATTAGTGGTCCGACTGAGAGCCAAAGGAGACCACCTGCCGGCATGCAGTGATTCGGCTCAAGATTTTCCAAATCCAGTCTGATGCCTAGGGAATATCCTAAGATGAGGAATCCACAGTTAGATTGTCGTAGTTGGATTCTTATTCTAGGCAAGACTGCTGGTTTGGGGATGACAGCACTTTTGTTTGTAGGCAACTAGGTCAATACTACAATAAGTCACAACTGTCGGCCCATTCCTCCCAGCTCACAAGAAGCACCTCACCAAAAACCCAAACAGTAAAAGGTGATTTGTGGCAGTCTTTATGCATGGACTCAAAAGTGCAACATTTCAAGGAAGTCGTGGTTAAATGGAGATTACCCTTTTCTCACATGAGCAACACGTCTCAGTCAGACACAGGCAATGAAGGAGATGCAGTAAAGTTTTCAATATGTTTTATTAAGACTGCAATCTACTGAAAATTGCATGGGCTGCAATGATTAAGATAATGAACAATGCAAGAAACAGAATTGTAAAAACGAGTCATGAATATAAAGACCCCACCATTTTGCAATAACATAAGATGTGACATAACTGTGAAATAAACCCTAATACCCTAGCATAATCTCTAACCTAAAGAGAGCTAGGTGTGTTAAACCTAATCTGCCAGTACCATGCCCATGAGAAGAGCCCCCCAACCCTCATTCCCTTTGAATGAGGTCTCTAGATCAGACTCCGCAGGGGACACGAAGGTTAGGTCTGCATCAAGGCGACGTGTAGCATAGATAGCGTCAATGGCATCTAGCAGGAATTCCTCTGATAACCCTGTCTGCGTGAGATGTAATTATACAGATCTTGTAGGACCCGTGACGTAGGTATGTTCCCAAACAATAGATGATAAGGCATGCTTCGGGGTGCAATTATAAACAATTCCCTGAAAAGGTACATTGTGTTGCTGTCACACGTAAGTGGGAAAGTACATGATGTGAATATCTACGTATCTGATTTGTCTTTGACGCTGATAGTGATGCCTTTACAGAGTGGCACTGATAACATGAAATGTAAACACCTTCCTAACTATAAACATAGTAGCCATCTTGGAAGAACTAATTCAATAAATGTGCTAAAACAGAGCAGGCTAAGTAGGGTAAAAGTCACTAGGTGACTGGGAAACAGGGTTGCAAGCCTGAAGGCAAAGCTATCTCCAGATTCCCAATAAAAACTAAATAGGATCCACTACAAGATAGAATCTCTACCAGAAAAGCCATTGCTGAAGTTAAGTAAGTTGTTCTTCTGGACTTGACATTCTGTCCTCTGATCAGGCTGCCACTTCAGGAAGGTCTTCTATCGCAACAGCAGGGCAGGGTCTTGCACTTGGGCCTGCACAATCTATACCTCCATACATGGAGACTGAGTGGTGAAAGTTGATGGCTTTTTCCCTCTCGATATTGTGGATGTCATTTTAGCAGCTAGGCATTTTTCTACAAAATCTGATTATGCCAGACAGTGAGTTAAGTTTGTCGCCTGTGTAATTCCTGACATACAAACCCATTGCAAGAAAACATCTCAAAGAGACTTAAAGTTGCAGATTCCTTACCTTAGAAATTTCCTCCAGGCGTTTGACTGGATCTGAGATTTTTTCTTCAAGCAATACCCTTGCCTGTCAGTAGGTGGCGTTGGTTGACTCTGCAGGTGTTGTTGCCGTCATAGTCGCCGTGATGACGTCTGGAGTAGTACATAGACACAGCCTCAGTGCAGTGACGTCAGTTCTTTTCTTTCCGCACCATGCGCTGATCCAGAGAGAGCTACCCTGGTATCTTTTTGACTGAGTTTGCTGAGTTTTTTTGTGAGATTATAGTGCATCGAGATGTCCCCGAAGACTGGTTTCAAGCCGTGCAAGGACTGTCACTGCATAATGTAGGAGACAGATCCGCATCGGGTTTGTTTGTGGTGCTTGGAGGGCGACCACGACCCGAAGTCGTGCTCCGAGTGCCGGGCCATGCACCCGAAGGCCTTGAGGGAGCTGTCCCTCAAGCTCAGGGTCTCGAGACCGTTCGCGGAGCCACCACCATTCTTTGTCCTCCAAGTCTTCGGGCACAGGTAAGAAGTCTTCCTCGAAGTGGTCCCGTCACCCTTCGACTTCACCCGGTCGCTCGGCTGATGCTTGAGGCCTGCTTCTGGGTCCGCTATGCGATCCCTTGAATTTCCTGGAGCCAGAGCGACCCCTACCCAATTAAAGGAGTTTTATGAGGCCATGCGCCCTCATTTTTGGGTGGACCAACCCAGATACGGCGTTTTCAGGCCCTGGGGGTCTTCCACATCTGAGCCCCTTTTGCCACTCAATAAAGCCTTCACCGATGTCCTTTTGGCTACTTGGTCCAAACCCAACACGTGCTCCTGTGAACAGGACTATTGCACACCACCATAGGCCCATCCCGAATGACCCTAAATTCCTGTCCCAACACCCCACGCCTGGGAGTCTTTTCATCCAGGCTTCCTCTTCCTCAGGCACATTCCTTTCCGCACCCCCGTATAGGGAATCAAAAAGGCAGGAACAATTTGGAAAGAAGATGTTTTCTTCCTCCAGTCTTGCGTTGTGGCCTGTGAACACCGCATGCCTTTTGGTCCACTATACCCACTCTGTGGGATATGGTCGCACAAGTTCTGCTGCAGATACCGGAGGAGGCCCGTGCTATCGTCTCCCAAGCTGTCAACGATGGTAGAGATGCGGAAAAGTTCATGGTTTGATGTGGGCTGGGCACGACCGACTCTCTGGGCAGATCGATTGCTACGACGGTGGCCCTTGAGAGGCCACGCCTTGTTGCGTACTTCTGTTTTTTTGGGGGATGTCCAATCGTCTCTTATGGAGATGACTTTTGATGGCTCCTTTCTCTTTGGAGACAAGGCGGATTCTGCCTTGGAGAGATTCAAGGACTCCCGGGCTATGGCTCGGTCCCTTGGCCTTTCTGCTGCCCCTCACCCCGAACAGTCCACCTATCGCCCCTTTTGTGGCCACGGAAGGGGCTCCCTGTCGCCTCCCCAACCCAGACACCGTGCCACCCATGCTGTTCAGCCACTGCATGGCCGGGGATGCGGAATCCCACATGGGCATGGGACAGGGAACCAGAGGTCTGCCCAGTCCACCCCTGCCCCCGCTGCAGCCTCCAAACCCTCCTAGTCTGTCCCCTCACTCCGATCCAGTTGGCGTCAGGATTTGCCATCACCTACCCCACTGGGAATCCATCACTAAGGACAGGTGGGTTTTGCAGATAGTTTGAAGGAGCTATTCTCTCCACTTCGAATCTGCCCCACCAGCCATGCCTCCATCAATCAGCCAATTTCCGGAGGATCATTTGGCACTTCTCTGCCAGAAAGTAGTGCCTCTCTTGCCAAGGGAGCCATAGAGAAGGTCCCTGTACCAGAAGCAGGCCATGGTTGTTATTCCCGCTGCTTTCTGGTGCTGCAAAAGGACAAGGGCTTAAGTCCTATCCTAGACCTTCGGGACCTCAACTACTTCCTCAAGAAGGAGAAATGTAAAATGCTCACCCTGGCTCAGGTCCTGTCTGCCTTAGACCCAGGAGACTGGATGGTGGCGTTGGACTTGCAGGACCCTATTTCCACATCCCCATCCTGCCTGCCCACAGACGTTACCTGCAATTGGTGGTAGGTCACGAGCACTACCAGTTTACCGTGCTCCCATTCGGCCTTACCAGTGCCCCTCGGGTGTTCACGAAAGTGATGGCGGTGGTTGCAGCTCATCTGCACAGGTTTGGGGTCTCAGTCTTCCCCCTACCTTGACGACTGGCTGTTGAAGTTGGACTTAGAAAGTCATCTCCCACCTTCAGCCTACGGCGAGCCTCCTGCACACGCTGGGTTTCACCATTATTGTGCCCAAGTTACACCTGACTCCCTCTTAGATGCTCCCTTTCATCTGAGCTGTTATGGACACAGTGCAGTTTCGGGCTTATCCTCCCAAAAAGCAAGTCCAAGATATTCAGGCTATGATTCTGATCTTTCAGGGTCTGTCTTGGGTTTCGGGAAGACTGAGTCTGAGGCTGCTGGGCCTCATGGCCTCCTGTATCCTGCTAGTGACACATGCCAGATTCCATATGTGGGCTCTGCAGTGATACTTGAAGTTCCAGTGGGCGCAGCATCAGAGGAATCTCTCTGACATGGTCCAGATCTCGGAGGGGACTGCGAAAGACCTGCAGTGGTGGCTTTCGAATCTGCATTGGGTCCACGGCAGATCACTCTCCCTTTCCAAGCCAGATCTATATATAGTGACAGATGCGTCGCTTCTGGGTTGGGGCAGCCACATGGGAGAGGCGGAGATCAGAGGCCTCTGGTCTTTGGCAGACTCTGGGCTCCAAATCAATCTTCTGGAGCTACGGGTGATCAGGCTTGCGTTGAAAGCATTTCTTCCCTCTCTCATAGGGAAAGTAGTGCAAGTGTTAACAAACAACACTACAGCCATGTGGTACTGCAACAAACAGGGGGGCGGTAGGGTCCTGGACCCTTTGTCAGGAGGCACTACGCCTATGGACATGGCTGGAACATCAGGGCATTACCCTGGTGGGTCAACATCTAGCGGGTTCTCTCAACGCCAGAGCGGACAAACTCAGCCATCGATGCACAGCCGATCACAAATGGCATCTCCATTCTGAGGTGGCGCAAGGTCTCTTTCAGCAGTGGGGAGATCCTTGGTTAGATCTGTTCGTCTCTGTAGAGAACGCGCAATGTCAGCTGTTTTGCGCATTGGCGTTTCCAAGGCAGCACTCGCTCGGAGACGCTTTTCGTCTCGAGTTTAACTCCGGCCTCCTTTCTGCCTATACCACTTCTGCCCAGAGTTCTCAAGAAAATCAGGATTGACTGGGCCCAAGTTATCTTGGTGGTTCTGCACTGGGCACGGAGAGTATGGTATCCAGAGCTATTGAGCATTGCCACTGATCCTCAAATCAGACTGCCTCTTCATGCGGATCTTCTGTCGCAACAACAGGGGGCGGTTTTCCACCCAAACCTGCCCAATCTCTGCCTTCATGGGTGGAGATTGAGCATCTGAAGTTGACGAATCTTGATCTTCCGCCCGAAGTCTGCGATGTTATCTTGGCAGCCAGGTGTCCCTCCACCAAAACGGTATATGCCTGTCAACATAAATTTGTGGCATGGTGTATGTAGGAAGTTGGCTCTGTACAGTATATACTATCTCAAAGTGATGGATAGTGTGCAGAGTCCAAGAGTTCCCCTTAGAGGTTGATAGTGGCAAAATTAAATAATACTAATTCTCTATTTTGTGGTAGTGTGGTCGAGCAGTAGGCTTATCAGAGGGTAGTGTTAAGCATTTGTTGTACACACACAGGCAATAAATGAGAAACACACACTCAAAGACTTAACTGCAGGCCAATAGTTTTCATATAGAAAAATACCTTTTCTTAATTTATTTTACAACCACAGAATTCAAGATTTGAGGTATGTACATGAAATGCAAGGTACTTCACACAGGTAAGTATAGAACTTTGATTTAAAACAATTTAGGTTAAAATGGCAATAAGCTATTTTAAAAGTGGACACTGCGAAAATCAACAGTTCCTGGGAAGGTAAGTTTGGGTGGTGTCCTCAGGTAAGTAAAGCACTTACACAGTCATTCTCCTGGCCATAGGCATCCCACCATTGGGGGTTCAAGGCAACCCCAATGCCACAGCACCAGCAACACAGGGCCGGTCAGGTGCAGAGGTCAAAGGAGGACCCAAAACACATAAGCGCCTGTGGAGAACAGGGGTGCTCTGGTTCCAGTCTGCTAGCAGGTAAGTACCTGCATCCTCAGCGAGCAGACTAGGGGGGGTTTGTAGAGCACTGGGGGGGACACAAACAAGCCCACAAAACACACCCTCAGCGACACAGGGGCGGCTGGGTGCAGTAGGCAAAGTAGGCGTCCGTTTTGCTATTGAAAGCAATGGAGGGACCCGGGGGGTTACTTAGGCAATGCAGACAGGGCACAGGGGGGCTTCTCGGGCCAGCCATCGACTGGGCTAGGATGAGAATGCATGCTGGTCACTACTGCGCTGGTAGGGGGTTCCTCTCTGTCCTGGGGGCTGCGGGTGCAGTACTTGGTCCAGGTGTCGGTTCCTTTGGTACCAGGCAGTCTCGGTCAGGGAAGCCTCTGGATCCTCTCTGCAGAAATCACTGTGGGGGTGCACGGGGGTTGACTCAGGGTACCCACGTCGTCATAGTCACCTGGGAGTCCTCTCTGCGGTGTTGGTTCTCCTGAACTCGAACCGGGGGCATCGGGTGCAGAGTATGATGTCTCACGCTTCCAGCGGGAAGAGAGAGTTCTTTAAAAGTTGTTTCTTTGTTGCAAAGTTGTTGCAGGTTTTTAACATTGCCGCTGTTCTCTGGAGTTTCTTGGTCCTTCAGGTTCAGGGCAGTCCTCTGAGTCCTCAGAGGTCGCTGGTCCCTGTCGGATGCGTCGCTGTGCAGGTTTGAGTCTGGAGACAGGCCTGTAGGGCTGGGGCCAAGTCAGTCGTCAACTCCGTCGTCTCTGCGGGGCTTTCAGGTCAGCAGTCCTTCTTCTTCTTGTAGGTTGCAGGAATCTTATTTCCTGGGTTGAGGGTCGCCACTAAATAATTTAGGGGGGTGTTTAGGTCAGTGGGGCAGTATCCAATGGCTACTGCCCATGAGGGTGACTACACCCTCTTTGTGCCTCCTCTCTGATGGGAGGAGGGCACATCCCTCCCTATTCCTACTGGGGAAATCCTCCAAACTCAAGAAGGAGGATTTCTAAAGGCAGGGGTCACCTCAGCTCAGGGCACCTTAGGGGCTGTCCTGACTGGTAGGTGACTCCTCCTTGTTTTTCTCACTATCCCCTCCTGCCTTGCCGCCAAAAGTGGGGGCAGTGGCCGGAGGGGCGGGCATCTCCACTAGCTGGGATGCCCTGGGTGTTGTAACAAAAGGCATGAGCCTTTGAGGCTCACCGCCAGGTGTTACAGTTCCTGCAGGGGGAGGTGAGAAGCACCTCCACCCAGTACAGGCTTTGTTCCTGGCCACAGAGTGACAAAGGTACTCACCCCATGTGGCCAGAAACTCGTCTGGTTGTGGCAGGCTGGCAGAAACTGGTCAGCCTAGCACTAGGAGTCGGACTGGTATTCAGGGGGCATCTCTAAGATGCCCTCTGGGTGTATTTTACAGTAAATCCCACACTTGATTTGTGGCTGGGGGAACATGGCAGCCGCGTGAGTTCCGCGGTCGGGAGCTCCCTTGTTTCTGGTCGTCGTGCGGGGATTGACGCACCTGTGCAGAGCCTGAATGCTGCCTAGAGGCACTGGTGCTTGATGAGCCTCTTTCCCAGTCTCAGCCCCCTGCGAGAGCCAGGGTGGGGCCGTGGAGACGGATTGTTGGAACAAGACGCCAAGGCTTAGCGTCTCGAGCGTGCTCGCGGTGTTCGTCGGGGGAGACGCTGCCTCACTCTCTGCTGTCTTCGGGGGCCGTCCACTACCGCTGCTTTCTGCAACTCTCGGAAGGAGGAGGGGAAGGAACCCCAGGCCCACTGCAACTTGTATTTGGCAATTATGGTAGGAGGTAAGGATTTTATGACACCAGTGAAGTTGAGGGCCCGGGCAACCTGTAGAAGCCCCACGCTGGTACTTTAACAGCAGCAGCAAGCACAGGTGAGTGTAGAGAGGTCTTCCTAGATGTGGTTTCCAGGAATTTCACAGCACCCGGTAAGGGGGGCATTTGCAATAAGAGAGGCCAAGGGAAGGGGGCAACAAATATTAATAAAAAAGGGAGTCTCTTGGCACCATTTCAGCCTGACATCAAAACAAGAAAGAGACATAGTAATAAAGCAGGTTCCAACTGTAACCTCAGTAAAGTCTCCCTCTCTCAAGCTCACTCAATAGGAGAGTGTAGGTTGGTATCTCCTCTTACTCCCTTTCTGAGAAGATTTACTCGGAGCCCGGAGATGCAATCTTCACAGACCCCCGAGAATTTTCTCCTCTGCCCAGCCTCCTCCCTTGGGAACCAAGTTGTTGGGGGGCAGGATAGCGAGAAAGAGGCCGTGCAAGCCCAATCTGTTAAGTGTGAAGGTGTGCCAGATCCTATATTGACGAAGGTGCCAGAGACGGTCACACTCTCTCACAGGACTCTGCAGTACAGAACCTCTTGATTTGTCTATCAGATGAGATAGAGGTAAATTTGAGGTTTCTGAACACAGCCAAGCAAAAATCTGAGAATCTTGTGCATCTTTGGAAAGTAAACTAAATGTGCTAGCTGAGAGAATGAGCAAGTTGGAGACAGCAGTCTCAGAGCAGGAGGCACGAGTACTCTCTAATTCTCAGGATATTTCCCAGTTGATACGTAATGACAAAGTGTTTCAGGAGAAGCTGGAATCTTTGAAAAATAATTTGCGGAGTAATAATATCAGGTTATTGAGTGTCCCTGAAGGACTGGAAGGTGATGATATTAAAGGTTATGTAATAATGCTGTTTAAGACATTTTTCCCGTCTACGGCTCAGTTAAAGTTGGAAGAGGACATCCAGAGAATTCACAGAGATCCCTTCAGAAGAAAATCTGACAGGAAGACAACCAGGAAAATACTTATTCATTTTGGTACGTACTCTGTAAAAGAGAAAATTCTAGCTGAAGCTCTTAAGGCAGGTCGTTTTTCAATGGGAGATTGATCCTTTCGGGTACGTTCGGACCTCTCCGAAGCGACTTTAGATAGGCAGTGGGAACTGGGGAAGCTCATGCAGGAACTCAGATCCTTTGGTGCAACGGTACAGATAAGGTTCCCGGCGTTCTTAAAGATTATGTGGAATAACAAAATGTACAATATTAGGGATCCTGCTGAAGTTCGGGCATTAATCGAGAAGATGAAAATTTCATGCTGATGGAATATTTTTTTTTTCATTAGAAGAGTCGACCGGAAACTGCGCTCATATGGGTGGTAACAGTCACCCCCGTCAGAAGGCTAGGGAGGGTTCCCAAGGGTGGCGGTGGTATGGGGATTGCTTGGGATATTGGTTGGCGGTTTTTTTTCACTGGGGGGACCACAGGGAGGAAAAAAGGAAAATATATATATGTATATAAATGTCCTCAGTAATGTGGTGTGTGGTCAAGTCAGGGGTCTTGATAATTTGCCTAGTTCCTGGTCTTCTCTTGATAACTTTGTTCTTTTGGACAATGGCTAGTCAAAATTGGGTTCTGGTGAAGTTTCTTTTGTGGAATGTTAACGGTTTACAGGTTCCAGGGAGGAGGAGGAGAATTTTTTGAGTTTTTAAAAGGGATAGATGAGGAGGTGATTATCTTACAGGAAACCCATTTATTAGAGTCAGAATGGAATGAGAGTCTTAAACACCTGAATTGGTTGGGCTTTAACGCATGCACTAACCAATCATGCGCTGTGAAGGGTGTGGCGATTCTCATTAAGAAGTCGGTAAGGGTGAAGGTAGCAAATGTCATAAGGGACCCCAAGGGTAGGTGGTTGATTGTGGAGGTGGAACTGTACGGCGTTTGGTTCCCGATTGCTGGGAATTATGGGCCTAATGTGGACGATCCTTCACCTTTTCAAGATCTTTATAGTCATTTATTGGTTGCCAAGCACCCAATTGTAGTAGGCGGGTATTTTATTGTTTTATTGGACCCAATGTTCGATAAGTCCACGTCAAGATAGACTGTGAATTCTCCTAAAACTCGGTCGTGGATAAAACAAGGAATGATAGACCTTGGTTTGATAGACATCTGGCATCAGAAGAGCGGGGAAGGTCCAAGGTTCACATTCAACAACAAAGTATGGTCATCGTTCCAGGATCTACTTTTTTCTAATACAGCATCATTTAAGGGATATGGTGATATCTGTTAGTCACGCTCCGGCCCATCTTTCGGATCATTCAGCACTAAAATCGCATGTTTCCCTTAATATTCAACCACCTACCCCCAGGTGGACAGCTAATCACACTCTCTTTTTGGATGAGCTGATTGTGGACGGCTTGAGGTGGGACACTAAAGAATGTTTTGAGTTCAATTATGGTTCAACCACAATGCAGACGTTGTGGGATGCTTATAAAGTATTTATTAGAGGCAGACTTGTGAGTTTGGCCACCTTCAGATATAGGGAGGAAAACAATCAGTTAAAGCAACTTGAGTCTCAGGTGGCCTCCCTGCAGGAGGCTACTTTTAATATTCACTTAGGTGACGAGAGTCAGTCAGGTTATTTGAATGTTCAATTAGAATCTGCTAGAACTGAGCTTGGGTTATTTCTTGATAGAAAGAATAGAAGGAGGTGGGATAGCAGTAGGTATGCCCATTATGAATATGGGGAAGGCTGTGGTAAGCTTCTATCTTGGAAAACTAAATCAGATCGTTCTAAGAGTTTTATTTCTTCAATTAGATCCGAGACCACTGGCGTTTTATGTACAGCCATAACTGAGATAGAGGAGGCCTTTGTAGCTTTTTTTTCAGAACCTCTATACTAAAGATCTGTGCTTTTCTGAAATGTCGGCAAGGGGCTATTTGGAAGGGCTTCATCTCCCCAATTAACTGAAATTGACCAGTTACAATTGGCTAGGGAGGTAGATTCATGGGAGGTGAAGGCAGCAATTCAGAATCTAAAGAAGGAGAAGGCCCCAGGCCCAGATGGGTCTGTCTTATGAGTTATATTGTATTCTCTGTGATGATCTGGTGCCAATTCTGGCGGAACTGTTTAATCTAAATCTTGGGATGAGGCTGTTATAAGTCTTCTTTTAAAACCGGGGAAAGATCCAGCTCTATGCAGTTCATACAGGCCATTATCTCTGTTGAATTCAGATTAAAAACTTTATACTTTTATCCTGTCCAAAAAACTTCCCAGGCCTTATAAGCACCTGATGTTCTAATTCATATTGCTTGCCAGAAGACAAATATGGTTTAGGTGGATCTCGTCTTCACCCCCTAATGCATCTGACTGGTTGTTATCTATAAATTATTTTTGTTGTTTGGAGCGCATTGGTCTGATGGGCAACAGAGACGAATGTTGGGCCATCTGGGAAAATTTTCGGCAAAATGGTAATACTTTCTGCATATAGTCCAATGATTATTGCCCCCCCCCCCCCGGCTTTGGGGAGGTCCCATGGTGGCATAATACATGCTGCAGCCCTTAGAGACCTTCCCTGGCCACAGGGCCCTTGGTACCAGGGGTACCATTTACAAGGGACTTATCTGTGTGCCAGGGCTGTGCCAATTGTGGGAACAAAGGTACAGTTTAGGGAAAGAACACTGGTGCTGGGCCTGGTTAGCAGGGTCCCAGCTCACTTTCAATCATAACTGGCATCAACAAAAGGCAAAAAGTTAGGGGATAACCATGCCAAGGAAGGCATTTCCTTACAGTGTACCAACAAATCTGTTGGTCCCTTCTCTGCTTCTCTCCTCTAGCTGAGGTTATTTTGTTCATTCTTTCTTTGGCCCAGCAGGGCTCTGCTTTGGGCAGCCTTAAAGGGTATTTATCCTCCACTGCGGCCTTTCTTCGGCTACCTGATCTGCCCTCACTTTTTAAATCTCCTATTGTGAATAGGTTCCTTAAAGGTCTCACCCATTTATTTCCTCCCACTCCATTTATCATGCCTCAGTGGGACCTCAATTTTGTCCTTACTTAATGAGTGCTCCCTTTGAGCCGATGCACAATTGCCCTTTACGGCTCCTCACTTTCAAAACTGTCTTTCTTGTTGCAGTCACTTCCGCTCGCAGAGTGAGTGAGCTTCAATCTCTTTCTTCCAAGCCTCCATTCTTGTCTGTGCACCCTGACAAAGTCATGTTGAGCACTAATGCTTCCTTCTTCCCAAGGTTGTTATGCCTTTTCATGTATGCCAGTCCATCACCTTGCCTACTTTTTACGCACATCCTTCTCATGAGGAGGAGAGACTATACCGTCTGGACGGACGAAAAAGAGCATTGGCATTCTATCTAAATCGAACTGAAGATTTCCAGGTGGACGATCAACTCTTTGTCGGGTATGTGGGTGCGAAGATACAGAAGGCAGTGCAAAAACGTACCATCTCTCGATGGGTGATACTTTGCATCAAGATGTGCTGCGCTTTGGCCAAGAAGTAACCCCCTGAGAGATTGTGCACTCATTCCACCAGAGCAATTGCTGCTTCCACTGTGTTAGCACGCGGAGTTCTTGTCCTGGATATCTGCCAGGCAGCTACGTGGGCATCCCTGCACACGTTGGCTAAACATTACTGCCTGAACAGTCAGGTCCGTCGGGACGGCTACTTTGGTCGGTCGGTCCTGCAGGACTTTCTAGTATGATCTTTTCGCAGCCCACCACTGAGGATGGCATTGCTTGTGTATCTATTCTAAGCTAAGGGATTTGCAACTAGAAGTCTCTATCAGATGTACTAGTTACTTACCTTCGGTAACTAAATATCTGGGTGAGACATATTCTAGTTGCAGATTCCTTACCGACCCACCCATCCTCCCTTCTTGCGAGCTGGTTTCTAGGGACAGGGATTCACCCTTCAGGTCCTTAGCTTTGGCACAACAATCTCTGTTCTTAGCGGCTCTGCACTTTGGTGTGGAAAGTTGTTAAAAGAAACTGACGTAACTGCGCCAAGGCAACGTCTGTGTACTACTCCCAACATCATCACGGCGACTACGATGCCAACGACTCCCGCGGAGTCGACCGATGCCACCTACCGACGCGCAAGGGTATTGCTCAAAGAAAAAATCCCCGGATCCAGTCTGATGCCTGGGGGAAAATTCTAAGGTAAGGAATCTGCAACTAGAAAATGTCTCTACCAGATATTTCATTACCGAAGGTCAGTTACTTTTTTGATGTTTTGCTTTTTGTGCTGTCTTTAGCCCAGCAATGACTTGACGTAGCACTGTTAAAAGTTATTTGCCGGTTCTTTTTGCAGTTTCCAAATCAGCCTTCCTTGTTTAATTCACCAGTTTTTATGTTGATTCTTAAAGTTTTAGTTCACACATTCCCACCCAAACCTTTTGTGATGTCTCAGTGGGACCTTAATGTTGTTCTCATACTCCATATTTGTAAAGCATTTGAGCTGATGCACAACTCTCCTTTGCGTCTCATGACTCTTAAAACAGTCTTTCTCCTTCCGATAACTTTAGCGTGTCACCTGAGTGAACTGCAGGCTCTTTCTGTTCAAACTCTATATGCCTCCTTTTCCCCATACAAACTGGTGTTGAGGGCCAGAGTGGCATTTGTGCTAAAGGTTGTGACTCCCTTTCATCTCATCCAATACATTATTTCTCCCCGCCCCCCCTTGAAAGAGGAGAGACTTCTTTGCTTCATCACATTGGGACTTCATCACATTGATCGTACCAGCGACCATTGGATGGACAGTCCGCTTTCTATGGGACTCTCTGGGGCAAAGCAATACAGTAAAGGCCCACATCCAGGTGGGTACTCCCCTGTATTAAGATCTGTTATGCAATGGCAAGTAGCAGCCTCGGGAAGGTCTGAGGGCCCATTCAACCAGAACCAAGGCTGCTACCACTGCATTGGCACGCAAAGTACCTGTTTTGGACATCTATTAGGCCGCAACATGGGTGCTAGTTCACACTTTCACAAAGCTCTACTACCTTGGTAGGTGGGTTAAGCCAGTTTAAGCGTGAGGGGCTCTTTTCCTAATCCATTTAAAAAGACTTTTTACTTTGAGCCACTTGACAGACTCCCTCCCCTTGTTAGGTATTTGTTTGATATCTCTTCACTAGGTGAAGAATCTGTGGTTAGAAATATCAGTCAGAAGAACAAGTTAGTTACCTTTGGTAACGGTCTTTCTGGTGAATACTTTATCTAACTGCATATTCCTCACTGACCCACTCACCTCCCTGTTCTGTGGAATTGTTTTGGTTCATTCTAATATGATCCCAATTTAGAAATCTGCACACTTGCTCAATCTGATTACTAATACTGGACGTTTGACTTTACAGACCAATATCATAAAGAAACTGATGTTTGCATGCAGAGGTGGCATCTGTGTAGGGGCCCCCTATGTCCCATTGGGAGGAGGGGTGGGGTCTGTTCCAAAGTGGAGCCATAAGAGGCCAACAACTGATGCACAAAGAAATTGCTAAAGAATGTTCTGCAGATCCAGTCTGGTGCCTGCAGGTATTCACAAGATGATGAATCAGCGGTTAGAGTATCCACCAGAAAGAGTGTTACTGAAGCCCTTGCAATGGCAGTATGGGTGCTCCATGCCCCCCAGGCTTGGATTTTTTACAACCTTCTTTGTGCCACTTTTCTTTTTACATAGTGTCCTCCTGTCGCACTTTTTACTTGTGCCCCAGGGCTCCTGCGGCCCGACCAGCTTTCAGTGTTCACTGAAGTACTGCGCAGTGCGCGGGTACAAGCAACATGGTGGTTCCTTTATTCTTTCTGCTGTAGGAGCCAGCCCTTTCTCTACTCTGATTCGCAGGCAAGTACAGTGCAGTTCCCCTGGCTGCAGACAGCCACCCTCTCACCCACCGGACACAGGCAGGTATGGGCAGTCAACTGGCATGGCAGTGATCTGGTTTCCTGGAGGACAGGCTTCCCTGGGGCACTGTGCATCGTGGCAGGCAGTAGGGTATGGGATCCCTTCAGCCAAGGTTTGCTCGGGGAAAGGGACTGATGCACACCCCCTCCCTAGGAGACAAATATAAAAGGAAGTTGCATCAACACTCAGAAGAAGGGCCCTGCTGGGGATTGGACAAATACATGGCAAAGCACAATGTGTTTTATTCTCTGTTTGGTCCTTCCAAGGGACCAGACTTTAATTGGCCTCTAAAGGACACTTTTGATTGGGAGCTGGATCCTTGCAGTGCCTCCTGAGGCTCTTTCCTGCTTGGGGTGGTTCCACGGACAGCAAACAGAACACTCTCCCTGCCACACTCCCAAGGCCCCATGTCATTGGCCATCTTGCAGGCACTTATGAGTCAAGGGCCAGTCTACAGAAGTCGTCCAGGAGGAACCATTCATCGCCCACCAGGTCCATTTTCCCAGCTTTTCAACAGGTCCTGGAGAGACCCATTCTAGTCCTGGCAACCATCTTGGAGACTTTAATTTGTATCTGTGAGAAAATGAGGTACATTATTTGTGGTGTTTGTGTAGCTTTGTTGTGTAATACTTGCCAACCCCTTTGGAGACAAGTAGGTTTACTTTCTGTACCCCTTATCTCAACCCTAGGTAGCTGTGGCTCTAAGCAGTCAGGCTTACACAAAGGAACAAGTGTAAAGCATTTAAACAGCACCTAGGCAATTAAAGAAGAATTAACTACGGTACTCAAAAAATGAAACACCAGTTTATAAAAATCAAGCTGATTGTTTTATATTTTTAGACCCCAAAATGAAAATAATCCACTGGAGGATTCCAGTGACACAGCAGTTACAGGGTACAGAAAATATGCACTTTTTACTTAACCGGGAACAAGCATTGGGGAATTCAAGAAATATGATACTTAGGAGTTTTTTGGAGGGAAACTTTGGTAAGTATCAATGCGGTTACTTAGAGTTACTTTAGACGACAGACTCTGGAAGGCAGCCAGTCAGGGGGACCAGCAAGGCCCTCAAAAACAGCTAACTCCAAACATAAAGAAGCCTTCAGTCAGTTCCAGGCATTCTATCCACTTGCCATAAACTCCTGTGGAAGCTCGCCTTTTGGGCCAGCACCTTGGTGGCTTTCTGCCAACGAGACGTAACATCTCTTCCCCAGTGAGGATCATTATCTAACATCAGATTGGCATTAGCATGTTGGGCTTAATACAAAACAATATAGTCAACACAAATTTAGAAAACATCTAACCATGGCTCTATCAAAATAGTGTGGTTGGTACCTAGAAAGAAAAAGCAAATAGGCATAACAAAACACATGTGTAACAGTATGCCTCTCCTCAATTGTATCAGCAAGCTAAGATAGTTTTTGTCATTAGGACATCAGTTTGGTCAGCAAGGCAACGGGATTCAGCATCAAAGTTCAGGAAACGCAAAGTCTTTAAGCAATTCAAAAGAATAGAGGTAAACCCTCGAGAAGAATGGGGAGAATGGCGCATCTCCTTTTGTGCAGTCTGGCTTAGTTAGATTTCCTAAAATTACTTCCCGAGTCCCTATTGGTCAAGGGATCGCATCTTCACCCTTTGTCCAATAAAACTAAAATATAAAATCTATAATTTCTACTAGTACTCGGTTAACGTGTTGCTGATTGGCTTTTCTTGTAATGTCCTCATCATCCGGCTCGTCAGGTAACAATAATGTTACAGCTTGTACTCCAGTCAGTGTCTCCATTGTTCTCCTCCTGAGAAAGTCAGTCTTACACACATTACATTCATATTGTTACATTTAGCAAGAACAGCAACTTCTAGCAAGCGGTCTTCATGAGAAAGACTTTTAGCTACGAGCACATTTAGTCAGCGCAGTGGAATGTCACAATTTAATTCTCTAAGCAAACATTTTATTAATCGGTTCAGAAATACAGCTTGACATGAGGCCGTGCAACTAGGCCAAGACCTCCACTACGTTAAGGCCTACAATTAATAAAGCTAATACATAATGCGTAACCCTTAATACAACATATTACTACAATAATCAAACATAAGCTCCATGTTTCATAATAACAAGCCGTTAATAAGTACACTTCGTGAACATTGGCGGCCCCTCACGTGGACACATTTTCAAATGAGTGCATTATTTTTCTCTATATTAATACATGTTCTATGCGCATCCATTACTCAGAATACATGAATGTTCATTAATATTTGTATTAGAACACCTGCTTTAGCCCTGTGCATTCCTGGATTGACCCCTTCAACCTTAGGTGGAAAGTTCCTTCAGCCCTTCTCAGGCTACCATGGACAATGATGCCTCCTTGCTGGGCAGGGGTGCCCCTCTGTCTGAGAATAAGGCATGGGGCCCTTTCGTCCGGTATCAGAGTAGACCATGATCCCTAACAGTGCTCAAGCAACGGGTGGGTTTCCCTTTCCCTGAAGGCATGTCTCCATTCCATCTCCAGGAGAAACATTTACATTTTCTCGGTGGAGTACTGGATGCCCTCTTAGTTTGTCCACCTCTCAGTTATTTTCTACCTGGATGCGATGATTCTTCGTACCTGTCCATTCTTTTTACCTGAGGTGGTAACCTCATTTCAAATAACTCTTCCATGTTTTCCCACCTTCTCGTCCAGTCGAGGATTTTTACCCCAAGATGTGTGCGGTGTCATACATTAACGACCTCATAAGGTAAGACAGAGTGGATGATACAATCTTTGTGATCTTCGTCATATTTAAAAAGGTCAGGTTGCTGACCAAACACCTTTTCATATTGGGTCATTCTCAGTATAAATGTTTTCTCATCCCTGGCTAAGATCATCCAGATTACACATGTGGCCATTCCATGAGGGTCGTGGTTACTGCCACGTTCTCTTCAAAGACATGCTGGTTGCTGGCATTGGTCAAGTGAGCATCTGTCGAGTGGTCATCTTTACATACTTTTGCCAAGGGCGTCACATCTCAGGCCTGTAAACTTAACCTGAGCTCTGTTGCGTGACTTCCCTAGTTAACAGGCACTCCCAGACAGTCCCTACCATCCAGGGAGGCATCTCTGTGGGACTAATTTATAAGATGAAGAAACTGCAGGAAAATGTTCCGTAACATTATTTCTGGTGGATACATACTCTTCCTCCAGATTCTGCACTGTTCTTACTCATTCCCTGAGGAGTTAGTGTTGTGATTAATGTGATCCCAAGATATGCAAGCATATTATGTGTTGTATTTTCTGCAGTCATTCGCTGTCATTTCCTCCCTGCACACCTCAGTGGGCTACGGAAAAAGACCTGAAACTAATGCCAGTGTGCCGATTGAGCTTTTTATACTCTGGAGTTCGGTCTGGAGGCCGAGCCTTTTTCTATTGTCACATTAGGCAGTTAAAACTACCTTTAACACCAGTGACATTTATTTTCAATAATATAATAATCATACTAAACCATCATACATATGGTGTATATCCCCCAGTGGCGGCCGGCAGATTTAGGAGGGAAGGAGGGAGGTGGGCGGGGCACACACTCATTCTTTCACACACAGACACGCACGCACATTCATTAACAACATTCATACCATTCAAACATGCATGCATGCACCAAACATTCATTTTAAAAGATCGCACACACATTCTTTTACACACACACGCACACCCATTAACAACACTCATAACACTCAAACATGCACACACGCACCAAACATTCAATTTAAAACATCACACACATACACACACTTACCTTCAGCCTCGAGGTCCCAGGAGGGCTGGGACTGCTGCCTTCCCTCATTGGCTGACCTGAGGTCAGCCAATGAGGGAAGGCAGCAGTCCCAGCCTCGTCATAGAGTGGGATGGGGTCAGTGAGACTGCTGACCCCACCCCACTCTGTGACGAAGTGTCACTGATTGACACTCGCCCTGGGTGCTCCAGGGCTTAAACCTGAAGCGCCCAGGGCGTGTGTCAGTGGGTGACGCTTTCCTCGTCACCCAGGGGAAGGCGTTGAGGCACCTTTGCTGAGCCGAGGTGGTCCCGCCCATAGGAGCTGGGACCTCCTCAGCCCAGCAATGTTCAGCTCAGGCAGCCAGGAGTGCGCAAATCATGCATGTCTCATTCCTGGCTGCCTGAGCTGAACATGAAGAGTGTCTGTCAGGCTGGACGGGCCGCCACTGATATCCCCCCCCCCCATACTGTTGTGAACACTGTGACAGGGCTCATTTAAATCTTTGCTATTTTTATTGTGTGCTTGCCTGCAGACTCTTATATTTCTATTAGAAAGTGTGGAGTTTAGAAATGTGCAGAAGTGGTAGCATCACATCTGCCTCCTATCTATGCTGGCATATTTACTCTTTTATGTTATGTCTGATCCCATGTTAATATGGACACTTCACAGTGGAGGTTACAATTGCTCTATGTGTATTGAGATGACACATATGTCATACTTGAGACTTTAGTGTCAACAAACCTTTTCCTATGATAAAAATCGGCAATCAGATGCTTTAAAAACTCCTGTATTTGGCTGTAGTTTGTAGAGACTTCACAGCAGAACTATCAGACCAGTGGTCATGCCAGTTTGCTGCAAGCCAGCCCCACTCAGTGGTTGTTCCGGGGCTCTGATAGCAGAGCAGAGAAGTGACCTTCAGGCCTCTGGTTCTTATTCCTGAGTGAAGACTGTGATAGAAAATAGCGTAATAGCTATTTCACACTGAAGAATGTATGGTGTGTGAGCCGTCTTAAGAAACTCAATTTTTAGGCTTGCTATTTCATGCTTTTGCTAAATGTTAGCATTGCGCTTAGAAGTAATAATAGGGTGTTAGGGTGCTACGAACTTGCTAACCATGTTAGAAGTAGCCATATTGTTTTTCCTGGCCATGTCATGCATTGCTGATTTTTTCATTCCATGTAGTTACAGGTGATATTTTATGCACTCAATTTAGGTTTTAGAAAATAAACATTTTAATGTTGTATCCCATCTTTCTCATGCTATTTTGAGTTTGTTATTCATTTATGAAACAGGGTTTGGAGTCGCATTGTGTCCCTTAACCCATCTAGAGGGACTAATTGTGACCAGACAACCCCAGCTGCATAGTATTGCTGTGTGGGTTGTGTACGTGTCGCAGTCCAACTGGATTTCTAATTCGTATTGGTGCATTGAACATATCCGAGCCCAATGGCAGATCGTGACACTAGCAGCCTAGAGAAAATGGCAGTCGATGTTTTGCTTTATCTGCTGTAACATAATTTAGTGGCAGACGAACTTGTCATTGAAATCTTATTTTCTACTGATGATCACTTAGCCTCGCTACAGTCTCTCAGCGTCTTCAGCAGGAGAGACCCAGTACGGTATAGGCCAGTACTGTTAATCTGTCAAATGAAATTTGGAATTTCCTGATGTAGTCTCGGCTTTCATGACTTGAGCTATAAACGCTTGAAATCTGAATTTCTGAAGCTGGAGCAAGACTTTCCATAGTGGATGCAAGTATTGGTGTAGGAATGTATATGTCTATTTTAAGACTATTCTTTGTTTTGTTAACCATTTCGTCTTCTGAAGCGTTTACTGCTGCCCAGAGTCGTAGAAGTATAGATATGTACTACTTCTCCCTCGACAACGTGTGCTGTTGGCCTGTCTAGCAATATTTGGTTCTGATAATGTTAATTTGTTTTGCTGATTTGGGCAGAGTTGTGGATAAACACTTTGGCAGAGAATATCACGTTATTTCATTCCACAATGCATGTTGCTGATACTTTTGATTTGTACATATATCGTGCTTATCTTTTTTAATGGTTCGTATTATTTATTGTAAAACTAACATTTTGCAAAGGTACAATAGACTATTTAAAAAAAAAAAATCGAGTTCATAAGCTCTACAGCTGATTGTGATTCTTGGATATTAGTCAGTTCCCGTCAGTGCTGCGCTCTGACTTCAGGCTGCGGTTGGATCCTGCCTGAGCGGGAAACATCTCTGTCGACTAAGAAGCAGCTTGGGAGTGGTTGTGTTTCTGAATTTGCCGCGATGTGTAGGCATACCTCTTTGCCAGTGCATCCAACCGGCCTCTTTGCCGGGGAACTAAAGACAACGACGGACAGACCAAGGTGTTAAATTATAGCATTGACTTCTGATCCATTAAAGCAATTTCCTCTGCCCTCCTTCCATGTGCTTATTTCAGTGAAGCTCTCTCCTGCACGTACAGACTGCGGAGAAAATCATACACATCTCATTTACTTGTTATCCTTCTACCGAGAGAGCGTTCCAGGCCAGCTGTTGTGTTTCCTTTTTATTAAAATTATGGCTCATCGTTTTTGTAATCTTCCTGATACTGCTATCACATTGTCATTCTTAATTACACAGTAACAGAGCTGTAATGAGGTGGGACACGAGAAAGGCTGCGCATGGACTGAGGTGCCTTTCATGTGCATTGGAAGCAATCTGGTCGCAGCAGTTAGGGCTGAAACTCTCCCGTCCCTCAACAGAACATTCACCTTCGGTTGGGTAAATGTACAGAGGACATTTTTGCACGTCTACAATTAAGGTTGGCACCTCTGTGAATGTAGGAAATGCCAATATTACCCCGTCAATAACGTTGGTCTTTTATCACCAAGCCGGGAGGTGACGGCACAAATTAAATTGTTCAACTTGTTTGGTAAGGTGTGTTTTGGATGTCAAGTTCTAAAGTTATAAAAGACCACCGAAATGTGCGATTTTTTTTTTAAAATAACGTGAGCTTCGCTACAGTTGTCTTCATCAACTAATAACAGATGAAAGCAACTGCGCCGATTTTAACGGCACTGTGCCCTTTCCGTTATTCGGCGCCTCTTCTCGGTTAGCTTCAGGAGTTTTGGAGGTAAAAACGAAACGTGACTGAGCAGTGCACTCACGTCAGTCCTATATTTATTTGTATTTTCTAAGTTTCATTATCACCTTATTAAAGTTTGTCAAGCAAGCTCGTATAGCATAACTGCGCGTGCGCAAATTCCGCACCTGCACATTAAAAACCAACGCAGACGTTTGCCATTTAAGGTTGCGAACGTTACAAGCTGGTGCAAACTTGACCATAGACAGTAAGATTATGTAATCTATGCAGGATGAGGGGCAAAGGTACACTTACCCACCCACAGCTGTGTATCTGTCCATCCATATATTTATATACCCTCATGCATGTATTCATCCACCCACTCCCATGTTGGTATCCATCCACTTGTGCACCCACACACACACATTCACCCACAGATTCATCTTTGTCAACACCCACAACCATCCAAGCTCTAGTTCATCCACTGTACACCCACACAGCCGCCCACCTGTGAATTCATTAAAAAACTATGGGTCTGCATATGGCTCTTGTGTGTGAGAAAAGGCCTCTTTTAGCACCCACTTTTTTCCTGGTATTTGATGTAGTCTCACAGTTGTTAGTGCTTAGGGCCCCTGCTAACCGGTTCCCTGGGCCAAATCTCTTTCGCTAAGACTGTTGTGATGCATTGGCACAATTGGCAACACCTTTAGAGGTGCCACTATAAGTCCCTAGTAAATGGTACTCAGTTACCCATGGCATGGGGTACTAAGGGTAGGCCCCTGGGGGCAGCAGCACAGATTGTGCCACCCTCTAGGGCCAAGCACCCAGAAGCACTGGGCACTGCCATTGCAGGCTGAGTGTTCTGATGCAATTCTAAAATGCAAATTCGACATGGCACACAGCCTGTGTGCACTGTCCACTACACACTGCATGCACTATAGGTAAGTCACCCCTCTGGCAGGCCTTCCAGCCCCAAGGCAGGGTGCACTATATTGTATGTGTGGGCATAGATGCATGAGCAATATGCCCCTACTGTGTCCTTGCCAAACCAGGGGCATAGTAAGTGAACAGAGCAGCCATTTTTAATGCATTTGATGCACACTTGTCAATATCAATTTCACAGCTACATGATGACTACAATGAACCTTCAGTTGTTTGGTATTAAACAACTCATAATGATAAATCAGAACTGGTACCAGTATTGGATTTATTACAAATGTACACAGGAGTCACCTTGGAGTTGCCCCCTGCAAAAGCTAACTACCCTGGCATGGTTGCTGGCCAGTTACAAAATTTTGGGACTCTGGCATGAGAGATCCTGCTCTTTGGGCCCCAGAACAAAGCCCTTCCTGGGCAAAGGTGCTCTCTCACCTCTGCTCAGGAATGTGCACTGCCCTGCTATTGAGCTTCAAAGGGCTTACCGCCCTTGAAACCCGAGCCCCAAGCTTGCTGCTCGCAGCAGATGGCCACCCCCGTTGCAAACTCTTACGTTTGGCGGGAGCAACGGCGGGAAAACACATAAAGGACAGGGGAAATGATCTGCCCCAGTTTGCATCATCCCTAAGGTGTTGCATGCCAGGTGATCCCTCCATTACATTTTCCTCCATCTTGCATGGAAGGAAAATAGCCAATCTGGTGTAGGGAAGTGACCTCTGCCCACAGGAAGTGGTCACTTAGTAGGTGTAGGCACCCTAAGGTAGATTACCTATTGGTCACCACTAGACCAGCAGCAAAGAAGACCCAGGGCTTGAGAACTGAAGTCCTACTGCACCAAGAAAAGGGCACCAAACGCTGCCTCCTGCACCCAGGATTCGACAGTCACCACTGAGGGGTTGCTTGGACATTGAGTGGACTCTACAAACCCCCAGAGATCCTCCACACTTTGAAAATTGCCAAAGATCTCCCTCCAGAGTGACAGCATCACTCTCCTGCAACAAAAACCAAAGACCTAGTGAAGGCCACTTTAGTGACCGGATACTGACAAAAGAACTGGATGCCGCAGCCGGACCAAATTCCACCAGACAGACTGTGAGGACAAACCTTGCAAGTGTGCCAAGACTGGTGGCACTGCGCACTCCAGCAGCCGAACTGCACCATTGCCCCATATAGTAGTCACTTAATGTCAGACACCCAGTAGGACAGTCTTCTCCGGACTGAAGAAGGACCAGGAGGAAGACCCAGTCGCGGGACTTCAAAAAACACCAGGCCCTCCCACCAGACCTGGCACCAGCTCAAACAACTTTCTACAGCTGCTCCTCCCAAAATCAGTAACCGCCCGGACATCTACAGCTGGTCCATTGATCCACTTATGACATCAACATACCTGCAAAGGAGACATTGGTAAACACGTTGCCTGGGCACTGCCATTGCAGGCTGAGTGTTCTGATGCAATTCTAAAATGCAACTCTTAATGATTATAAGTGGTGCAGAACTGGTTAAAAACAGCTGTTCTTTTTCTTCACTGGATGGATGTTTCATAACTACCATCAATCTAGATTATTCCTTGTTTATTCTTTTCATTTTACTATTTTTTAAGATGTTAAATCAAGTATGCATTTGCTTCCTCGTCTTCAAGGCTTCCAGAAGAATTGATAACTTTAAGATATTTAAGGGTCAAGACCTTACAGTATGCTGCACATGATTCTTTTATAATAAATTACCTGTGGGAAAAGAACCACAGATCTGATGTTGGATGTTTTTACTGCTGAAGCATACTCCCTCTCTTCTTTCAATGCCTGTTTATTTTTAGCTGTTTCTCGCTAATTGAACATCACTTTTCACGCTGAAAATTACATGTGCGCCTACCTTTGAAGCGCCAACCTTCGTCCCCACTGACAGTCTGTAGAAAAAATAAACATGCACAATTAAACAATGACATAAACACAAGTTCCCAGCTAACAGCATGCCAGGGCCAGTTATAAACTGTTAATGCCTTATCCATTTGTGGCAGCAGGAACCAGTTTTATTTATGTTAACTATAGTTAATCTTCTAGACCTTTCAGTTGAGTGATACTACTCGGTTTCAAAGCCTCATTATCTGTTCACATCATTATTTAGCCTCCTCATTACATTGAGAGCTTTGTGAGAACAAAGTGCCTTTTTACCTGGTAGGGTTTTGCTCATGTTTGCATTTCCACTTGCTTTCTCACCTTGGCGTTCTGCAGTTATAACTCTTGTTACGTTATCTCTGCTTGCAGGTTAAATACTTTTTTGTTATCAGGTGGGAGTGACATGGAACACTATAAGAATAAAAATAATTTCAAGTTAAAATTACACTGGCATCGTGTTGATTGTGCGGTTGGGTATAAATAATGACTTAGAGCAAGTGCTAAAAAATAAAAAAAACTCAAAATTCACTGACAAAACACAGTTCAAGTGGTTTCAAAATAAAATCTAAAAAACAATCGCCTTCAATACATATGTAAACTAACCATAAATCCCACCCCGTTGTGCACTGCTTATGACCTCACGTATGGCATGACTCGGGGCATGTTAAAAATGTATTTATTTATGACATCTTAAATGACACCCTTTGCAGTGGAAAGTGTGACCTAACCGTAACTACTCAGGCAATATGGCAACTTGATATATATATATTTATGGTTAGGTCAGAGTTTCCATTAAAAATGTGTTTTATTTTTTTATTTTTTATAACCTTGGTGTGTTTGACAAATCTGCACAAACTTTACAAAAAAAGAAAGTACATTCTCTTTGGATTCTTTGTGACAAATTTCTTGCAAATCCATCAAGCATGGAGCAAGAAAATGGGGATGGGGTACCAGAAGTCCCATTTCCCATTTTCATTACCATGGGTTGATTTGGCCTTTAACACAGAAAACACAGCTGAAAGTAGTTACACCAAAATTGACATGACAGTAGAATTTACTAAAGAAAGTGCATTTGCTTTATTTTCTATTGATCCGTTTAGCAGTGTTTGAGAAATTTGCTTTATAAAAGGTTCTCAGTTTGCTCATGAAGAAGTTAACGTTCAGACTTAACTGGAGTGTTAATTCACAGATCCTCCACAGATTCACAAATAGATGATTTGTGATTCCAGTTAAAAAATAAAGGCACACAATTAGACAAGGGAGCTTTTTCTCCCATCATCCATGGTGGATGCATGAATCTGGCTGTCAATTCTGAAATCCTTCACTTTTTAATTGTCTGGCCAGCACAGAAAATTTCATTTGCAGCTGGCATTACCCAGTATAGTGGACCAAGCACCATATCTGATAGAGACATCTAGTTGCAGATTCCTTACCTTAGAATTTTCCTCAGACATCAGTCTGGATTCAGAGATTTGTCTAGAGCAGTACCCCTGTCTGCCATTAGGTAATGCAATTCGGCTTTGCGTTCAGCATTGTGCATTCTGCATATGACCCCTCAGATCATATACTGGCCCCCTTCCGGCGAGATGAAGTCAGTTATTTTTCTTTTCGCTCCCACCTAGTGCTGACCTTAAGAAAAGCTACCCATCAGTTTTTTTTGACTGATCTTTTTTGAC
Organism: Pleurodeles waltl; assembly: GCF_031143425.1. NCBI lineage: Eukaryota > Metazoa > Chordata > Amphibia > Caudata > Salamandridae > Pleurodeles > Pleurodeles waltl. Next base: position 901,191,663 of record NC_090449.1, read on the forward strand.
ATTTTGTCAAAGTCTTTTTGAGTGTTGACCTGGTTCAAACGTTGCGGATCTTGTCATCGGGTGATGTCTGTGACGGATCCACACCTCATATGCTTGTGGTGTCGGGAGCTCAACCACAACCTGAAGATGTGCATAAAGTGCCGGGCAATGAATCCGAAAGCTTTGAGGGAGCAGTCCTTAAAGCTACTGGCAGCCCGACACTCGGCTCTGCTCTACTCCTGATCTTGGTTGAGATGAAAGTCCCGAGAATAGTTGCGGAGATCCCCTTCTTCATCATCCCATTCCAAGTACTTGGAATGATCAGGTAAGTCGAAGCATATGAAGTCGAAAAAGAGTAATGGTTCTTCGACTCCACCCTGTTCATCGGCCGACGAGATGAGAGACGAGGAACGTCAGCGTTCTAGGTCTCTGTCCTTGGAGCCTGCATTTGGGTTGGCTCCGCACCTCACCGGGTTTGTGGGAGCCAGAGCGACCCTTGCCCAACTTAGGGAATTCTAGAAGGCCATGGGTCTCATCTTTGAGCAGTCCGATTCCGCTAGAGTGCTTTAGAGCATACGGGGTCGGAGCCCCCTTGGGTTCCGTGCCAGCGGCTTCGGCCTTGGCTCCCATGAATCCTTTAATGGATCTGAACTGGTATGGGTCATACCACCGCGACCTTCCCTGATGCTGGTTCTGACATCGATGCACCTAACACCGCTCCTCCGATGCCGCCCGTGCCTCCAAGCACCATCAACGCCATCCTCCTTGCTCACTCTGACATGGAGCCGGACCGGCATCATACAATGCCGATTTAGAGTTTGTCAGGGGCCTTGCCCCTTATGTCGGATCCTGACCCTTATTCTAGTGGCTTGGGGTACTGTGAGGAATCGGAGGGGTTGCTGGACCCTTTAGAATACCTGCTACAGGACCCCTTGCACTGGCGTCTGGACCTGAGTGAAGCCAGTGGGTTAAACACTTCCCCTGACACTGGCATGCTTTCTTCCCCCTACCATGGCTACCAAGGTGGGAGTGTCCTATTGCATGGTGGTGCAGAGAGTGGCCTCGGGCTGCCTTTGGTGGCATTCAGGACTAACCTCCTGACAGAGGTGCTTCAGTCTGGAACTCCATCCTCTGAACCCCTATATCCCTTCAATGAAACCCTTTATCGTGCTGGGTACCTGGTCCAAACCCAGCACAGGGGTCCTCTGAACAGGACTATTGGCCGCCACCATCGACCTGCTCCAACCGACCCAGCGATCGTGCTGTGGGGAAAATAAACAGATAAAGTAGTCCGGAAACCCGGGCTGAAAACATCGAACCTCAAATGGTTTCAGTACTTTACAGGTGTTGTGTAGGTGAGCTAGACACCGGAAAAGGCATGACGTATGCATGCCTTCCACAAATGAAAGCAAGCAGATTTTAAAGAGCAAGCCCAGGAACCAATGAAAGTGACTGACGTGATCTGGGTGTGGTTTCAAGCCCAAAGAGAGATTACATCATGGATGGAGCGCAATGCGCTCGCCCATAATAAATGAGACTCAAACTCAAAGAATAAATCCGAGACCAGTGTAGAAAAAACATTTTTTATATGTTTTAAACCCAAGAACTACTTAATCAGGTAAGTAGACTTTTAAGCATAAATACTTTGCAGTTTCAAAAATAGACAGTGCAGTTTTTAGAGTTCTCTCAGTGTTGTCCTATGGAGGAAAAACAATGTTCAGCAAACAGAGGGTTACAAAGCCAATCTCAGGGACTTGAGATATGTATGGGGCACTGATCAGAACCACAGCAACAGTTGTAATGACCAGTGTCCAGCACATGCATTTAAAATGTCTCCCCTATCCACTTACTATGTGTCCAGATCGACAGAGACATAGCAGGGGCATATGTGCTCATGCATATACACCCTCCGGGGTGCCTGGATGCACCCTGCCTTAGGGGTGACTTACACCTTAAACCTTGCACATGCACTGTTGGGGGACCTGGCAAACAGGGGGATGTGGCAGGTTGTGTTTTCAGTTTAGCCTGCAGCAAGACATACAGTATGCAGTGGTAGCACTGTGTGGGTTTGGTGAGGGGCCCTGGGGGTAGCATATTTGGTGCTGCAGCCCTCGGGGACCTTCCTTAGTACTCCAGGCCCTAGGTACCTTGGGTACCATTTACTAGGAACTTACAGTGGTAGCTAAAGAGTTTGCCAATGGTGCAAAACAACTGCGCAGTAATGGAAAGAGATCTGGCACTAACAGTCAAATTCACACCAGAAACCAAGCAAAAAGTGGGGTAGTGACCATGTCAAAAGAGGGACTTTCCTACAGTATATCATAAAAAAACAGACATTTACATAAAGCCTCAGTTAAAGTTCAATTATAGTTACAAATAAAACAGGATGACCACTGAAATGTGCAAGTTATAGTTAGCAGCACAATCCATACCTCTCTCATCAAATGCAGTGCTATTGACCTCACAATACTTATTCCAATTAGTAACCATATCTAAAGCAAAATATAATTAAGCAGCAACACAAGTCAATGAATGATCCTATTTTCACAGTTGACTCTTTCGAACTTGTGAGATTCATAAAATATGTAATCTAATGTGTTAAGATTTGCATTTGTAGTTACGTTTGTTTCACTAAGGGTGAGGTCATCAACATGCCAATTGATGTGTGTGTTATGGTTTGCAGAGCTGCTGGGACCGTTATGGATTGTGCTAACCATAACTTGTGAATTTCAGTGTTTTGGTTTTAGTTTGCAATCACAACTGCAGTTTGAGGTTTTTATGTGGATGTCTGAAGTTTTTTTAAACATATGTTGAGGTGTATAACCAAAGCTAAGCATAATTTTACCCCAAATTGTTTCTTATGTACAATGTGTGTGGATGCTTTTATCGCACACAATGTAAAGGTATAAAATACTTATTTCACAGATAAACATCTTTCATGGTTTCTTCTGAAATATGGATTTCATCATCATAATGACAGCCCAAACAACTCTGCAGAGCTTTATCATTGTCAGGGCTGCCAGGACGATGCATTAAGGAGCACCAGATTATCCAGCTACCATTTAAATTGTACAGTAAAAATTTAAAATTATGTAGCACATTCTGTAACACAATTATTTATATCCATTTGAGCTAGAAACTAATTTTTCTTGTGAAAGCTACATATTATATGGCAATTGTGATAAATGCCTAATTAAGTAGTAACTGTTGCTGCCACAGAATTACATAAATCCACTGGCCGTCTCCACTGTCCATTGATTTAGCAAGAATGTATTCATGAAAGGTGAACAAAACCTAAACATTCTAAATCCATTCAGTGTGCAGTCATTGAACTTTAAAGAAAACAGCTTTTTCAAACTAACTACCCAAAATAAATATGAAATATATACAGTAAATGATAAGGAAAATTGGTATATTGACCATTATTATAATCTTGGTGTGCCAGTGACATTTACCGATCACTCAGGCTTCTGCCTCATGGTTTGTTGTCTCTAGAACTCCTCAAAAACAATTTATGCTAGTGATGTATAACTGTAGATTCCTGACCCTTTTGAATATTCCCCAGACATCATACGAGAGCCAGAATCTTTTGAGTAGTCCAATGCATGCAGGTAGTGGCACCATTCACAACTGCACTGACTCCATTCCGCTCTTGAAATAATGTGCGAGGCCCTCATTGGAGCTGCTTCCACGGACTGATGTCATTTCCTTTCTTTCTGCATCACCAGATGGGGTTTCTGACCTAACTCTTGTCTCTTAGATTTTTTGACCAAAATTCTTTCAGTGTACCAGGGAAACCTTCCAAGATGATAGGGTTCAAATCCTGTAAGGATTGTGGTAGCAAATTTCTGTGAGAGATCCTCACCAGGTTTGCCTATGGTGCCTGGGGTCGCACCTCTACTCTTAAGGCCTGTAGGGACTGCACGTCAATGAATACCAATGCCATATAGGACCCACGAGGTGAAGCTTTACGTCGCCAAACATCAGAAGATCTCATGTCATGACCAGTTCAAGTTCAAGGAGCAGTCTTGTTTCTGTTCCCGATCTAGAAACCACGAGTTGATCCTAGGGATGATTGCTTTTTCTCGCCAAATCCTCAGGTAAGTTGGAGAGGAAGCACAAGAAAATCTAAATGAGTCTCAGTACCTTCCCACCACTCTAGAGCTCTTCAGAGGGTGTACAGATGGTATCATGCCTCCCAAGGTAGCTCCCAATGTCAGTCACTGCCGGAGTCCATCCCCCAACTTGTTCTGGCACAGCCTAAGTTTCCAGGGCTATCTGTGGCACTGAGGCCAATCCAGGAGTCCCTCGACAACATGCTCCAACTTTACTGATCTATTCGGGTCCCCTGGAGCCGCAAAGCCCTCCATCCGAGTTTCTGGTAGTGGTTCCAACTTCAGTGCCAGTTAGACCCTTCGATCCCATCACCAGTCCATTTCCAGTACCCATACGGACTCCTTCTCTGGCTCCACAACCCACAGCAGTTCCCAGAACATTGACACCAATGCTGACTCCATCGATCCTGGAGGCGGAGATGCCCATTGTTATCTCAGACTCCAAGTCAGTGCTGCTATGACCTTGACCAAAACCGGTCTGGGTTGCCATCAAACCACTACCTACACCACTTGATGTCCTACCTTCAGAAGAAAGATCTCATACATTACTTTCCTTGTTTGTCATAGATTCTGACAACAATTATGAAGCAAGTGATGAAATTGGCCATCCCTTCGATTAAGACAACTAGTATGATGACTTTCCACACACCATTGGCATTGGCATCTCTTCTCACTCTATCTCCTCACACTCAGAGGCCCTGCCACTGAAGAGATTGCTCTTTTTGCAATGGTCATGCAGAGGGAAACTGAGGTTTTCGACCTCCAGTTCCCCAGCTTAGAGTCAACACCTATGTCTCGACTGAAGTTCCCCAGTCGGGCAAACCACTGTGGAGCCCCATGACTTTTTAGGAGGGCCTCCACTGACACCCTCTTAGGGGTCTGGGTTAAACCTTGCTCTGGCCCCTTGGTAAGCTGACAAATTGTACAAATCTTCCCCAGACATTCTTACATTTTTGTTTCATGGCCCCTTTCCCAATAGCTTAGTGGTGCAGAAATTGACTAGCTGGACAAATCTGAGGACTTCCAAAAGGCTAGAAACATTTTGGAAAGAGGGTATGTTCTTCCACTAGTTTAGACTTCAGGTCCTTCATTGCTAGTTACCTGTTGCGCCGCTATTCCCATGCTCTTTGGGATTCGGTGGCTCAAGTCCTCCCAGGTGTCCCAGAACAGAGGACCCCCAACCTGTCCTCACCCAAGCTATATAAAATTCACAATTCATTGTGGCCTATGCACTACCTATTCCATCAGGTGAGCTATTGGCACCAGTGACACCGTTTGTCGCAGTGTCTGGCTGCAGTTGACAGGGTTTTCAAGGGATGTCCAGTCATCCGTTATTGACATGCCTTTGACAGGACTCAGCTTTGTGAGAAAGAGGCAGATTCCACTCTGGAACGGTTCAGAGAGAACAGGGCCAAAGCATGCTCCCTTGGCTTATCTGCCCTGCCTCACCAGCTGCATCAACCTTATTGTTCTTTTTGCACCCCATACCACTAGTCATTCAAACCACAGCGAGTTGCCCTGGCATCCCATGGCTGTGGCACTTTCCGACACCCTTGCGGCCAGGGCCATCTGACAAACTCCTTTAGCATACCGTTAGTGTAGCACAGACACCTGGTTCGAGGCCGGATCCAACTATTCAAGCAGTTCTGGCATTCCATAATATCGGTAGGTGGGTCCTGTATATCATCCAGAAGGGATACACCCTACCCTTCCTGGGCGCTCTTCGGCACCTTTCACCATCCCAAGAGCAACTGACTGAGGACCATCTGTCTATTTTATGTCAGGAAGTACAAGTCCTTTTGGCCAATGGGACTATCGAGAGGGTGTCTGCATTGGAAGTGGATTTCAGTTGCTACTCCAGCTAGCTCCTGGTGCAAAAGAAGGAGCTGTACCATCTGAATGCCTTCCTCTAGAAGGAAAATTTCAAGATGTATACTCAGGCCCAGGTCTTGTCTGTCCCTGACCCCGGAGACTGGATTTTGGCGTTGGACCACCAGGACACCTCTTTCCATATACCCGTCCTGCAGGTGCTACCTGCAGTTCGTGATAGGACAGGACCATTTTCAGTTTGCTGTACTCCCCATTGTTTTCACCAGTGCCCCCAAGGGTGTTCACAAAAGTGATCATGCTGGACGAAGCTCATCTTGGAAGGTCAGGGGTTCCAGTCTTCCTCTAACTTGACAAATGGCTGTTGAAGGCAGGCGGTCATCAGCCACCTCCAGACTATGGTGGGCCACCTGTGATTCTTGGGGGTTCACTATAAATACAGTGAAACTTATTTTATTGTCAGGCGGGCTGGCAGTCCCTGATTCTGAATGTTATTACTTAGCTGTGCAGCTCCAGTGTCTGGCTCATTGGCATTCGGGGAATTCCCTGCATGAAATGGGATTTGCTCTAAATTACTTTAAGGAGCGAGTGCTGCATTATTCACTGTTTCCCACCACTTGCCCTGATCACTGGCCTACGAAGATGTTTCAAATGGCCTAATGTTACCAAGCTAGAAGCTCACTAATATGACAATGCCCCATGTCCAGCTGTCCCTTGCTGGGCCTTCCGACCTATACGTGGCAGCTGCGTACAGGACATTTCTACCTAAGGAAGGCTTCAGGACTAGTAACATTGGGGGATTTATTTGTTAATGATGAAATGCTGGACTTCCCAACACTTATGGCCGATTATAATCTTCTTCTGGGTCTATTTCTCAACTAGGAGCAAATCCAGGAAACACTTCACACCATCTTCTGCATTCCTCACCTGGCACCTTCCCCACGTGAAATATGTTGGACTCCTTATTCAGCAGGAACAAGTGGCAAATTGATCAAATGTTTTTACAGGGCTTTTTTGCAACAGGGGAATGTATCCAGGTCTGCTGGGAGGTATATGTGGCTAAGCCACTACATGATTCGGACTGGGCAAAGTATCTTGTGGTTTCTGCTTCAGATACATCCAATTTACCTTATGCCAGTCTGGATTAATACTATTGTTCCAGGAACAGCGGCTATATGTCCCTGGTGTTCACTTCCCAGTGCAGACCTGCTCCATATACTTTGGGTTGTCCGTTGCTTTATTCTTACTGGATGGAATTTCTTGAATTACTGTGACCTCGATGGGCCAACTGCTGAAAAATTTACCCAAGGTGGTGCTGCTAGGCTTATTACCTCATCCAAAACTTGAGAGGCCCTCTACCAAGTTGCTCGATCTGGCCCTGATTCTTGCGAAGTGTAATATTATGATACATTGGAAGAGCTCCACTCCCTCAACTATTACCTCCTGGGTCAGGTCCTCACTCTCCTGGTTGCAGTCTGAGAGCACATTCTAACACTGGGAAGAGTTAGCTGGTATCCGGAAATATTTGATAGCGCAAGCATGGGATATATTGGTGGAGGGGTTCAAGGAGTCTACCAAAGATGGTACTCGCCCACTATAACGTACCACTGGCACACTTATTTTTTACTGTTATGTGCTATTTATTTATGATTGGTGTTGGCAACCGTTTTATTGGCCTTTAAGGAGGCACCTGTTTTTATTTGGAGGGAGTGGGTTCTTTTATTTGCTATTGGACTCAGTACTGGATAGACCACTAGGTTTGCGCAGAATAAATTGATATAGGAGATTGATGGCGGTTGGATAGCTGCTGGGTTTCTGAGAGGGTCATTTTGGGATAGTTTTGCTTATTGGTAAAGTGATAAATAGTGGAATATTGTATGTGCATTCTTTCGGACTATTGCTATATTAATATTGCTATGACATATGCATTGTTTGGGTTATACCAGTGCATAATAGATTATTGAAATGCTGTTGAACGACTATCTGTATGCAGCAACAAAAACTGTTTTAAAAAAAACATGCCAAAGTCACACCTGATTCCTTCACAGACTCTCCTCTTCATTGGAGCCATTCTGGACACGGTTCAGTTTTGTGCCTTTCCTCCTGAAATGAGATTCCAGGACATTTAGGCTAAAATCCTGACCTTCTAGCCTCAATTTCAGTGAGGTGTTGACTCTGAGGCTTCTGAGACTGATGTCCTCTTGCATCCTGCAGGTCAAGGAAGCCTGGTTGCATATGCGGGCTCTACAGTGGGATCTGAAGTCTCAGTGGGCCCAACATCAAGGGGATCTTTTCAACCATGGCCAGATTTCAGAGGAGATTGAAAGATCTGCAGTGGTCTTTACTGGACCACAGCTGGGTCAGCGCAGACCCCTCTCCCTATCCCACCCAGAGTTGACAGTGGTGACCAATGCTTCACTTCAGAGTTGGGGTGGCCACCTGGGTGAGTTGGAGATCAGAGGTCTCTGGTTTCTGGTGGAGGCCCTGCTACATATCATTGTCCTGTAGGCTCCACTTGGTATTAAAAGCTATCCTTCCGTCCATCAAAAGGAGGCTGCTATAGGTGTTTATTGACAACACCCCAACCATGTGGTATTGCAACATGCAGGGTGGAGTGGGCTCCTTGGCCCTGTGCCGATAAGTGTTACACCTCAGGAAATGTCTAGACCATCAAGGAATTTTACTGGTGGTGAATCACCTGGCAGGATCTTTGAATGCCATTGCGGACTAATATATATATTTATTTTATCAACCATGAACAAGACCACAAGGCCAAAATAATTTGGTTGTTGAGAGGTGTGACACTAGCAATAAATTAACATCCTCCACGGAATTCAGTCGTATCTTGAAGGGCAAGGAATTGAAATATAAATGTAAAAAAACATACAGGTGTAATAAATTTATAGGTAGGGTCTCTGTAAAAAATCATAGTTAAAGTGATGTTACAGTTATAGCACAGTTTTACAGATAACATTTATCTTACATGTAAAAACAACTCAGAAAGCGACTGGAAAAAAAGTAGAATGAGGTTATGGATACAAATCAAAATCTAAAGCATATTGAAATTCGTCACTTACTTAAGGTAAACTAAACATAAGTCGTGCACTGTGCACATAACATCAATGAAAACCTTCACTAAAGAAATGTTATGGCTTCTTCTGCTCAAAACACCAGTTTCTAAAACTCTCTGATATTCCATTAAAAGTAGTTAAATGTGGTCCTTAATATGAAATACGTAAAACTTTGAAGTTGGCTACTTATGTATAAATGTATTATGTTAAAAGCAGAACTCACGCCCGACATGAAAACCATAATTGTTCACTAAATGCACTCCTCAAATCCTCTAAGAATATGCAAATTCTGTTTTGAACAAAGCGAAAGGACTTACTTTTTCAAGAGGATCTCAAGAGGAGGTGAAGCTTTACGTCGCCAAACATCAGAAGATCTCATGTCATGACCAGTTCAAGTTCAAGGAGCAGTCTTGTTTCTGTTCCCGATCTAGAAACCACGAGTTGATCCTAGGGATGATTGCTTTTTCTCGCCAAATCCTCAGGTAAGTTGGAGAGGAAGCACAAGAAAATCTAAATGAGTCTCAGTACCTTCCCACCACTCTAGAGCTCTTCAGAGGGTGTACAGATGGTCTCATGCCTCCCAAGGTAGCTCCCAATGTCAGTCACTGCCGGAGTCCATCCCCCAACTTGTTCTGGCACAGCCTAAGTTTCCAGGGCTATCTGTGGCACTGAGGCCAATCCAGGAGTCCCTCGACAACATGCTCCAACTTTACTGATCTATTCGGGTCCCCTGGAGCCGCAAAGCCCTCCATCCGAGTTTCTGGTAGTGGTTCCAACTTCAGTGCCAGTTAGACCCTTCGATCCCATCACCAGTCCATTTCCAGTACCCATACGGACTCCTTCTCTGGCTCCACAACCCACAGCAGTTCCCAGAACATTGACACCAATGCTGACTCCATCGATCCTGGAGGCGGAGATGCCCATTGTTATCTCAGACTCCAAGTCAGTGCTGCTATGACCTTGACCAAAACCGGTCTGGGTTGCCATCAAACCACTACCTACACCACTTGATGTCCTACCTTCAGAAGAAAGATCTCATACATTACTTTCCTTGTTTGTCATAGATTCTGACAACAATTATGAAGCAAGTGATGAAATTGGCCATCCCTTCGATTAAGACAACTAGTATGATGACTTTCCACACACCATTGGCATTGGCATCTCTTCTCACTCTATCTCCTCACACTCAGAGGCCCTGCCACTGAAGAGATTGCTCTTTTTGCAATGGTCATGCAGAGGGAAACTGAGGTTTTCGACCTCCAGTTCCCCAGCTTAGAGTCAACACCTATGTCTCGACTGAAGTTCCCCAGTCGGGCAAACCACTGTGGAGCCCCATGACTTTTTAGGAGGGCCTCCACTGACACCCTCTTAGGGGTCTGGGTTAAACCTTGCTCTGGCCCCTTGGTAAGCTGACAAATTGTACAAATCTTCCCCAGACATTCTTACATTTTTGTTTCATGGCCCCTTTCCCAATAGCTTAGTGGTGCAGAAATTGACTAGCTGGACAAATCTGAGGACTTCCAAAAGGCTAGAAACATTTTGGAAAGAGGGTATGTTCTTCCACTAGTTTAGACTTCAGGTCCTTCATTGCTAGTTACCTGTTGCGCCGCTATTCCCATGCTCTTTGGGATTCGGTGGCTCAAGTCCTCCCAGGTGTCCCAGAACAGAGGACCCCCAACCTGTCCTCACCCAAGCTATATAAAATTCACAATTCATTGTGGCCTATGCACTACCTATTCCATCAGGTGAGCTATTGGCACCAGTGACACCGTTTGTCGCAGTGTCTGGCTGCAGTTGACAGGGTTTTCAAGGGATGTCCAGTCATCCGTTATTGACATGCCTTTGACAGGACTCAGCTTTGTGAGAAAGAGGCAGATTCCACTCTGGAACGGTTCAGAGAGAACAGGGCCAAAGCATGCTCCCTTGGCTTATCTGCCCTGCCTCACCAGCTGCATCAACCTTATTGTTCTTTTTGCACCCCATACCACTAGTCATTCAAACCACAGCGAGTTGCCCTGGCATCCCATGGCTGTGGCACTTTCCGACACCCTTGCGGCCAGGGCCATCTGACAAACTCCTTTAGCATACCGTTAGTGTAGCACAGACACCTGGTTCGAGGCCGGATCCAACTATTCAAGCAGTTCTGGCATTCCATAATATCGGTAGGTGGGTCCTGTATATCATCCAGAAGGGATACACCCTACCCTTCCTGGGCGCTCTTCGGCACCTTTCACCATCCCAAGAGCAACTGACTGAGGACCATCTGTCTATTTTATGTCAGGAAGTACAAGTCCTTTTGGCCAATGGGACTATCGAGAGGGTGTCTGCATTGGAAGTGGATTTCAGTTGCTACTCCAGCTAGCTCCTGGTGCAAAAGAAGGAGCTGTACCATCTGAATGCCTTCCTCTAGAAGGAAAATTTCAAGATGTATACTCAGGCCCAGGTCTTGTCTGTCCCTGACCCCGGAGACTGGATTTTGGCGTTGGACCACCAGGACACCTCTTTCCATATACCCGTCCTGCAGGTGCTACCTGCAGTTCGTGATAGGACAGGACCATTTTCAGTTTGCTGTACTCCCCATTGTTTTCACCAGTGCCCCCAAGGGTGTTCACAAAAGTGATCATGCTGGACGAAGCTCATCTTGGAAGGTCAGGGGTTCCAGTCTTCCTCTAACTTGACAAATGGCTGTTGAAGGCAGGCGGTCATCAGCCACCTCCAGACTATGGTGGGCCACCTGTGATTCTTGGGGGTTCACTATAAATACAGTGAAACTTATTTTATTGTCAGGCGGGCTGGCAGTCCCTGATTCTGAATGTTATTACTTAGCTGTGCAGCTCCAGTGTCTGGCTCATTGGCATTCGGGGAATTCCCTGCATGAAATGGGATTTGCTCTAAATTACTTTAAGGAGCGAGTGCTGCATTATTCACTGTTTCCCACCACTTGCCCTGATCACTGGCCTACGAAGATGTTTCAAATGGCCTAATGTTACCAAGCTAGAAGCTCACTAATATGACAATGCCCCATGTCCAGCTGTCCCTTGCTGGGCCTTCCGACCTATACGTGGCAGCTGCGTACAGGACATTTCTACCTAAGGAAGGCTTCAGGACTAGTAACATTGGGGGATTTATTTGTTAATGATGAAATGCTGGACTTCCCAACACTTATGGCCGATTATAATCTTCTTCTGGGTCTATTTCTCAACTAGGAGCAAATCCAGGAAACACTTCACACCATCTTCTGCATTCCTCACCTGGCACCTTCCCCACGTGAAATATGTTGGACTCCTTATTCAGCAGGAACAAGTGGCAAATTGATCAAATGTTTTTACAGGGCTTTTTTGCAACAGGGGAATGTATCCAGGTCTGCTGGGAGGTATATGTGGCTAAGCCACTACATGATTCGGACTGGGCAAAGTATCTTGTGGTTTCTGCTTCAGATACATCCAATTTACCTTATGCCAGTCTGGATTAATACTATTGTTCCAGGAACAGCGGCTATATGTCCCTGGTGTTCACTTCCCAGTGCAGACCTGCTCCATATACTTTGGGTTGTCCGTTGCTTTATTCTTACTGGATGGAATTTCTTGAATTACTGTGACCTCGATGGGCCAACTGCTGAAAAATTTACCCAAGGTGGTGCTGCTAGGCTTATTACCTCATCCAAAACTTGAGAGGCCCTCTACCAAGTTGCTCGATCTGGCCCTGATTCTTGCGAAGTGTAATATTATGATACATTGGAAGAGCTCCACTCCCTCAACTATTACCTCCTGGGTCAGGTCCTCACTCTCCTGGTTGCAGTCTGAGAGCACATTCTAACACTGGGAAGAGTTAGCTGGTATCCGGAAATATTTGATAGCGCAAGCATGGGATATATTGGTGGAGGGGTTCAAGGAGTCTACCAAAGATGGTACTCGCCCACTATAACGTACCACTGGCACACTTATTTTTTACTGTTATGTGCTATTTATTTATGATTGGTGTTGGCAACCGTTTTATTGGCCTTTAAGGAGGCACCTGTTTTTATTTGGAGGGAGTGGGTTCTTTTATTTGCTATTGGACTCAGTACTGGATAGACCACTAGGTTTGCGCAGAATAAATTGATATAGGAGATTGATGGCGGTTGGATAGCTGCTGGGTTTCTGAGAGGGTCATTTTGGGATAGTTTTGCTTATTGGTAAAGTGATAAATAGTGGAATATTGTATGTGCATTCTTTCGGACTATTGCTATATTAATATTGCTATGACATATGCATTGTTTGGGTTATACCAGTGCATAATAGATTATTGAAATGCTGTTGAACGACTATCTGTATGCAGCAACAAAAACTGTTTTAAAAAAAACATGCCAAAGTCACACCTGATTCCTTCACAGACTCTCCTCTTCATTGGAGCCATTCTGGACACGGTTCAGTTTTGTGCCTTTCCTCCTGAAATGAGATTCCAGGACATTTAGGCTAAAATCCTGACCTTCTAGCCTCAATTTCAGTGAGGTGTTGACTCTGAGGCTTCTGAGACTGATGTCCTCTTGCATCCTGCAGGTCAAGGAAGCCTGGTTGCATATGCGGGCTCTACAGTGGGATCTGAAGTCTCAGTGGGCCCAACATCAAGGGGATCTTTTCAACCATGGCCAGATTTCAGAGGAGATTGAAAGATCTGCAGTGGTCTTTACTGGACCACAGCTGGGTCAGCGCAGACCCCTCTCCCTATCCCACCCAGAGTTGACAGTGGTGACCAATGCTTCACTTCAGAGTTGGGGTGGCCACCTGGGTGAGTTGGAGATCAGAGGTCTCTGGTTTCTGGTGGAGGCCCTGCTACATATCATTGTCCTGTAGGCTCCACTTGGTATTAAAAGCTATCCTTCCGTCCATCAAAAGGAGGCTGCTATAGGTGTTTATTGACAACACCCCAACCATGTGGTATTGCAACATGCAGGGTGGAGTGGGCTCCTTGGCCCTGTGCCGATAAGTGTTACACCTCAGGAAATGTCTAGACCATCAAGGAATTTTACTGGTGGTGAATCACCTGGCAGGATCTTTGAATGCCATTGCGGACTAATATATATATTTATTTTATCAACCATGAACAAGACCACAAGGCCAAAATAATTTGGTTGTTGAGAGGTGTGACACTAGCAATAAATTAACATCCTCCACGGAATTCAGTCGTATCTTGAAGGGCAAGGAATTGAAATATAAATGTAAAAAAACATACAGGTGTAATAAATTTATAGGTAGGGTCTCTGTAAAAAATCATAGTTAAAGTGATGTTACAGTTATAGCACAGTTTTACAGATAACATTTATCTTACATGTAAAAACAACTCAGAAAGCGACTGGAAAAAAAGTAGAATGAGGTTATGGATACAAATCAAAATCTAAAGCATATTGAAATTCGTCACTTACTTAAGGTAAACTAAACATAAGTCGTGCACTGTGCACATAACATCAATGAAAACCTTCACTAAAGAAATGTTATGGCTTCTTCTGCTCAAAACACCAGTTTCTAAAACTCTCTGATATTCCATTAAAAGTAGTTAAATGTGGTCCTTAATATGAAATACGTAAAACTTTGAAGTTGGCTACTTATGTATAAATGTATTATGTTAAAAGCAGAACTCACGCCCGACATGAAAACCATAATTGTTCACTAAATGCACTCCTCAAATCCTCTAAGAATATGCAAATTCTGTTTTGAACAAAGCGAAAGGACTTACTTTTTCAAGAGGATCTGTTTATTTTCAACCTTATTAGCCTCCAAGTATTCAAAGTTAGGGATCCATGACTTAATGGTTCCAGGTTTAGCTTAATTATGCTTTAAACGACGTCCAGCACATTTTTGTAACACAAATACCTCAAAAACTACTGAACAGCTTCAAACCATTCCAAGTAGAGTTCTAGCTTTATGCCGAGTTTGTAGTGACTCTGTTCAGTAATTTTTGCTGTACCATATAACATAATATTATATGTGCCGGGGAATGCCTGTGTCCCCCCTCCTTTAACCACTGGCACTAATGAAATATTGGCTGCTTACTCCTGCGTAGTTCCAAGCCTGCAGAGCTCGAGGGGAAGTTTTATTAATGGTAATTCCAGTCAACATACACGTCAGTAGATCTTTCTTCCGCATGTATGAACTTGACTGATAATCCTGGCTTACATTTTTGGGATTGATTTTAAGGCATTCTGAATGGGTTGAATATTTACCTGGAACTCTTCGGTCTCATCTTTATAATACGAGTGCTGAGCTTTTGTCTTTGGCAAAGTATTGTATGAGAAAAAAATTAATATACTGGAGAAAAAACAAACATATGTTATAGCACCTCAAAACTGTACATTGAATTCTGTTGTTAATCCTTATACATGTTAAGATTTACTTTTCAAGTACTTTTCACTCAGGAAACTGTGCAGAATTTAGGAACAATAAGGAAGTGCCCAAATGTGAAGGTAAACACTTGCCAGCCCCTAATTTACTTTTTACTGGATTCAGCTATTTTTTAGGGTTGAGCACAAAGCACTCCATCCCTGATGAAATCTCTTTGTGGGCTTCTAACCATGCCCATGTCAAGCCCATCCGTTTGGTTGGTTCGTCGGCTTGCCTTTTAAAATTAGATTGATTTCATTAGTGGAAGGCATGTTTAGCCCGCCTCGAGTGCACCGGCCAACTACTGAAAACAAATGAGGCACCATGTTTTCCATAGGGTTTCAGCACTATTTTTTCTCTTTACTTCATAGGCAGCGCGATCTCGCTGGGCAGGCGTCCAGCGCTTTGCATGACAACGACCCTGTTACATGAATATTTGCACTTTTGCCGATAACTTTCACTGCAAGCAGACTTATGTTTCTTGTTAGACTTTTTATCCTTGGCTTGGTCTCCCTTAACGTTTTGCCTCTATTTCCCAGGTTGTTGATGTGTGCTGGACTCTGATTTTGCTGCTTTTGTTACTCTGGGCACTTTACCACTTCTAACCAGCGCTAAAGTGCAAGTGGTCCTTTACAAAAAGTGTATGTAATTGGTTTATCCATGATTGGTATATTTGGTTTACTAGTAAGTCCCTAGTAAAGTGCACTTGCGGTGCAAGGGCCTGTAAATCAAGTGCTACTAGTGGGCCTGCAGCACTGGTTGTGCCACCCACATAAGTAGTTCTCTAATCATGTCTCAGACCTTCCACTGCAGTGTCTGTGTGTGCAGTTTTAACTGCTAACTCGACTTGGCAAGTGTACCCACTTGCCAGGCCTAAACCTTCCCTTTTCCTACATGTCAGACACCCCTCAGGTAGGCCCTAGGTAGCCCCAATGGCAGGGTGCAGTGTATGGTTAAGGTAGGACATATAGTTATGTGTTTTATATGTCCTGACAGTGAAATATTGCTAAATTCGATTTTCACTGTTGCAAGGCCCGTCCCTCTCATAGGTCAACATGGGGGCTACCTTTAAGTCTGATTAAAGTGTAGATTCCCTTTGGGAGCAGATGGAAATATGGAGTTTGGGTTCTATGAGCTCACAATTTAAAAATACACCTTTTAGTAAAGTTGATTTTGAGATTGTGTGTTTGAAAATGTCACTTTTAGAAAGTGAGCATATTCTTCCTTATACCATTTTTGTGACTCTGCCTGTTTGTGGATTCCCTGTCTGGGTCAGTTTGACAGTTGGGCTGGTAGCACCTCACACTAGACAGTGACACAAAGGGAGCTAGGGTGTAGTCTGCATTTCCTGATGAGCCATCTGTGCTAGGAGGGAAGGGTGGTCACTCACACCTGAAAGGGCTGTGCCTACCCTCACACAATGCAGTCTTCAACCCCCTGGTGAGTGTCTGGGACCTGGCCTGGGCAAGGCAGGATTTCACAATCAAAAGAGACTTTACTTTGAAGTAAGCCTACTTCAAAGGAGAAATTGGGTATAAGAAGGTCACCCAAAACCACAGACTTTAGAAACACTTCTGGAAACAAGAGGAACCTCTGCCTGGAGAAGAGCTGAGGAAGAAGAGCTGCCCTGCCTGTGACTGTGCTTTGTGGAGCTATCCTGCAGTTGCTGGTTCTGCCAGAGTAAGAGGGCAAAGACTGGACTTTGTGTGCCTTCCATCTTGAGAAGAACTCTCCAAGGGCTTGATTTAGAGCTTGACTCCTGTTGTTTGAAGCCTCAGGGACAGCAAAGACTTCTCTCTGCCAGCACGTAGAGTCCCTGGAGAGACTCCTACTCTGCCCTGTGGTGCCCATCCAGTTCCTGGGACCCTAAAAGGAGAAGCTGGCAACCTAAAGAAAAGGAAATCCACACACAGAGCGCCGTGCGGGGAAAAGATTGACGCGACTCCGATCTGCGGCTGAAGAAAGAATGCGCCGCCAGCTCTGCAGCTGAAAATCAATGCTCGCTGTAAACGCGACCGAAGAATCGACACACGGAGCAGGAGAAACGACGCACAGCATCGCTGACGGAGGCTGGGAGATTGAGAACCACGCTGAGTGGTTTTCGGATCATCGTGCAGCTGGATTTCCGACTCAAGTACCGCTGGGCGTGTAAAAACAACGCAAGGCCTGCCCGGACCCTAGAGTGCTGACCGGATCGACGCGTCGCTCTCCTGCAGAGAGAAGAAACGATGTGCCCGACCTGGCGAAAGGAGAAGCAACGCAAGGTCCCGCTCGTGAGTGGAAACAACGCATCGCAAGCCCTTTTTGACGCGCACTGGCCCGTGCGAGGTTATTTTTGGCGCACCCAAGGTACATTTTCACGCTAACAGGGTTAGTGTGTGTTTGAAACTACTTAGACTCTTTTTGATTTTTAATTGATAACTTGGCTTGTGTATTGTGGATTTTTGTCGTTTTGGTCTTGTTTTGTTTAGATAAATATTTCCTATTTTTCTAAACTGGTGTTGTGTCATTTTGTAGTGTTTTCATTAAGTTACTGTGTGTGTTGGTACAAATACTTTACGCCTAGCACTCTGAAGTTAAGCCTACTGCTCTGCCAAACTACCAAGGGGGTAAGCAGGGGTTAGCTGAGGGTGATTCTCTTTTACCCTGACTAGAGTGAGGGTCCTTGCATGAACAGGGGGTAACCTGACTGTCAACCAAAGATCCCATTTCTAACATTCCTTTTGTGTGTTTGCTTTCACACGCAAATGCAATGAACATATCAGACCGAGGACCCTGCACGAAGGTCTGTATGTGTCCACCTAAAATACAACAAAGTCCATATACCGCTACATAGAATCTACTACATTTAAATGAGCACCTCTGAGATTACCAGTGCAGGGATTACCACTCCTGAGGTTACCACTACTGTGAATACTGCCTCTGAAATTACCAATGCAAAGATTACCTCTGCTGAGATTACCACCTTTGAAATCTCTTAGATTACCACTGCAGGGATTACCACTGCTGCATTGCCACTATTGTGATTACTACCTCTGAGAGTACCACTGCAGGGATTATCACTGCTGAGATTACCTCTACTGTGATTACTACCTCTGAGATTACCACTGCAGGGATTAACACTGCTGAGATTACCACTACTGTGATTACTAACTCTGAGATTACCACTGCAATTACCACTACTATGATTAATACCTCTGAGATTACCCCTGCAGGGGTTACCACTGCTGAGGTTACCACTACTGTGATTCCTACCTCTGAGATTACCAGTCCAGGGATAACCTCTGCTGAGATTACCACTGTTGAAATTATCACTGCTGAGATTACCACTATTGGGATTACTACCTCTGAGATTGCCATTGCAGGGATTGCCATTGCAGGGATTGCCACTGCTGAGATTACCACTGCTGTGATTACGACCACTGAGATTACCACTGCATGGATTATCACTGCTGAATTACCACTACTGTGATTACTATATCTAAGAGTACCACTGCAGGGATTACCACTGTTTATATTACCCCTAATGTAATGATTACCACCGCTGAGATTAACCCTGCAGGGGTTACTACTACTGTGATTACTACCTATGAGATTGCCAGTGCAGGGATTACCTCTGCTGAGATTACCACTACTGGGATTAGTACCTCTGAGATTACCACTGCAGGTATTATCACTGCTGAGATTACAATTGATATGATTACTACTAATTAACCACTACTGATATTACCACTACTGTAATTACTACCTGAGGTTACTACTGTGATTACTACAGCTGAGATTACCACTGCAGGGATTACCACTGTTGAGATTACCACTTCCGAGATTACCACTACATTGATTAAGATAGATTCAAGAGTAAGTGTACTGACCCTATGCTAACATACACCTTAACATGAAACCTTACTTTATAACTACCCACCACCCTATCTTTATGGCCATAGAGTGCCCTTTCCTTAACCCAGTGGTTACATTGCGCTGGGGGGTGCCAGTGCGCCCACCAGTCATATTTTGGAAAACCAGGACTCTTCCACTCTGTCCCATGGTGGTCCTGTGGGACCCTGTTACATGGATAATTGCACTTTTGCGGTTACATGGATAATTGCAATTTTTCAATTACATGGATAATTGCACTTTTGCCCATAAATTTCACTGTGAGCAGACTTCTGTTTCCTTTTGTGTGTTTGCTTTGCGTTCATAGTGGCCATCGGCTTGCTTATGAGAAACTGTTTTATGTGGCAAGAAAAGTCTGGTTAGGAGTTTACAACACAAATAGCCTTAACTTGAGTAAACACAAGACCCATTGCATTGCAAATGCTTGTTTGTTTATGCCGTAGACCATGGAGTCGACTTATGAGACTCCAGGACAAGTGTCATGCTAGGTACACCGTCTTCCTCCGACATCAGCTGACTGAGTGCAACCGATGACACTTCCTCCAGCACCAAAAAAGGCTTTGTGTGCCAAAGCTTGTGCTTTTATGCAGTACGTAGAATGCAGATGATAAAACAAAATAGTTATTGCCCATTGTTTTATAACTTTATAAAAGCATAGAGATAATGCATTACAATGATTAATCATTTTAAAATCTACAAGCATGTTTAATTAATAAAAAAAAGTAACATTTTTAAGATACTCCAATGATAGACATTTGGGGGGTCATTCTAAGTCTGGCGGGCGGCGGAGGCCGCCCGCCAGACTTCCCCCTCCGAAATACCGCTCCGCGGTCGAAAAACCGCGGAGGGTATTCTAAGTTTTTCCCTGGGCTGGCGGGCGGTCGCCAAAAGACCGCCCGCCAGCCCAGGGAAAAACTCCCTTCCCACAAGGATGCCGGCTCGTAATCGAGCCGGCGGAGTGGGAAGGTGCGACGGGTGCTGTTGCACCCGTCGCGTATTTCACTGTCTGCCAAGCAGACAGTGAAATACTTGTAGGGGCCCTCTTACGGGGGCCCCTGCAGTGCCCATGCCAGTGGCATGGGCACTGCAGGGGCCCCCAGGGGCCCCGCGACCCCCCCTACCGCCATCCGGTTCCTGGCGGGCGGACCGCCGGGAACTGGATGGCGGTAGGGGGGGTCGGAATCCCCTCGGCGGCGCAGCTAGCTGCGCCGCCTTGGAGGATTCAATAGGGCAGCGGTACACTGGCGGGAGACCGCGGTCAGAATGCCCTGCGGGGCACCGCCGGCCTGTCGGCGGTGCTCCCGCCGACCCTGGCCCCGGCGGTCTAAGACCGCCGGGGTCAGAATCACCCCCTCAGTGTTATAATTTGTTTTAGCCATATTAAGATTAGTTATGTCTAATTATCTTCTTTTAAGTCCAACTTAGAAAAGGGTTGGAACATTTTTGTATTTGAAGTGGGCATCTTTCTCTTTCGCAGGAGTTTACTAAGTTCTCTTTAAGCGGAAAAATGTTTTAATGACTACAGTGACTGATACAGATTTTGAATAGAAATTTCTAACCGCACAGTTGCTGTTCCACTTAAGAAATGACGTGAAGGGCCCTTTATAGGCACTAATCGTGTGCGCTGACTTGGTTCTTTTCGTTCTGCGCCACGAGATGCTGATCCCGACTTCCTTCCGTGTCTGTTTGACACTGTTCCTCTAAATATTCCAGTGCGTAAGGGAAGTCACCCCCTAAACTACAGACTTCAAGCCCTGCAGGGACTGCTGTAAACAAATATTTTTGACAGATCCACACCAGGTCTGCCTCTTGTGCTTCGTGTTGAGCCATGGCTTCAAGGCCTTTACAGACTTTTCGATAAAATGACAAAAGGAGCTGGGCAATATGTGAAGGAAATGTTCTGGCACTATGGGGGTTATTCTAACTTTGGAGGAGTGTTAATCCATCCCAAAAGTGACGGTAAAGTGACGGATATACCACCAGCCGTATTACGAGTTCCATAGGATATAATGGACTCGTAATACGGCTGGTGGTAAATCCGTCACTTTTCCGTCACTTTTGGGACGGATTAACACCTCCTCCAAAGTTAGAATAACCCCCTATGTGTCCATCAACAGTCAGGATGGAAGGAGGAGCATCTTCGGACACTCAAGCCCCTTTCCTCTTTTTAACCACATATGGACAAAATTAGACCCCCACTTCAAGAGGTCATTGTATGATAACTTTAGGTTAGGCCCTTTACCAGTAAAACAGTACATTAGGTTGTGGCATAAAAGTGGGACTAACTCATCTAACTGTGGATGTAACCTGGGGAGGAGGACTCTCTTGGCACTTTATGTTGCTCTGCATCTTTTCAGCAGAGACAAGAAGAGAATATCTCCGCCCACTCTTCATAGCTCATGCCATAAAAAGAAGCCTTTTCTATGTGTATGCATACTTGAGCAAGTTGTTACCCGAGAGAGTGTGTGTGTGTGTATATATGTGTGTATATATTACCTACTGGAAGTCGCCAGTAGGTAGTTATAACCATGTTTGCATAGAATAAAGCGTTTATTGACTTGCCTATATCTTTGGGACTGTTTGACAAATCTTCACAAACGTTTCCTAAAAAAAGTGTGCCAGTGATTCTTGGTGCGCATAGAAAGTGTCGAGGTGATCCATCCACTAGAGGCTGAGAAAGAGGTGGCGTTTAAAAAAGTTGTTTCTCCCAGGTTAATTCCCTTAGGACCTTTAGACACTACAACAGCCCAAAACCGTGAACGAAATTACACCAAATTTGGCAGCAAGCTAGCTTCTGGTACTCAGATTGTGCTTCACTTATTTGGTGTAAATCCGTCCAGTAGTTTTGGAGATATTAAAGGGAAAATAAATGTATCTATGGCTGTGAATAAATCTCTAATATTAGCGAATGCGCACACAAATAGAATTGCTGTAATTGGCTGGCCACAACCTGACAAGAAAGTTGTGGCTGCCGTTTTATGTTTTCGGAGAGGGTTCCCGGGGCTCAAAAAAGAAATGATAAATGGTAGAAGGGGTCAGGGTGGAGGTACCCTGACCCCAGGGTTGTGATAAAGGGGTGTTTTAGGGTCAATTTATGAGTGTACGATATCCTTAATTATCCCTGAATATTTGAGGATATGCAAAAAAAGAAAAAATTCAGACTCCTTCATACATTAATTAATTCACTCATACATGCACTCAGTGATTCATGCACCCACTTAGACCCACTCATAGACTCACACACCCACTTTCGGTGGTTGTATTAATATATAATAATTAAAACTACTTTACAGTAAAAAACCATAGAAATTTACTGAAATAAACAAAGGTTACAGGGACGTTACAGTTAGGTTCTGAATTTAGTCATACAAAACCATAAAAATTCAGCAGTTATAGTTAGTTATTTCAAGTAACTATAACTCGTGCCCTAAGGAAACTATAACATGCGCCTTTGCCATGCACAGCTAATTACTCCACATATTATATCATTGATGGAAATGGTGACCTTGTAACTAATGCCACTCTTGATGGATGGATATATATGTGTGTGTGTATATGTATATATATATATATATTTCATATTCCACTACAAGCCGGAATATGGAGACTGTCGTTGGGCGGTCCGGGTTCCGGTAACCCTATTCATCCAAGTAAAAACTTCTTAACATAAACGATGAACAATGGCTACGTCTGAAATGCGTTACTGTGGATGCCATGATCCTACTTTTGTATTAAATAATACTTTGCAGTGCCATGGAGTCCGGACTCTTCTTAATGTTAGGAAAAGGTTTTACTTGTGTGTATATGTATATATATGTGTGTGTGTGTGTGTGTGTATATACATATACATATATATATATATATATGATCATGTTGTAGCTAAAAAGTTAAAACACAAGCATATTTTAGTGGTAGACCTGGCTCACCATAACGTAACTGTATGTCTTATGATGATTTATTTATCCATGGGCTATTCAAAGTCAGTGCATTAGCATTTTGTGTTTTGAATGGTATCTTGATTGTGCAGAGAACCCTACATTTGCGTGAATTGTTACCCCTATTTCATGCTGTTCTAGGTCAATATGTTTAAAGCTCATGTATGCAGGCATGGAAACAGGGACTGTCAACCAGTGCTCTTTTTTCAATCTTCTTTTCATTTGACTATGCGCAATATACACTCAAGGCCCAAAGCAAAGCATAGCAAAGTGGAATCTCAGGCGCATTAGTATATCTTTTTGAAACCTTCATGCGCAAAGGGCCATCTGAAGTCTACGCACTAGCACTTTTGGCTACAACTAGTAGCTCCACTGTGTGAAGCACTTTAAAGTTGTATGAATTTCTTTACTTGTTTTATGTCCTTTAGTCATAATTGGTTCAGGCTAGTTGCAGTAAAGTGATTATACTGAGCTTACTGTATAATGTGCCCAGGAGGGAAATCCTCGTAGGGGAAGAAAGGTATCCGCAACCTAGTTCTAGATGCATTCCGAGATACCTTCAAAAATTGTTTGTCCAGCAGAAAATTTCTTGAAATTTACCCTAGCATTTACATACTTACACTTTTCATATTAGTTGGGTTTTCGTCTAGAATCTTGTACGATGCTTACATTTTATTCCTTGCTCAATTTTAATGGGTGTATTCTTATGTTTTATACTCTGAAGTTGTTCTTAAAATGTAGGATATTGTGTATATGGCATGTACATACAATGCCCTAGCTATGTCAGGCTGACACAATAAATACACTTGACTTGAAACTTGACTGCACGTCGATGAACCCAAAGGGTATCAGGGAATTTAAGGCAAAACTCTACGTCACCACGCATAAGAAGAATCCCTGTCGAGGCCGCTTCAAGTTGCGATTCATGTCCAAGATCCATCCAGGTGGAAACCGAAGAAATCTAAGCTGGACTCTGCCCCTTCCTGTCACTCACATTCTGAGTGGGTAAGGGCACTGCTCCATATATCTCAGTCTTGCTCCTGATGTTGGTCGAAGTCTGAACGTATCCCCACAACTTGTTCTGTTACAGTCTGGGTTTCTAGGGCTGTCTGCTACTCCAAAACAGATCGAAGAGTTTCTCCCAGCCATGCTCCGGCTCTTCGGATCCCTACCAACTCTCTCTGGCACTCCTTCAGGCACCAAGGAACCATGAGGCCCTCCATCTGGGATACTGCTGGCAGGTTTTCCATCAGCATCAGTTGGGCCCTCAGACATTTATACCTTCAGCTTGGCTTCCGACCCTCAGACCTGTGCCGGCCCTGGATTCCTCTATGCCTTTGCTGACTATTGTCAATGCCAATTGTTCTCTCTGATGTCGAGTTGCGCTGGTTCGACCTCGATAGACGACGTGCCTGAGTTTACCCGAGGAGCTGCTTCCTCTATCGGATGCTCACATTCTTCAGGAAAGGCAGCCTAATTTGCACTTCCTTTTTGGTACCGATTCCGCTCTCAAGCAGTTTAAATAGAGTATGGGCTTTGGCTCGCTTTCTAGGCCTCTCTGCCCCTCCTTGCCAGTTGCACCAATTTTAGCACTCCTTTCACAGTTTTGGATGAGATGTCCTTTACCGACAACCTTTCCAATCCCTTCAGGGGACCCAGCAACTTCGTGGTCACAGTCAAGGTGCGCACCAACCACACAGCCAATGTCAGCATGCCACCCACTCCATCAGGTACCCTCCTCACCCCTAAAGCACCACTTGCCACAACTCTTTGGTGTGCCCATGACTTAACACAGCCACCTGGTGGGAGGCAGAATCTGACGATTCTTTTTGAGTTAGCAGATCGTCACGTCATAGAGGTAGGTCCTACAGATAGTTCACAGGAGATATGCTCTCCCCTCCCTTCTTCCCTGCTGCACCTACTACCGTCCCCTTCCCCAAAGACTGGCGGAGAATCATCTTTCCATTTTGCCAAAGAAAGTGCAAGCCCTTTTGGTCAAAGAGGATGTCGAGAGGGTGCCAGTGTCAGACATATGGTGTGGTTGATATTCATGCTACTTTCTGGTGCTCAAGAAGGATGGAGGTTTCCAACCTACATAGACCTGCTCCCCCTTAATGTCTTCCTCTAATGGGAGAATTGCAAGATGCTCAGACTGGCCCAGGCCTTGTGTAGCTGATGGTGGCATTGGACCTGCAGGACACCTATTTACTTATTCCCGTCCTGCCGTCCCCATCAGCGCCACCTGCTGTTCGTTGTGGGACAGGAGCATTTCCAATTTGCTATGCAACCCTTTGATCTTGCCAGTGCCCCTTGGGTGTTCATGAAAGGATGGCATTGGTGGCAACTCATGTTTGGCGGTCTGTGATACTGTGGCAGTTGTCAGTCCCCCTCCAGGCTACAGCAAACCGCCTGTCATCTTTGGGGTTCACTGTCAACGTGCCAAAGTCACACCTCACTCCTTCTCCGATGCTCCCCTTCATCAGAGCCATTCTGGACACAGTTCCATTTCATGCCTTTTCCCCAGGTAAGAAAGTCCAGGACATTGAGGTTATGATCCTGATCTATCGACTTCGACCCTGAATTTCCATGAGGTCGCTTCTGAGGCTGCTGGGACTGACGCACTCCTGTGTCCTGCTGATCGAGCACGCAAGGTGGCATGTGTGATCTGAAGTCCCAGTGGGCCCAACCTCAAGGAGACCTCTCCGACCACATTCAGATTTCAGAGGAGACTGCAAAAGATCTGCAGTGGTGGTTGCTGTACCACAATTGGGTCTAGGAAGACCCTCCCTTACCCCACCCAGAGCTGACAATGGTGACCGAAGCATCACTTCTGGGTTGGAGTAGCTGTTTAGGAGAGGTGAAGATCAGAGGCCTCTGATCTCTGGCGGAGGAGTCCTAGTTACACATCTGCTGACCTGAAGGCTATCTGCTCAGTGCTAAAAGCCTACCTGCAATCCATCAAAGGGAGGCTGGTATAGGTGCTCACGGACAACACTACTGCCATGTGGTACTGCAAACAGTGTGGGGTCACCAACCCTGTATCAGGAGACGTTGCGCTTCTGGAAATGTCTGGATGGCCAAGGGATTTTTCCTGGTGCTGAACCACTGGGTAGAATTCTTGAATGCCTGGAAGGACAAGCTCAGCCATCGACGCCTAGCAGCAGTTACATCCTGAGGTGGCAGAAGGTTTCTTCCACAAAAATAGAGAACCTGGACTTGATCTGTTTGCCACCACAGAGAAAGAGCAATGTATGCACTTCTGTAGTTTCCCAGGCATCTCTTGCTCTGAGACACGTTCACTTTGAGTGGAACTCTGAACTCATGTATGCCTTTCCGCTGATACTCTCTGATGTTCTCAGTATGATCAGCACAGACCCTGGTCCAGGCCATCCTAGTGGCTCTGCATTGGGCACAGACAATATGATAGCTAGAAGTCCAGGGCTTGAGCATACATGGTCCATTCAGGCTGCACATGCTGGAGGACCTGCTGTCGCAACAAAGGGCAGATTTCTGCCCCTGGCCCTTTGCAATCTCCACCTTCATACTTGGAGATCGAGCAGCAACAGATGAACACCTTCCACTTTCTTCCAGAGGTGGTTGATTTCATCTTGGTTGCCAGATGTCCCTTGACGAAATCTATATACACCTGTTGTTGGGACAGATATATGGTCTGGTGCAGCATTCGCCAGATTGACCCCTTCCAGTCCAACCTGTTTGATGTTCTGTTAGTTCTGTCTCTTGCTCAGCAAGGCTTCGATTTGGCACAGTTAAGAGTTATCCTTTAGCCCTTTCAGTCTTCTTACAATTGCCAAATCAGCCCTCATTGTTTAAGGCACCAGTTGTGATGCGATTTATGAAAGGACTACAACATATGTTCACCTCTTTTGCTTTTGTGATGCCTCATTGGGACCTTAATCTGGTCCTGCCTCCATCTGAGCTGCTTCACCACTGTCCCTTACAGCTCCCTACCATCACAACTGTGTTACTTGTCACCATCACCTCAGCACAGTGAGTGAGCACGCTTCAGGCTCTTTGTGTTAATCCACCTTACATCACCTTCTTCCTAGACAAACTAGTTCTACAGACTCGGGCATCTTTACAGTCGAAAGTTGGGACACTGTTCCATGTCGGTCAAGCCATCACCCTTCCGGCGTTCTCTGCTCTGCCTCATCCCTCTAAGAAGGAGGAGAGAATCCCCCACTTGGACCCCACGTAAGTGCTGAGCTTCTACATAGATTGTGCCAAAGAACACTGGTTGGATGCTCAGCTCTTTGTGAGGTTTATTAGAGGGAAGAAAGGCAAAGCAGTGCAGATGACAGTCATCTGCTTGATCATGCTCTAGCAGTGGAGTCCCTGTCTTAGACATCTGCCAATCAGCTACGAGGGTGTCCCTCCATACATCCATGAAGCACTATTATCAGGAACTAGGTTTGCCAAAAGGAGCACATTAGGCACTTGGTCCTATAGGCTCTCTAGTTTGAGCCCTCTCACAGAACCACCTAAAACGAGATATTGTTTTGGTGTCTGTTCAGAAGTTGAGGAATCTGCAGTTAGAAATGCCAATTAAAGGAGCAAATTATTTACTTTCGATAGCACTCTTTCTGGTAGAGGATCTGTCTAGCTGCTGATTCCTCCCTGGGCCTCTCATCCTCCCCGTTCTGTGATTAGCCTCCATCTGTTAATACCAGGTCCGGAATCAACAGCAAATTTACCACCCGTTTGCTTTTGGAGCTCTGCTTCTGGTAGAACGGACAGTTTCAAAAGCTACTCAGCATGCAGGAGTGTAGTAGGTATAGGCCCTGCACGTCGTTTCTGGAGAGGAACAGCATCAATGTGGAGCTGCAAGATGTGCAACCTTCCGGCGTGCAAAGTACTGCCAAAAAGTGTCTCTATCCAGTCTGTGTTATGACACTTGAAGAATAATCAAAAGATGAAGAATATGCTGCTAGATAGTCTCTACCAGAAAGAGTGTTACTAAGGTTTAGTAACTCGTCCGTTGCTCCGATATTGTTCTATGCAAATGAGTCTTGGCCTTGGCTGTTCTTTGACATTCATGCTCAGATATTTTGGGGAAAAAAAATCGAACAGTGCTCATCAAACGCACCCATGAATATTTCATTGTCCACATCTTTTGATATTTTTAGGCATTTTTAGTTCCATTAATTCAGCAGAACATATTTACATGTAAAACTAAATGTTTAAATATATGCCAAGAGATGTTCCAACAAGAATATTTGCAAGAGTGACTGTGTTGTATCAGTAGTGCATAAAGAGGCTGTGTTGAAAGAATACAGTTTAAACGTGACTAAAGGCTTAATCAGTATAGAAAATCTCAAAGACACCATGTGTGTAAGAATAGAACAAGAGCGCTGTGATTGCTGATCTGGGGGCAAAAAATACCAATAGCGCGCCTTGCACCCGGCTCTTTGCTGTGGAGACTGCCCTCTTGTGTATTACAGGAATGGTCTTAAAGGCCTCTTCTGTAGTACTAAATACTCAGGAGTTATTACGTAATTTGGAAACAGAGAGTTCTCAGATTTGATGCGTAAGTGCCATATGCAAATCTCTTGCTCACCCCAATATGTGCTGCTGAAGCAACCGTTTAAGAACGCTGTTACGTAGTCTCCCCTCCCCCTACAGCCTTGGTGATGGCCCTTAACATTACTGTATACTTTTCCTAATACAAGCCATGCTGTAAAAGGATAATGTGTGATTTCAATTGAAAAAAACATTATTATAAGTATAAGTATATATACATAAACGTATATAACTTCACTAATGTCATGAGGGATTGGTTGTGATCACTTTAAATTCTGTACCACTCATCACACCACCTGTAACATTAAAAGCTTTGCTGAATGAAGAAATCACTGATTTTCTGGAAGGGACATCTAGCCACTGATTCCTTACCTTAGAATATTCCCCAAGCATCAGATCCAGAAAATCTTGAGCAGTACATCTGCAACCAAGAGCTGTCTGTCTCCACATGGGCTGCACCAGATATAACGTGTGGAGCTCATATAGGTACCACCCCAGTGCACTGATGTCAGTTCCTTTGTTTTCGCACCAACAGTTATAGACTAAATTTTTCTCAACTTTTGTTAAGGTGAATTTTCTGTTTCCAGTGTGATAGGGACATATCCAAAATATACAGGTTTTAAACCTTGTTGGGAATGCCACAGACGGACTGATCCCCATTTGGTTTTATTTTTGGGGCTTGGGTTCGGGCCAAGTCTTGCTCTTTATGTTGCTCAGTACTCTGGAAAGTGACTCGGGAGAGAGCGATGAAGTTCGATGCGACAACTGAAGACCATCCCCCTGGCTTCCAGTCTTGGTGAGGGACTTGGTCTCGCAGATTGTCGTGGGTCCACTCTCAGAGCTGTTCCAACCATTGGTCATAATTGAGGTCCAAGTAGTCATCGGATAAGTCTAAAAAGAAATTGAAGCATTGGTCGCCTCTGCTGCACCCCTCTAAGTCTGTTGAAGGGGCATGAGGGCCTCTCTGTGCCTGTAAGCTCCAATCCTGCACTCACCAACACTATCTTGCGCCTCCCGGAGTCTTCTGCCCAATTTAATGAGTTTTATGGGGTATGGCTTGCATCTTTGGGTAACAAACTCCCTTATGTGTGCCTCCTAGTCTCAAAGATTGACTGACAGACTTATCCCAAGTCACATCCCGGGTTCGCAGCTCTCGATGGAGTTCAGTCCCTCAATACTCTTACTGGCGCTGCTGACACTGCAAGGAGAGGACAAACCAGTTGTCATCGTACAGCAACAGTCCCGCTCAAAGTCAATTTAGGGACACAGCAATCCTCGCTGGTCTCTTGGCGGTCCGGATTTTGAGGAGGAAACAGAGTATGGGGTATTTGACCCCGGTGATATCATTGTCTTTCCCTAAGGAGAATTTGTATAAAGAGTTAGGTGATGCC
Organism: Pleurodeles waltl; assembly: GCF_031143425.1. Lineage (NCBI taxonomy): Eukaryota > Metazoa > Chordata > Amphibia > Caudata > Salamandridae > Pleurodeles > Pleurodeles waltl. The sequence continues at coordinate 901,221,769 of NC_090449.1, forward strand.
AGCAGAATAGACACGTCTCCAGACTCAGGGTTAGTCTCTCCACCTGGTTCAGCTACTGAGGAGAGTGCATCCTTTGCAATGGTAAGTGGGTCCAGGGCGATGGGGCTCTGATCCAAACCCTGTTCTGGGGTCCCAGTCAACAGCCAGGCTGCCTGTCATCACCACCCTCCTTCACAGGACCCTACGCTCCTCACCCAGCACTCCACCAGCACTCCACCCTCAGAGTTTGGTGATGCAGGCTTTAGCAGCCAAAGTTAACCCTAGTGCCTTCAGTACCAGATAGGGAGTCCAAAAGATTGGAGATGTTTGAAAAGAGGATCTTCTCCTCCACCAACCTGGCCTTGCGTCAGTTAATACTGCTTTACTTTTGGGGCGGTACTCCCGTGCTGCGTGGGATTTGGTGGCACACCCATAGTCCCACAGGAGGCTTATGAAAGTCTCACACAAGCCATGCTTGATGGCCGGAAGGCAGTGAAGATCACCATCAGGTGTAGGCTCAAGATTACAGACTCGCTTGGCAGAGCAGTGAGCTCCATGGTGGCTCTTCACCGCCACGCTTGGTTGAAATCAGCAGGCTTTTTTGGGGGGGGATGTCCAGGCGAACCTCATGGACTTGACCTTCACTGGTGCTCACCTGTTTGGTGACAAGGTTGATGCAGCATTAGAGCACTTTAAGAGAGCAGCGTTGAAGCTCACTTTAGTGTTTCCTTCTCTGCCATCCAGTATGCGGCAGACTCTAACACTTTTTAACGGAATGTCGCACTGTCACCTTAGGTGAGTGGGTTTTGCAGATTGTTTGGTGGAGCTTCCAGGCCTGTGCCCTTATACCTAGATAAACATGATGTTTTTATTTTTCATTTTAGCGTTGGTTGCAGTTCTTGCATTTTAGAAGAAATGTTTTTATTTTATAATCAGTTGCCATTCTGTGACACCATCATTATCAGTAATGTATGTGTTGGATTGTCAACATGCCCTTTGCTTCATGTTAGACAAAAACAGAATGTGATCATGTTGGGCATCTTGTTATTATATTGCCGATACAAGTTTGCACACACAATCTAATGCTTAGGTACATACCTACATCAGGATGTCTTCACGGAAAATAACATGGGCCTTATAAAAACACTCTGTGAGACCAAGGCCTATGGGGGTGAGGGCTCCACCCAGGATATTCCATCGATACTGCATGTCACTTTGCGGCAGACCTCAGCCTTTTTGTCTCTACGAAGGCTGATCAGGAGACTGGAGGCCGACCTTGTTCGAATGTAACGGGGGTTGAGGGGCTTCTTATGGACATGGCTTGGGCAGATTAGGTTTATCACGCCTTGCTCTCTTTAGGGTAGAAAATAGAAGAATTTGTGTTTTGCAAAATGTTAGGATTGTTCATATTCACATCGCCCATTCTCACAATCCTGATTTTGTCTCTTGTCATTATTCTAATTATAGTAGCTCATGCGTTTTACCGTAGATTGCAGTCTTCTTTTCAATACATGTATCGAAAACTATCCTGCATCTTCTTTCTTACGTGTGTGTGTGTGTGTGTGTGTGTGTGTGTGTGTGTAAGTAAGAGACTCGCTTCTAATGAGAGAAAAGGATAAGACTTGTTACACTGCGATTTCCCTGAGAGGATTTTAGGGTCCATGCGCTAGGGTGCCAGAAATCACCCTACTATCTTGGTTTTGGTGAGGTACTGCTAGAGAGCCAGAATTATTGGGTCGACAACTGCCAGCTGGTGTAGGAGTGACTCAGTCGCCTACAATCAGAGGTGCTGCTGCCCCTAATCCAGCAGTCTTGTGGAGATACAAAAGTCCTTACGACAAACATAACCGGAAGTCGTGCTCCGAGTGCCGGCCCGTGAATCCGAAAGCTTTTGAGGGAGTGGTCCCTACAGTGCCTTGCAGCCTGGCACTCCGCTCCACGGAGGTCCTGATCTCGGTTGAGAGGAAGATCCCAAAAAAACATCTTCTAGCATAGTTACCCCCACTTTTTGCCTGGTGTCAGTGTGTTTAAACGGTGGTACACTGCTAACCAGGACCTCATTGGCAGTGCTCTCGCTTCTAAATTTGGTTACCTGATAACTTTTACACGCCACAATTGGCATACTGGTGCGCCTATGTAAGTCCCTAGTATATGGTACTTAGGTACCCAGTGCATTGGTACACCAAGGGTCTCCCATGGGCTCTAGCATGTATTATGCCACTGCCGGTAGCCCATGCAAACTGTGTCTGCAGGCCTGCCATTGCAGCCTGAGTAAAATGGTGCATGCCCCTTTCACTTTAGATATACGGCTTGCCTTCTAGCACGGTCACTGAACTTGGACACTGTAAGTCACCCCTATGTTAGGCCCTTCAGCCTAAGGGCAGGGTGCATGGTCCTGAGTGCGAGGACACCCCTGCATGAGCAGAGGTGCCCCTACAAAGTCCAGTCTCCATTCCCTGGTCTTTGTAAGTGCGGTGAAGCCATTTTAAGGTTTGTAGTGGACACTGGTCAACACGAGTAGTCCAACCACATAATAGCTTCACCAAACGTAGGAATGTTTGGTATCAAACATGTTGGAAGCATACAACTACACAGATTCCAGTGCTAGTTGCATGATACCATGTACTCTGGAGGTATCTTAGAGGATCCCCCATATCTGCCTGTACAGCCTTGCAGGGTCTCCATGCCAGTCTGCACTGCTGCCAGCCCTAGACTCTGTTCTGTCCTCCTGCTGATGAGCCTAACTCAAGCTGTGGAAGGCAGAACAAAGGATTTCCTGCTGGGAAGAGCTGTGACCACCTCTCCATTTGTATTGTGCTTCTCTGGGCTGGGGTGGGGTGGCATCTCAGTGCCACCAGACTGCTTTGAAGGGGACATTTGGCATCCTCCTTGCATAAACCAGTTTGCACCACTACAGTGACCCCTGGTTCCTGCCCTGGCACGAAACAACACGGGAAGGACAGAGGAGTGACCCTCCCTGTCCCGCTTCTTCCCTAGGAAGGTACACAGAGCTCTGCCAGGTGGGCACTTGATTCTGCCATCTTGGAAATAAGATGTGCGGAGACCCCTGGGAGCATCTTACCGGTTAGGCCAGGTGGGTGACGTCCCTGACCACCTCTAACAGGTGGGTCACTGCAGACAGTGTCCAGCCCCCCTTTATGGTTACTTAAGGGCTCCACTGAAGGTAGGATCCCAGATTTATTGTGCAAGACTTTATAGGGAACTCTCTGCAAGACACGCCTGCAATCCTTTGTTTTGGCCACTGGGACAGAACCCCTATGCACTGCATCTGTTGCTGTTACCAAGGCTTGTTGACTCTTCCTCCAGGAGATCTTTGAGCTCCAAAAAGCCCCAGCTTTCAGCAACTCCAAGAACAGTATTCGTCCCACAAATCCTGCAGCGTGGGACTCCTTAATTTGTTGTGCTGCTGAGGCCTCCCTGTGACTTTCTGTGCCTGCTACCAGCGGGTCCTCGTCGGGCTCCAATGATTCCTGCTGACTCCTGCTTGCTGAGGGCTAGCCATGACTCCCCTCCAAGGGCCGAGTCACTAGGATCTTGCTGGTCCTCCAAATCCTGCAAACTTCCCTGCAACTTGTTCTTGTATTTGCCAATTCTTGTTAGTGGTTCTACTGACTAGTGACACCTCTGCAATCTGGTGATGGACGTGGGACAACTCGTGGGCAACTCCAGGGATCTTCCTGCATCGCCTGGACTCCGCAGCTGAATTATTCCATCACCGACCTGCAGGAACTCTCCCCAAGAAGGGTGGGCATTGCCTACCTGCACCGCCTGGACATCTCCGAGTGGTCTGGACTCTGCCCCCTTCTTTTTCTGGTTCTTCTTGCCTGGAATCCACCCTTGAGTTCCACCAACCTGGTCCACAGGTCACGACAGCAGCTGGAAAAACAAGGCTCCCATTGACTCTAACGAAGGTCTCTGACATCACTTCACACCTATGCACCTGGGCTCCCTGGTGTAGGCATTCCACTCTTATGGGTATCCAAGAGTGGGGGTACTATTGAACCTTCAGTGTGCCAACTGGTTTCCTACGGGTCCTCTGGGAATGGTCCTGAATCCTGAGAATTCAATCTGCGACGGTCCTGTGTTAACCTATGTGACACCTGGCTGGATAACATCTCTCCACACAGGCGCTGGGGGATCTCTGTTACTTACCTTTGATTTCGTATGTCACTAGGCCCTGGGATCATAACACACTTACCATGGTTGGGCACCTCCATTCTTATATGACTTTCTTATTATATGGTTTGCCCCCCACTTATAGTGCCCTATGTACTTCTAAGCTTTTCCTGTTTATTGCAAAGTATTATTATTGGGTGGAGATATACCACAATTAGGTTAGTGCTAGTGTTATATTACAGCATATTTTATTTTTGTAACACTTGATGTAGTCCTTTCTTTTGTTAACATCACTGACTGACTATTGTGGTATTGTAAGTGCTTTGCACTCATCCTTGATAAGCCTGAGTTGCTCTCCACAGCTACCCCTAGAGAGCTTTGGTTATCTAGGCACCAAAAGACTATCACTAAGGGTTACCTGGACTCAGTATAGGGTGCCACACCATAGGTGTACACAATAAACTGAGCCAGCCTTCTACAAGCCCCATTCATAGTCGTCCCACTTCATGTCCTTAGCATGATCGGGTAAATCTGGTAGAGAATTCTAGCTGCAGATCCCTTATCTTAGATTTCCCTGGCATCAGCTCTGAATCTGGAATTTTTCTGCTGAGCAGTACCCTGCGCGTGCCGTCGGGTGGTGTGGCGTGCGTCTCCCGGCTCCACGTGCCGTCGTAAGCATCGTTGGAGCCATCTATGACTTTACGGTTGTCTATACAGACGCCACGTCGGCACATGAACATCAGTTCTTTTACTTCCGTGCCTGTTAAGCGCAGATCCGGATAAGAGCTACCCTTTCTTTGAAGAACGTCAAGGCTCTTTTCACCTTTTTGATTGTTTCAAATCATGTCTTCGAGAAAGACTGGGTTCAAGCCGTGTGGTGCATGTCATCGCACCATGTCGGTGACGGACCCGCACAGAGTTTGCCTTTGGTGCCTCAAGAATGATCACAACTCCACCTCGTGCTCCTACTGTTGGGCCATGGCTCTGAAGGCCTTGAGGGAGAAATCCCTCAAGCTTCTTGCCGCCCGACATCTGTCTTCGATCGGCACTTCTCCGGGGAGGTCTCAGTCCCGCAGTAGGAGGAGGTTGCGGCACTGCTCCCGTAGCCCCAAGTCCTCTTCCTCACATTCGAGGTCATCTGATCATTCAGGTAAGAGGCACAAAAAGAAGAAGCAGTCCTAGCGGACTTCGACTTTGCCACGCCCGTTGAGCGCAGTTTAGGGGAGCTGTAGCCAGGGTAGACTCTGCGTCTTTCCCCTTTTCCGGGGACCAGAGCGACCCCGCACAAATGAAATAATTTTACGAGCCCATGTGTCTCGTTTTTGAGCGGGCTGCACCCTCAAGTGGGTCTTCGGGCCCCACGGGGTTACCAGGGGGCCCCTTTGGGTTCGACGTTGGCAGCTTTGGCCTCAGCACTGTTGGGGACCCCAGGATCTGATACCAGATCTGGACTGGCGCCGGTCCCTCACAGTCGACCTTCTTCGGCGCCAGGTCCGACGTCGACGCTTCCTCCATCAACGGCACCCACCGGTGGTAGCCCCATCCTCATTCTGGATGATCCGGAGCGACATTGTACGACACAGACTTCGACGGCATTGATTCAGCCCACATCATTGTCTAAGCATTATTCAGAACAGCCAGGCACAGGAGAGGAATGGGAGGGGTCTGATGACCCTTTAGAATATGACCTAGAACAGGACTGGTACGAGGATCTAGGGGAGGCCAGTGGATTGGACACATCTCCAGATACTGGTATGCTCTCGCCTCCTAATGTGGCTACAGAGGAGGGAGCTTCTTAGGCTATGGTGGTGCGTAGGGCAGCTGAGGTCTTGGCCTGGACTTGCCTACAGTGCCAGTCAGGACAAATCTCCTGAAAGGTGCTTCAACTGGGGGTGACAACATCAGGGCCGATGTTGCCCTTCATTGAGGACCTAACAGACGTCCTTCTGGGTACATAGTCCAAACCCAGCACAGGGGCTCCTGTGATTAGGGCTGTCGGCCGCCGCCATAGACCCTCTCCGAGCGACCCTAGTTTCCTGACCCAACACCCCACCTTGGTGAGCTTGGTGGTCCAAGCCTCTACTTCCCGTGAGGCTTTCCCTTCCATTCCCCCCGATAGGGAATCCAAGAGGCTGGATCAGCTTGGAAAGAAAATGTTTTCTTGCTCCAGCCTGGCATTGAGGTCAGTAAACACATCTTGCCTATTGGGTCATTTTTCCCATACTTTATGGGATACAGTGGCACAGGTGCTGCCCCAGGTCCCGGAGGGCATACAGGACACTCTCACCCACGCTGTCAAGGATGGGAAAGATGCAGCCAAGTTTACGATCAGGTGTGGATTGGACATGTGACCGACATGCTGGGCAGAGCAATTGCATCGTCAGTGGCCCTACGTCACCACGCCTGGCTACATTCAACTGGCTTTTCGGGGGATGCCCAGTCAAGTTTGATGGACATGTCTTTTGACGGCTCTCGCCTTTTTGGTGAGAAGGCAGACTCCGCGCTTGAGAGGTTCATGGATTCTCAAGCTACGGGCAGCTCCTTGGGCCTTTCAGCACCAGCACAACAGCAGTCTGTCTTTCGCCCCTTTCAAGGCTTCAACAGGGGCGTGGTACCACGCCAGCTGCAGTTTAGCCACCGTCCTCAGGCTTCACAACCTCCTGTAAGAGGACTTGGTCGTGGTACCATCAGACCCAGAGGGTCTGGCCAGAGGTCGGCCACCACACAGCCCCCCTCCACTGCGCCCAAGCCCTCCCAGTGTGGTTCTGCAGGACCACGTACATCCAGTTGGAGGGAGGATTCAATTTCATCTCCCCCACTGGCTTTCCATCACAACGGACAAGTGGGTTCTGCAGATCATATGAAAGGGCTATTCCCTTCCCTTCCAGTCTTTCCCTCCCTCTATCCCTCCGACAAAAGAACGGCTGATGGAGGATCATTTGGTTTTGCTGCGCAAGGAAGTTACAGCTCTCTTGGCCAAGGGAGCCATAGAAAGAGTCCCGATGTCAGAAGTAGGCAGTGGTTGTTATTCACGCTACTTTCTGATTCCCAAAAAGAACATGGGCCTTCGCCCTATCCTGGATTTAAGGGACATCAATCTCTTCCTCAAGAAGGAGAAATTCAAAATGCTCATTCTTGCTCAGGTCTTGTCTGCCCTAGATCAAGGAGACTGGATGGTAGCATTGGATTTGCAGGATGCATATTTTCATATCCCCATCCTGCCAGCCCACAGGCGTTACCTGCGGTTCAAGGTGGGCCACGAGTACTTTCAGTTTACTGTGCTCCCTTTCGGTCTCACCAGTGCCCCTCAGGTGTTCCCAAAGGTGATGGTGGTGGTGGCAGCACATTTGCGCAGGTAAGGGATTTCAGTATTCCTCTACCTCAACGATTGGCTGTTGAAGGCTCCCGCGCTCCAGGCTCTCGTCACCCATCTCCAGATGACGACGAACCCCCTGTACTCGCTGGGGTTCACTGTCAATGTACCAAAGTCACACCTGACTCCCTCTCAAAAGCTCACTTTTATCAGAGCTGTTTTGGACACAGTGCAGTATTGGGCCTATCCTCCTGAACAGCGAGTCCAGGATATTGAGGCTATGATACCGATGCTTCGGCCTCTATCCTGGATTTCCGTGCAACAGACTCTGAGGCTGATGGGACTCATGGCTTCCTGCATCCTATTGGTCAAGCATGCCAGAAGGCATATGAGGGCTCTGCAGTGGGACCTGAAGTTCAATGGGCACAGCATCAGGGGAATCTTACCGACGTGGTTCAGATCTCGGAAGGAACTGCAAAGGATCTGCAGTGGCGGTTAGTGAACTGCTATTGGGTCAATGGCAGACTCCACTCCCTTCCCCAATCAGATCTCATAGTAGTGACAGATGCGTCACTTCTGGGATAGGGTGGCCATCTTGGAGAGGTGGAGATCAGAGGTCACTGGTCTCCGGTGGAATCCAGGCTCCATATCAACTTATTTGAGCTTCGGGCGATCCGACTAGCATTAAAAGCATTTCTTCCTATTGTGAAAGGGAAGATTGTGCAAGTGTTCACGGACAACACCACTGCAATGTGGTGCTGCAACAAGCAGGACGGTGTGGGGTTCTGGACCCTTTGTCAAGAGGTTCTGCTTCTCTGGACATGGCTGGAACAGTAGGGCATAACCCTGTTTGTTTAACACCTGGCAGGTTCTCTGAACGCCAGGGCGGACAAGCTCACCAGAAAATGCTTAGCGGATCACGAGTTGTATCTCCATCTGTAGGTGGCACAAGGATTCTTTCAGCAGGGGGGAGAGCCTTGGTTAGATCTGTTCGCCTCTGTAGAGAACGCGCAATGTCAGCAGTTTTGCGCGTTGGAGTTTCCAAGGGGGGCTATTGCTAGGCGACGCTTTTCGTCGCAAGCGGAGTTCAGGCCTCCTGTACGCATTTCCGCCCATACCACTTCTGCCCAGAGTTCTCAAGAAAATCAAGAACGACCGGACCCCGGATTGGGCATTAAGAGTCTGGTATCCAGAGCTTCTCAAAATGAGCGTCAGTCCTCCAATCAGATTGCCTCTTCAGGAGAATCTTCTGTCGCAGCAGCAGGGGAAGGTTCTTCACCCGAACCAGTCAACTTTGCGGCTTCATGAGTGGAGGTTGAGCAGCGACAGTTGATGGTTTATGACCTCCCTTCCAAAGTCTGTGATGTCATTCTGGCAGCCAGGCGTGCCACTACTAAGTCAATTTTTGACTGCCGATGGAATCGTTTTGTTTCTTATTGTACAGAGAGGTCTATTGATCCTCTTTCTTCTTCTCTTTCTAATACCCTTCTGTTTATTCTATCTCTTGCCCAACAGGGTTCCTCCTTAGGGACCCTTAAGGGCTATCTTGCTGCCTTATCGGCTTTTCAACGCTTGCCCGATCAACCATCTTTGGTTAAGTCTCCTATAGTACAAAGATTTTTGAAAGGGCTTGTGCATTTGTTTCCACCTGTGCCTTTTGTCGCGATATATCCTGACAAGGTAGTATTAAGAACTTGTGCCTCTTTCCTCCCCAAGGTCGTGACCCCTTTCCTTCTGGGTCAAAATATCACCCTGCCCACCTTCTTTGCACCACCGCATCCTTCTAAGGAAGAGGAGCGTCTCCATCGGCTGGACCAAAAAAGAGCGTTATCGTTCTACCTTGACCGCACAAAAAAAGAGTTCCGGTTGGATGACCAACTCTTTGTGGGGTACGTTAGTGCAAGGAAGGGTAGGGCAGTACAGAAACAGTCCATTTCGCGCTGGGTCGTTCTCTGTATAAAGATCTGCTACGCTTTGGCCAAGAAGCATCTGCCAGAGGGCTTGAGGGCTCATTCTACTAGAGGGAAAGCGGCTACCACTGCGTTATCTCGTGGTGTGCCGGTGCTTGACATCTGCCAAGCGGCAACGTGGGCTTCCTTGCACACGTTTGCAAGAATCTACTGCCTGGATAGCCAAGTGAGAAGGGAGGTGCATTTTGCCCACTCAGTTCTGCAGGACTTCCTGGTATAAAATATATCCTTCTGACCCACCGCCAGGAATTATAGCTTGGATATCTATTCTAAGGTAAGGAATCTGCTGCTAGAAGTCTCTACCTGATGAACAAGTTACTTACCTTCAGTAACAAATTATCTGGTAGAGACTCTATCTAGCTGTAGCCACAGGCCCCAGAGGAGGCCCAGGTTGTACACTCTCAGGCTGTTGCTGATGGGAGAGACGCAGCAAAGTTCACAATCAGATGTGGACTGGACACGACCGACTCACTGGGCAGAGCGATTGCATTGACAGTAGCCCTGAGGGGCCACTCCTAGTTAAGGACATCTGCCTTTTCAGGGGATGTCTAAGCCAATCTTCTGGACATGCTCTTGGATGGCACCCGTCTCTTCAGATACAAAGCAGGCTCTGCACTCAAGCGCTTCAAGGATTCTTGTGCTTCGGACAGATCCTTGGGCCTCGTGGCTGCCCCCCCCTCAGTCTGCTTTAGCCTATTTCAGTGCTACTGAAGAGGCTTCCCTCCACGTCCGTTTCTCTCCAGCCTTAGTACCCATGGGGGCCTGGAATCCACTGTCCTCGTGGATCAGGCAGCCAGAGGTCCAGCCAGTCCAGCCAGTCCACCTCCCCTCCCCCCTCCTCATGTGCAGCTGCCTCCAAACTCTCCTAGTCAGACGATTTCCCACGGGGGACCAGTTGGAGACAGGATTCGCCATCACCTGTTACTCTGGCAATGCATCATGTTGGACAGGTGGGGTTTGAAGATAGTTCATTCGAAGGGGCTACTCCTTCCTCATTCAAGACTACTCCTCTGTCAATGTCAACATCCTATGATCGGATGAAGAAGGATTACTTGGCTCTTATCCACAAGGAGGTTACGGCTCTCTTGGCCTAGAGAGCCATAGAGAGAGTCCCTGTGACAGAAGTAGGTTGTGGTTGTTACTCCTGCTACTTTCTGGTGCCCAAAGAGGACAAGGGCCTCCACCCTATCCTAGACCTTTGGTCCCTCAATCTCTTCCTCAAGAAAGAAAAGTTCAAAATGCTCACTCTGGCTCAGGATCTATCTGCTCTGGACCTACGAGATTGGATGGCAGGGTTGGACTTTCAGGGTGCTTACTTTCACATTCCCCTCCTGCCTGCCCGCAGACGTTACTTGCAGTTTACCATAGCCCACGAGCACTCTCAGTTCACCATGCTCACCTTTGACCTTATCAGTGCCCCTAGGGTGTTCCCCAAAGTGATGGTGGTGATCGCAGCTCATTTGCGCTGATCAGGGGTTTCAGTCTTCCCCTATATGAACGACTGTCTGTTGAATGTGGGCTCGCCTCAGGCTGTCGATTGGGGTTCACTATATATGTGGCAAAGTTACACCTGACTCCCTCTCAGATGCTCCTTCTCATTGCAGCTGTTCTGGACGCAGTGCAGTTTTGGGCCTATCCTCCTGAGAAGCGAGTGCAGGATATTCAGGCTATGATACCGATGTTTCAGCCTCTATCCTGGATTTCGGTGAGAATAGCTCTGAGGCTGCTGGGCCACATGGCCTCCTGCATGCTGCTGGTGACACATGCCAGATGGCATGTGTGGGCTCTGCATTTGGACTTGAAGTTCCACTGGATGCAGCATCATGGTAATCTCTTCGACATGGTCCAGATCTCAGAGGGAACTGCTTGAGATCTGCAGTGGTGGCTAACGATTGGGTCAGAGGCAGATTTCCCCTCCCTTTCCCAAACTGATCTGACAGTAGTGACAGATGCGTTGCTCCTGGGAGAGGCAGAGATCAGAGGCATCTGGTCTCCAGCGGAGTCCAGACTCCACATCAACCCGTTGGAGTTACAGACGATCAGACTAGCATTGAAAGCATTTCTTCCCTCTCTCTCAAAGGGAAGGTAGTGCATATGTTCACGGACAACACCACCGCCATGTGGTACTGCAACAAGTAGGGTAGAGTGGAGTCATGGACCCTTTCTCAAGAGGCTCTGTTCCTCTGAACGTGACTGGAACAGCAGGGCATATTCCTGGTAGTTCAACATCAGGATGCTCTCTCTCGACATCAGAGTGGACGAACTCAGCTGACAATGCTTGTTAGATCATGAATGGTGTCTCCATCTGGAGGTGGGGCAAGGTCTCTTTTAGTAGTGGTGAGAGCCTTGGTTGATCTGTTCGCATCCGCAGAGAATGTGTAACATCTGCAATATTTCACATTTGTGTTTCCAAGGCAGAGCTCGCTCAGTGACGCTTTTCATCTCAAGTGGAGCTCAGGCCTCCTGTACGTCTTTCTGCCCATACCACTTTTGCCCGGAGTTCTGAAGAAGATCAAGGACAACCGGGCCCAAGTAATCCTTGTGGTTCTGGACTGGGCACAAAGAGTCTGGTATCCTGAGCTCTTGAGCATGGCCATCGATCCTCTGATCGGACTAACCTATTGGGAGGACATTTTGTCACAGCAGCAGGGGAGGGTTCTTCGCCTTCTTGTGTGGAGATTGAGCGGTGGCAGTTGCCAGCTTTTGACGTTCAGCCCGAAGACTGTAACATTATCTTGGCAGCCAGGTGTCCCTCCACCAAAACAGTATACACCTGTTGTTGGAAGAAATATGTGGCATGGTGCACAGAGAAGTCTGTTGTCCCCTTCTCTGCCCCTCCCTTGAGGGTTTTATTGTTTATACTTTCCTTGGCCCAGCAGAGCTCTACTTTGAGCATTTGTCTGCTATCTCTGCTTTCTTATTGCTGCCTGATCAGCCTTCTAATGTTAAAATTGCCTATTCCTCCTTCTCCATTCATTATGCCCCAATGGGACTTGAAGTTGGTTCTGACATTCCTTTTGAGCCTTTCCACAATTGTCCTCTAAAGCTTCTCACTTTGAAGACAGCCTTCCTTTTGGCTATTACATCTGTCTCCAGGGTGAGTGAGCTGCAGGCATTGTCATCTAAGCCACCCTACCTTTTCATCTACCTGAAAAAGTGGTGCTTCATACACAGGCTTCCTTTCTTCTGAAAGTGGCTACACCCTTCCGCGTAGCCATGCGTTATGGATTGGCCGTATAGGCCAATCCATCACCACGCCTACTTTTTCTGCCCCCCCATATCCTTCTAAGGAAGAGGAGAGACTCCACTGCCTGGACCCAAAAAGAGCAGTGGTGTTCTAACTTGATCATACCAAAGAGTTCCAGGTGGGTGATCATCTCTTTGTTGGTTATATGGGTATGACGAAAGGTTGGGAAGTGCAGAAGAGAACCATCTCTAGATGGGCTGTACTCTGCATTAAAATGTGCTATGCATTGGCTAAGAAGCAACCCCCTGATGACTTGTGTGCTCATTCTGCTAAAGCTGCAACCACTGTGTTTCACGAGGAGTTCTGGTCCTGAATATCTCTCAGGCAGCATCATGTGTGTCTCTGTACACATTTACCAAACACTACTGCCTGGACAGTCAGGTCCGTAGGGACATGTACTTTGCCCAATCGGTCCTGAAGGACTTTCTGGTGTGATCTTGGTTTGCAGACCCACCTCTGGGAATGATATTGATTGGGTTTCTGTTATATGGTAAGGAATCTGCAACTAGAACTCTCTACCAGATGGACCAGTTACTTACCTTTGGTAACACCTTATCTGATTGAGACAATATCTAGTTGAAGATTCCTTACCAACCCTCCCAGCCTCCTTGCTCTGTGAACTGATTTCTAGGGACAGGGACTTCCCTTTTCAGGGCCCTAGTTTTGACACACCAACGGCCAGTGTCCTTCATGGCTCTGCGCTTCTGGCATGGAAAGTCATGAAAAGAAACTGAAACTGATGTCAGCGCACCAGGATGACACCTATATAGGTCCTACAGTGTCATACCGCACTGCCGACAGACGGGGAGGCGATTAACGTCACCTAACCAGTGTGCAGGGGAACTGCTTGAGAAAGATCTCCAGATCCAGACTGACTTCTGTGGGAAATTTTAAGGTAAGGAATCTACAACTAGATATTCTCTCGACCAGATAAGGTTTCACCGAAGGTAAGTAACTTGTACCCAAAGTCTTTCTTAAAAAAGTTTTTACTTATGGTTTTCATCATGACCTAATCCCTCATAACCTTGTCATAGGTTATGGTTTCACATTTACAAAATTATGCTAAAGCCCTTAGTGCGGATTCTTACTCTTCTATACTTTCTTCTTCCCTTTGGGCTCTTGAATCAAATTTGAACCTTTCCATGATGATATTAACTTTTCTGCTGTACCTGTTACTGAGTTGCTTGACAGCATAATCAAACACATTATTTTCCAGATTTTCCAAAGGTGGTAAATATTCTTTTACTCCCACCCAAAGTATTTTTTTAAAGGCCTTGTTTTCTTTGGGGTTTACAGTCATATCCTTCTAAGTCCTCCACATAGGCAAAAAACATAGGATATCAGAGTTCGCAATCTATATGTGGTTCGCCTTTAGATTGTAGGAATAAAGGTCGTGGAGCAATACTGGTCATTACAAATTAAGAATGTTAGTTGAGTGTTAAACAGCTAAACACAGTTAATATAAATACACATCAAAACCTATGTGTACCAAATAAGTACCAGTTTCGTTTTTCAAAATAAAAAAAAAATTAGTAAAGGAATAATGCTGAATTTTCAATAATATGTCAAGCTGTCAGACCATCTGCGATTAAACCCTGTAAAAACTGGCTCAAATGCTGTATCCAATGGCCCATGGAACCAAAATCGATTACTTCTTAAAATAACAGGTGAAATCACTGAGGAAATACCTCAATCACCCAACCTTGAAAATCTAATATGGCTGCCAAGCATGGCTTGCATGTGTATGTTTTTATAACAAGTTGGACTTAAAAAACAAAGGATCCAATTAACATGGCTGCTGTCCCAAAAAAACCATCCCAATACCTTAAACTGGCTGCTGCATCGTATGCACGTTTGTTTCTAGAGGAGGTGGGACAAAGTCTTAAAGATAGCGCATGCTCCACGTGTACGTACAGCTGAGCTGGATTCTTGATCGCTTAAGATGGCCTGTGTAGCAGCATGTTTGTTTCTAAAGGGGATGGGACTTGAAGATGATGCATACTTCTCATCTGCGCACAGCTGTGCCCGATGCCCACTGCAAATGCGTTTGCACATAAAAACCTTAAAAATGTACAAGTCAGTTTCCCTCTGCATCTGCTAGAGGTCTTCAGATGCTCCAGCTGTTTGATTGGCCGTCTTCTTTTTCAAAATTAACCTGGACATCAGGATATCAGAATTAGAACTTGTCCGTCTGCTCCTGCTTGTCGCCAACATGTAGGAAAGACGTACTCCAGATTTGGTAAAAGTAAGGTAAGATTATTTCTACATTAACAGGAGCAGACAGTGACAGCTGCCAACTCCATAGGTATTCCCCTATTTAACCGTCCTTCCTAGAAACCTCTGCGTTCTAGGATTAAAAGAATGCAACAGATTCACTCTAGCAAAGAAGGGCAAGGCAGTGCAGAAGAGTACAATATTTATCTGGCTTGTACTTTGCATAAAAATCTGCTGCGCATTGGTGAAAAAGCAGCCTCCGAAAGACTTGAGGGCTCACTCTACCAGAGTCTACTGCGCTACTGCATTGGCATGCGGATGCCTGTCGTAGACATATGCTGAGCTAGTATGTGGCTGTCGCTCCATACGTTCACAAGGCACTGTTTCCTGGATAGTTTGGTCCTTTGAGATGGATATTTTGTCCGCCCGGTCCTACAGGACTTTTTGGTTTAATCCAGTCGCAGTCCCTCCTCAGAGATGTTATTTCTGTGGTATCTATTCTAGTGATAAGGATTCTACAGATAGAATTCTCTTCCAGGAGAACAACTTACCTTCAGTAATCCCTTTTCTGGTAGAAACTCTCTCGAACCACATAACCGACCCGCCCTTCCTCCCACTCTGAACTGGAGTCCTTTTTCTTCCTTCATAGATTCAGCACACTGGTCACTACCTTCCTGACATGGCTCTGCATCGGTGGACACGAAAACTGAAGCCAGCGTTCCTATATAATCCCCACGCACAATACCTCCGGCTCAGATGACGTAGACAAAGATCTGCCGGCACCACCTACTGGCTCCCAAAGATACTGCTCAAGATTTTCTAGATCCAGTCTGATACCCAGGGAATATTCCAAAGTAAGGAATCTGCAATTTGATAGAGTCTGTACCAGAAAAGGTGTTACCAAAGGTAAGTAACTTGTTCATTAGGATTGGGAAAAGGCTTTCTTTTGTTTGCCCATCGCAAAGCTTTGATGGTCTGAGTGAAAGGTTATTTGTTGGCCCTTTCAGCCTTTCTGTGTTTATATGAAAAATTGTCTTTAAGTCACTTCTTACGATGAGCCTTATGAAAGGTTTGACTCACGTGTTTCCCCAAAACCATTTGTTGTGCCATAATTGGATCTAAACTTGGGTTTTACATTTTTCATGTACACATGCTTTCCATCTATGCACTGCTGTTCCTTGATGGATTTGACACTTTGTTACATCAACACACTGCATGAGTTACATCAACACGCTCTATGATATGAGTAAACTGCAGGTACCTTTGGTGGAACGTACCTACACCACCTTCTTTCCAGACAAATTGGAACTGAGGACAATGGCGGGCTTCGTGCTAAAAGCCATCACCTGATTGAACACTGTCCGATTGATCATTTTGCAAGTGTTTTTGCCTTCGAAAAAGATATTCCATCCCCTCCACACTTAAAGGGTGTTGTGAACGCACAAAGGACCATCATATTGAAGAACTGCTCTTTGAAGGGTTTTCTGGTGCAGTGAAAGTCAAGGTAATGCAAAACGGAATCCTGTCAAGGTGGATGGCCCTCTGCATCAAATGCCTCTGTGTATTTGCCAAGAAGCAGCCCCCTTAAGGCCTAAAAGCTCATTCCACCAGAGGCAAGGCCACTACAGTGGCTGTAATGTGAAGGGTGCCAGTTCAAGGCATCTGCCAGTCTTCACGAAGCACTAATGCCTCAACTGTCTGATCCAGCGGGAAGGTCACTTCATCTGCTAGGTTATGCAGACTTTTCGGTTTGAGCCCACTCATCAGACCCTCCGCTTTAGGATGTATTGCTGTGGTATCTATTCTAGAGGTGATGCATCTGTGATTAGAAATATTCAATAGAAGAATCTGGTACGTGCTCTTTCTGGTGGATATTCTCTCTAACATCAGATTCCTCACTGCCCTCCCACGTCTCTGTTCTGAAGAGTTGCCTGTTTTACATTTACAAATGTCCCAAGTTACACGTTCAGCACAGTCTTTAAAAATGTGTTCTATACACTACGTCTGAGGGTGCTGAAGGAGAAGGATAAAAGAAACTAAGAAACTCACGTCAGCATGCACGGGTGGGGCTTATATGTGATGTCACCATGGAGCCACATGATGATCCAGTCCGGCACTGGTGGATATTTTACAGGCTAGATTTTACAGGTACATTAACCACCAGAAAATGGCAAGTAACTTGTTCATATGGGGATTTTGTAACCTTAACCTAGACAAAAAGCAAGGCGAACATGTGTAGGGGCAAAGGCCGTGATACAGTCAGTAAATGATTGGAGAGAGTGTGCTGTTATTTCATTGTGATGTAGTGTTCCTTAATGAAATGCCTTTTAGGCTCTTTGTTTTTTTAAAGTGGAGCTGGGTTGGGCCATTCCTGATTGATAGAGGAGTGATTTTTTCCAAATCCTGGGCGCATACATGAAAAAGGCACATTGGCCTGTTTTTCTTTTTACACCTGTCTGCAATCCGCTGGTGTCCTGATTGCAGGTGTTCTGTGAGCCACCAGGCATAGTGAGCATGTCTGCCAAATAGACAGAAATGCATCTAGTTTTGAAGATAGTGCCCCAGACTTTATCCATTTGGTGTTTAGTATCTGACACTGTTTCAGAATAGCTCTTGAATGATTGCCGACTATGAAAACATCCTCTTCTTGATGATGATTGATGTTTGTCAGCATTGGTACAGGACACCTCTTTATTACATCAAACTGAAAAATATTTTTTCCCCACGCATGTTAAAAATAAAATGTACATGAAGCGATTGAGGAGCTCACAAAGTAAAAATAGACATAAACACAGAGACAAATCGAAAGAACGTAATCCACACAAACTGGAAATAAATATTCTCCCCACAGAGACGTTTACGAAGGGACTGAAAATGAGTGCAAGTCATCTGAAACTCCGCAATCAATAATACATCTCAGCCAAGAGGAATTCTTAGAAAGTAATAATCAGATATATTGAGGACAGAGACTTGTGATATACATATTAGAGAAAGGTGGGTCAGAGTGATGAGGACTCAAGTGTTGTACAACTCATGAGCCCAAAAGACAGGAATTGAGTCACGATTGCCTGGTGGGTTTTGGTGTTGAGGGTTCAGGCGAGTCTCCTGCTCCACATTGGTGGCTTAGCGATCTAATCACGTACCTCTAAATGATGCCTTTAGCCTTTCTACAGCCTTCTGTGAAAAATAAATAAATATGGTTTGGCCATCAGGTGAATGAGGTTTCGTAAAAGCAATATAATGAAAAATAAAATGTATTATAATTACTTAGCTTGCTGTGCACTTCATTAATATGTTATGCTTTTTATTGTTTGGCTCACTCTCATAATTGAAAATGATTAACTGGTGTGGTTTGATCTACCTCTGATGTATGTCAAACTTGTTAGTTCAAGTTTTCCGAAGTTCACAATGGATGCCTGCAGAAGCTGGTAATAACATAAACCGGAAAACACTTTTCTTGTAATAGATTTCAACTATAGTATTTCGTCTTCATTTTCATTAGAGTAGACCATTTCCATTGCATGAAATTACTCCTTTGTTCTTTACTCTGTTTTGTCAGCCTCCACTTTCTTTCAGAAACCAATCTCTAGTGCCCTTAGCTTTGGACTTCAGACATATGGATAGCCTCTCTGTGGATACATATATTAATCATCTCTGTTTCTATAATTATCTTTCGAATTCATAATTTGTATTTCATAACATATTTATGAGATCATAAGTGAACCTGATAAGCCAAGAGCCAACTGTGTCAAGTGGTGCAGATGGCATGTTAGCATGAATTTTCCATTGGGACTTGTTCAAGGTATATTTTGCCCATTCAAGTGCTACATAGTATAGAAAAAAGTGGGTGGAATTCTGTTTTGGGTTCGGCTATTTAAGAAAAATAACATCATCTAATGAGACCCAGACAGTATGTTATGGGAAATATAAATGTCTTTGTTTTCATAGTTCCCATTGGATATTCTTTCTCCATTAGAACGCTGCCTTAAAAGTTGCATGGTGCATTTCTAAAGTAACCTGCGGCCTAATGTACAAAGCCATTTGATGTTGTGTGGTTTATGGCCACAAAAATATATATTTTAAATGTACTGAACCAATTTTGCAATTTGGTAACATGTTACCAAATAGTAAAACAAAATCCAGTAGAGACTTCTAGTTGCAGATTCCTTTCCTTTGAATTCTCCCCAGGTGTCAGCCTGGATCTGGACGATTTTCTTAAGCAGTACCGATGCGTGCCATTAGGTGGCGTCAATTAGCTCCACATCCGGCGTCTGCATTGTTCGTGCCAGATATGACGCTGCGCTTCCATTATAGGCGCCACCCTGGACTGCTGATGTCTGTTCTTTCCTTGTCAGCAAGCGCTGATTCAACGACAGCTACTACTCAGTCAATTTATGTCTGTTTTTTTTTATTTTTATTTTTTACTTTTTGTTGAGTATTTTTTGAGTGTTCTACTCCTGGTGTGTCAATGGTGTTCTCCAGAAAGGCTGGTTTCAAGCCTTGTGGATCCTGTCATCAGGTGATGTCTGTGACAGATCCGCTCCTCGTGTGTCTTTGGTGCCTGGAGTGCGACCACCACCCGAAGTTGTGCTCTGAATGTAGGGCCACGCATGCAAATGCTTTGAGGGAGGGATCCCTGAAGTTGATAGCGGCCTGATGCTCAAGTCGAAATCTTGTTCGACAGGAAGGTCCGGGGATCGGTCCTCCATCGTCATCCCCCCACTTCAAGTCCTCGGGGCATAAGAAGAACTCCAAGAAGTTGAAGCCTTTTTTGACTTCTCATTTCTGTCGACCGATGAGACAAGGGAGCGGCAACGCACAAGGCCTTGTACTGCAGAACCTGCTCCTGGGCCTACTCTGCGTCTCCCTGAGTTTCCGGGAGCTGGAGCGACTCCTGCCCATCTCTGAGAGTTTTACAAGCCCACTGCCTCATTTTTGGGCAGCCCGACACCTCTGGAGTGCCTTTGGGCCCCATCTAGTCAGATGGGACCCCTTCAGATTCCACACCTGCGGCTTCGGCCTCTACGCCAAGGAGCACCTAGGGATCCAGTTCTGGATCCGGATCAGTGTTGGTTGTACCACCCGACCTTCCCCAATGCTGGTCCTGACACCTACGCTCCTGGCGCAGTCCACCCCCACGTGCGGTGCCATCCCCAATCCCCATCTCAAACACAGAGCCGGATGGGCATCGTATGATGTTGACTCTGACGCCTGCAAAAACAACAGAAGATGGATGGAATGCAGAACAAATCAAACATTCACCCCCAGTCACAGATCTGGGTTTAATCCATCAGTTTTTTGCTTGCCATGCCATTCCAGCTCAGACCCAGCCATATGCAAATCAGTCTTGACCCTGTTCCCCATGGGAACAGCCCAGCCCGAACTGCCAGGCCAGGTCTTCCCTGGACCAGAAACAAGCATCCTGGGACAGGTTTCAGGGTATCACCCTTCATCAGCCAGGCTAGCTTGAATCTGGTGGCATGGCAAGCACGGGACCCACGCCTGGCATACCCTTCTCACTTGGGGCGACAAATGCAAAAACAACAGAAGATGGACAGACTGCAGAACAAATCAAACATTCATCCCAGTCACATATTTGGGTTTAATCCATCAGTTTTTTTGCTTGCCCTGCCATTTCAGCTGTTCCCATGAGGAGCATGGTCAAGACTGATTTGCATATGGCTGGGTCCAAACTGGGGTGGCATGGTGAGCAAAAGAATGATGGATTAAACCCAGATCTGTGACTAGGGGTGAATGTTTGCATTCTTCAGCACTCCGTCCATCATCCTAGTGTGTTGCTAATGTTGACTCTGAGGCCAGCAGGAGCTTTGCCTCCTAGATCAGACTCTGAGACCTTTTACTGTGGGTTAGGCCTCAGGAATGAATGGGGTGGGTGGCTGGACCCTTTAGAACACCAGCCCCATGAAGAAATGGACTGCCATAAAGACGTGGGTGAGGCCAGCGGACTGGATACTTCTGCAGGTACTGGCATGATTTCTCCCCCTACTCTGGCTATGGAGGGGGGAGCGTCTTATGTTATGGTGGTGAGAAGAGCAGTTGGAACTTCAACTGCTTTCAGTGGCCGTCAAGACTAATCTCTTGACAGAGGTGCTGCAAATGGGAGCTTCCACCTCTGAACCCTTACTTCCATTTAATGAGGCCCTCATTCACATCCTACTGAGTACCTGGTCCAAACACAGCACAGAATCTTGTGAGCAAGAAGATTGCCCTGCCTCCATCACCTCACATCAGGGGACCCAGGTTTCTTGACGCAGCACTCCTCCCCTGAGGGGATCTTCTGTTGCAGCAGCAGGGGAGGGTTCTCCACCCCAACCTGT
This sequence comes from Pleurodeles waltl, assembly GCF_031143425.1. NCBI lineage: Eukaryota > Metazoa > Chordata > Amphibia > Caudata > Salamandridae > Pleurodeles > Pleurodeles waltl. The sequence goes on from NC_090449.1 coordinate 901,242,967, forward strand.
CCCTTCTCCACCTTCTTGCATGGAGATTGAGCGGTGACAGTTGACAGCTTTTGACCTTCCTCCCGAAGTCTGTAACGTAATCTTGGCAGCCAGGCGTCCCTCCACCAAAACAGCATATGCTTGTCATGGGAAGAAATTTGTGCGATGGTGCTCAGACAAGTCTGTTGATACCCTTTCTGCCCCTCTCTCTGAGGTTCTGTTGTTTATCCTTTCCCTTGTCCAGCAGGGCTCTGCTATGGGCACTGTTAAAGGATATTTGTCTGCTATTCTGCTTTTTTGCGGCTTGTTTAACTGCTCTATTGTACTTTGGTTCCTCAAAGGCCATACACATCTTTTTCCTCCATTCCCATTCATTATGTCCCAACGGGATCTGAATTTGTTTTTGACATTTCTGATGTGCGCTTCTTTCGAGTCTCTTCACAATTCTCCCCTCAGGCTTCTCACTTTGAAAGTAGCATTCATTATGGCCATTACATCTACAAGCAGGGTGAGTGAGCTGCAGGCATAGTCATCTAAGTCGCTCCACCTTTCCATTTAAGGTTATGGCAGATGAAGAGTACTCAATTTTCTCATGTACAAACGTTTCCAGTCTCCTGCCCGTGGCTATCTTTTGTTGTTAATTTTACTATCTCAACGATCTTCTGACAATCTACAAAGATCAATATGGCTGCAAAAACTACTTGGTTGCACAATTCACACATACAACTAACTAGTGGAATCAACATTGGGGAGCCACTGCTGATCTGTTGTCTAGTAGTATGTGTGTCTTCCATAGCGGTGTACATTAGCTTTCAGGAACATTATGATTTTAATCTCTAAATTAAGTTGTAGTTAAGTAAATGTGCAAGTGTGCTCACTCCTAGTACTTTGGAATTAATTAATATTATCTAACATTCTATTTTCATTTTTCTAAAATGAACAGTGCTTTTACGTCTCCACATATACAAACTTTGAGTTTCTTAGAACGGAGCTGTACTCTTGTAATGTGGGTGAAAGCAACTGCCATTTTGATGTGTGGCCTGAAACAATAGCTTTTTGCGTTGTGCCCACAAGTGCTAGGCTAGCAGTGCTTTTTAGCAAATAACATACTTGTGTTGTTTTCATTTCTGCAACACATGCTCTACTTCTGGATCAATTTTCCATTCTTTTAAGCTTAGATCAACATATGGATAGTTCCATTAAATAGGCATTGGTCTGATGCTGTGTGTGTTTTTTTTATTTTTTCATCCCTCTTAAACTATTATCACTCTGGTATATGTCAAAATTAGGTTGAATTTAAGTAAATGTCAATTTGGTCCTAATTGTTTTACCTGTTGTTCATCAGCGTTACTGTTATACTTGACACCCTTGGCATGTTTTTCCCCAAACCTTTTGTGTTAACTCCCTGATTTTTGGCTGAACTAGTTTTTTTTGGCATTAGGACCCCGTGCACTTTACCCATGCAAACCAGTGCCAAAGTGATTGTGCTCTCTCCTTCAAACAAATTAACATTGGCCTACACCTAATTGGCACATTTCATTCACATTTATGCTCCTAGTAAATGGTACTACCAGGACTCAGGGCCAGTAAATTAAATCCTGCTACCAGGCATCAGCACCCCTTTTGCCGTCCCCTAAAATAATCCTGTAAAACTAGTTTAGGGCCTGCCACTGCAACCTGTAGTGAAGTATTAAACAGCCATTTTACCTAGGTGTGCGCAGAACTCATGCGGAATTCCATGAAGTTACCTACAAGATTCCACAAATTTCCACCAATGGGCAGAAAATAGGTTGCTCGCACTGCTTGCACTACAATTTAGCATTGGTAGCAAGCAGTGCTAAAAAATCAGTCCACATGGAACCATGTGTTGTGCAAGAGTGCACAGCCATTCGGGTTGATTTTGCTGCCCTTTGAGTAGAAAATCTACTCAAACAGCAGCAAATGTACTCCAATGGCAGCTCTCTGGAGGTGGTCGCTTGTGTTAAAAAATCCACTGGGAGATGGAAAATCTCTCTTGTGTTTGCCAGCTTGCTTTTTCTGGAGCCTAGTGGGAGAATAATTCCACCACACAGCGATTGGCGGAATTTGGCTGGAACTCCGCATTAATCAGTAACGCAGAGTGACCAAAATTCTGCTAAATCCACAAGCAGAACGAAACATTGCACCCACCCCTAATTTTGACTTGGCAAAGTAAACCTTTTGTCAGGCCTAAACTTTCTTTGTAATACTTATGAAGTCACCCCTAAGGTATACCCTAACCACTTATAGGAAAAGGTGCACAGTATTTAAAACGTAGGCTGTATGTGTGTAAATTGTACATGTCCTGGCAGTGAAAAACTCCTAAATTCATTTTGTCACTGTTATAAGGACTGGCTGTCCCATAGACTAACACTGTGTTACTTTATTACATTTAATAAGTGCTAACTTCAGATTGGGAGCAAATCGAGATATTTTGTATGCACTCATATGAATTGTAATTACAAATTTTCTTTAATGGTGAAGCCAAAAACAGTAGTGAAAATGCCACTTTTATGGAGTTGGCAATTTATTTACCCAAATCAGCTGTGCCTTCCTACCAGTGTCCTGGGTCACACGACTCCGAATAGCTCTGTTGTTATGGGTTGTTTATTGCTTCCAAACAAAGAGACAAAGGAAACCTATATATAAGGGGAGAGGGTGTCCCTGACAGGATGGCTGGGGAGATGCCCTGATTACACTTCAAAGGGCGCTGGCTGCAGCACACACATAAGAATCTGACTCCAGGCCTGTCATTGCCTTTCTCACCCTAGACAATTTGGAGCCAGGATGAGGGAAAGGGCGGGAACTGACCAGAATGAGTTTTGGAGAGTACGCCAGGGATTTCCTGACACAACAGCTGCACCAGGTATAAAACAGGACCCTCAAAATCTCTCATCAGAACACTTCTCAACATGAGGACCTGTGGAAGATACAGAAGTAGGACTACCCTGCTCTCTGATAAAGAAGGACTGCCCTGTGTCTGAAGAACTAAGATTGGACATGCTTGCCTTGATTGGAGATGCTTGCCCAGACTCTCCAGAGTGACTTAAAGGGACAGTTGGCTGACCTCTGGTTTGAGTCACAGGGACATGGCAAGCTTTGACAGGCCAACCTGCAACTTCCTAGCTGACCAGCACAAATTAGACCTGCCTGAGCTCCTCTATTGAGTCTGATCCCCAAGAGGTGCCTCTACGCCCCAGGTCTGGACTTTTGAATATCATCAGTGTGAACTCCTCAAGAAAAAGGTGAAAGTACTGACTTTTGAGTTCCTTCTCACTGTTAATTGGCACCTTTGCACCGAAAATTGACCACCCAAGACAGCCCCCAATGTGAAGCTCCAGTGGGACCTGGTCTTTGCACCGACATTGACTGTCAGTGATGACTAGCAGCAAGAGACCTGCAGCTCATGCCGACCGTCCCCCACACTTCCCCCGACTCCCACTCCATCCCTCCCCCAACATGAACAGCACCCATCGCACCAGACTGGAGAAGGTAACTCTTCAGTGGGACTAAACTGATCCCTGTCTCTGACCTGCTGTCCTTTACTGTTGGCCTTAACTGGTAACTTTCCCCTGGTCTAACTCAACCAGATAACCACAAGTGGTGCTTTGTGTTTCTTGGTGCTATGTTCACCTCCCAGGCTTTGAGCCTTATACCACTGTGGAAGTGACAGAGTAGAACCACATATAAGTGCCACCCAGTGTGCAGATGTCAGTTTCTTTCTTTCCATGTCCTCTGATGCGATTATGGAGCTCCACTCCCTAGTTTGTCATTTTACCAACAACTTCCATAGACTTTCAGTGTGCTAGGAAATTATGTTGAATGCAAAAACTACAGACTTCTAGCCTTTACAGGAAGCAGATGTCAGACACCGACCCCCATGAGATGTGTCTTTGGTGTCTGGACTCAGGACACGACTTTTGGCCTGTGACATGCGTGCTGTCATGTCATTGAATGAAATCCAGGAGTAGGAGATGCAGCTGTATAGTGACTAACACATGAAGAGGTTGAGGTCAAAGCACAAGTTTTGTCCAGATTATGGGCCCAGTCATGGGGCTGTTCTCACAAATGATCCACTTCTTGCTTGAAGTCTTTGGGTAAGTCAAAGTCCAAGCCCAAACATAAAACAGCAAAGCTGGACTTCACCCCCATCCTGAGACTGTAGCTCTAAAAAACAGACACGAGGCCTGTTTCATAGATCCATACTTGCAGTTTGTCTGCTGAGCAGATGTACATATGTTCTCTGGGACTGAGATCTTGCTAATGATCCTAGAGGATCGTAAATCCTCGTTTGCTCAGATGGTACATGATGGACAGAATGCAGTGAAGTATGTTGTGTGCAGGCCTGGATATTAATGATTACCTTGGCATGGCTGTTGCCACCAGTATCATGTTTCACAGTTCCTGATGGATGAGGTTAACTGGGTGATGTGAAGGCATCCCTAATGAGTATTGTCTTTGATGAGTAAGTCCCTTTGGGAAAAGCAGACTCCACGCTAGAAAGATTTAAAAAAAAACTTCCTGAGCTTCTTCTTGCTCTTCAGGATTACTGATGGATGTAAAACAGCTTTCTCTTCTATTCAAGAAATGCAGAGGCTATTTCGGGGAGCTAGCTTATTGGCTCCAACTCCTCCCACATGGCAACAGCTCCCAATCCACTTCAGTTTGTGCTTAGTGGCCCATTTCATGCCAGTGAGAGGCAGGATCCAACATTTCCTTCCAATTTGGAGATCCTTTACCTTAGTCAAATGGGTCTTACAGATCATTTAAAGATGCTATGTCCTACCCTAAGTTATTATTATTATTTTGTTTTTTTTATCCTCATTTACCTTCCAAATTTCCCTTCACAGACCAGGGGAGGGGAAGCAAAGTTCTCACAAAACTGCTCACCACTTGTCTCCAACCACATCTCCCCTGTCTAGGAAGTCTTTCAACATGAAATCCGATGTGGAGCGCGGAGGAGAGAGTATCATCATAGGATCTGTCAGAGTCACCAGATCCTCGGGGTCTGCGCACGTTCCCAACACGTCCACCACTGAACAGCTCCAAGATTCTGATAGATAAATCACAGAGGCTAAGAGAGTTCAAGCGGGGAAGAGGGGATTAGGAAGGGAAACAGCTGGGAAGGAGACCTGTAGTAAGAAAAAGGTTAGAACACACAATATGAAAATTATATCTCCTGAAATCAATACTAGACTATGATTCTAAGCATAGTCATTCTGAAAACATGAACAATCTAAGAATTAAGTTTAAAATGACTACGTTTCAAGATGGCCGGATACCTGTAAGGGAATCAAGATGGATTAAATGAAAACTTTCTTATTCAAGTACTTTCCTTTACATGAGAATCAGAAAAACATTCTGACTAAATTTTAAACCAGGCATATAAATCCTTTTTTGAGAATGCATACTAGGACCACACAATATTGCATCTAGAAACTCTGATCTTCTGTGTACTCTTAAAATGTTTCAACACAAATTGCGCATATTGTAGATATAGATATATATATATATATATATATATATATATATATATATATATATATATATATATATATAGTAAACACCATAAAAGGATTGTGCACCATGAATAACACAATATGGATTCAGGAAAACAAATCACATAACTTGTCAACTCGAATATTGCATGATAAATATCTTAGAATAGTGGCATACAATAAACAACATGAATTAACCTCGAGGAGAGAATTGTGCGTCTTGCCGATTCGAGTGTCCCCATGTAAAATGCCAAGAAATGTTAGTATGCAATGAATATCAGTCAAATCATCATTAAACGAATCGCGCGTCTTGCAGATTCGTAAACCACAATGGAAAGGCCAAGAAATAACAGCTCACAATGAATAATAAGATCAAAGTACAATGCAAAGAATCACGCGTCTTTTGCCGATTCTTAAGCCACCATGTAAATGTCAAGAAATGGTAGCGCGCAATGAACAACAAAGTTAAAACACCATAAAACGAATCATGCGTCTTGCCGATTCTTAAGCCACCATGCAAATGTCAAGAAATGGTAGCATGCAATGAATAACCAGATTAAATTATCATGAAACGAATCGCGCGTCTTGCCGTTTCGCAAGTCATCCTGCAAATGTCACAAACACTCAAGCGCATATTTCACACGCGCAAAGTACTCTGTCAAATCATAAAAGAATTAGGCCCAAGAACATGAGAATTCTCGATAACGGTGTCGGGAGGCCAGCCCAACCACCGTCTTACCGCCCAGAATAAGGATCTCCAAATAAAGAATGAAAGTCAGATGTCTGGAAGATCAAATAGGCCACCGGGACAGGAGCTCAGGAAATAGCTGCTGCTCTGCACCGGAACCTCTGAATAGTGAGCACTTGGAGCTGGGCTGGCTCCTTTTTATAGAGTCTTGGCCGAGCCGACAACCACACCCAGGCATGTTGCAGGGAAAGTCTCTAGAAGGCCCTGGAAAGGGAGCACACCCTAACACACTCTGAAAGCCTGCAGCAATACATTGCAAATTAACAGCATTTGTAAGCACATTAAAAATGAGTCTTCAGGATTGAACTCTGCAATGCAAAAGGTTAAACAACAATAAATCCGCACAATGCATAAATTGCATTGTTTTGAGAGTGCTGGGTTTTTGCATTCTAGTCGCCAATAGAGCGTGCACTGCCCTGGTGTTGACAGTATCACAGCCTACCTATTTAAACCTCCCCAATTCCCAGCAATTGCTTCAGCGAATTCCAAAATCTCGTTCTCTTACAGTCCTTATGAGAGTCTAACTTAAAATTATAGATTAGAGAGTTTTTCCATTCAACAAAAGTAGGGGGAACAGCTAACCCATTTCCTCCATATCTCCCTTCTTGCCACAAGCATCATGTAAAACAACAGTTTAGCTCCATCTCTACCCATCTCCTGCGCCTCGTGAGCAGCCAAAAATCACTACCGACGGTCTTACCTTCGGGCTTGTGGGAAGTATTTCCTTAATTGCTTCACCCACTTCTTGCCAGAATTTATGGAGTAGAGGACAGTCTACAAACGTGTAGATCATCAGCTGATGCAGAGCCACACTTCTTACACCTCAACACGTTATCCTGTTTCAGCCTGGAAAGCTTTATGGGAGTCCAGAAAGCTCTGTGAATTGAAAATAAATGATTTCTTCTTAACGTAGCAGATTTGACAGTATTTTAAAGAAGTGCAGTAGATACTTGCCAAAGATCTTTAAGATGAGGCTCCAGCAAGCACTCCCTCCAGACTTCTTCCGGGAGAATAAATTCACCATCGACGATATCCATAATCAGCCAGTACCATCTACCCACTTCTTTCTTCAACGGAATATCTAGCTGCACCTGATCCTCCACACTGTTAGTACTTCCCACTTCCTCAGTCACATTCCTTGCCCAACTCTTCATCTGAAGGTATTTACATTTGGACAGCCTTCCTCCTACCTCCATATTAAGATTTTCATACTCCCTGGTTTCTCCATTATGACACAAGTGTCTGCATTGCACTAATCCTGCCTCTTTCAGTGGAATGGCCAAGGCATCTTTAGTCCATTCTGGAGAGCCAGGAGAGTCCCAAACCGGAGCATACTCACTGTAATACGACAACCTTGTGGTCTTCCTCACCTCATACCACAATATTGCCCAATCCTGTAATATCTTAAATCGAATTTTCTTAAAGAACTTAGGGTCCCCAAACTTATACAGAAAACTTTCCTGTACCTCCTGTTCCTCCATCATAGCGATTAACACCTGCCCCAACTCTCAATGATCTGGTAAGTTAAGAATCTGCCCATGCGTAATACTGCAAGTCCGGAACCGCCAGACCACCTTTTTCTTTCTTCCTTCTGAGTCTTCCTACCCTGAATTCTGTCCCTGCCTTATCTTCCTTCCTTGCTAGAGCGAATTTTGGAGAAGCATTAGACAATCCTGATGCAAGGGCTACATCTTTTACTCTCCAAGGCTACAGTGGAAGTTATACCATACTCTGAGAAAGGTGATGGATATGCTATTAGTTACTTGGACATTTCAGACCTATCCTGTATGACAAATTCAGAAAGCTCACACTGCCTGGATTCTATCTTCCTTAGACCTAGGACATTGGATGGTGTCCCTGGACTTCCACGATTCATATTTTCATACCCTTCCTGCAGTCCCTTAGATGTTAACTGGTGGTTCACTTTCATTTTGCCATTCTCCCCTTCAGCCATACTTTGGCCTCTTGAGTGTTCATGAAAGTGATGGCAGTGGTCTTGGCACGTCTCCGCAGGTCAGAAGTTCACATATTCCCAAACCTCACCAACTCAAAAGGCGGGCTTGCTACAGTCAATAGTTCACCGCCTCCAGACAGCTGAACTCCTGATATGATTTGGCTTCACAGTCATTGAGCCAAAGTGCCACTTTTGCCCTACACAGAGACTTTCTTTCTTTGAGGTGATTTTGGACATAGTGGCGTTTAAGGCGTTAACTCCACCACAGTGAGTTCCAAACATTCAGATATGGGATTAGTCTGGGATCTCTGTGAGAATGACTCTGAGGCTTCTTGGCCTCATGCATTCTCCTTGTCCACAGTGTCGGGTGGCACATGCAAGCTCTGCAGTGGGACCTCATGTCCTTGTGGGTCACCATCAAGGATAAGTCTCCGACTCCATTAAGGTCTACAGGGAGTCCTTTCAGGAGCTGCAGCGGTGACTGTGGTACAACAATATGAACCATGCCATGCTGATCTCCTTTCCCTATCCAGAGCTCACTGTCATGACTGATAAGTCACTGCTGAAGTGGGGAGTCTCCTAAGGGAGTTGGAGGTCAGGGCCTCTTGCAGAAACTAGGCTTTATATCAGTCTTCTGGCTTTTTGGATGATCTCTCTATCCTTAAATGCCTTCTTACCACCCATCAAGGGAGGCTGGTGCAGGTTGATATGAAAAACACTACCACCATGTAGTACTGCATCAAGCAGAGCAGAGGGAGGTCCTGAGGAGGTCCAGAGCCCCCTTGCCAGGAGCCTCTGGATGAGGCTGAAACAACTGAAAATATTAATCGCTTCCAACCTTCTGACAGGGTCACTGAATGCCAGAGCAGACAAACTGAGTAGGCATTGTCTTGGCAGATCACAGGTGACATCTGAATCCCAAGGTGGTACACTGTATCTTTGCTCTCTGTGGAGAGTTTTGGCTAAATCTGTTCTTCACCATACAGAATGTGCATTGTTAGCAATTTTGCACACTGGAGTGTCCTCCAAGGCATTAATTAACAGACCGTTTCCGCTAGGGTGGAGAGAAGGACTCCTTTAGACCTGACAACCTTAGGGTGGTCACCCCCTAAAGTTTTGCCTGTCTCACTCCACTTTTTTACACTGTTTTTGCTGGTTTTAGGATTCTGCGCACTTTAACACTGCTAACCAGTGCTAAAGCGCATATGCTCTCTCCCTTAAAACACAGTAATATTAGTTCTTACCCAATTGGCATATTTGATCTACTTATAAGTCCCTAGTAAAATGCACTAAAGGTGCCCAGGGCCTTTAGATTGAATGCTACTAGCGGGCCTGTAGCACTGGTTGTGCCCCCCCCCCCACCTAAGTAGCCCCTTCACAATGTATCTGGCATGCCATTGCAGGGCCTATGTGTGCGGTTTCACTGCCACTTCGACTTGCCATTTGAAAGTACTTGCCAAGCCTTAAACTTCCTTTTTTCTACATGTGTCACCCTTAAGGTAGGCCCTAGGTAACCCAAAGGGCAGGGTGCTGCGTAGGTAAAAGGCAGGACATATACCTGTGAGTTTTATATGTCCTGGTAGTGGAAAACTCCTACATTTGTTTTCCACTGTTGTGAGGCCTGCTCCTTTCATAGGCTAACAATAGGACCACCCTCCTATATTGTTTAAGGGGTAGATTCTGATCAGAAAGAAGTAGACAGGACATATTTAGTATGGTCAGAATGGTAATACAAAATCCTGCTGACTGGTGAGGTTGAATGCTATATTACTCTTTTAGAAATGCTACTTTTAGTAAGTGAGCATTTCTCTGCACTTAAAATCCTTCTGTGCCTTACTGTCTCCAATCCACGTCTGGGCTGGGCTGGTTGACCGCTCCCTTGTGTATTTCACCCAGACAACCAAAAACACAGGATTCTCAGTCACACCTGCACACATCTGCATACTGAATGTGTCATGCCGCGGCGCTCGCCGCGGCCGCGGGCTCAGGTTGCCGCGGCGCGGCACGTTAATTCTGCCGCCGCCGGCGTCCGGGTCGCGGTAGACGCCGCGGTGGACGCCCAGGTCGTGGGGGTTGCCGCGGCTATGGCGAGAGCCATGGAGGCTCCAGGGAGCCGGTCTGGGGGCCGCGGCGCTCGCCGCTTCCCTTCTTTCAAATTCTGCCATAAAGGCAGACGCGGCAGAGCCTGAAACCCCGAGGGGGTTTCAGGCATGGCCGCACACAGCGCATCATGCGCTTAACATTTATTTTTCCTGCATGTCATTCCTGCCCACCACTTACCGATGTTCCTAGGACAAACCGAACCCTTACACTTGGGGTTCTTTATACTCGCCTTTTTCTCTTCCCAGCATGCTTACCACTTCCTCTCTGCCCAGCATGCATTGTTAAACACACATACCTAATTCTTTATTGTTTTCTTTTTCCCAATCCAAGATGGTGGTGTTCTACTTCCTGTTTTCTATTTCCTGTCCAGGGGTATATAAGGGGATTCCAACTGCTTGTCCATTGCGTTGCAACACTTCTTGGTGGTAGTCACGCTCCTATTTGATTTCCTTCTGCGAATCTTGTCTGTTCCTGATCTGCCTTGTTTTCCTGCCTTTCTGATCTACGGTCCTAATACCCTGGTGTCCTCCTTTTCGTTTCAGGGAGTTCCTGTGGAGGTTTTTTACCCTACTGGGGTTTTTCCTCTGGGACTCCTTCTGGAGGGCACGGACTGTAGTGGTTCGCTCATACCAAACAGCACCGTGGCTACCGGAAGGGGTCGCCCCTACCTCGGCCAGAGCAGAACCCGTCAGAACAAGGACCGTTCCCCTACACCTCTCAGCTGCGACGGTAAGACCATTGAAAACCGCGACAGAATGGGTCTTCCTGGGCTGGAAGAGTTGAGGGCCTGACACTTACATTTCAAAGGACAGTGGCCTGCCATCACACAATGGACTGCCAAACCCCCTGCTGGGACCCTGGCAGACAGAATTATACTGAAAGGGGACCTTGTGCACTTTAGAACCACTCTTTGAAGTCTCCCCCACTTCAAAGACACTTTTGGGTATATAAACTGGGTCCCTGACCCTACCAACCTAGACACTTCTTGGGACAGACACTCTGCACAAGAACCTGCCACCTGCCAAGAGAAGCTGCCTGGCTGCTCAAAGGGCTCACCTGGACTGCTTTGCTGTAAAGGACTGCTGCCCTGCTGTTGTCCTGCTGCCTTGCTGGCCTCTTGGTATGCTGAGAAGTGCTCTCCAAGGGCTTGGATTGAGCTTGCCTCCTGTTTACTGAAGTCTCAGAGCCAAAAAGACGTCATCTCCGCAAAGAAACTCATTGTGCGGCAAAAATGAACACACAGCCTGCTGGAATCAACGCACAGCCTGCCCAGCGGTGAGAAAACCACTGCATCGCCGAACTGGACCAACGCAGCTGGGCTCTGTGAGTGGAGATCAATGCAGCACCACTGTTGCATCTGAAAAGTCAACGTACAGCCCACCGGTTCGACATATTGCGAAGCGGGAACGACGCATCCCAACTTCCTGTGTGGAGAATCTATGCAGCACCTGCTGTGCGACAAAAAAAAATGACGCTTCGCCCACTGGATCAACGCAGCACCTCTGACTTCGTCCAGCATGCCCAGGGTTTCCATTCATTGTCCCTGAGCGTCAAAAGACCTTGCATTGCGCAGAGGATTCAAGTTGCGTGATGGAATTCGACGTAAAGCCTTTGCCGCATGGAAAAGAATAGCCATATCGTCTGTGTGCACCCGGAAATCTGATGCACACCTACCTTTTTCCCATGCATATAATTTTGATGCAAACCAGGTACTTTGTGCTTGCAAGAGACAATTGTTGCTTTTAAGAACTAAAGACTCTTCTTATCATTACAGAAGTGATATTTCAACTTGTGATTATCAAATCTTGATAGTTTTGACCTTAATTTAAACAGATAAATATCTTATATTTTTCTACTTCACACATTGCCTTCTAAGTTAAGCCTGATTGCTCAGTGCCAAGCTACTGGGTGGGCACAGGATAATTTGGATTGTGTGTGACTTACCCGGACTAGGATTGTGATCCCTTATTGGACAAAGCTGTATACCTCTGCCAACTAGAGACCCCATTTCTAACAAACTCCAAGTTGCATTTCCATCAATATTTCTCCTGCCTCGGGTTCTGGAGAAGATCAGGAAGGACTTGTCCCAAGTCATCTTGATATAGTCCCAGACTGAGCAAGGAGAATATGGTACCGAGAACTTCTTAGCCAGTGCATTTGCCCACTGATCAGGCATATGCTTCAGTAGGAGCATCTGTCTCATCATTAGGACAGGGTCAAGGATCCTGATCTCTACAATTTACACCTCTATGCCAGGAGTTTGAACAGTGGCAACTGTAGTCTTGAATTGCTGACCGAGTTGGTTAATATTATCCTTGCTGATGGACAACCTTATACAACATCCATCTATGCTGGGCACTGGGACAAGTGTATTCTTTTATATTGCACCTGAGACGCAGACAATTTGCAAGCCAAATTTTCCGATGTTCTCTTACTTGTTTTCTGCTTAGTGCCAGCCCAACTCAAGCCCCCTTGCAGGGAGCCACCCCACTCTGGTGAAGGCCTTTGAGCCTCACAGGTTCCTGAAAACCCCAATTGTTTTTTTTGTTTTTATTTTGGTGAGGGGGCTGGTCCCTCTTGGGCCCACCAAGAAGGACCATGAGGTCAGGGTACCTCTACCCTGCCCACATATACAGTTGTTCTTTCATTTTCAGGGCAAAGGGACTCAAAATTGTGGCTGCAACATTTCTCTTCAATGTGCAGCCAGCCATTCACAGTGTGAGCAAGCCAGCTGAATGGTAGTGGGGCACCCTCTTTCACTTACATCACTCTATTATTTGATGTGTGATCGGAGGACTTTCTCAAACTTCCAGGAAACCTAACCACCCAGATGTACAAATATTCTTAATTTCTTTAAAAAAAAAAAAAAAAAAAGCTACTGAACACATTTACACCAAATCACATAAAGCACTCTTTCTGGATCTAAATCTTTCTGCCACATTTGGTGTAATTCTGTTCAGCTGTCCTCACTCTATCCCTGTTTAGTTTTCCCATGGAAAACTGCATGGAGAAGCCCTTTTTTCTCTTCCCCCGCTTGACGGATCACCCCAAAACTTTCCAGGAAGGAGCGGAGATGAATGTACTTTTTTTTGGAAAGTTTGTGTGAAGATTTGTCAAACAGCGCCAAAGTCCTTAGCAAATCAGAAATGCTCTTCCTATGGTAACTTGGTCCCAACTAAAAGTACACAGTGGTGACTGTCTTCTCTCAGCGTTAAAAATGGCCGCAGGGCAGACTCGGAGCCTGTGTCTTCAGCGAGGGACTCAGAAGAGTAGAGCATTGGCAGCGATGCAGCAGGTATGTTTTTTTTGTGTCTTTTTTTCTTTTGTGCCCACCTTTCCACTTTGCCCCAACTCCAGCCGTCACTGAGACAAGGTCTTGATTTTCATAAACCCCATGCATGCTGTCCAAATGTACGACATGTCTTGTCAACTTGACGTGCCATGTAACCACAACCAGTCTGCTAGCAATTGAATGTAGCCTTTTCCTCCTTTCATTCTAATTCAGTGCTCCACTGCATAATAACAAATGAATTGAAGGTTTCTTGTGATAAGATTAAATATTTTTTCAAGGATAATACTTCTGCCTCAGCAAGGGTTTATTTGTGGCTGGCACATTGATAAGATTTGTGAATTTTTCTCATCATAGATGTTGGTATTGTTTGTACACTTCCTATTAAGGTTGTTCTGCTAGATGCCATGAAGTTCTTTGACCCTGTGAAACGGATTCCTGGGCTATCATGATATACCCGATAACTATTATTGTTCTCAACTATTCTCCAAAAATATGGACCTGTTATCAGAATTGATCAAAATTGTGATACACAGGAGTTCATTTTATTATACTGCGGGGTGTGTGTGTAAGCTCTATGCTGCAGGCTGTAACATAAATGTATTGAAGACAAAGGTCATATTCTTCAACATTAGAAGAGACTGTGGGGCAGATTTTCAGTTAGGCAAACAGGATCATCTATCACAAATACAACAGAGTAACTTGTCACCCAAACTGTCAATCCACCAGCTTCATTTAGAGATGGGTGTACTACATGCTTTCCGTTGATAGAGCCCATGTAGGTTCCGTCGACTGAAAGCATCCTCTGTTAGTGCAACATAGTAGGGGATGTTGGAGGAAGGGAAATATTCTGCCCTCCCTATTTATGCAACTGGTAATATAATTTGCAATGCAACCTATCTGCTAATTGTCAGCGGCACATATTTTGCAAATGTAGGACAGTAGGGAAATCAAAACTGCCTACGCCCTCCGAAGGTTGTCGATACAGTTCCAAAAGTTGAAGTTCTCCCACTGTGACAGACCCCTCTATGCAAACTGAACACAACATCTTTGTGGTGTTGGTATCAAATCAGTGGTGTATAACTGCAGTTGTGGACACAAACAATTAATACATGAATTTCTGATTCACAGAGAGAAAGACATCACTTTTACACCGCCTTCTATTTATAATTTGGAGAGGACTGCAGAAGCACTTTTATGAGTCAGAAAGACTTTTCTGACTTTTTAAAGGATTTTTATAAACAGTAAAAAGGCAATTTGTGATTGCAAGCCTTGTGATTTTTCTAACTGTAGGCTTTGCAACCACAAATTATTTTTATACACAAGGCCGTAAGCACTAACAGAACCTTTAAGAGGGATGACATTTTGGAATCTCACTTTTATATGGAGCTCTTTAGAAATATTTACTGCCGCAAGTGTATGATCCCAGAAGGCAATACTTTTGCAGTCAGTTTTTTTTAGGCTTCTTTTGAATAATCATTTAATTGTAACATTCTAGTTGTATTATTTTAATTCTCCTTTATGTTTCTAAAGTACAGGTATTGCAATGAAGATATGCTTGCATTTTTCAAAGTATCCAAGACTGTTTTCATCTATTTTTAATACAAGATAATGATTCTTAATGCTTCCTCATCTGCACATCTGGATTACTGCAGTGCGTTTTATCTGGATTTGCCAGCCTCTGCGCTTCACAGATTACAGTTGGTTGACATCTATGCCGCCAGACTTCCTTTTGGCCTGAGAGCTCGCGACCATGTTTGTTAGGCATTTTCCTCTTTCCACTGGCTTCACAAGGGGGGTGTAGTTTTCTAAAACATGACACCACACACACTAGCAATATATATAATAGCCCAATATCATAAAGGGTTATAATAACTATATTCCTTTATATCTTCACAGGTATCAGTGGCGGGCATCATATAAGATAGATATTATTTGAAGACACCACATGAGTTAGATGAATTGAACCTTATCACATAGTACGTATTATTTATGCTTACATTAGTGGCAGTTCTAGGAGGAGTGGAACCAGGGACTCAACCTTGGTCCTGAAAAGGGGCCTAGGGCTTAGGCTACGAAAAACGTAGACCTGGAAGCAAGGTGAATGGTATACCCAAATTCCATAGCCCCTTTTTAACCATACTGTCTCCAGGAGATCTATTAAACCACTGGAACCACTAGGAGACAGGTATTTTTTACTTATCCAAGACCCCACCACTCCTATACCTCATTTGATTCACATTGATGTGACCTCAACAGTGCTCCCACCTATTTCGTCAGTCGTAGCACGCCTGTTCCATAGTGGAACGGAAGACACCCAGTGATGAAGGATGCTTCCAAGGGGTAACCCTGGCGGGTGAGGGTTTTCTAAAAGGAAAATCCTGTTTCCTCCATCTTGTGGGAGTTTATGTTCCTTTCTGCTGGGCCTTTGTTGTACTGTTACTTTGACCTACCATTGTAGCCTTGTTGCTGCAGTTTTAAACTGCAAATTCAACCTTTCAAAATAACCTCTTTTGAAAGGCCTAAACCTTCCTTTCAAATATTAATAAATCACCCCTAAGTAGACCTTACTTGCCATCATACAGGGTTTATGTTATATAAAAGGAGAACGTATCAAATTTTAATGTTAAACATGTGCCTACAGTGAAAAGACCCAAAAGCTATTTTTACTGTACCAAGATTGCCTGTTGCATTGGAAACATACTGGGTTACATTTGTACATTAATAGTGCTGTGGTTAAGAAACAGCTATAAAATGTAATTCAAAGACCTCTTCATAATAGTTATTCAAAATCATATTTACTGGTAAAATCAAACTTTTAATAACTATTAAGGAAAAATTACTTTTAGAAGGCTACATTTTCCCCTCCATAAAGCCTCTGGGAGCTCATTTGCATAAACAGCTGTCACCTGGCAGCTGAATAGCCCCCTCAAGTGAGATGTGAAAACTGCTCCAAGAGCAGGACAGAGGCCTTGGGTGTGGGGAGGTGTTTCTCTTTCTCTGGCAGGGTGACCATTTGGGCTGTGCACAGGATCTTGATTAACTTCAAAGAGGCCTACTCTGTCACAAGCAAATGTTAGCTGACATCTGAGAAGGGCCCTTTTTTGTTCCCCCAGTCAAGCAAGCACCAATCCCAGTGGTAAAGGAGCTGCAGTCAGAACTGGCTTAGACTTTGAGTGACCACAGAGGAGGTGTTGCTCATTTCCTTGGCCACACCTCTGGGGTGGTTACACAAACTCTGCACAGGCGAAAAAAAGATTTGCCATATTGAATTTAGGCAGAGAAGAGGCATTGTGGGATTGTTTGCTGTAGAGTGCACAGGAAGTTCTGCAAAAGTAGGTATAGTTACCCCTGAGTGCTTTTACCGTGTTGGTTAAGGAGGGGGCAAGAGTCACCCCCATCCATTGGCTGGTTCCAGGCATAACTGTGACACCCACAGTACACTTCTCAGAACACTAATGGACCTGTGAAAATCAGAAGAGGACTAAACATGCTGTCTGGGACCTGAAGCACGGCCTAGAAGACTGGATGTGCTCCCTTCTGTACCCAGAACATAGAAGTGGTCATAAGGGTCATAAGGCTGAACCCCTGTTCAAGCTACAGGGATACAACAAGCTGCAAGAGGCCTTCTCTGCATTTCCCCAGCTGACCAGTTCCAAAGGAACTTGCCTTGGATCCTGTTACTGGCTTCTGCTGGAGTGAGTATTGACTCAAAAGTGTTGTCTGGGACCCTTGGCTGCATCAAAGTGTACTCCTAACTTTTTCTGAAACCTGGAACCTGAAACTTTTTGGCTCCAAAGATCTCCAGAGGACGGGGACCAACCTACTAAGCCGATCTGATGAGAATGTGTTGCCTGTAGGTTCAGCTTGCTCCTGTTCAGAGTTTTTCTGCAGCAGCAAATCCGATTCAGTGGGATCTCGCTGAGAAGGCATCTGAACTTTGCCTACTTGAAGAGTCTGAGGTTCAATGAAGAGACCAAGTCTGAACATAGAAACTTCACCAGGCGCGAAGGCACCAAAAGTATCCAGCCAGTGAGGGACCTTCTTTGGGTTCAGTATCCAAATTTCTCCCACCCAGAGTTTCCCACAAAAAATGAACTGCTTCACTGGTCACAGCCTGCTGCATTGCCCCCCCTGAGAATTCTTGAGTTGTATTTCAGAGAAAACTAAGTCCGAAGGTAAAACTTATGGCCTGATTTCTTAAACTGCCCTGTGCTCCCTCACGTTAAGCCTTAGGTTGTGAACCATCAAGAAAGTTTGTGAGCAAAAAAACTCTCTTTAGGGTTTGTGTTCCAGCTGGAGTGTGACTCCTGTACACCTTCCTGCTATTGCCTCTTCTGCCCTGAGTTCTGAAGAAGATGAGGCCCAGCTGGGCCCAAGTCATCCTAGTGGGTCCAGATTGGGCTTGGTGAGTGTGGAAGCTGGAGCTTTTGGGCATAACGTTTTGTCCCCCATAAGGATCTTCAGTCACAGCTGCTGGGTGCAGGGTTCTGTACCTCAACCTACACAATTCTATTTCCATGCATGGTTGACTCTGCAGTTAAAAGTACCCGTCAGAAAAACAAGTTACTTACATTTGGGAATGCTCTTTCTGGTGAATGCTTTATCTAACTCATATTCCACACTTGACTCCAACGTCCGTGTACTGTAGAGTGGTCTCTTTTTACCACTGAAAAAGTCCCATATTAGAGATTGGTACTGACATTGGTCTGTGCTCCGTGTCCGAGGGTGTGGAAAGAGTCTAGCAAAACACTGACTTTAGTGCACAGAGAAGGCACTTTTATATGGCTCCACACAGTCATTTCTGGGTCAGAACAAAACCTTTGTGGCTTTGCACAGTGCCAGTTAGCGATGCGTGGGAGCATAGCTATTAAAAGTTGCCAGATGCAGTCTGGTGCTGTGGAGTATTCTAAAGGTGAGGACTCTGCAGTTAGATATAATATTCATCAGAAAGAGTATTTTGGAAGGTGGTACCGATTTGATGGTTGGTGTGCAGAGTAGAATGTAGCCATGTTGAAGGTGCACCTGTCCTCTCTTTCACTCTATTGTAATCATAGCAGGGCTTTGCAGGGGCACCGTTGAGGGATACATTGCTGTTTGTCTTAATTTCTCTGTCAGCCATACCTCCTCAAATCGCCAATCGTGATGAGATTCTTGAAGGGATGTGCATTCATGTTTCAGATAACTCCCTTTCTAATGGCCCAATGCAGCATCAATCTGGTTCTGACATTTTTGTAGGTGCACTTTTTGAGCCCCTTTGCAGCTGCCAGGTAAGGCTGTTAATGCTCAAGTCAATTTTTTTGTGGCCATCACCTCTGCAAGGTAAGTCAGTAAGCTGCAAGCACTGACTGTATGCCTACCTTTCACTTGCCTCCTTCCAGGCACATTAGTACTTTGGACTAAAGAGGCTGTGCTCCAGAAGTTGGTTGCCTTTTCCTTCTGGAGCAATCCTTTACCTTTCCTACGTTAAGGCCACCACCTCGTCCCACCAAGAAGGAGAAGATGTTCCACTGGTTAGGTCTCAGAAAGGGGGTTATTGTTTACACTGAACACAAAGATCTCATGTCAAATGACCAACTCTTTGTTAGGTAAGCAGGAAACAATAGGGCTTTGTCCAATGAACCCATTCTTTCTGTAAAGTCTGTCTGAAACTGGTGCCATGTGTAAAGATGTTGATGAGCATAGAAACAGTACTGCGTTGGTGATTGAGTGGTTGATGGGTAGTGGTGCACTCCCTTAATGGGTAAACAGTTTGGTGATAGTGCAGGCCTCCAAGAGGCAAATTGGTTAAACAACCTTCCCCTCCCTTGTAGCAGTTGAGCCTGTCACGGAGAGGAGAGACAGCAGAGCCATCAGTGTACCTCCTCATACAAACTATAAATGCTTGATCCCCGCCATGCTCAGTTTTCTCATCAATGACATTAATGCAAATGTTGTAGTGGTATTAGCAGTTATGTTATAAAAGCTGTCATGAGTGCTGTAATATCTGGGATAATTAGCAGTGCATGGGGAAGGCGCAAGTTATAGTTACCTAACTGTAATGTCCCTGTAACCTTTGTTTTATTAAGTGAATTTCTATGTTTTTTTAATTCTGTTTCCTAACTATAACTTCCCTGTAACCTTTGCTTTTTTCATTGGTTTTCTCTGTTTCTTTTCTTTGGCCGTGCACGGTGGGGTTTGGCTGCACCACCCAACCGCCCACCATGCACAGCCATTGGGGTTATGACCACCCCACCCCGTGCCAAGAACAGTCGGCCGTGCACAGCAGTGGCAGCCAGCCCCCCCTATAATGCCCCAGTGCAGCACACGACTGACTTCAGTCTTGCGTGGCAGGGTTTGGCTATAGGGCCTGGCCTGCTGCCAGGCTCACCTGCCTACCCCACAACACTCATGAAGTGCTTCTTTGTTTGGTAGAGATATGATAATTTTCCTATGCATCAAAAACACATCTCCAATATTAGTGAGAAACATGCACTTGTCCTCTTAGTTTGCTGTCCAGCTTCCTGGGAAAATGGGGGGAAGACGTTGCATATTACTAATATCAGTGGATGCTTGAGTGTCTGAGTGGGTCTGTAGGTGGGTGCATCAGTCCATGCGTAGGTCTGTGATTGGCTGTATGAGTGCTAGAGTGGGTCTGTGAGTGAGTTCATAAGTGGGTCTGTTAGTGGGTGCATGAATTTCTGAGTGGGTGCATGAGTGTCTCATTGGGTCTGTGAGTGGGTGCATGAGTGCCACGGAAAGGGTCTGCGAGTGAGTCCATTACAGTGTGAGTGAGTGTACAGCTATTTTGTTTTTTATTTTTTCACCCATATTCACGAATTTGTCACAATGGTACAATGGGTGGGGGGTCACACTGTGTGTCGTAGCAAATTCCAGAATATCGCTTGCTGGAAAAAATAAAAAGGGTTTTACATGCTTACAACCTATAAGGTGTCACAAAAACACATCTATATGTTACCCATGGGGTCAGGGTACCGCCACGCTGACCCCAAATACTCCTTTGTAAAACCGTTTTCACTTCAGGTACCGTGTCCCGTTAGATAAAATAGCGGCCACAACTTTCTGCTCAGGTTGCAGCTAGCCAATCATAGCATTCCTGTTGGCATGCACATTTGCCATTTGTCGCCAGTTTGCAGCAAATTCTTTGCGACCCTAGATATGCACATTTAGATTTCCTTTATTATGTTAAATTGTTGAACTATTTACACCAACAAAGTGTTATCTGCGTACCAAAAGCTTCCTTTCTGCCAAATTTGTTGCAATTCCGTCCAGTGGTTCGGGCTGCAGGCGTGTCCAAAGAGTCTATGGGAATTAACATGGGAAGCGCATTTTGTTTTGACCCCCTGCCCTTTTTCTCGGGCCCCAGATTGACGGATCTCCCAGAAACCTTCCATGCACAACACAACACAACTTGACACTTTTTTTGGAAAAGTTCATGAAGATTCGTCAAATGACACCAGAGATATAGCCAAGTCAAAAAAGGCTTTTTCCATGGAAACTAGGTCCTAACTATAACTTCATACTGGCTCATTGGAACAACTAAATGCCAAAGTAACATTATAGTCAGGTAAATTTCTCAATGACAGCATTAACGTTTTGAACTAAAGGAGAAAAAAAAACAGAAATTCAGCAGTTATAGTTAGCAGCTCTAACTATAACTTGTGCCCCCGCCATGCACTGCTTATGACCTCGCATATGACATTGCTCTTGACATGTTCTATAATATTATTTATGACATCACTGATGACATCTCAAATGACATAATTGACGGCATCACTGACCTCCCTTTTTTTCTCGTCCCCCGCTTGATGAATCACCCCGAAACTTTCCAGGAAGGAGCTGCGATGAATGACCTGTTTTTTTTTTTTGTTGGAAAATTTAATGAAGAATCATTAAACGGGGCCAAAGTTATTAGCAAATCAAATATATATGTTCCTTTCAGTATTAAAGCTATTGACTTTTTCATAGAGTAACACAGAGTACTTACCTACCTTTTTCCAATGCTCTCAAATGATTCTGCATAAATTATACTCATCAATTGAGTTGGCTTGATTGAATCCAGAATGACCAATCTAAAAGTTATTTAAAAGAAATTACTTAAAATATTTCCTTCAGGAGTTTCTTGTTGTTAGTGTGGTGCAATGGTGCTTTGTTTGGATTCGCTCCACTGGTTTCTCAAGCGAAGTCCATTGGTCACTCATGGGCTTGCCATTGACTGACATTTGTCTTTTCGGAGACAAGGTGTATTCAACCCTGGAGCGCTTTAAAGATAGTGAGGTGACAGCACGCTCTCTTTGCTTGGCACCACCAGTGTGTCCGTTTCCCAGCAATTTTACCCCTTTCAAGGATTTGGAAGAGTATAGCAGGAGACACAGCATCCAACCTTGCCAAACAACAACAGGCCTCCCACTTCTTTCGTGGTAGAGGTCTGGGATACCGCTGCCAGTGTCCAGGCCCTCAGTGTACTACCCAATCCCCCGTCTTTCACCCTGGTGTAAGATTGCCTGCTAGATCTCAGCACATTTTACTTCCTTGGGTGCAGGAACGTAACATCCGACCAGTGGGTGCTTCAAGTTGTGTAGAATGGGTACTCCCTCCCCCTTTTGAACACCCACCATTAAAACATGTTTTCCACAGCACATCTGACTTCTCCATTCTACAAGACGTTCAGCCTCTCTTGGCCAAGAGAGCCATAGATAAAGTGCAGACATCAGCGATCAAGACTGGTTGTTATTTTCGTTACTTTCTGGTGCCCAAATAGAATGGAGGCCCTCCTCCCTATCCTCGATTCCTTGCCTTCTGAACTTCTTCCTCTGGTAGGACAAGTTTCAGTGCTCACCTTAACCAAGTGCTGTCTGCCCTAGATCAAGGAGATTGAATGGTGGTGTTGGATGTGCAGGACACCTTTTTCCACAGTCTGATCTACAGACGCTAGCTGCAGTTTCAGTTAGGCCAAGAGCATTTTCATTTATCGGCGCTCCCCGTAGTGCATCTCAGGTGTTCACAAAGGTGGTGGTGGTAATTAATGCTCATCTGTGGAGGTTGGGAATACCAGTCTTCCCATACCGCGACCAATAGCAACTGAACATTTGTTCACCTCAAACAGTCGTAAGCCACTTCCAGATGACGACAGACCTATTGACATCATCACGTGTATCCTTTACAGTGGGTCCCCTTCATTGGACCTATCTTGGAAACGGTGCTCTTCAAGCCTTCCCTCCACGTCAATGACACCAGGACATTCAGGCTATGATCGTGATGTTTCAGCCTTTGACTTGTGTCTCAGTGAGAACTGCTCTGGGGATTCTTGGCTTCCTGCAACCTGCTGTGCACCACGACAGGTGGCACATGCTGGCTCTGCAGTGGGATCTGAAGTCTCAGTAAGCTCAGCACCAAGGAAACTTTTTGGATCGCATCCAGGTGTCGGAGGAAACTGGGAAAGGCCTGCAGTGGTAACTCCTAGACAGCAGCTGGCCTTGATGAAGACCACTTTCCCCACCCCACCAAAAGCTGACAATTGTGTCTAACGTTTTGGTACTGGGTTGGGGAGATCATCTGAAAGAGGTGGAGATAAGAAGACTCTGGTCTCTAGCAGAAGTCTGACTCAACATCAACTTGTTGGAGTTACTCGTGATTCACTTTGCAATGAAAGTGTTCCTCCCAACAGTCAGGGGGAAAGGGTTCAGGTTCTCACTGAAACAACAACTGTTTTACTGCAACAGGCAGGGTGGAGTGAGGTTGTAGGTCTAGAGCTAGGGTCCTCAGCGTCTCTAGAAGTGACTGATTGCTCAGGGCATCTACCTGAACGTGCTGTAGCAGGAGGGACTTTTAAATGCCAGGGCGGACAAACTTGGTCCATGTTGACTAGTGGATCTCTAGTTGCAACTACACTCAGAGGTGTGATACAGGGCATCTTTTGGCAATATGGAGAATCCTGGCTTGATCTTTTTGCCACTGCTGAGTGTCCAAACATTTGCGTGTTGAAATTCCCAAGGCTGTTTTTGATAAGATATGCCCTTCATCTGGTTTGGAACTCCTGCACTCCTTCCCGCCTCTACCTCTCCTGCCCAGAGTTCTAAAGATGATCAGGAATGAATAGGCTCAAGTAATCCCAGTGGCTCCGAACTAGGTGAGGGGAGTGTGGTATTTGAAACTTCTGGCTATGAGCATTTGTCTTCCAATCCAACTGCTTCTTCTGGAGGAATTCCTGTCACAGCAGCAGAACAGGATCCTCAACCCAAGCCTGCATGACCTGCACCTCCATACGTGGAGATTGAGCGACAGTAGTTGACCGCTTTCAATCTTTCTCCTGAAGTGTTTGGTATCATACTGCCAGACAGGCATCCTTCTGGCAAAACTGTTCATGTTGGTGGGTGTACTGTTTGGGATACATTTGTTGCATGGTGTTCCTCGAGCACTGTTGAGCCTTTTCAGGCACTGTTTGCTGAGGTCATTTTAATTTGTCTTTCTTTCGGGAAGGAGGGCCTTGCTTTGTGGCAACAGTTAAAGGTTATTTGTTGGCCCTGGCAATTATTTTCATCTACCTGATCAGCCATCTCTTTTTCTAATCAGCAGCTGTGATGTGTCTCTTGAAAGGTCTGATTGATATGTTTCCACTGCCACCATTTGTGAAGCTGCTGTGGGACCTTAATTTAGTTCTGACCTTTCTCACGTGCACCCCATTTGAACTGATGTACAGCTGTTCCCTATGTCTCTTGATGTTATAAACATTCTTGCAGTTATCTCAGCTCATCCATCACTTGGGAAAACTACAAGCTCTGTACAGCAACGGTATGCTAAATTCTACCCAGGCAAACAGTTTTTTCAGACAAAAGCTGCCTTTCTTAAGAAAGTTGTCATACCCTTCCACATATGGCAGTCCATCATCCTACCAGTTTTCTTTGCCCTGCATCACCTCTCCAAGGAGGAAGAACAAATCCATTGTCTCAAACAAAATAGGCCCCTGATCTTTTATATGAACCTCCCCAGGGAACATTGGGTGGAGAGTCTATTTGTGGGCTTCTCTGGGGCAAAAAAGGGAAAAGCGGTACAGAAAAGAACCATCTCTTGATGGATTATCTTGTGCATCAAGATCTGTTTTGGCCTGGCCAAGAAACACCTTCTGAAAGGATTGTGCACACATTCCACCAGAGCGAAGGTTGCTACTACGGAGATGGCATGTGATGTGCCAGTCTTGGGTATCTGCCAGGTTGCTACGAAAGCATCAGTCCATATGTTCACAAAGCACTTCTGCCTGGATATACAGCTGTGCTGAGAGTGGCATTTTATTCCAATCTGGCACGTGGGGGTATTCACAAACTGGCGAATCTGTGATTTGAATATCCACCAGAAAAGTGTTCTCAAAGATAAGTAACCTTTTCTTTTGGGTCCTGTAGCACTAGTTGCCAAATTTCTACTTTGTCTCTAGGCTTAGATAACAGTGAGGGCTCATAGAAGCGTGATTTACCAAGATACAGTTACGTTTTACAGGTGATGTACAAAATATGTCTTTGCAAAATATCTTTAAAACTTTTAACAGCATTGTGGTTATCTGCGATTGTCTTCATGTTTAAGATGTATTACACGAGAACCAATTTGTACTTGTTTAATGATCCTAGTTTAATGGACTGAGTCTCGTGATACTAACACCCAAGGCAATTTGTTTTAGTACAGCAGTGTTTTGTATGCTGTGAGTTTGTTTTATAGTAATGGCAAAACGACATGTCCGAGAATGTATTGTGTAATTTGATTTAAGACTAGAACACTTTATACGGGGTTACATCCTTAACCTAATGTGTCCTGTTGTAACCTCCCTTTTTTTGTTTGGAATGACCCTCTCCATTCTCTCCAAGTACAACGTACTCTAAATCACATGCATTTTTTTTTTTGCTCTCTATTATTATTAAATACACTTTCTATTAGTGTCATTCTGCGAATTACCCATACCTCACTTCAAAGATCACAACCTTTACAACCAACAGGCTGGCGGTACGGAGGCCCTTATTACGACCACGGCGGTAGCGCTGCGGTCGCACCGCCGGGGCCGCGCTGCCCTGGGGATTATGACCCCCCTACCGCCAGCCTGTTTCTGGCGGTTTGCACCGCCAGGAAGAGGCTGGCGGTAAGGGGTGTCCTGGGGCCCCTGGGGGCCCCTGCACTGCCCATGCCACTGGCATGGGCAGTGCAGGGGCCCCCTAACAGGGGCCCGGCCAGCTTTTCACTGTCTGCATAGCAGACAGTGAAAAGCGCGACGGGTGCAACTGCACCCGTCCCACGGCCGCAACACCGCCGGCCCCATTAGGAGCCGGCTCCTATGTTGCGGCCTCATTCCCGCTAGGCCGGCGGGCGCAAAATTGGTTTGCGCCCGCCGGCCCAGCGGGAATGTCATAATGGGGGCTGCGTGAGTGCGGCCGCATTGGCGGCCGCACGGCGGTTACCGCCGCCCGCCCGCCAAGGTCGTAATGACTCCCTTAATGCCTGCTTTCTGCAGCAGTAGGAATTTGGGGACTTCCTTGCTTATGAGCTGGGGGGTAACTTTTATCTAAACTGTGGGATACTCAGGAACTTTGTGGTTGACCAGAAAGGCTGTTCTGAGGGGAACGGAGAGGTCTTACTTGATAGGGCAGAAGTAGCTCAGTGGCAACAGATGGCCTGAACTAGAGTCTATTATCCTTGGGTTGGATTGCATGGACTATGCAAATATGGATGGCACTGAGCTGCACCAACTAGCTTTTAAATGGAAGTCACTTTAGCAGTTGCCACTTGAAGAAATTTGCCAGTGCTGGATGGTCTCGAAGCGCAGGGTCTGTGAATGAGGTGATAAGTCTGGCAAGCTCATGTATTGGTTGGCGATGCAGGGGCCAGCCTCTTGGATCGTTCCCTCTATTTAATCAGTGGTGCTGGTGTAAAGAGCTGATAATATTGCAGCAGGTTGCAGCTTATTAAATGGGTCTATACGCCCTTAGGAAGCAGACTTCAAGTGAGGTGGCCCATTCATTAGTGTTTGACATCCCGATGCCCACAGTGTCTCTGAGTGGCGGGGAAGATTAGGATTGTCCCCTCAAGGGCGGAAGAGGCCACTCTTACCCTTTGCGACATGAACTCAGAGAAGACTCCAGGCCCTGATGGCTTCCCTGTGGAATATTCTAAACACTTCCAGGCACTCTCGACACCTCAACTTCTCTGCCTTTATCAGGAGGCGGTGATCATGGGGCAGTTTCCTCCTGAGCTCGAATTGGGGACCATTGTGGTCTTGTCCAAGCCTGGCCAGCCCATAGCTCAATGTGATGTGGATCACCTGATCTCGCTCATTAACTTGGAGTTAAAAATCTTTGCGAATGTTTTGACTAACTGGCTGCTTGTGGTTCTCCCGCAGTTGGTCCACCCTGATCAGTATGAGTTTATGCCCCTTAGTACTAGGCACTGCCTCTGCAGGGTTCACATGGTCCTGGTGTGTCTTTTTCTGCATTGGACCCAGCGGCTGTTCTTCCTTTGGATTTTGAGAAGGCCCTTGATTCTTTTATTTGGGCCTTTTTGGAGGCGGTGTTGATTAGGGTGGGCTTGAGTCCTTCATTTAGGAATTTTGTTCTGGTACTCCATTCTAACCCTAAGGCCCAGGTTCGGGTCAATGGCACCTTATCTGCCCCCTCCTGATCGGCTGGGGCACCTGCCAAGGTTTCCCTTTGTTGCCACATTTGTTTGCCCTGGCGATCAAGACATTTTTGTCATGGATTCAATGCAATGCTCAGGTTTGGGGCAGTGCACAGGGTAGCGAAGAAGGATCGCATTGCACTTTATGCTGATGACCTGCTTTTGTACACCTCTCATCTGTTGCTCATGATTCCTCTGGTGCTGCAGATCCTTGCCCTCTATGGGGACATCTCGGGGATTACTGTTAACTGGCTTAAATCAGTCTTTGGCCCCCCTAAAGGGGCCGCCGATTGCAATGGAATGGTCAGCGCAGCTTAAGGTGTGTAGACTGAATTTTCGTTAATTGGGAATGTACGTAGCTCTGGAACTGGGTCTAACCTGGAGCCTGAATATTCGCCCCATATTGTCCTGCTTAAGGACAGACCTCACCTGGTGAGCCATGTTGCCTCTTAATGTCCTAGGCCAAACTGCACTGTTTAAGATGCTCGCCCTCCTCTACTTGGTTTACACATTACAAAAGTATGAGTTTATGCCCCTTAGTACTAGGCACTGCCTCTGCAGGGTTCACATGGTCCTGGTGTGTCTTTTTCTGCAGGGGACCCAGCGGCTGTTCTTCCTTTGGATTTTGAGAAGGCCCTTGATTCTTTTATTTGGGCCTTTTTGGAGGAGGTGTTGATTAGGGTGGGCTTGAGTCCTTCATTTAGGAATTTTGTTCTGGTACTCCATTCTAACCCTAAGGCCCAGGTTCGGGTCAATGGCACCTTATCTGCCCCCTCCTGATCGGCTGGGGCACCTGCCAAGGTTTCCCTTTGTTGCCACATTTGTTTGCCCTGGCGATCAAGACATTTTTGTCATGGATTCAATGCAATGCTCATGTTTGGGGCAGTGAACGGGGTAGCGAAGAAGGATCGCATTGCACTTTATGCTGATGACATGCTTTTGTACACCTCTCATCTGTTGCTCATGATTCCTCTGGTGCTGCAGATCCTTGCCCTCTATGGGGACATCTCGGGGATTACTGTTAACTGGCTTAAATCAGTCTTTGGCCCCCCCTAAAGGGGCCGCCGATTGCAATGGAATGGTCAGCGAAGCTTAATGTGTGTAGACTGAATTTTCGTTAATTGGGAATGTACGTAGCTCTGGAACTGGGTCTAACCTGGAGCCTGAATATTCGCCCCATATTGTCCTGCTTAAGGACAGACCTCACCTGGTGAGCCATGTTGCCTCTTAATGTCCTAGGCCAAACTGCACTGTTTAAGATGCTCGCCCTCCTCTACTTGGTTTACACATTACAAAAGTATCCCCTGCTTTGGACACAGCTTTGGTGGAACCAGCTGCAGGTCAAAATCCAGGACTTCTTATGGCTTAATTGGCCTTCCCGAATAGCATATGGGAACTGCACTGAGTCCACTTGGGAATGGGGAGATGGCAGATGTGTGCCTCTATTACCGTGCGGCTCAGCTGTTAGTATTCAGTGATTGGCTTGGGGGAGGGGAGATCCGGCGTTAAGGTTGGAGGTGGCCGGGATTGGCCTAGAAAAGATTGAGGGTCTTTTGTATGGTAATCTTATTCCTTCCCAACACCCCAAGTGCCTAAGGGTGGTTCTTAGGACCTGACGTATGGAACTGCAGTGGACTGGTTTGGATCAGTGGGTTACGCTCCTGACTCCCCATGGGTGGGCGTTTGATTGCATCAAGTCCCCTCCTTGGTGGAGTTTGGCAGCTGCAATAGGATAGGAATCTCTACAGTGGGTGATGTTTGGTAGGTGGTGCACCTTAATTCCTTTCAGAATTTGCAGTAAGACTTTGGCGTGCACAGGTATCCGTTTTGTAGATACCGCACAGTTGTCATGCCCTGGAGCAACACTGCGGTTCTCTGGGGAATGTTCCTAAATGCAGCCCCCTGGAGTGGCAGATCCTTAAAGGACCCAATGAAGAGAAGGGTTTTTCAGTGATTTCTAAATCCTTCATTGTTCATTCCCCAGATTTATTTTACACCCTCTAATGCTCGAATGGACCAATGGGTGGGGCCCGGCATGAATCCGATTGGAGGGATTCTCGTATGGCACCTAGTGTGCAGGTCATCTCTTCACAGTTCTGGCTGATCCTGCTCCACTATCTACACATGACCTATAAGACGCCAGACAGGCTTTGGCATGCACGCGTACTAGATGCCACCATCCTGGCGCTCTTCAGGGACACCTGCTCACTTCTATCAAATGGTGTGGGACTGTCCGGTGATTGCGGGGTATTGGAGAAGGATGCTTGACGTCCTGTTCAGGGTGCTTAGACGGCATACCAATAGCTCCCCGGTGCTTGTTCTGTTGGGTGTCCTGGAGGGGATGTGACACACAAGTGGGGATAGGACTTTGGTGCGGATTGGGATGACATTGGCAAAGAGAGATTGTGGAGGTTGGCCTCTGTTCCTCTGGTAGCTCCCTGGAAATAGGCAATGGATTTGTTTGCCACTCAGGAGAGAGCTGTGTATGTAGCTAAGAGATCCCTAAAAAAACATGCAAAGATATGGGGAAAGTGGATGGCCTATTGCGGGATGGTTTGATGTATATGCTGTTATGTGGTGTGCTGGTGCAAACTCGCTGGTTTCATTGCACACGCTGGCCTATGGAAAGGTTGTGGGTTGTTGAGTGCTTTAAAAACCATTAGTATTTGGTTTATTAAAAAAAAAAAAAATCCACATGCAAAAAAATCCATATGCAGCAAGGTGATGTACTTTTTGAAATTGCACGACATCTGCATATGGTGTTTGATACCTGATCACAAAGATTTGGGCTGCACATCCTGGAAAGCAAAACTCTGACTCAGACTCCGATGCCCTTGCCTCACCTCACAAGGACTAAAGGTGGTACTTAGAGTTTGGTAGGCTGTACTCTTTCGCCAGGACAGTGAATGCCCATTGCCCAGGTGGATTACCCTCCACTATATTTAGGGATCTGAGTGATGGAGATCTCTATGCCATGAGAAGAGCCACTTCTCTAAAGCCACTGTACGTTTCCTTAGCGGCCGCTGTGTTTCATGCAGCTGCTCAATGTTTTTTTCCTTTTCAAAAACATAAAGCAGGATATAATTTCTGAAAAACAAAAAAATTGCCTTGTACACACTGAGAGCTGTTTCCCATGCTGTAGGGGTAATTTTAACTTTAATTTTTGGGATAGTGGCTTTTTCTGGTGGTCCCCAACAGGGAAACATAAATTGGATAATCTGCTCAAATTAGGTCAGATAGTTTGAGGTACTACCAGATGTCTGTCAGGCCATTGGAATAAGATTTCCATCTGTGGAACCAGCCAGAGCTCTGCCAACTTAGACGTGACTGCTAGCTCGACTCTAAAAAGAGCGAGTGGACTGTCAGTTTGGTGAACAGAAACTCTAAAAAAAACCTCTGTTTGTACTGAAGATGATGACTCAGAGGCAGATAACCTGCTCCCCCTTAAAACAGTGATGCTGGACTATAACTTGAATTACAAAATGCAAGTAGTCTTGATACTTTTCTAGGAGGTGGTATCTCTTAAGCCGCTTACCCTCATTTTGCAGAAAGCACTTCATTCACTGCACTAGTACATCAAGCAGCAGAAGCAGTGGAAGTGACTCTAGCTTCAGTGGAAGCTACATCTAACATATTGCTGAAGATTTAGCAGCCCTCCTCTACCTTCTTCAGATGTGGAGCATTTTCTTCCCTAAAATGAGGCTCTTCTTGGGCCAGCAGTCCACAGACAAATATCCAGATGAGATAGACCTGTTTTATGTGACTAGAAATTCTTATTGCCACAGCTTTCACTTGATATTTTGAAGGTCCCAACCTATTCCTCAGAATTAAACCCGAATGCCCTTCCCACATATCCGCTAGACAGAGGCCCTCATTCTGACCTTGGCGGGCGGCGGAGGCCGCCCGCCAAAGTCCCGCCGTCAGGTTACCGTTCCGCGGTCGAAAGACCGCGGCGGTAATTCTGACTTTCCCGCTGGGCTGGCGGGCGGTCGCCTTCAGACCGCCAGCCAGCCCAGCGGGAAAGAGGCTTCCACGATGAAGCCGGCTCGGAATCGAGCCGGCGGAGTGGAAGCTGTGCGACGGGTGCAGTTGCACCCGTCGCGTATTTCACTGTCTGCGCAGCAGACAGTGAAATACATGCAGGGGCCCTCTTACGGGGGCCCCTGCAATGCCCATGCCAGTGGCATGGGCACTGCAGGGGCCCCCAGGGGCCCCGCGACCCCCCCTACCGCCATCCGGATCTCGGCGGTCCGACCGCCGGGATCTGGATGGCGGTAGGGGGGGTCGGAATCCCCGCGGCGGTGCAGCAAGCTGCGCCGCCGCGGAGGATTCAATGGGGCCGCGGTACACTGGCGGGACCCCGCCAGTGGTGCCGGTCCGACCGCGGCTTTACCGCCGCGGTCGGAATCCCCATTGGAGCACCGCCGGCCTGTCGGCGGTGCTCCCGCGGTCCTCCGCCCTGGCGGTCAAAGACCGCCAGGGTCAGAATGACCACCAGAGTCTCTAAATAAAAACTAGACTCCCTAGGGCTTAAAGTACTTCCTTCTGGCATCCTTGCACTGTGCATGCCAGAAGCCACATTACTCCTGGGGTGCCCTTTCAGAACTGGTGAAGTTGACAGTTATCAGACTTCCAAGTCACAAGAAAAAGCCCTCCTTAGCCTTGGTTAGTGACAGTTTTGGTTCTTCCTGACAGATTTTTTAAATCGTCCCAGACTTAGTTGACCCTGTGGCTCAATCCATGGGCCCAGCTCTCATCCTATATAGACACACTTGGAAGCATTCCACAAGCCTTCGCAGCAGTGTTGATGTTTCTCTTGTGAATATTCCTATGATGGTGAATGTCTATTCAATTAAAAGGCAAACTCCTTTCTGGAACATTTCAAGAACAGCAGAGCTACTACTTCCTCGCTGGACTTAGCCTCTTGAAGGAGGCAGTTCCATCAACAGTGCAGAAAATTTCAAGCCTAGTACAGCACTCGGTCATACAAGCAGCGCTAACCTTTTCATCTGATCTAAATGCCCAAACAGCAGATGTGCTTCTCCTTTCGAGGCAGGAGTGGGTCTAGGAAGCACAAGGCAGAAAAAACAACATATCTGGTCCCCACCATTTTCACAGGCTGTGCTACCTTGAAACAACTGACTCCCGTCCCAAACCTGCAAAACTATGTTTTGTGGGGAGAGGGTCTCCTTTTTTTCCCACCAGTTCGGAGTTAAAAACAGCTAATGCCATGTACCTTTTAGGCCGCTGCATTCTTGAATTGTAACTGTGATCCTACCAGACTATGGCCTTCATTATGATCATGGCGGTAATGACCGCCACGCAGCAGTGGCAGTCACTACCACCAGTGGCATGGTCGTCCAGACCGCCATATTCTGATCACAGTAGTGAACTGGCTGCAAAGTTCACTACCACCCACTGCCAGGCTAGAATCGATCGCCGGGCTGACGGTAGGCACATTCGACCCGGCGGTGGAGACTGGACCAGCAGTGGGATTATGATCCCATTTCAACCAGGGATTTCGCTGGCGGAAAGCATGCGGGTGACAGGAATTCTCATTCTGTCACCTGTATGTGACATGCCAGCTCCCCCCTTGCCACTACATGCCCCTAGAACTGCCCCCGAACCCCAAAAACCGACCCCCCCAACCCTCCACCCCCAAATCTCCATGGAGGGCTCCCAGCTCCCCCCTAACCATAAATCAACCGCCCACCCTTCATACAGGTCTCCCCCACACCCCCATGTACCCATACACCTACATGCACACACGCATTCATAAACTCAGACACCCCCCTCCTTTACAAACACTCAAGCACACCCCCATGCACTCACACACACCACCCATCCCCCCCCTTTTTAGACCATCCAAACCCCAGAGCAACTATATATCTCCTCTTAAGGCAGGTATGGCTCTCAAAGGCATCATCAGCAACACAGATCATGTCCCTACCTTCCTCTGTGGGTTGTGCTGCATCGAAAACGCTCTTTCTTCTTCCCCAATGCAGGGTCTATGACATTAATCATTGAACACCTCCACCAGACAGTGGACTTGTCTCCAGGGCTTGGGCTTTACCATCAATGTAAGGAAGATTAACCTCAATTTTATACAGAGGCTGACCTTTCTAGGGACAGTACTAAACGCAACCCTTATGAAGGTCTTTCCTCTTACTCAGAGGTTCCTAGATATTCAGACAATGATTCTGAATTGTCTGACTCAAACTCAGATCATGATCCTGCAGGACACTTGCTGAGCCTCATGGTCTAGTGCATTTTGTTGGTGTCTAATGGCAGGTGACTGATGAGAGCCCTGGAGCTGTGTCTGAAGAGACACTGACTGCAACACCAAGGAAGTCTCTCAGCCTTGGTGGAGATCTTCCATTTGGTGCATTAGATATGCTCTGGTGAATGGACCTCTTTAATCCTCTGAGGCGTGCCTGTTCAGTCCCCCACAGGCTCCTGCTACAGTGGTCATAAATGTCTTCTCACTGGACCTGAATTACTCATATGGGTGTTTTGACAGCATGGGCTTTTGCACAGCGTCAGAGCAGAGCTTGTGCATAAATGTGTTTGAACTGCAGGCATTCTGTGTTCCGCTCAGTGCTTTTTTTCCTTCCATTTAAGGGGGCAACACCACTACGAATCCATTATATCCACTAATGGGACACTGTGGTGCCATGGACTAAGTGGTGAGGCCATTTGTCTGTGGACATGGGAGCAGCAACTGGCAGATTTCTCAGTAATAGCCCATCATGTAGTCTCCCTCAATGTGAAAGCGGATGAGTATGGACCATGAGTGGGAACTACGCTCCAAGGTGACAGGTGTTCTTCTCCAGACTGTGTGGATTACTTCGCCATGCCCCATAACAGGAAGTGTCCTCAGTTCTGAGCTAAACACTTCCAACTGGATTGTTCCCTGGGGGACGGGGGGGCTTCAATTTCAGCTGGTCTCATGCCCTGCTGTATGTGTCCCTGCCCTTCTGCATCTGCCCAAAATACAGTGGAAAGTGCAGAAGTATCAGGCATAGCTGATTCTGATGGCTCCAGATAGGGCAGGCAGGATCTGGTGCGCTGTCTGTTGGAACTCTACATTCAGAAGCCTCTTCCCCTCCTACACAGTCTGGAGCTGCTCTTGCAGAAGGGTGATCAGGTTATACATCCCTGTTCCCAGACACTAGAGCTACACAAATGGAGAATGTGTGGTGGCAGCTAGAATCTTTTTGCCTTCTGATTCAGGGTGCTGATGTTACCTTGGCAGCCAGGAAATCTGCCACCAGGTCCATCTATGCAAGCCACTGAAGCAAGTTTGTGCAGTGGTGTGAGTAAGAAGGCAATAATTATTTTATATTTTGCTTTTCTGACATCTTGAGGTTTGCATTGGTCCTCTCACTGCAGGGTTGGGTGATAGCTACAGTTAAAGGTTACCGGGCTGCTCTGTCTGCATTAATGTACCTTTCCAGCCAGCCATCTTATTGTCACTTGTGGCACATCTTCTGAAAGCCTTGTTATGTCATGTCATGTTATGTCATGTTTGGTTATGTTATGTAGAGCTTAGTGTTGTCTTCAGCTTCTTGCAGGATTCAAGAACTGAGGGAACGCTTGTTTGTTTATTGTCAGGTTATTTTATGCTTTAGGAACTATGAAGGAGAAAGCACAACCACTAGATCTGGCTTTGAGTGTGTGGGATGTCTGTAAGTCATAGTCGTCATGAGCCGAGGTGCCTGGAGATTTTGTGAAAGTTGATGCGATTGTTGAAGCAAGATGGGCTGGAGTTATGTAGTGCTTTGAACGTGTGGGTGAGGTGTTTGAATTGTGCTTGCTTGTGTATGTGTACCCACCGTAGCTCCTTGAGGTGAGGCCAAATGTGTGTGTGGCATGGTAGATTGAGAGTGGGTCCAGCCACTGAGTTCTGAGTCTGCAGCCTTCTAGTGAGATATCTGTTGATCCTGGAGCACAGGGGATGTCTCCATAGTCTAGCTTGCTAGTGAGGAGAATGTGGGTGATGGTTTTTTGGGTGTTGGTGGGGAACAATTTGAACATCTTCTTTAGCATTTTCAGAGCATGAAAGCATGAGGCAATGATGGCATTAAGGTGTTAAGTTTGGAGTCAGTGATATCCCAAGGTTCTTGGTAGGAGTGGGTGTTGGTCCTGCCTCCCCTGCAAACAGGTGAGGTCCCACAGTGAGGAGCTCTTCCTGAAGACCACAAATTTGGTTTATCCGTGTTCATCATCAGACATTTGGACTCCATCCAGTTGGTGAGTTTGGGCATGCATGCAGTGAACCTGTTGCCGGTGCTGGGCCTCTTCTCTGTGAGGGAGAGGATGAGTTGTGTGTCGTCAGTGTAGGAGAGGACATTGATGTAGTGAGAGCAGATGATGCTGGCCAGATGGATCATCTAAGCTTTGAGGGTTGGACACCGGTAGGATCCTTGCTGGACTCTACAGATGAAGTTCTAATGTCATGCAGACGGATGAGGATGGGGTGGGAGACCATGTCAAGCTCTGCATAGAGGTCCTGAAGGATGAGGTCGACTGTGTCTCCACTTGTAGATGTTGTCTCTGGCATCGATGATGGGGGTTTCAGTACTGTGGTTGGGTCTGAAACCGAACTGAGTAGTAATGAGGAGCTGGTGTTTGTCGCGGTATGCAGTGAGGCATTTGTTGATGATTTTTCCTAGTACTTTGACAGATATGGAAGCAAGGGCATTGAGCTGTGGTTGGCGAGCATAGAGGGGTCTGATGAGATTTTCTTCAGCAATAAGGAGGACTGTAGCATGTTTCTAGACATCTGGGAAGGATGTAGAGATGGAGGTGTTCAGGATGAGTGTAAGCATGGTGCTTATGGGTAGAGGTCCTCTGGAGTAGGAGAGGTGGGGGCAAGGGTCAAGTGCAGCCCTGGAGTTGATGGGCTTCATGATGATGGCGGTTTCATCCTGGGTGGTGCCTCCCTATGAGATAAGTGTTGTTTCTTTAGATGAAGTTGGGAGTCAATTGGTGAGGTCTGATGTGCCCAGTTGATAGTGGATTTTGCTGTAAATTGTGGTGATTTCTTTGCTAAAGGATAGGGAGGAGTTGTTTCAGAGCTTCTGTGAAGGGTTGGTGGAGTTGGAGGTGGCTGCTGGTGAGATGAAGTCTTTCGTGACAGTGCTTGAAAAATCTACTCAACCATTCGCTATGGCGAGTAATATTTGATCAGGTCGAACTATTTTTAGGACTTACCCCTTCTGGCAAGTTGACAAAGAACAGGTGTTCTGTTCAGTAAGAAAGTGAAGGGGCAATAAAAGATCCCTTTAAGTCTTGTTCTTGTATAACACATTTGCTTTTTGTTCACAGCCAGAGGTCGAAAGTCAGTTTGTTTACCAATTAATTTTCCTTCTGATTTCAGAGTTCCAGGATTTTAGAAGGTGAACTGCTCTTTAGAGTGTGAAATAAAAGGCTACAGAGCATCAGGTGTTTCCTAACACACAACATTTAAATGACTAAGTCAGCTGTACAAACATTTAAAAAAATATACCACTAGTGTTGAAAGGCCATTTTTTGTATTTCTGTGTGATGAAAAAAATATTTTAATAGGATAAAAACAAATCAGAATACTTTACGTGTTCATGTGCAGATGATATATTTTCTGAAACCCAATTTTCACGGATTGTTAATACACTATATAGTTTTATCAGTAAAGCTGCAAGTTAGTGGAAATGTTTTTGGACATTTCTTGGAAATGTATTGTGTGTAGTTGACAGTATGATACCACATCATGGTTTAGCAATATTTTTTTTAAAGTGAGTCTTTAAACAAATGAGAAACACTCCTGCCCTGATGGCAATGCTATTAGTAAACTAAAAGCATGTCATGGGTCATGTGTCTCCCTTATGTGGGCTAGATTCTTGTGATGCAAACTTTAGTCTACTTAATCAAACGAAAGTGTTTTTCTTGTACAGCAGAAATGCTGAGCTCATATATCTGAAGGTGAAATCATATGTAAGAATGAAGAAAAATGCGACTCTAAACTGTTTGCCTAGGATCACACAATTTGAGACCCGTTCACAAGTCAAGTACATTACAATTAGGTTGAGTAGATTATTCAGGCTACTCGACCTGCAGGTCTAGTAAAATTTTAATGATTTTTGGAGACATGCATGATGGTGAAGATTTCCGTGCATCTGTTGATGCTGGCGTTAATACGGTCCTCTCGACTGGTGCATTTGGTGGTCCTTACCAGATGGGTGGTAGCATTAAAGGGCGGTTTTGAACATGCTCCTGTCTGCATTCTCCTAGCTGATTCTTCATTTGCTCTCCAATTGTTTGAAATGGAATTTCATCAGTGTGAGTTTATTCATGTACCAACTGTCCAGTGGTCTAGAACTTGTTGTATTGTTGTGTTTGAGGGAGGTCAGGGAGTTGGTGCAGGAGGTGATCGAGTTTTTGAAATTCTTGATGGCTTCCTGGAGGCTCTCGCAGTGTTCGGATCAGTCGGTGATAAGAAAGGTGGTCCAGCCCTTGTCCAAAATGTTGCTGCAATTGTGGCGAGCTGTTTTGGCAGGATTGGAAAGGGATTGGAATGCTGAACTTGACGATGGAGTGGTTGGTTCATGTGACTGGTGTGGGCTCTTCGAGTTTGATGCTGTCAAAGGAGATGAAAATTACTTTCAGGATGTGTCCTGCTGAGTGGGTAGGTCCTTTACCAAGTTGGGTGAGGCCTGAGGTTCCAAGGCCATTGAGGAGTGGTTTGAAGATGGGGTTGGTGGGATCTTCCAGGTGGAAATTAAGGCCTCTGAGAAGGATATAGTTGCTACAGTCAAGAACGATTGGTGTAATCAAGTCTGCAGTTGTGTTGGAGAACTTTGCAAGTGGTCCATGTGATTTGTAAATGAGAATTCTGGTCAGAGTGAAGATGGTGGTGATGTGCAGCTTGAAAGACAGGTGTTCCATGCAAGTAGTTGGTGTTTCGATGGCCATGGTGTAGCTGATGGCTTTCTTGTGGATGAATGGCAATCCCGCCTCTGGGCTTGTGGAGTCGGTTTCCTGATGATCTTGTAGCTTAGGGTTGGGGTTAGCTGTGACAATGTCTGGTGCTGCTGTGAGGTCTACCAAGTTTCAGAGTTACAGTAGGTCTGGGGTGTACTCTTGCACCTGGTCCCAGATGTACATGGCATGTTTGGTGAGGGAGTGGATGTTTAGGAGTATGAATGAAAGTGTTAAGTAGGGGGGTTTGCTTGATTTGCTTCATCCTTCTCAGTTTTATTGTTGATCTTTGGGGTTTAAACCGTTATTCAACTCTTGATTTCAGTTTCATTTGATCTGATGCATGTTGCCCGATTCAATAACTTACCTTAAAAACGTTCTTACGAATAAAAACAGTTCTCTTGGTGGCAATTGCTTCTGCTTAATGGTTAGAGATCTTCTATCCGTTTTGATTTGTCTGTCCTTGACACATTTCTACCAGGATAGGTTGGTCCTTCGCACCTGTTCACCAAACTCACCAAAAATCATTTCTGTGTTTCATATATCTTATACCTTTCTAATTTCATCCAAATGCACGCACCTAAGAAGGAGAAAGTCTATATAGGCTTTACCAAGATCTGCACCAAAACACTACATATACCGCACTCAACAGGGCAGTGTTGATGACTGTAGGAAAGTACCATCTTTCCTGGCATGTTACCCCCATATTTTACTGTATATATGTTGTTTTAGTCTGTGTCACTGGGACCCTGCCAGGCAGGGCCCCAGTGCTCATAAGTATGTGCCCTTTATGTGTTCCCTGTGTGATGCCTAACTGTCTCACTGAGGCTCTGCTAACCAGAACCTCAGTGGTTATGCTCTCTCTGCTTTCCAAATTTGTCACTAACAGGCTAGTGACTAAATTTACCAATTCATATTGGCATACTGGTACACCCATATAATTCCCTTGTATATGGTACTGAGGTACCCAGAGTATTGGGGTTCCAGGAGATCCCTATGGGCTGCAGCATTTCTTTTGCCACCCATAGGGAGCTCTGACAATTCTTACACAGGCCTGCCACTGCAGCCTGCGTGAAATAACGTCCACGTTATTTCACAGCCATTTATCACTGCACATAAGTAACTTATAAGTCACCTATATGTCTAACCTTCACCTGGTGAAGGATGGGTGCAAAGTTACTTAGTGTGTGGGCTTCCTGGCACTAGCCAAGGTACCCCCACATTGTTCAGGGCAAATTCCCCGGACTTTGTGAGTGCGGGGACACCATTACACACGTGCACTATACATAGGTCACTACCTATGTAAAGCGTCACAATGGTAACTCCGAACATGGCCATGTAACATGTCTAAGATCATGGAATTGTCACCCCAATACCATTCTGGTATTGGGGTGACAATTCCATGATCCCCTGGGTCTCTAGCACAGAACCCGGGTACTGCCAAACTGCCTTTCCGGGGTCTCCACTGCAGCTGCTGCTACCAACCCCTCAGACAGGTTTCTGCCCTCCTGGGGTCCAGGCAGCCCTGGCCCAGGAAGGCAGAACAATGGATTTCCTCTGAGAGAGGGTGTTACACCCTCTCCCTTTGGAAATAGGTGTGAAGGGCTGGGGAGGAGTAGCCTCCCCCAGCCTCTGGAAATGCTTTGATGTGCACAGATGGTGCCCATCTCTGCATAAGCCAGTCTACACCGGTTCAGGGATCCCCCAGCCCTGCTCTGGCGCGAAACTGGACAACGGAAAGGGGAGTGACCATTCTCCTGACCAGTACCTCCCAGGGGAGGTGCCCAGAGCTTCTCCAGTGTGTCCCAGACCTCTGCCATCTTGGAAACAGAGGTGTTGGAGGCACACTGGACTGCTCTGAGTGGCCAGTGCCAGCAGGTGGCGTCAGAGGCTCCTTCTGATAGGCTCTTACTTCTCTTGGTAGCCAATCCTCCTAACCTGGTAGGCAAACCTCCTTTTCTGGCTATTTAGGGTCTCTGCTTTGGGGAATTCATCAGATAACGAATGCAAGAGCTCACCAGAGTTCCTCTGCATCTCCCTCTTCACCTTATACCAAGGATCGACTGCTGACTGCTCCAGGACGCCTGCAAAACCGCAACAAAGTAGCAAGACGACTACCAGCAACATTGTAGCGCCTAATCCTGCCGGCTTTCTCAACTATTTCCTGGTGGTGCATGCTCTGGGGGTAGCTTGCCTTCACCCTGTACCAGAAGCTCCAAAGAAATCTCCTGTGGGTCGACGGAATCTTCCCCCTGCTAACGCAGGCACCAAAAGACTGCATCACTGGTCCTCTGGGCCCCCTCTCAGCCCGACGAGCGTGGTCTCTGGAACACAGCAACTCTGTCCAAGTGACTCCCACAGTCCAGTGACTCTTCAGTCCAAGTTTGGTGGAGGTAAGTCCTTGCCTCCCCACGCTAGACTGCAAAGCTGTGTACCGCGTGATTTGCAGCTGCTCCGGCTCCTGTGCACTCTTCCAGGATTTCCTTAGTGCACAGCCAAGCTTGGGTCCCTGGCACTCCGTCCTGAAGCGCACAACCTTCTGAGTTGTCCTCCGGCGTCGTGAGACTCCCTTTTGTGACTTCGCGTGGACTCTGGTTCACTTTTCTTTTAAGTGCCTGTTGGGGTACTTCTGCTGGTGCTGCCTGCTTCTGTGAGGGCTCTCTGAGTTGCTGAGCACCCCCTCTGTCTCCTCCTCCAAAAGGCGACATCCTGGTCCTTCCTGGTCCGCAGCAGCACCCAAAAACCTCTACTGCGACCCTTGCAGCTAGCAAGGCTTGTTTGCGGTCTTTCTGTGTGGGAACACCTCTGCAAGCTTCATCGCGACGTGGGACATCAGTCTTCCAAAGGAGAAGTCCCTAGTCCTCTTCTTTCTTGCAGAACTCCAA
Source organism: Pleurodeles waltl (assembly GCF_031143425.1). Classification (NCBI taxonomy): domain Eukaryota; kingdom Metazoa; phylum Chordata; class Amphibia; order Caudata; family Salamandridae; genus Pleurodeles; species Pleurodeles waltl. Next base: position 901,284,050 of record NC_090449.1, read on the forward strand.
GCTTCTTCCAACCGGTGGCAGCTTCCTTGTACCTTCAGCTGGGGTTTCCTGGGCTCCTGCCCCCCTGGACACTGTTGCGACTATTGGACTTGGTCCCCTTGTCTTACAGGTACTCAGGTCCGGAAATCCGTTGTCAGTGCACTGCTGGTGTTTGTTCTTCCTGCAGAATCCCTCTATCACGACTTTTGTGCTCTCTGGGGGTAGTAGGTGTACTTTATTCCTACGTTTCAGGGTCTTGGGGTGGGGTATTTTTCTAACCCTCACTGTTTTCTTACAGTCCCAGCGACCCTCTACAAGCTCACATAGGTTTAGGGTCCATTTGTGGTTCGCATTCCACTTTTAGAGTATATGGTTTGTGTTGCCCCTATACCTATGTTCTCCTATTGCAACATATTGTAATTCTACACTGTTTTCATTACTTTTCGTGCTCTTACTTACCTAATTTTGGTTGGTGTACATATAACTTGTGTATATAACTTATCTTCTTACTGAGGATACTCACTGAGATACTTTTGACATATTGTCATAAAAATAAAGTACCTTTATTTTTAGTAACTCTGTGTATTGTGTTTTCTTATGATATTGTGCATATGATATAAGTGGTATAGTAGGAGCTTTGCATGTCTCCTAGTTCAGCCTAAGCTGCTTTGCCATAGCTACCTTCTATCAGCCAAAGCTGCTAGAAACATCTCTTCTACACTAATAAGGGATAACTGGTCCTGGCAAAAGTTGTAAGTACATCTGGTACCCACTACAAGCCAGGCCAGCCTCCTACAGTGACCAGCTTTTTGTGGGCTTTGGTGATGACCAAATGCCCAAAGGTGAGTTGGTCTTACTCTGTGAAGATCTGATATGTTATGGCCAAGAAACCCCCTCTGAAGGGCATTCGTGCTCATTCCAACGGGGCCAAACAACTCCCACAGTTCCTTCTAGAGGTGTCCTGCTTGTCAGCATCTGCCAGGCAGCTATGTGGTCATCCGTGGGAATGTTTGCAAAGCACCGCTGAATACTTTGCCTGAGGTGTGTTGGATGATTTCCTTTGTAAACAGGCACTCCTGCACCCACCTTCTAGGGAAAGTACTGCTAACGGAATCATTTATAGAGTGAGGAATCTGCTGTAAGAAGTATCCATCATAGGAAAAGTAATGATATGTCTGATAGATACACAAACTTCCCTAGGATTCCTCACTTCCCTCACTTCTCTCCCCGCTGAGTTTTGCTGTCATTAATAATCCCCAAAGTATTTCCTGTATTTGTCGTTGTGATGGCTCTCTCTGTGCAAGCCTTGATGAGGTGGGGAAATATAAGAAACTGACACGGTGAGTTGGTTGGCACCCAATATACTTTTGTGACGTCATGTCCAGAGTCACACCTGGAGCAGTGTGTCACTGGCGTCACAAGGTAGACGTAGCATTGAGCCTCTAACATAGCCAGTTCTGAGGGCACAGTAAGCACAGTTTGGGTCTTGGTAATGGATACAGGGGCATCCGAGTTCAAGTTACATCCATCCAGCCTGTTGAGTATTAATATTAATCAGTGCAGAACTGGGCTGTATCGTGGTGTCACTCATGTGGTCTGATCCTTGGTAACAGCAAATGTCATATTTCAGGAACAGGAGACACTAGGGCGCTCCAGCGTCTGTGACCAAGACTGCAAGCGTCTGTGACCAAGACTACAAGCGTCTGTGACCAAGACTACAGTGCTCTCAGAACCACCGACTGCACAAGTTCATTGTTGCATCTAAATTACATGGTTGTTCAAATTCCAAATTTAAAGAAAGCGTTTTCTAAGCCTTGAGAAAGCCCCAGCCTATTAGCACAGGGGGCAAACCACGCCAGTTGTTCTTCTTAATCAAGGAATGCACGATTGGCAGATCGATATCATTGAAATTGGCTCTGCTACTTTAAAGGGGTAGACAGTGAATACAAAATGCAAATAGATAAACAAAACCAAGTTACCAGTTATTAGGGCTCCTCATACTCAGTTGTGTTGTGTGTCCTGAAGTATGCTTGACTGTTGACTCATTCCTATGCAGATGCAGGTTTATGCACAGGGAACATCTGCAAGGTTCTCAGTGGATACTCTGATTCTATTACAGGGCATGGACATGTAAGCAACAAGCTATTGTGAATACATGTCCTTGCCCTAATGTTTACACCGGTGGCAGCAATCTAATTAAATCTTCCTTATGTAGCTTTTCTGGTCTGTAGATGCCAGTATATAGGTGTTCTCTACTGACTTGAGTATGTGATATTATTACAGTGAAGAGTACATGGGTGTGCTGTATTTTGATATTTTTGCAATATGTTGGTCTATGATTCCTGGATCCACAAGATCTAGACGTAGATATGCACAGACAGCCCAGTCATGTTATGTGATATATGCAATGACAACACGGTTAATTTCTATTAAAGACTTCGTTCCGCTTAGGTCGCTACTGTTATCATTATCAGTTAGTGCAGCACTAAGACACCCTTACGAGTATTTACATAGTTTCCAGATATGAGATATTACCTGATGAAAAGTGTGGATGAGCTATTAATATCATAATAGTTTTTATATGCTCCGTTTTTTTTTGACCTGACAGACAAGTACCACTGTTACCTTAAATTTAAATACTCCTTAATGGCAAAATTCTTGCCTTGTTACACTTTTTGTCTATCTTACCGGGGCGAAGGGTTATGATACACTCACCTAGTAGGCATGTCATAAAGAATAGTGTGTTACTATGGTGTATCGGATTCTACTCTTCCTCAGGATCAGAGTGTCTTTGGAGGATCAGGGGAATCGGGTCCTTCAGGATGTGATCATAAGGTCTCACACCATCTGCACGTTGATGCTGTGTTGCCCAGCTCCTGTTGAGATACATTTGTTTACCTGCCCTGGAAGCAGCCTATGGCGCACGTGTACAAAATGGCCACAATGGCATTAAGAACAACCCCAGTGGTATCGATTTTTTTTTAGGCATTGTTCGCTGTCTAGGGGTTCTGATATAAAAAATAATGTTCTGGACCACTAATGTAAGACAAGAGGGAAACTCGTGCAGTTGTCTCACTGGGTTCTAGAATTTGCTGGTGACAACAATGTCTGGGTGTGAGGGGGCGTTTGTATACTTGTGTAATTGGAATTACCTTTGAGGTTAGGTGTTACTTTTTCTCGTATTTTAGGCAGCGTTGTGTGTAGAACTGTCAGTTCATGGCAAAGTTATGCTTTATTTTTCATTTCCATATTTGTTTTATGTTAGTGTTAGTTGTATGGGTTGTTTCATCATTCCATCTTATTTTTTAGTTTTCTTTTTTATATTCTCAAAACGTTTTACCTGCTTTGAGAAGAAAGAGTACAGCAGTGCTAATTCCACAACTGTGCCTGCTTACCTAGAAAACTTGTCATCTATTTTTTCATTTTTCCTCATAACCCTGTGCAAAAAAGAAAACTGACCCATTTCACATTGCAATTCTGCATGCAGACACATTTGGAATCACGTAGTAAACTTTACCAGATTCAAGCATCTGTAATTTCATATCGGCGCATTTGTAATCACGGCCGTTAACACCTTCGCTGCCAGGCCTTTTCCCCCTCAGGTGCCAGACCTTTTTTTTGGCTATTTGGGGCAGTTCGTGCTTAGGCCCTCATAACCTTTTGTCCACATAAGCTACCCACGCCAAATTTGCATCCCTTTTCCCCAACATCCTAGGGATTCTAGAGTATCCAGAGTTTGTAGGTTCCCCTGGAGGAGCCCAAGAAATGTTTAAATGGGAAAAAAGGGCTGCAGAAGAAGGCTTGTGTTTTTTTCCCCTGAAAATGACATCAACAAAGCGTTTATGGTGCTAAAATCACCATCTTCCCAGCTTTCAGGAACAGGCAGACTTGAATCAGAAAACCACATTTGTCAACACAATTTTGGCAATTTACAAGGACATACCCAATTTGTACTATTTTTTGTGCTTTCAGCCTCCTTCCAGTTAGTGAAATGGGTGCAAGACCAACGCTGGATCTTGGAAAGCTAAACATTTCTGAAAAATAGACAACATTCTGAATTCACCAAGCGGTCATTTGTGTAGATCCTACAACGTTTTTCTACAGAAAATAACAGCTGAAATAAAAAATATTGAAATTGAGGAGAAAAAAAAACAGCCATGTTTCTCCACATTCTACTCTCTAACTTTTTCCTGCCATGTCAGATTTTCAAAAGTAATACAGTGTTATGCCTGCGGGACTCTTCTGGTTGCAGGGATATATTGGGATTGTAGGTTCATGAAGAACCCTAGGTTCCCAGAGCCAATAAAGGAGCTGCACCTTGCAATGGGTTTTCCTTGTATACCTGATATTCAGCAATTCTTTTGGTGAAACATAAAGAGTGAAAAATAGGTATCAAGGAAACCTTTGTATTTCCAAAATGGGCACAATATATGGTATTGAGAAGCAGTGGTTATTTGCACATCTCTGACCGGGTGCCCATACTAGCATGTGAATTACAGGGCATTTCTCAAATAGACCTCATTTTACACACTGTCTTACATTTGGAAGGAAAAAATGTTGAGAAAGACAAGTGGCAATAACGCTTGTTTTGCTATTCTGTGTTCCCCCAAGTCTCCGATAAAAATGGTATCTCACTTGTGTAGGTAGACCTAGTGCCCGTGACAGGAAATGCCCCAAAACACAACATGGACACATCACATTTTCCCAAAGAAAACATAGCTGTTTTTTTGCAAACTGCATAGGTGTGGATTTTGGCCTCTAGCTTAGCCGGCACCTAGGGAAACCTACCAAACCTGTGCATTTTTAAAACGAGACACCTGGGGGAATCCCAGATGGGGTGACTTGTGTGGCTCGCGCCAGGTTCTGTTACCCAGAATCCTTTGCAAACCTTAAAATATGGCCAATAAAACACTTTTTCCTTACATTTCAGAGACAGAACGTTCTGTAATCTGAGAGAGCCACACATTCCCTTCCACCCAGCTTTCCCCCAAGTCTCCCGATAAAAAAAGATACCTCACTTGTGTGGGTGGCCCAGGTGCCTGCAACAGAAAAAGGCCAAAAAACTGTAGAGATGGAGGGGATAACACAGCGAGTTGATAAGCACATATTTTTCTTTCATATATATTTAGGCTGACTCTGCTTTGGGGACCCTCCCAAATGAGGTATCATTGTACTTGGGAGGCTGAGGGGAACGCTGGGTGGTAGGAAATTTGTGCCCGAACGGTGATCCTACAAAGAAAAGTGAGGAAGATATGCTTTTTTGAAGCAAATTTTGAGGTTTGCAGAGTAGTCTGGTTAAGAAAATATCAGGGGATCCACACAACCCACACCTCCCTGGACTCCTCCGGGTGTCTAGTTTAAAAATAATTCTTGGTTTGGTAGGTTTCCCTAGATGAAGGCCGCACCCGGGACCAAAAACGTAGTTGGCACCCCTGCAAACACAGGTAGTTTTGTAACAGATCATTTTGATGTGTCCACGTACTTCTGTGATGTTCCAAACACTAAAATTGTGTAAAGAAATGCACTTAGGTTATGTTAAAAAAGACCCCTAACCCACCAACCAAGTTGGTGGCATGCTTCATCATCGGGGTCTCACCGAGACACCTAACGTGTCACCAGTGTGCTGCAACGCCAGATTACAGTGGAGCAGGTTTTGTCATTTTTACCACACATACTGGTTGGATTTGGTAGGAGGGTGAGTGATGGGTCAGTAGGTAAAATTTTATTAACTAGAGATTTCACAAAAATGAAATGCACTGTTAATAACTGAAAGGCCAAAAAACTGAACCAATGACTCACAGCTCGTGAGTTGTAAAGCTGTGACACGGCACCAACCACTTTACAGACCATTCATACACCTTTCTTACATGACATGCACAAGACCATTCACGCCGCCAGCCATGGGCCTAGCACATTACAACACTTGCGTCGACAGACAGCACCACTCAAGGGCCCATCACTTTCATACACCCACACACCTGATCAGCAATCACACCAGCTGCTGGGAGTGTGTGGACTGCCGTTTGGCTGGCGACGCCAGCCAAGCACCACCCCACGCACACTGCCAGCCAAGCGCCACTCCACACACACACCGCCAGCCAAGCTCCACTCCATGCACACCGCCAGCCAAGCACCACTCCACACACACCGCCAGCCAAGCACCACTCCACACACACCGCCAGCTAAGCACCACCCCACACGCACCGACAGCGAAGCGCCACCCCACACGCAGTGCCAGCCAAGCGCCACACGCACTGCCAGCCAAGCGCCACTCCACGCACACTTCCAGCCAAGCGCCACTCCATGCACACCGGCAGCCAAGCGTCACTCCATGCACACCGCCAGCCAAGCGCCACCCCACACACTCCGCCAGCCAAGCGCCACCCCACGCACACCACCATCACTATTTTTTTGTGTTTTTAAACAACAAAGAAACCACTCACTAATTATTAAAAATAAGTATAAAACTACAAACACAAAAGCTCAAACTGAATACATGACAGGAATGCCAACCGGAAACTGAATATATGAAAATATAAAACAGCAGTTTACGCTCACTGTAATTCCCAGTAATCCTTCTGTGTGTGGTAACTCCTGAAACAGCCAGCCACACACAGCCCAGGCTTTGAAGGACAGTCCGAGCAGTACATCTGGCTCTCCCTCCTCTTCGGGCACAGATTCTACATTTCTTAGTGGGCAAGTCTTTTTTGGGAGTGGGAGGAATGTGATCCGTAAAGTGGCGATCTTTCAATCTAGCCACATCCTTCACCACTGTTACTCTAGGAACTCTTACCTGTTCGACCACAATAAGGCTCTCTATCACTGACTCCTGAAATTTAACAAATTTCATCCTTGACTCAGGGGAACAATCCTTGACCACAATAAATGCATTAAAAGTTGCCAAATTAAACAAATGGATGGCCAACCTTTTATACAACCTGTAAGACTTACGAAGCGCAGCGTAAGGTTTCAACCTCTGATCCACTCTATCAACACCACTCATGTGTTATTGGAGTCCAAAATGCATGGAGGTTTGCTCACTTACGCAACCTGACCCCAAACGGTCATAGGGGAAGTACCCTTATCATGGATGGTAGTTAGCATGTACACATCCCTCCTGTCTGCAAATTTCAGAGCTAGCAGCTCAGTATTATGCAAGGCACTGCACTGTCCCCTCTCAAGTCTTTTTACAGACAAGCTCCCTTGGATAGCCTTTCCGGTTAGAACGGATTGTGCCACAAGCAACAGTGTCTACTCTGAACAATTCCTTGAGCAACTGCTCTCCAGTGTAGAGGTTATCTATGTACAAATGGTGACCTTTGTTAAACATTTGTCTACCGATTTCCCACACAATTTTCTCTGTAACTCCAAAAGTGGGCGGACAACCAGGGGGATCAATACTGGAATCCCTACCAGTGTAGACCCGTAAATTATACACACATCCTGTACTACTTCCTGACAGCATATACAATTTAATCCCATACCGTGCCCTCTTGCTAGGAATGTACTGTGTAAAAACCAAACGCCCCTTGAACAGAACCAAAGACTCATCCACACTTGTTTCTTTGCCTGGAACATACAACTCTCAAAACCGATCTACAAAATGATCAATGACCGGTCTAATCTTAAATAGACAGTCGCAATCAAGGTGATCTTGTGGCAAGGCTAACTCATTGTCAACAAAATGCAGCATCTGAAGAAGAAGCAAATACCGATTACGAATAATGGTTGCAGGAAATATAGCCATTGCCATCAAGGGACTAGTAGACCAATAAGAAGCCAGTGGAGGCTTCCTTAGCAACCCCATCAAAAAAGTCAAACCCAAGAATGTTTTCATCTCTTGCAGATTTGTGGGAATCCACTGGGTAGCTCTAGATTGAAGCCTATCTCTGGCAGCTTTGTCCCTCAAATACTGCTCTGCTTAGAAATTAGTCTTCTCAACAATCTCTTCCAAACATACATTGTCCATAAACAACTCAAAGAAATTGACAGGCAAAAAGTTTTCCGTATTTACTCTACACCCTGTTAGACCAGTAAAGGCATGCAACTGTGGCTGCTCCATGTCTGGGACAACCCAGGTGTCAGGTCTTCCAATGAGAAACCTTTCAGCCACAGGCTGCTGCACTATTGGCACATTAGTGTCCTCCTCAAAAAGAGGCACTTCATCTGCACTGAGAGTGGCTTTCTCATCAAAAGATTCCTCTCAGACAGAAAACTCACTGCCAGACTCTCTCACTTCCTCCTCTGCCTCAGATGCAGAGTCAATCTCATAATCATAGTCAGGAGACGACTCAAAAACTATGCCAACAACCTGCTGAGCGGTCACTCTGCGGCTAGCCATTATCCATTCTTTCTAAGAAGTGTAACTTGACAAATGCGCCAACAACAACCAGCACTCTCTAAAATAAGTAATAAACAAAGTGTGGCTTTATCAAAAGAGTTATGGACTCAAAAACTATTCCACTCACTTACCTGAAAAAGCTAGATCCACCAGAAACTACTCTGCACAGTCACAGCAATCACCAATGATATCCCACTAAAAAGAAAAGCAAATTAGACATAAGACAATACAAATATCATTGTGCACAAATCTAAGGACAATTTCACACACAATCCTGCATTTAGTATACCACCTACAAACATGTTGTTCATGCATTGGAGTAAATTGTTTTTACTTACCTAAAACATGCAACTACGCAAACCACAGGTCAATCACGGCAAAAACCTCAAGGAGCCACAGGAAAGGAAGCAAAAGCTTTGAACTAGAACAAAAAGAAGAAATAAACTGTTATAATAACAAATGCAAAACCTTCGCCAGTTGACAAACACCTCGCCATCAAGCATTTAGAAATTTTCCATGGTGCCTAAGTGGATTCTGCGCCCCTTGGGGCAGATGGGACTACAGAAAATAGGCTAATCTGCTCCCAAGGTGGGCAGAAATGGCCATCAGTAATGTATCCCTTTGGGGGGGGGGGGCACCCCCCCCCCCAATACAAAGAAACAAAGGGAAATAAAAATCCCAGGCGCCTTGGGGGCAGAAGGTCCTAAAAAGAAATGGCCATCAGTAATGTGAACCCTTTGAGGGGGGCAACCCTCACCAAAGGATCCCCCCCACAAACAAAACACACACACACACACACACACACACAAAAAAAATCCCTGGTGCCTACGTGTATTCATAGGTCCCCCCCCCACCAAAGGGGGCAGAAATGGGTAACAGTTCTGTGCCCCCTTTGGGGGCAACCCTTGCTAAAGGGGATGCTCCCCCCTTGGGGGCTGATAGGCCTAAAAAAAATAGGCAGAGAAATGGCCAACACTAATATACCCCTGTTGGGGGGGTGCGACCCTTGCCCAAGGGGTGCCCCCCAGATACAAAAAACACACAAACACACAACAGAATTCCTGGGGCCTAGTGGGTTTTGACCCCACCAGGGGCGAGATCGGCCGAATACATGGGTGATCTAGCCCCAGGGTGGCCAAAACATATTAAAAAATCTATTGCCCCCAGTGCAGCGACCCTTGCCTAAGGGGTCACTGCCCTAAAACACAATCATATATATATATAAATAGTCCCTGTTTTCTAGTGGGTTTCAACCCTCCATGGGGCAGATTGACTGAAAAAACGGCCAATCTGCCCCCAGGTGGTGCCGAAACACAGATATATTTATGTCCCCAGGGAAGTGACCCTTGCCTAAGGGGTCGCTCCCTAAAATAAACTAAAAAAATAATAATCCCTGGTGTCTAGTGGTGGATTCCTGCATGGAGCAGGAATCCATTTCAAACAGGCACAGAGGGAAAGGACAAACTCTTTCCTTTCCCCCTGTGTTTTTTTCCTGCCAAATAAATCCCCCAAAGAGAAGGACTCACCTTTTAGAGGTTGTCTGTCTCCACACGCTGGAAGCTAATGGCTTCCAGCACGTCCCCGTCAGCATGTGATGATGATGGCACGCTGTGAGCGTGCTGATGTCATCAGATTGCTGGGGGGGTTGGATGGGGAAGCGATTCCCCTTCCATCCCTGATAGGGGTGTGTGGTGGGAGCCACAGGGCGGGGAGTGCTAGTTCTCCCCCCGTGGGCCAGGTGCAGGATGAGCTGGTCTCGTCCTCGGCACATGGAAACCGTGGCCTAGGGTGAGACCAGCTCATCCCAGGCACTCTAGCGGTTAAGACCAGCATAATGACTTGCTAGCCAGTTTGCACCGTGGAGTCTGGTGCTTGCGGATGCAGGGGAGTGACTCCTTCACTCCAATGGAGATTCCTTCTTGCTTCTTGGTGCAGACTGAAGACTTGCTGCCCTCAGAGGATGCACAGCCAGCGAAATGTTGCAGTTGCTGGAAGAAGCTGGAGAAACAATATTGCAATGCAAAGTCGTCGCTGGAGCTGCAGTTTGTAGGTTCCTGTGGAGTCCAGTTGCGGTTCCAGTGGCCAGAAGTCAAAGTAAACGTTTCAGAAGAGTACTGCTGGAATCATGCATGTTGAGTGTGATGACCACCCAAGAGGGGCACCCTAAATATCCGTGGAAGGGGGATTGGTCACCTAGCCATGTGACCACCTTTGAGGAGGGGACTGTGACTTCACCTGCCTAACCTGGCCACTCACATGTTCCCAGAGGCCTCTGCCTATCTTGGATTCACAACGGCAGAATCAGAATTATGTAGCTGGACATAGGTTGTGTCCTATGTCCAGTAGATGATTAAAATGGTGTCCCCGCACTCACAAAGTCCTGGAAAAATGGAGTTCATGGGGGCACCTCTGCTCACACACAGGTACCTGTACTCTGACCTCTGGGCTAGGAAGGCCTACCTTAAGGGTGACTTATAGTAACCTGGTGTGGTGACCTGTAGTGAAAGGGTGCATGCACCTTTTCACGCAGGCTGCAATGGCAGGCCTGAAAACACTTTTTACATGGGTGGCATAATATATGCTGCAGCCCATGGGGAACTCGTGGTGCCCCAATTCTCTTTGTACCTCGATACCATATACTAGGGACTTATATAGGGTCACCAGTATGCCAAATGTGAGGTGTGTGAAGTCCCAGCAACCAAATTTAGAGGCAAAGAGTACAGTTACCGGGGTCCTGGTTAGCAGGATCCCAGTGAACACAGTCAAAACATACTTATATCAGGCAAAAGTGGGTCACTCTTTGTTTTTCCTAAGTTTCCTGCCGAACTTGCTGCCGAAAGTGCGACTTTGTCAGGAAGGTGGGGATCTCCATTAGCTGGAGTGCCCTCGGGCTTTGTAACATGAGGCCTGAGCCTTTTAGGCTCACCGCCAGGTGTTACAGTTCCTACAAGGAGGAGGTGTAAAGCACCTCCACCTAGTGTAGGCTTTATTTCTGGCTACAAAGAGCACAAAGGCTCTAACCCCATGTGGTCAAAAACTCATCTTGAAGTGGCACGCTGGCACAGAGCGGTCAGTCCTGCGCTAGAAGTTTGGCTAAAATACAGGGGACATCTTAGGATGCCCTCCAGGTGCATTTTTCAATCAATTCCACACTGGCATCAGTGTGTGTTTATTGTGCTGGGAAGTTTGATACTAAACTTCCCAGACTTCAGTGAAGCCATTATAGAGCTGTGGAGTTCGTAATGACAAACTTCCAGCCCATATACTTTATATGGCCGCGCGGCACTTACAGTGTCTTAAGAATGGACTTAGACATTGTAGGGGCATATTGCTCATGCAGCTGTGCCCTCACCTCTTGTAGAGTGCACGCTGCCTCAGGGCTTTTAGGCCTGCTAGAGGAGTGATTTACCTATGCTATAGGCAGTGGTTTCTGGCATGGCACCCTGAGAGGCGTGCCATGTTGACTCCTTCTTTTTCTCCCCACCAGCACACACAAGCTGCAAAGGCAGTGTGCATGTGCTTGGTGAGGGGACCCCCAGGGTGGCATAATACATGCTGCAGCCCTTGGGGACTTTCTCTGGCCCCAGGCCCCCTGGTACCATGGGTACCTGTTACAAGGGACTTAACTGTGTGCCAGGGGTATGCCAATTGAGGAAAGAATGGTACAGTTTTGGGAAAGGACACTGGTGCTGAGGCCTGGTTAGCAAGATCCCAGCACACTTTCAATCAAGTCAGCATTGATATCAGGCAAAAAGTGGGTGGTAACCGTGCCAAAAGGGGCACTTTACTACAGTTGTATTCAAATATTGGTTCCCGCCACACTTCAGAATTACAAAGAAAATATGTCTAATTTGTACTAATTCTAATATATTCTGAAACATCAGCACTGTTGTGTGCTAGATAAAAAGAGCATCCCTTCACCCCTTACATGGGTACACAGCAGGATTGTCACATAAATTCTTTAACCTTGAAGTCAGAGAAAGAAAAATAAGCACCAAGCTTCCTGAAAGAGAGAGCCTAACATTTGACCTCTGTCAAATGTGACAAGATTTAAAGGCCTGTTATAAGAAGCCGAGTTTGTGGAGAAATACAGTTAACAAGGTTTAGCCAACTGGAGGGACAAACTGAACCTGGAGAGCTAACAGCAAATAAAGCCAGCAAATAGAAAGCCAGAAAGTGTGAATTACAAACCACAAAGCCAGTGGTAATCAACAAGCGGAATGCATTACTAGGTCAGCGTTCTGAAAGTTCCCAAGATGTCTTTAAACCAGACAGCTGTGCTGTCTGGTAGGCTGCAACCTTTAAAGGGAGCAGAGGAACATATTAAAAAGTGAATGCTCATGAGCACTCAGTTTGGCCAAATTGGATGCGGGGATTAAAAACCATATCTCCTGGTACCACATTTCCAACTAGTTCTGCAGCTCGCAACTGTGGTTGCGTTGCTTCTGATGGCAAAGCCCAAGGGGCTGCCCTTCCAAAGGAAATCTCTGTATTGGTGTGCCCTGCTCAGCTTTAGAATAGTGTCTATTTTCAGAATATTTAGGTGAAGTAGTAAAGGTGTGATTAGATGTCAAGTATCCTAGTATCTTGGCTAAAATATTCCCACTGGACCAGGTCTTTTGGAAGTGGGTAGTTATTAATATTTAGCAGTGGTTTTCAAAGCTTAAGATTTTCATTCCATTTGTATACCAGAGTTGTTCATTTTCTAAACTTGTCTCTCAAAATGTGCTCTAGCAAGTAAAACTTACTCCTGGATGTGGAAAAAGGATTAGAACTCAAATACAGGAACAATATGAATTACACATGATATACCCAGATGCCTTTTAAGATGGCCTGATTTAGGGGAGGGGAATTTAGAATGAACCCTCAAAAATACGCTATGCAGTTAAAACCCCCTTCCAGTCTCGGCTCGCGGTGCGCTAAACTGGCAGGGCAGCGGTAAAAGGGTCAACGGCAAAAAAAAAAAAAAAAAAGAAAGAACTTACCTGACTCCCTGCCACGCCGCATTGCCGGCCTTCAGGCTGCCCTGAAGGCACAGGCTTCCAGTCTGCCCTGCTGCCAGTGCTAACACTGCTGTCATGCTTCTGGCAGCATGAGAGAAGCATGAGGATTGTCCCGAGCGCCCTGGCTTTGCGCTTCCAGGCACATTGGGAGCCTGGGGCTGCTGCAATGTGGGTCTTGTCATCAGGCAGTGTCGGTGGTGGATCTGCATCGCGTGTGCTTTTGCTGTCTGAAGGGTGACCATGACCCAAAGTCATACTCGGAGTGCTGGGACATAAATCCAAAGGCTTTAAGGGAGTGGGCCCTAAAACTGAAGGCAGCCCATCTCTCAGCTGCACGTAAGTCCCAATCTCGGTTGAGAGGAAGGTCTTGTGATCGGTCACAGAGCCCCCCCATCATCTTCACCCCAGTCCAAGTCCTCTGGACGTTTGGGTGAGTAGAGGTATAAGAAGAAGTCGAAGAAGGCCTTCGACTTCACCTCATCCGTCAGCCGACGAGAAAAAGGAGAGGGAGCGTCGTCACTTGAGACCTCCATCTACAGTGCCCGCGTCTAGGCCGGCTTTGTGCTTTACTGAGTTTCCGGGAGCCGGAGCGACCCCTGCCCAGCTGAAAGAATTTTATGAGGCCATCCACCTCATATTTGGCCACTCTGACTTCCCTGACTCACCTTTGGGCCCCGTGGAGTTGGAAGGGGCCCCTCTGGGTTCCGTGCCAGCGGCATCGACCTCGCCTCCAAGCAGCACCCATGGATCCATTCCTGGATCTAAACTGGTGCCTGTTCAGTCATTGACACTTCCGGTGCCGCCTGTGACCTCTGGCAACGCCACCCCCATCCTTATTGGCGACTCTGACATAGAGGCAGACGGGTGTCATACGATGTTGACTCCGTTGCCGAGAAGGGCCTTGCCCCTATGTTGGATCCTGAGCCTTATTATGGTCTGGGTTACAGTGTGGAAGGGGAGGGGTTGCTAGACCCTTTAGAATACCAGCTCTGAAACCCCATGGGCTGACGTGCGGACCTGGGTGAAGCCAGTGGACTGAATACCTCCCGAGACACTGGCATGCTCTCTACCCCTGCTGTGACTAAGGGGGAGGCGCTTCATATTCATTGTGGATGCGGAGAGCAGCCGAGGTCCAGGACCTTGAGCTGCCTTTGGTGGCAGTCAGGGCTAACCTCCTGACAGGTGATTTAGCCTGGGGCTTCATTCTCTGAAACCATTCTCCCCTTAAATAAAGCCCTTACGGACGCCCTTCTGGGTACTTGGGCAAAACCCAGAACAGGGGCTCCTGTGAACAGGACTATTGCCAGTTGACACTGCCTTCCCACCCCTGAGGGCTTGGTTATCCCAGCCTCCACTTCCCAGAGCACGTTCCCTTCCACACCCCTGGATAGGTAATCCAAGAGGCTAGACACACTTGTGAAGATGTTTTCATCCGCCGGCCTGGCATTGCGGTCTGTGAACACCACATGCCTTTTGTTCTGTTATTCCCACACACTGTGGGATAGGGTTGCATAAGTGCTGCCACAGGTTCCGGAGGAGGCCCAGGCTGTACTTTCCCAGGCAGCTGCTGATAGAAGAGACACCGCAAAGTTCACTATCCAATGTTGACTGGACACGACCGACTTACTAGGCAGATCGACCCTTAGGCTCTACCCCTGGTTGAGGCGGTCTGGCTTTTTAGGGGATGTCCAGTATAACCTTATGGACATGCCCTTTGATGGCACCAGTCTCTTCGGAGAGAAAGCAAACTCAGCGCTCGAGCTCTTCAAGGATTCTCATTCTACGGCCAGGTCTGTGGGCCTTTCGATGGCCCCTCGTCCACCTCAGTCTGCTTTTCATACCTTTCGTGGCTACAGAACGGGTGCCCAACCACGTCCGTTACCCATCAATCACTGTGCTGCACATGCTTTCCAGCCTCAGCGTGGCCAGGGACGTGGGAGCCACCATCCTTGTGGACCAGGGAGCCAGCGGTCTGGCCAGTCCACTGCCCCCTTCCTCCCCCTGCAACTACCTCAAACCTTCCTAGTCTAACACTTCCCTCCAGGGACCAGTCAGAGGCAGGATCCACCATTACCTGCTCCACTGGCAGTCCATCATGTCTGACAGGTGGGTTTTGCAGATAGTCCAAAGGGGCTACTCCCTCCCCTTTGAGACTACCCCTGCATCCATGTCACCATCCTACGATCGGATGACGAAGGATCACCTGGCACTTCTCTGTGAGAAGGTTAAGGCTCTCTTGGCCAAGGGAGCCAGAGAGAGGGTCCCTGTGCCAGAAATAGGTTGTGGTGCTCATTGCTGCTTCTTTCTGGTGCCCAAAAAGGACAAGGGCCTCCACCCTATCCTAGACCTATGGTCCTTCAATCTCTTTCTCAAGAAGGAGTTAAAAATGCTCACTCTGGTTGTGAATTTATCTGCCCTAGATCCACAAGACTGGATGGTAGCGTTGGGGACGCTTGTTTCCATATCCATGCCCTGCCTGCGCACAGACATTACTTGCAGTTCACGATGGGCCACAAGCACTTTCATTTCACAGTGCTCCCTTTTCGTCGTACCAGCGCAACTCGGGTGTTCACTAAGGTGATGGCGGTGGTTGCAGCTCACCTGAGTCAGGGGTCTCAGTCTTCCCTTACCTCGACGACTGGCTATTGAAGGCGGGCTCACCCCAGACTGGTGTTTCCCACCTCAAGACTGCAGTGGATCTCCTTCATTTCCTGGGGTTCACTATAAGCTTTCCAAAGTCTCACCTGACTCCCTCTCAGATGCTCCCTTTCCTCGGAGCTGTTCTGGACAGTGCAGTTTCAGGCTTATCCTCCCGAGCATCGTGTCCAGGATATTCAAGCTATGATACCGCTGTTTCATCCCCTATCCTAGATTTCAGTGAGAATGACTCCGAGGCTGCTAAGCCTCATGTTTTCCCTGCCATGCCGGATGGCACATGTGGGCTCTGCAGTAGGGACTGAACTTCCATGGGGTGCAGCATCAGGGGACTCTCTCAGACATGGTCCAAACCTCGAAGGGAACTGCGCGAGACCTACAGTAGTGGCACGACTGGGCCAGAGGGAGATCCCTCTTTCTTCCCCAACCAGATCTGACAGTAGTAACCAGTGCATCTGATAGAGACTTCTAGTTGCAGATTCCTTACCGTAGATTTTCCCCAGGCATTAGACTGGATCCGGAGATTTTTACTTCGAGCAGTACCCCTGTGCGCCGTTGAGTGATGTCAGTCAACTCCGCAAGCACCGTTGGTGTTATGGTAACTGTGATGATGTCGCAGTCGTATATTAGCGCCACCCTGGCGCGCTGACGTCAGTTCTTTTCTTTCCACGCTAACCTATGCGCAGATCCATAGAAGAGCTACCCCAGTCATTTTTTTACTAACTGCGACATTTTGTCGAATTAGTTTTTGAAGAGTTTTGGTTTGCGTCGAGGGATGTCCCGAAAGACCGGATTTAAGCCCTGCGACTCCTGCTACCGCATGATGTCGGTGATGGATCCGCACCTCGTGTGTCTCTGGTGTTTGGAGTGCAACCACGAGCCGAAGCCGTGCTCAGAGTGTCAGGCCATGACCCCGAAAGATTTGAGGGAGCGGTCTCTGAAGCTCATTTGACTCCGTGTCATTCCCGGTCCCGTTCGAGAGGAAGGTCAGGAAATTGGTTGTGGAGTCACCACCATTCTTCTTCTTCCAAGTCATCTGGACATTCGAGTAAGAAGAAGAAGTCGAAGAAGGCGAAAGGTTCTTAAACTTTGCCGCGTCCCTCGCATGACGCGAGGCCTCCGTCCTCAGAGCCTCAGTCAGGGTCAGCTCCGCACCTTCCCAATTTTCCGGGAGCCGGGGCTACCCTTGCCCAAATTAAGGAGTTCTATGAGGCCATGTGCCTCGTATTTGGACAGCCCAAACCACCCTCGTCTCCTTCTGGCCCAGGAGATTCAGTGAGGGCCTCTTCGGGTTAAAGGTCAACGACTTCCACCCATACCACTTCTATCCAGAGTTCTCATGAATTACTGGACCCAAGTAATCCTTGTAGCACCGGACTGGGCACGAAGAGTCCAGTACCATGAGCTATTGAGCATGGCCATCGATCCTCCAATCAGACTGCGCCTTCAGGAGGATCTTTTGTCACAGCAGCAGGGGAGGGTTCTCCACCCAAATCTGTCCAGCCTCCGCCTTCTAGCGTGGAGTTTGAGTGGCGCCAGTTGACAGTTTTGACCTTCCGCCCGAAGTGTGTAATGTTATCTTGGCAACCAGGCATCCCTCGACCAAAACGATATACATCTGTTGTGGGAAGAAATCCGTGGCGTAGTGCACAGACAAGTCTGTTGACTCCCTTTTTGCCCCTCTTTCTGAGGTTCTTTTGTTTATACTTTCTCTGGCCCAGCAAGGCTCTGCCATGGGACTTCTCAAAGGTTACTTATCTGCTATTTCTATGTTTATGAGGTTGCCTGATCAACCTTCTTTGTTTAGGGCTCCAATTGTAAATAGGTTCCTTAAAGGCAATACTGATATGTTTCCTCCATCCCTATTCATTATGCCTCAGTGGGACTTGAATTTGGTTCTGACACTCCCAATGTGCACTTCTTTTGAGCCTCTCCACATTTTTCCTCTCAGGCTTCCTGAAATTAAAACAGCCTTCACTGTGGCCATTACATCTGCCTGAAGGGTGAGTGAGCTGCAGGCACCGTCACCTAAGCCAACATACCTTTTCATCCATCATGACAAAGTGATGCTTCGCACTAGGGCTTCCTTTTTGTCAAAAGTGGTCACACCATTTCATGTAGGCCAATCCATCACCTAGCCTACTTTTTACACATCCCTACATCCTTTTAAGGAAGAGAAACTCCCCTGCCTGAACCCAAAAAAAACATTGGCATTCTACCTTGATCGTACAAAGAGTTCTGGTTGGTTGATCAATTCTTTGTCAGTTATATGGGTGCGAAGAAAGTTCTGGCAGTGCAGAAGCGAGACCATCTCCCAATGGGTCATACTCTGTATTAGAATCTGCTACGCACTGGCCAAGAAGTAACCACCTGAAGGTTTGCATGCTCATTCTACTAGAGAAACAGCTGCGACCACTACGTTAGCACGTAGAGTGCCAGTCCTTGATATCTTTCAGACGGTAATGTGGGCATCCTTGCACACATTCACCAAACACTACTGCCTGGACAATCAGGTCTGTAGGGACGAGTACTTTGCCTGTTTGTTCCTGCAGGACTTCCTAGTTTGATCTTGGTTCTCAGACCCACCTGCGGGGATGATATTGCTTGGGTATCTATTGATGTCTCTGTCAGATGACCACCTTACTTACCTTCGGTAACACCTTATCTGGTAGAGACGTATTCTAATTGCAGATGACTTAACAGCCCACCCATTCTCCCGACTCTGCGAACTGATTTCTAGGTACAGTGACTCCCTTTCAGGGTCTTATTTTTGACGCACCAGTGGTCAGTGTTCTTCATGGCCCTGCCCGTCTGATGTGGAAAGTCAGGAAACGAAACTGACATCAACTCGCAGGGGTGGCGCCTACACAGGAGCTGCTACGTCCTATTTGGCGCAAATGACGTTGATGACGGACGCAGAGCCGATCGACTACACCTAACAGCATGCAGGGGTACTACTCAAGAAAAATCTCCGAATCCAGAATGACAAAGGGAAGGAATATACAACTACAATATTTCTCTACAAGATAAGGCATTACTGAAGGTAAGTAAATTGTTTAGTAAGCACTGTGAAACCCAAAGAAGAGGTCCTAACTTTGCCTTTGATTACTTCTTAAATTCAAATAAAATGTTTTCTAGTTACTTTCCTGTCTGCAAACTGGCATTGATGTTCCCAAATCCCACTCCACCTGTGCCCATTATATGGCAAATGTTTGTTGCACAGAGTTTTCAGATTGCACATAGCCATTTCGTCTCAACAAAGATCTGTTTAGTTTTTTGTGAAGAAGTAACTATTCAATTATGTTACTCTAATAAAAAATCCAGATACCTTCCATCGAAGTAACTAATTGAAATTGTACAATATGTAACTTATTATACCAAGCATATGATCTGGAGACGGAAGACACCTGTCTGTGGCGAGCTCGTCTTCAACAGCCAATGGTTGCGGTAGGTAAAGACTGGACACTTATCCTTTGCAGATGAACTGCAACCATTGCCAGTACTTTTGTGAACACCTGAGGGTGCTGATAAGGCTGAAGAGGAGCATGGCAAACTGAAAGTGCTCTTAGCCTATTGTAAACTGTAGATAAAACCTGTGGGCAGGAAGAATCTGGATGTGGAAATATGAGTCCTGCCTGTCCAACTCTTTGACTTCTTGTGTTTGTGGGACTTACTCAACGACTTGACATGCGTCTGTGATCTTAAATGTCGCGGGGCGTCTGACATAGGGTGGTGAGAATCCTGAGGGATCCCTTCCTTAGTGCCTTTAGGTGCATGTTGCTGCAGTCCACGTAGTCTTGGAGTTGTGATCCTTCTCCAAGCACCACAAAGAAACCAAGTGTAGGTCTGTCACTAACATCAACCTGTGACCAGCACCACTTGGTTGAAAACCAGCCAGGTTCTTTGGGGACATCCTGTCACACCGGGAGATAAAATCTCTCAAAAATGTTTTGACAGAAGTCCAGAAAAAGTCATTCAATGGACAACTGAGGGTAACTCTTCAGGGATCAGCGCTATCTGGTGTGGGAAGGAAAGAATGGACATCATTTCGCACATCATTTCAGGCATGAACGATGTTGACGCAGAGGTGAACAACGCCACCTATGGGTGTGCAGGGGTACTGCTCAAACATTTTTAGAGCCAGTCTGATGCCTAGAAAATATTCTAAGCTAAGAAATCTGCGACTAGTCTCTTCCAAATAAGTCATTACCAATGGTAGGTAACTTGTTCGATAAGCTGACTGTCAGATAGCAATTATATAATTTATTTGGTGACTTAGTAGCCCAGCCCCACCCCCACTTCTTCAAGGATTTTTTAGGAAGTAATAATTTATGGTATTGAAGGCTGTCGACAGGTCTAAAGATACCAGTGTCCCAACACCCCATTGTTAACTGGTAGTTAAAGATCATTCAAAACAAATGTGATCATAAATCCTGTACTTTGTCCTGTCCAAGACCGGTTTCTACAAATTGGTGGAGATGTTTCTAAATGATTGCCACAGAATGATCCAAGGAAAATGAATGGAAAATTGTAGAGATCTTGTATGTCAAGATAGAGTTTTTTAAAGAGGATTTCCCAGTGCCATTTTGCCACGAGTTGAAGAAAATACTTTATCCAAAAGAACAAGTTAAACAAGTCCAGCATTTGTGTTTTGAGAAAGGGAAAAAAGTGTCACAGATTTATCCAGGCAAAAGCTGGTTCAGTGACAGCTTGTAGCAGTGGCATGAGATCAGCTCCATCAATTGGTGTGAAAGGATGTACTGTAATCAGAGTTTCGATGTTATGAGCTCTCATCGAAAGGTGCAGGACGTTTTCTTGCCTAAATGGCGCCATATACTAGTCTACTCTTGATAAAGAAGATGTGAGCTAAATTATCACATAGTTTGAAGTATTTTAAGCTAACTGAGGAAGCTGAATGAAAAACATTGGCAAGAATCAATGTGGTTTCTTAGAGTTACTGTAGGTGACCACTCCAGCATGGATCCAGTCAGTTGGACGAGCCCATTCCAAGAAAAGCAGTCTTCAGCCCAGTTCAGTGTCAGTGGCTCCTTGCCATTGAAATCTATGGAGTGGTCCTGATTAAAGGGATACAGGATACTGAAGTAGCCCAAGGAAGTTGAAGATGCTGTGTGGTCTATAGGAGCCTTTCTGGTGTAACTCCTTGGTCCATGTGCTTGGTGGCCCTATCAAACTTTATTCTATTGATGGTAATGTGCCTTCTCAGTGACCTAGCTGTGCTCTGACAACTCTCTCGGGTCCTGCAAACTCGGGCAACATTTGATAATCGGGTCATGGATCCCTTCACTGCACAGCGGCAAGGAGTGGCAATTCGGGAATCTGGGCTACCAACTCACCAGCAGGCCTCTTCAGCTGTAGTGGCCCTATGCAGCAAACAGTAGCTCAGCCAGCTGACCCTTGGAGTTTCTTTATTCAACTGGGCTCAGAAGTTGACTTATCCATGAGCAGGACACAGCAGACAAAGTCACATCTCCTTTGCTAGCCACCAGGTACAGCAGGTGCTGTCTCCCTTCTCCTGGTAGTTAGTGCATCAGGGTAGTCCTTCTTCGGTCTTCTCCAGTCCAACGAGATCTGACCTCTGGCTGCCAGTGTGCCCTTTTTATGCCCATAAAGTGCCCTTAGGAGAGGTTGTTGTCACGAGCCAATGGATTAAGAGGTTCTCTCCTGCATGATTACAACTTCCTGTGAAGTGTGGTATCTAGCTTTCTCAGAGTGCTCTATTCTGCCCACTCTCAAGATGGTAGAAGCCCTCTCTTGGTCTCAAGAACTTGGTAGCCCACCCTAGGGGTGTGGCTTTCTCTAGGCTACAGGTCCATGGGTAAACTAGTTTGACTACTTTTTCTGCTGTCAGCATGACTACCTACACAGGCATCTATTGCTACGTTTCCTGGGAGTCATTCACGTGTCATCCCAGGACGGCAAAAGGCTCTGATGTGACCACCCTCAGTTAGTGGCCTCTGGAAGACTTGGACAAAGGAGTAGCAGCTTTCTAAAAGTTGCATTAGGTAACAAGTTACATTGATTTCGACTTGGGCATCAAGTTGGTCTTAATGTAATGAGTTATGTGCTGCCTTGTTATATCAACTTTGGTAGTCCCATTGAGAAGTTCACTCAGCTGATTTGTCAGCGTGAATCTGTTCTTGCCAATGGAATACCAATCTCTCTCAGTACAAAACTACAACTGTGGGTTGAACATGTTTAATATGTTATACCTTGCTAATATTTTGCATCCTGTCTTAGGACTCACTATGCCTTAGACGCACTAGTAAGTGAGTTTGAGCTTTGCCAATGCTTAAAATGGCATAGTCCACTTAGCAGTCGAAAACTGCCTTCTAGTATGCAGTGGCAGACAGGGAGCCATGTTTTACCTTATCACACACAGTGTGGCACAACAAGTGCTACAGTCGCTGAGGGCGATACACTGCATTATAGTCCCTGGGTTCTCCTGATACCACATACTACGACCTTGCAGGAAATTGGTATTAGGCCCTTTTTGAGGGCCAGAGCACGTGTACTAAGTAATGCTTAGCAGGGCTAAGGGCATTTCCGAGCCATTACATTAGGCCTAATAGTCAAAATGATGCAAAAAGAGGGGGTGAAACCTGCAAAAAGGCTGTTTCCTCACAGAACTAAAGCTGTCTTAATTTTGTTTGCTTTCATATACTTCTTGCTCAGAAATCGTCTGTGCCACACATTTAACCTTGTACTAGGTATATGGGAAACCATATTGAAAGTTTAATTAATACTGGCGCCCAAAAAGGCTATCCTATATGGTGCAGCACGTTTCATTAGTTTGTTAAGAAATGTGACAATATCACCCCCAACCTGATCGAACTCCACATCATCTTAAAAACCAGCTGTATCACCTGTAAAGCCATCATAAATGACATACTTGCCTACTTGGATTGCTAGTTCACGATCCATGGTGGGTTTCCGCACACCAGTAGCAAGGACACCCCTCAAATGAGCGATGAAAAAGTGTAAAACACAAAACCCAAGGACGACTTGCACAGTCTCTTTCGGTCTAGGGCCCCGAAAGCCTACAATCGTCTTTGGCTCAAGAAGCAAACGAAAAGCGCACAATGCAAGTTTCATTCTGATTCGCTATAAGCTTTGCTTTAAACTCACCATCTTTTTTATTTGTACCCAGTGTATTTAACTAATCTGTAAAGCACACGCTGTATTTATGAAAAAAAACATGTAAACCAAGAAAAAAGTGCTTTGGACTCAATCCATTCGACACTTCTCTTAGTTTGACATTTTCCTTTTGTGGTCTCTTAGCAGTTTTTGATTTACAATGAAGCTGAAGGGAATTCATCTTGTTTTTGACATTCAATCATAACTCTCCCTGCTGCTGGAGGTGATGTGGAGAGCAAAAAAATATGTGTTGCATATTAAAATGCATCTGTTAAAGGTGGTAGCGATCAGGGGTATTTTGTTAAATACGTTTTATGTTGGATACTTCAGAGGCGCACTTTGCAAACCAAATATCCGCTCTGTGTGTTAATTTTATATTCCTGCTCTGACATTTAACAGTGAACCAAATTGCCGGTATGTGAAGTTCACAATAAATGAGCCTGTGAAAGCCTTTTCTGATTAAATGTGGATTATTCATGTGATTGGGACTTTGACTGCACTGTTTTGCATTAACAGGACCTGGCACCTGATTCACAAAGGTAATTTACACGTTTGACTAAATTTACACTTTAGAGGAAGTTTACTTCTTTTCGTATTCACAAACCCAGAGTGTACACTTAAAATAAAAGTGTAAGTTACATATCTTCACCCCCAGAGTAATGCAGTTGGTTTACTCTTGTGTGGGTAGGCGATGTCCCTCTCTAAACCCCTCTGTGGCCCTCCCTAAACCTGTCTTGCTCTTCCCTAATCCCATCCCCTTTTGTAGTAAATCTGCCTCTTTTCCCACCCACTCCCTTCAGTCTCTCACCCACATTTACTGCTAAAAAGTATACTTAAGTGTGCAGGGAATAAGCAATCGGGGCAGAGACAAAAATGTAATCTACATGTCTCCACCACGAGAATAATGCAGTTGGCCTACCCGTGTGTTATGGGTGACATCCCTCTCTAAATTCCTTCCTTCACTCCTTAAACATCTCGTACTCCTCCCTTGTGCCATCTCATTTTGTAGCAAATTTGTCTTTTTGCTCAAACACTTCCCCTCCAGTCCCACCCTCATTTACTACCAAACCATATACTTACACATGTAGAAACTCTGCAGTCGGGGCCAGAACTCTGCACACATAAGTACAGATCATGCAGAGATGTAAAACTCTGCATGTAGTTTTTTAATTTCAACTTGTGTTACATTTATAGTACTACAAAATGTACTACAAAGTGCTGTTTGTGAATAAGACTCCTATTGTGTCAGTTTTAACATTTCATATATACAATTCCATTTCAAGTTGACTCGTTTATTAGCTGTGCTAAATATAATTTATTATGCCGTTTTTTCCCGTTTCTTATTAGGGGAAATTATATTATTAACATTTGTAGCAAGGCATACATTTTAGCTCTTGGATTTCATCTGGGAAACACTGGAAGTATGTTCCTTACTAGTGGTA
The DNA here is from genome assembly GCF_031143425.1 of Pleurodeles waltl. Lineage (NCBI taxonomy): Eukaryota > Metazoa > Chordata > Amphibia > Caudata > Salamandridae > Pleurodeles > Pleurodeles waltl. The sequence goes on from NC_090449.1 coordinate 901,308,625, forward strand.
TCTCAAAATCTACCTTTTTTTTTCTTGCTGCATGATATCATTGTTGTTCTCCTATCTCTGGTCTGCCTCTTCTCTGTTTTTTTCCCTATTAATACTGGCATTATGATGAAAATGAAGTGTATTGAAGATGCAGCAGGATGGAATGTAGCAGGTTTTTTCTGATTTACTCAGGCGGTCGTTTAGGATAGTTGATATGATCTTTGCATATGCCGTATGCTGAGATCTCTTTGAGAAATCAGAAAGCTTTGTGTAATGTTAGTCCCTCCATCCACACCATGTTGTTTTCTGAATGTTCTCCTCTTCCTCAGCAATTCTGTCAGTTATTTCCTTGGCAGACCAAAGTGGTTCCTTAGTACCACTCATTCAGCACACTAATACATTAACGATTAGAGCAAAGCAATGGCAACAGTACTACAAGCTTTATTATACAAGACTGATTTTTATTTTAGTATTATTTTTATAAAATGAGTGTGGAGCATCAGTTATAGCAATTATATCATTAGCATGCAACCATACATACTCTGTTTCTTCTAAGCTAGCTTTGCGCTAGAAGGGCACTCTTGCATACATACAAGGAAGGGCCTCAAAAGAATGATGTGGACAAGACTATTATACTTAGGTAAGCTGCATGTGGGCTGGATTTGGCCATTTTATCTTGCATAATTTTTACATCTGACTTTTTTTATCATATGAGTCTGGACCCATATTCACCATGACGCAGTATTTAGATGGTCTGTTAGAGCTACTAAATGATGCCAGAAGACATGCAGTGAAGAGAAAGTTATTTACCTTCTACAACCACTTATCTGGTAGAGGCAGGATCTAGCTGCAGATTTCTTATCTTAGAATTCTCACCTAGGTGCTAGACTGGATCCAGAAATGTTTTCATAAGAGTACCTATGAGCATCGGAAGAGGGCGTCGTCCACCAGATTTGACGTTGACAGAGTCCATATAACCCCCTCTCCAACATGCTGATGTCAGTTTTTTCCATGACTGTTTTCTGTTCCAAAATGCAGAGCCGCTTACAGAAAAGGCCTGTGGAAACAGTGTGCCAAATAAGAGACATATCTGTGTTAATCAATTACAAACTCCCAAAGAAGGCATCCTAATGCCAAGAAAGGGATCTTTGAGATGAAAAGAGAAACCAGTTAGCAGAGCTTCTCTTGTAAAGGGAGTCCCTATCCTTAGAAATCAGTTTGCAGAGTAGGGTGGATGGGTGGGATGGTCAGAAATCTGCAGCTAGATCCTGTCACTACCAGATAAGTCAGTACCTAAGGTAAATAACTTGTTTATCTGATAGAGACAGTTAGCCGCAGGTTCCTTACCTTAGAATTAGATACCAAAGCAATACCATCCCCGGAGGTGGGTCTGCGGCCAGTTTCAGACAAGGAAGTCCTGCAGGGCAGAATGGGCAAAATGACGGTTTAGAAAGTAATGTTAGGTAATGTGGGCAGGGAAACCCACAATGCTGCCAGGTATATATCCAGGACCGGAACTCTGCATTCTAATGCAGTGGTCGCTGACCTGACTCTGGCAGAATGAGCAATCAAGCCCTCTGGGGGTTGCTTCTTTGCCAGTGGAAAGCAGATATTAACACAGATCATGACTAATCCTATAAAAGTCCTGGACTAGAACAAGCCGTTCTAGAAATATAGCAAAGAGACCGGACTTTCTTAGGAAGTTAGCTGAGTAAGAACATACGCTACACCAAAAGAACTGTGGGAAGGACCACAAGTAAGAAAAGTCATAAAGGCATTGAAAAATGTGGGAATAGCATTACCAATGGCAGAGGGCCAAAAATATGTTGGAAGATAACAGACAATTTGAACATAAAAACTACTTGCTCCTATAGTGAGATCTGAACCCATGTACGGCTGGTACAAGGCAGACCGCAGTCAACAGCCAATGCCACAGACCCATAGCTCTTTGCCGTAGAAGCCATTATTTTAGCCAATGGCACAGAGAAAATGGGGGTTCCAATAACCCATGTTTGATGGAGAAAGCGTAGAACAATGCTTTAATAGAGAATTCTTGTCCTAAGAAAAAACTGCCAGAGAAAAAGTTACCACCTCTGAGATCATCCATGATGTATGACAAAGAGAGGTGGAAAAGAAAAAGAATTCCTATGTAACCACAAAAGGAAATATATAAATATATATCGGCCAGAGACTGAAGCAACATCACTACGATGTCATAAAAATATGAAGACTGAGCCAAGTAATCGGCAAGATAGTACTTGTAGGAAAGTAGCATCTTTCTGGCATAGTTGCCCCCACCTTTTACCTGGTGTCAGTATGTTTAGACTGTTAACCAGGATCCCAATGTCAGTATTATCTCCCCTAAATTTAGTTGTAAGGTAACTTTCACACCCCACAATTGTCATACTGGTGCACCCATGTAAGTACATGGTACTCGGGTGCCCACGGCACTGGTACATCAGGGGGGTCCCCCATGGGCTTTAGCATGTATTGTTCCACCCATGGGAGCCCATGGAAAGTGCATAAAAACTTACACTGTATACTGTATGCTTTTTCTTACCTGATATAGAGACATCAGATTCCTTAACTTAGAATTCCTTAACTTAGAATTCTCCCCCAGGCACCAAACTGGATCCGTAGTGATGTCATCCACTCAATGTGGCGTTGATGGAGTCCATATAAACCCCTCTCTGAATCGCTGAGCAGTTCCTTTTTTCCACGCTACAGCGCTTCCTCAGAACAATTTGGCCTATCTCAACAAAAATCTTTTTGATGAAGAAACAGGGTGCACCTCCTTTTTTTTTTTCTCATGTCGTCAGGGTTCAAACCTTGTGGGTCCTGTGGTAGGCAGATGTCGGCCACAGACCCTCCTACTATTTGTATGTGGTGCCCCAGGGAACACAACAACTCCAAGGATTGAAACTCCTGCCATCACCTTTGCCTGAAGGCGTTGCAGGAATGGAGTGTGAAGATCCTTGTGGCACGTCTGGCGGAGGCTCGGCGTCATTGTCTGTTTCACTCTAGGAACAGGGAGCGTTTGTGAGTTTGTTCCAGGAGCCGTGGCCTCAAGCATACGTCACCCTCAACCTCGAAGGAGCAGACTTCGAAACACAGGTGGTCTAAGTTGAGGCATCCAGGTAAGTCCTGCGTTCCCGACTCTCACTCCCATCCTCAGGCTCAGGAGTCGGCACACGAGCCCACCTTGAGCGTCCCTGCTTTACCTGGAGCTGGGGCAACTTTGGCCCAGATGCAGGATTATTGCAATTCCCTCTGTGCCAGTTTTGGGCCCCTACCTCCTTCTGTTGCGCTTTTGAGACCCAAGGAGGTGCAAGGTGTCCTACCTGACTGCACTCCAGCAGGTTTGTCTTTGGCGTCAGATAGGCCCCCTCGGCCCATACTTGGACCCGTACCTTCGGGGTTCCTACCTGCGACACTGTAGTTTGATCAGCCAACGTCAGTGACGCAGGTCAATCCCGGACCAGTCACCCTCTCTGACACCGAGATGACGACGCACCAACGACGGATGGCACTTGCACCAACGGTGGATGGCGTCAGATGCAGCGCCAATGGTGCTGCCGAGCTCGGACACCTTTTCTCCTCCTTATAAACAACTTACTGTTTTTCCCCTGAGTAACAGGCTTTTAGAGGTGAAGGAGAGAAGCTGGGGTTTAGCAACCACATGGACAAGAATGTCCAGCCTTCTCTAAAGGGTAGTTGGCCGACGGACATGGGTGAGGCTTGTAGCCTTAAATCCTCATTGGCTTCGGACCTCCTTCCCCACCCCTCCCACCCAGCCTTGCAACAGAGGACAACTCCTCTTTCACTGAGGTGGTAAAGAGGGCAGCTGCGGTCCTAGATTTCCCTCTGTGGAGGGGACTACTGACCCCCTTTATAACAGTGCTTCACTAGGGCCAAACGGGAACAGAGCCTGTGCTCCCATATATTGAAGCACTATATAATCTTTTGTTGGTGTCCTTGGCTAAGCCCACTACGGGGGCACCTGTAGACCATGACATAGCCCACAAACACCGGCCAGCCCATGGGGACCTGGCCTGTCTTTTCCGGCACCCGACCCCAAGGAGTCTTTTGGTGCAGGCCACGACAGCCTCTTCTGACCCCAACGTTCTCCCTAACGTTCCTCCGAACAGGGAGTCCATATGGCTGGAAACTTGTGATGAAACACATTCTCCTCAGCTGGCTCTGCCTTGCAGTCAATGAACAGGGCTTGTATTCTGAGCCACTTCTTCCATGCAGTGGCGCACCTGCTACCTTTGTTTCTGGAAGAGAACCGAGCAAACTTGTTCAGACACTCTAGGAAAGGCGAGAGGCAGCTAGGTTTGTAATAAGATATGATATTGATACCAGGGACTAAGTTTGCCGAGCCATGGCTCCCTCTGTAGATCTGTGCCATCATGCTTGGCTAAGCCACTCTGGCTCTTCGGAGGCTGGAAAAAATGCCCTTTGATGGCACCCACCTCCCTCAAAATGTTTATATATTTAACCTTAAGGTGCTGCCATGCTGTCGTCTTCTGCACTGATGGCTATCTTCCATCTTATGGTGGCTATCTGGTAGATCCGCATGTTCCTTGAACATTATGGTTCTGTCTTTATTGGGATTAGTTTGTAATAGGGATTGGTTACTCCCTTCGGCCACAATATTTCTGGTCAGTTTATTTACTTTATTCTACAGGGTGTCATAATATTTCTAAACCTTTAGGAGTAGTTATAAAGCTTCTGCATTATTGTTGGGGGTTCCTTGTCTTCACCTTCCAGTGATTTTAGTGTCTCCTATTTCCAGTACAAACATTATTTCTTACAATCAACAATTGCTGCTCTTCTATAGGTTGCCACTCCTTCTGTTGACTCAGCTTTTACAACGTTGTTTTTACTTTGCGGACTTCCACTTTGTGGGGTTTTGTCCCTGGAGTACTACGTATTTTACCTTTCGCTCTGTACTTCAGCCAAGTCCTCTTCTGTTTGGTATTACTTACCATTGGGTGTTGATGCGGAATACCTGTTCTGGCCTTCCTTGTGTTGGCCTCCATTTCACCTTGACCTTCCATCTCACGCCCTTGTTTTTTCTGTTCTAGCAAGGTTTTTTTGCACCTAGCAAGCTTTTTTTGCACCCGCTGTCTTCATTTAAGCTTATGATATCAGCGCTCTGATTGTGGACTACTCAGTCAGTTAGCACTGGTTTAATGGCTCCGGCAGCCCTTACTTTACTGGGGTGTGTAATGTCCTCTGCACTTTCCATCCTTTTATATTAGTACTGTAGGAGGCTGGCTCAGTATATGGTTTACACCTATAGGTGAGGCACCCTATACTGAGTCCAGTCAACGCCTAGCAATAGTGTAAGAGGTTCCATATAACCAGAGCTTTCAAAAGGGTGGCTGTGGAGAGCAGCTAAGGCTTATCCAGGAGGGTGTAAAGCGGTTGCAAATACCACAGAGGTCAGTCAGTGATGTACACACTGGAAAGGACCACACCAGTGTTACAAAAATGTTATATTTATTGTACCATGCACAGTAGAACTAACTTTGGTATATCCATATATATGTGTCTGTCCTTCATTGTCGACAGGTCCACCAGGGGTCTGTACACCGGAGGATGCCGCCATCTCAAATGCTGCCTCAGCGGTTGGAGCCTATGGAGGAGAACTGTGAGCAGAAGGTCATGTACCGCATAGATAGCACAACTGTGTCAGAATTAATGTTACAGTAGCCGTGTGTCAATTCATGAGTCAGTATATGTGCCAATATGTGCTGTGACGCAGTTAGGTGCCATGCCATGTGCTCACCTGAAATGGTGGCTGCCTGACGTGTGAGGAGGGACAAGGGGAAATGAGGTAACTGCGCTGGCGTTGTGCAGCGTTGTGGTAGGCGGTCGAAGACTGCCATGCAACTCCGCATTGGTTATACATTAGGCCCTATGGGTCCTGGGAGCCAATGGCGATGTACGCCGGCGGTGACGGTACGCACCGCCATGGACGTCACCGCCATTTTCTACCCATTCACTCACTTGATATCTGACCATCAACAGAAGAGGACTTACACTGCAAGTGCTGCTGTGATCTGAGTCTGGAAGTGACAATGGCTACAGTGTCTGGGGAAAGGGCCCCTGCCTTCACTGCGGAGGAGTTGGACAAACTGGTGGATGGGGACCTCCCCAGTACACGCTACTCTACGGTCCTCCAGACAAACAGGTGAGAACACTGTGAGCATGATGCATGGGCAATGCCTGTTTGGAGTGGTGTGGATGGAAGCCACATGTTGGGGGGTGGCCTGAGTGCTGCATGTGAGGTGGTCAGTGTATGTGCGTCAGGGCATGGGTGGGAACTGGTGGGCAATGAGTGTGACGGTCCAGACGGGTGATGAATCAAATGTTTCCACTCTGTTTACCCTCTAGGTCAGCGCCCAGCAGAAGAAGGGTATTTGGTGTGCCATCGCCAAGGAGGTACGAACCCGGGGATCTATCACAGGCGGAGAACCCATTTCCACAAGAGATGGGAGGACCTGCGCCGCTGGATCAAGAAGACAGCAGAGGCCCAGCTGGGGCTGGCCTTCCAACGTGGAAGAGGTGCCCGTTACACCATGACCCCCCTAATGTTCTGCATCCTGGCGGTGGCCTATCCGGAGTTGGATGGGCGCTTGAGAGCATCACAGCAGCCACAAGGGGGTGAGTACAGTTTGAGTAGGAACTAGCTGGGTGGGGGATTTGGGCTGTGGGTGCCCCTAGGCCAGGGTTATCATGCCAGGGCAGGTCCCTTGTTTGCAGGCTCAGAACCACGCCTTCCTCAATGGTACAATTGGGCAGCTACTAGTGTTGAGGGTCCTGTGGGTGTCAGGTGTGCAGGTGCTGGTGTTAGGCATTGTACCCCATGGGCTGGTGACTACCTTAGTGAGTGGTTGGGCAAGGCCTAGTGCATAGGGCAGCTCAGTGTGTGTTGTGTCCGCCAACGGTAGTGGTGTTGCTGGCATTGACCACGTGTGTCCTCTGTCTTCCCCCCTTCTTGTTTTGTCACCCTGTCCTTGTGTGCATTAGCATCATCTGGCGGAGGAGCAGAGGCACCGGCGACGGAGGGAGCTGCATCCCACATGGCCCATGAGGGTGAATCCACGGAGGGTGAAGGCACCAGTGGGATGGAGGGGGGCTCCACGATGGGGACAGGAGGGGATACCAGTGACAGCTACTCCTCCTGTGATGGAAACTCCCTGGCAGTGGCGGACACCTCTGTGCCCACCCCAACAACACATACAGCCCCCCCCCCTACCAGCACCACCCTCCCAGCAGCCCCTCAGCATGTTTCCTGTGCCCGCTCACCCAGGAGGGTGGGCACCTCCTTCGCCCAAGGCACCTCAGGCCCTGCCTCAGTCAACCCTGCTGCCCTCAGTGAGGAGGCTATTGACCTCCTGAGATCCCTCACTATTGGACAGTCAACCATTATGAATGCCATCCAGGGTGTCGAGAGGCATTTGCAACAAACAAATGCATACTTGGAGGGCATTAATTCTGGCGTGGCGGCCCAACAGAGAGCATTTCAGGCTCTGGCCTCAGCACTGATGGCAGCCATTGCCCCTGTGTCTAGCCTCCCCCCTCCAACTTCCACTACCCGACCCAATCCCCTCTACCTCAGCCTATCCCAAGTAGACCTTCAGACCAGCATGTACACACATCAGCACACAAAAGTGGCTCAGGAAAACATCATCACACAGGCACTCACACAAGCACATACCCATGCACACATACCAACATCCACTTCCTCCACTGTGTCCCCCTCCTCCTCATCCTCCACTTTCCTCCCAGTATCGTCTCCACTCACACCTGCATGCACTACATCATCAGCCACTGCCTCCATCACTAGTACGCCCATCACAACACACCGCTCGCGAGCAATCACAATCCCCACACCCATTCACACGTCCCCTGTGTCCTCTCCCAGTGTGTCTGTGAGCCCTCCTCCCAAGGTACACAAACGCACGCACACACCCACTCAACAGCCACCCACCTCACAACAGCCTCCACCCCATGCACCTTCACCCAAACTCAGCAGACGTACACCTCCTACACCCACTACCTCTACCTCCACTCCCACACCCCCTCCATCTTCCTGTTGCAGAGTGACTAAAATACTTTTCCTAGCTAACATTAACCTCTTCCCTACACCTCCCCCATCGTTCTTCCCCTAGGGCCAGGATGTCTAGCTCCCAGCCCAGCACCTCTGCCACCAAATCTGTATCCACTGAGGTCCCTGCAAGTCCGGGAGGCGCGAAGGGGGCACCCGTCCGAGCTGCCAGTGTGCCACCTATAGATGGGAAGGACCACCCTATTCCGCCACCTGCCAAGGTCAAGAAGGTGCCAGCAGGCAGCAGGGGAAAGTCGCACCACCCACCCAGCACGGCCTCTTCCAAGTACAAAGAGGACAGTGCCAAGGTCCCAGCTGCGACTAGCAAGGTGGGGAAGGGACACAGGACAAAGGCCAAGTCACCCCAGGGCACAAAGCCTCCTGGTGAGGGGTTGGTGACCACCATTTCCCCAGAGATGCCAGCGACCTGTACCACGGTCACCACCGCTGCAATGACTGCCGCCTGCACCGCTGCCACAACGTCAGTCAGCAGCATCCTTCCCAAGGATCAGCCGTCCGAGGCTGCCGGAGACAGTCTGGTGTCTCCCTCTCCACTACAAACATCTGCACCACGGACAGCACCTGCAGCATCTCCGCCACAGCCACCGCCGCGCCCACCGTCACCTGCACCACCATCTGCACCTCCAGGTGCCCAGCCGGTGCCACTACATCGGATGCCAGCAGCATCACCAGTAGGCAGCCGTCCGAGGCTGCAGGTGACATCCTGGACTCTGGACACACCACATGAGGCACCACCACCAGCACTGGCACTACCAGCAATTTGCAGCCTGAGTCGCAGCAGGATGGAAAGTGGCTCTGCCTTCATGGAGTATCATGCTACCTGTTCCATGCAAATCTCGTAGCTCAGACACCCAGGTGAGAGAATGGGCACTGCCACACCTCAGGTGCAGCATCACTGGGCACAATGCCCCCCCAGACCCAGTGGAGACATGCATCCACTCCCCCAATCCTTGGCAGGATGAAGCAGACTGGGCACAATGCCCCCTCCGGAACCAGTGGAGACATGCATCCACTCCCCCAATCCTTGGCAGGATGAAGCACACTGGGCACAATGCCCCCTCCAGAACCAGTGGAGACATGCGTTCGGTGGCATGTGTAGCTGCAGATACACATGCTGTGCATAGTCCGCCGTCTGGTGTTGGGCTCGGAGTGTTACAAGTTGTTTTTCTTCGAAGAAGTCTTTTCGAGTCACGAGACCGAGGGACTCCTCCTACTTTGGTTCCATTGCGCATGGGCGTTGACTCCATCTTAGATTGTTTTTTTTCCGCCATCGGGTTCGGACGTGTTCCTTTTCGCTCCGTGTTTCGGGTCGGAAAGTTAGTCAGAATCTCAGAAAAATCCGTCGGTATTGTTTCGTTCGGTATCTGGTTAGATTAGACAGATCGACACCGAATCTTGAAGAAGCTCCGGTAGCCCTTAGGGGTAATTTCGATCACCCGTCGGGGCCTGGTCGGCCCAACCGCGTGCAACATCGAGACTGATGGAACGGACCCCGTTTCGATTCTGTCCTAAATGCCACAATAAATATCCTTACACGGACCAACATTTGGTCTGTAACTTGTGCCTGTCCCCCGAGCACAAGGAGGATACGTGCGAGGCCTGTCGCGCGTTTCGGTCGAGAAAAACGCTCAGAGACCGAAGAGCCAGGAGGTTGCAGATGGGGTCCACGCCGACAGGACAACAACGGTTCGAGGAGGAGGAAGAAGAAACATTCTCCATCCCCGATTCAGACTCCGAAGACTTCTCGGGACCGAGAGAGTGGTGCAGAAAAGGGTCGACACCGAGATAGCGGCACCGAAGTTGCTCGGCACAGAGACAACGGCACCGAAGATGGTCGGCACCGAGAAGGCACGACACCGAAAAGAAGAAAGATCTTGTCGGAGCCGAAAAAATCCAAAGTCACGGTTTCGGTGCCAAAACACCCGGCAACCGAACCGAAAACCAGTTCCTACTCAGAGGAACAAGGACTGTCCTCCCAACTAAAAAAACACAGATTTGAGGAGGAAGTACAAACAATAGAACCAGATCACACGCAAAAGCGGATCTTTATCCAAAAGGATACAGGGAAGATCAGCACTCTTCCCCCAATCAAGAGAAAAAGAAAACTTGACTTCCAACAAGAAGACAAGCAGCCACAAGCAAAGGTGGTAAAGAAAGTAACTCCACCACCCTCTTCACCACCGTCAACCCATGCATCACCAGCACAAACTCCACCACATTCACCAGCTCATACCACCATGAGCCAAGATGATCCAGATGCATGGGACCTCTATGACGCTCCAGTATCGGACAATAGCCCTGAGTCGTACCCAACTAAGCCCTCACCACCTGAGGACAGTACAGCATATGCACAGGTGGTAGCCAGGGCAGCCGAATTTCATAATGTATCGCTACATTCGGAGCCTATTGAGGATGACTTCCTCTTTAACACCCTGTCCTCCACCCATAGCCATTATCAAAGCCTTCCCATGCTCCCGGGAATGTTAAGGCACGCTAAACAGATTTTTAAAGAGCCAGTTAAAAGCAGAGCAATAACTCAAAGGGTGGAGAAAAAATACAAAGCACCGCCTACAGACCCTGCTTTTATTACATCACAACTGGCCCCAGATTCAGTAGTCGTAGGAGCAGCTCGTAAAAGAGCCAACTCGCATACATCAGGCGACGCACCACCTCCGGACAAGGAGAGCCGCAAGTTCGATGCAGCTGGGAAAAGGGTTGCAGCACAAGCTGCAAATCAGTGGCGCATCGCCAACTCCCAAGCACTCCTAGCGCGATACGACAGGGCTCATTGGGACGAGATGCAGCATCTCATCGAACACCTCCCCATAGAGTTCCAAAAACGAGCGCAACAAGTGGTTGAAGAGGGACAAAATATCTCCAACAACCAAATACGTTCTTCTATGGATGCAACGGATACAGCTGCAAGAACAATAAATACTGCAGTCACCATAAGGAGACACGCATGGCTGCGCACCTCTGGGTTCAAACCCGAGATTCAACAGGCTGTGCTTAACATGCCGTTTAATGAACAACAATTGTTTGGGCCGCAAGTGGACACAGCAATTGAAAAATTAAAAAAGGACACCGACACAGCCAAAGCCATGGGTGCACTCTACTCCCCGTAGGGCAGAGGCACATTTGGCACATTTCGTAAAACTACTTTTAGGGGAGGGTTTCGAGGTCAACCCACAGAAACCAGCACCTCACAAACAAGACCACCTACCTACCAGGGACAATATCAAAGGGGAGGTTTTTGGGGACAATACAGAGGGGGATAATTCCCAAGAAACCGGGGAAAATTTCAAGGTCCCGAAACCCCTCAAAATAAACAGTGACTCACAGGTCACACCACCCCTTCACACAACACCAGTGGGGGGAAGACTAAGCCAGTTCTACAAATCTTGGGAGGAAATAACAACAGACACTTGGGTCTTAGCAATTATCCAACATGGTTATTGCATAGAATTTCTCCAATTCCCTCCAAACGTCCCACCGAAAACACACAATATGTCAAAACAGCATGTAGATCTTCTAGGACTAGAAGTTCAAGCATTACTGCAAAAGGACGCAATAGAATTAGTACCAGGTCCACAAAAGAACACAGGAGTTTACTCACTGTACTTTCTAATACCGAAAAAGGACAAAACACTAAGACCAATTCTAGATCTCAGAACACTAAACACCTACATCAAATCAGACCATTTTCACATGGTCACATTACAAGTAATCCCACTGCTCAAACAGTAAGACTACATGACAACATTAGATCTAAAAGATGCGTATTTCCATATACCGATCCATCCTTCGCACAGGAAATACCTGAGGTTCGTATTCAAAGGAATACATTACCAATTCAAAGTGTTGCCATTCGGAATAACAACTGCGCCAAGAGTCTTTACAAAATGCCTAGCAGTAGTATCTGCACATATCAGAAGGCAGCAAATACACGTGTTCCCCTACTTAGACGACTGGTTAATCAAAACCAACACGCTAACAAAGTGTTCACATCACACAAAGTATGTCATACAGACCCTTCACAGGCTGGGTTTCTCCATCAACTATGCAAAGTCAAAACTTTTGCCGTGTCAAACACAACAATACTTAGGAACGACAATCAACACAATAAAGGGGATAGCCACTCCAAGTCCACAAAGGGTTCAAACAATTCACAAGGTCATACAAGCCATGTATCCAACACAAAGGATACAAGCAAAAATAGTATTAAAACTACTAGGCATGATGTCTTCATGCATAGCCATTGTCCCATACGCAAGGTTGTACATGCGGCCCTTACAACAGTGCCTAGCATCACAATGGTCACAGGCACAGGGTCAACTTCCAGATCTGGTGTTGATAGACCGCCAAACATACATCTCGCTTCTATGGTGGAACAGTACAAATTTAAACAAAGGGCGGCCTTTCCAAGACCCAGTGCCAACATATGTTATAACAACAGATGCTTCCATGACAGGGTGGGGAGCACACCTCAATCAACACAGCATCCACGGACAATGGGACATTCATCAAAGAAAGTACCACATAAATCACTTAGAACTGTTAGCAGTATTTCTAGCGTTGAAAGCATTCCAACCCATGATAACCCACAAATACATTCTTGTCAAAACAGACAATATGACGACAATGTATTATTTAAACAAACAGGGGGGGACACACTCGACACAGTTGTGTCTCCTAACACAAAAAATATGGCATTGGGCAATTCGCAACCACATTCGCCTAATAGCACAATTTATTCCAGGGATCCAGAACCAGCTAGCAGACAATCTCTCTCGGGATCACCAACAAGTCCACGAATGGGAAATTCACCCCCAAATACTAAACAATTACTTTCAAATTTGGGGAACACCTCAAATAGATCTATTTGCAACAAAAGAAAACGCAAAATGCCAAAGCTTCGCATCCAGGTACCCACACCGGCACTCCCAAGGCAATGCTCTATGGATGAATTGGTCAGGGATATTTGCGTACGCTTTTCCCCCTCTCCCTCTCCTTCCATATCTAGTAAACAGATTGAGTCAAAACAAACTCAAACTCATACTAATAGCTCCAACATGGACAAGACAACCTTGGTATACAACGCTACTAGACCTTTCAGTAGTACCTCATGTCAAACTACCCAACAGACCAGATCTGCTAACGCAAAACAAACAACAGATCAGGCATCCAAACCCAGCATCGCTGAATCTAGCAATTTGGCTCCTGAAATCCTAGAATTTGGACACTTAGACCTCACACAAGAATGTATGGAGGCCATAAAACAGGCTAGAAAACCTTTCACTAGACACTGCTATGCAAGTAAATGGAAAAGATTTGTTTATTACTGCCATAATAATCAAATTCAACCATTGCATGCATCTCCAAAAGATGTAGTAGGATATTTACTACTTTTGCAAAAACCTAATCTAGCTTTGTCTTCCATAAAGATACATCTCACCGCAATATCTGCTTACCTGCAGATTAGTCATTCAATTTCCCTGTTTAGAATACCTGTCATTAAAGCGTTTATGGAAGGCCTAAAGAGAATTATACCACCAAGAACACCACCTGTTCCTTCATGGAACCTCAACATTGTCTTAACAAGGCTCATGGGTCCACCTTTCGAACCCATGCATTCATGTGAAATGCAATACTTAACGTGGAAAGTTGCATTTCTCATTGCCATCACATCTCTAAGACGAGTAAGTGAAATACAGGCATTTACCATACAAGAACCATTTATTCAAATACACAAGAATAAGGTCGTTCTAAGAACAAATCCAAAATTCTTACCAAAGGTTATCTCACTGTTCCACTTAAATCAAACAGTGGAATTACCAGTGTTCTTCCCACAGCCAGATTCAATAGCTGAAAGAGCACTACATACATTAGACGTCAAGAGAGCACTAATGTACTACATTGATAGGACAAAAGAAATTAGGAACACAAAACAACTATTCATTGCATTCCAAAAACCTCATACAGGAAATCCAATATCAAAACAAGGTATTGCCAGATGGATAGTACGGTGCATCCAAACCTGCTATCTTAAAGCAAAAAGAGAACTGCCTATTAGACCAAGGGCACACTCAACCAGAAAGAAAGGCGCTACTATGGCCTTTCTAGGAAATATTCCAATGAACGAAATATGTAAGGCAGCAACATGGTCTACGCCTCATACATTTACTAAACACTACTGTGTAGATGTGTTATCTGCACAACAAGCCACAGTAGGTCAAGCCGTACTAAGAACTTTATTTCAAACTACTTCCACTCCTACAGGCTGAACCACCGCTTTTGGGGAGATAACTGCTTACTAGTCTATGCACAGCATGTGTATCTGCAGCTACACATGCCACCGAACAAAAAATGTCACTTACCCAGTGTACATCTGTTCGTGGCATTAGTCGCTGCAGATTCACATGCGCCCACCCGCCTCCCCGGCAGCCTGTTGCCGTTTGGAAGTAATTCTTCAACATTTGTACATTTGTAAATATATTACTTTAACCTTCATTTTGTACATACTTATTCATTCCATTGCATGGGCACTATTACTAGCATACACAACTCCTACCTCACCCTCTGCGGGGAAAACAATCTAAGATGGAGTCGACGCCCATGCGCAATGGAACCAAAGTAGGAGGAGTCCCTCGGTGTCGTGACTCGAAAAGACTTCTTCGAAGAAAAACAACTTGTAACACTCCGAGCCCAACACCAGACGGCGGACTATGCACAGCATGTGAATCTGCAGCGACTAATGCCACGAACAGATGTACACTGGGTAAGTGACATTTTCCATCCACTTCCCCAATCCTTGGCAGGATGAGGCACACTGGGCACAATGCCCCCTCCAGAACCAGTGGAGACAGGCATCCACTTGTGAGACTGTGGCTTTGAACTCCCCAGGACCAAGCAGTGGGCAAGCCACCTACTTGTGAGACTGTGGCCTTGCACTCCCCAGGACATCGCTGTGGGCATGGAGCCCCCTTGAGGAGCAGTGGCGTTGTACTATCTTCTGGCTGAGGTGCCCCCACCCCCTTTTCCCCTGAGGTGCCTGTGTTTTTTTGACCTGATACCCCTGCAGTGTTCTCTCCATTTTGAGGCAGGTGTCATGTTTGGGCTTCGCCCATGCTTTTTGGGACTACTGCTCCACGGACATTTACAAGGGACAGTGTACGGCCTTGTGTACATAATGTAAATATTTGTATATACTGAATATTTAAAACTCTATTACTATTTCTGAATGTTCCAATATAACACTGGTTAATCTCATTTCCTTTTGTCCTTGCGTTCTTCCGGGGGTGATGGGGTGTATCAGTGATGTTGTTGGATGTGTTAGTGTGCATGGTGTTGCAAGAGTGGGGGTGTTGCATGCCACGTGTGTGTGTCACTCTGTTTCCCCCCGGTGTCCTAGGTGCAGTACTCACAGTCGTCGCCGCCTTTGTTCTACTTCCTGGTGTATGAGAAGATACACCTACACAGGTAGAATCTGCAATTTGGGCCCCATGGCGTCCTGGTTCTTCGTGGAGTGTCGGAAGGTGAGAGTTCCCCTTCGATGTACTGTTTCCGCCATGCTTTTGATGTCGTTGGTACCGCCCCGGAAAAGCTGGCGGATTGGTACCTCGTAATAGAGTGGGAGGTACATTGTCTTCCGTCTGTCTGTTGGCGGTGACCGCCGCAGTGTTTGTTGCTACCGCCGTGTTAGACGGAGTGATAAAGTGGCTGTCTATGTTGGCGGTTTCCACTGCAGTCGTAATCCCATTATTTTTACCGCCGGCCTGTTGGCGGTGTTATCGGCGCTTTAACACCGACCGCCAGGGTTGTAATGAGGGCCTTTATTCTGTAACTGAAGAGGAAAGTACAACTTTAAATCTCTCTATAACTATACAGTAACAGATGCCTGATTAGAAAGTCAGGGGACCCTAAAAATGTGAATTTCCCATTGTCAAACCGGCTCAGGATTGTTACTCTGACCACCAGAGGATGGGGGTAAGAAGGAAGTGAAAGGAGGATCTTTTGTAAAGGTCATCATGAGGGAAAAACATGAGGCAGCCAGTTTGTTGATGTGACAAGTCAAGGATAGATCACTCTGAAAAAAAGCCCAAGATTTCTGACTGCTAACAAAGGAAAAGAAGGAAATTCCTCTGGTTCTGGAAGCGAACAGAGCTTTGAATTTCTGGAGCAGCAGAGTACCTCGGCCTTGCCCATTAAATTTAAAAAGCCAGCAAGTGATTTTCGCATAAAAGGATGGAATTCTTGAAACGGTACAGGTGCTGATTGACCCACTGTGTTGATGAGCTGTGTATCATCCTCATAATTTACAAAGATAATGCTGTATTCTTGAATCACCTCAGCAAGTGGACTGAGGTGGATAATATAGAGAATGGAGCTTCAGGAATAACCTTGAGGGAACTCTCTGCTTTTTCGGCTGGATAAATTCTTGAGCTTTTACTCTTGTGTGTTTTTGCCCCACGTTCTTTTCCTTGCACTTTGATTGGGTCTGACGAGCATTGGTATCCATCCTAATCGTGACGCTATTTTCCACTCTCTAGAGCTGGGTATTTTCTGGCCGCCATTTAGTTGGTGCACCATCCCTCATGTGCAGACAGGACAACCCCTATTTAAGGCAGACTGCTGCACAGTCGTTCCAATGGCCCGCTAAAGGCAAATACAGCCATGCACTGGAGATCCGCACAGCAATTTCTGGTACCTACCTATCAGATATGAGTCTTGTTATATCTACATCAGACATTCTGTATTCCAGGGACTCATTAGTAAGCATTGGGAGGGCAGTGATTTTATAATGCCAGTTTATTCTTTGGGGCTAGCTCCGCAGTTATACTGGCCAGAAACTGAATCCCCCCAGTTGTTGATTATGTTGGGGTCACCCTTAAGTTTGCCCAAACTTTACTTTCTTTTTTTATGACTGAATCATGGATTGCTCCTGAGCCTGATCCTGCCCCAACAGTGCATTCTCAACTGGCTACAAAGACACACGCCTCCTCCGCCTTGGTCGTAGAGGTGGAGGGCTTGCTATTCTTTTCAGGGACTCCCGGTGTCTGAATGCCTTTCAGCTTCAGGATTTCTCAGCGAAAGTCCTAGATTTGTCCCTCAAGCTCTTCAGGTCTCTTTCTTTAGTGCGTATCATTTGCTATCGTCCTTTAGGACCGGACGCACAATTTTCAGGTACTTTTATTGAGTTTATTATGCTCAACGATTTAAACAGGTGCAGCACAGGGACAGGGATTCCATAGCACCAAGTGGAGGTGCTTTTAGAACCTTTTCAGAGAGCCTGTGGCTGGGTCGCTTCCAGCTGTACCACAGTTCTCTGCGGAAGCAAAGATCGCACTGCTGCTGTCCGATTGTACTTGGCTTTTGAAGGGGAAAGTTTAGGCTGTGCTGTCCTATCTGTGCCTGTCCTATGAAGGGTGGGAAGCTTAAATTGCTTCTGCGCAAAGAGTACCTGTTAGATGTGATATACTGAATGCACTTGCATAATATACATATGAAGCAGAGAATGTGCAATATTTTATGTGCAATATTGAAATCTGTAGTCCAGGGAAGACGCTTGCCCTATAAGAGCAATTTCAAGCACCAAACGTCGATTGAAAAGAGAACAGGCTTCATTGTTCGTCCCGCAGTTTGCATCTTGCGGTAGGAGGACACCAGTCAAACCAGTTTTAGCTCACACAATTTTAATGTAGGTCTAACAGTTTAACAAAGGGAGAAAATAAATGTTGACTTAAGAGGCATAACCTCATCCAAGCTAGTGTTAGTTTCCATGGCATACACCTCACAGTAACCGTATAGGAGGCGTCAGTGCAAGCTTCCCTCATTGTATATGTGCATGTATGTGTTGGTGTGTGTAAATCCATGTGTTTGTGTGTTATTGTGTGTCTAACGAATGCAAGTGAAATTGTGTGTGATGTCGGTGTAAGTGTATGCATGTGCCCTCGGGCAAAATATACCAGAGTCAGCAATTGGACTTTTTGGATAACGTACCTGGAACACAGTGCCTCATTTCAAGTAGACAAAATGCTTATAGGATATTCATAAATAACTTATTGCCATTATAAGAAGGAAGATAACTTTGCGTCTTAGCATGATCTACCTGAGATCACACATCTAAATTCAGCAGTTCACAAAGAGTTGAGACAAATGTTATCCAAGGTACCTTTACCCTGCTAGCCTTGACTGAGTTTGAAGATGTTCTGGTCTCAAACAGCTTGTGTGTAAAATTAATTCCTAATTAAGAGCTCAGACTAATTCTTGATTCAGTGTAAAAGTAGGATCAAAGATATTTCAATGGGGCTGTAATGGTTGGAATTTTAAAATAATTTTTTTACTGTAAATGGATGATTCATGAAACTGTCATTTTAGACATAAGTACTTGGTGAGTCAGTGAGCCAAGTGTGGGTAGAACCTAGGCGTCCTATAGCAGAAGCTGTGCCAATTTGGGTAAATTTACCCTCATCTTTCTCTATTGGAGTGATATGTATTCATGTGATCATGTCTAAAGCCAAAGGTTCTTTGATCAGATACTGGTAATAATGCGGTGTCCATGTTTGGGATCCACAATATTTTTTCATTTGACCTTTGTCGCAGGAAAAATTTATTTTTGTTTTTCTTCGCAATTCTTGTACACTTATTTCTGGGTTGTGGTAGGTTCAGAAATTGAGTTACCTTTGGCATGTCTCCAGAGTGCACAAACGCAGCACCTAGCATGCCACACAGTGCTTCCTCTTGGTTGCAGACCTTCTTTTGTGCAGGATCATCAATAGGTTACTGCTACTCTTGAATGGAAAGCCATCGCACTGCCCTATCTAGGAGAGGTAGGAGTCAATGTTGATGATTCACCCTTCCCCTGTAAACACATTAAAAGGTACTTACAAGAGACAAGTATAGTAGGGATCCATGACTGGAATTGAATAGCATACCATCTTCCAGTATTATAGCAGCTCTTGTAAGGGAAATTGTCACATTCAACTTTTCTGGAAACCAGATTCCTCAGACTCAGGAAACTCTTCATAGCCCTTTACAGCCTCCTCACAATGATTATGGCTCTGGTAGATGGCTCTACAGGCATTTTAGATGTTTTTGCATCAGTACCCAATATAAATCTTCCTATTAATCCCAGGAGTTGCATTGAGACGGTCTGACGCAGGTCTTTGTACAGGGGTGCTGCTGCACAACAGAGCAACATAGGAGAGCAGAAATGAGTCTAGGGTAACTTGATCAGCAGCATAATTAAGAGTCACTCCAATACTTGCCCTGTGAACATGTCTCTGAATGCTTTGGTAGTTCTAGAAAAGAGATGGACACCTCAGGAAGAAGGTGCATAAATCCAACAAGAGGCAAAGCCCAAAAACACTTACACCAAGGCAAGAATGATCCAGAATACACTGCACACAATGATCCTAGGTCTAAGCAGTACTCATCTGGGCCCATTTACAAAGCGGGTTTTGTCTCAACCTCCGTGTTTTTACAATTTCTGCAAGTATTGCAGATGTTCTCACGTGTACGTGACTTTCCTCCATCATATGTCAGGAAAGAAGGGGCAGTCGCACAGTGTATGAGTCATCTTCGAAAAGGCATGCCATTTGTACTCTTCATTATTTTAAATCTCTCTGGTCTGAGAGCTTCTTAATGTTATCCTTCCCCAGTTCTGCTCTGGTAGGTGAGGTGCGCATACAGGGCTAGTCGCTGCCCTTAAAACAGGCCACAGACATCTAGCAAGGTATTGGAATTCTGTTTCCCAACACCGTGAATACATTGTTTGTGATAAATGACCTCAGGTGTCCCCCTACACCTTCCTCATAAACTGAACTTCATCTGATATGCTTCAAAAAGATCAGAGAGTTAGAAGGGTCAACTTCTGAATTCGTATCCAAACTGCGTCAAATAAATAGTGTTGCCTGATTGTAACCTGCAGCATGAAATGTAATGTAACCAACTGAATGCCTGGCATTATGACTATTTCCAGGTAAAGAGCATTGATAGCCATGGGTTATATTTAGTGCTGCATTCATTCCTCAATAAATAAATAATGTAAAACAGAGGAGTCCTCTGCTGCAAAGACAAGACACGTTGCATCCAAGCATAGAAACCACTCAAAATGTTCTATTTGACCCTAAAATGCTAGTGCTTTAATGTTAGGGTGAGTGCTGTAAGGTGTCAAAAAGTACTCCAAGCTCAACTTGCGTGGCTGGCATGCTGAAGCCAAAGTAAAACATTGATAATCTATGCCAATGGCGTATAGTCCGAGAATGCTCTTTGGTTATATGCAGTTACGTGCATTGCTTCTGAAAATATAAATAATTCTGGATTCCCATTCAAGTCCTAAAAATCCAGTTGTCTCTGCTTCTCTCTAATTGACCAACTGAAGACAGACCGAGCCAGTCTAATTTAAAGAGACTTGCCACTGCTATATTTGACTTTTGTGCAGAGATGAAAAACAGGCCTACATTATATTGCATGTTTAATTAGCAGAGATTTCATATACTCACGTGGTGCTTCTGTTGAACAGATGTTGTGCACGCAGTTGACCTGCTTCTCTTCAACATTCTACGGTTTTGCTAGGGCCAAGGAAAGTCCTTGTTAATTATTCAAGTAGTTAGCGTCACTGAAATCCTGTGGACCCCATCCAAATCCGTGAACACCCCAGACATCCGTTTGTAAAAACTCACCTTTCCTACAAGCAGTATATCCTAATCAGTGTAGAGAACATTGATGGTTACTTGCTTTCAAAATAAAATAGATCTAAAAGAAATTGGCAACTTGAAAATATAGGCAACTTTTGCAGAGTTGTTGAACTTTTGTGTAATCTTAACTATCGTTTTTCTAAGGTATCCTTCAATAAAGTGATGCCTGACAAAATCTAAAATTGTTTATATTGAAGATTCAGTGTAAAACAATTTGTAACATGGAAAGATCGTAATATACTAGCCCTAACAAGGCTTTGCGTTCTACCTGTACAATGTAAATGTACATTCACTTTTTCAAACATGGAACCAGACATAATGAGGTCAAGGGCTTTGTTTGCACAGAATTAGACAGGTAAAAAAAGGTCAGTCTTCTTGATCACAATTGCATTCTTAACTCATTTACAGTAAAACTTAAAAAAATCAGAACAGTGTTTTTAAGTATGTGTTCCCACTGCCACACTAATTAAAAATACCCTTACTCAGAATCTAACCTAGGAAAGAGCACCATGACATAAGCTGACTCCTAGCTAATTCACATTATCCTACAATCAGAGCTCTGGTATAATGAGAATGCTGGCATATTTATAGAGCTTCGGTGATAGAACCGTTGTCTAAATAGGGCTCATGCATAAAGGGAGCTCCTGCTGAGACCGATACACATCGAGAGAGCATTTTTCGATAATGAATGTGCCACAATGAAAAAGGCATTCAATAAACTAAAGGGAAACCAAGAGGAAACTCACTTAGTACATTTTGTAAACAAGCAAAATATAAGGCCATAAAAGATACCTGCAAACAAGCAAAAGAAAAGGCCATAAAAGATACCTGCACAATTTAAAACACACGCGCTACACATTCATCAATAAGAATATCTATAGGAACAATAAAAAAACACATCCTGTTGTTCTTTAAAAACAATTCAGGAATAAGTACAAAATAAAAACAAGTTAAAAGGTCTCATTAAAATCATTAGAATGCATCACTTTAGAAGGAATTAAATATATAGCCCAGCTATCTAGTTAACAGCTTGTGATCTCCAGTGTTTTCCTTTGATTTCACGCCCAGTGTATCTTGTCACTGTCAAAGAGATGGTAATTGATGACAGTGACTAAGTAAAACAAGGCCTGCCTACGTTGTCTAAGATTAGCCTCCCTTAAAAAGGGTAATAAATAGCGTTTACTTAGATCGATGTAATATTTTCAAAATTGCATATTGTGCAAAGTGGATTGTGCAGAAAGGCCATCACATGGGCATTTTATCACTCCCAGCATTTAAAACTGGTTGAGGGAAAGCGACCATAAAGTGCAAAGTGCTTAATATCAGTCTAGTTAGTAAAATCCCATGCCAGTTGTTGGCAACCCAGGAGAGATACAATTTCATGCCCGGGGTGCATGTCAAGACGCTGTACTGTAGCACCGGGCCTTTTGTACACTTGGTGCAGTCCCTAGTATGTCTGCTTGAGTTCTGGCAATGGGCACCACATTTTCTGTGTAAAGCAGCACAGGGTCTGAACGAGTCCCCACCGCCAGAACATCCACATTCAGATCGACTAGCTAGCTTTCCAGCCCATTAATATGTAAATAAATATGAATAGGAATGGTGCCAGCACACAGCCGTGCAGACTCCCCTGAATGAATAAAATGGTGCGGTTGTCTCACCCTTTAAGACATCATGCTTGCTGTTCACTCGCTATGAAGTTGCCTAACAAATTATTAACACTGGACTCCAAGCCCAGACTTGTCATGATTTCCCAGAGCTTGAAACAGTTTACCTTGTCAAAGGCCAATCTGGGGTCCATGGAAACAAGATATACTTCCCCAGGCTTTGAAACAGTTTGTTTGTTAATTAACAGGTATAAATTGAGGCACTGCTCAGTGGTCCCTAGTCATGCACGAAAATCAAACTGCAAGTCAGAGAAAATATTGTTTTCTTGGGGCCAAGTTTCCAACCGTTCCAATAGAATTCTGTCCACGATTTTTGCAGTTGTGTTAATTAATGTCGGTAGCATTTGGGATCGCCTGTGTCTCCCTTTTTAGGGTCGAGCCTGCGTCTCATGCGCTTGCGCATGAGTTTCGCTTGCGAGATGCTTAAGTAGTTAGAAAAGGGCTCTGAACCCCATCCATGTCACGTCCGTGTTTTTCATTGGTTCGTGGGCTTGCCTGTTAAAATCAGCTTGCTTTCATTAGTGGAAGGCATGCATACGTCATGCCTTTTCCGGTGGTTAGCCATCTTCGAGCGCAGCGACCAAGTACTGAAAACATGCGAGGCTCGCTGTTTTCCGTCCAGTTTGTTGACTACTTTTTATCTTTTTTCACAGCAGGATCTCGCTTGGCAGAAGTCTTTTCTTTTTTCACATTGTTTTTATGCAACATCATGTGTGTTAAAATTAGCCGTTCTGCCTGTTGGTCGAGCGCAAGACACTGTTTAACTGACATACCCTGGCTGATGAAAGTGACAAGAGCCCGCATAGGAGCAAGCTGTTAAGCCGTGATTGATTGTTGCGCCGTTTACCTCCCACTGTTTAAAAGGATAAGTCATTTGACATTGCTGAACTGATTACCAATTATTTGGAGTCCGAGGTCATGGAAATAAAACTTTCGGGAGTTCGACAGTGGTTTGAAGCTAACACAACAAAGCGCTTTCTAGCACTGAACATTGGGGGAGGGGTTGGATTATTCAGCAAAGAAACACAAATCCTGCAGTATATCAGTCACATTATGTGCCATGTTATGCAAAATAAAGCAACATGTGGGGCACCCTATAGGGTAAACAGGGCCTAGCAATTCTGGCATTTTAACACACAGAGCTTCGAAATGGCGTAAGATAACATGCAGGTTTATCACGGACGTGGCACTTTGAAATGGCTCGCTTATGTCAACTGTTTTACTTGTATTTTTATTTTGTGTTTGCAAGAAAAGTCCAGTTAGGAATTTACAACGCTAATAGCTCTAACTCAAGAAAACGCGAGACCCATTGCATTTCAAATGCTTGTTAAATATGGTTACTACTGTAGAATGAGTAGGACTTCAGGAGACCAGTCATACAAAACTCATTCAGAACGTTTGTTAAAGATGCCCATAATTCAATATTCTGCTTAAATAAATCTGTAGGTGCTCCACCCCGTGTCGAGGCTTCACCTATTGGGCACCTAATAATGGCAGCAATCACCTCACACAACCCATTCTTCAGCTCTTTTGGTAGTCCTGTCTGCTCTCACTCACCTAGATCAAAAGACGAGCTTTAAGCATCAGCACTACCATATATCACTTTAAGGTGGCTAACCCAAGCATGTTTTCAATCTCAGACGCAAGATCATTACAAAAAAGTTGGTTGATCACCTGCCAGAAGGCCCAAGAATCTTTTGGGGAACTTGCTAGTAATACGGATTGAAAAGCATTGGTTCTTATTTCCTTTTTCCTACTTGCAATGGCTTCTTTGTAGGCTCCTGGCTATTGCAGAAAAGGTCGACGTCATGCGGGATCGTTTTGATGGCTTTTGGCAAGTCAGCATGTGTTTCTGAACATAGAGAGTAGAACCATCTAAGAGTTTTGCACTTACCAAAAAGGACAAACTATCAGTTGTTCCCTAATGGAGTGACACTAAACAGTTAAAACACCTTGTAATATCATCCACCCGCTTCGTTCAGGCATGTATACAGTTTCTCTCTTTTACTGTTAACAATATTGTAAAGCAGTTTGAACTTATCAACACGCTCCCATCTCTGCAACAGACCATTATTTTTGTAGCAAATAGGGGTGCAAGATCTTTTTGAGATCTGGTAACAGGTTGATAAGATGGAAAATAAATTGCAAGTAAATTGTGGTCGCTGAATACATGGTTTACTACAGAAAAATCACAGAAAAAGGTAAGTAGATCTTTAGAAAACAAGATGAAAGCTATGATACTGTAATGCTTCCTGCTCCTATGAGTTCGCTTTAAGATAGTAGATTTATCAAAAGAATTGAAGGCGAACTGTAGGAAAATGCCACTGTTGGCATGGTCACCCCCCCACTTTTTGCCTAGTGTTGATGCCAGCTTTGATTTGAAATGTGCTGGGGCCCTTCTAACCAGGCCCCAGCACCAGTGTTCTTTTCCTAAAACTGTGCATTTGATTCCACAATTGGCACAGCCCTGGCACACAGTTTAATCCATTTAAAAGGTACCCTGGTACCAAGGGCCATGTGGCCAGGGAAGGTCCCTAAGGGCTGCAGCATGTATTATGCCACCCACAGGGATCCCTCACTCAGTACATGCACACTGCTTTGCAGCTTGGTTGTTCTAGTGGGGAGAAAAGACAAAGTCGACATGGCACTCCCGTCAGAGTTCCATGCCCACAAACCACTCCCTGTGGCATAGGTAAGTCACCCCTCTAGCAGGCCTTACAGCCCTAAGGCAGGGTGCACCATACCACAGTGCTCTACAGTGTCTAAGTCAATTCTTAGACATTGTCAGTGCAGGGTAGCCATACT
Organism: Pleurodeles waltl; assembly: GCF_031143425.1. Classification (NCBI taxonomy): domain Eukaryota; kingdom Metazoa; phylum Chordata; class Amphibia; order Caudata; family Salamandridae; genus Pleurodeles; species Pleurodeles waltl. The sequence goes on from NC_090449.1 coordinate 901,333,917, forward strand.
GAGTATATGGTCTGGGAGTTTGTCCTTACGAACTCCACAGCACCATAATGGCTACTCTGAATACTGGGAAGTTTGGTGTCAAACTTCTCAGCACAATAAGCCCACACTGATGCCAGTGTGGGATTTAATGAAAAATGCATGCCCCCTGTATGTTAACCCAACTGCTAGTGCAAGGCTGGCCGGTCTGTGCCTGCCTGCCACTTCCAGACGAGTTTCTGACCACATGGAGTAAGTGCCTTTGTGCACTTTGTGGTCAGAAACAAAGCCTGTCCTTGGTGGAGGTGCTTCACACCTCCCACTGCAGGAACTGTAACACCTGTCGGTGAGCCTCAAGCCTGGTGTTTACAGTGCTCCAGGGCACTCCAGCTAGTGGAGATGCCCGCCCCCCAGACGAGCCCCCACTTTGGCGGCAAGTCCAGAGGGATAATGAGAAAAACAAAGAGGAGTCACCTCCTCAGACAGGACCACCCCTAAGGTGTCCAGAGCTAAAGTGACCCCCTCCTTGAGAAATCCTCATCTTGCTTTTGAGGATTAGGACCGATAGGGATGTGCCCCCCTCCCCAGAGGGAGTGGACACAAGGAGGGTGTACCACCCTCAGGGACAGTAGCCATTGGCTACTTCCCTCTGACCCTAACACACCCCTAAATTTAGTATTTTGGGGTGACCTTGAACCCAGCTCTTCAGATTCCTGACAACCTCAAGAAAGAAGAAGGATTGCTGAGCTGAAAACCCCGCAGAGAAGAGAAGGAGACAACAACTGACTTGCTTCCTGCCCTACCGGCCCGTATCCTGCTTCGAAAAGCTGCAAAAAAAGACGTAACCCGTTCTGCAGGATCAGCAACCCCTGAAAAGCCTCCAGGGGACTGCTTGCATTACTGAGGACCAAGAAACTCCAGTGGACAGCGGACCTGTCCAAAAAGAAGGCCAAGAAACCAACTTTAAAGGGACTTTCACCTCACTCCAGAAGCTTGAGTCCAACTACTCTGCACCCAACGCCCCTGGTCCGTGTCCAGAGAAACCAACTAACCAAAGAGGATTCCCAGGAGATTCCGACGACGTGTCCATGCTGGGCTGACCTCTCTGCACCCCCTCACCGACGACGCCTGCAAATGGAATACCGACGACCCCCCTGACCGCAACTGCCTGGGCGGAGGACAACTGACTCCTGGAGAAGCACTGCACCTGCAGCCTCCAGGCCAGAGAGAAATTGACCACCTTTGCAGCAACAGCCAGCAGGCGGCCCTCACCCTTGCCCAGTTGATGGCTTGCCCGAGAATCCCCCTGGTGCTCTGCCTGCAGCGCTTAAGTGACCCCCAGGTCCCTCCATAGAGTTCTACTGAGAACCTGACGCCCTGTTTGCACACTGCAGCCGGCTGCCCCCGTGCCGCTGAGGGTGTGGTTTTTGTGCCTCCTTGGGCCCCCGAGTACTCCTCAAAATCCCCCTGGTCTGTCCTCTGACAACACAAGTACTTACCTGCAAGCAGACCAGAACCAGAGTACCCCCGTCTTCATAGGGGCCCATGTTATTTTGGCTCCTGTTTGACCTCTGCACCTAACCGGCCCTGTGTTTCTGGTGCTGGGTGTTTGGGGTTATCTTGAACCCTCAACGGTGTGATACCTATGCCCTGGAGATTGAACCCGTAAGTTTGTTACTTACCTCAGAAACTGTACTTTACTTACCTCCCCAAGAACTGTTGAAAATTGCAGTGTCCGCTTTTAAAATAGCTTTTTGGCATTTTAAAGAAAACTGTGTACATTGTTGATTCCATTCAAAGTTCTCAGTATTACTGTGTAAAGTACCTTTCATTTAATGTACTTACCTGCTAAATGAATTTTGCGGTTCTAGAAATAAATTAACAAAAGACAATTTTTCTATATTAAAACCTATTGGCCTGGAGTTAAGTCATTGAGTGTGTGTTTTCACTTATTGCTTGTGTGTGTACAACAAATACTTAACACTACCCTCTGATAAGCCTAACTGCTTGACCACACTACCACACATAGAGCATTCGTATTATCTATTATTGTCTCTCTCAAGCCTCTTGGGGAACCTTTGGACTCTGTGCACACTATATCTCATTTTTATATAGTATATACAGAGTCAGCTTCCTACACAAACTCTAAACCATATTTGATAATAAGCAAATTAAGAGCTTCACCATATGGCTTATGGATAAAATGGTTTAGTGACTCTCCCTGAGGGTCTGCCAAACCACAAGCAATAGAACCTAACTGCTCACAGTATTGTGTATCAAAATCACCCATTCCCAGCAATGAAGCGGTTTCTCCAAATTCTGAAATAAACCCTTTAATAACCCCACTCAAACCACTAACTTTGTTGCTCGAAAAGCCAGGTTTTTAGGAGTCTCCGGAAAGCGGAGTGGTCCTGGGTGGTCCTGAGGCTGGTGGGGAGGGAGTTCCAGGTCTTGGCTGCCAGGAAGGAGAAAGACCTCCCACCCGCCGTGGAGCGGCGGATGCGAGGGACGGCAGCGAGCGCGAGGCCAGAGGAACGGAGGAGGCGGGTGGGGACGTAGAAGCTGAGGCGTCGGTTGAGGTATTCCGGTCCCTTGTTGTGGAGGGCTTTGTGTGCGTGGGTGAGAAGTCGAAAGGTGATCCTTTTGCTGACTGGGAGCCAATGCAGGTGTCTCAGGTGTGCGGAGATGTGGCTGTTGCGGGGTACGTCGAGGATGAGGCGGGCCGAGGCGTTTTGAATGCGTTGCAGGCGATTTTGGAGTTTGGTGGTGGTCCCAGCGTAGAGGGTGTTGCCGTAGTCCAGGCGGCTCGTGACGAGGGCGTGGGTCACGGTTTTTCTAGTGTCGGCGGGGATCCAGCGGAAGATCTAGCGGAGCATGCGGAGGGTGAGGAAGCAGGCGGAGGATACGGCGTTGACTTGCTTGGTCATGGTGAGAAGGGGGTCCAAGATGAAGCCGAGGTTGCGGGCGTGGTCTGTGGGGGTCGGTGCGGTGCCGAGGGCCGTGGGCCACCAGGAGTCGTCCCAGGCGGAGGATGAGGATGAGGACTTCCGTTTTGTCAGAGTTCAGCTTTAGGCGGCTGAGCCTCATCCAATCTGCAACGTCCTTCATACCCTCTTGTAGGTTGGTCTTGACGCTGGCGGGGTCCTTGGTGAGGGAGAGTACAAGTTGGGTGTCGTCGGCGTAGGAGGTGATGATGATGTCGTGCTTGCGTACGATGTTGGCGAGGGGGCTCATGTAGACATTGAAGAGTGTCGGGCTGAGCGATGAGCCTTGAGGTACGCCGCAGATGATCTCGGTGGGGTCTGAGCGAAACGGTGGGAGGTAAACTCTTTGGGAGCGGTTTGAGAGGAAGGAGGCGATCCAGTCCAGGGCCTGGTCTTGGATCCCGGTGGAGCGGAGGCGGGTGATTAGGGTGCAGTGACAGACGGTGTCGAAGGCCGCCGAGAGGTCGAGGAGGATGAGGGCGACTGTTTCACCGTTGTCCATCAGGGTTCTGATGTCGTCTGTGACTGAGATGAGGGCGGTTTCCGTGCTGTGGTTAGTTCGGAATCCGGTTTGTGAAGGGTCGAGCAGGTTCTTTTACCCAGAATCCTTTGCAAACCTCAAAATTGGGGGGAAAAACACTTTTTCCTCACATTTCGGTGACAGAGAGTTCTGGAAACTGAGAGGAGCCACCAGCATTCTCCCAAGTCTCCCGATAAAAATGGTACCTCACTTGCGTGGGTCGGCCTACAGCCCGTGTCAGGATCACACAGTAGTCAATGTTAGTCTTTACATGAGCAACTGTTGACCCTGGGCTGATCCATTCCTGACGCAGGCACTAGGTACAGGCACTCAAGAGGAGTAGCATTTTTATCCGGACAGGTGGGGATCTCAGCATAGTCCTGTAGTTTGTGTGACACAAATGCAAGAAAAATAGGAGTTTTTATTCAACATTTCACCTTTGCAGGGTATTCTGGGTAAGAAACGTTTGGGGAACCCACACTAGTCACACCTCTGTGGACTTCCCCGGGTGTCTAGTTTCCAGAAAGGTCTGGGTTTGAAAGGGTTTTCCCTAAATGGCCACCGAGTCTGGGACCAAAAACGCAGGTACCTGCCTTACAAAACTAGGTTGTTTCATAATAGATAATTTTTATGTCTCCACAATACGATTTGGTTGGTAGAATTTGGGGCTGAACTAAATTAGGGAGCTCCCAAGAGAGCACTCTCTGTGCTTGCCGCCACATGCACCTGCTGTCTGGGTTGGGCAACCCGCTATTGTCCCGCTGCACAGACTGTGCTTGCGAAGGGACAGCAGGACTGTCCTCATCACCTCCCTTAGAATCACTGGAAGAGGAGTTGTCGGAAAAATAATTCCCAGAGTCTGCGCCATTGTCCTGTCCCTCAGATGCTGTCCCAGTATCTGCTGTCTCAGTCTCTGATCCTACTTCGGAGCTGTCCTCTATAACCCAAGGTAGGGCTTCAGCAGCGGTCATCCAACAAGACGCTATCTCTGCTACTGGCTAACCTGTTGCTGTGAAACACTAGCCCACGTAGACAGTCACAAAATTGCTGGTGGGTGTGTGGAGATGCGTGCAAGAGTAAAGGTCAGTCATCTTACCTTTGCTTTTTCCCTCAATCAGCACATTCTCTCAAGACACAAAAAAAAAAGAAAAAAAAAAAGACACACTATTACTTCACCTTGTCACATACCAATCCGTCACAGTCTTTAGGGCCTCTGGCGCCCAGTCAATAATCATTATTGGTGCTCCCACGAGCTCCTCGGATTCCCTCCCTACCACCCTTCATCTCTCCATAGCCCCCCTTTCACATACATTTCATTTGTATTATAGCGCAGGTAATGGCTGGCTTTACTAATCCACTCCGCTATTTACATAAAATACAGATTTGATCTATGCAGTAGGCATATAAACCTTCTGCGCTGACATATGTCTATATATAGATCTATACATATATGTCTATATATAGATCTATATAAATATATAGATCTATTTTATTTTTCAGTTGCCCCCAGGGAAACCATTCAACTATTAATTTTTTTTTGCACCCACAGGGGGGGGTCGCCCTGCCCACAAGCGACCCCCTGACAATTTTTTTTTTTTTTCATTTGTGCCTATTTTTCCCACCAGAGCAGGAAGCAGCCTTACCTACTGCTTCCTGCTCCGGTGGGGAATAAAAGTGTGACACCAGCGTCCCTCTTGGTGCATTGATGTCACATAGGGGCTGGCGTGGGGAGACACAGAAGCTCCTCCGTGTCTCCTGTTATTTTTTTCAAATAATTAAAATAAAATCCTCCGGTGCAACAGATTTCTGTAACATTTTGTCCCTTAGAAAAGTAGCATTATTTATTTGGAAATTTCTACACCCCTGACGGGGAGGGATGGCTTCACAGAGCTGCTTATGAAGTCGTAGCCCATCTTTCCATGCTGTCTGTGATTGGTGAACACATTACAGCTAGTATCAGTGCTAGGGGTGCTCTTCTGGTGATCTTCTGGATCCTGGTGTCACACTTCACTTTGGGGTTAACAGGACAAATCTGCCAAGGCCGCTCGTAAATCAACAGCCTGGGTCACATCGTGAAAAGAATTGACTTGGACATGCAGACTAAAAACTGATACAAAATGTCACAGACTAAATCGAGAACTGTGAGGTATGTGCAAGATTCTAGTACAGAAACACATTACCCATTTGAACATAGCCTCCTTTAACTTTTCCTCCATAGGTGTTATCAGATATTCTGCCTGACTATGCTGTACAGTTTTCCTTGGGCTATCGATTTCTGTACCAAAACGGCACATTCCTTAGCTCTGAATTCCATACCTTTGGCAGAAGATCTTGCTATGATTTTTCTTTTCCAGCTGTTCTGTCTTCAGAGGTAACCCAAGTATATTATCGGCAGCTGCGGACATTAACCAGGACAAAGTTAAGGATTCTACTCCAGCCACAGTTTAGTACATTCTTTACCTGTCACCCTCCTAGCAATAGCTGAACCGGACGAGTCAATCAAATGATGCAGAAGTTGCTCCAGTGTTGTCCATCATAATGGGTCAGCACCAAACACACACCCTCAGCGGCACAGGGGTGGCCGCGTGCAGGGTGCAACCACAGCATCCGGCTCCCAATGCTTTCCTATAGTTGGATCCCAGGGGGGTCACAAAGATGTTGCAGGTTAAGTCCAGGAGGGGGGTTCTGAAAAACCAAAGGCTGGACAAGGTTGAGTGCCACCTGCTGGACTTTGCTGCACTGGAGGTCTGATGACCCAAGGTCAGAGGGTTGCGGGTGCATGGGTACCTTTAGGCTTTGGGAATCTTCGTCCAGTTCTATCGCGGTCAGGGGGGTCCTCCGGATTCATGCTGCAGACATTGTCGTGTTGGACAGAAGGGGTCAGCCCAGGGTAGCCACTTGCTCAGAGTCGCTTGGGGACCAGCTCTAGTCGGTTGGGCCACTTGTAGACTGGCCCTGGGCGTTGGTTGCAAAGTAGGTAGGACTCGCAGATCCAGAGCGGTTCTGGAGTCCTTTGCTGGTGTTTCCGTCTGGACAGGGCCACTGTCCAGGGTAGTTCTTGGTCCTCTGGGGTGCAGGCAGTCCTCTTGAGGCTTTTGAGAGGTCTCTGGTCCTTCAGATTCCGTCGTCTTTTGGTCGCAGGGCTTCAGAAGCTGGAGACAGGCCTGTAGAGCTGAGGCAAAGTCAGTTGGTGTCTTCAGTCTTCTCTGTTGAAGGGTCGGCTTAGCAGTCCTTCTTCTTTTCTTCTTTCATCTTGTTGAGGTCGCCAGGAATCTGACGAGCTAGGTTCAGGGGAACCCTTGAATCCTGGATTCAGGGTTGTTACAGGCGTCAGAGGGCAGTAGCCAATGGCTACTGTCCCTTAGGGTGACTACACCCTTCCAGTGTTCATGCCCTTTGGGGAGGGGGATACAGACCTAACCCTATTGGTCCCTGTCCTCCAAACAGTGATGGAGGATTTTGTAAGGAGGGGGTCACTTCAGCTCTGGACACCTTAGTGGTGGTCCCAGCCAAAGTGGTCACTCCTCCTTGTTTTCCCTAATTTTCCCACCAGACTTGCCGCCAAAAGTGGGGCGGGCAAATCCTCTAGCTGGAGTGCCCTGGGGCACTGTAACAACAGGCCTGAGCCTTTGAGGCTCACCGCAAGGTGTTACAGTGTAAAGCACCTCCACCCAGTGCAGGCTTTGTTACTGGTCACAGAGAGCATAGAGGCTCTCACCCCACGTGGTCAGAAACTCGTCTGGAAGTGGCAGGCTGGCACAGACCAGTCAATCCTGCACTAGAAGTTGGGCTAAAAACCAGGGGGCATTTCTAAGATGCCCTGTTGGTGCATGTTTCAATAAATCCAGCATCAGTTGGCTTTATTGTGCTGGGAAGCTTGATACCAAACTTCCCAGACTTCAGTGAAGCCATTATGGAGGGGTGGAGTTCGTAATGATAAACTACTGCACGTACAATGTCTAAGAATGGACCTGGACACTGTAGCGGCATATTGCTAATGCAGCTATACCCTCACCAGTGGTGTAGTGCACACTGCCTTAGGGCTGTAAGGCCTGCTAGAGGGGTGACTTACCTATGCCACAGGCAGTGTTTTGTGGGCATGACACCCTTAGAGGGGTGCCATGTCGACATTCTTTTTCTTTCCACCAGCACACACAATCTGCAAAGGCAGTGTGTATGTGCTTGGTGAGGGGTCCCCCAGGGTGGCATAATACATGCTGCAGCCCTTGGGGATCTTCTATGGCCACAGGTCCCTTGGTACCATGGGTACCTTTTACATGGGACTTAACTGTGTGCCAGTGGTGTGCCAATTGTGGGAGCAATGGTACAGTTTTGGGAAAGAACACTGGTGCTGGGGCCAGGTTAGCAGGATCCCAGCGCACACTCAGTCAAGTCAGCATCAATATCATGCAAAAAGTGAGTGGGTAACCATGCCAAAAGGAGCACTTTCCTATACTTTTGCTTGTAAAAGGTCGTTGGGGACTGAGCACTCCACTCAGATTGAACGCATGTTCTAGAACTTTTTATCTGTCTACTAATTATTTGACATAATGGATAGCGTATCTTGCAGAAAACAATACTTCGAATTGCATCATTCTAAGACTTAAAACATGAGCTGAAAAAATGGGCATACACTTTCAGATAAATGTGCTTTTGACGAGCCTAACCCACATTGTTGCCTTTACACTGGGGGTGTGTTTGTGCAGTCAGGATAAGCTTGTGAGTGTGGTCCGTTCCTAGTTTGCAGTTTTTGTTTGTAATGGTAATCAAAAGGACTCCCCATGGACTCAACAGTAATCACAGGGCAGTACTCTTATGAAATATTTTAGAGCAAATGCATAGACGCGTATATGGGTAAATGCATTACTTGGATTGTTTTCACCGGGGGATTCTGAGTGACATGAAAATATTTTTAATGCCACTTAGAACCCCAAGGTGAAAAGCATGCCTTTCATTCAGTTACCTATCTAAAATGTTACATTATGTATGGGTTTGACATTTGTTCACTATTATTTCCAGGTTTTTAAACTGTGGTATTTCACACATAGAATTAAACATGGACAAAAGCTCCAGGGGTGAGCATTGTTATGTGTATCACTGTAGTGGAAATCAAGTGGGTATGTTTAATTGGTTCTAATATTTGGTGTGGATGCACAACCCCCCATGTCATTTCCCCTTTGTGGAATAAGAAAAGACAGATATTTTGTTCTGTCAATATTTGTTAGCTCAATTTCCCAGTGTTCGAGCACTTCAGATTCGGACAGTAGTAGCTGCGCGATCTCCTGGTTACAGAAACGTACCTCTGTGCTCTCATGTAATTCTCTGTTTTCTCTGGTTATGATGGCTACATACTCTAGATCTTTGCTCTTTATATATTCTAAACCCTGGATCGGGTTTCAAATCCTCACTATGTTTCCCCTGTTAAGGATATCTCGGCATCCCTGCGATCTGTACTTCAGGCAGATTTTGCAACTTTGTGAACCCTTGTCCTTTAAGCTGGATGGATTCTGTTGGCGACTTGAGGCGTGCAGTGACGACATAATCACTGCACTGATATAGTTTTTCTGTCCCGCCACCTTATGTACTGAGTTTCTAGTTTCTGTATAATCAGCCTGCGCATTACCTGGTGAGGTTCCACAGGGCAACACAGGCCCTATACCTGGGGCTGGACTTCACTGGCGGTTTGAGCTCTGGGATCACCTAGAGTTATTCTCAGGGATCCCCAGGAATAGGATACCTAGATAATGGCATCTTGGGCTTCGGACCGATAAACGAAACCCTGATGAGCTCCACTTTTGACTCTACCCTCCAGATCTGATTGTCTGAGATTCCTTATCTGAGACCTGTGTATTCTTACAAGGTGGGGGGGGGGTGACTTCAGTTCTTGAATCGTCCTGCTGCTCTTGGGATTTGTCTTCTAATAACTTGGTCGCTAGCAGCTCCGTCGTATGTGGACTTTTAATACCTGAATGTGGGAAAGATAAAGCATCCTCTGACTTACCCTTCTTTTGGTTATTGTTTTGGTCGATGCTCCCTCTAGGTGTGCTATTGTTGACAAACTTATGGATGGGGAAATCTGTTTCCAAGTCTTGTAGCTTATTTATTGCTCATTCTTTCAGGCATTTTTTGTTCTTTTTTTGACAAGACTCGTGTAAAGGGGCCTCCTTCTACGTTGCCTTCTGGAGTTGAGCTTTCCATTGATACACATAATTCTAATACTTCATCAGGCTCTTTTCCTTGTTGGTTGTCCTTTAACTTTGGCCCATGCTGTTTGTATGATGACATCCTACCATCTTTTAGCTGCTTGGATTCTTGTTTTAATTCAGCTATCATTGAAGACATGGTTTGTGGAAACTTTGTGAGTTTGTCCGAAATGGGGCAGCATTGACCGTGACATGTCTGGGTTACAACTTCAGTGTCTGGCTCCACTTGAGCCTGTGCTCTCTTGAAATAAATTTAGCCTGTCCAGCTTATCTATTTCCATTGTGACAGTTGCCAATGTTTGTAAAATTGAAATTTGAATATTGAGTTTGCCTGAAAGTCCTCTGGTTTGAGTTGTTCTGGCAGCTTTTTGTGGACCAGGAGAAGGCTGTTCGGCACTACTCTCTGGAGATGCAAGGTGGGCGTTAACTTTCTCCTGGAGTAGCCCCTCCTCTTTATTGAAAACATACTCTAACTCCGATTGAGAGAGTGAGACCTCCTAGCAAAGCTTATCCGATTCTTTCACTTGAGCTAAGGCTTATGGGGTTTCTTTGTCTGTCCTACCTATGGTCTAGGGGCTGGCTGTTTCCATGGGGGGGTCACCGCCGGCCCTTTTTAACGATTGTCGGAGACAAAGGAAGATCCCATTTGGGAGGATTTGTGATCTGCTGATTTTGACTGGTTAGTGTTTTTTTGTGTGTGGAACTACTTTGCACTGAAAGCTCCAACATTGACTCTTGAGCTGGGTTGCAGGGTGGCAGTTCCTCCCATGTTGAGCCCAAGCTGATTGCACTGCCACTGAGATATCTCCAGCCTGGTTATGTTCCCAGGGCAGCCCCTTCGGAGAGGGCTATCTTGGGGACTTTTTCTCCAAGGGAGTAAAGTACTCTTAAATTAGCTTGCCTCCCCATTCCACTTCTGAGATATCCTATGTGGAAGCCTTGAGACTGCTCCTCCTTCCTGCGTTGGATAATTTATCTCTCGTACTTCTGGCTCTTGTGGCACTTCTAGCATTTGTGGCGCTTGTGGGGGCTTGTGCCTTACCTTGTCTCCCTTCACCTGGCTTCCCTGTTTGTACTGAGTGGGCTTCTCTCTTTTCATTAAGTTTTGCGCCCTGTCGTGGGCCATCTGGAGCTGCAAGTCCTCATTTCTCTATGTGCACAGAAGGTTGCCCCAATCGTTGTAGACGTGTCTTAGATATGTCAGGCGACAAGACAGGGGAGCTCAGGGAGAGAAACAAACTGAACCAGAAACCTAGTCTGGCCCTCCCTGCCCCCTGTTATGCAAACAATGTTTTATGGTTGTCCTCCATAAATGTTCGGAAAATAGCCAGTTTTTAGAGCAAATTTGTGAAATCTTGGTTGGATTTAAGTAAATTGAATAACTTTTTGTACTGGTATTTATGTAGAGCAAACGTAGCTGTTTAGAAGCACAGTTGATTAAAATGTCCATAATAATATTGCACCTCACATTTTTTAATTGAATTGCGTTTCACATATATTTACATTTTAAGCCCAGGGACATTAAGGGCCTCATTTGGAACTCAGCAGTCTTTTCCCAAGACTGCGAGGTACCGCCATGCTGAAGACTGCCAGTGCAGGCGGTTTCCTGCACAGCGTATCATGACTGCTGGCAGCCCTCCGCCCTTTTCCAGGTGGAGAGCTGCCAGCAGCCATACTGGCGGTCGCCAGTGAAGTTGAGGCTGCTCCACCTCCACCACCACGTCATCCGAACACCGCCCACCGAATAACAACCCAGGATTCGGTGTGGCGGTGTTCTGGTGACAGGGAGCTGGCGGCGGAGCACCCCTATGGATCCCGTTCCTTCCCGGAGGATCACCGGACCAGGTAAGGTGATCGTCTGTTAGGGGAGAGGGTGGGGAGGTGTTGTGTGTGTGCATGGGGGTGTGCATGTGAGTGTGTAGAGGGGGTGTGTGAGTGAGTGTATGCATGCGAAGGGGTTGTGTGTATGTCAATGTCTGTGTGTATGTGTAGTTGTGTGGGTGTGCGTGTAGGGGGTGCGTGTGTCAATGTTTTGGGGGTTGTGGGGAGGGGGGTCCTACTACCTTTGGCAGGTGGTAGGGGGGTTGTGGGTTTGAGGGGAGGGGGGCGGGGGAGACCCCTATCAGTGCCAGGGAACAAATACCCTGGCACTGATAGTGCCTACCGCCATGGATTGCGTGGCGGTACAGAACCCCACGAAATCCATGGCGGTATGCGGGGTCGTGATACCACCGGCGGTATAGTGACGGCCGCTGGGCTGGAGACTGAAGTCTCCATCCCAGCGGTTGTTACCACCCTGGAGGTCGGAGTGGAGAAGTGGCGGTTTGGCATGGCGGTCACCGCCATGCTTGTAATTTCATTTTTTTTTACCGCCGGCCTGTTTGCGGTACTACCACCACTTCTCCACCGACCACCAGGGTTGTAATGAGAGCCTAAGTGATTTGCCCAGTATCCAATTATTTTAAGTCAAACACTGTAACCTAGATACCACTATTTCATGTCAAACACTGTAACCTAGATTTTAACCCATGGCCCATGATCCAAAATCAGCAGCAAAGCCACAAGACATGTGGACACAACTATGGAAAGCAGGCAAAGGCAGCCCAAACCAATCATTTTTCATAAAGTACAGGACAGTCACCACTGCTACACACTGTATAAAAGGTCATATGGAGGTCAATAGTTGATCAATAGAATCGGAGTATGGTCTTCAAGAGTAACAGAGGTGTGGTATTTGCTATATGAACTCAGTGCATTTTCAAGATTGAAGCATGTCTAGTCTGTCACTGCACAAACAGGACAACTTCTTCTAAATTGTTAATAGTCTGAGTCCATAAGTCCTAGCTCATTAGTCACCAGGTAGTGTATTGTCGTGCATTGTAATTTCACCTGCATAGGTACCACTTTACAAGTTTTGAAAGGGCCCCTGTTAACACATGCTGGAGGTTTCCAGAATTCCCCAGCTTTTAGACTTTGCTGTGTTCTACAATACCTGGTTTCTTTAATTCTTCAGTCAACAGTCTTCAAACCTAATTTTCAAGTAACATAACTTGTCCTCTATCGTGTTTTGTTATTTTCTATAAAACTGCTGGTAGGCACACATTGCAACATTTGTATTGCTGCAAGTAACAAAATAGATGATACTCTACTGGCTGCTAGGTCATGGCTCACTAGATGTTTCACTGGACCACACCCAAGTGCTAAGTTAATGGGGTGATAACAAAAAGAATCAGAAAGATTACATGGAACCAGTTTATATTGTGGTACCCTCTTGAGTGTATCATTGTCCTTGTTCTTGTTTACACTGAAACATGAAAGGAGAGTTGCATAGTCTTATTGTTCCTCACCTGATGGTCTTGCTGACTCTATCGGAGATTTCAGCGGGAATCTTGTGGTTCCCTTCCAGTAATCAAACTGTACCTCTACTGTAGTTTTAGCCACACCCTTTAGAGGCCCGGGATCATGGAAAACTTGTGTTTCTGCCTTGACATGCCCTACTAGGGAGCAGTTTATCAGAAAATCCAAACAGTTCCATATGCTCGCCTTCACAACAAACGTTTGTGCTGTGTAGTGTTAGCAAGTTAAAACTGATAGATGAACCACTGGCAAGCAACATCCGAGGATGCCAAGAGCAATATGTTGTTCACGAGCAACATGTTGGGGACCACTACCAGAAATGCTCCTTTACCAGAGATGGTCCTCCTGTCTGTCTCACCATGCATGCTACTGTTAATTAACACTAGAATCCCCATGCCACTCACCTACATGTGCTCTAAGGGCCACTGTTTCCATCTCTTAACGTGCCTTCCTTTTGCTTCACACCTCTTTCCGTGTGGTTGTCTTTATTTATGTTAGCAATTCCAATTTTTTGGTTATTTGACAAAGCTCTTTTTTCCTTTGTATTTGCCCTGAAATGTTGAAACTAGGGTTTAAGTCTTAGTTCTGCTTCTTTGTGTTTTTCTTGGATTAACTCCTTCTTGCGGATAACCCTGCTCGTTAACTTTTGATTAATTACCCCATTTGTATGTGTGAAGAAAACTTTGTTAAATAGTTTGTGTTAAATACCAGGTAGATGAGTTGTTAAAGAGGCAGTCTTTGACCCTTGGGACTAGACTCTCATATTGTTTAAGTATTGTTTTTATCATTTGATTGATTGTCTCTAGATGACATTTAAGATCACTGATAGCATGTTGATATAAGAATGTAACTACTGGGTAGATTCAGTATGTTTGTACTATGCCTTTGTGAGGTAGCATATTTCCCAAAACATTGATATACTGTCAGGGATGTGGAATTCCTATCGCCCGACGCCCAGGACATCTTGTTTGGGGTCAAGGGCAACAAGTTTTTATGTTTACTTTGTCCTTGGGACAAGTAGGCCCAACCCTCTGCAGCACAATCCCTTTGGCTGCCTGTTTACAGAGAGTGGAACTCTCTGCAGTTGAGGTAATGTGTTTCCAAAAGATAATGCTGTTCGAACTTGTATTTATGGTTCATTATTTGAAATCCTTCATTATTAGGGTGAGTGCTGTAAATAAATGTTTTAAGGTCACACTTCACTACTGATGATGGTTCCAGTACAAAAAAAAAAACGTGTATACAGGTTTGAAAAGTTTAGGCTATGAGGCTAAGTATAATGCTCCCAGAATGCTCTCTGATTAGATGCAAATGAAGTGTCATTTAGTAAAATGTGTTGGTGCATGCTAGTATTTCCCAAAAATATTTCTAATGGAAAATCAGTGTAACCATTTTCAACACGATTATGGCAAGCATGAAAATAAACAAACACTGACAAAGCCAACTGATCTGACATATTTTTATAAGTCTTTTAGTTTCATCAATACATGTCTTGTTTTGACATGGCTTTTGTAACACTTTATTGTTGTGGGAGCTATCAGGCCCTCAACACTGTAACAAACACTGGCAAAAAAAAAAAAAAAAAACGTTTTTGAACTCTAAAAGCACACGTTGGACCCAGTGGCATAACAAAGGGCCGCAGCCGCCCTCCTGGGGGCCCCTTCAGTACAGCACCTGGCCTGAGTGAGTCTGGAGAGGGGGCTCCTCCATGTTCTTTGCAAAGGGGCACCCTCCAGTTTCGTTACGTCAATGATTGCCACTGTAGTTCCTGACACTGAACAAAACTACTTTGTGTGCCAATATGCTCCTTGTGGAAGAGCAGAATGCGATCGCTCACAGTAAAGCCAGCCGAAAGAGAGAGAAATAGAAGTTCAATAAAAACAAAATGTTTTGTTAACACCAGACCTAATTAGGAACCAAGACCCACATGTAGGTAGCTTTTTGCACATTGCGATGCACAAACCCAGTTTTGCCATTCGGTAACCTGGTTACCGAATCGCCAAATGGGTTTGCAACTCGCAATTAGGAAGGGGTGTTCCCTTCCTAATTGCGACTCGCAGTGCAATGTAGGATTGTTTTGTGACCGCGAACGCGGGCGCAAACCAGTCGCAGTTTTCACCCATTGTGAATGTCACTGTAAACATTTTTTCAGAGCAGTCAGTGGTCCTGCGGAACACTGCCTGCTCTGAAAAAATGAAACGAAAACGTTTCATTTTTCGTTTTTGTAATGCATCTCATTTTCCTTTAAGGAAAACGGACTGCATTACAAAAAAAAAAAAAAACAGCTTTATTAAAAAGCAGTCACAGACATGGTGGTCTGCTGTCTCCAGCAGGCCACCATCCCTGTGAGGGCCGCCATTCGCAAGGGGGTCGCAAATTGCGACCCACCTCATGATTATTCATGAGGTGGGCATTTGCGAAGCCCTTGCGAATCACAGATGGTGCCATCCTACATTCGGATTTGCGACTCGTAAATTGCGAGTCTCTCTGACTCGTAATTTGCGGGTCGCAAATCTGAACCTACTGACATGTGGCCCCAAATTCTTAAAGAAAGTCACAAAAGTGCACCCATGGTATATGTCGTACCCCTATAAAATATTTGTGAACTGTATTTTAGCATGGGTAAATACGATGTGTAGATTTGCTCATGTGAAAATCTATTGAGCATTTGCAAGTTCATTTTCCCTCCAGCCACTTTCTTCCCAACCCTGGAAGAAGTTCTGATTCTGCCATTGTCAGGAGTAAATGTCCAACCTTTCTTATTATGGGAAAATATTAGAGAGAAGCTGGTGAAAATCTTTAAAACATGCAGGTTAGTAGGTTTGCAGACTCAAAGGCATTTCAGCCCTGGAACTATTGCTTACTGCTTCCTCCAGCCCCAGTATGCAGATCTGCAGAAAGGTGGAAAAATAAGGAAATTGCTACAGTAGGGATTGAAACTGCAAGTATTCAAGCCCTACTAAGGTAGTAGCCCTGGCATAATCAGAGAGGCTATTATCAGAGCTCTTACATAATGTGATTGCTGCCATATTTGTCGCCACACTACATGGCACCAAAGGGACAAGTAGATCTTTTTACAGGACAAGTAGATTTGAGAAGCAACCTGTCCCCTGGACAAGTAGATATTTTAATAAATTCCACACCCCTGTACTGTGCCATAGTTTTTGACAAGCTGTAACATGTCACAGCTACTAATAATTTCTTTGCTTCTGTAGGCAATGTGAGCTAGTATCCATATGTGCTAACTTGTTTAGGAAGAGCCCTAGTGGTCACTGGGTGATTGCCAGACACAATAAAGAGAATGATTGTTCAACGTATGAAGGTATCACGCATGATTTAATATTCCAGCTTCTGTACTGCTTTGTAGATCTAAAATATCACATAAGTAAAGTTCCTTCCCTGTGGCCCAATCACTGCCATTACAGCAGCCAAGGGCTCTCAGATTGTGAGGCTGCAGTGTAGTGAGCAAGGCTTGGTAAAACAAACAGTCTTCTTGAACAGACTTATTTTCCATTCA
The DNA here is from genome assembly GCF_031143425.1 of Pleurodeles waltl. Classification (NCBI taxonomy): domain Eukaryota; kingdom Metazoa; phylum Chordata; class Amphibia; order Caudata; family Salamandridae; genus Pleurodeles; species Pleurodeles waltl. The sequence goes on from NC_090449.1 coordinate 901,350,474, forward strand.
TGTTCAAACCCTTCTCATGTGGACTCTGACAAAAGGAGGAATCGTTGTGTCACTCATCGTGACCGACACCACAGTCACTGAATGGTTGTCCTGTGTGCTGATGCAAATTGTCAGTGACACTTCCATCAAGCAGATCCTAAATGAGGTTGATCAAAAGCTACTGTATGTACATTATGATTAGTATTATGTAATGGTTCTAAATGCTTTGACAGACAGGTAACGCTGACCTTCAGACATAAAATCACTTGAGCTTGAAGCAATGGAGTTCATTTGGTGTAGGAGAGGATGAGCATTTCCTGAACATTGGGTAACTAAGTGCTTTTTGGACTGCTCTTGAATTTCCAGTTTTCTTCCCTGTACTGTAACAGATTGGTCCCAGTTGACAAAGGGCCACAAGCCTCCCCATAGAGGTCCAGCATCACCATTAATCTCCGACCAATCCAAAGTACTTAACAGAGGTACAACAGCATTTTATCAGCATACAACAGCACCTAGTCTTAATTGCCCCATTCCCCTTTAAACCCAGGGACCAACCTATATGCTCTTGCCTAAGCAGCGAGTTGTTCTGTTGTGAGGTTAAAGAGCCTAAGGGAGAGCGGGCTTCCTTGTCTAGTACCCAGTCCTGTTGTCAAGGTGTTCAAGTGTGTGACATTGACCTGAACACGAGCCTACGGTGCTCAGTAAAGAATCTACCTATTTCATATCCGCTTTACTAATTTTGGGGATAGGGGCTTTGAGGCTTCATGCTGCAATGGGGGAAGGGAAGCTCAAAGACTCTCATGGTATTCTGCATACAAACTCCTCCTATCCACACACTCTGATACTTGTTACTGTGGTTGGTGTACTTACATCGCCAGAAAACTAAACTAAAAGCCCAATAAACCCCCAATGAACCTCCTATTCTTCAACCCCAGGAGTCTATGTTGCCCCTCAAAACCATGTCTTAAAGACCAAATTGTAACTGGAAAAAGATGAGACAAAACAGAAAAAACTAAAATCACACTTCCATGATCATCCGGCCTAAAACAGTTCATCACATTTTACACAAAGGGAAGTCAATGTATTAGCACCTTACTCCCCCCCCCCCCCAAGTTGCTAAGCAAGATTTGCCAAGTAAATGCCATACCCTGCCACATGAGAGAGGTAAAGCAAATGTAAACAGAAGGAAGCACCCAAGAATGTTACATCCACAGGTTGTGAAATTCAGGTTATACCAGCGAGAAAAGATAATGGGTACAATCCTTAGACAATAGCCAGAGTGTTATATTGCAGAATCGTAAGTCCCCTAACTACAGTTCATGGCATAGTTTTTGTGTCCCAGCCTCCATTAGCATCTTGCCTCTGATTCGCGTGTCCCTTCTCATCATCAGATGTAATCTACCTGGGTAATCATTCTCTAGCTGGCCTGTGGCTGTCCTTGGCAGTGACAGCATCATTAGAGTCCTCTACCTCTCTAGCACTGGTATTAAGATGGAGGATCACCATCCTGACCTGGCTGGCTGGGACCAGATAGGTCACTTTGCTCTTCAACTCACTGCAGGGAAGCCTTTGGCTAGTCAAAAAAGGGCCTGTCCTTCAAAGTTGACTTTCACCCTCATCCGGTATAGCAGGACACACTCCAGTTGTCTTGCTCATAGTTTCTGTTTAACTGTGAGGGAGGATCTTCTTTGCTGGAAACCAGATGAGTATAGTCCAGGAACAGCGTCACATTGGCTAAGTGTAAGACTATCTCCCCTAAGCAGTGCATTGTGGGCCATACAGTTGAGCAGTCTTGCAATCATATTAAGTGGAGCCTCCAAGATATGCAGCACCACTCAGGGCAAAAATCTACGAATACTGTCTGGCAACAATGCAGATTGAGCCCTTACGATCACAAAACAGACAAGTCCTCAGTGGGCATCCATGTCTTGAGAGAAATGGTAAGGAACTGCTTGTTGCTTTCCCTCCTCTCTTTACACCATTCCAGAGCTGTTGAGATCGGTGCAGAGGCTCTCTTCTCAATGTTCTCTGTGATGTCTTTTAAACACTTCATTGTGCCTAATAGCTGCATGGTTGTGGAAGGCATATTCAACACAGCCAAGCTATGCCCTACTCATCTTTGTTGTGATCTACTGTGCTGCAGAGGTTCTGCCTGAGTAGAAAGACAAATAAGTGAACCTCTTCAACTTTCCCCTCCAGAGATGTTCGGGATTCCAGCATTGCTTGGAGGATAGTCTCTGTGGATGAGGCTGACCCCTTCCTCCTCATTGTGGCCACCCGATTGTACTGGATGAGTCTGGCAGATTTCTCCATTTTGGTCTCCTAAGTAGGTTGTGCAACATTGTCTTTCACCATTGTGGAAGGGGGAAGGCTGGAAGGTCACAGCAGACAGTAGCCAAACAGGTCTAATGGTGTTCCGTTAACTCTCATGTTTCTGCCAGTAATGGCCAGCTGTCTACATCAGCCAGTACTCTTGGTCATGTGTACTCACGCCTCGTAATTGCTAACGTAGCTGCCATGGTTACGCACAACTCGAAGTTGCAGACATTTTAGGGGAGCAGTCTCAGCTCCAACAAGAAAGCCACATTCTCTTCCCCTTGTTCCCGCACCCCATCTTATACATTAGGTTTCCCCACATTGGGGTAGGGAAGGGAAGGGAGACAGTCCCTACAGGATACACCACAGCTCACCAGCAGGCAGTAGTTATCTCCTCTATCAGTCCTGCGTAACATACCACCTACCTCTGGGCACTGGAGTAAAGGCAGAAAATGATAAGAATGATGGGAACGGGGCACAGGGCCACTACATCCAGGTATTGAAGCCTTCATTCATTCTTCCACGGTGGAGCCCATTCTGATGCAGCCACATTCGACTTAGCTGCTCAGTCATTCATCTCGGCCGAATACCCACACCACAAAAGATTCCTTCCACGGAGCCTAGATTTCCACTCATCTACCGGTCAATACTCTAGCACCAGTGACTTTCACGGATTCTGAGCGTCAAACCCCGCAGTTTGTCTGTGCTCACAGGCTCTGTCAGCATGGTATTTCAGGTGGGGCCAGCAATTCTGCTCTGGCCCCTTCCCAACAAAGACACAACACAAGTCCTCTTCCTCCATGTACCAGCAGGCAAGCAGGCTGGGAGGTGAATGGGGTCTCACATTATTCTGTCACCTCAGCTTTTACTTGCTCAGAGAACTGCAGTAGAATTCACCGGCTGGTCATCAGATGCCTCCATAGTGAAAATATGAGTTGGTTCTTGCCAGATGCGCTAACTACACATGGATAATGGCATCCGACAGGAGTTTAATTAAATTGCACCTGCCGTATTGGCTGCTTCTTCGTGCCCTCCTCCAGAGACACTGTGTTGTATATTCAAAATCTAAATTTTCCCTTCACTGCTGTTCTCTGAAATGGAATAAAAGAAAAGAGTGGTCACATCTTCCAAATGATTAAACTGTTAACATTTTATAAATCAATTTATAAACGTTAGCCAAGACTTGTAGAGTAAAGACCACTGCCCTATACTGCCCCACTTCTAGCCGCCCCACTTATCCAGAGATCTGTTAGGTTTGTGCTCTATGACTAACTGACTTGGTAAAAACAGTAATATTGATCATGGTATTTTTTTAAATTTATTTGTTGAAGAGTTATGACTTACTGTTCTATGAATCTTAGCCCTGAAGCCATGATACAAAGAGTTGATCTCTACTTATTAGGTAAATACGGATAAGTGCTGCAATCCACCTTTTAGTAGTGAGTTAAAGGTTGGAAATGGAGGCAAAATACATGTGTTTTGAATGTGGATCCTGCTACTATATTTCCTGAGAACTTTAACTGAGAACAAACCCCAATCTGATTAATATAATCTGGTAGACAAAGCTGGTTAATGCACTGTTCGTTACGAAGACTTTAGAAGTGTATGTCATAGGAAACAGGTAGTGTGCTAGTGAGTGGTCAGTTTTCGTCTCATGGTCCCTGGGAAGGGCAAGTGTGGGGTTCTTGCCCCATTAAACAAAGGGTACATATGCGTTGCTGTTGTTTACTTAATGGAATTTGAATTATGGGAGAGTTGATGTGTCAAAGAGCATTTCCATGTTATGTTGATTTGTATAACGCACTAATCACCTGAGAGGGTGTCCAGGCACTTTGGTATATGTGTGGCTCCCAAGATGCTTATATGAAGAGACAGATCTTCAGCTTCTTGTGAAACTCAAAAAGTGAGGAGGAGGCTTTGATGTGTGGAGGGAGATCATTGTCTTGAGTGCAATGTAGGAGAATGAGTGACCTCCAATTTTGCTTTTGCGGATGCAAGGAGTGTGTATGAATGAGTGTGAAGCAGCCCATAGTTGACTGGTGGGTTGCTGCAAATGTATGAGGCTGTTCAGATATTCTGGTCCTGTCTTATGTAGGGCTTTGTACGTGTGCGTGGGAAGTTTGAATTGGCTGTGCTTGTGAATGGGGAGCCAATGAAGCTTCCTGAGGAGCAGTGTGCTGTGAGTGCACCATGGAAGGCTGAGTATGAGTCTTGTGGTGGTGTTCTGGATGGTCTAGAGTCTGTGTAGGTGTTGTTTGGAGATTGTGGCATAGAGGGTGCTGCAACAGTCGTCTGCTGGTGATGAGTGCTTGCATGACAGTCTGTATAATATTCTGCGTCATCCATTAGAAGATCGTTCTCAGCATGCATAGTATGTAGAAGCAGGAGGTGCACATTGCATTGGCTTGAGATGTTATGTTGAGCTTGTCATCTAGGATGATCCCTAGATTTCTTGCATGGCCTATGGGAGTTGGTCCAAGCTCCGTCACCCATCAGGTGGAGACCCCTGATAAAGTCTTGGTTGCAAAGACCAGTACTTCCATCTTGTCTAAGATAAGCTTCATGCAATCAGTTTGTATCCAGTCTGCTACCATGGTCATGTTGTGTAGCCATTTTAGTTATAGCTCCATGCACGTTATTTTAGCATACTAGGCCTGCCGCTGTGCACTTTAACCTAGATATATTTTATTCAGCTTAATTTTATTATTTTTACAATAGCCACTTTTGCTGTCTTGTTTTATTTCTCTCTATCCAGCTGTTTTTGTCTAGGCCAGCACTACGTTCTTGAACAAGACATTCTTGCTCACTCTGTGCTTTGTTTAAGGCTGTAGTAAGATAGGTTGCCGGTGAACGTGGTAAACGTTTTGTCTCTGGTATTCATAGAAAAACACACATCCTTACTTAGGGACATTTTCTCAGAACATCAGCTGTTTTATTATAAAAACACTTCCCTGTCCCTTACACATTAGAGCGAGATGCCAGCCAGCCAGCTTCTTATGCAGACTTCAGGCCTTTACTCAGATATGGGGGGATGATGTCTTCCCAGGGGAACCTGAAGGTCAGAATTAGAGCTTAACACGCTGCGCTCTATTATAGCCTACGTAGGAATTAGTCTATTGATTTTAGTGACAATATGGTAGTGTTATTTCTATGCTTTACTCTCCTTGTCACAATTTTAATCTTGTCATGCTGTATCATCCTGGTTATTGCAGCCCATGCTTTGCTATCTAAGATGCAGTCGCTTCATTAAAATCTTATTGAAACATATACTGCCTCTGTCACCTGTAGTGGGTCAGACTCAGTCTCCCACACCGCAGGCGATTCTGCCGCTAAAAATCCAGTAGTCTCATTAAAATAATGAGAGCCTACGCGACAGTCATGCAGCAGGTGAAATTGGTTCTGGTGGTGGTTGTCTTGTCTGTCAGGGAGGCAATTAGTTGGGTGTCATCAGCATAGGAGATGATGGTGATGTCTTGTGTTTCAATGATGTTGGTAAGCTTTGTCATGCATATGTTAACAAGGGTGGGGCAGATGGACAATGTGTGGGGCTCAGCATATCGGTTTCTTGGTCTCTGATTTGAAGTGTGGCAGCCTGACCTTTTGGGTTCTTCTCAAGAGGAAGGAACAGATCCATGTGGGAGCAGATCCTTTTATGCAAGCCTCTTGGAATCTTTTGATGAAGGTGTTGTGGGAGATGTGTTGAAGGCCATGGAGAGGTCGAGCAAGATGAGGGCCTCTCGTTCTTCTCGGTCCAGGATGATTCTAATGTTGTTGGTGGCCACAATGAGTGCCGTTTCGGTGTTGTGGTTCTTTTTTGTGGTTGTTTCTGGTGAGGGTTGTCCATTTGGTCAGCTGGCCGTCTTGGTTCAGTGGTGGATAGGTTACTGATGCGTTCTATGGGGTTGGGTTGGGTTGGTGTGCGAAGTTGCTGCAGATGTTTAGGATTTTTCTGTGGAAGAAGTTGGATAGGTTGCCACAGAGTTGTTGGGAGGCAGCGATGTTGTTGACAGTGCCTGAAGACAAGGTGAAATTCTTGACAATTGAGAAGATCACCTTGCAGCTTGTGGTGCTTTCTTCTATGCAATCCACTAGTGCTTTATTCTTGGTGTCTTATTTGCTGGGGATAGTGTCTGAGTGCAGCCTTATAGATAGTTCTTTCAGTGTTGTGGATGGCTTTCCATTTCCTTTCTGGGGAAGCCAGCTTTTTACCATGTCATTTAGTGCCTCTGAGGTCTTCTGTGTACCAGCTGGCCTGCTTGATCTCCAATGCTTGTTGGGTTTTATGGGTACCAGGGAGTCTGCACAGTTCTTTATCCAGTTGTTCATCTCATTGTCCGGGTTGGTATGAGGCTAAGTTGATTGGTGCTGAGGGCACTGATCCTCTCTGCTTCTATGATTTTGCCCCAGCTCGGAATGCTGACTATAGTACGGGTGGTGATTTGATTTGAGGTGTATTTATTTGAAAGTGGATAGTGGAGTGATCAGTCCGTGTGAGTGGTGTGGTGGAGTTGCAGGCAAGTGGATGTTGATATGCAGGTTTGCTGTGGTGTGTGGGGTTGTAGGCATTGCTGATTCTTGTGTGTAGTGTTTGTTGGGAGTGGGTGTTGAGGGCGCTGTTAGCATTTGCACGTGGGGTGTGGGTGGGTGGCTGCTGGAGAACCACCAGTGGGTGCAGGTGAAAGTGTGAGGCGCAGCAGCAGTGGTGGGCATACCCTCCGATGTCTAGTGACCTAAGGAAAGCTGTGGAGTATCATTGGGCGATGATCAGACCAGGGTTCTTGGCGCTGGGTGCAATCCCTGTGCTTACGGGTGCAAATGGCTTGCCTTTGGCACACCAGAAGCGTGCCCGCTGTGCTTTTATGGTGCAGCTTCCATTAAGTAGGCCCTTGAAGGGAGGACGAGTGCCGGGTGCCTTGATGATATTTCCTGTGCTGATGGGTGATGGAAAATTAAGTCACCTTGCTTGGCCTCTTCTTTAAAAAAAAAAAAAAATGAATACATTACATGTTTGAAGGAAAGCAAATCTTGTGGGGTGTATATTATCAAAATCTATCGAAATGCCTGAATTAAAAAATGTCTCTGATATGACACTAAGTTAATTAGTCCTTTTTATAAACTCGCTAGCCTACTCGTTAGTTTGATACCTTTCTGAAGCACTGGTTCCTTGCAGGGGGGAGTCTGGGACTGGACAATTAATCTGTGACCGCGTGACACATTTGTGTGTACGTCCTTCAGATTTATAAAGAACAAAACTACATGAAGCTCACAATCAGAAAACTGTTAATCTGTTGTAGCCTCTTTGAAAACGATAGGATACATCAATCCAGCGTTTCTTTGGTATTCTCACTCTTCTTTGTTCCTAATGCCACACAGTTCTGTGTCCTCCTATAGCCTCCTGTTTTTAAGCCGGGGGAGTTTATTAGCCAAGAAGGGATCCACTTGCTTGCAGGCTTCCAGTACCAGTTTCTACCATTATGGCCGTTCCATAATTGCCCGAGCTGCCTGAAATGATAACAGCCATTGACGTTTCAGAGACCCTTACAGGATGGCCCAGTGAAACAGACTGTTTGAGGTCATGAAAATGGAATGCACTTAAGAACTGTGTTAATATCCTATCAATAAACGAAGGGCGCACTTGTTGTATAACTATAAAACATGTTTATTTGAATTTAATTATAATAGACATTATTATAATTATGAATCACAGTCATGGTTTTGAATCATCTAAAACTGTCCTTCCTAGTATATTGTTGACTCAAATAACCGATCTTTAATAAATACTTGAGATATAAGTAGTTTAAATAGATGTTTTGCTTGTTTGTACAGTAACACGGATGATAATTTTTTTATTTTTTTATTTCTAGCACTTAGTGGCGCATGTCTACTGCTCTAAGCACTATGAATAGCACATGTTACCGTATAAAATGTAATGCAAATTCATTTCCCGAATTTGGACTGATGGAAGGCAGGATGGACTAGGCCAGCATTTGAATTTGCGAGTTGTGACTCTTCTGGAAATCAGAATTATGCCAATTGCCAACTGTATGGCTACATATCCCAAGCCTTCCTCTTGTCCTCCTCCTTTGTGAGGTAGGCCTATGCTTGCCGATCTGGTCTCCTTCCTAACTAAGCATGCTCCGTTGGAGAACTAAGTTGTTCAGGTCTCAGACAATCCTGACTTCTTCCCAACAAATCCTCCAGATAGGTAATCTAAAAGGCTCGACACAATTGATAGAAGGATGTTTAAATCTGCAAGCCTGGTCCTTGGGTGGCTGGTTTACTGTTTGGCTTGTTTACTTCTCAGAAGATACTCGCATACCCTGTGGGAAATGACCTGCAAGAGTGTTCAAGAAGTCCTTGAGGACCTGAGAGCTTTTTTGGCTCAGGCAATAGATGACGGACTAGATGCAGTGAAGTATGGAATCTGTGGGGACCTAGACACTACTGCCTCCCTTGGCAGGGAGCTTGACAACAGTTTTGTGCTTGGGAGGCATGCATGGATGAGGTTGACCAGATTTTTAGATGATGTGCAGGCATCTCTATTGAATAATCCCTTAGAACGATACAGACTCTTTAGGTGAAAAGGTAGATTCAGCGATAGAGAGATTTAAAGTTAACCAAGCCACAGCTGTTGATGACTGTGAAACCATTTCCCCCATCTGTTTGAGAAGTTCAGAGGCTGTTCAAAGGCACTGGTGTTTAGGCAGCGTCAGCCTTCCCAAACAGTGCTGAAGTAGATAACCCAGTCCTTTCACAGTGGCACCATGTGACGCTGCATGGGCCAACATTTCCATCAGCCCTGTAGTTCCTCCTCCATTGCTGCAGCAGCTACCATGTTAAGATTCAGCATTGTCTCCCCTGCTGGTCCTCCATCCTGTCAGTCACATGGGTCTTGCAAATCATCTAAGCTGCACCCTTTATTTCCTCCCCATCTTCCTTCCATGCCAAAATGAAGTTTGGAGGAGCGCTTGACAATCCTGATGCAGGAGGTAAACCTTCACTCTCCAGGATGTCATTAAACAGGTACCAGACTCACAGAATGGTTAAGGGTGCTATTCACATTACTTCTTCATCCTGAAGAAGGACGGGGCCCTGAGACCTATCCCAGACCTTCGCCTGTTGAATTAATCTTTGCACAAGGAGAATTTCAAAATGTGTATGGCGGCTCTAGTTCTATTCACCTTAGACCCTGGTGACTGGATGTCTCTGGACTTGCAGGATGTATATTTTCCACATACACGTTATGCAGTCCAACAGGTGTTACCTTTGTTTCAAGGTGGGCCAGGACATTTTTAATTTGCTGTGCTTCACGTCAGCCAAACCTCTGCCCCTTGGGTGTTCACAAAAGTGATGAATGGTCCGAATCTCCACAACTTACACTTCTATGCATTGAGATCAAACAGTGGTAGTTTGATGTATTTGAGTCGCAAACCAATGTGGTGGATGTTATCTTGTTATCCTTTCTGCCAGGTTACCTTTCATGAAGCCCATCTATCCTGGGACAAATTTGTTGTCTCATGTAGCGCCCATGACACAGACCCTTTACAAGCCAAAGTTTGCAATGTTCTTTTGTTTGCTCTCTCCTTAGCCCAAAATGGCCTTGCAGTGGCCACAGTCAAAGCATACTTGACTACCCTTCAAGCCCCTTTGTTTTTGCTGGACTATCCTTTGTTTTATTTACCAGTTCTGATGCTTTTCATTGAAGGTGTGTGACAAACCATTTCTTCTTAACCGTTTGTGATGCCCATGTAGGATTTTAATCTGGCCTTGACATTCCATATGTGCACATCCTTCAAGCCTATGCAAAGCCTCTCCTTAATGCTTTTGATGCTTTCTTTTCATCACGTTAGTATGCCATGTGAGTGAGTTGAAGGCGCTGTCTATACAACCGCCTTACACTTTCCTCCCTAAAGTCATGACGGCATTCTGTGTGGATCAGTCGACCACCTTGCCAGTGTTCTTCGCCCCATTTCATCCCTCGAAAAGGGAGGAGAGGATCCATCACCTTAATCAGAAGAGGGTATTTAGTATTGCATCCCCGTTTTTTCAAGTGCAAAGTATAGCAGAGCAGTGAGGAAGAGGACCCTGTCAAGGTGGATAGTCATCTGCATCAGGATCTGCTCATCACTGGCAAAAACGTACAACTGCTGACTGCCTAAGAGGCTATTTCACCAGAACCATGGCCGCATCTATGGCATTGATGTTTGAAGTGCCTGTTTTTGATATCTACCTGGCTAGGATATGGCGATTGGTGCATATGTTCATGAAACACTGCTACATTGAGAGCCATGTCCAGCAAGAGGGTCACTTCGTTCTTACAGTCTTGCAGGAATCTTTGATCTGTGTCCCTGACCCTCCAATTTCGGGAGGCACTGCTTTGGTATATATTCTAATGGTGAGGAATCTGCATTTAGAAATTTCCATCAGAAGAACAAGGTACTTGCCTTCAATAATGCTCTTTCTAAAGGATGGTCTATCTACCCACAGATTCTTTACTGTCGCCCCTTAATGTGGAATGCCCGCCTTTGCCCATTAAAAGGTCCCCAGTTAAAGATCAGTACACTCTCTCCAAAAATTGTTCTATGGTCTGTGTCTGAGGGGGGCAGAAAAAGAGTCAAGGAACTGATGTTAGCATGCTGTGGAGGTGCTTTTATGGGGCAGGATTTCACCTACTGGTTCATGGGAGCACTGCTCTTGAGACTCTTTGAATCTAGTCTGGTGCCTGTGAATATTCTAACAGTGACTAATCTGTGATTAGATGGAGTATCCACTAGAAAGAGCGTAATTTAATGTAAGTAAATTCTTCTTCTTACAGAGACTTCTAGTCGCAGATTCATCATCTTATGAATCTTATTCAGGCATCAGACTGGATATGGACACTTTTCAGCAGTACCTCTGCACGCATGTGGCTCCACACAGATGTCATGCTGCACTGCACTCGAAATTATGTATAGACACCACTCCCTTTTGCTGACATCAGTTCCTTTCTTTCTGCGACACCAGATGCGGATCCGGAGCTACCTCATGACTCTTTGAGACCGTACCTCTTTCAAAAGTTTCAATGTGCAAGGAAAATGTCACCTCCCAAAACAATAGGTTTTCAACTCTATAAAGACTGTCACAAATATCTGCCTGCAAAGGATCCCTATTACATTTGCCTGTAGTGCGTGGGATTGAGTCAGACCTCTTAAGGCCTGCAGTGATTGCGCGTCGATTAACCTGAGGTCCATATGGGTCCACAAGTTGAAATTCTACTTTACCAAGCACCGAAAGACTTCATGACGAGTCCACTCCAAGTTTAAAGTTGGGTCCCAATCTGGATCCAAAAGTCGCGGGGTAAATCCAGAGTTCAGTCTTCATCTCGATCAAAGTCATCGGGCATGTCAAAGAAAAAGCAAAAGAAATCTAAGCGGGATTTGTTCTCCTCCTGCCACTCACATTCTCCTGAGAATGCTTGGGGGAGCCACCATTGATCTCAACCCTGCTCCCAAAGTCTATCAGCAATTTGAGCCCAATCTGCAACTTGTTCTTGCATAACCAGAGATTCCTTGGTCACCTGCCACTCTGAAACAGATTGAAGAGTTCTGCACGGTCATGCTCCGACTCTTCGGGTCCTTGTTGACTCTCTCTAGAGTGCCTTCGGGCCCAAAGAAGCCAAGAGGTTCTCCATCTGTAATAGCATTGGTGGGTTCAGCCTCTGCACAAATTGGACACTCCAAGAAAATCACAGCTCCTCCAGCAAAAAATTCTGCCTCTGCCTCTGGGGCAATGGTCTACACCAATTTCCAGAACTGCCGCTGTGACTCCATCAAACCAAAAGATGAACTACCTATTGTACTCCCTGATTCTGAGTCAGTTCCAGTTCAACCTCGATCGATGCTACGTCTGGCTGCGCTCGAGGCACCACTCTGTCCACCTGACCTGCCACCTTCACAAGGAGGTACATATGTCCTGCATTCACTGTTTGGCACAGATTCAGACAAAGATTACAGTGAGGGTGATGAGAATGGCCAGCCATAGCACAAAGAGAATTGCTATTGTGACCTACAAGAAGCTAGTGGCCTTAATACCTCCCCTGAGGTGGGGCTCCTCTTACTCGTATTCCTGCCACTAAAGAGAGGTTTTCTTACGCCTTGGAGATACGTACAACTGCTTATACTCAATAAAAACTGTTTCAGCTTTGTACTTATTTTGGTAATAGTCAACTGAACTCAGAAGGACTATTTTCATTGCATAAATTAAACTCTTTTTTAATCAAAGTTTTGAGAAGGGGTTCTGATTCACAATTGTTATTTTCTTTCCTAGGAAGTATCAGTTGATATCACCAGCACTCATACTACTTCTGAGGAAAGAAAGGAAAAAGTGCCAAGCCCTCACCTCAGTCCTTTGGTGGTCTTGACTTCAAGTGGAACTTTGTACGGTCTTGCTGAAAGGGTTGTTGCTACTGAATCCTTGTAAGTTTTTTTATAGCACACAATTTGTGTTCATTGCTTGCTAAAACTAATCTGCTCTTTTGTTTAGTCCTAATGAGTGGTCACAAATAACATCTTTATAACAGTCATTTTCTAGGTGACCAAGCTCATTTTCTGTTATTCATCAAACCAAACAAAAAATGGTGCTTAATAATTCAAAATGACACTACAAAGGATAATAAATTTAAAACTAACAAATTGAAATCCTAACATTCAAGGTATTTTAAGTAAATAAACCATGGAAGAAAGGTTTAACTTGTTGTAGTGGTGTCATCTTTTAGCAAGTTTTCAATTATGCATGTAGTACAGAGGAATTGAGTGCTGTTCATAGTTTGTGATTAATGCAGTACACCAAGAAAGAAAGGGTAGTGGTTGGAGGGGTAATGATTATAGTTGTGTGAGGGGCAGCGATCCGGAGTGGCTATGCTGTGGCTCAATGTGGAGGAGGGGTGCAGTGACATAAAAGTGTACTGAGATTTTAACTTGATCTGGTTTCTTCATGCTGTTCATGATAAGGATGGGTGAATCGCTTGCTCAGTGGTTTATATGCATCTCTTACATTGTGTCAGTGCTTTAAGTTTATTGTGGATCTCTGTATGGTAATCTTAGTCCCAGAATGTTTCAGGGGAAATTGCGCAGAATCAGAATATGATCCTAAGGCAATTGGAGTCTCTGAATTTTTGAGGCAATTTTAGGATGCAAGGCAGAGGGACATAATTTAATGTTCAAGCCAAAATTTCAAGTGGATATAATGAAGGAGGTGGATGAAGGTAGAAGTTGAGAGATACGAGAATGTAAAGTACACCAGGGAGAGAGACAGGCTTTGAAAAGGCCTAACAATATTAACAGGGTATAACAAGAAAGTACCAATATCTGAAAAGACCTCTGGTACGGGAGCTGAAATGCATGTAAATGCTGAACCAGTTTGTCATGCTCTACTGCAAACGTGTCTGCTTGATGTAAAGGTCTGTTTTGGTAAGGAAGATTCTGAGCCATTGCTGTTCAACTTCTTTCTGTTCCATTTCTGCTTCAAGACTATCCTGGAACAGATCAAACGGTATTTTGACTAGAAAATACTAGTCGGTCCCTGCTCCACCTTTTACATTAAAATCTAGAGTGCCCAACTGTGGTATTCAGTAGCAGTTAATATTGCCACCTTTTTTGTTCAGTTGATAAGTATGACCATTTACATTTTCCTGAATGGTTCAAGCTTTGACCCAGAGGTCTGCAGTGTTAAGATCAAAAATACCTTCTGTGAGCTGGTAACTGTATCACGACTTGGTGTCTGAGTTTTGCACAGTAGAACAAGCCTGGTCAGTGGAAATTGATGGCCCATCCACAGATATCTCCCAGTTATCAGATCTGCTTGGCTTTCCCCTATGAGTTGAGATGGTCTCCACCATGGAAAGTTGACAAAATGTTTATAATAGGGAAAATCTTCAGTTCAAAACAAACTTTGTCTTTCCAGCTACTTTCATGGTTGCTGGAATGGTACCTGAATTTGAATGTTATTATTTAATCTAGAAATGTGAATATAGATATTAAGTTTCTGAAAACAGTTCCAGTCAATCTAAAATTAACTAAACAACATATGATCAGTCTAATATCTCCAGGTGTCTTCTTTTCTGCACTTGTGAGACAGTATTTTTTTTTTTTAAACTCCTTATTTATTGGCATTTTTAATTAAACAAGCAGAGTAATTATCATAAGTCACTCATTTGACAATGCGGAAATATCAGTGCATTTGATTATTTAAGGCACTTGTAGAGAGATCAGGGTTTCATTAGCAGATATTGCGTTATATGAGTCTTAGATTGTAAATAAGCTTTGAGGGGTGGGGGGCAAAAGGGGAATGCACTATCTAGAAGGTTGCAGGAGTGAGGTTGTCAAGCAAAATCATAAAGGTAGGAGTGCACAAGGTGCTCTATAGCCTCTGCAGTTAATCAGTCTCATCACTCATTTACCCTGTCTTCTGAATCTCTGGCGTTTTCCTCCTCCATCACATCTCCCCCAGTCTGACCACCAGGGCTCCCCACCATGGGGGTGTCTGGGTTCTCCCATGCCTCTAATACCTCTGTCCACACTCCTTCAATAGGGCGTCTCCTTGCCACACAGACATCTTCTCTTATCAATGCTCTCTCTTCAGCTGTTGCCCTCATAGTCACGTCCCTCAACCATGTCTCAATTGCTGGACCCACCCCAAGACTTTCAAGCCATTGCTTTTCTACTAATGGCCAGGGCCAGATCTGGGAATCTGGACCTCACCTTCTGTTTTTAGGGTCTATGGAACAGACCCAAGAGACAGACTTCTGTGGAGCATGAAAGGGAGCGGGTCAGTGTGGCATTAAATGCTCTGATCACCTTGTCCCAAAAAGGTTGTAGGTGTGGGCAGCTCCACATCGTATGGCAGAAGTCTGCGTCTAGAAATGCACATATAGCTCAACCTCTTTGTTCATCTCTATAAATGATGTGGAGTCTGTGGGGTGTCAAGTAGATTAAGTGGACATTGTTGAATTGAATATGTTTCAGTCTCATATTTCTAGAGACCTTAGGACATGCCAAAATGTTGCTCCACTCACGTTCTGTGAGATCTCGCCCAAGGGTCTCCCCTCCACCCCCCCTCATCGACACCAGAGCGTCAGTAGAGGTTTACGGATCATTTTGGTTAGAGAGCCGTAGAACCACTTAACTAGGAGTGCCGCCCCACCAAGGGTCCTTATCTGTTGTAAACTGTATGCGTCCGTAGCTCGTCCTGCCTCAGCCCACAAGTCCCAAAATGTCCACACTAGAGCCTCATAGATTAAGAACTGGCAAGGAGGTAATTTGTCTTGAATTATCAATTCCTCTATGGGGAGTAGGACTCCCTGCTGATAACAGTTGCCTTCTGTAGTTAGACCAACGTCTGTCCAGGCCGACAACTGCCCCTCCGAAAAGCAAGTAAGGGGGTCACCATGTGAAAGGCCTACCAAGGGTAAAGTGGGGGGCGTACAACAGAATCCCTGCTGTCCTCAGTACAGAACGTCTCCAACGTTTTAAGGCTCCCGACAGAAGCACTCCCGGGTTCAGGAGGGGCATCGCAGGGCACAGCAGTTAGGCCAGTAGAACATTTTGATTTGGGGCTATTCCTATTCCAACCAGATCTTCCCGTCTTGCGACCCAAGCCAATTGAAGTTGGGCAAGCATGAAGTATAGTTCGAAGTTCGAGGCTCTAAGGCCTCCCTTGTCAGTAGGGCTCCGTAATACCTTCAGTGACACTGTTGCGGCCCCCATCCTATGTTAATTCCCAGATCAATGTGTCCACTTGTCTGAACCACAAGACAGGGACCCCTACCAGAAGGTTAGTGAAAAACTGTAGTAGTCTTGGAAGCATGACCATTTTGGATACGAAGATCTTGGCCATGAAATGGAATTTCATTGACCTCCAAAAAGGGACACAGGATTGACGTGATCGTAGAGCCTTCCCAAGGTTACCCTCCCGAAAGTCAACTAATGAATAGAATACCTAAACCCCCAAATACTTAAACGTTGTAGGGGGCCAGGATAGGCCACAGGGGATATCTGGCAGTTGCTGGAAAATCAGAACCACCGGAAACAAACTTGTTTTGGATTTATTAACTTTGAGACCTGAAAGTGTTTCAAATTCCCCCAGTAATTAAAGCACCCTTGCGGCACCTGCCGGGTCATCAGTTAAATATAATATGTCATCGGCATAAAGGGAAATATTGTGTTTCCTGCCCTCTACCAGTAACCTGGAGCCCATTCCTTCTCTCTGGAATAGTTTTACCAGGGGCTCAATAGCCAGCGCGAAAAGGAGAGATGAGAGTAGGCATCCCAGTCTAGTGCCTTTATGGACTCTGTATTATGGGAAAGTAATGGTACCCATCCTGACCTCAGTGAGGTATTAAGCAGCTCAATCCATGCTATGCACCTTTTCCCCAATCCCATCCTTCGCGGAACCTCCAACAGTAAATCCCATCTCACTCAAAGGCCTTTTCAAGGTCTACCGACAGCAACCCAGCTCCCTGGTGAAAGAGGGTGTCTGGGGGTAAAGAACCTGATACAATTGTAGCAGATTGAGGGAGGTGCTTTGTGATGGGATGAAGCCATTTGGTCTTCATGAATTAAGGCTTGCATGTGAGGGAGCAACCGAAGGGCGAAGGTTCTACTAAGTATTCAAAGACCATATTGAGCATGGACAAGGGACAGAATGCTGTGACCAGTGCACCTTGAACATTAGTCTTGGGTAGTGGGGTCACTACAGCATCTCTAGTAGAGTCTGGCAATGCACCCTGTTCCAGGGTGTCTGCATATAGCGTCTCCAACCTTGGGGCCAACCTCCCCGCAAAAAATGAGTAGAACTTAACAGGGAGTTCATTCGGGCTCGGAGTCTTCCCAGTGGCCATTTCCCAAATTGCTACATGAATCTCTTGGCCAGTGACCGGTCCTCCCTGATCATCCTGAACACCTCTGAGAAGCTCTTGTAGTGGTAACCTCTATAAACAGGCCACTTGATTCCCCAGTGGCAGTTTTTCTGGACACCCAAAGAGGGTCTTGTAGTACTACTTAAAGGAGGCATTAATGCCTATGGGAGCATACTGCAACGTCCCGTCTGCAGTTGTTATATAGGGGCCCTGTGGGACCATTGTTTAATGAGCCATGCCAATAGTCTTACCATATTGGCCCTCCTCTTCATGCGCTTTTGTAATATACTGTTTACAATCATGGCACTGCAGTCGCTCTTGGATGTTATTTTATTGTTCTCTGACCTCCCTGTGTCTGACCCTTGCAGATTCATCCGTCCCCAGAGCATTATCTAGTTTGTTCAGCTTACTGTCAAGGGTCCAAAGCTCCCCATGTAGTTCCCTCTGTACTCCAAACGCGGGACCTATGTAATGCTCCTGGATCACTACTTTAAATACCTCCCACTCGCATAACCTAGAGGACGCGGAGCCCTGATTGAGTTCAGCGTACTCTATTAAAGGGACTTTGGATTAAGTCTCCACTTTGGGGTTGCCAGGCGATCCACGACTAGCCAAAGCCCAGCAGCAATGGGCCGTGGTCTGAGAGAGTGTGCCCCAAGCACTCACTGTCAAAGACATATTGACTGAACCTATTAGAACACACAAATTTGTCTAAGCGGATATGGAGTCATGGATATGGGAGTAATTTGAGTAATTTCTAGTCGGCCCATGTTGAATCCTTCAAGGGTCTGGCAGTTCCCTCTTTTCTAGCCAGTCTTTTAAGGCCCTCCACCAACTTATAGGCTGCCGCACCCAGTACTGGGGGGTGTAGAACGGTCTAGCAGGACTTTTGGCATTAAATTAAAATCTCCACCCAGTAAGAGATCGTCTGTCACCAATGGCGCCAGTGAGGCCAAGAGTGAGCAGGAGAATGTCAACTGGTCCTGACTAGGAGCATAGATACTAACAAGTGTGATTTTCCTACCCAACAGCCTACCATTGAGCACTATGTAGCGGCCCTACTATAGTGGAGTGGACAAGTTCGAAGGGGGTACCGGCTCTTATCCAAATGAGCGTTCTCTGTGCAAAGGCAGAATAGAGTGTTGCATATAATTGGCCTCACTATCTAAGCCGCAGACGTTCGACCTCTCCCTGGTTAAATGGGTCTCCTGCTATAATGCTCCCTGGATCCCCTTAAACCACAAGTATCTGTTTATATTATGACATTTAGGTGCAGAACCCATTCCCTGTCTATCCCAAGTCAGGAACTTTAAAGCATGATGATGGTCCTGCATCTAGTCTAGGAAAGGGTAAATTCCCTGCTCCTCCTCCCAGCGCCTCCCATGGATTTCCACTTCCCATCCCACCCCCACCCCCACCCGAGTCTGTACCACTTCTGAGACAAACCATTTAAGTCCTCAACTCAAGAGCAGCCCAGCAGCGGCTAGTCTGCAAAACCTTTATAGTGAAAACTTTTGTCAAGAGAACGTCTTCTCCAGCTTCTTGGTGAGGGGGGGTCTCACTCTGCACGGGGGTTGTCCACACATCTCAAACCAGCCATTTCTGTGTCTGTCCATGCCAGGCTCCCAAGCAAGCACGACCTGAGTGTCTAAGAATGAGACCACACAGTGTCCACTAGTCTAGCCTCACAGCAATATCTGATAAATCACAAGAGAACATGGTGATAGATGCTCTGTGTCGAAAATCAGGCCCCCAAACTCTCCCCACACAACAAAGAATACAGTGTCCCAAGCCACATACTGGCAGTCATTCCTCATTTGGGACACCCGTCACATCTGATTAGGTCGTCTTCTGATTTTGGAGTTACCAAAGGTAGGTTGACCTCATCTAGCAGGGAGTCGCAGGACTCTGAGGCAAATGACCTGTGGTCTGAGGGTGAGCCAGGCTCTGAGCCTGATCTGTGGGTTGTCGCACTCTCTACCACAGCCTGGGGTGCCAAAAGCCCTTGTAGGAAATTAACATCTTTCTGACATGCTTACCCCAACTTTTTGCCTGGTGTCAGTGTGTTTAGACTGCAGTACACAGGGATCCTGTTAATCAGGACCCCCCAGTGCCTGTGCTCTCTCCTCTAAATTTGGTTGCTGGTAAACTTTTACACCTCACAATAGGCATACTGGTGCACCCGTGTAAGTCCCTAGTATATGGTACTTAGGTACCCAGGGCATTGCTACACCAGCAGTCTCCCATGGGCTGCAGCATGTATTATGCCACCCATGGGAGTCCATGCAAACTATGTCTGTAGGCCTGCTGGTGCAACCTGCGTGAAATGATGCATGCACCTTTCACTTTAGATATAAGGCTTGCTTTATATCGCGGACACTGCACTTGGACACCGTATGTCACCCCTCTGGTAGGCCCTTCAGCCCAAGGGCGAGGGTACACCTGCATGAGCAGAGGTACCCTTACAAACCCCAGACTCCATTCCCTGGGCTTTGTGAGTTCAGGGTAGCCATCTTAAGGTAATTAGTGGACATTGGTCAACACGAGTATTCCAACTACATAATGGCTTCTCTGACCCTAGGCATGTTTGGTATCAAACATGTTGGAATCGTGCAACTGTACCCGTTCCATTGCTAGTTGCATGATACCATGTACTCTGGTGGTTCCTTAGAAGATCCTCCAGTTCTGCCTGTACAGCCTTACAGGGTCTGCCTGCCAGCCCACACTGCTTCAAACCACAGACACTGTTCTGCCCTCCTGCTGCTGAGCTTAACTCAAGCAGGAAAAGGCAGAGCTAGGGGTTTCCTGTAAGAGGGAGGTGTGACCTCCTCTCCTTTAGAACTAGGTGTCTCTTTACTGGGGTGGGGTGGCCTCCTAGTGCCATCGGGCTGCTTTGAAGGGCACATTTTGTGCCCTCCTTGAATAAACTGGTTTGCACCAGTGCAGGAACCCCAGTTCCCGCTGTGGCACAAAACCACACAAAGGACAGACGAGTGACCACCCCCTTGTCCAGCTCCTCCCCTCGGGAGGTGCACAGAGTTCTGCCAGTTGGCCAGTTGATTCTGCCATCTTTGAAACAAGGTAGGCAGAGGCCCCTGGAAGCATCTGACTAGTTAGGCCAGGTAGATGATGTCCCTGACTCCCCTGTGATTGGTGTGTCACTGCTGTTAGCGACTATCCTCCTTTTAGGGTTATTTTAACGCTCCCCATTGGGGGGTGCTCCGATTCATCAAGCAAGACTCTACAAGAAACTGTCTGCAGGACATTGTCTGCTCCTGGCCTCCGGTACCGCTGCTGCTCTGCTTTTGGAACTGAAACAAGTCTGTATCCAGTTGGGAGGGCTCCCACTGCAACATTGCTTCTCCAGCTCCTACAAGATTTCTACAGCATCTGTGGCTGTGCATTCTCCAGAGTCACAAGGACTCTGTTTGCATCTAAGAAGTAAGACGAAATCTCCGCAGATGCCTTATGATTACAACATCCAGGTGGTGCATCGTGCTGTCCCACAGACATCAAAAGGCTCTGCAACACAGGTGGTGGTTCTTTGACCCTCTCCGGGTCCAACTTGTCTTCTGACCAACTTGGGAGAAGGTGGGCCCTTGCTGCAGCCACTGGACTGGAACCCCTGTGCACCTAGATTGTTGCTCTTGAAGAGGCTTGTTGACTCTTCAGGCTCCAAGAATCCCCAGCCTCCAGCACTCTGTAACTCCAACTTCAGTTTCCACTCTGCAGCTCCTGCGACGTGGGACTCCTGTTTTGTTGTTGCTCCCCACGACTCCCTGTGCCTGCTGCCAGTGGGTCACTTGTCGGGGGGTCCTCTGAATCTCTCTGGCTTTTCCTTCCTGCTGAAGGCCTGCCCTGACTCTCCCCACCAAAGGGTCGAGTCACAAGGACATTGCTGGCCTCCGAAAAACATACAATCTTCCTTGCACAATTAATTGCATTTGCCAAGGCTTGTTGACGATCCTGTGGTACACTGACCCTCCTGCAATCCAACAACTGATGTGGGACAGCTTATAGGCAACTCCAAGGATCTCCTGCATCCCTTGGACTCCACAACTGGACTTCTTCCTTCACCATCCTGCAGGAACTTCACATCCAAGAGGATGGGCATTGACTACCTGCACCGTCTGGACATTGTTGCCTTCTTTTTCAGGTTCTTCATGTCCGGAATCCACCCTTGGGTTCCACCAACCTGGTCCACAGGTCGCGACAGCTGGACAATCGATGCTCCCATTGACTCCAACAATGCTTTCCAACATCATTTCACCCCTATGCACCTGGGTTCCCTGGTGTTGGTACTCAGATTTTCTGGGTATCCACAGGTGGGAGTAATATCCAACCTTCCTTATGCCAGCTGTTTTCCTCAGGTTCCACTGAGAAGGGTCCTGAATCCATAAAAATCCAACCACGGCTCTCCTGTGTAATATGTCCTATGGGACACTCAGCTCGATAGCAACTCTGCACCCGGGCGCCTGTGAGATTTCGGATACTTACCTCTGGTAATTTCTTTCTCCCCCAGCCCCTGGAATTCTAACACACGTACAGTTGTTGGGCATCTCCGTTCTTATACCACTTTCTTACTATATGGTTTGCACCCCCCCAATAGGGCCCCATATATTTCTATGTGGTTCCTCTTTGTTTTTGAGTAAATCTTTTGAGTGTAAATTTCTCCAAGGGGAGATATGCCAACGTTAGTATAGTCTTTAGTGTTATAATAATGTATTCTTTATTTTTGTAATAGTTGGTGTGGTTCTTTCTTCTGTAACAGTTACTGACTGACTACTGTTGTATTGTAAGTGCTTTACACTCCTCCTTGATAAGCCTGAGCTGCTCTCCACAGTTACCCCTAGACAGTTTTGATTATCTAGGCACCAAAATATTATCATTAAGGTTTGCCTGGACTCAGTAAAGGGTGCGACAAAATAGGAGTACACTATAAACTGAGCCAGCCTCCTACAGCCCTCTCCTGTTCTGTTTGTGATGGGGAAGGTTTTTCGAGCATCCGTCCTCCCCGGTTTTCCTAACCCTCTTGCAGGTCGTGCGCTGAAGTCCCCCATCTTTAGGATCGATCCCCTGCAAGGTGGATCCTGCTCTGTAGGCCTCCAACCAGTCCCAGGCTCTGGCTGGGTCATCTCAGAAGTTGGTAACTGTGTCCAATATGATCCAAATCCTGGTAGGAAACATCAAAGAATACTGCAGACCTTCTTCCCTGAGGTATTTCCTTACTTCCAAATAGGAAGCGTGCTTGGCCTGCACTGCTGCTGCAAAATCAGGAAACATTGAGACCTTACTACTGCCTACCGTGAAAGGGCCCGAAGCTCATGCTGCTTGGAGTATAACATCCCTGTCCTTTTAATGCATCAATCATGCCACCACCGGCCGGGGTGGGTTGCCGGGTGCCAGCGGGCAGGCTGGTGCCCTATGTGCTAGTTCCAAAGTGAAGAAAGGGGTAAGATGGTCCGGAACAACCTCGGTCTTAAGCCATCGCTCCAGATATGCCACCATGTCATCTACTTCTGAACAATCAAGTAGTCCGACCACTCGGATATAGTTTTGACGGTTGTTGTGCTCCGCATCCTCTGCCCTTCATTCAAGAATGCGCACCTTATCAGTCAGTTCATCCAGCTGGTGAGCTAGCATGTGGTGTTACGTTTGCAGTTCACCCTCTGTGGCACCTCTTTAACGCGGTCTGCCTGTTTTCGGTGTTCAATTTGCAAGAGTCCCAGGTTTATTGACACTGCACTTATATCTTGTTGGAGAGTGTCTTTGGTCTCTGCTATCGCGGCCAGTATCTTGTCCAGATGCAGGTGGACAGAGGCCAATAGGACATCTGGGCCTTCGTGGTCAGTGGTTGGGCTGCTTATTCCGGCCCAGTTTAGGAACTGGTCGCCTTGGTCTTTGGCACACCCATACTAAGGGGCTGATACAAGGCCTTCAGAAGGGCAGTGGTTTAACAGCAGGCAGATCCTGTAAAAGTTCAGCCTCTAAAGTGTGGGATGCTTTTAAGGCCTTTGTGTGACCATGCAAATTAAATAAGTAGATCAAGGGAGATACATGCACCTTCCAAGTCAAGCCTCACAGACCGCGTCTTGAAAGCACCAGCATGCGGAGAGTTTAGTAGACCAGGTTCTCCTCAGAGTGAATGGCACCAAGGCACTATGCAAGGTCATCTGTACTTGCAATAGAATATTCGCAGCCCAAGGAGAGGGAGGATTATTCCAGCCCCTGGAGCGTGGTTGGTACTATGGCAGGCCCTCATAGGAGGGGTGGGGGAGAAAAAGGGGGTCACCCTCTGATCAATTCTGGGAAGTACCTTCAGTGGAAGTTTTGGCCAGCAATGTCCCTTCTGAGCGCCAACACCTCTGGTAGACAGGAGGGCTGAGGTCTGGCTGTCCGCCTCCCCGCTCACGGTTGTCTTTGGTTTATAGGGGGCACCTTCCTCTCCCTGGCATAGTCTTAGCTGGCATTCAGGGTGCAAATTTCTTTGTCAGTGTGGGGAAACTCACAAGCTTCAGTTCTACCCCCATGTTCTGTGTAGTCCCCTGTGGAGTCAGAGTAGGCTGCTTCTCTTGTATGTGGTCGTAGTCCAGTCTCAGGCATGCTCTTGCCTTCCCAAGCGTGCTGCTGTTGGCTCCCTCCTCAGCAACAGAGGAGTCAAAAGGCCCCTAGTCAGTTCTCCAGTGTTCACAAGTGGGGGAATCAGGCGCCAGGCCCGACATTCGCTCCAACCCCATCCGCATCGCTAACTCAGTCATACAACTGCCGGAAGACACTTACCAGTCAGTTGCTCAGGAGCATAGGCTGTAACCATTGGGTTTGTGTTTCATCATAGGGCCAATGCACAAGGCAAGCTGTGGTTTCCTTAGGTGCAGCAACATCAAGAGGTCAGGGCAAATCCCCCCGCAACAGGCTGACTGACTGTGCAGGCCGTCGCCTCCGGCAGCCCGCCGCCTCCGGCAGCCCGCTCTGGTCCTGGCTCGCTCTGAGGTTGTGACGGTCGGGGAGCTTTCCGATGCCACAGTCGCCTCCAACAGTCTTCTGGATGGCTGGAGAGCCAGGTCACCCTGCCAGGGCCTGGTTTGGGCTGAAGGGGGAGTCTTTACTGCCAGGAAGGGCTGGCATTTCCAGCCCCTCTGTACGGTCTTTCAGCTTCCCTCGCCCATTGTCGGGGCTTTGAAGTGATCCAGTCGGGTTGTCTGGGCTTTACTGGTGGCTCACTGGAGTTCTTGTGGCTGTTCGCTGGAGTTTCAGGGGCAGCTCCGCTTGGGGTGCAATGCCATTTTGAGTGCCGTCTCCACCCGCTCATCGCTCCTGGGGTTACAGCCTCCTCAACGCATCGGAGCACTTTCCGCTTTGGGATCCGATCACCAGTACAGCCTGAGCAAATGTCGCATTTGAGGGGCCTCGTTGGACGTCCCCAGCCGCAGATGCAGACGGATATGGTGTAGGCCAGCGTGAAGCATTGGGCTCACGCATCCACTATCTTCGGCCTTCAAGCCACGCTCCCTTGTGAGCTAGTATCTTGATAGGTGAATCACAAATGCTTCATAGTAACGACTTGCTGCCACATCACACTCTTCATTTTGCACAAGACATTTCAAGCCTTTTCACCTAGATAGGAAAGTTTATAGTCTCTCCCCTTAAGAAGGCCTTGTCCATGTGAGGGTGAACTTTCTGGATTTTGAGAGGCGTGGTATTAATACATTATTTAGGAAGTGATTTGGCAACATGAACATTTTTCATAGTGTTTTAATGCTGTTTATTGTTGTCCGTAATAAAAAAGGTGTATTTTTCCATCAAATAACATCCATCATTAATTTCAATTGTATTGTAGTAATGATGACGGACATGAATCTAGCAGTGTTTCTTTCTTGTATGAAATTAATAATTTAGAAACTGATATCGCAAAGTTGCTGTAGGTGGAATATATGATAGAGAACCTCTAAAACCACTGTTTTTATAGTGACCCATTTGTTTTCTATCTGATAAGAGCCGAAGCTGTTAATCAGGTGAGACTGATTCAGGATAATGTAATCAAAATGTCATCGGCAAACATTTGAGTTATGTATTTAACTTAAGGAGTGCTTTTTTATGCTCACATCAATAAAGAAAATAATGTTAATAATACTGGAAATATGGTTAGTTATCATAAATCCGAACTATGTAGGAGAGTAGCAACAAAGCGGGAAGGCCTGGGGCTTTTTCAAGGCAATTTCAACAGTGGATTTGGAGGTATTTTCCAGGGCTTTAGAGGTGTTGTGAGGGATTCAATCTGAAAACGCAGAGATAGTCTTTTAGTGTCTGAGTCAAGAAGGTCTTTGTGCGCAAAGCCTTATGGTGATAAGTCCGGTCTAGACCTATCGAGGAGCAGAGGTCCGAATGGTCACTGCAGTCATCTAGATTAGGCGTTATTTCGGTTGGGAGTCACAGGGGGCAAACCATGTGTCGGCTGGCTCTTTTTCACAAACCTGTGTGGATGTCAGCAGTGCCTTTACAAACATCAGGGATCCCAAAAATAAATTGCCAATTAGAATAAGAAAGCTATTTTGTTCTTTGGCTCAGCTTAACAAATTACCCAAATATTATTTGAATGATAACTTACACATTGCCTCTGGTTAAACCTATACCCTTATTCTCTGCTCAGAATTATTTTGTGGGCCATTACGGGTGTGGTTCACCCATAGGTTTAGTCTCTAAACCTACCACGTATAGATAGCCCTGTACAGAGGACGTAGGCACCTGGGATTGCTACCCCTAACCTGATTATACACATTTGACGATTGTCACAGTGCTTCTGTCATAGTCCTTTAGTATTACAACATCAATCGTTCCGTCCACACTGCTTTGTATAACTACTCCTTCACCAAGGAAGATTCTAGGAATGGCCTATTACTGAAGGCAACATGAGTTCTGTATGAAATGTAAGAGTGTTTTTGTCATTATTGTTTAAAGCTGTTTTAAGTTCAATAAAAGCAGCATCATGTACCCAAATAGAATTCTTCACCGTTATTTGAAACTTTGCTATTATGTGAAAATTAGTGTCGAACTACAGTTATTTTAAAATTGTTTAGTTAATTGTTATTCAAATGTCTACAACTTGTCTTGGAACATCGCCTGTAGTTTTATAAATTTGCATTTAAATTACAACAGCACCAAGATGGGAAGTCATTATTAATTCACAGTAGAATTGCTTTCAACCCTCATTTGCCTAAGATGCATTGCTTGAATGTTCTTTAAAACACATGCACATTTCTTGGTGATCTACAAATAATCTAAGAACTGACTACTAAGGGGTGCACAATTAAAGGGAAGTGAAAAATGTTTATCAAGGATATTTTAAGCGAAGAAAGTTCTGCTGTTAGTGCCTGAAATGTGTATGTGATATTAAATGGAAGAAAGTTCTAACAAATATCTCAAAACAATTCTGTGAAAAAGGGTGTCCTTGATTGTGGCAGACACTGCATAGAGAACAAATACATTGTGCGTTTTCTAAGGGAAGTGTCATTTCACTATTTGCCCGTGGTATTGAGCCGTTTTTGATACTTTTAGGGAAAATACACTTTCTGGCAGCGACAGAGAGGCAACTGGCTTGCTTTAGAAACTGACTCTTCCGTTAATGCTTCTTCGCTAAAATCATTAGTGCTAGAATGAGCATAATTTTCATCTATGTGGCATGTTGTGCACATTGAGATCCTTTAGCATTCTTTTGTAGTTGCTGGTCTTGAGCCAGGTATCTGATAGAGACTTCTAGTTGCAGATCCTTACCTGTGAATGTCCCCCAGACATCAGACTAGATCTGGAGAATTTTCTGAGCAGTACCCCTGCGCGCTGTTAGGTGGTGTTGATCGGCTCTGGATATGTCGTCATGGGTCCTATACAGGCACCACCCCTGTGTGCGGAAGTCAGTTCTTTTCTTTCTACTCCAGCTAGCGCTATTCCAAAGAGGGGTACCCTTCATTCATTTTTTTACTGTTTTTTTTTTTCGACTTTCAGTCAAAGTTTTTTTTCAGTTTTCAATTCCTGGTGCATCGAGGATGTCATTGAAGAAGACTGGGTTTAAGCCCTGTGGTTCCTGTCATCAGGCAATGTCCATAACTGATTCAAACCTCATGTGTCTTTGTGTCTGGAACGCAACTACGACCCAAAGTTAAGCTTCAGGTGTTAACCCATGCTTCCAAAGACATTAAGGGAGCGGTCCCTGAACCTGATCGCAGCCCAACACTTGACTCCGTGCAAGTCGAGATCCCTTTGGAGAGGAAGGTCCTCTCCAAGTCCTCTGTGCGATCGGGTGAGTCGAGGCACAAGAGGAAAAGCAAGAAGTTGAAGCATTCTTCGACTTCTCCTTGTCCGTCGCTTGATGAGACAGGGAACATCGCAGCTCTAGGCCTTGTTCTGAGAAACCTGCCCCTAGGTTGACTCCACGTGTCTCCAAGTTTCCGGGAGCCAGAGCAATCCCTACCCAACTTGAAGAGTTTTACGAGACCATGCGTCTCATTTTTGGGCAGCCCAACACTGCTGGAGCACCTTTGGGTTCCGTGGAGTCGGAAGGGACCGGATCAGGTTCCTTGTCGGCGCTGAGAGGCACCCATGAATCCAGTCCCAGATTGGGATCAATGTCGGCCAGTGAATGTTCTTCATGAATGTTCTTCTGACACAGACCCAGATGGGCGTCGTACAACTCCAATGCCAGCAGGCGTCTTGCCTCCTATGTCGAATCCTGAGCCCCCTTCTTATGGGCTAGGCTACAGCGTGGAATGGGAGAGGTCCCTGGACCCTTTAGAATACCAGCTCCAGTCCCCCATGGACTGGCTTACAGACTTGGGTCAGGCCAGAGACTGGATACTTCTCCTTTACTGGCATGCTTTCTCCCTCTTCTGTGGCTACAGAGGAGGGAACTTCCTATTCCATGGTGGTAAGAAGAGCAGCTGAGGTCTTTGACCTTGAGTTACCTTCGGTGGCCTAAGTGCTAACCTCCTGACAGAGCTGCTTCAACCTGGGGCTTCCTCCTCAGAACCCATGCTCCCCTTTAATGAAGCCCTCACAGATGTCCCACTAAGTACCTGGTCCAAACCCAGGACAGGGGCTCCCGTGAACAGGACAATTGCTCACAGCCATCGCCATGTTCCAGCAGACCCAAGCTTTCTGACGCAACACCCCACCCCTGAGTGCTTGGTCATCCAAGCCTCTGTTTCCCAGGGCCCATTCCCTTCTGCACCCCTGGATAGGGAATCCAAAAGGTTGGACACACTTGGGAAGAAACATTTTTCTTCCACCAGCCTAGCATTGTGGTCCATGCACACTGCATGCCTTTTGAGTTGTTACTCCAAGTCCTGCCACAGGTCCCGGAGGAAGCTCAGGCTGTGGTGTCTCAGGCAGTTGCAGATGGAAGAGACACAGCAATGTTCACCATCCGTTATGGACTGGACAGGACTGACTCGCTAGACAGGCCAGTTTTGTCGACAGTGGCTCTGAGGCACCACAGGGCGTGGCTGAGGATGTCTGGGTTTTCATGGGCTGTCCAGGCTACTTAGATGGGCATGCCCTTTGATGGCATCTGTCTCTTCAGAGACAAGGCAGACTCTGCACTCAAGTGCTTTAAGGATTCTTGTGCTGCACCCAGGTCCTTGGCCCTCGTGTGGCCCCTCATCCCACTCATTCTGCCTTTCAAGGCTACGGAAGGGGCCTCTAACTGCATCTTTTTCCTGAACACCGTAGGGCTGCGCATGTTGCCCAACCTCTGCGTGGCAGAGGCTGTGGGATCCACCAACCACATGGATCAGGGAGCCAGCGGTCTTGTCAGTCCGCCACACCCGTCTGTACAGCAGCCATTAAGCCCTCCTAGTTTGACTTCCCATCAGGGGCCAGTTGGAGGCAGCATCTGCCATCACCTGTTCCGCTGGCAATCCATCATGTCAGAAAGGTGGGTTTTTCAGGTAGTCCAAAGGGGCTACACCCTCCATCCATGCTACCATCATACGACCGGTTGACAGAAGATCGCGTATCCCTTCTCTGCATGGAAGTTTTGGCTCTCTTAGCCAAGTGAGCCATAGAGAGGGTTCCCATGCCAGAAGTTAGTTTGTGGTTGCCATTCCTGCTACTTTCTGGTGCCCAAAAAGGGGAAGGGCCTCCGCCCTCTCCTAGACCTCTGGTCCCTCAATCTCTTCCTCAAGAAGGAGAAGTTCAAAATTTCTCAGCCTGGCTCAGATTTTAACTGCCCTGGACCCATGGTAGCATCAAACTTGCAGGGTGCTTATTTCCATATTCCCACACTGCGTGCCCACAGATGTTACTTGTGGTTCACAGTAGGCCACAAGCACTTTCAGTTCATGGTGCTACCCTTTGGCCTGACATTTGCCCCTCAGGTGTTCACCAAGGGGATGGCATTGGTCGCAACTCATCTGAGCAGATCAGAGGTTTCAGCCATAGCTTAGCGAGTGGATGTTGAGGGCCGGCTCACCCCAGGCTCTTGTCTCGCACCTCCAGACTATTGCAGACCACCTGCATTCGCTGGGGTTCACTATCAGCATGCCAAAGTCACACCTGACTCCCACTCAGATGCTCCCTTTGAACTGAGCTGTCCTGGACACAGTGCATATCAGGCTTATCCTTCTGTGTGGCAAGTCCAGAATATTCAGTGTGTGATTCCGATGTTTAAGCCTCTATCAAGGATTTCAGTGAGAATGACTCTCAGGCTCCTGGGCCTTATGGCCTCCTGCATCCTGCTGGTGACATATGCCAGATGGCCTATGTGGGTTCTGCAGAAGGACCTGAAGTTCCAGTGGGCACAGCATCAGGGGAATCTCTCTGACAAGGTCCAGATCTTGGAGGGAACTGTGCAAGATCTACAGTGGTGGTTAATGAACTGCGATTGTGTCAGAGGCAGATCCCTCGCCCTTCCCCAACCAGATCTGACAGTAGTAACAGATTTGTCACATATAGGATGAGGCGGCCATCTTGGTGAAATTGAGATCGGAGGCCTCTGTCAAGGGGAAGATGGTAAAGGTGTTCACAGACAACATCGCCATGTGGTACTGCAACAAGCAAGGTGGAGTGGGGTCGTGGACCCATTGTCAAGAGGCGCTGTGCGTCTGGACATCGCTGGAACAGCAGGGCATATCCCTTTTGGTTCAACATCTGGAGGGTTCTCTGGACACCAGAGCAGACAAACTCAGCTGAAAATGTCTACTGGATCACAAATGGTGTCTCCATCCAGAGGTGGTACAAGGTCTCTTTCAGCAAAGGGGATAGCCTTTGTTAGATCTGTTCGCCTCCGCAGGGAACATGCAATGTCACAGTTTTGTACGTTGGAGTTCCCAAGGCAGGAATCGCTCGGAGATGCTTTTTGTCTCAAGTGGAACTGAGGCCTCCTGTATGCCTTTCCGTCCATACCACTTCTGCCCAGAGTTTTCAAGAAGATCAAGAACAACCAGGCCCAGGTAATCCTTGTGGCTTCAGACTGGGCAAGCAGAGTCTGGTATCCCAAGCTGTTGAACATGTCCATCGATCCTCCGATCAGACTGCCCCTTCGGGAAGATCTTCTATTGGAGAAGCAGGGGAGGGTTCTGCACCCAAACCTGTCAACTCGCTGCCTTCTTGTGTGGAGATTGAGCAGTGATAGTTGACAGCTTTTGACCTTCCGCCCAAAGTCTGTAACATAATCTTGGCAGCCAGGCGTCTCCCCACCAAAACGGTGTACGCCTGTCGTTGGAAGAAATTTGTAGCATGGTGCACAGACTATTCTGTTGACCCCCTTTCTGCCCCTCTCTCTGAGTTCCCATTGGTTATCTTTTCTTTGATCCAGCAGTGCTCTGCACTGCACTCTCAATGGTTATTTGTCTGCTGTGTCTGCGTTTTTGAGGTTGCCTGACCAACCTTCTTTGTTTAAATCTCCTATTGTTAATAGATTCCTTAGCAGCCTTACACATCTCTTTCCTCCATCCCCATCATTATGCCCCAGTGGGATTTTTATTTGGTTTTGACCTTTCTGATGTGTGCTCCTTGCAAACCTTTCCACAATTGTCCTCTCAGGCTTCTCACTTTCAAAACAACCGTTCTTGTGACCATTACTTCTGCCCCCAGGGTGAGTGAGCTGCAGGCATTGTCATCTAAGCCGCACTACCTTTCCATCTATCCTGACAAAGTGGTTCTTTGCACTAGGGCCTCCAGTCTACCCAAAGTGGTTATGCCCTTTGGTGTAGGCTAATCCTTTAGCTTGCCTACTTTTTACTCTTCCCAGCATCCTTCTAAGAAAGAGGAGAGATTCCACTGCCTGGACTCGAAAAGAGCTTGGGCATTCTACCTTAATCGTACAAGAGAGTGCAAGGTGGATGATCAACTCTTTGTTGGTTAAGTGGATGTGAAGAAAGGTAGAACAGTGCAGAAGCGGACCACCTCCAGATGGGTCGTCCTCTGCATTAAGAGCTGCTAGACACTGGCCAAAAATCAACCCCTTGAGGGCTTTGTGTGCTCCTTCTACTCAAGCTAAGGCTGCAACTGCTGGGTTATCACAGTGAGTTCCAGTCCTTGACATCTGTCAGGTGGGAACATGGTTATCCTTGCACATGTTTACCAAACACTAGTGCCTTAACAGTCAGGTCCATAGGGATGGATACTTTGCCCGTTTGGTCTCGCAGGACTTTTTGTGAGCTAGGTTCGCAGACCCACTTCCGGGGGTGGTATTGCTTTTTATCTATTCACAGGCAAGGAATACCTTATCTGATAGAGACATTCTAGCTGCCGAATCCTCAGTGACCCACCCATCCTCACTGCTCTGTGATTTGATTTCTAGGGACAGGGACTTTCCCTTAAATCCCTTAGTTTTGGCACCCCAGTAGTCCGTGTCCTTCATGGCTCTGCGCTCCTGGCACGGAAAGTCATGAAAAAAAACTGACTCAGCTCGCTGGTGTGGCACCTGTATAGAACCCGCTACGTCATTAGGCACGGATGACGACAGACGCAGAGATGATCAACGCCACCTAAATGCGGACAGAGATGCTGCTCAGAAAATTCTCCGGATCCAGTTTTCCACCTGGGGTAAATTCACATGTAAGGAATCTGCAATTAGAATATGTCTTTACCAGATATGGCGTTACCAAAGGTAAGTAACTTGTTCATTAGACTGGTTCTTGCTTGATTTCACTAACCAGCGACATAGCCCATTATAAATGAAGACAATTGCCCTCTTAAAGTCCGTTCCAAATATCTTGTGGGCATTTTTTCTATGCAAAGGGATTGATGGATGGATAGATGATACTGTGTCAGGAGTAGCTGGTGATGCTGAGTATACAGTTGGTGGGAGATGGATATGAAAAGACTGTCTTGTGTGCATTTTATAATCTGACAGGTTATTGAAAGGTCTTATTACTTAGCAGACAGTGTCATGGAGATACCTGTTGAAGCCCACCAAGCTGAATTTTGCACCTCAGCAATAGAGTAAGTAAAAAGACCCATAGATATGCAAGGGGGCCTCTCGAAGACTGGAGAGACTGATCTGGCTGTGAAATGGGTCCTTAGATAAAGATTAAGCAACATGGAAGTCCCCTTCATCTTTGCCAACAAGGGATATTCGTGTTTACTGCCAAGCAGTGGAAGCTCATCAAGGAAAGAGAGCAAGACTTTCTTTGAGATTTGAGCTGGGTGAGTTTCAGGTCAGTACTGGTGAGTGGTGCTGAGCTGATGGGACTTTGTCATTAGTTTCCTCCACTGTAAAGCACGACTGACAAATGGTGGACTGGCACTGTCACTGGTGAGTGCCACCATGTGATTAAAAATGGAGGAAACTAACAACAAACTTCCATCGGCTCAGCACCACTCACTGAACTGAAACCCCCCCCAACTCAAATCCCAAAGAAAGTCTTGCTCTCTCTCCTATATCTCTCATACACACACACATACACTCACAATGAAAAAGAAGAGGTCAATGCTTAGTTATAGTTAAGAAAACTACACAAACTTTGGAAAAAAATCTAAAGTTATAGCTATAATTATCATTTACAATTTATCCTCTGTCTTCAAATTAGTAGAAGTACCAGACCTCGTTACACACTCTTTTCAGCTCACTAACCAGACAACACTAATTATAACTTCCCACTCTACCATGCACTGTTTTGTGACAAATAATGTATTGAGAGAAATTGTGTTATGCTATGATTTTACATGCTATAAGTGATGTAGTATGCAAGGGTATAAATAGTGCAGGGAGAAGGAGAAGGCATGGGTTATTGTTAACCGCTTAGGTGCAGAGTATGGCTCCACATGCTGAGGACGTTTCCAAGCACACAAGGCAGGAAATCCTTTGTGGTGCGAGCACCAGAAAGGTTTCTTTTTGTTATTTGAAGCCTCAGGAGCTGGGAAAGAGCATGGCGCACTAAAGTCATTACACAGGACGTGAAAGTAAAATGAGCCGATTGGGCAAAGATTGAAGTTGTTTACAGTATAATAGCGTAGAATAGAGTAGTGTACAATGAAATAGCACAGGTTGGAGAAGAAAGCAGTGGCGTAGAGTAGAATAATATAGCGTGGAATAGAATAGAGTGAAGTAGCGTAGAGTAGAGTGCTGTCGACTGGAGTAATTTACAGTGGAGTGTGGTAGAGTGTAGTAGTTTATAACGGAATGGTGTAGAGTGAAGTAGTGTCCAATGAACTAGCATAGTAAATAGTGGCATAGAGTGGCATGGTGTACATTAAAGTGGCGAAGAGTTGAGTAGGGTATAGTGGAGTGGCATATAGTGGAATAGTATAGAGTTGAGTGGTATACAGTAGAGTGCTATAGACTGGAATAGCATATGATGGAGTAGCGTACAGTCCAGTGGCGTACAGTGAAGCGATGTCGATTGAGAGGCATACACTGGAACCGGAAAGAGTGTACTAGCACAAAGTGGAGTGGCATCCAATGGAATTGCATAGAATGGAAAGGTGTAGCTTGGAGTGGCGTAGAGTGGGATAGCATACAGTGGAGTGATACACAGTGGAACAGCATACAGTGGAGTGGAATTGGGTAAAGAAGAATAGCATACACACGAGTATTGTATAGTGGAATGACATACAGTGGAGTGGCGTACACTGAAGAGTCGTAGAATGGAGTTGCCTGCAGTGTAATAGCATAGAGCAGTGTCATGTACGGCGCAACAGCATAGGGTGGATTGATGTACATTGGAGTGGCGTGGAGTGTAATAGTGTATAGTGGAATAGCATACAGTGGAGTGGGTTTCAATCAACCAGCATAGAATGAAGTGTTGTACAGTGGAGAGGCGTAGAGTGGAATAGCTAACAGTGAAGTGGCATACAGAGGAATAGCATACAGTGAAGTGGAGTGTCGTACAGTAGAATGGTATACAGTGGAGTAGCATATAGTGGAGTAGAGTACAGTGGTGTTGCATGCAGTGTAATAACATAGAGTGGAGTGATGTACAGTGGAGCACCTTCAGTGGAGAGGGGTACAGTACAGTGGAGTGACGTAGAGTGGAATAGTATATAGTAGAGTGGCTATAGTGGCGAGGCATACAGATGTATGTGGAATTTAGCAGCTATGTAGATTATGGTGTTCAGAGAGTGCAGCAAATTGCGCTGCCTTGCTTTTCTCCAGACTTACCAAGAAACACAGGGCCACTCATGGTGGCCTTGTGCTCCTTTGTAAATCTGACATAAGTATTCCATTGCTCATGTGAAACCATGAGGGACACATGAGTATTGCAATCCATAATACAGCTGGGCCTTAAATATATTTTGGGCCATGGTATACTGTCAAAAACCTAAAGTATCCCATAGTACATGGCAATGACAAGCCAGTATGTAACTGAGTACTGGCTGTATTTAGAGAATGAAAAGGCAGCTATGTTATTTTTGCTACATTTTGGCTACGTTCAGTATTAGGGCCTGAGATAAAGATAAGTGGTATGTCTCTATGCCACTTTAATAGGTAGGGATTTTTTTTTTATTTATTTACGGCCATGTACTGCAATAGTTTCACAAAATTATTTGTGAAATTCTGAGAAAGTACTGCTGTGAGATCACTAACTTTAAATGCCTTATAACGTAAAAAATATTTACTCTGCTTAACTGCAGTACCCAAAAAAGCATAATCTCTGCGCCTTAATGTATAATTCTAACAAATTTAATGTAAATCCATTCAGCCGTTTTCGCGCTATGTCAGATACAATAGTGTATGGAAAAACTGCATCGTTGGGAAACCCATTTAGGGACCCATTTTTAGTTTTGCTCTCCCTTAAGGAGTCCTCACAAAAAATAAATTTTCTCAAAATGTAGAAAATGCTATAGGTCTGAATGTTTTGTGGTGATTCGTAAAATGGGTGGAAAGTTATCAGAGAGCTAATATATGAGGAATTCCCATTTTTGGGAATACTAACTATAACTCTAGAGTGGCAATCAGATTTAGTGTGATTTCTTTCTTTTTATCTATTGTATTTGTTATGTATTTCTAGATCGCTTTACATAATCATGTCACCATAATTGTAGCATTAAGTTCATATAGTAATTCCGAAACTTTACATATGCAGTCTAGTTTACTTTCTGGGCTTACTTGCTACTTTTAGTAGGATTGTGCTGCATATAAAGCCTAAGGTGAATGAAAGGCAATCGTTGTTTAAAAAAATTAAGAGTATTATTTCTTACCCTAATGACCAGTTATCATATCCTCCATGTAGTAGTTTGTGTAGCTCACTTTGTTGCACAGAAGTACATAAGGAATATATTATTTTTTTGCGGCTTGTTAAGCACAATTTTATTTTGTGTGCCTTAGAGCAGGCAAATAAAACTTATGTAGAATAAGATGTCATCTATTTGTTATGTATTTGTTTATAGATTTCCATTAGCATGTGACTAAGTAGTGGGTCTTCAGTTGTTCATGTAGTAAATCTGAAAATTAACAAATGCAGCCTAGTTTATTCTTTGTGCTTCCTTGCTAGTTTTGTGAAAATGTGCTACATATGAAGGCGATAGTAAATGAAGGGCAATCTTTGTTGT
The DNA here is from genome assembly GCF_031143425.1 of Pleurodeles waltl. NCBI lineage: Eukaryota > Metazoa > Chordata > Amphibia > Caudata > Salamandridae > Pleurodeles > Pleurodeles waltl. The sequence goes on from NC_090449.1 coordinate 901,386,646, forward strand.
TAAAAAAAAAAAAAACGAATATTATTTTTTTCCTTGTGGCCAATTATGATGTTCTAGAAATCGTTTGTGTGGCTCAATGCTTGGTCTATTTGTCATTCTGCCGCCACCAGACAAGTTTTTGACCCTCTGGAGGTGAGAACCTGCACACTCGGAGGTGATAAACAATGCCTGCTCCAGAGAGGGTTGTTACCATCCACTCCAGCAGGATGGCTAGCATATCTGCATACCAAGACCAGGGACTTCAAAGACCTTGCTGTCTTTAGTATGCAAAACCCCTGCCTTCACCTGACCTGGGTGTAGCCACCTCTTGCCCTGAGACCCATTTGGCACCAGGAAAGGTGGGAAAATTAGATGGTCAGCAGGTGTGTACCTCCTCTGGGCTAAACACAACGACAGTGGTCAACCTGAGGTGGACACTCAAAGGTTTCCATTATCTTGTCTTTGGTTGGAACTAGGCCTTCTGGAATAGGAAGGAAGTGGTTATCTAGGGGGGTATTCACCCCAAAGAGACTTAGCCCATTGCTACTATGCTTCATACCTCCTAAATGCCCCTAAATTTAGAATCTGATAGAGACCTCTAGTTGCAGATTCCTTACTTTAGAATTTTCCCCCAGGCGTCAGACTGGATCTGGAGATTTTTTCTTCGAGCATTACCCTTGCGTGTCGTGGTCGCTGTGATGACACCGGGAGTAGTACATAGATGGCGCCTCACTGCAGTGACACCAGTTATTTATTTCTGTGCCACGCGCTGATCCAGAGAGAGCTACCCTTGGTCACTTTTTGACCTATTTTGATGCTTTTCTCGAGTTTTTGGTGCGTCAAGGAATGTCCCTGAAGACCGGGTTAAAACCATGTGAGGACTGTCACCATATGATGTTGGTGACAGATCTGCATCGGGTCTGTTTATGGTGCCTGGTGCGCGACCACGGCCCAAAGCTGTGCTCGGAGTGCCTGGCCATGCACCCAAAGGCCTTGAGGGAGCGGTTCCTCATGCTTATGGTAGCCCGGCGCTTGACTCCACGTAGGTCCCAGCCTCACTCGAGGGGAAGGTCTTGAGACCGGTCCCGGAACCACCACCACTCTTCTTCTTCAAAGCTTTCTGGTCAAGGTAAGAAGAAGAAGTCGAAGAGATCCCGCCATCCTTCGACTTCACCCTGTCGCTCGGCTGATGCGATGCAGGTGCAGCATCGACGCTTGAGTCCTCCTTCTTCGGAGCCTGCTTCTGGGTCCGCTCCGCACCTCCCCGAGTTTCTGTGACCCGGGGCGACCCCTGCCCAATTAAAGGAGTTCTGTGAGGCCATGCGCCTCATTTTTGGGCAGGCTGACCCCGCTACTGTGCCTTCGGGTCCAAGGGGTTCAGTAGGGGGACCTTCGTGTTCCGTGCCTGCAACTCAGGCCACCAAAGTATCCTCTGGATCCGATCTCGTATCTACACTGGCGCCAATCGTACCATTGAGAACTTCCCTGGTGCTGGTTCGATTGTTGATGCTCCCGACGTAGGTGGTGCCCACCATCGACATCAATCTGATCCCTGACAACTCAGAGTTAAACTGGCGTCGGCCGACACCACCTCCTTCTTCAGTGGAGGCCTATTCACCCCAGGTTGGATTCTGACCCTTTTTCTGATGGTCACATATTTGGGGATGGATTGGAGGGGTCCCTCGACCCTTATGAATACCAGGATGACCCTAACTTGGACTGGGCACAGGAGTTGGGTGAGGGCAGTGGTCTGGATACCTCTCCATACGCTAGCATGCTGTCTCCTCCTTCCATGGCTATGGCGGAGGGAGCAACTTATTCCATGGTGATCAGTAGTGTGTCTGAGGTCCTCGGCCTTGAGCTGCCTACTGTTCAGGTCTAATCTCCTGATGGAGGTGCTTCAACCAGTGGCTTCCCCATATGAGCCTCTTCTTCTGTTCAATGAGGCCCTCGCCGTTGTCCTTTTGGGTACTTGGTGCAGACCCAACACAGGGGCTCCTGTGAACAGGACTATTGCACTCCCATCAGCCTGCCCGAACAACCCTAAATTCCTGTCCCAACACCCCATGCCTGAGAGCCTTGTCATCCAGGTATCCTCATCCTCTTGTGCATTCCTTTCCGCACCCTCAGATAGGGAATCAAAAAGGCTGGAACAATTTGACAAGAAAATGTTTAATTCCTCCAGTCTCACGCTGGGGTCAGTGAACACTGCATGCCTTTTGGGCCAGAATAGCCACTCTCTTTGGGATACAGTTGCGCAACTTCTGCCACAGATACCGGAGGAGGCCCGTGCTATCGTCTCCCAAACAGTCACCGATGGGAGAGACTCAGCAAAGTTCTCTATCAGATGTGGTCTGGACACGACCGACTCTCTAGGTAGATCAGTTGTGACGACGGTGGCCTTGAGGCGCCGCCTCTAATTACGTACATCTGGTTTTTCAGGGGATGTCCAACAGACTCTTATGGAAATGGCCTTTGATGGCTCCCATCTCTTTGGCGACAAGATGGACTCGGCTTTGGAGGGGTTCAAGGACTCCCAGGCTACGGCTTGGTCCCTCGGCCTTTCCACTCCCACTCATCCCCAACAGTCCTCTTTCCACCCCTTTCGTGGGCACGGAAAGGACTCCCTATTGCGTCCCTATCCAAGCCACTGTGCCACCCATGCTGTACAGCTGCTGCATGGCCAGAGACGTGGAATGCCACCTGGGCGTGGGACAGGGAACCAGAGGTCTGCCCAGTCCACCCCTGCCCCTGCTGCAGCCTCCAAACCTTCCAAGTCCATCCCCTCACTCCGGTCCAGTTGGTGGCAGAATTCGCCATCACTTTCCCACTGGGAATCCATCACTATGGACAGGTGGGTTTTGCAGATCGTTCGAAAGAGCTACTCCCTTCTCTTCGAATCTGTCCCACCAGCCATGGCTCCATCAGTCAGCCCTATTCCGGAGGATCATTTGGCCCTTCTCCGCCAGGAAGTTGCAGCTCTCTTGCCCAAGGTAGCCATAGAGAGGGTCCCTGCATCAGAAGTAGGTCATGGTTGTTACTTCTGGTGCCCAAAAAAGACAAGGGCCTATGTCCTATCCTAGATCTTCGGGATATCAATCTCTTCTTCAAGAAGGAGAAATTCAAAACGCTCACCCTGGCTCAGATCCTGTCTGCCTTTGACACAGGAGACCAGATGGTAGCGTTGGACTTGGCTGGACGCTTATTTCCATATTCTTATCCTGCCTTCCCACAGATGTTACCTACGATTCGTGGTAGGTCCTGTGCACTTTCAGTTTACCCTGCTCTCCTTCGGCCTTACCAGCACCCCTCGGGTGTTCATGAAAGTGATGGCGTGGTTGCAGCTCATCTGTGCAGGTTGGGGGGGTCACTACGCTGATGCGGCGTCCAAGTACTACTCCCGACGTCATCATGGCAACCGCGACTCCAACAATGCCCGTGGAGTCGACCGAAGCCACTTACCGACACGCAAGGGTATTGCTCGAAGAAAAAATCTCCGGATCCAGACTGACACCCGGGGAACAATTCTAAGGTAAGGACTCTTAAACTAGAATATGTCTCTACCAGATATATCATTACCGAAGGTAAGTAACTTGTACATTTAGGTGGCTCCCTGATACCAGAAGACAGAGTCTCTGGACCCAAGAAGAAGGACAGCAAAAAGCAAGAAAAGAAGAGCAGCTGTTGACTTAGCCCCAATCCTGCCAGCCACCCTGCAGTCCTCAACAGTTGTGTCAAATTTGTCTCGTCCTGCAGCTACTCTGTCTCTAGAAGTCTGAGTGGACTTCCTGCACTTCTAAAAAGCACCAGGATGTCCCATGGTGTAGCGGAGCTACTTTCCTGCACTTTGCAGACACACAAGAACAACCCTGAGGCCTCAGGACCGCCTAAAACCTGACACTAGACAGCACCTGAACCTCCTAGACTGAGTTGAGGTGGGACAATGTACACAAGATCACCTTGAGTGTCAACTGTGGACTCCCCAATGCTGCCTGCACCCTCTTTGTGCAAGCCCCCTCTACATCAACCGCCTCCGGTGACGGACTCCCCGACGGTCCTGCACACCTCTCTGCCCTGGACCAAGGAGAAGAGGACCAAAGGTGTCTCTATGTCCCAGAGCCTTGTGAGACCTTAGCCCACTTGTTGGTTCTGTGGTGCTGGTCCCCAAGTCAACATACATGCAGCCTGTTTTTGCAGGCCCCCCTCTACCCTGACCGCCTCAGGTGATGGAAACCCGATGGTCCAGGACACTTCTGCACCAGGCTGCCCCATACTGAAGAGGACCACTGGTGTCCCCAGAGCCCGGTGAATCGCAAGATTTGAGAACCCCTGTTAGCTCACTTAGACTGGACCCCTTGTCCCTGCCTGCAGCTTCTTTTTCCCAGGACCATCTCCCATTAAAACCAATGGGCTACCTGATGATATAAAGCACCTCTGCACCCAATGCTTCAGAGCCCTCCCTGTGGGTGTTGCCCTGGACAGGGCCCGTACTTACCTTAACTCCTGAGAATTGGTTGTGAAAAGAAACTAACATCAGAGTGCCTGGGTGGTGCCTATGTAGGACCTGCAATTTCATATCCGATGTGGAGCCGATCAACACCACCAAACAGCACGCAGGGGTACTGCCAACGAAAATCTTCCGGGTCCAATCTGATGCCTGAGGAGAAATTAAAGGTAAGGAATCTGCAGCTAGACATCGGCCCTCATTACAACCCTGGCGGTCAAAGACCACCAAGGCTTTTTTGGAGGTTGTACCACCAACAGGCTGGCGGTACAAATGTGCATATTCCGTTCACGGCGGAAGCGCTGGGGTCGCACCGCCGGGACCGGCGGTTTTCCGCCACGGTGGCCCCAGCAGTTTTAATCCTCCAGGGCAGCGCTGCCCAGGGGATTACGAGTCCCCTTCCCGCCAGCATTTCCATGGCGGTAGGAACTGCCATGGAAAGGCTGGCGGAAAGGGGAGTCGCGGGGCCCCTGCACTGCCCATGCTCTTGGCACAGCCCCGCACAGCTTTTCACTGTCTGCGCAGCAGACAGTGAAAAGCGCAATGGGTGCAACTGCACCCGTCACACGGCCGCAACACCACGGGCTCCAATTGAAGCCGGCTCCCATGTTGCGGTCCACATCCCCGCCGGCCCAGCGGGGTTTTCATAATGGGCACCGTGGGAGTGCGGCCGCATTGGCGCCTGCACGGCGGTTACAACTTGTAATGAGGCCCATAGTCTCTACCAGATAAGGCGTTACCGAAGGTAAGTAACTTGTCCTTCATCGCATTCTACGCCACTCTGCACCACTGTACGCTATGCCAGTGCACTCTATACAACTCTCCATCCCGCGACACTGTACGTTGAAACACTGAATTCTTCACCACTCTACACTGTACTACTGCAGTCTATGCCATTGTACTCTACATCTCTTCATTCTATGACATTGCACACTGCATCACTCCACTCTACGCCACTGCACTCTAAGCCACTCTGCACCACTCTTTGCTATTCTACTCTTTGCCACTCTACTCTACTGCAGGCTACGCCACTCTACTCTGCACCACTACACTCTGCTATGCCCCACTCTAATCTGCGCTGCTGCACTCTATGCCACTGCACTCTGTCGCTGCACTCTACATCTTTCCACTCTGCAACACTACACTGCACTCTACTATGCACCACTACAATATACACCTCTGCGTTCTACGACACTTTATTGCACGCTGCTGAATTCTATGCCGCTGCACTCTGTGCCATTCTACTCTGCAATACTCTACGTCAGTGCACTCTACATCAGTCCACTGTGTGCCATTCCACGCCACTGCACTCTATGCCTCTGCACGCTACACCACTGTACTCAGTGCCAGTCACTCTACACCACTCTATTCAACACCACTCTATGCCGCTGCACTCTACACCACTCTATGCCACTGCACTCTGCACCACTCTATGCCACTGCACTCTGAAGCGCTTTACTCTGCAACACTGCACTCTGTGCCACTCTACTCTACCTTCTGCACCAATGCACTCTATGCCACAGGACTGTACACCACTTCTCTGCATCCCTCCACGCCACTGCACTCTGTAGCAGTCCATGCCACTGCACTCTGGCACTTTATTCCACTCTGTGCCACTTTATGCCACTCCGTGCCACTCTGCTCTGCACCACTACATTCTGTGCCACTGCACTCTACACCACTACACTGTATGCCACTGCACTCTACTATGCACCACTAAGCCACACCACTACCCTCTGCACTCTACTACGCACCACTCTCATCTACACCACTGCATTCTACAATGCTTTATTGTATGCCGCTGAATTCTATGCCACTGCATTCTGTGCCACTGTACTCTGCAACACTACGTCAATACCCTCTACACAGTCCACTCTACCCTACTCCACTGCACACCACTCTACACTACTCCACTGTAGGCCTCTTCAATGCATGACACTCTATGCCACTCCACTCTACAACACTCTTTCCCATTCCACTCCATTCCACCTTCCCCTCACCACTAACATTTAGCCATGCTGATCGGCAGCCACGCTGGTGTATATCATTGCTAAGACACGTTGGTAAAGCCAATAGCTCTTACGTAGGCGAGACCTATTCGCTTTGTCAGTGCTCGTTTAACTTTATGTCGACCAGTGGAACTGAAAGTTGATAGGCGTTGAGAATTGTAGTATGCGGCTCTTTCTTGTGGAATATGATTCCTTGATGGAATCAAAGACGCTGAGAGCAGACCTAAAGCAAAACTATTTGTAGCAGATTTGGAGAATGTGTCCGAGGCAGAAAATCAGCACTCTTCAATTTAGCCTGAGGATTCCTTCAGGCATTTATTATTGCCTTAATTCGTTCAGACAACTGCTGGGCGTGGCATTAAGTTAAAATAATGTTAAGAGTTGAGTGCTGAAATCTCTCTGCAGACTACAAGTCACAGGTTCAAATCCCAGTCAGATAGACTCCGCCAATCATCCTTCCAAATTGATTTATTTGGGTGTCGTTGATTTAGATGTTTTGTAACCGTTATTTACAGTGGTACTAAAAGGGATAACACATGTAATAAGATATGCTATTGTTATGCAATTTTTCCACATGACATAAATAACTGTATGCTTTGTTTAATATCAGATGCTATTATGGGATAGCCCTTATAATTTAGTTCTTGAATGTTTTTTTAAATACGTTACTCTTCTCTTTCTTGTCATATAATTATGTCATTAGCAACGTAGATGCCTTTTACATTGTTGCTTTCGTTCAGATGTTCTGCGTGACTGACTTTCTCTAATGCAAATTGTATACTAGGTTTAGTTGAGTTTACATAATTTCAAGAAAATTCATATTTGCTTGAAATATACAACAGATACATTTGCAACGATCTTTTAGGTGAAATAATTCTACTAATATGCTCTGTCTGTTATAGTTTTTCCATTAGCTTCTACACTTTGTGTTACGCATAATGTGACTGCTGTGACATTTCTCATGCATATATTTTTACACATTCAATGAAACAATCAAGCGAAATTACTAGACGAGTACGCTCACGCGGTGTAAAGTAGATGACAGCTGTTACGTGTGATGGGTTTTTCTCCTGTAGACATATATAGCTGTTCGGTAACCATAAACAACTATTTATTTCTGAAGAAGACAACACTTCCTTCCGATTTTAGTTGTAGAAAATACAAAACTCTTGATTAATTTATTTCAGCTGCTCCACAATAATTTTACTCACTATTAGCAAGATATTCAAGATCCATTTGTCTGCTTGGTAGAATGGTGTACATTTCATTAAGAGCCCAGTTAAGGCTTACGCCACGTACATTGAAATAAAATTAAAGAATACTTGTTTTCGGTTTCTCTAACTATTTTCTCTCCGAACTTTATAAACTCCCCCGCCACCCACCCCAAAATGTTTATAGGTTAGATTATTCAATTAATATAGTTTACCTTAATTCTTAGATCAACCGACTTTTTAGTTGTAATCCATTAAACAGTGGTGATAATCTACTTGCATTCCTGGCACGTTTTTTTTTTATTTCTTCTGTCTCTTCCCCTTTTCCTTATTATAATGTATTATAGATCAATTTTTGTTAAGAAAGGGCATGATTTATATTCTACTGTCCTTATGTCATTCACATCAATGGTTATAATTTCTGATGTGAATATATCCTTAAATGGAATATGTTCACCTCCAGTAATAGGTAATATTTTGTTTTAAAAGTTTCTGAAACTGGTAAGTATAATTGATCTGGGAAATATGATAGGACCTGACGAGCCTAACGTTTTAAACAGCCCGAGCAGAAGTACCAAATCTACCCGTCAAAACACAATTGATACATGCTATTGAGGTACACTTTAAACATGTTGGGTGAGTGCTGGAAGGAAATTCAAGATTTAACTCCTTTAGAGAGCCCAATTTTAGGAGAACAGCTAGGCAAGGGTACAACCTCACTGATTTGAAAATGCACATTAACAGTGCCTCCAATAACAAGCAGCACTTGAGGGAGAGATGGCAGAGAATTCATGGGAATTCATTCATTGTCATTCAAGGCTGTGACAATGCACTCAGACACCAGAGGGAGGTAGAAATTAGATCGAGCTTCAGGTATATTCAACTTAAAATACTACACAGAGAATATTACTTTAGGTCTCTTTGCAATGTGGTGATCCTCATCCCATTAAATGTCTACCTCAAGTGTAAATAGGACGACAGCATAGTCAGACACAGGCCATTGGTATGCAGACTAGTACAGAGGTCCATCACCAGGGGGCAGTTGTAGAAATGTTAAGAGAAAACAACTTGCATCCAAATGGGGCTACATCAGAAAAAGGCTGACCAGGCTCAAAAGAGTGTTCTGCCCTTTGGTGTATATAGAGGAAAAAAGGGACATTTTGAGACAAATTATGCCCTAAGGTGAGCCCGCTCACTTTTTCAAAAGTTCTGATTTGCATTGCTGCAAACCGTTCCAGTATACCATAGCCCTGGGGTCTTTTAAAACGGCAAGACCCCTGCCCCAGTGACCAGAGCTTCTGAACTCCATCTCCGGGACTGCGTTATTAAAATGAGGATCCATCCATGCTAAAATTCCCTGTCTGATGCTGAAAATAGGTTCCTCCAGTCATCAGCAAGATGTTTGGGAAATCACCTAGCTCACAAAATCCCTTATTAATGTAAATATGAAAAGGACAAGACCTGTGCCTCATTTTTGGGGGATATCTAGGTTCCTGTCAACTCCCCCTGTACATCATTCTAATATATGTGGCCAGTGATTGCTCCTCCCGGTGTTCCTGCCAACAGAGCCAGGTATGCCACCACCTCATCAAAGGGCTAATCGCTTTCAGGAGGGAAGAGTCTGGCAGAAAATAATTAATTATTGCTAAAGCTTTCTAGTAAACACCTGCCTTCTCCACTAAACTGTGATTGTTTTAAATAGACTAGAAATAAAGATCAACTTATCCTTCTAGTATTTTCCTATCCCAGCTTGGGAAAAAGTAACTATTAATCAGTAATTGGCTTTCTGCATAGGACAGGCTACGCAATTAAAGTAACATTTTGTTGCTGGTTTAAAAATGGAAATACTAATCATAATATTTAGCTAGCCTCATTTTATACACTTATACTTATGGGTTACAGGGCACACTTACGGTAGTTTGCAGATATCTGAAGCATGTCAGTCACCAGATCCTCAGGGTCTGTGCACGTTCCCAAAACTTCCACCACAACACAGCTCCAATACTCTGATTAGAATTGTCACAGAGTCTAAAAGAGTCCAAGTGGGGAAAAGGGGATTAGGAAGGGAACAGCTGGGAAAGAGACCTGTAGGAAGCAAAAGGTTAAAACACACAATATCACAATTATATCACATTAATCAGTACTAGGTTATGACTCTAAGCATTTTCATTCTGAAAAAACATGAACAACCTAAGCATTGACTTAAATAACTAGGCTTCAGGATGGCTGGATACCTGTGAGGGAATCAGGAAAGGTTACATGCAATTTTCAAATTCAAGTATTATCTTTTGCATGAGGATCAGGAAATAATCTAAATGATTTCTAAACCATCATATGAATCGTGTTTGAGAAACTAATTATGTACATACAACATTCCATCTAGAACTCTAGCTTTTGTTAGCTTTCACAAAGTTGCCGGAACATGAATTGCGCACATTGCAGATGTTCACAAAAGTTGTAAATACCATGGAATGATTGTGCACCATGAATAACATAAAATAGACTCGAGAAATGAATCACGCGTCTTGCCATCTCGACAGCCACCAAGTAAATGCCATGAAGTGGTAGCACATAATGAACACCGTGATTCTAAACACAAGAAAAGGAATCGTGCGACTTGTCGATTCGAATGTCACCATGTGAATGTCAGGAAATGGTAGTGTACAATGAATAACATGAATTACACACGAGAAATGAATCGTGCGTCTTGGAGATTCGAATGCCACCATGTAACTGGCAAGAAATGTTAGCGCACAATGGATATCCAGGGTTAAAATACGAGAAACAAATTGCGCGTCTTGCCGATTCGAATGCCACCATGAAACTGCCAAGAAATGGTAGCGCACAACGAATATCAAGGGTTAAAGCATGAGAAACGAATCGCGCGTCTTGCCGATTCGAATGCCACCATGAAACTGCCAAGAAATGGTAGCGCACAATGAATATCAAGGGTTAAAGCACGAGAAACGAATCGCACGTCTTGCTGATTCGAATACCACCATGAAACTGCCAAGAAATGGTAGCGCATAATGAATATCAAGGGTTAAAGCACAAGAAACGAATCACGCATCTTGCTGATTCGAATCATGTAAATGCCAGAAAAACCCAGAGCACATTCACACACACAAGGTAAAATCTTTCAATATGGAAATTAGGCCCAAGAACTCGGATGTCTTCGAAAATGGGATCGCGGGCCCAGCCCGAACTCTGACTTACTACCCTGATCAAGGATCACCAATGTAAATGAAGGGCAGAGGCCTGGAAGATCAAAGTAGGCCACCGGAACAGGAGCGCAGGAAGTTGCTGCAGCTCTGCACCAGGACCTCTGAATAGTGAGCACGTGGAGCTGGGCTGGCTCCCTTTTATGGAGTCTTAGCCCAGCCCACCAACCACACCCAGGCATGCTGCAGGGAAAGCTTCTAGAAGGCCCTGGAAAGGGACCACACCCTGACACAGTCTGAAAGCCTGCAGCAGTACATTACATGTGAACAGTATTTATATGCATGCTGAACATAAGTCTTCAAGATTAAACTCTGCAATGCAAAAGGTTAAACATCGTATCAGCACAATGCATAAATTATGTTAGCTTGAAATTGTTATGTTTTTGCATTCTAGTCACCCGTAGAGCGCGCACCGCCCTGATGTTGACAAAGCAGGCTATTCTACATCTCGAAACAGTGCTGCTGTAATGTTTAGGCTGCAATCAGCTACAGTGGTAGGCTTGAAACTAGTCTTTAACAGTCACATCTGGTTGATGTAAGCATTGACTACAGTCTACAGGAAACCTTTTGATTGTATGCCACTGGTGCACGTGCATTTTTTGCAATATTGCACTGTGGCTGTACCCACAAGTTACCCATGCTAGTTCGGCATAGCCAAACATTTACCGTTTATAGGTGTCAAAGCACGCACAGTGAGCTCAGAGTGCCCAGAGTCAAAATACCAGCAACAAAAGTTATTGTGTTGTCCTTTGTAAATGAGTTGAGCCCTCTGAAATCTATGTAAAACCTTCCCTCTGCTTAGATTGCCAGGTGGCCTTTGGCACGAGAAGTACTGCACTGGGCCAATGACTACAGGTTAAGGGTAACATCTTTGATGCTTAACCTTAACCTGTCTGACAGACCATAGATTTTATTGTTGACAAGCATCCTGTCATCTGTACTAATGTTGTGATCATATCAATTAGTAAGTTCAAATGTCCAGTAAGATTTCCCAGAGAAATAGCACCAGCAACTGGCTTCAGTCCATCTGCTGTTCTCCTGTCAGAGCAGCAGAAACTGCTCTCTCAATTGAGTCATCTTTCTCCTTGTGGGACAGGTGACCATACTCATCTTTGTAGCACAGTATATGGTCCAGCCCACTTTTCCCAGAGTGTCCACTGGCTCTTCCATCTCTACCTTCTACCAATTCTAGTCGTCCTCTGATCATACCATTTGTGATAACTCTAATCTAGCATCTGGATTATAATTGTCCTGTTTCAGGTACTAGGTCATTTTGTAACCTATCCACCACACATAGTCCAAGGTGTCCACTGCCTTCTATTGTACCTCAGTCTTGCACCAAAGTCCTGCTAGAGTTGGACACTCTGCACCTTGCAGAGTTCAGACTGGTGGGACCTCCTCTGGCTCTCAGTTCTCTGAGCTCAGACATATTCTCCAGGGCAGATGAACTCCCATCTTTTGATCTTTCTCCATGCAAACTCTCCCACGTCCTTGCCTAGGTGTTAGTCCACAGGAATGGTAGAGTTCACAACTGCTTTAAGTGGTCAATAGCCCTGCCCCCAGGTGACCACTTCTATGGAATGATACTTAACCTTGTTGCCTGCACTGAATACACGGTGGCACAAAACAGAGTTGATCTTATCTGGAGGCAAAAGCTAGACCATCACTGTAGTGGTGTAGGCACCTGTGTCCCACAGAGCAATTACTCAGGGTTCATTGAACCTCACTGAGTGGGGTTCACATTGTTGGAAATGGAAGGGACAGCTGATTTAATTTCCAGCCAACTCATAGAAACTAAGTTAGCCTTCGTACCCGCTCCTATCAACCCTTCATCAACTGCCTTTCCAATCACATGACATTTCCAGTTGACTGCCCACCATTTAGTGTTTTCTGGTACATTCCCCTCTTGTGCCCTGGGTGCTGACAGTCAAAGCGCAGCCTCTTCTTAGAGAGATTGAGGCAGTTCCTCGCCTTATACCTACCCTACACCTTCACAGAGATGGCTTTGTTCTCCCCCTTTCTCAGGCCTTTCAGGCAGTTAACGCCTTACTATCCCTGTTCTCTCTTCCTTCATCCACCAAGGGCTGGGTACACCCTTCTTGGGTCCCCCTCTTGTGTCTTTCTAGATACCCAGGAGTTCACCTGCATGTCAGTCTCCCCACAGTCAACAAGCTTGTTGTCTACTAGATACTGGTGCAGTTATGTAAAACAGGTATTTAAGATGTTTTTCATAATGAAATTATAATTTACTGCACCTGAATCTACTCTGCACATACTGCATTCCACTGCCATGCTCATGCCCGCCAGTAAAGATACACCTCGTCAGAACACGGACCAGAAAGGCCTAGATGCCATGGCTATGATGCTCGCACCACTAGCAAATCAGGACGGCTATGTTGGGGGACCCGGTGGACTGATTTATCCATCCGCAAATTGTCACTGAGTAATTAGCATCTTTGGAGTGGGCTGCTGACATAGTGTGCTTCACATGCCACACAGAGCGTCGCAATGAGCGATGCAGTGGAGGACTGGCCCAGCAAGTTGTTGCACCCGATGATCAGGGGAGTGGGGCAGGGTGAGGAGGCCTGGGTCACTCATTAAGAAGAAATATTTAGGGATGGAAGTGAGACGATGTATGCCAAGGAAAGATTTATATTAAGAGAAGATATCGTATCTCATTGCTCTGTTAAAAGGATAAAGGAAACAATACAGGCCTTAAAGTTAACTAAAGGAGCAGACCTAGATAACCTGTCAGCAATTATAATCAAAACAAATGTAAACTGGTAGGCACATTTTTATTATGTGATTCCAAAAAAAACCTAATATCTGGACTTTTTACTGTAAGACCAGAAGGGAGCGGTAATAAGACCAATTTATAAAAGCTACAGCTCCTAAAAACGATCACCTGATAAGCCCTCTTGATATTTTTTTTTGGGGGGGGGGGGTTGTTCTCTAAACTTCTGTTGCATTAGTGAAAGATTGTATAGAAACAAGTATTATAATTCCTATAGAAAAGGGAGGTTTTAAAGAAGGTCACTCAACATAAAACCATTGATTTAGCCTATGTGCGATGGCAAGGAAGTCCATAGAGCAAAGGGAGAAATTGATTTGCTGTTTTGCATACTTTCATGCCGCATTTGATCTGGTGGATCATATTCTTTGGGAAACCTTAACATATTTCGATATCCCAAAGAATCTACTTTTAATTTTAGAAGAACTACATAGTGACTATTGAGGTCAGACGATAGTGGACGTGAATGGTATGCTGTCTTGGAAAACAAATATCAAGAACGACCTGCGCCTGGGCTGTTTTGCTCCTCTATTATTTCCAATATTTTTAGTAGATTTGCCTAGCACCTTAAATAAAGCTGCTGGTTTGGGTCCTAAACTGAATGGCTTGCATGTTCCATGTCTTTTATATGCAGACAATCTAATGATAATGAACATGACCGAGTTAGGCCAACAAAGGAAATTAAAGGTACATTATGAGTTTTGTCTTAGGAAAAATTTCTCATAGAATATGGATAAGAAAAAGGTTTTAGTATTAGGAAAAGGTCAAACAAATTGCAGTTGGCGTCTGGGAGAAATACAATTGAAGCTGTTAAAAATATAAATGCCTAGGAATGTGGTTTGATGAAAAATTGAACTTGAAAGAGCATACTGAACTGCTAAAGGCAAAAGTCTTGTCCTCAGTAGGTGGATTAAAGCAGTTTAATGACAAATATGGAGGTACCTCATTAGGCCTAATTTTGTCAGCCTGTAGCACTATGATTCACCCTTAAGTTCTGCACCGTATGGTGCAGAACTTTTAAATTTAAATGGTGTATTAGACTCACATTATGAGCAGGGCAAGTGTTTAAAGAGATTATTATCCTTACCTGGGTCAGCCATGATATAGGCCATAAGAATGAAAACACAGCTTACCACATGGAGTTATGACATGTTCTAGTGTCATATGGTTTTGGTCTGGATTGATCAGGGAAGAGAGTCATAAAATCTCCACTCACTGTGAAAAAAGAGATTTCACATAGCAACCCGAGTTGGGAAAAAGAAGCAAGGAGGTGTTCAGGCGAGATATCAAGAACACTGTTGATGCTGAACTCAAGCAACAGGAATTTGAATGTTGCCTGTGCATTTGAAATATTTTTAATTGAGGTCAAGGATATTTTAAAAGGTGGTTTATTTTAGTGAGTCGGATATCCTCTTAGTGTAGGGGGCCATATAGGGGGGCTATTTCCAAGCCTAAAGCTGTAAAGAAGGGGGCGGTTATTGTAACAGCATGTATGTATTTAATATTGATGCTTTTAAATGTGAATTTGAGCTTTTGAAATGTTTGTTATTGTATTTTATGAAATTGCTTATGAGTATTTGTTTTTTATGTAATTGTTGATGGAAAAGTAGTGGATTGTTTGAAGACTACTGTCTGAATTAACATACATTTTTTGTACTTGAATTTTTTTGTTTGACTGCCCTTCATACTGCATTTCAGTGTTTTCAATAAGGTATTTATAAAATTATCACATACCTGCAAGTATCCCTGGTGGTGTCTTTAAACTTTATAAGTTACATCTAAGGGGTAAGCCCAGTCCGCCACAGTATATTGTGCTTCATGTGTGTGTATTGCTTGAGCTAGTTGTCATCTAGTAAGAACTGCCTATCTTCCGAGAACAGGCAACCAGCCTACAAAAAGAGTTTTTCTTTCTACCTTCTGCATTACCAAAGGTAGGTAACTTATTTATCTCATAGAGACTCCTAGCCCTGCAGATTCCCTACTTTTGCATATTCACAGGCATCATACTGGATCATGAAACGTTTTTTGAACAGTCACATTGCACACCGGTAGGTGGCATTTTTCATCTCCGCCTCTGCTGCAATGGAAGTGAGGTGCCTGGTGCGTATGTAGGTGTCAACCCAGCACACTGACCTCAGTTCCTTCTTTTTTATGCCATCAGCGCAGATCCTGATAGAGCTTTCCTCAGTCATTTTTTGCCTGGATTCGTTCAGCTGTTTTTCAAACATTTTACTAGTGTGCCTTTCTTAGTACATTTTTTTGGGCTAATGTCCCCTAAAAAACCTTCTAGTTTTATGCCTTGTGGTGCCCGTCACAGGCAAGTGTCTCTGACAAATCCCCTCTTGGTCTGCCTTTGGCGCTTGGATAAAGACCACTACTCCAAGGCCTACTCAGATAGCAAGATCCTAGATATTGAAAGGCAATCTGATAGTGAGGCATGAAGCTCCTGGCTGCTCATCACACAACTCCATACCATACCAAGTACAGGTCATGAGGGAGGGCCCAGGACCACCCTCGGAGTCACTCACTTCAGTCATCTTCACAGACCCAGTTTTCATCAGGTCCCACAAAAAGAAGTCCAAGAAGTCGACATATTCTTCAGCTTCTCCGTGCTGGTCCAAGTCATCGGATGAGGTGCGGGAATGACGTCACAAATCAAGACCCCACATTGTTCCCATGGAGCATGAGCATGGGTTTGCTTTGAATCTCCTCAGTTTCATAAGCCAGAGCGACCCACGCCCAACTAAAAGAATATTTTATGAGGCCATTCACTTCATTTTTGGGTGGTTGGGCCCCTCTGGAGTGCCTTATGCTCTGAGAGGGGCCTCAATAGGACTTCTGCCAGCAGGTTTGCACCCAGTACCACTTGGGTCCTCAGGATCCATTCCTGGATCCAGACCAATCCTGATCACAGTGTTGCTCATCCCATCATAATTCCTGGCTGTGATATAGAACTTGACTGGTATCGCACAACCAGACCAAGACAGCCTGATTGAGGAGGCTGAACCATTTTTCCCTCACAGGCCCTGTGAGGATTATAATTGGAGGCAACCTCAGGATAACTGGCACGAGACGCTGGTTTATGACAGTGGTCTGAATACCACACCAGGCTCTGGCCTCTCTCTCCTACTGTGGCTATAAAGGAAGGGGCATCCTTTGTGATGGTGATCCATAGGGCAGCTGAAGTTCTTGCTCATGGCAGAACTCAAGATCAATGTCTTGCCAGAGGTGCTTCAACCCGGGGCGTCCCACTTGAAATCCTTGCTCCCTTTTAGTGGACCCCTAACTCATGTCCTGCTTGGGGCTCAGCAAAGCCCTGCACAGGCACTCCTGTGCACACAACCATTGCCTGTTCTACTGTCCCACTCCTGGGGACCCAGCCTTTCTCACCCAGCACCCTACCCCAGTGTGCCTGGCCTTGCACATTCCCTACCACACTACTGGCCGGGAAATCTAAGAGGCTGGATCCCTTTGGAAAAAGCTTTGTCTCTTCCATTATCCCTGCAATGTGGTCTGTGAACACTGGATGCTTATTAGGGCAATCTCGCCATACTCTGTTGGATTCGATTGACCGAGTGCTGCCTGTGGTCTTAGAGGCGGCCCAGGCCATACTCTCTCAAACCAGTGCTGATGGTAGAGATGCAGCAAAGTTAACAATACACTGCAGATTGGATTGGATTGGATACAGCTGACTTACTAGGTAGAGCCATTGCTTCAACGTTGCCCCTTAGATACCACATCCGTTTGAGGACAGCTGGCTTTTCAGTGGAAGTCCAGGTGTCCCTTATGGTCATTTCCTTTGGCAGCACTTGCCTATTTGGTGACAAGGCAAATTTGGTGCTTGAGCATTTAAAAAATAACAGGGCTACAACTAGATAACTTGGGCTCACCATGGCCCGCAACAGCCATATTCCACCTTTCACTCCTTTAGTGGCTACGCGTCCTTTTACCCATTGCTACTACAACCACCAGACTCCCCAGTCCTTTCATTGCCAGGGATCTGGGTCCCACAGACTTCTTAAGAACCAAGCCAGAGGTCTATCCGATATGCCCCCCACCCTCCACAGCTGCAACCTCAAAGTCCCATTATTATCCCCTCATAACCTCGTAGGCAACCTGTTTGCAGCAGGATCCGGCCCCACGTGCCCCAATGGTAAATAACTACTTCATACAGGGTTATGCCCTTCCTTTTACAGAAATTCCACCACCTATGCCACCATCCTCAGTCCTTCATCCTAGTTATCATAGTTATTATTATTAACAATGTGTACACCACCTATGGTCCAGGTTGGATGATTAGGTCTAACTAAACATAAGGCACACATATTGTTTATCAACCCTCAACAATCCATGGAATGGACAAAACATGTTAGCCCATAGATTTTATCTGCAATTCATGGTGGGTCAGGAATATTTCCAGTTTGTTGTGCTCACCTTCGGCCTTATCAGTGCCCCTTGGGTGTTCACGAAGGTGATGGCTGTGGTTGCAGCCCAACTGCAGAGGTTTAGGGTGCCAGTTTTCCCCTACCCTGACAACTGGTTGTTGAAGCCGGGCTTGATCCAGGCAGTTGTGAAACACCTCCAGACTACGGTGGACCTCCTGCATTTGCTAGGATTCTGTATCAATGAACCGCAGTCACACCTGACTCCCTCTCTGATGATCCCTTTCATCTGAACTACTCTGGACACAGTGCAATTTTGTGCTTATCCTCCGGAGTGATGAGACCAGGATATTCAGGTTATGATACTGATGCTTCAGCCTCTATCCTTGATTTCAGTGAGGTTAGTTCTGAGGCTGCTCGGCCTCCTGGCTTTCTGCATCCTGCTGGTAAAACATAGCTGTTGGCTTGTGGAGGCTCTGCAGTGGGACCTGAAGTTACAGTGGACTCCGCATCAAGGAAACCTCTCAGACCTGGTCCAAATATTGGAGGGTACTGCCAAAGACCAGCAGTGGTGGTTGACGAGCCG
Organism: Pleurodeles waltl; assembly: GCF_031143425.1. NCBI lineage: Eukaryota > Metazoa > Chordata > Amphibia > Caudata > Salamandridae > Pleurodeles > Pleurodeles waltl. The sequence continues at coordinate 901,405,329 of NC_090449.1, forward strand.
TGATTGGGTCAGCAGGAAGCCCATCTCCCTTCCCCACCCAGGACTCATAGGTAACAAATGTGTCACTCCTTGTTTGTGGTGGCTGTCAGAGGTGGAGATTTGAAGACTCTGGTCTCTAGTGGAGTCCCAACTCCACATCAACCCGTTTGAGTTGAGAGTGATACACTTGGGATTGAAAACCTTCCTTACATCCATCAAGGGGGGACTGGTTCAAATGTTCACAGACAACACCACCATGTGGTACTGCAACAAACAGGGTGGAGTGGGGTCGTAGACCCTTTGCCGGGAGGCTCTGCGCCTGTGGACATGGCTGGAATGTTAGCACATCTTCCTGGTCGTGCAGTACCTGGTGGGATCTATAAATGCTGGGGTAGTCAAACTCAGCAGGTGATACCTCATGGCTTATGAGTGGCGTCTTAACCCAGAGGTGGTTCAAGGCCTTTTCAGATATTGGTGAGAACTTTGGTTAAATCTGTTCTCTGCTGCTGAGAACGTGTAGTGTCAGCACTTGCGATCGTTGGAGTTTGCAAAGTGGCTCTCGCTCTGAGACAGATGCATTTTTCCCCTGCGGCAGAGCTTGGGATTCTTGTAGGAGGATACCACTCCTGCCCAGAGTTCTCAAGAAGGTCAGGAACGACAACGCTCTGGATTAGACACAGAGAGTATGGTATCCCAGACTCCTGAGCACGTGTCTCCATTTTCCGATCCGGTTGCGTTTTGAGAGGATCCCCTGTTGCAGCAACAGGGCAGGGTTTGACACCTGATCCTGTGTACTCACAATCTGAATGTGTGGAAATTGAGCAGCGGCAGCTGAGAAATTTCGATCTGTCTCCTGAAGTATGTAACGTCAACTTAGCAGGCAAGCTTCCTTTCAGCAAGACTGTATATGCTTGCCAATGGGACAAATTTGTGCTGTGATGTGCTGCCAAATCTTTCTGCACCCTTATCTGAAGTTCTTTTGTTTGTATTGTCCCTCCTCTGGCAAGTCCTTGCTATGGGCATCGTGAAAGGGTACCTTTGAGCCATCTGGGCATTCTTGCGTTTGCTGAGAACTTTACACCCTTCTTCTTACACCTTTCGTTATGCCCCAATGAGACCTTAATTTAGTTTTTATGTTTCTGATGTGCTCACCATTTCAGCCCATGCATAGCTGCCCTCTTTGAGTGTGCTCATCATCAAAACAGTCTTTCTAGTGACTATGACATCTGCTAGGAGGGTCAGGAAGCAAGTCTTCTCACTCAGCCATTCATATACTACCTTTTTCCTGGACAAGCTGGTCCTTAGAACATGTGCCTCTTTTCTACCCAAGGTTGTTATACCTTTTAACATCAGACAGAACATCACACTGCAGACTTTTTTTGATCCACCTCACACTTTGAAAGAAGAGAGACTCCAGCGCCTGGATCCAAAAAGAGCATTATCGTCCTACATTGATCGTACTGAAGACATAAACACATGAAGGTGGACGACCCACTCTTTGTGGCATTTGTTGAAACAAAGAATGACAAAGCAGTGCAAAAGAGAACCATCCCTAAGTGGATTGTCCTCTGCATTAAAATCTGCTATGCACTGGCCAGGAAGCAAGCCCGGAGGACTCATTCCACCACATCCGAGATTGCTATGACTGCGTTAGCTTGTGGATTCCCAGTCCTGGACATTTGGCAGCGAGCACATCAGCATCGCTGTACATTTGCCAAACACTACTGTCTAGACAGTCAGGTCTAGCGTGATGGGAATTTCGCTGTTCAGTCTTCAGGGACTTTTTAGTGTAAACAGTCTACAGACCCACCAATGGGAGAGATTGCTTTGGTATCTGTTCTAAGATAAGGAATCTGAGACTGCAAGTCTCCATCAGAAGAACTTTTTACTTACCTTCGGTAACGCCTCATCTGGTAGAGACTTTATCTAGCCACATATTCCTTACCAATTCTCTCCCACTCAATCCCCTCCCCATTCTGCAAACTGAGGTTTCCATCTTCAGAGGTGTTCATTAACTCAGTATGGCTTTGTACTTATGGCATGGAAAAATAGTCACAAAACCGAGGTCAGTGCACTGGGGTGCAGTTATGTAGGCACTGTGCACGTCACTCCTGGTGCTGTGTACACCTCAAGGAGCCAAACAACGCCACCCATCAGTGCACAAGGGGACTGCTCGGAAAAGGTTTTCAGATCCAGTCTGTCACCTGGGAATATGCTAGGTAAAGGAATATGCAGCTCAATAGTGTTTCTAACAGATAAGGTGTTACCAGAGGTACGTAGCCTGTTAATTTGAATGAAGCGATACTAGCCGTGACTTAACAATGGGTTTTGTTGTTCATATAAATTTGATGTTATCTCCTTCTAGGGTTTTTCTAGCTGAGCAGTTTGAATTTCTCCAGTCACATCTTGATTCAGTAATGCCTGCAGCAAAGAAACCCTTCCTTCAACAGTTCTACTCACAGGTGAGACCACTGTGTTTAAGTGTTCCTCTGGGCTATTACTGCAGTAGAGTAACTTTACTGTATGTGAGTATTGTCATGTCCCTGGACTGCATAATTTGAGATCAAGCAGAGCTTAAGAGACATCATCTTGGCAGCTGATCTGTCGTACAAGTAGGTCAGTTGCATTAACACAGTATATAATATTTAAAGAATCCAGTTTAAGACTTTGAACAAGTGTGTGCGTTTAGATCTAGTGGATTACACTATTCATATATAAGAATAGGCAGAGTTTTAGTTTGAGGGATCTGATGGTATGAATGTATATTAAAATTCTATTAATGCATGTTTGGAGCAAGACTTTCCTGATAATGGCTGACTGTGCAGGTGTTTGAATTTTTTCTCCAATACTTTATTGTATTGAGATAGCATCAGTGCTTTGTTCAACAAATGTTACTTTAACATGTTTTTCTCAGTGAATCTACGTATAATTCTACATATGTAGCTATAGATATTTGTATGTCTCTGTGTGTATATATATATAAATATCTATGTATCTGATATACATACATACGCCGTGTGTGTGTGTGTGTGTATATATATATATATATATATATATATATATATATATATATACGCCGTAAGTGACAGAAACCATGTGTAAAGTGAAAACACATTATTATATGGAACTAACTGAATGGAGGAATACAAGATTGTTAAGCTAGGACAAGTATCTCCTATGAAAACAATTATCACTGGATAACACCAATCTTGTACCTAAAACCAAAAATTCACAAAAATCAGAGGCAATTGCCGCGTAGACCTGTCATTATGGTGAAGGGACAGTCTATGAATACATCGATCCATGTAGACTATTTTTTGCAGGTGTATGTACGCAATCTGCCCTCATTCATAAACAATACTGGTGACTTTTTGAAGAGGGTGTATGATATACCTTGGAGGGTCAATTATATCTTAATGACGCTTGGATGGGTATATGACAGACAGCTGAAAGATTTGTGGAGGAGTCTGCATTTCTCGGGTCACATTAGTGACAGGCAGGTTGCATTCTTAGACTTGCAAGTGTTTGTGCAAAATGGGAAGTGAGAGAGAAGACTCTTCAGAAAAGCAACAGCTGGGAATTCTATTCTACCTGCCAACAGCTTCCAACCCAGACACACCCAAGCTAACATCCCCTATGGTGAGATGTTGAGAATAAAAATAAATTGTAGCACCATCAAAAATTGTAAGTCTAACAGAGATCAAGCTGTGACGAGGTTTGTGCAACCTGGTTACTCCAGGGAGTTGCTTGACAGAACAGAATGGACATCTTCAGAGCTGATAAACACGATATCCTTACGTAGATATAAGTGGAAGTAACTTCAACTTCATATTGTCCGTCATCCTAGTTATTAACAATGTGTACACCACCTAGGGTCCAGGTTGGATGATTATGTCTAACTAAATATAAGGCATACATGTTATCAGCCCTCAAGAAGTCCATGGAATGGACAAAACCAGTTAGCCCACAGACTTTATCTGCAATTCATGGTAGAGTAGAGAGTCCATATTATTTTCTGAGAAACAGCAAAGAGAGAGTGAATCAGTCATCAGACTCAGAACTACATTCAGTACACAAGAAAAAGAACTGAGAGCAGTTTTCAGAGAGCATTGGCACCTAGTTCCAACGATGAAAAGTAGTTCCGAATTGAGAGAGAAAAAAATTGGTTACAACAAGGGAAATGTTTTTGCAAATGTCACAAGTGCAAAGTTTGCAACTTTTGGTTGAATACATGTGAATGTACAGTGCCTTTCTCTGACAAACCAATCAAAATATCAGGATTATTCAGTAGCAGAACTGAGTATGCAGTGTACATGCACCAGTGTGAGTGCGGTTTGCGCTATGTTAGGAGTATGATTCCTCAGGTCCATAAAAGGATCCTGCTAAATCTGTGAGCTGTAAAAAATAAAAAAAATAAAAAAAGAATACAAAAAAAATCAAAGACATGGTCACACCCAGTGGCCAGACATGTACGAATCTCACAACAATGATGCATGGTGTTTAAGATACTTTGTAATTGATGAAATGCCGTTACAGGTAAGGGGATGTGACCACGAGCAATTGAGTCAAGCGGAAAGTAGATTTATAATCAGTTTGTACTCCAAGTCTCCCAAGGGCTTGAATGTGGAAGGAGAGCTATACATGTTTTTATGAGCCTGGGGTAGTAACATATTTCTTTGTTTTCTGCTCTCCTTTCCCTGAGCGAAGTTTAAATTCAGGGCAACTAGTCAGATTACTATTTGTGCCCGGATGAGAATAAGGATGCCTAAAACCATGAAATTCATTGAAATGTGTGCCTGTTAGATGGATTCAAGTGTTTGCAGTAATATCTTGATTCATCTATGAAGGTCACATTCAAGATGAGGTTTTAAGCGTTTTTTTCTGTTTTGTTCTGTATGTGTTGAGTTTATGTCATGGGTTGCCTATTGAGCTGTGAATGAGGTGTGACCCTTAATAAGATTCGTACATCAGCAGTAATCATATCGCCCTTGACAGTGGGTAATGTATGGGTGGATATAATACATCATTGGCTATATGTTTTCAGGGCCAGTGATTCTATAAATAGAGTTTGCCCACTTGGGCTTGATTGAAGTAGATAAACCAAATCGAAATCATGACCAGAACTGAAACGCACTGACACACTGTGTAAATGACCAATTTTGAGACAGTGCTTATTTGAGTGTGAATATGTTACATGAAGTGGTGAGTTAAGTAGGTGCTTAATAATGATAAGCTCTCATGTTGGAAAGTAATGAATTAGGTGGCAATATGAAAGATCTATTTAAAAAATATATATATGTTAAAGTTTAATGATGGTAAAATTTGAATAGGTGAAGCCAGTGATTTAAGCTGTACATTCAATTTGAAATGACACAGAAGTCATAAAAGATTAATGATTTCAAGAGTGTCACAGTCAATATAGTGTTCTGAGTATAGTTCTGGTCATTTGGAGAATATATAAAGCATTAAGAATGGCGCTGCAAGTGTCTGAACAAGGCCATTGTTTTGCCGAAATGGGTAATGGTGGATTTATAGCGGAATAAATTTGCTATATATATATATTCACTGAAAAAAAAGCAAAGGTTACAGGGACTTACAGTTAGGAAATAGATTTTTAAAAACATAGAAATTCACTGAAAAAACAAAGGTTAGAGGGATGTCATCGTTAGGCTCACATTTCAAGTGTACAAAACCAGAGAAATTCAGCAGTTATAGTTAGGGTTACCTCAAGTAACTAAAACTCGAGCCCTAAGGTAACTATAACTCGCACCTCCGCCAAGCACAGTTTTTTTCTAAAATATTTTACTGCAAATATTACATTAATATTATCAGAAATATTATCAAAGATATCATGGGTGCCGTAATTTGTGGGGTAATTAGTAGTGCATGGCGTGCTTTAGTGTAGAATACATAGTGGACATTTACCTAAGGAGGCAGAATGAACTCCACTTAGGGAGATATTTTGTGCAAAGCTGTGGACAAGATTCTTGATTTCAAGAGGATCACGGCCAATGTAGTCTTTTGGTTTTAGTGCTGGTCATGTGGAGAGTGCATAGAGCATTAAGAATGGCAGTGCAAATGTGTGAACAAGGCCATAATTTTTGCCGAAATGCATAATGGTGTATTTATAGTGGCTTGTAGTTACCTTAGAACTGTGAGATATAGTTACTTGAAATCACTCTAAGCAGAACTTCTGAATTTCTCTGGTTTTGTGCGAGTAAATTCAGAACCTAACTGTAACTTCTCTGTACCCTTTGTTTTTTTAGAGGAATATCTATGGTTTTTTTTTTTTAAATTCTGTTTCCTAACTATAACGTCCCTGTGACCTTTCTTTTATTCATTGTGTGTGTGTGTGTATTGTGTGTGCATACATACCACAGGCTCCGTTCATGACCATCATCCAACATGTGACTAAACAGCTCAGTAAAAAATATCACAGTCCAAAGGAATAAAGAATAAAGCTGTTCCACAAGGCAAGATAGTTGTGCAACGTGGCCCTTGTTTTTTTCCTGTGAATTTCTAAGTTTTTTTGTAATTTTAAGTAATATAAAAGTGCTGTCAAGCCATCCCCCACCCCTGTAGGCATCTTACCCTGCGCCACAATTTGCCTTTGTGAGTGGCAGGGGTCGCCGCAGGGCCTGCCCTGCAGCCGACCCAAACATTTCAGATAATTTTCGAATGTGGACAAGCCACACTTGCTTTGCCTTGACCAAGAGCAAGAAGTTAGGACGATTTGTACTTTACAAATGTGGTGCTTCAGCTTTGGCACCTGCTTTATTTTCATTTGTGAGTGCTTCCCATTGAAGTTTAATTTCTGTGAAATTAGTGTCACTGTCAGAGTGGACCTTGACCAGCTTAGAAGAGGCCACAGTGTTGTGCAAAATGTCTACCCAGCAGGAGTACTTTCTACTGGCTAATTAGGAAGTGCTGCCTCATTGGGTAAAAAATATAATGCATATTCTATACTTCAGCTGCGTAATGGACCCCAAGGTAAATCTCTTTAATGACCTTATGTGTCTGTAATTTTGGCTAGCGATTGTTCCTGGATCTTCTTCTAACTTATAACATGAAAGCTCATGTGGAAAAAACTATGAGCCTACAAAGTCTCCACGGAACAAGGGTACTTCTGGCTATTTATAATTGTTTCTCGATTGTCTTCATACTGATAAAATGAATCCTCATGTAGAGAAAATGACGAGACTACAATGAGTTCAATTTACACTAAGCAGGGGGGGTTCGCGGGGGAAGCCTGAATGCCCCTGCCGGCTTCCCACCTCCAGTGGGAGCCAGCATTGCTCCTGCATGCAGTGAGGAGCAACAAATTAGCAGGCCAGGACACTGGGAGGTGGCGTTTCCCTGGGCCTTAAAGGCCTAAGGAGGAGCCCATGCACCCCTTTCCTCATACTTTTATTGAGAAGAGCCCAGGGAGAGGGCAGACCTCCCTGGAGCGACAAACTGACATTAAGGAGGGGGGCCACATGAACCCCCTTCCCCGTTTTAATATTTAAATATGTCCAAGCGACCTGGCCCACACAGGGGCTGAAAGAAAAACAATCAGGGGAGACAGTGCTTGTTTTAATTTTTTTATTTTCGCTAAGATTCGCAGATCCTCTGCAAATTTCCCAGCAAACATGTTTTAAAAAATGTATTTTGGCCCTTGCTGGAGCCCAGCACCAGACTTAGGGGGTCAGGGTACCCTGTCCCCTTTCCTTTCTTTTAACTTTTCTATTTTTGGGACCTTTTTTTGTCGACGTGTTGTATGCATAAGGTGTCCTACAAACACCTTTATATGCCACCCTGACCCCCTATACCACTTTTTATGTTTAGTTTCAGCCCTTAGGACCGTGTCCCATTACTTAAATTGGAAGCCGCACGTTTCTGCTCAGGTGGCGGCCAGCCAGTCTCGGCATTCTTGATGGCTGTCACATTCGAGATATGCCGCAAAATCGTTGCGTAGTATTCATGCACCAAGCTATACAAATGTGTTTTTCCTTTAATCTCAAAAGTTACAGAAGGATATACACCAAATAACAAAAAGGATGCTTTCTGGACCAAGAGCTACCTTTCTGCAAAATTTGGTGAAATTCCGTCCAGTGGTTTGGGCTGTATTCACGTTTAAAATCTCTATGAGAATTAACATGGGAAACACACTTTTTTTTGTTTTACCCCTCCCATTTTTCTCACCCCCGTTTGACGGATCACTCTCAAAACTTTCCATGCACAAGAAGACCCAACAACACTTGATTTGTAAAGGTTCATGAAGATATATCAGACTGCGCCAAGGATGTAGCCAAGTCAAAAAACGCTTTTCCTATGGAAACTAGGTCGATGACTAACTACTGGTGACTGCCAGTAGATAATTTTTTATATATATATATATATATATATATATATATATATATATATATATATATATATGTTCGATGGCATGTGTAGATACACATGCTATGCATATTGATACCGACATCTAGTGTTGGGCTTACAGTGTTACAAGTTGTTTTTGTTCGAAGAAATCTTTTAGAGTCACAGGATCGAGTGACTCCTCCCTCCTCCTCTTGGTTCCATAGCGCATGGTGATCGACTCCATTGTTAGATTGTTTTCTTACCCCCGTAGTGTTCGGACATGTTTCCTCTCGCTCCGAGATTTCGATTTGGAAAACTTAAGAAAACCTTCCTTTCGTCAGTATTGTATCAATAGCATTCTCCATCTAGCATCGAAACAGTAGTACCGTCGGAAAACGACTTTGTTCGCCCTTTGGGGGGCGCGTGCCCAACTCGGGCCTATTCGTGCCGACCACGTGGAGATCCTGAATGATCAGACTCCATTCTGATTCTGCCCTCGGTGCCACGCTAAGTACCCATACACAGACCAGTATCTGGTTTGCAACCTCTGCCTTTCTCCAGACCATCGGGAGGAAAACTGCGAGTTCTGTCGATCATCCTGATCGAAAAAGACTCTTAGAGACCAAAGAGCAAGAAGGCTGTAAAAAGCGTCAACGAGCGGTGAACATTTCGACGTTATCGAAGATGAACAGACGCAAACGCGAGAGACAGAGTCGGAGCAGGAATCCGAAGATGACAGACCCATAACAGCCGGCCAGCATGTGAGTACGTCTGCCCCTGAACCCCCACCTAAAAAACAACAGAAGGCCTGTGGTACACCACTGCTGGAAGGCCATGGTTCGGCCTGGAAAAAGACTGTCCGTGACCGACCCAGGTTCAGCACCTAAAAAAGGCCACACCTCCGACGACTTCGGAGTTGTCAAAAAATATCAAGGGCTCCATTTCAGACTCCAGCAAACAACAGCAGTGGACAATGTTGGTATAAATCCATTGGAATAGTGTTGGGACCTGGGGCTTTGTGACTCGCACTGCGTTGCGGCGCCTCCTTGACCTCTTCCAGGTTAAACCTAATAGCTAGATCTGGGGAGTGTTGCTGCTGATCACCCCCTTTGGTCTTCTATAGGACATCCAGAAACAAATTCCACAAAAGTGGGCCAACCACGTCTCAGGGGTAATATTGCAACCCAAGCCCTTAGAAGTTTCCTTTTCAATATAACCCTTATTCACCACCTTCTAGAACAGACCGGGGTTCTTAGATAGAGTGGCCCTTTCCAGCTCCTCCCAAGCCTGCTCCTTAAGCTGTTGCTTTATGTCCCTCAGTACAGATTTATAAAGGGCCCTCGCATCTCTTACTAAGGTTATGTCTCTCGGTTTTCCCTTCAAAGCCTTCCTCAGAGATTGCTTGGCCTCATAATAGGGCTTAGTTAACCAAACCCCCTGAAGCTTGCACGGTCGGTGGACAACTGCAGTCATGTCTTCTTTAAAGGCTCTATTTAAAATGGATATAGCATCCATGACTTCCCCTGGGCTCCGAGACTCAGCCAAGAGTGTTCCTAAAATTATATTTAAGTTTTTACCCACTTCCCTCTCTGTTAATTGCTGATATTAACTTGTTTCCAGCCGAGACGTCTACCCTGGTCTTTAGGTCTCACCGACCGGCCTACCCCTCACTACCAATTTAAGTGTTACCTTTCAGCATAAGCAGTGGTAGCAGCTTACCTAAGAAGACAACATATCCATGTATTTCCATATCTAGACGATTGGCTAATAAAATCAATCAATCGTACACAATGCAAAAATCATACACAGTACGTGATAGAAACTCTGCACACCCTAGGGTTTTCTATAAACTACCAAAAGTCACACCTTCAGCCAGCACAAATACAACCGTATTTAGGTGCTATTCCAAATACTCAGCCAGCTCTACCGTATCCAAATACACAAAGGATACAAGCTTTTCAAAATCGAATTCCACTTATACAATCAAATCAACAATGCACTGTAAGATCTGTCATGAAAATACTAGGAATGATGGCGTCTTGCATTGCAATAGTCCCACATGTAAGATTAAACATGAGGCCCTTACAATAGTGCCTTGCACAACAATGGTCACAAGCACACGGTCAACTTCAAAATCTAGTGTTGGTAGACCGCCAAACACATATGTCCCTTCAGTGGTGGAATCGCAGCAACTTAATTAAGGGACGGTCATTTCAAGACCCTGTACCTCAGACCATAATTACAACAGATGCATCAATGATCGGGTGGGGAGCTCACGTAACAATCACAACATTCAAGGGCAATGGGATGTCAAACAGAAACAGCTACACATAAACCATTTAGAGTTATGAGCTGTGTTCCTTGCCCTCAAAGCTTTTCAACCTCTTCTCAAACAGAAGAATGTTCTTATAAAAACAGACAACATGACAACCATGTATTATCTCAACAAGCAGGGAGGGACACATTCATCTCAACTGTCCCTTCTAGCCCAAACAATTTGGAAATGGGCAATTTACAATCAAATTAATCTATTAGCACAGTACATTCCAGGGATAGACAATCAGTTGGCAGATGTCCTCAGCAGAAATCACCAACAAACACACAAATGGGAGATTCACCCTCAAGTACTTCAAAAGTGGGGTACACCAAACATAGATCTATTTGCAACAAGCGAAAATACAAAATGCCAAAACTTCGCATCCAGACACCCACATCCACTGTCCAAGGGCAATGCTCTTTGGATCAATTGGTCAGGGATATTTGCTTATGCTTTTCTCCCTCTCCTTCCATTTCTGGTCAACAAGTTGCGTCAAACTTCACTCATCATGATACTCATAGCACCAACATGGGCACGTCAGCCATGGTACACAACACTACTAGATCTATCTGTGGTACCTCACTCCAAACTCCCATGCAGACCAGATTTGGTAAAACAAAGCAAAGGTAAAATCAGACATCCAGACCCCATTGCTCTCAATCTAGCGATTTGGCTCCGGAAGTCATAGAATTTGGATATTTAAAACTCCCATCAGAGTGTATGGAAGTTAGTAAACAAACACATAAACCCACTACTAGACAGTGCTACGCAAACAAATGGAAAAGATGTGTTTAATATTGTCAATCTAAACCCATAGATCACCTCTCAGCATCAATACAAAACATTGTATGTTATTTACTTCATTTGCAAAAATTAAATTTAGCTTTTTCCTCAATAAAAATACACCTTAACTGCAATATCTGCATATTTACAAACTATTCAACATAGCTCTTTATTTAGAGTTCCTGTTATTAAAGCTTTCATGGAAGGATTAAAACGCATCATTCCACCAAGAACACCACCAGTTCCAACATGGAATCTAAATATAGTACTTACCAGACATATGGGGCCACCTTTTGAACCCAGGCACTCTTGCCAAATTCAATTTCTAACATGGAAGGTTGCCTTTCTTGTGGCAATTACTTATTTACAAAGAGTAAGTGAAATACAAGCTTTTACTCTTGAAGAACCGTTTTTCCAAGTACACAAACACAAAGTTGTACCAAAAGTGGAACTGCCAGTCTTCTTCCCACAGCCAGATTCTGTGGCAGAAAGAGCTCTACATACATTAGATCTCAAAAGAGCTTTAATGTAATACATAGACAGAACAGTTGAGGAAAACAAAACAACTTTTTGTAGCTTTCCAACAACCACATACAGGCAATTCTATATCAAAACAATATTTAGCTAGATGGATTGTTAGGTGTATACAAACATACTATATTAAAGCAAAAAGAAAACTTGTACTCACTCCTAAAGCACTTTTTACAAGAAAGAAAGGTGCAACAATGGCTTTTTTAGGACCCATACTAATAGCTGATATATGTAAAGCAGGTACATGGTCAACACCTTATACATTTGCTAAACACTACTGTGTAGATGTTTTCTCACAACAAGCCACAGTAGGACAAACTGTCCTAAAAACATTATTTCAAACAACTTCAACTCCTACAGGCTAGCCACTGCTAGTTTGGGAGGACAAACTGCTTTGTAGTCTATGCATAGCATGTGTATCTGCAGCTACACTGCCATCAAACGGAAAATGTCACTTACCCAATGTACATCTGTTCGTGGCATGTTGTGCTGCAGATTCACATGCACTCCTCCCCGGAAGCCTGTAGTTGTTTAAGTTAATACATTTGTACATAGGTATATATATTTACATTTGCATGGACATCTATTTTCTTTTATATACTTTTCACTCCTTTCTTCACCCTCTGCGGGAAAACAATCTAACAATGGAGTCGATGACCATGCGCAATTGAACCGAGAGGAGGAGTCACTCGATCCCGTGACTCTAAAAGACTTCTTCGAACAAAAACAACTTGTAACACTCCAAGACCAACACTAGATGTCGGAATCGATATGCATAGCATGTGAATCTGCAGCACAACATGCCACGAACAGATGTACACTGGGTAAGTATTATTTTTCAGATAACCCTAAACAAAGATCGCATGCACTCAGGAAGGTAGAATCAACAGAGGTTTATTTGCCCAAAGACCACCAGACCCTGCTGCACCAATACTAAGCAGAACCATCATCTCCCTTCTCTGGATGTGTTAACTCACGTTTCATGAACTCAAAATTATAACTTATCTGTACCATAAGCATACAGATGCTCATCTATATCTAAACTGAACTTCATGTCACTCACAACACTAAACTCAGCATCATCGACAGCCAGTCAGAATAAGGACGGATCTGCAGCAGTGAGGACCCCCTTAAAGAACATCTACAGTAGCTTGCTATTATTTAAAATGCAAGGCTGACCTCTGCATATCATGCAGCAGCACACTCACAAGTCTTAGCAGTTACTCAGGGTAGCAATTATTTAGGAATACCAATGGCAGAAACAAAATCAACAGAATCCCATTTGTGGTTGACTATCATTCATCAGCTCCCAACTACAGAAATAGAATGCAAAAATAATTTCACCTATTATCCACTTGTGAAAAATTGCAAAAGGTTTTTTTTAAACCGCCAGTCATTGCTTACCACAGAACTTCCAATTGACAATCTCCTATTGTGAGAGTTGAACTCAATCAAGCTGTAACAAATGCAGGGGTTAAATTATGTTACTCTAAACGGTGCATCACCTTTTACAAACATTATCAGTAACTAGTTCTGTTATGAGAAGGACTCATGTAATAAGGCAGCATCTTACATGTCCCTAAACATGCATCATTTACGTGTCTCAGTGCCAATGGCAGAGCTGTGAAAAAAACAATATGAAGGCCAAACAGTAAAAGAACGCGGTACACCATTCAGGAACCACAAATCAACAATAATTAATTAATAAGAAACTTAATCAGCCTGTAGCCAATCATTTTAACCTTGTGGACCACTTACTATCAGATATGAAGATTTTCCCGGTGGAACACGTCTTAAAGAAAAAAACTACTGGACTCCAGAGAACTTCTGTATGTGCCTTTTAAAATCACTACATCCAAATGGACTGAACATCACTGACAATACCACCTGATTACTGCATATCTCAGGAGATCCATGAACTGCTTCTATTTCACATTCCGAATGGAATCTTCACTCATGATGCTTTTTGAAAATCCAGCTGTGTCAGCTGTGCAGTCACTGAGAAAACCATCTTGTACTGCCGGAGGAAGGCAGAAGCCGAAACATTGTATTGTAAATATATTATATTTTTGATCTTTGGTGAGTCCAACTGGTTGAGTCACTTTCTTCTTTGGGCGGGATATATATATATATATATATATATATATATATATACATATATATGTGTGTGTCTGTGTGTGTGTTTATAGTTAGGTATGATAATAAGAGGATAACTCACTTAAAAAAGAGAATATCTGTGAAAAACCTGGAGGCAAGAATGACTCTTAATTAGTTGTTGAAATTATGAAATCTGATTAAAGGCCTGCCTGCATCCCCGTGACGGAGCTCCCGTTGGATGCAGGCAGGCTGGGAGAAGTGCAGCGAGTGAGAGAAAACAGCGATCGGGATCCAGCCTACGACCCTGCACTGGGAGGAATAAAGACCACTGAGGAAGAAGGAACCTCTCCTCCTCCGGTATTGCTCCGAGACTGCGACCACACACCTCAGAGTAGAGGTAAAATACTGGTGAGGACACGGCGCTCCACCACCCGGCTTCCCCACTCCAGTACAAGCAACCAGTGATAACCAGAATGAACAGGGCCCCTGCATCTGCCAAGCTGCAAAGACCAAGACAGTGCGAAACAGCCGCCTGGGATCTTCCTCAGGCGGCATGGCACGTGTTGCCTGCAGCAGTCCGCATCATCTGAGGATGACTCAAGAACGAGGTGACAGTGGCGTGCGCTGCAACTATCTCTGTCTCGACATCTACCTGCCCGCCAACTTCAGAGTGGCATCAAAGAGACACTTTGTGGTAACCATTCACCCCCTTCCATCATAGCATTAAATCAAAACCCATTAGTGAAATTAGACCCTCACCACCACTCTCTTCCTCCACATTGCACCAGAGGCCCCCTACCTAAGGTGTGGGAAGGAGACACCCTTAAAGCCAAGCAACAGGGAGGGATGTAACACCTACTAATTTACCTGTGACCGGCAGACCAGGGGGAAACTTCAGGGCTCTGGGGAGCCACGGACACACCCAGTTGGAACCCTCTAATGGGACATAATAAAGGATCCCTAATTCCACACCTCTCCCTTCGCTCCTGTGCCATCAGCATTCCCAGGTGGGATCCAGGTTAATACTAAGACAGTGCAAGAAATACCCACGTCTCACTCATGCCCAGGGGAAAACTACCAACAGTTGCCAGCTGCACAGGCCCAGAGACTCTACATCCCGATGGAAACATCAACGGAGTCCATATGGAGCGATCATCAAGTATCCGGTGAAGAAAATCCCACTGGGTCACCAACGCATCTGCGTGCTGCAGTGATGACTCTGATGTGGTGCACAGCAATATGACTCTCAAAAACCTGCTTCAATGGCTATCATTTATCCTTCCTATAGAGGGGGCCGCCACTTACTTCTCTGATTTTGCTTTTGATTTGATGATTAGTTCTTTGTCTTAATGTTCCAGATTTTCAAGGGGGCGACAGAGGCTTCTGGGAGATAAGAATGGGGTGGTGCTGGTGTTGGGGCGGGTGGGACTCAGTAAACAATTTTTTTTAGCATGCTTGTTTTATGTTATATTTTAAGTCTTGTTTTAGGACCTATTCACACACAGACATACCAATTAAACTGGCTACTACGCAATTCAGATGGCACAAAATGACACACAGTTCTACTCTCACAAATACCTACAGGCTTGGGGGGGTGACACCTTTACCTCTCCGTCCCCACTAACACCACAATTAATGCTGGTTTTAGTGTGGCAGCCTTCTGACTTTATCTTGGAATGTGACTGGCCTGCTGGATCGGGTGAAATGGACAGCAATGCTTTCTTTTGCACATCAATGCTCTCCAGATGTCCTACCGCCACAAGAAACTCACCTCCTTGGTCACCACTGTCCATTTCTGAGGTGCAGAGATTATGGTAGAGTTTATCATGCAGAACACACTAGAGGCTCCAAGGGGGTAGCCATAGTATTGAACAAGTCCTTCCAGATGACGGTCTCCCATGAGGTACGAGACCATCACAGCAGCTTTCTAATTTTAACGGGAACAATTGAGGGACACCCAATTAACCTTGTCCGTGTATTTGCCCCCCAGTGGCCCTCTACACTTTTTTCCAAATTCTATCCACACACTTACTAGATATGCCACAGGGCTTGACTCTGATAGGCAGCTACTTTAAAGCTGACTTAATACCTGAAATAGATGCCTCTGCAACACCCTTGGCAGCTGGATGCACTAACATAGGCCACCTTTTTAATTGAATTAAATCGCTGGGACTGTGCGATGTATGGCGGACATGGCATCCAAGACAAGCACAATATACATACACCTCTGCAGCCCACCACACCCAATCATACATAGACTTAGCCCTCATGCCAGCACTGGACTGCTGTAGTGTTACCCAGATCCAAATTCTACCAAGAGGTATCTCCGACCATGTCCCCCTCTTTCTTTGTCTGGGTCCCCCAAAACATGGCTTACGTTCATTATGGTGCCTCAATGCCTAGTACCTCCAGGACAAAACATACACTCGCACACTTGAGGCGGAACTTATACACTACTTCACCAGTAACTGAGGACTCAGGGGGTGATTCTAACATTGGCGGGCGGCGGAGGCCGCCCGCCAATGTTCCCCCTCCAAAATACCGCTCCGCGGTCAAAAGACCGCTGAGGGTATTTTGGGATTTGCCCTGGGCTGGCGGGCGGCCGCCAAAAGGCCGCCCGCCAGCCCAGGGCAAATCGACCTTCCCACGAGGACGAGCCGGCGTAGTGGGAAGGTGCGACGGGTGCAGTTGCACCCGTCGCGTATTTCAGTGTCTGCTAGGAAGACACTGAAATACTTTGTGGGGCCCTCTTACGGGGGCCCCTGCCGTGCCCATGCCATTGGCATGGGCACAGCAGGGGCCCCGCAGCACCCCCTACCGCCATCCTGTTCCTGGCGGGCGAACCGCCAGGAACAGGATGGCGGTAGGGGGTGTCAGAATCCCCCATGGCGGCGCAGCAAGCTGCGCCGCCATGGGGGATTCTCAGGGCAGCGGTAAACCGGCGGGAGACCGCCGGTTTACCCTTTCTGACTGCGGCCAAACCGCCGCGGTCAGAATGCCCTGCGGGGCACCGCCGGTCTGTCGCCGGTGCTCCCGCCGACCCTGGCCCCGGCGGTCTGAGACCGCCGGGGTTAGAATGAGGGCCTCAGTCTCCTCGGCTAGCACCCTATGGGCTGCGAGTAAAGTGACTCAGGGACATTGCCAAAAAATCTGGGCATGTGAGCGCGCTTGCTTTAAGTTATTCAGTTGGAGGCCCAGCTCTTCAACTGGAAACTCAGGCAGCTAGGCACCCCAGTGAAAACACAACTTGCACACTTGACCTCATCAGAAGTGAAATACGCTGCCAATCTCTCAAAGCGACCAAACATATATGGAGAGCCACGACAGCCAGAATATATGGTGGGGGTTACAAGAAAGGGAAGCTCCTGTATTGGTTAGCCTCCCACCATCAAACCACTAGGATTGTGCCTGAAATTGTAGATGATGAAGGCAACAAACTACAAACTCTACTAACAATAGCGCAGGCCTTTTCCCAAAATTATTGTAATTTATATGCAGCCTAAACAAGGATGACATGGACTACCCTAGGCATTACCTCGCAGAACTATCTCTTCCCAGACTGTCTCGAAGGGCGGCTAAAGTAATTGACGAACCCCTCCCCGTTGTTGAGATATCTGCTGTTCTATCCACAGTGAACCCCAGGAAAACACCAGGTCCCCATGGTTTCCCAAATTAATATAACACTACCTTCAAAGACCTTCTGGTTCCAAGATTGTTGGCCCTTTATAAAGAAGTAGAGAAAAACTTAACTTTTCCCCCTGGCGTAGATACTCCTATAATCATAGTAATACCAAAATCCCACTCATGTTCAGCCTACCGCACTATCTCCCTTCTTAAAAGCAAAATTAATTTATTGCTACCATACTAGCCACATGACTTCGGAGTGTCCTCCCCACCCTGATACACCCCTATCAATGCAGCTTTATACCAACACAAAGCACATGACACTTCTTGTGATGCTTCCATGTAGCCCTGGCCCACCAATCCCTACTTCATACTGACTTGGCACTGCTCTTTCTCGACTTTGAAAAAGCTTTTGATTCAGAGGACTGGGGCAGTCCTGATGCATGCTGGATTAGGTCAATGCTTTCGCAACTTGTGCAAGCCTTCTACACTAACCCCACGGCCAGAGTGCAGATCAATGGCATCCTCTCAGATCTCTTTCCTATTAGGAGGGGAACCAGGCAAGGATGTCCCCTATCACCCGTCCTATCTGCGCTTACAATTGAACCACTGGCTCACCTGTTTCGAACCAATGTTCAGATCCAGATTTGGAACTGGGAAAGGGGAAGTGAAGACTGTATTGCATTATACGCAGATGATGTCCTCCTTTACCTCGCCAATCTGGCAGTCACAGGCCCCCAGTGCCTCCACATCCTTAGCTGCTTCGGAGAAGCATCAGGTCTCTGACTGATCCTTTCCAAATCAGTCTTGATGCCTCTGGCCCATACAAGAGACTGCTTTGGCTGGAAAACCAATATACCGCTTCTTAGACTTAGCATCAAATATCTAGGCGTCTGGGTGACTTTACACCCAGATCTCACCTGGTATCGCAATTGAGAGCCACTGGTGATTAAGACCAAACAAGACCTCACTAAATGGCCATCCCTCCCACTAAACGTGATGGGCCGCATTGTGCTTTATAAAATACCAAGATTTCTATACCTGTTCCAAAACACCCCACTCACCATTCCCCAGAGATGGTTCCATCTTCAAGATTAAATGGCGGGGTACCCTATCCGGACTAGCTTTCAAAACCTGCCAGCGAGGCCCATATGAAGGCTGTCTCGGGATGACTAACTTTTATCTTTATTACTTAGCCTCCCACCTGGTTGTGATGCATGACTGGTTTAATGGTGGCTGGACGGATCCCGCTTATAGCCTAGAGCTATCATTAATGAGATTCCCCCAAATTGTATCTCTGTTATACGGAGCTATAATCCCACAAACCCCTGTCCTCCTGGGGAGCTGCACTTCAACACATCCAATAAATGAACAAACAAATAAAACAAACCCCTCTCTGGCATGGTAATTGGCTCAGGGAATCCACGAAACTAAAGATTTGAAAAATGGGACCTTATTGGACTGTCACTATTAGGAGATGTATGATCAGGAATGCTCTTGAAGTCGTGTCAGGGTCTCCAGTGTGACTATGCACTCAAACTCACCCAATTCTATATATATCTACAGTTACTCCATGCCCTCCAGGCTCAAGTTCCCTGCACTAACCCCCTTCCTGAATTCAATCCCTTAGAAGCTAAACTCCTCAAAGGGGCACTGGATAAGGGGAGAATATCCCAAGTCTACCACGCGCTAATCACAAAAACCCCTGTTAACCTAGATCATGTTACACACTCCTGGGAAAACTCAATGGGCCCGTTCGAGGAAGAAGATTGGAGAAATGCCTCAATGGCACATAGAACTCACTATTTCCTTACACTTATGAGTAATCCAAAATTACTATCTACATGGTGTCTATCTGTCACCACAAAGACTACACCTGGCGGGTCTTCTTTCGGAACCTGGTTGCCACTGGTGTAATACCACTCCAGCGGACTTCTACCACATGATTTGGTTATGCCCCCAGATTCAATGATACTTGTCTGCCATAACAACAGAACTCACTGAGAGCTTGGGATGGGAGGTTCCATTCTTCTCCCTGGTTATTCTTCTAAGAGTCTAAGACGGCGTGGATGGCACAAGAGCTGAAAATGCCATTTAGGAATGTCCCTATTCATTGTTAAAACGAGACATAGCAGCTCACTGGAAGTCCCCCCCACCCCCCCTTCCCCCTTTGCACAGTGCCGCCAGGGGGTTGACTGGTGGTCACAACAAGAGAAATCAATGTACGTAGCCAGAGGATACCCAAAGAAACACAGGTAAGGGGGAAATGGCTAGGAGAAATTCCATAGACATGCAGGGATTGAAGGTGGGAAGCCTTGATCTAGGACTGTTAACAGAATTTGTGTTTAACTGTAACTTATGCTCAATTGTTGACTGTCATGTTATAACAATTATGTGCTGTGGATGATCTGGGTGTTCCATGTGTTTAAAACTAATAACAATTTTGTTATAATTTTTTTTTACCTGTTATAGTTTACTGACCTACCTATAACTTGCACCCCAGCCATTCCATGCTTATGACCTCACATCTTAGATCACTCAAGACATATTAAATTATATTGATGATATCATCTGTATCAATACTATTCACTTTACTCAATATACATTTACATAATTTAAAAACAAAACATAAGTAGTAAAGGGCTTATAGTCATATATAGCATAACATTACTCTGAGTATGGAATTGAAATAGTGTAGGCCTTGTGGCCAAGTCTGTTTTTGCATGTAGTAAGGACTGTTTTGTTCCCAGGTTCAGCACACCGCCCTAGCTTAGTTTCATGGTTTATGCCTTTGTTTACTTTTATACACAATTTTATTCATATTTTAGCAAACTTGCTTTTAGCATTTGTTTTCACATATTCTATCAGCTGCTTCTTCTAGGAAGGTAGAGTTCAGCCTTGTACTACATATAATATGCAATCCTGTCCATGGCTGGGACGCACAGGACATGATATGCTGCCTTGTATTTGCCCACCCCAGGAGTCAGTTTCTATGTCCGAGACACAGCATTACATCAGAGCTGCTGCCCAAACAAGGCATGGGTCATTATATAAACTACACTTAGGCCCAAACGGGGTAGAGGGCATTCCAGTCATGACCATCCTGAGTCGCTTTCCTTTTAACCAACAGCTTTGCTGATGCTATCTCAGCCTCCTGAGGAGATTTCCATCTGCATCACAGGCAGACCCCTGGTTTTCTATTTAGGGATGGGGTTGGGGTGAATCCTTTAGGTTGGGCCAGGCAGAATGTTACAACTACTATGCTCTCAGATTTAGCAAAGGGTTTTGGTAGGAATCTCTAGACATTTTAGAACCACACAACATGATGGGGTTGTTTGTCTTCACCTTGGCTGTAATGTTGGTTACTGTGCTCTGTTTCATCTGCCTAGTTTTTGCAGATAAAGTTTTTTACACCTGAATGCGATTGCTTCAATAAATGGATTAAAATCCATTTTCCATTTTCCATTTTGAGTTTTACCTTGATGTGCTTGAGTAACTGAGCGAAAGAGGTTGGAAATGTTTCCACAACTTCACTGAGAAGTCAAAGTGTCATGTTGAGTTTGCTGTAATCACATTTTGCCCCAGCAGGTTTGGTGGTCAGGGTGAGGCACTGTGAGCTAGCCTGGACTTAGGCGGACAACTGCCAAATGACGTGGGGTGTGCTCGGTCTCCCACCATCAGTGGTGCTGCTGCCCTGAAGATGCAGTCCTATTACCAAAATGTGAACTGCATAACATACATGACGAACGTTCTATGGTGTCTCGTTTACCTACCAAAAAAGTTACTGATCCAGTCAGTACCTTGTTAAGGGAAAGCACGTATGCATATGATGTGGGTTTCAGAGCCAAGTTTAAAAGTAGGTTGTGAATCGAAGATAAAGACTGTTTCCAAAAATCTATGAGAACAGCAAAAATGTCTTATCTATTAATCTTTCACCTGTAGATGGTTGTATACATACCCATAGTAAATATATGTCAGACAGTGCTATGGACTGATCATACGTAAACTGAACATTTAGGTGTGGACATTTCTGTAGACCTTCCTTGATTATTTTGAGACTTTGCATATTGCTGAATAATGTGCAATTTAAGGCTCACCCACTTGAAGATATGGGGTAACTCAAAGTATGCTTGTAACTATGGCTCTAAGGCTGTATGCGTTTCAGCTCTTTTCAGTAATGTTTGTAGTGTATTTTACTAAACTGTGAAGGGTTGTCCATACAGCTTGGCGAAATGTGCCTTATCAGTCACTAATGCATACCTGTCAACCGCTTGACTTAAAGTTGCGTATTATGGGAATTATTTAAGAGTGAAATCCCATTAAGTGAACTAGAGAACAAACATTATTTAATAGGCCGTTTAAAATGTAGGCAATTCCAATAAAGTATGTGGAGGCATATTGCTGGTTAGGTAGAATAAAAGTAAAAACAGGATGACATTCACAAAGAGTGGGTAGGTTCAGAGATATATTGTGTTGTGCATGTTACGAAAGGTTATGTCAATTATGACTTGATTGGTGATCAACAATTGGCTACAGATATAGCTTGTTGAATTACTTGTAGTCCAGAATGCCTCTAGTACACTGTCACAATTATTGGATGATGTAATCAGTGATATCATCAGTGTTATTTAACATGTCATGGGTGATGTAATAAGTGAGGTCATAAGCAGTGCACGACCGGGGCACGAGTTGTAGTTGTTTGACTCAACAATAACAGGCAAAAGCCTGTAGATTTTGGGTTTTAAAAAATTGTTCTTGTTTCATTCTGTCACCTAACTATACCGTCACTTTAACCTTTGTTTTCTCAGTGAATTTCTCAAAGTTGTTTTTTATGCACATATTACCATACTTAACTATAAAGTGAGCTTGAGCTTTGTTTTTTTTTAGTGAATTACACTTTTTTTCTTTTTTTAGTCATACTATAAATGTAACACGTGCAACACCTGTTTTAGCTAGGTATGTCCACTGCACATCACACGTCCATGCAAGAGTGGGGATCGGGCACAATGCATAGCTCCTCTGCACACAACCTGTAGTTGTGTGCAAAGGAGGTTGAACGCAACACTTTGCCTCTAGACAATTTAGGTTTTTCGTTTTTTTATTTTTATTTTGTTTTTTTAAAAAAAACATTTTATGTATGTTGTAATCATTGTTTTGGCTTGAAACGTTTTTAGTTGTAAAACTAAGTATTGTTAAACTTTTTTAACTTTGTTTTATTTTTTATTTTTTATGTAACGTGTTTTATTGCCTATGGTGTTCTATGTTTCTAGAAAACAATTGTATTGGTCCCCCCAGAAGCCACAACTTCCAGACAGTGCTTGACATATATAGCTAAAGGCTGCATGATGTCCTCCTCCTCCTGTTCTTTTTGCTGTACTTCTAAGGGTACAGTTCTTTCTGCTCCCTGCTGTGTTTTCTGACACTCTGCAAGAACAATGTGGTTGGGATACTTATCCCGCAAGTGGTTCTACATCCTGCTAGATCCCGTGGAGTACTGGCCAGGTTTGCTCCTATGGAGCACTTTTTACAAAAGCTGCATGTAAATTCTTGTGTGTTTCTTTTTTTTATATTGACAGCTAATAACGGAGGGAACTCTCTCACCACGGATTCTTTTTTAGGCCTACCTAGTTGTACTGCTGCAGATGTTGAAAGCACCACAATTAGGTAATCATCTGCTATGATTCAGCCTGAAAGGGCCAGTAGATTGTGTGATTGGTGTGTGTTGCTGCTACTTGAGGCTATGATGGGCTTCGATTGTATGCACAGCAACGTGGCTCTACAAAACACCAGTGTGCTAATTTTGTTGAAAAAAATAATTTAAGATTTTTTAAAGGCTGTGGCATTATGATTTTTAATAGTGTTCCCTGAATGGGCAATAGACGTAAGCTTTTACTTTTACCGTATTTATCGGCGTATAACACGCACTTTTTCTCCCTGAAAATAGGGGGCAAATGATGTGTGCGTGTTATACGCCGATATAATGTTAAGGGTTTTTTTTCTGAAATTTCCTCTTAAAATGAGGTGCGTGTTATACGCCGATAAATACGGTATTCATTTATTTTTTGGGGGTTCTCCCATTGGTACCACGGCATTCCCGCTGGATCCATAGAGCCAATGATAGACCTCTGTGTCACTCCCAAGAGGCCTCTTCTTTCTTTTTTGGAAGCTTTAATGAATGTTTTGTTTACTATGAAGTGGTCATTTGATTTTAAGTTTGAACCCAGGTTTTTCCTTGCGGGCCCAAATAACTAAGATATGTTGTAGTTTCTATTGGAATTTCTGCATTTTAGATGTTGCAGTACTTAAACATTATACAGCAATACTTGGGACTCACAATAAACAGACATCTGATGGCTGTATTGATGTATTTCGAAGAAGCTCCCACCCTCATCACTCTTTCCAGTTAATTGTATCAACATTTTTCCGCCCTCTCTTTCAGCAACTTTTTATTTTTATTTTTGGGGGGTAATCCACTCTGTTTCGAAAATATGACATCTGGAGGTCACCAGAAGATGGCCAAGATTAGGAGCAGTAGCCTAGGACTTCTATGGATTCCATTGTTTGGAAATTCTCCTCCATACCACCTGCCTCCACAAAACGGGTGGCATGCAACCTGTGCCAGAAGGAAGTCCGCAGGGGTGCCAAAAAAATTCCCTTGACATACATGACAGTATTTACTTAACAGTATTTTCCCGTTCAGTTATTATGCTTAGTCCATTTATTACTGATGGAATATTCAGCAACCCCCCCACCTTACATATTTATTTGACAATGCATTACATGTGTACACTACATGCACCTTTAACATGAGGTCTGTAGTGCGTAGAAAGTCCTTATGGTCTTTGTTCTTGACGAGCTCCATCCCTCCCACTCCCAGGCACTACCCATAGCTCCTTAGAAGCACTTAACCCCTTCATTGTCTCTGTTGTCATCCGATTCTGTCACCCTACTTTGGGTGTTTGCCATTTCCCCCCCTTACGTAATTTCCTCAGCTGCTTTGTCATCGAACCTAACCTCTTTCAATCTCCTCTGTTTTTCATGTGCCCATTTGATCATATTCCTCAGAGCCAGGCCATAATAGTTGGAACTGTCATGGACTATATGTCATTTTCCAAGCACTAACCTCTGCATTGCATATTTATATTGCATTTTATGTTTTTGCGATTTAGGAACCAGACCCAACACACAGTGCTTTACCGTAGCATCTGTGTTTATACATGTCACTGTTTTTAAATTAAAACTTGAATCACTTTGCCCAATACATTTCTATCTGTCTGCACCGCCAGATCATATGAACAAACTCTGCTTTTTCTGATAGAGACTTCTAGTTGCAGATTCCTTACCTTAGAATGTCTCCCAGGCATCAGTCTGGATCTGGAGATTTTTCTTTGCACAGTACCCCTGCATGCCTTTAGGTGGCATCAGTTGAGTTGGTGTCCTTTGTTGGGTGTGGGGTCGAGGTCACCAGATATGACTTTGCAGGTCGAATATACGCAACACCATGGCGCGCTGACAACAGTTCTTTTCTTCCTGCGCCAGCCTATGCGCAGGTCCGAGGAGAGCTACACCTACAATTGCTTTTTGACTGGCCTTTCAAAGGTTTGTCTAACTTTTTTGACTTGTTGTTGCATTGAGGATTTTGTCAAGATGACCGCTCTCAAGCCCTGCGACTCCTGTTACCATGACGGATCTGCACCTAGTCTGTCTGTTGTGTTTGGATTATGTACAGGGAGTGCAGAATTATTAGGCAAATGAGTATTTTGACCACATCATCCTCTTTATGCATGTTGTCTTACTCCAAGCTGTATAGGCTCGAAAGCCTACTACCAATTAAGCATATTAGGTGATGTGCATCTCTGTAATGAGAAGGGGTGTGGTCTAATAACATCAACACCCTATATCAGGTGTGCATAATTATTAGGCAACTTCCTTTCCTTTGGCAAAATGGGTCAAAAGAAGGACTTGACAGGCTCAGAAAAGTCAAAAATAGTGAGATATCTTGCAGAGGGATGCAGCACTCTTAAAATTGCAAAGCTTCTGAAGCGGGATCATCGAACAATCAAGCGTTTCATTCAAAATAGTCAACAGGGTCGCAAGAAGCGTGTGGAAAAACCAAGGCGCAAAATAACTGCCCATGAACTGAGAAAAGTCAAGCGTGCAGCTGCCACAATGCCACTTGCCACCAGTTTGGCCATATTTCAGAGCTGCAACATCACTGGAGTGCCCAAAAGCACAAGGTGTGCAATACTCAGAGACATGGCCAAGGTAAGAAAGGCTGAAAGACAACCACCACTGAACAAGACACACAAGCTGAAACGTCAAGACTGGGCCAAGAAATATCTCAAGACTGATTTTCCTAAGGTTTTATGGACTGATGAAATGAGAGTGAGTCTTGATGGGCCAGATGGATGGGCCCGTGGCTGGATTGGTAAAGGGCAGAGAGCTCCAGTCCGACTCAGACGCCAGCAAGGTGGAGGTGGAGTACTGGTTTGGGCTGGTATCATCAAAGATGAGCTTGTGGGGCCTTTTTGGGTTGAGGATGGAGTCAAGCTCAACTCCCAGTCCTACTGCCAGTTCCTGGAAGACACCTTCTTCAAGCAGTGGTACAGGAACAAGTCTGCATCCTTCAAGAAAAACATGATTTTCATGCAGGACAATGCTCCATCACACGCGTCCAAGTACTCCACAGCGTGGCTGGCAAGAAAGGGTATAAAAGAAGGAAATCTAATGACATGGCCTCCTTGTTCACCTGATCTGAACCCCATTGAGAACCTGTGGTCCATCATCAAATGTGAGATTTACAAGGAGGGAAAACAGTACACCTCTCTGAACAGTGTCTGGGAGGCTGTGGTTGCTGCTGCACGCAATGTTGATGGTGAACAGATCAAAACACTGACAGAATCCATGGATGGCAGGCTTTTTAGTGTCCTTGCAAAGAAAGGTGGCTATATTGGTCACTGATTTGTTTTTGTTTTGTTTTTGAATGTCAGAAATGTATATTTGTGAATGTTGAGATGTTATATTGGTTTCACTGGTAATAATAAATAATTGAAATGGGTATATATTTGTTTTTTGTTAAGTTGCCTAATAATTATGCACAGTAATAGTCACCTGCACACACAGATATCCCCCTAACATAGCTAAAACTAAAAACAAACTAAAAACTACTTCCAAAAATATTCAGCTTTGATATTTATGAGTTTTTTGGGTTCATTGAGAACATGGTTGTTGTTCAATAATAAAATTAATCCTCAAAAATACAACTTGCCTAATAATTCTGCACTCCCTGTATAGTTCATTACCGAAGGTAAGTAACTTGTTCATTATTACCACACTAAGGGCAAGCAGGTGATTTGTTCACATACTTTCTGTGAATCCTCACTGGGGTTAGGTAGGTGCGGTGTAGGGCATAAGAGTGCAGCAGCTTAAATGTGGCATTACTAGCTATCAAATAAACCAGTTCACGGCTCATCTCCCACTCTTTAACATCTGCAGGCTCATTATGTATTGCTGAGTAACATGAGAATTTGCGAGCCACTGAATGTAGCGCTCGCCATATATCTGCGCAGTCTAAATTAACATTGCCTCTATCATTGTCTCTACCATTTCCGGTTTTGTGTGGGATTTAAACAGATGCCTGTCCCGAGAGTGATCCAATATACAAATAGTTATCTCCCCAAATAAGGGGAACATCTACGTAGGGTGTAACAATGTCCATGAGGGACTGTAAAAAAAAAATCCCAGTCATCCGCATTTAGGGCATAATTATTTAACAGGCAGATTTCCATTCCATCCAGGAGGGCATACATTATAATTTGGTAGCACCCTTTATCTGATAGAGACTTATTGCCACAGATTTCCTAACTTAGAATATTCCCCAGATGTTAGACGATCTGAAACATTTTCTACCAGTACCTGTCTGCTCTGGTAGTTGGCGCCAGTTGACTTGGCATTGTAGGTATCATTTACATTGGACTTGACATATGTACTGTGCCTATATAGGTGTTACTTCAGCGCACTAATATCAGGTCCTTCTTTTTTTGCGCCGTCAGCACAAATCCGGATTAAGCTACCATCATTCATTTTTTAACTGACTTTTTAAAAAGTTTTTCTCGACATTTCTGCCAGTGTGCCTTCCTTTGTCTCTTCCTGTGGGCTTCAAACCTTCAGGTGCGCCTGTCCCAGGCAAATGTCTATGACAGACCCTCACTTGGCTGGTATTTAGTGCAGGAGTCGGACCACAACTCCAATGCCTGCCTGGAATGCAAGACAATGCAGCACCCAAAGGCTGTCAGAAAGCAGGCCTTGAAGCTTCTCGCTGCTCAAAACTGAACAGTTCTGCACCACTCCAGGTCCTGGTTGCGAGGAAGGTCTCAAGACCGCTCTCAAGACCGCTCTCAGAGGCTTTCATGCTGGCGTTGTCACATTCCTGGACTCCATTGAACGCCGGTCCAAGTCATCAGCCGAGTCACAGGAATGATGCCACACTTCGAGGTCCAGCACCCCACCTTGGTCCCATGGAGCTTGAGGTCTGCTTCATGACCCCGCTCAACCCCCTAAGTTTCCTGAAGCCAGAGCAACACCTACCCAACTCAAGGAGTTGTATTCGGCGATGCACCACATTTTTTATGACTGGATCCCTTTGGAATGCCTTCAGGCCCCCTTGAGTCTGATATGTGCTTTGACTGGGTTTCCGCTGGCAGGTCCTACCTCAGACCCTCTTGATTCCTTCCGGTATCTAGACTGACCCCAGGCACAAATCTATGACCTTCGTCAAGGTACGGTCCTGTGGCACCCTTCCCAAAGCCCCTGACAGTGTCATTCCTGACTCCGAATTGGCATTGTCTGGTGTCTAATCCAACGCCGGCTGGATCCTGACCTTCCGAGTTGGAGGCAGTGCCTCCTTTTACTGTCGGGCTCTGTGAGGAATACAATGGGTGGGGATCTGAGAATCCCTAGAGTTATCCTGACCCCTTTGAGGAGCCCTTAGCCAAGGATAACTTACAAATAATTGGCTGATGACACATCACCAGCCACTGGTCTCCTCTCTCCTCTTACTGTGACTAGGGAGGAAGGGGCTTCATTTGCCATGGTGGTACAGAGTGTGGCTCATGTTCTGGACCATGCGCTACCCACAGTTGAAGTCAGACCAACAACTTGATGGAGGTGCTTCAGCCCGGGGTATCCCATACAGATTCCCTCCTCCCTCATAATGAAGCGCTTACTGCTGTCCTGCTCAGGGCCTGGCCCTAGCCCTGAAGAGGCCCTCCTGTGCACAGAACCATCACACGCTGCCACAGGCCCACTACAGAGGACCCAGCCTTCCTCATCTTACAGCCCACATCTCATAGCTGGCTGGTACAAGCCTCAACCTCCAAAAGAAACCCTAGTGTGTTTGTTGCACAGCAACGGATAGGGAAAGTCAAAAGTGTGAATACTGTTGGGAAGAGGATTTTTTCCATCAGCCATTCACTGCAGTCTGTAAGCAAAGCATGCTTATTAGGTTGGTATTTTCATGCTGTATGGGACTCAAGTGGGCAAGTGCTGCCCATGAACTCACAGGAGGACCGAACCATCATGCTGCATCCCTGCTGATAGCAGGGATTCAGCAAAGTTAACCATACGCTGGGGGATTCATCGGGTGTAAGGAGTTGATACACATAGGATGAAGGAAAGGAGCACACCTTGATGAATGTGTTGACTATAGGGTTTCCTTGACCCAGCTAAGTAGAAGTGCCTCCCTGAACAAGTCCCATGATGAAGCATGACACCTGGTAGTGTGTGAGAACAACCTACCACATTTAACATAACATTAACATTTAGTAGCTGCTTGGGTGGCTTCTATGTGGTTGACAGGTGTGATTGGAGGCCAGCTTACACTCGAGGCCCCTTAGCTTCTTGTTCCCTACCACGGACAGTGTCCTGGGTTGATGTATATCGAGATCCCTTATGGACATGCCATTCAGTGCCACTCTCCTGCTTGACAACTATGAGGATTTGGTGCTTGAGAGTTTTAAGGAGAGCCACTGCTAGATTATTGGGGCCTATCCATGGCCCGCTTCCATTCCTCCCGCAGGTACGGTAGAGGCTATTAGCTTTGTCCTTTCACTCCCCGCCCCATGGTCAGCTGTTTTCTCAGTCCTTTCATGGCTGTGGATGCAGCTTCCACAGAACTTGACCCACAGCCAGAGGTCTACCTAGTCTGCCACCGCCCCATACCCCTCCCCCCATCACCAAAAGCCTCAAACCCCCTTTGATATGGTCTTACAACATCATGGGCTGCATGAGCAGACACCACCGGCCCAATTGACAAGTAGGTGCTTAAGATTGTTCAGTGGGATTACATCCTTCGTTTCTGGGACCCCCGCCGCCTGTGCCACAATCCTCAGACTGTCTGACGGAGGACCACCTATCACTCTGCAACAGAAAGTGAAGGATCTGTTGGCCAAATAAGCCATTGAAAGGGTGCCAGCATCAGAAATAGGTTGTGGTTGCCATTCCCACCACTTTCTGGTGCAGAAAGGAGACTGGGATCTCCATCCTATTCTAGGCCTGCACCCTCTCAACTTCTTCCTGAAAAAGGACACTTTCAAAAGTGCTCACTCTGCCTTAGGTCCTAATTGCCCTGAGTACTGGATGATCGTGCTGGACTTACAGGGCACATATTTCCATATTCTTGTCCTGTCAGCCCATAGATATCTCCTGTGGTTGATGATGGTTCAGAAGCATTTCCAGTTCCCTGTGCTCTCCTTCGGCCTTACTAGCCATGCTTGATCAAGCCACTATTTTTAACACATTTCCTGAAAGGCCTCCAGCATATGTTTTCCACTAAAACCTTCTGTTATAGTCCAATAAGACCTCTGTTTAGTTTTAACCTTCTTCTGTGTTCCCTTCGTCTCTTTATTCACGATCAAGACAGTTTTCTTGGTGGCCATCACATCGGACAAGATGGTCAGTGAGCTTAAGGTTCTTTATGTCCATCCTCCGTACACGAGCTGAAAACATGTGTCTCTTTTTCTTGCTGAAGGTGGTAACACCCTTCCATGTCAGTCATATCATTATGCTACCAACCTTATTTGCTCGGCCTCACCCCTCTAAGGAGGAAGAATGACTCCATTGCATGGACCCAAAAAGAGTGTTATCAGTCTACTTAGATCACACCAAGGAACACCAGGTAAAAGATCAGCTTTTTGTCTGGTTCGCTGGAGTGAAAAAGGGTTAAGCAGTCCAGGAAAATACCATCTCCTGATAAATTGTGCTCTGCATAAAAATCTGCTACACACTGTCCAGAAAGCAGTCCCTGGAAGGTGTGCAAGATCATTCAACCGGAGCTAAAACTGCAACCATTGTGTTAGCTTGTATCCTTGTCTCGAAGATCCACATGGGCTTCTCTGCACATGTTTACACAACATTACTGTCTTGACTGTCAGGTCTGTCATGAGGGGCACTTCACCCATTCAGTCCTCCAGGAGTTTTTGGTCTGAGCCAGTTTGAACCCACCTTCAGGGAGGTATTGCTTTGATATCTATTCTAAATTTGGGAATCTGTGGCTAGAAGTCTGTATCATATGAATTAATTACTTACCAATGGTAACACCGTAGGTGATAGAAACTCTATCTAGTTGCAGATTCCTTACCTACCCTCCCAAATTTCCCAGTCTGTGAACAGGCTCTTTCTATCTAAAGAGGTCCCTGCAGGTCGTTAGCTCTGCACATTGGTCCAATCAGCGTTCTGTTGTAGTTCTGTGCTTCTGGCAGGAAAATAGTCATGAAAATAAACTGTTGAGAGATTGCCAGTGTGGCGCCTATATAAGCACTGTGCACATCCCATCTGGCACCAATTTAAAGCTGATTGACACCACCTGCAGGTACTGCTCCAGATTTTCCAGATGCAGCCTGGGGAACATTCTAATGTATGAAATAGATAGTCTTTATAAGAGAAGGCATTATCAAAGGTTAGTAACTTGTTCGGCAGTGCTAGAGGCCAAGCACTTTCCGGAGACTCTGTTCACCCTCCCTTCAAGCACAAAGGCATAATTCTCACTACCGTACAAATCAATCCGCAATCAGGTACGCAGAGAACTAGTTAGTAAATGATAGTATTCCATCAAAACTGTCAGCTCTATTTCTGTAAAGTGGAATTTTAACCCAGCAAGATTGAATGTAGGTAGCCCTGTATGAAAATCTGTGGAATGCCATGGCATTCCTCAGTGTTCCCGATCCCGGAGGACTCTCCCCCTCTAATCCCCTGCTCCAAGACAAAGTGAGTTAGGCACGTCTCCTTTGCCCTCCACAGGGACCTCCTTGGGCGTATCTGCATCAGTTTGCATTCCTAGTGTTCTGTTGTAAGCTACCACCACTCAGTACACAGGGAGATCAATTCTCTCCTTTTGGCTGCTAACCTTTTTTTGACTGAGGAGTCTACACGACCCGACCTGTGCTCGGACGCAGTTAGCCATCTCCAGCCGCTCCCAAATGTCCTATGGGGTAGTGCAAAAATGTGATTGTCCATCAAGTTTGGCTGGGTATGCCACATGTACTGCAAGTTAATGGGCCTTAGCCTTTTTCTGTGATTTCCTCATGTTCTGGATCTTTTGTGTGTAGTCCAGAAAGATCTATATACATAGCTTTACTATCTCACCTTGCGCCTGGCGTGCTATAAAATAACGTCTCTGTAATTTAGACTCTGGCTATCATGGCTTGCAAGGTACCTCTGGAGACGCAGAGGTACCAAGGCCCTATGGGCTTTTTCAATAACGAATACTGTTTAAAGGCTCCTCGGGTGCAAAGCCACTGAAAACCAATTTTTCTGGACAGCTTCATGGACATTCTGTTATGCCATTAATTGTGTTTGACCACTGACTTTGTGTTTCACCACTGCGCATATTAGTTGTTCAATGTTCACCAGTAGCACATTACATGTTGTATTCAGTTTAGCTGCCTATTGGCTTTAACATGGCATTAGACATTACATTCTGTATTCAGTTTAGCTGCCTATTGGCTTTAACGTGGCATTAGACATTACATTTGGTATTTAGGTTAGCTGCCTATTGGCTTTAACGTGGCATTAGACATTACATTGTGTATTCAGTTTAGCTGCCTATGGGCTTTATCATAGAGTTCGACATTGCAGTTGAGCTGTTTTTTTCCACATGGTAGACCAAGCGTATTTTGTTCACACCGAACCCTAGCGTGATAAGAGAGCGTATATTTTGTGTTTTCCTCTCTACACAGCCTTGGGAAGGAGTGAGGTTAAGGAGATCTTGGCAATCTCCAATGCCTTGTTTTCTTCCCAACTCTGCATGTTTTGACTATTAGAGGAAAGGGCCTGTAAGCAGGCTTTTTCATTATAAAACGGTGTCCCTGGGCAGCAGCAAGGGGGAATTTTCCAAGCCTTTAGCCCGGAGCAGACGTCAGCTGCATGACCTCCAGTATGGGTGGAAAATATCTTTCTTGCGGTTGAACAGTAGTTATCAACTTGCAGGCATGAGAAAGATGACGAGCAGTGATAGGCCCTACGGTGATGAATTTTGACTTTCATTCTTTGCTGTGGAGTTATGCTATAATATAATCACATGTATTTGCTGTGTACTTTGCAATTGAGAAGTTCTTTGATATATTTTCCTTTCATTGCTGTGACTACTTTTAAACGTGTGCTTCCAACCTACTAATCTCATCTCTCAGGGACCTCCTGGTGAAGTAATAATAATAAATATCTTCTTTAAACTAAGAAGTGCATTCTAGAGAAGTTTTGTCAGCTCGGTCATAAGATAAGTAAAGCAAAACACATTCCCCTCCACTCTGCGACGTGATCATCCATTTCGTCCTTCTGCCACGCCTGCAGGAGCCGAGTGAGTTGTGTTATTGAACGCTCCTTAGGCCAGATCTCCTTGGTATCCATTTTTTAAAAATCCACAGCCTTCTCCATGTCTCATATCGTTTTAAGATATTTTGCGTAGGTCAGCTCTCTTCAATTCACCTCCAAAGAGGTAGTATTGATTTAAATTGCAAATGCTTGGTCTGCGTGACTTGGTCCCTCATCGTATCCAGCAGGGGCATGGCTGCCCAGAGCGCGCGTGTGCTTTTTTTTTTTTTCTCTCTCTCTCGCTCTCACCCCCCCCCCCACCTTGTTTACAAGCAGCAGATTGTCAATTTACATCTGTTGGGATGCCCTAGTCAGCCGATTTTACCCCATGCCTGCAATGGCATATTCTCCCATAGAGGCTCCTCACTGCCAAGTCTGCCTCGGGGATCTCACCTCTATTACGGTCTGTCGTATTGACTTTTCTACATGTCCTCTGACCCCCTCCGGGATTATTAAAGTCCTCAGCCCCTCACGGCTCAGGGCCTAAGGGTATGCTCTCCCCTCTCTACGCTCCCACTGCCCCAGCAGCCTTTATTTTAGTCTCCAAGTGTTTCCTCAATACTGAGTCCCTGCTTAATACAACCAACTGTCCGTGTGATAATACCTACTGTGAGCACTTTTCCATTGGTCAAATTCCTCAGGTGCTTGTTTTTCACTGGGCGTCCAGCTTTAGCACCCATCTGTGAGTCTGCTTCGCGTCTGCCCCCTCTTCTCTCCATTACCATCGTTCGTCTCTCTCGCTATCTCTCTATCTCTCTCTCTCCCTCTCCCCCTCTCCCTCTCTCTCCCTCTTCCCCCTCTTCCCATTCAGGGCCCGTGCAGGGAGAGAACCCCCCTCCACCCCGGGCCTGTGGCCTCATATACACAGGCCTCGCCATCCAGGGCAGGCACTCTATTGCAGTTCACAGTGTATCGATGTTGGAAATCTTAACAGAAACAAATTCAGAAGAGGCGATGGCCTAGTTTATGTACCTCTTACCAATCAGTGAGAAACCTGACTAGAACTACTCGTGTTTACTAGTTGAAAGCTAGTCAGATGGCATCCAAAGCAGTGTGCCACATGCCCTAATTCTACACCCCCTTTTCTTATAATGCACTTCAAGCGTTGCTCTTGCAAACCTGTGACGGACTAGGATTCCATCCTACACATCAGAGAAACACAGTAGAAAATGGATGAAGGAGATCCAGTTAAAATGCCAGTATTTCTGTGCAACAGAGTCCCATTTTACAAGCCAGTGCGTGCTCTTCGCGTCGCTAAGCAGGCTTTGATACAATGTAGTAGGTGGATTTAGAGATCTAGAACGGGTGGCTGCTCCTTCAGTTACTTGGCACAGTTTTACAGTGATGCCCTCCCTCTCAATTTACGTTTGACTTGTTAACTTTCTGGGGATGTTGAATACTTGGCTTTTTTTGCTCTAATGACTTTTTATGATGTATGGGGTCTCGTATAGTTGGGATATCCCTTAGAGAATCACGGAGCACTCCTCAAATTATATAAATAAATACATGTGAAGCAGGCCCGCAGGAAGTTGTTTTCCAGCTGTTCATTCTAGCAGTTATTTGAATAGGGGACATTTTTTTAATGTGTGTAGTATTTGAAAGCATATTGTTTTGATAAGTTTTAAATATCCATCACTACATCATATTTTAATATATGAAACCCAGAAAGACTTATTCTTGGGTCAGCTTTCCACAGAGGTGTGTGTTTGTGTGAAGGCATAATGAGTAAAATTTCACCTGCAGCATCAGCCTCCAAGCTTTAGTTTGCCCTTAGTGGCACAGGACCACGCTGTAGAAGGCACAGAGGGTAGCTAAAGATAAAGTCGAAAAGGTGGGTCCTTCAGATTGTTCAACAAGGCTATACCCTGCCATTGCTTTTAGTCCAGCCACACCTTCCACCCCCATTAGAGCGTCTTTCAGAGGAGCGCCTGTTCACCTTGGTCCAAGAAGTGCAGATCAAAAGTTCTTTGAAAGGAGTCATTGAGAGTGTATTGGACTCGAAATAGGGTCTAGCTGCTCCTGCTATTTCCTTACACTGAAGGGCGACAGAGGCCTTTGTCCCATTTTAGATCTATGGTGCTTGAACACTTTATTATAGGAGGACACATTTTAGTTACTCACTCTAGCCCAGGTTTTGTCTGCCCGGATCCAGGTGACTGGATGGTGGCTTTGGACCTGCAGGATGCCTACTTTTAATGTACCACCCTGCAGTCTCACAGACGCTAATTGTGAATATCAAGAGCATTTTTGAGTGGTCTCTAGTTAGTGAATCTTGAATAGCCCCAAGGTGTCCTATACCATTTGCTTTCTGCGCTAGTATATTGTAGAGGGTTGTGTTAAAGTAAGGAAGATATTTGTAGGCGAGCTTTCCTTTGTTTGATGAACTCATTCCCCTTTTGGCACTCTAAGGTCATAGGTCTCTATTAGTACTGCAACTCCTATTTTGGTGCGTCGTCTTCAAGGAGATGCACTTTTTTACATGCAACTGTACATTGTGAGTTCACGGCTATTGGCTTGAGGTGTCTGTAGTACTCTTCAGGAGATAAGGTGTGTGTCCTACCCAACTCGCCCCACCCACCCACTCACTCCCCCTCCACCTCAATGTCCCACAAAGTGTCATCTTTGAGTGGCTCGAGGTATACAGTACAGAAAGGACAGAGTTTTGATACGTTTAATTGTGCTTAAGAAATTATAAATTAACTAAAGAACTGTGATTACCCTCGCTTTTTCTGCTACGCTTTTCTGACAGATTCTGATATTACATTAGTGCTGTGCGCACCTCAGAGCAACAGATTATGCCCATATTCCTATTGCCCGAGTCAGCAGATTCAGGGCAACTTTAGGGGTATGCAAAGTTTTTATTCCACAAGTGTAGTTTTACACTAGTTTTACACTAGTTTTACACTAGTTCCTGATTATTGTGCCCTGTGTCTGTGGAGTGTCCTGATTTCCATACACACTTGCTTAGTTGTCTTTCTCGATAGTTGATGATGGTATTTTGCAAGCATTTTGTCCCCGATTGGAAACCTTGCTTACCTCAAGTGTTCAGCCCTCATCCTCCTCGACCTATCAGCCGCTTTCGACACAGTATGCCACTGCACCCTACTAACCCGTCTCCAAGAAGCCGGCATCCAAGACAAAGCCCTCAACTGGATCTCATCCTTCCTCTCCGACAGAACCCAGAGAGTCCGACTCTCCCCTTTCTGCTCCAAAGCCACCAACCTCATCTGCGGCGTCCCCCAAGGCTCCTCTCTTAGCCCGACGCTGTTCAACGTCTACATGGCCCCCCTCGCACAATTGGCCCGTCAACACAACCTCAGCATCATCTCCTACGCCGACGACACCCAGCTCGCCCTCTCCCTGACCAAAGACCCGCTCACCGCCAAAACCAACCTCCACGAGGGACTGAAATCCATCGCCGAGTGGATGAACAACAGCCGCCTGAAGCTCAACTCCGACAAGACGGAAGTCCTCATCCTCGGACACACCCCCTCGGCCTGGAACGACTCCTGGTGGCCCACAGCCCTCGGCCCCCCACCCACCCCTGCCTGCCACGCAAGAAACCTCAGCTTCAACCTTGACTCCGCTCTCAGCATGTCCAAACAGGTCAACGCCGTCTCCTCCTCCTGTTTCAACACCCTCCGCATGCTCCGCAGGATCTTCAAGTGGATTCCAACAGGAACCAGAAAGACGGTTACTCAAGCCCTCGTCAGTAGCAGACTTGACTACGGCAACGCACTCTACACAGGCATCCCAACGAAAGACATCAAACGACTCCAGCGCATCCAGAACGCCTCAGCCCGCCTGATCCTCGACATACCCCGCCGATGTCACATCACCCCCCACCTGGTGGACCTCCACTGGCTCCCCGTGGAAAAAAGGATCACCTTCAAACTCCTCACCCACGCTCACAAGGCACTACGCAACACCGGACCCACCTACCTCAACACCAGACTCAACTTCTACGCCCCCACACGTCAACTCCGCTCTGCCAACCTCGCCATCGTCCCCCGAATCCAGCGCAAGACCTCTGGCGGCAGATCCTTCTCCTTCCTCGCCGCCAAGACCTGGAACTCTCTCCCCACCTCACTACGCCAGACCCAGGACCTCCTCACCTTCAGGAGACTCCTCAAGACTTGGCTCTTTGAACTGTAGCAGCACCCCCCACCCCCCAGCGCCTCGAAACCCTGACGGGTACATAGTGCGCTTTATTAATTCTCTGATTGATTGATTGGTTTCTTGTTCAAAGTCAAAGTTAAAAGTGCAACCTGGTTTTCTTTTTCCACAATAACTCTGAAACCACTTCACACCAGTTACTCTTGAGCGCATATCTTGCTGTATTTGTCTTCATGAGTGACTGAGCACAAATTACATCTGCATACAAAAAACTTGTAAAACGTCAGATTTTCACAACAAAAGCACAAATTGCTTAGAGATTCATGATCTTTTTTTTTCTTGTGAGAAACATCCGAAGTTTGTGAGAAAAAAAATCTCTCTGCAACTTTTCACACCTCCAGATATCTGATAGATACTACTAACTGCAGATTCCTCAGCTTTATGTTCCTCAGGTATCAAACTGGATTCAGAAAACCTTTAGCAGTCCCTCTGCATGCCAGTAGTTGGCATTGTGCTACCTTTTTTCAAAATGGCTGTTCCGCTCCAGAAGTGACCAGCAGAGCCACATATAAACGCTAACCATAAGTGCTGATGGCAGTTTGTGTTTATTCCACAGCACAAGATGCAGATGTGGAACTAACTCATCTCTTCACAAGACTGTTCTCTTAAAAACTTTTTCTCTTAATTTCTAATGTGCAAAGGAATATCTGATAGAGACTTCTAGTTGCAGATTCCTTACCTTAGAATTTTCCCCCAGGCGTCAGACTGGTTCCGGAGATTTTTCTTCGAGCAATACACTTGCGTGTCGGTAGGTGCCATTGGTACACTCCGTAGGTGTCTTGGTCACCGTGATGACGTTGGGAGTAGTACATAGACCCCGCCCTCGCGCAGTGATGTCAGTTCTTTTCTTTCCGTGCCACACGCTGATCTGGAGAAGAGCTACCCTGGCTAATGTTTTGTTGAATTTGACGTTTTGTCGAGTTTTTTCTGTGCGACTTTGTTGCGTTGAGGATGTCCCCGAAGACCGGGTTCAAGCCTTGTGAGGACTGCCATCGGACGATGTCGGTGACAGATCCTCATTGCGTTTGTCTGTGGTGCCACAAGCGCGACCACAACCCAAAGTCGTGCTCCGAGTGCTTGGGCATGCTCCCGAAGGCTTTGAGGGAGCAGTCCCCAAAGCTAATGGTGGCCTGGCACTCGACTGCGTAGGTCCCGGTCTTGTTCAAGAGGAAGGTCTCGAGATCGGTCGCAGAGTCATCACCACTCATTATCTTCTAAATCCTCAGGTCAAGGTAAGAAGAAGTCGGAGAAGTCCCATCGCTCTCCAACATCGCCCTGTCGCTCGGCTGACGCAATACAGGACGAGCGTCCACGCACTAGGCCTCTGTCCTCGGAGCCTGCGTCTGGGACGGCTCCACGCTTCCCCAAGTTTCCCAGTCCTGGAGCGACCCCCGCCCAACTAAAAGAGTTTTACAAGGCCATGCGCTTCATATTTGGGTGGGCCGACCCCAATGCGGCGCCTTCCGGCCCAAGGGGTTCGGCTGAGGGGCCTTCGGGTTCTGCACCAGCGGC
The DNA here is from genome assembly GCF_031143425.1 of Pleurodeles waltl. Classification (NCBI taxonomy): domain Eukaryota; kingdom Metazoa; phylum Chordata; class Amphibia; order Caudata; family Salamandridae; genus Pleurodeles; species Pleurodeles waltl. The sequence continues at coordinate 901,444,555 of NC_090449.1, forward strand.
TTCGGCCCAGGCCACCGAGGTCACCTCTGGATCCGTACGCGGATCCACACCGGCGCTGGTCGCACCCTTGAGACCTTCCCCGCCGGGTCAATTATCGACTCTCCTAACATCTGTGGTGCCCACTATCAACATTGACCCAATTCTTATCCCCAATGACCCAGAGTCGGAGCGGCGTCGGCCGAGTGCGCCTTTGGCTTCAATAGGGCCTATTCGCCCCAGGTCAGATTCGGACCCATTTTTCCTGTGGGTACAAATATAGGGAGGAATTGGAGTGGTCCCTTGACCCTTATGAATACCAGGATGACCCTACTATGGATTGGGCACAGGAATTGGGCGAAGCCAGTGGTCTGGATACTTCTCCTGACGCTGGCATGCTGTCTCCTCCTACTGTGGCTACGGTGGAGGGAGCAACTTATGGTGTGGTGGTCAGTAGGGCAGCTGAGGTCCTTGGCCTTGAGCTTCCTGCTGTAGAGGTCAGGTCTAATCTCTTGACGGAGGTGCTTCAGCCTGGGGCTTCTACTTCAGAACCCCTTTTGCCATTTAATGAAGCCCTCACCGATGTCCTTTTGGGTACATGGGCCAAACCCAACCCAGGGGCTCCAGTGAATAGGACTATCACACCGCCATCCGCCCGCTCCGAATGTCCCTAATTTCCAGGCCCAACACCCTACGCCTCAGAGTCTTGTTATCCAGGCTTCCTCTTCTTCAGGCATGTTCCCTTCCGCAGCCCCGGATAGGTAATCCAAAAGGCTGGAACAGTTTGGTAAGAAGTTGTTTTCTTCCTCCAGTCTCGTGCTGCGGTCTGTGAACACTGCATGCCTTTTGGGCCACTATACTCACTCTTTGTGGGATACGGTTGCGCAAGTCCTGCTTCAGATACCTTAGGAGGCTCATGCTATCGTCTCCCAAGCTGTGAACGATGGGAGAGACGCAGCAAAGTTCACAATCCGTTGTGGGCTGGATACGTCTGAATCTCTGGGCAGATCGGTTGCTACGACAGTGGCTTTACGGCGCCACGCCTGGTTACGTACTTCTGGTTTCTCGTGGGATGTCCAACAGTCAATCATGGACATGCCCTTTGATGGAACCCATCTCTTCGGAAACAAAGGGGACTCAGCCTTGAAGAGATTCAAGGATTCCCAGGCTACGGCTCTGTCCCTCGGTCTTTCCTCGGCTCCTTGCCCACCACAGTCTACTTTTCACCCCTTCCATGGACACGCAACGGGCGCGCTGTCGCGTGCTCCACACAGCCACCGTGCCTCGCACGTTGGACAGCCTATGCGCAGCCGAGGACGTGGAATTCCGCGTGCCCGTGGGACAGGAAACCAGAGGTCTAGCCAGTCCACCTCTGCCCCCGCTGCAGCCTCCAAACCCTCCTAGTCCGTCCCCTTACTCCCGTCCAGTTGGTAGCAGGATTCACCATCACCTGCCCCACTGGGAACATATCACCACGGACGGGGGGGTTTGCAGATTGTTCGAAAGGGCTACTCCCTCACTTTCGAATCTGCTCAACCACCCATGCCACCATCCTTCAATTACCTTCCGGACGATCATTTGGCGGTTCTCCTCCAGGAAGTCGCAGCTCTCTTGGCCAAGGGAGCTATAGAAAAGGTCCCCGTGCCAGAAGTAGGTTGTGGTTGTTATTCCTGCTACTTTCTGATACCAAAGAAGGGCAAGGGCTTACGTCCTATCCTAGGCCTTCGGGACCTAAACTACTTCCTCAAGAAGGAGAAATTCAAAATGCTCACCCTGGCTCAGGTTCTGTCTGCCCTGGACCCAGGAGACTGGATGGTAGCGTTGGACGTGCAGGACGCTTATTTTCACATCCCCATCCTGCAAGCCCACAGACGTTACCTACGATACATGGTAGGTCACAAGCACTTTCAGTTTACCGTGCTCCCCTTCAGCCTTACCAGCACCCCTAGGGTGTTAACGAAAGTGATGGCGGTTGTTGCAGCTCATCTGCGCAGGTTAGGGGTTTCAGTCTTCCCCTACCTCGACGACTGGCTGTTGAAGGCTGACTTGCCCCAGAAAGTCATCTCCCACCTTCAGACTACGGCAAACCTCCTGCACACGCTGGGGTTCACTATCAACGTGCCGAAGTCACACCTGACTCCCTCTCAGTCGCTCCCTTTTCGCAGGGTAATTCTGGACACAGTGCAGTTTCAGGCTTATCCTACCGAAAAACAAGTCCAAGACATTCAGGCTATGATTCCAATCTTTCGGCCTTGGTCTTGGGTTTCAGTGAGACTGCCTCTGAGGCTGCTGGGCCTCATGGCCTCCTGCATCCTGCTAGTAACACATGCAGATGGCATATGCGGGCTCTGCAGAGGGACCTAAAGTTCCAGTGGGCCCAGCATCAGGGGAATCTCTCCGACCTGGTCCAGATCTCGGAGGGAACTGCAAAAGACCTGCAGTGGTGGCTTTTGAATCCAAATTGGGTCCATGGCAGATCCCTCTCCCTTCCCCAACCAGATCTCTCTATAGTGACAGATGCGTCACTTCTGGGTTGGGGTGGCCACATGGGAGAGGTGGAGATCAGAGACCTCTGGTCTCCGGCAGAGTCGGGGCTCCATATAAATCTGCTGCAGCTTCGGGCAATCAGGCTTGCGTTGAAAGCATTCCTTCCCTCTCTCAAAGGGAAAGTAGTGCAGGTGTTCATGAACAATACTACCGCCACGTGATACTCCAACAAACAGGGCGGAGTAGGATCCTAGACCTTTTGTCAGGAGGCACTATGACTCTGGACATGGCTGGAACATCAGGACATTACCCTGATGGTTCAACATCGGGGGGCTCCCTCAACACCAGAGCGGACAAACTCAGCCGTCGATGCACAGCCGATCACGAATGGCATCTCTATCCGGAGGTGGCGCAAGGTCTCTTTCAGCAATGAGGAGAGCCTTGGTTAGATCTGTTCGCCCCTGCAGAGAATGCGCAATGTCAGGTGTTTTGTGCATTGGAGTTTGCAAGGCGGCACTCGCTCGGAGACGCTTTTCGTCTTGAGTGGAACTCTGGCCTCCTTTATGCCTTCCCGCCTACCCCTCTTCTGCCCAGAGTTCTCAAGAAAATCAGGAATAACCGGGCCCAATTCATCTTGGTGGCTCCGGACTGGGTCCGGAGAATGTGGTATCCAGAGCTATTGAGCATGTCCATCGATCCTCCACTCAGACTGCCCCTTCGGGCGGATCTTCTGTCGCAGCAACAGGGAACGGTTCTTCACCCGAACCTGTCCAACCTCCGCCTTCATGCGTAGAGACTGAGCGGCAGCAGTTGACGGCTTTTGCCCTTCCACCTGAAGTCTGCAATGTTATCTTGGCAGCCAGGCATCCATCAACTAAAACTGTAAATGCCTGTTGTTGGAATACATTTGTGGCATGGTGTACCAACAAATCTGTTAATCCCTTTCTGCCCCTCTGTCAGAGGTCTTCTGTTCATCCTTTCTTTAGCCAAGCAGGGCTCTGCTTTGGGCACCCTTAAAGGGTATTCATCCGCCATTTCGGCCTTTCTTAGTCTGTTGCAGTTTTCTTCGAAGTAGGGAGACAGGCCGGTGGGGCTGGGGCCAAATCAGTTGTCGTCTTCGTCTTCACTGCAGGGCTTCATTCCAGCAGTCCTTCTTCTTCTTTAGGTTGCAGGAATCTGTTTTCCTCGGTTCTGGGAGCCCCTAAATACTCAATTTAGGGGTGTGTTTAGGTCTGGGAGGGCAGTAGCCAATGGCTACTGGCCCTGAGGGTGGCTACACCCTCTTTGTGCTTCCACCCTGTGGGGAGGGGGGCACATCCCTAATCCTATTGGGGGAATCCTCCATCTGCAAGATGGAGGATTTCTAAAAGTAAGAGTCACCTCAGCTCAGGACACCTTAGGGGCTGTCCTGACTGGGGAGTGACTCCTCCTTGTTTTTCTCATTATCTCCTCCAGCCTTGCCGCCAAAAGTGGGGGCAGTGGCCGGAGGGGCGGGCATCTCCACTAGCTGGGATGCCCTGTGGCGCTGTAACAAAGGGGGTGAGCCTTTGAGGCTCACCGCCAGATGTTACAGTTCCTGCAGGGGGAGGTGGGAAGCACCTCGAACCAGTACAGGCTTTGTTCCTGGCCACAGAGTGACAAAGGCACTCTCCCCATGTGGCCAGCAACATGTCGGGTGTGTGGCAGGCTGGCAAAAAACTAGTCAGCCCACACTGGAGTCGGGTATGTTTTCAGGGGGCATCTCTAAGATGCCCTCTGGGTGTATTTGTACAATAAAGTGCACACTGGCATCAGTGTGCATTTATTGTGCTGAGAAGTTTTATACCAAACTTCACAGTTTTAAGTGTAGCCATTATGGTGCTGTGGAGTTCGTGTTTGACAGACTCCCAGACCATATACTCTTATGACTACCCTGCGCTTACAATGTCTAAGGTTTTGCTTAGACACTGTAGGGGCATAGTGCTCATGCACCTATGCCCTAACCTGTGGTATAGTGCACCCTGCCTTAGGGCTGTAAGGCCTGCTAGAGGGGTGACTTATCTATGCCATAAGCAGTGTGAGGTTGGCATGGCACTCTGAGGGGAGTGCCATGTCGACTTAGTCATTTTCTCCCCACCAGCACACACAAGCTGGCAAGCAGTGTGTATGTGCTGAGTGAGGGGTCCCCAGGGTGGCATAAGACATGCTGCAGCCCTTTTAAAGACCTTCCCTGGCATCGGGCCCTTGGTACCAGGGGTACCAGTTACAAGGGACTTACCTGGGTGCCAGGGTTGTGCCAATTGTGGAGATAAAGGTACAGTTTAGGGAAAGAACACTGGTGCTGGGGCCTGGTTAGGAGGGTCCCGGCACACTTTCAAATCATAACTTGGCATCAGCAAAGGCAAAAAGTCAGGGTGTAACCATGCCAAGGAGGCATTTCCTTACAGGTTGGGACTGGACATGACATCTTCACAAGCTTCCCCTCCTCCTCAGGGGATCCAGGACATTTCAGATAGCACACCGATGTTTAGGGAAGATGCTCATGTTCCTGTCCTGAAGAGCATTCACCTGCTGGGTCTGTTGGTTTCCTGAATTCTCATTGTCACTTACGTACTCTGGAACATGATGGCTCTCCAGTTGTGCTTTTGTTGTCAGTGGTTCGAGCATTAGGGAGATCTGTGAGATACCACTGAAATCTCCTTTGGTACTATGAAGGATTTGTGCTTGTGGTCAGGTGGGCAGCACCTATCCCAAGAGAATTCCTTTCACCATCCTCCTGAAGTGGCCACAGTAGTGCTTTATCCTTTGAGGAGCACTTCAAAGAGTTTTAGTCTCCAGAGCATCAGGTTCTGCACATAAACCCGCTTGAACTGTGGGCAATAGTCCTGGAGGTATTTCTTCCTTACCTTTGCAATCAACCCTTCTAGATCTTGATGGACAATACGATTGCAATATGGTACATTAACAAACAGGCAAGGAGTGGGCTCTCACCTTCTCTGGTGAGTGACTGCAGATCCTCTGGGCATGGATGCACCAACATGGTATCTTGCAAGTCATCAACTATTTATTTAATTATTTATTTAAAGAGGTTTGTACATTATAAACATGACTCAATGGTATCAGAGTCCTATACAAGCAATCAAGTATACAAAAACAAGAGAAAACCATAATAAAGACATGATGGCAGACCCGCAATAAAAATCGAAGAGTCGGTTAAGGAAGAAAATCATTTTACAGGTGGGCTATCAACTGTTTCTCGAAGGAGGCAGTGGAGGGGATTTGCCTGATCTTTGGTGGTAGGTCTGGGGAGAGTTCCCAATTTGTGGTTTTGCTTCAGTGAATGAGCAGTTGTAGGTTTTCTTCTTTGTGAAATTTGGGAGCTTCATTAACAGAGAGCAGGAACTGTAAGATGCTCTAGTGACCCCCACAAAGCACAAGTTTCTTGCCAAGGTAGACTGGGATTTTGTGGTGAAGTGCTATGCGTGTCATACAGGCTATTTTAAGCTGAATGCAAGCCTCATAAAGTAACCACTTTAAAGATTCATAGGAGGAAATGATGTGATTCATTTATGTAGATCCTTTGAGACGAGTGGCAGCATTTAGGGAGGCCCTGAGTGGAGCGGTTTTGGTTTTGGCTATCCTTGTGAGGGTTGATCTACCAAATTCCATATTACAGTCTAGAGCAGAGGTCTCCAAACGTTTTAATGCCGCGCCCCCCCCAGTTGAAAAATAAAAACCATTGGGCCCCCCTCAGAATTTTTCACAATTATTTATAAACATGGCAAGGATTAAATATGTCTAAACCTATTTAAACATTGCAGTTAAGTACTGTTACCTTTTTAAAACTGCAATAACATGCTTCTGCTTAAAACAAAGGCCTGTTATCTGTATAATATTTATTTTGGACAGAGTCTGGGGCCCCCCCTGGGATCACTTGAGGCCCCCCAAGGGGGGCCCGCCCCCCAGTTTGAAGACCTCTGGTCTAGAGATTACAAGGGCTTGAACTGCTAACTTGAAATCTTGAATTCTGTTGGTTTTATGTTTCTTAGGCATTTCATATGGAAGTGAACCCTTCTAGTTGTGGCATTGTTGTGGGCCTGTATATCTAAGTTTTTATCTAAGGTAATACCAAAGGATTTTGTAGAGTCTAGTCCAAGGAAGAGTAGTTTAGTGCAGTCAGGTGTTATAACCATTTTGAGACTGGAGTAGTACTCTTAGGGAGAGTGATGAGTAGAAATTCAGTTTTGTTTAAGATGGTTTAAAGTCAGCCAGTGTTGTGTTTTCAACAAAGTGTCATTAGGTTTTTAACATCTTTAGGAGAGGATATTTTCCCATAGATATGAGTATCATCGGTGTACATTTGATATGAGATGTTAGAGAGTTTGAGTATTTCATACAGTGGTTTCGTGTTCAGACTGAATAGAGTGGGGCAAAGAGTGGAACCTTGAGGATACACAATCACTGGGGACAGATTAGACAGGTCCTGGTTTAATTAAAATCTTTGCAATCTGTTGTGCAGAAATGAAGAGCCCAGGTAAGCACCGTTCCCAAAAGACACATCGTACTTTCTAATGCAACAAGCAGGTAGTCATGATTCACAGTGTCAAATGCTAATGAGAGATCAAGCAGTGTTAGCAAGCATGACTCCTTACGGTCAAGTGTATGTAGGGCCTCGCCCAGGATGTGGACTATAGCTATTTCTGTACTGTGACACTGCCTGAACCCAGATTGATAATTATCAAGGAGTTTGAATTGTTGGAAATGCTAGCTCAATTGAATGTGAGCACCTTTCTCAAGGTGCTCTGCAAGTAAGGGAATATTTGATAGAGACGTTTAGCTGCAGAATCCTTACTTTTGAATTCTCCCTAGGAGTCACAGTGGATCTGGAAGATTTTTGTGAGCAGTACCCATGCGCACTGGTAGATGGCGTCGACCAGCTCCACATCTATCCTCTGCATCATCCGTGCCAGAAATGACATTGTGGTTCCTATATAGGCGCCACCCAGGCCGACTGTCAGTTCTTTTCTTTCCACGCCAGCCATCACTGATCTGAAGACAACTACCCTTCAGTCCTTTTTTAATAGATTTTTTGTCAAACTCTTTTTTGAGAACTTTCGCCTGGTGTTTCAAAGGATGTCTTCTAGGAAGACCGGTTTCAAGCCCTGTGGGTCCTGTCATTGAGCAATGTCCAAGATGGATCCGCACCTGGTGTGTTTGTGGTGTCTGGAGCGTAACCATGACCTGAAGTTGTGCTTTAAGTGCTTTGCCATGCATCTGAAGGCTTTGAGGGAGCGGTCCCTAAAGCTGATGCCGGCTCAGCACGTGACTCCGCCAGATCGAGGTATCAGCCGAGAGGAAGGTACAGGGACTGGTCACAGAGTCCAAAGTTGTCGTTATCACGCTCAAAGTCCTCAGGCTATTGGGTAAGTTGAGGCACAAGAAAAAAGTAGGAAGTCGAAAAGCTCTTCAACTTCTCCTCGTCTTTCGGCCGGATTCATTCCCGGGCTTGTTCTTCAGAACCTGTGTCTGTGCCAACTCCATGCCTCCCTAAATTACCAGGAGGCAGAGCGACCCCTATCCAACTCAGAATTTTATGAGATCGTGCACCTAATTTTTAGAATCCACCTGGTCAGAGGGGGCCTCATTGGGTAATACACTGGTGGCTTCGGCCTCTGTGCCAATTGAATCCCGGTGATTCAGTCCTGAATCCGGACTAGCACCAGTCATACCACCTCGACCTTCCCCAGTCCCATTGCTGATGCTCCAGGCACCTATTCCATTGTCATCCATGAGTCCTACACGGAGCCGGATGGGCATCACTTGATGCCGAATTTGGCGCCGGAAGGAGCTTTGCCTCCTCATTCGAATCCTGAGCCCAATTACACTGGGCTAGACCTTGGAAAAGAATGGGAGGGATCGCTAAACCCTTTAGAATACCAGCCATACAAAGGAGAAATGGACTGGCATGAGGATGTGGGTGAAACCAGCAGACTGGACACATCTCCAGATACTGGCATGCTTTCTCTACTACCATGGCTATGGAGGAGGGAGCTTCTGATGCAGTTGTGGTGAGAAGGGCAGCTGAGGTCCTGGACCTTCATCTACCCTCAGTGCCCATCATGACAAATGTTTTGAAAAAGGTGCTGGAACCTGGTGCTTTAATCTCAGAACCCCTGCTCCCGTTCAGATGTTGTTCTGGGTACCTAGTCCAAAACCAGCACAGGGGCTCCTGTGAATCAGATGATTGCCTGCCATCATCGCCCCATACCCCGCCCCTGAGACTTTTGTGAACCAAGGCTCTACCTCCCAGGGTGCATTTGCTTCTACACCCCCGGATAGGGAATCCAAAAGGTTAGATTCATTTGGGAATAAGATGATTTCTTCCACCAGCCATGGAATGTGATCCGTGAATACTGCATGCCTTTTCGGCCATTATTCCCACACATAGTGGGATACAGTTGCGCAAGTGCTGCCACAGGCCCCGGAGGAGGCCTGAGCTGAACTCTCGCAGGCTGTTGCCAACAGGAGAGACGGAGCAGGAGGCCAGCGGTCTGGTCAGTCCGCCACCCCGCCCCTTTCTACAGCAGCCTCTAAACCCTCCTAGTCTGCCTCCCCCCCACCGAGGACCAGTTAGCTGCAGGATTCGCCATCGCCTGCCCCACTGGGATTCCATTCCCTCAAACAGGTGGGTTTTGCAGATAGTCCAAAGGGGTCACCCCCCTCCCTTGGGGCTACACCTCCATCCAAGTCACTATATTATGACCAGATAATGGAGGATCATTTGCCCCTTCTCCGCAAGGCAGTTGCGGCCCTCTTGGCAAAGGGAGCCATAGAGTGGGCTCCAGAAGTAGGCTGTGATTGTTATTCCTGCTACTTTCTGGTCCTCAAAAAGGAAAATTGTCTTCACCCTAACTTAGACCTACATGCCCTAAATCTCTTCCTCAAACAGAAGGTCAAGATGGTCACTTTGGCGCAAATCTTGCAAGCCCTGGCAATGGAGTCTGGATGGTGGTTAGACTTGCAGGACGCTTATTTTCACATCCCCGTTCTGCCTGCCTACAGACATTACTTGTGATTCATGTTGAGCCACAAGCACTTTCAGATCCCCTTTGTCCTTACCAGCACCCCTCAGGTGTTCACCAAGGTGATGGCAGTGGTTGCAGCTCATCTGCGGAGATCAGCGGTATCAGTCATCCCCTACTTTGATAACTGGCTGTTGAAGGCGAGTTTGGCCCAGGCTGTTGTCTCCAGACTATAATGGACCTCCAGCATTTGCTGGGATTCTCTATAAATGTGCCAAAGTCACACCTAATATCCTGTCAGATGCTCCATTTCATCTGAGCTGTTCTGGACACTTTGCATTTTCAGGCTTATCATCCCGAGCAGCGAGTCCAGGATATTCAGGCTATGATACTGGTGTTTAAAGCCTCTATCCTGGACTTCAATGAGAATGACATCAAGGCTGCTAGGCCTCAATGTAGGAAACTGGCTCTCTATGTACTATACCAAAATGAGGTATAGTGTGCACAGAGTCCAGTGTATCCCACAGAGGCATAACAGAGGCTAAAGCAGATAATACTAATGCTCTCTTTTGTGGTATTGTGGTCAAGCAGTTAGGCTTATCAGAGGGTAGTGCAGACCATTTGTTGTACTCGCACAGTCAAGAAATGAGGCACACACTCAATGACTAACTCCAGGATAATGTTTTTATATAGCAAACATATTTTATTACTTTATTTCTAGAACCAAAAGGATCTTTGTTGCAGGTAAGTACAGTTGTAAGTTTGTATCAAGCTCATATATCAAATACACTTTGTTTAGGTTTTGAAGATAAAACAGTTTAAAAGTAATTAACACTTTTCAATTTCAAAAGTAGTCAGTGCAATTTCTCATAGGAACCAACACAGTCCTAGGGGAGGAAAAGTGTTAACACAGTTTACAGGTAGGAAGCAGGCCTGGTGTGTGGTGAGCACCTATGGTGTTATCACCCTATACCAGATCCAGGTATTCCCTATTAGTGAGGTGTAGTCAATGTCTAGGAAGCCAGGCTCTCTGGAGGGAGCTGTGGATAAACAGCCAAGGCTCATCTAGGAGGCATGCAAAGCTCCTGCAATACCACTTAGACACACAACACTTACACACATGAAATAACCACACAGTGTTCCAAAAATAAAGATGCTTTATTTTAGTGTCACAAATACTAAAATACTAAATAGGCAATACTAGTAGCGGGTGAGTAAAAACACTAATATATACACCTTAGTTGTCAGCAATGAGCATAGGAAGCAATAGAAAACTGCAATAATAATAGACAATAGTGACCCTAGAGGAGCCCAAAACATATACTAAAAAAATGGAATGCGGATGATGGATCCCCCACTCAGGTAAGTGAAATCTGTAGGGGAGAGCTGGAGGAACTAGGAACCAGAGTGCCCCCCCCCAGCGACCAGGAGAGAAGAGGTGAGTACCTGGTGTTTCCCAAACCTACAAATAAACTTTGTGAAAGAACTGTGCAAGACCCAAGAAAGACTGCAAAAAACAGAAGATGGATCCAGACAGAAGAGGATCTGCAAAATGAAGGGGACCAAGTCCAGTTCCTTTTGGTGTGTCTGGTTGGGGCAGGAGCCACTACCCACCCTTCTGGAGTTGCAGGACCAGGTCAACTACGAGGACCAGGAGTTGGCTATGCAGCACAGGAACAGAGGAAGAGTTCGAGAAGTGCTGCAGTCGATGTCACAAATAGGAAGAAGAATTGCAGTCCGTCAGTGGTGTGTAAAAACCATCAGCAAGCCTTGGCAAAGGCAAGAGTTGCAAAAGTAGATTTGCAGAGCTGCTGGGGACCTGGAAGGTGCGAAGGGACTCAACCCAGAGAGAGGAGTCCCAGGCATCCCATGGCAGTCAGAAGAGCAAGAAGTTGTGGATGCAGTCCCCACAGGCAACTCACATGCAGCAGGCACTGGAGTCGCAGTGAGGCCTTCTCAGCACATCTGGTAAGGAGTCCCATGTCGCTGGAGCAGCAGGAGAAGACCATGCATTGCAGGGAAGAGTGCTGGGGGCTGGGGCTACACAGCGCCTGAAGATCCCTCTGAAGAAGAGCCAACAAGCCTTGGTAGCTGCAAGAGTTGTGGTGCACAGGGGTACTGTCCTGTAAGGAGAGGCAAAGACTCACCAACTCCAAAGTTGGACAGCTGGTGGAGGGGACCAAGGGGACTCACTTTGCAGGATTCACGCAGATTTGCAGGAGAAAGGATCCACACAGCCGGTTGTCGTTGCAGTTGGTGCATGCGGATGCAGGAGAGTGACTCCTTCACTCCAAGGCAGATTCCTTCTTGCTTTTTGGTGAAGACTGAAAGACTTGCTGCCCTCAGAGGATGCACAGCTGGGAAAATCTTGCAGTTGCTGGAAGGAGCCGGAGAAACAAGGTCGCTTGAGCTGCAGATTGTAGGTTCCTGTGAAGCTCAATTGCGGTTCCAGTGGCCAGCAGATGAAGTAAACTTTGCAGAGGAGTCCTGCTGGAATCTTGCATGTCGAATCTGATGACCCACCCAAGAGGGAGACCCTATATAACCTAAATCGGTGATTGGTCACCTAGCATGGTGACCACCTATCAGGAGGGGTTGTGACGTCACCTGCCTGACCTAGCCTCTCAGATGCTACCAGAGGCCTCTGTCCACCTTGGATTCAAGATGGCTGAATCAAGTGGCCACCTGGAGGAGCTCTGGGCACCACCCCTCGGGTGGTGATGGACAGGAGAGTGGTTACTTCCCTTTCCATTGTCCAGTTTCACACCAGAGCAGGGACTGGAGGTCCCTGAACTAGTGCAGATTGGCTTATGCAAGGAGGGCACCAAATGTGCCCTTCAAAGCTACCTCTACCAAGCCATGTAACACTATTTCCAAAGGGAGAGGGTGTTGCCTCCCTCTCCCAAAGGAAATCTTTTCTTCTGCCTTCCTGGGCTTAAGCTTTTTAAGCAGCCAGAAGGTAGAAACCTATCTGTAGGATGGCAGAGGTGCGGGCTGCCCGGGAAAACCCTGCAAACTGGTAGGGGCAAAGCTGGGGGTTCTCTAAGGAGCCCCCAGAGTGCATGGAATCATACAACCAATACTGGCAACAGTAGTGGGGTATGATTGTGACATGTTTGATAACAAACATGCCTAGATTTGGATTTACTGTTATGTGGCTGGACATAGGTAGGGACCTATGTCCAGTATTCGGCTAAAATGGCTTCCCCGCACTCATAAAGTCCAGGAAAACATAGCTGGAGTTCGTGGGGGCACCTCTGCTCATGCAGGGGTGCCCTCACACACAGGTACTTGCACCCTACCCTAGGGGTGACTTATAGTAACCTGGTGCAGTGACCTGTAGTGAAAGGGTGCATGCACCTTTTCACGCTGCCTGCAAAGGCACGCCTGCAGACACTTTTTGCATGCCAAAAAGAGGGTACTTTCCTAAACACAGGTCAAGATTCAAGTTGGCCCGCAAAGTACACCACCACCAACACAGGGCCGGCCGGGTGCAGAGGTCAGAGTTGGTGTTTGGTTTTTAATGGAATCCTATGGAGACTAGGGGCACTTGGAAATAAACGGGTTGCAGGTAAGTACCCATGACTTCAGGGAGCAGACCTGGGGGTTTTAGATGAACACGATGGGGTGGGGTGTGGTGGAGGGGCACAGGTCAGCACCAAACATACAGCCTCAGCGGCACAGGGTTGGCAAGGTGCAGGGTACAAATACAGCATCAGGTGTCCATTGCTTTACAATGGAGGGACCCCGGGGGTCACAAAGATGCTGTAGCCTGGATCCATGGAGTCGGCTGCAGAAATCCAAAGGCTGGACCAGTGGAGAGGCGCCCGCTGGACATTGCTGGACCATCAGTCGGATTCCCCAAGGCCAGGGGGCTGTGGGTGCAGGGGCACCTTTTGATGTCTGGAATCTTCATCGGGTCCAGTCACGGTCAGAGGGTCCTCTAGATTTATGCTGCATACACCATCTTGTGGGCCAGGAGAGGTCAACCCAGTGTGGACTCGGGGTCAGAATCGCCTGGGGACCTTCTCTGGACCAGTGGACCACCTGGGCTCTGGGCATGGGTGTCGGCTGCCAACTGGGCAGGGCTCGTCGATCCAGAGTGGTTCTGAAGTCCTTCTTGGATGTTTCTTGTGGACAGGGCCGCTGTCCTCAGGAGTTCTTGGTTCTCTGCAGGGCTGGTAGTCTTCTGGGTGTTTGTAGAAGTTGCTGGTCCTTTTCATAGCAGGAGTCTTGAAGCTGCAGGCAGGCCGGTGGGGCTGGGGCCAAGTCAGTTGTGGTCTGGAGTCTTTACTGCTGGGATTGACTCTTCAGTACTTGTTCTTCTTCTTGAGGTCGCCAGGAATCTGAAGAGCAAGGCTCAAGGATGCCCCTAAATACTAAATTTAGGGGCGTTACAAGGGTCAGAGGGCAGTAGGCAATGGCTATTGTCCTGAGGGTGGCTACACCCTTCCTGCACCCATACCCTTTGAGGAGGGGGGAACATTCCTAACACTATTGGCTAATATCCTCCAATGCAATATAAAGAATTCTGCCAGGAGGGGTTCACTTCAGCTCTGGGCACCTTAGGGGTGGTCCAAGTGGGGTGGCCACACCTCCTGGTGTGTACTCATTTTCCCTCCAGACCTGCTGCCAAAAGTGGGGCTTGGTCCTGAGAGAGAGCATCTCCACTAGCTGGAGTGCCCTTGGGCAGTTTAACACAAGGAAGGAGCCTTTGAGGCTCACCAACAAGTGTTGCAGTTCCTGCAGGGGGGAGGTGTGAAGCACCTCCACCCAGAGCAGGTTTTGTCCCTGACCCCAGAAAGCACAAAGGGCCTCATTCTGACCCTGGCGGTCCTAAACCGCCAGGGCCACGGGCAACGGAAGCACCGCCAACAGGCTGGCGGTGCTTCAGTGCCCATTCTGACCGCGGCTGTAAAGCCGCAGTCAGAAAAGGGGATCCGGCGTTTTCCCGCCGGATTTCCCCTGGCTGGGCTGAATCTCCATGGCGGCGCTGCAAGCAGCGCAGCCATGGAGATTCCGACCCCCTTCCCGCCACCCTGTTTCTGACGGTTTTTACCGCCAGGAACAGGATGGCAGGAACGGGTGTCGTGGGGCCCCCTAACAGGGCCCCAGCATAATTTTCACTGTCTGCATAGCAGACAGTGAAAATCGCGACGGGTGCAACTGCACCCGTCGCACCCCTGCAACACCGCCGGCTCCATTCGGAGCCGGCTTCTGTGTTGCTGGGCCTTTCCCGCTGGGCCGGCGGGCGCTCCCTTGGCGGGCGCCCGCCGGCCCAGCGGGAAAGTCTGAATGGCCCCCGCGGTCTTATGACCGCGGAGCGGTCTTTCGGGGGCGTAAGTTTGGCGGGCGGCAACCGACGCCCGCCAAACTCAGAATGACCCCCAAAGGATCTAACCCCATGAGGTCGGAAACTTGTCTGTTAGTGGCAGTCTGGCACAGACCGGTCAGCCTCACACTAGAGGGTTGGCTGAAATACATGGGGTACCTCTAAGATGCCCTCTGTATGCATTTTTTTAAATAAATCCAACGTTGACACCAGTGTGGGTTTATTGAGATGAGAAGTTTGATACCAAACTTCCCAGTATTTAGTGAAGCCATCATGGGGCTGTGGAGTTAATAATAACAAACTCCCAGCCCATGTCCTCAATGTGGCATGCTGCACTCCCAATGTCTAAGCATGTACTTAGACACTGTAGGGGCATTTTGCTCACCCAGCTATGCTCTCACCTGCAGTATAGTGCACCCTGCCTTAGGGCTGTAAGGCCTGCTAGAGGAGTGACTTACCTATGCCACAGGCAGTGGTTTGTGGACACGGCACCCTGTGATGTGAGGGATGCCATGTCGACTTTACCTTTTTCTTCTTCCAACACATTCATTCTTCAATGGCAGTGTGCATGTTTTTTGGTGAGGGGTCCCTTAGGGTGGCATAACACTTGCTGCAGCCCTTAGCGACCCTCCCTGGCCACAGGGCCCTTGGTATATCACTGGTACATTTTACAAGGGACCTAGCTGTGTGCCAGAGGTGTGCCAATGGTGGAATCAATTGTACAGTTTAGGGAAAAAACACAGGTGCTGGTGCCTGGTTAGCAGGATCCTAGCACACACTCAATCAAGTAAACATCAGATATCAGGCAAAAAGTGTGTGTGGGATGGGTAGTTTCCTACACTCATGACCTGCTGGTGACACATGCCAGATGGCATATTCTGGCTCTTCAGTGGGAGCTGAAATTCCAGTGGGTGCAGCATCAGGTGCATCTCTCAGACATGGTCCAGATCTAGGAGGGAACTGCGAAAGATCTGCAGTGGTGGTTAACAAACCACATTTGGGCCAGAAGCAGATCCTTCTTCCTTCCCCTACTTGATCTGACAGTAGGGACTGATGCATAACTCCTGGGATGGGACAGCCATGTAGGAGAGATGGAGATCAGAGGAATCTGGCTTCCGACAGAAGTGGGACTCCATGTTGACATGCTGGAGCTCTATATGATCCAGTTGACATTGAAAGCCTTTGTTCCTCTATCAAGACAAAGATGTTGCAGGTGTTCACAGACAACACCACCACCAAGTGGTACTCCAACAAGCAGGGGCGGTGTAAGGGTGTGCACTCTTTGTCAGGAGACTCTGCGCCTCTAGAGGTGGCTGAAACAGCAAGGCATATCCCTGGTGATTCAACATCTGGCGGGCTCTCTCAACGCCAGAGCAGACAAACTAATCAAAAATGTCTAGCAGATCACGAATGGTATCAGAAGGCGGCGTAAGGTCTCTTTCAACAGTGAGGAGAGCCTTGGTTAGATCTGTTTGCTTCCCCCAGGAAGCATAATATCAGGAGTTTTGCATGCTGGAGTTTCCAAGGTGGCAATCGCTCTCAGATGTTTTTTGTCTTGAGTGTAATTTATTCCTCCTGTATGCCTTTCAGCCTATACCACTCCTGCCCAGAGTGCTCAAGAAGTTCAGGAATGACCAGGCGCAATTAATCCTTGTGGCACTGGACTGGGAACGGAATGTCTGGTATCCCAAGCTGCTGACCATGTGCATTGATCCTCTGATCAGACTGCCCCTTTGGAAGGATCTTCTCTCACAGCAGCAGGTGAAGGTTCTTCACCCGAACTGGTTCTGTTTCCACCTTCTTGCGTGGAGATTGAGTGGCAGCAGTTGACAACTTTTGACCTTCCTCCTGAAGTCTGTAACGTAATCTTGGCAGCCAGGCATCCCTCCAACAAAATGGTATACACCAGTTTGGCATGTTTGTGGCATGGAGCAAAGACAAGCCTATTGACCTACCTTTCTGAACCTTTCTCTGAAGTTCTATTGGGCATTCTTTCTGTTGCCCAATAGGGGTCTGCCTTGAGTACTCCTAAGGGATATTTGTCTGCTATCTCTGCGTTTTTGAGGTTGTCTGATCAACACTCATTGTTTAAGCCTCCTATTGTACGTAGGTTCCTCGAATGTCTTATCCATCTCTTTCATCCTTCTCCACTGATAATGCCCCAATGGGATGTAAATTTGGTTCTAACCTTTTTGATGTGTGCTCCCTGGGAGCGCCCTCCACAATTGTCCTCTCAGTATTCTCCATTTGAAAACAGCCTCCCTTGTGGTGAATATATCTACTCGCAGAGTGAGTGAGCTGCAGTACTTGTCATCTAAGCTGCTCTGCTTTTGTATCTATCCTGACAAAATGGTGCTTCGTACTAGGGCCTCCTTTCTGCCAAAACTGGTCACGCCTTTTCATGTAGCCCAATCCATCACCTTGCCTACTTTTTAAGCACCCCCACATCCTTGCAAGGACGATGAGAGACGCCACCGCCTTGACCCAAAAAGAGCGTTGGCATTCTACCTTTATCGTACAACAGAGTTCCGGATGAATGGCTAACTCTTTGTAGGCTATGTGGGTGCGAAGAAAGATCAGGCCGTGCAGAAGCAGGCCATCTCCAGATGGGTCATACTCTGCATTAAGTTCTCTTATGCACTTGCCAAAAAGCAACCCCGAGGTTTTGCCTGCTTATTCTAACCGAGCTAAAGCTGCAAGCGCTTTGTTAGCAAGCAAAGTTCCGGTCTTGGACATCTGTCAGGCAGCAACGTGGGCATCTCTGCTCATGTTTACCAAACATTACTGCCTGAACTGTCAGGTCCGAGGGACTGGCACTTTGTACTTTTGATCCCTGCTGGACTTTCTTGTTTAAATTGGTTTGCAGACCCACCTCCAGGGATGGTATTACTTAGATATCTATTCAAATGTAAGGAATCTGCAGCTGGACATCTCTAGCAGATGGACAAGTTACTTACATTTGGTAGCGCCTTATCTGGTAGAGACTACATCTAGCTGCAGATACCTTATGACCCACTGATCTTACCTGCTCTGGGCATGGATTTCTATGGGCAGGGACTTTCCTTTCATGACCCTTGTTTTGACACGCCAGTCGGTGTTCTGCATGGGCCTGCACTTCTGGCATGGAAAGTACTGCAAAAAAACTGACGCTGGTGCACCTAGAACAGCGGTGTCATTGCTGACGACAAACTCAGAGCCAATCGACACCACCTACCAGCGCGCAGGGATACTGCTCATGAAAATCTTCCGGATCCAGTCTGATGCCTGGGGAGAATTCAAAGGTAAGGAATTCTTAGAATGGGGAAGGGTTACTAGCCAAAAGGTGGTGGTGGTATCTTCTGCTATATCTGTCCAGTGTCTGTTAGGGAATGATCTGAAGTCCTCAGCCTGGACTGAGGTAGAAATAAAGATCCTGTGCAGCTACACTGGGTACCCTTGAGTGGGTGTGCATCAAAACCCGAGCACAGAACAAAGCACAGGGTGAAAAGTAGAGGTGGAGCCTGGGATAATGGCCCAACCTACCAAGAAAAAGGGCAGGCAGACTGTAGGACCAGTTCCAAACCGATCACAGAGCAGGAGCTCTCTCCTCAGGGAGAAGATCTAACAGCCTCAAAAGGAACTGAGCCTCTGAAGCTTGGGTCTTACACAGCAGAGCTCCTATGATCAGGGGGACCCTCTAAGGAAGATCTGAGCCAGGGACAACAAACCTGTCCCACTCTTGAAGGCGTGAGGCAGCAGGCTGCTGCAGAGGAAATACTTGAAGCTAGTGGTACCCATAGGACCTGTTGGAAAGAGGGGCTCCTGTATACTGAGGCCAGAGACCTTAAACATGGTGCCACCAGGAGACTGGTATTGCCTCAGTAATGCAGAGAGTTTCTTCTAACTTTGGGCCATGACATCCCTTTAGCTGGGCATCTTGGCGAGACAAAAAGATGGAGTCAGTTGGTTAACCACTTCTACTGGCCTGGCATGTCCCAGAAAGTAAAGGAGTTTTGTAACTCCAGTGCCACCTGCCAGGCCAATGGCAAGACAGATGGACAACCAAAGCCCCCCTTAATTCCACTTCCAGTGGTTGGGGTTCCCTTTGAAAGGGTTTGGGATCAACATCGTCTTGTTGAAAGATTTAACAAGACTCTCAAAGGCATGATTGGTGGGCTTCCTGAAAAACTCAGAAGGAGATGGGATATCCTACTTCCATGCCTGCTTTTTGCCTACAGGGTTTTGCCACAGAAGGGAGTGGGTTTCTCATCATTAGAACTTTTGTTTGGGCATCATGTTAGGGGACCACTTTGTCTTCTAAAAGAAGGATGGGAGAGACCTCCCAGAGAGTCCAAGCATTACAAAGTGGATTAAGTGGCTGGCCTTCGTTCAAAGATGGCTGAGTACATGAAAAAAGCAAGCAAACACCTTGAAGCCAGCCACAAGATCCAGAAGCTCTGGTTTGACCAAAAAGCTGCACTGGTTGTATACCAACATGTGTAAAAGATATGGATGTTTGGAGCCTCAGATGGGGTAGGGCCCTCCAAGACAAGAGGAGTGGGTGCTACCCCATCCTAGAGAAGAAGAGGGAAGTCACCTATCTGGTGGACTTTGGCAGTTGCAGGAATCCAAAGAAGGTAATCTATGTAAACTGCCTGAAACCTTTCCATGACCAAGCTAAGATGACCATGGTCATGGTCACAGATAAGGGACAGGAAATTGAGAGTGAGCCTCTCCCTGATCTGCTCTCCAGGAATCCCAAAGATGAGGGAGTAGTCTTTTCAGGCATTCTCTCTGACCAGAAACAGATCGACTGCAGGGTTGTTTTGCACCAGTTTGCTAAACTCTTCTTCTTGACCCCTGGCAGAACTAACTGGTGTACCCATGAGGTGGACACTGGAGACAGTTTACCTTTCAAAAACAAAATCTACAGACAATCTGACCATGCCAAGGAGAGCATCAAAGCTGGAATTAGGAGTCATTGAGCACTGGGAGAGTCCCCTGGGCCAACCCAGACATACTAGTCCCCAACCCTCATTCCCAGGGTGGAAAGAAAGAGATGAGGTTATGTGTGGCCTATAGAGGTCTCTGTGCAGTGATAAAGAGAGATGCCCACCCAGTTCCAAGAGCAGATGAACTCATTGACAGATTGGGAGCAGCCAAACATCTAAGTACTTTTGATCTCACATCATGTTACTGGCAGATAGGCCTGACTCCAGGAGCAAAAGAAAAGTCTGCATTCTCCACTTCCGATGGGCATTACCAGTTCACTGTTATGCCCTTTTGTCTGTAGAATACCCCTGCCACCTTCCAGAGGTTGGTGAATAAAGTCCTTGCTGAATTGGAAGACTTTAGTGCAGCATATCTAGATGATGTTGTTTTCAGCTCTACCTGGCAGGATCACCTGATCCATCTCAGAAAGGTCCTTGAGGCTCTGAAAAGTGCAGGCCTCACTGTCGAGCCACGCAAGTGCCAGATAGGGCAAAGTCAGGATGTATACTTGGGACACCTGGTAGGTGGCGGCCAAGTTCAACCACTCCAACCCAAGATCCAGACAATTCTAGACTGGGAAGCTCCAACCCAGACCCAAGTCAGGGTATTCCTTGGCTTCTTTGGGTTTTACAGAAGGTTTGTGAAGGGCTATGGCACCATTGTGGCACCCCTCACAGAACTCTCATCCAAAAAGATGCCCAAAAAGGTCAACTGGATAGTCAGCTGTCTAAAGGCCTTTGACACACTGAAGGAAGCAACATGCTCAGCACCTTTTCTAAAGGCCCCAGATTACTCTAAGCAGTTAATTGTACAGACAGATGCCTCCGAGCATGGAATAGGAGCAGTCCGGTCCTAAATCAATGCTGATGGCCATGACCAACCTGTTGCTTTTATTAGCTGGAGGTTAACTTGCTGAGGACAGCGTTGGAGTGCGTCACTGTGGTTTGGTCCCTAAAGAAGCTGAGACCATACTTGTCAAACTGATCACAGGCCTCTCAGAAGGCTTTGCAAATGAAAGGTGAAAACCCCAAACTGGTGAAAGGTGAAAGGTGCTCCATCTCCCTACACGGAGTGGACTTTACATTGGCACATAGACCTGAGACTGACAATGACAACACAGATTGCCTTTCCAGGTTCTTCCATTTAGAAGATGATGACTGTCCTGGGAGGGGTTAGTTTCATCCTCTTTCCTTTGGGAGGGTGTTATGTAGGAAAGTGCCACTTTTGACATGGTCATCCCCCCCCCCCCCACACACACACACATTTTGCCTGGTTTCTGGTGCAATTTCAACTGAAAGTGCACTGGGTCCCTGCTAAACAGGTCCCCAGTGCCAGATATCTTTCCTCCAAAACTGCACAGTCATTTTTCCCATTTGGCAAACCTTTATCTACGACTATAAGTCCCTAGTAAATGGTACCCCTGGTACCTAGGGCATGGGGTACTAAAGGAAGACCCCTGAGGACTGCAGCACGAATTGTGCCACCCTCTGGGACCTTCTCATAAAGTGCACACAGTGCTGCTTACGCAGGTTGCGTGTCTTGGTGCAGAACTAAAACGAAAACACAACATAACACACAGCATGTGTTCCCTTCCGTTTTACACTGCATGCAATATATGTAAGTCTCCCCTCTAGCAGGTCTTCCAGCCTGAAAGACAGGGTGCATTAAATTTCATGTGAGGGCATACCTGAATGAGAAGATACGCCTCTGCTATGCCTTTGTCGATTCTCAAATGTAGTAAGTGAACAGGGAAGCCATTTTAAGTACTTGTGCTGGACACTGGCCATTACGAGTTCCCCAGCTACATAATGGCTTCACTGAAGATAGAGATGTTTGGTTTCAAACATTTCACATTAATAAACCCTCACTGAATCCATTGATGTATTTAATAATACATGCACTCAGAGGGCACCTTAGAGGTGCTCCCTGAAAACCTACCAACGCCAAGCGTGGACACTTATTGGTCAAAACCAGTGCAGCCACCTTAGACAGATTTCTGCCCCCCTTAGCTGAGAGCCAATGCTCTTGAGGGCTCAGAGCAAAGGCCTGCTCTGGGCAGAGGTGCGACCTCCTCTCCCAAGCTGGATGAACATTCCAGGGTGGGGAGCTTCAAAAGTTTTGCCACCTTTGCAATGCAACACAGGTCTCTCGAGATAGTGGATATGACACCCCCCTCCACCCCACCCCCAATCCCGCTCGGTCTGGACCACAGTTTTGGCAGCAGCACAGGTGGAAAAACTAGTTAACTTAAGAGGAGTGCCAACTTAATGCCATTTCCACCCCTAAGGCGGACAAGCTGAAATGGACACTACTTTTTAAATTCCTCCATCTTGTTTGGAAGGATTTAGGCCACCAGGGTTAGTGTTATGCCCGCTGCCCAAAGGAAGTTGTCATTAAAAGTGTGTAGTCACCCTAACGGTGTGTAGCCCAGTGGCTACCACCTGGTGCTCCCTGTAACACCCCTAAATTCAGTATTTAGGTGGCACCCCTAAACCCTAGAACTCAGATTCCTAACGATCTAAGAGGAGCTGTACACTACAGAGTCGCACCAGCAGACACCAACTGACTTGGCCCCAGCCCTATTGGCCTGTCTGCAGGCCTCAACGATCCTGCGCTAAAAGATGACCTGTCCTACAGCCCAGCAACCTCCAAAGCTTTGGGAGGACTGCCTGCCTTCAGCAAAGATCAAGATATCCCAAGCACCGTGGATCTGTTTAAGAAGAAACCAACTTTAAAAGACAAGAACTCTGCCCCGAGGAACCGCAAAACCTCCTCTGGACCCACCTCTGCACCTGACGCTCACGGCCCTAGTCCAAGTGGCCTACCAGTCCTTTGAAGGTACCCCAGCGATTCTAAGTCCACAGTGGCTTGACCCCTGCCAGCCGCTGCCTCAAAGCCTGCAACCCCAGTGCAAATTCTCCCCCTAACCGCGACCTGCCTGGTAAGCTGTTCCCAATTCCAAAAGACACCCCTGCACCCAGAGCCCATGGGCTTTGGGGAGCTGGACTATCAGTGTCCATATGTCTTCTAGCATCAGAACGTATCTGGGCAGCTGTGGGTTTTCTTCATTCAGCCTCCTGGCCCGAGCCTGCAGCCTTTTTCCAAAAGTGATCTCCCCCTTTGGTTAATGTTGGGCGCCTGAAACTGTGTTGGCACTCTGCACCCCACCACCCCTGTGCCATTGGGGGTGTAAGATGGGTGCTGCTTTGTGACCCCCGCCCCTTGTGCTTACCTCAACCCCAACACCGCTTTACTCACCTGTGAGCAGCGCATCTTCGGTTACCCCCAGTGTCCATTGGTTAACATTGGGATCCCAACACTGTGTTGGCACTCTGCAACCGGCTGTCCTTGTGCCGCTGAAGGTGTACGTTTGGTGCTGCCTTGTGGCCCCCATTGCACTTATCTCAACCCCAGGAGATGGCCCTCTGACACCTCCTTACTCACCCGTGAGAAGCGCATCTTCGTTCACCCCAATCTCCCTTGGTTAACATTGGTCACCCAACTACGAATTTGCCCTCTGTACACAGCTTCCCCCTTGCTGCAGTGGGTGCACTCTTGGTACTGATTTCTACCTTGTCTTGTGTTGGTCTAAAATCCAGAAGACTGGATTTGTAAGTTGTATACTTGCCTGCAAACTGCATTCTTGTTTTCCTCCCATAGGTTAACATTGATGAACTAAAATAAAATTGCACTGTGTTGATATTTGAAACTGCAAAGTATTTATGCTTGAAGATCTACTTACCTGATCATGAAGTTCTTAGGCTTGAAACATATATAAAAAGAAGTGTTATGGGGGCATGGCAAGCTGCCAATGGCATAAGTCTCATAAAGCGAAGTTCCGGCGGGCAAACCTCCATCCTGTCACCCAGTCCTCCATCTGGCTCCATCCTGTTAAACCCAGTCCCCCAGTCCCCCACCTGCAGACAACATTGCTTCAACGAGCCCCCCAAGATAATCTGACGACCTGCCTGATGGCCATGGGAATCTCAGATAGGGAACAAAAGATCCTGTTTTCAGACAGTGGGAGGAACAGCAGTGCGGCCCCAGGATGGTAGTGTAGGCTGCGCTGCCTGGCTCCCAATACATCTCTGGCGGTAGACTGCTGGAGCCTCCGATGCCACGACTGACTGCCGTGGCGCACCTGAGTTCACCATGAGAAGCGGGGAGAGCCCCCCTGAGAACGGTGATGAGAAAGGCACCACGGGCTGGCTTGCACCAACCGCCTACGGCTCTCATGGCCACAACTGCAGGCCTGAATGTGACGCAGGAATGAGAGGAGGCAGTCCCTCTCAGTGACCCACAGCAGCAGCAGCCCACCGTGTAGCAGGATGGAAAAGGTACAAGAGCACTGAGCGTCCTACCACCCTCCTGACTCTCCTTAACCGAAACATCCTTGCCTGGGGGGAGATTGTTGTGCTGAGGAGAGGAGACACAACATTGTTTGGGGACCGCACGACTATAATAATGGACACTTCGCCCGCATGTGCCCAGACTCCATAAACGAGACTGCAAATGTTTTGGCTCCCCACCCACTTGCAAACCACCAGGCGCTTTGTACATGCCATATAAGCAGGACAGGATGTGAGAAAACACCCCAACGAAACCCCTCCTATTACCAGTACTGGAACTCATACTGTTGGCTCCAGGATTACCGCTGGGCATACTAGATTGGCCTGGACCTTACAACTGTAAAACTTAGCACCCCTGCAGTGAAAATATGCAGTCTGAAGATCCTGACACCGGGAAATGGCCCCCTAGAGACTTTTCTGACCAGTTTAGACTTTGCTGGGCCCAGGACACCCCACCCGGTGGCCAATCACCCATGCGCATAACGCACAGTGAAACTCAATCGAGTGCAGGAGCTCGGCCAGATAGTGAAAGGAGCCTGGACATAACCATCCTCTGCCTCAGCTGTTGCTGCCTCTGTAGAAGAGACAGCCTCCTAAACCTGGGTGCTCCATTACTACTATACCTGCACCCAGCGGCTCCATGCTATTAGACTCCCTGCAACCCAGCACCCTCTCCTTAGTGGCTGTGCTCACCTATATTTCTCATCAGAAATCACAACACTTAGGGTATCTGTGTCCCTGACTCCGGGCTCTCTCCCCCAAACCTACACCATGGGGAAATCAGCAAGGAAAAAAGAGAATGAAGCTGCTGGAAAGCACAGGCAAGAACCCAAGACCACCCAACCCAATGTGGAGGGAGGCACCTCGGAACCGACAACCTCAGGGGACCCCACCCTCCATGACATTCTGCAGGCCATAACATCCTCCAGAGAAGCACTAGTGGGCAAGATAGACGCCCTGGTCTGTGACATGAGAATTCTGCACGACGACCACTACCGCATGGCAGAAAGGGTCACCACTGCCGAAAAGGACTTATGCAAGCTGTCGCCAGAGCTGACAGCTACAACGGAACAACTGACCACCCTGAAATCCAAAGTTCGCCTATTAGAAGAGTCAAAGAGGCTGAAAATAGATGGCAGTGAAATAATATACTCCGTATGTCTTTGTTTTGCTATGGACAATAATTGCCACTGGCATCAGTAGGCGGCTTCTTGCCAACCATGAACGCCATCATCACAAGGAAGGGATGCAGTACATCTTTGCCCTGTCATGCATGTCTCAGGGTGACCTCTTCGTCACTCTGGAAAACACTCACTGCCGACAATTCTGTGCCCTCCAGTATCTGTTGTAGTGAGCCATGAGTGATGCCTTTCAGTTGACGTGGAATTTTACACATTGCTCCCATGCTCATCATCCCTTATGCTCTGCGGAAGATGCATCTAGAGCATCCTACCCACCCAAGACTGGCTAAGAAGGGTGTAGCATACAGACTTCCAGAGACATTCCCTGTGTCCCCCTCTAGATCTTCTTCTCAGGCTGGACCGCCTCTCCCAATTAGAGGGACACTTACTGCCCCCCTATACCCAGAGCTTCAACCTTTATTCCTGAAGGTTGAGCAGGGACACTTGAGCTCCTTCCAGCTGCCTCCGTAGTTGGTCTGCATTATTCTACCAGCCTGTTGGCCCTCCACAAAATTAGTCTACACTGGAATGTGGAACAGAGGTGTTGTCCTGTGCCCTTTGCAGAATGCAGATCCTTTGAAGGCGAGCGGTCTGCGTCCTTCAAGTTTTCTTTGTGATTGGTTTAGCAGGGATGTGCAGTTAACACTGCCAAGGGATACATTGCCGTTGTGGAATATATTGTTAACTCTTACATTACTTACATGCCTGCGCAATTCAGGGCCGAGCACTTGATTTCAAACATTCACTACAATTTTAGTTTGTTAACCACTTTGCTGCCAGGCCTTTTCCCCCTCCTGTGCCGAGCCTTTTTTTGGCTATTTGGAGCAGTTCGCGCTTAGGCCCTCATAACTTTTTGTTCACATAAGCTACCCACGCCAAATTTGCGTCCTTTTTTTCCAACATCCTAGGGATTCTAGAGGTACCCAGACTTTGTGGGTTCCCCAGAAGGAGGCCAAGAAATTAGCCAAAAAACAGTGAAAATTTCGTTTTTTCCAAAAAAATGGGAAAAATGGGCTGCAGAAGAAGGCTTGTGTTTTTTTCCCTGAAAAGGGCATCAACAAAGGGTTTGCGGTGATAAAATCACCAGCTTCCCAGCTTTCAGGAACAGGCAGGCTTGAATCAGAAAACCCAATTTTTCAACACAATTTTGGCATTTTACTGGGACATACCCCATTTTTACAATTTTTTGTGCTTTCAGCCTCCTTCCAGTCAGTGACAGAAATGGGCATGAAACCAACGCTGGATCGCAGAAACCGCAACATTTTTGAAAAGTAGACAAAAATCTGAATTCAGCAAGGGGTAATTTGTGTAGATCCTACAAGGGTTTCCTACAGAAAATAACAACTGAAAAAGAAAAATATTGAAATTGAGGTGAAAAAAACATCGATTTTTCTCTACGTTTTACTCTGTAACTTTTTCCAGCAATGTCAGATTTTCGGAAGCAATATACCGTTACGTCTGCTGGACTCTTCTGGTTGCGGGGATATATAGGGCTTATAGGTTCATAAAGAACTCTAGGTACCCAAAGCCAATAAATGACCTGCACCCTGCAGTGGGTTTTCAATCTATGCCGGGTATACAGCAATTCATTTGCTGAAATATAAAGAGTAAAAAATAGCTATCAAGAAAACCTTTGTATTTCCAAAATGGGCACAAGATAAGGTGTTGAGAAGCAGTGGTTATTTGCACATCTCTGAATTCCGGGGTGCCCATACTAGCATGTGAATTACAGGGCATTTCTCAAATAGATGTCTTTTTTACACACTGTCTTACATTTGGAAGGAAAAAATGTAGAGAAAGACAAGGGGCAATAACACTTGTTTTGCTATTCTATGTTCCCCCAAGTCTCCTGATAAAAATGATACCTCACTTGTGTGGGTAGGCCTAGCGCCCGCGACAGGATATACCCCAAAACACAACGTGGACACATCACAGAAAACAGAGCTGTTTTTAGCAAAGTGCCTACCTGTAGATTTTGGCCTCTAGCTCAGCCGCCACCTAGGGAAACCTACCAAACCTGTGCATTTCTAAAAACTAGAGACCTAGGGAAATCCAAGATGGGGTGACTTGTGTGGCTCGGACCAGGTTCTGTTACCCAGAATCCTTTGCAAACCTCAAAATTTGGCTACAAAAACACATGTTCCTCACATTTCTGTGGCAGAAAGTTCTGGAATCTGAGAGGAGCCACAAATTTCCTTCCACCCAGCGTTCCCCCCACGTCTCCCGATAAAAATGATACCTCACTTGTGTGGGTAGGCCTAGCGCCCGCGACAGAATACGCCCCAAAGCGCAACGTGGACACATCCAAATTTGTGAAGGAAAACAGAGGTGTTTTTTGCAAAGTGCCTACCTGTAGATTTTGGCTTGTAGCTCAGCCGTCACCTAGGGAAACCTAACAAACCTGTGCATTTCTGAAAACTAGAGACCTAGGGGAATCCAAGATGGGGTGACATGTGTGGCTCGGACCAGGTTCTGTTACCCAGAATCCTTTGCAAACCTCAAAATTTGGCTAAAAAAACACATGTTCCTCACATTTCTGTGGCAGAAAGTTCTGGAATCTGAGAGGAGCCACGAATTTCCTTCCACCCAGCGTTCCCCCACGTCTCCCGATAAAAATGATACCTCACTTGTGTGGGTAGGCCTAGCGCCCGCGACAGGAAACGCCCCAAAGCGCAACGTGGACACATCCAAATTTGTGAAGGAAAACAGAGGTGTTTTTTGCAAAGTGCCTACCTGTAGATTTTGGCCTGTAGCTCAGCCGCCACCTAGGGAAACCTACCAAACCTGTGCATTTCTGAAAACTAGAGACCTAGGGGAATCCAAGATGGGGTGACTTGTGTGGCTCGGACCAGGTTCTGTTACCCAGAATCCATTGCAAACCTCAAAATTTGGCTAAAGAAACACATGTTCCTCACATTTCTGTGGCAGAAAGTTCTGGAATCTGAGAGGAGCCACGAATTTCCTTCCACCCAGCGTTCCCCCACGTCTCCCGATAAAAATGATACCTCACTTGTGTGGGTAGGCCTAGCGCCCGCGACAGGAAACGCCCCAAAGCGCAACGTGGACACATCCAAATTTGTGAAGGAAAACAGAGGTGTTTTTTGCAAAGTGCCTACCTGTAGATTTTGGCTTGTAGCTCAGCCGCGACCTAGGGAAACCTACCAAACCTGTGCATTTCTGAAAACTAGAGACCTAGGGGAATCCAAGATGGGGTGACTTGTGTGGCTGGGACCAGGTTCTGTTACCCAGAATCCTTTGCAAACCTCAAAATTTGGCTTAAAATACACATGTTCCTCACATTTCTGTGGCAGAAAGTTCTGGAATCTGAGAGGAGCCACGAATTTCCTTCCACCCAGCGTTCCCCCACGTCTCCCGATAAAAATGATACCTCACTTGTGTGGGTAGGCCTAGCGCCCGCGACAGGAAACGCCCCAAAGCGCAACGTACACACAGCCAAATTTTTGAAGGAAAACAGAGCTGTTTTTAGCAAAGTGCCTACCTGTAGATTTTGGCCTGTAGCTCAGCCGCCACCTAGGGAAACCTACCAAACCTGTGCATTTCTGAAAACTAGAGACCTAGGGGAATCCAAGATGGGGTGACTTGTGTGGCTGGGACCAGGTTCTGTTACCCTGAATCCTTTGCAAAACTCAAAATTTGGCTTAAAATACACATGTTCCTCACATTTCTGTGGCAGAAAGTTCTGGAATCTGAGAGGAGCCACAAATTTCCTTCCACCCAGCGTTCCCCCACGTCTCCCGATAAAAATGATACCTCACTTGTGTGGGTAGGCCTAGCGCCCGCGACAGGAAACGCCCCAAAGCGCAACGTGGACACATCCAAATTTGTGAAGGAAAACAGAGGTGTTTTTTGCAAAGTGCCTACCTGTAGATGTTGGCTGGTAGCTCAGCCGCCACCTAGGGAAACCTACCAAACCTGTGCATTTCTGAAAACTAGAGACCTAGGGGAATCCAAGATGGGGTGACTTGTGTGGCTGGGACCAGGTTCTGTTACCCAGAATCCTTTGCAAAACTCAAAATTTGGCTAAAAATACACATGTTCCTCACATTTCTGTGGCAGAAAGTTCTGGAATCTTAGAGGAGCCACGAATTTCCTTCCACCCAGCGTTCCCCCACGTCTCCCGATAAAAATGATACCTCACTTGTGTGGGTAGGCCTAGCGCCCGCGACAGGAAACGCCCCAAAGCGCAACGTAGACACAGCCAAATTTTTGAAGGAAAACAGAGGTGTTTTTTGCAAAGTGCCTAGCTGTAGATTTTGGCCTGTAGCTCAGCCGCCACCTAGGGAAACCTACCAAACCTGTGCATTTCTGAAAACTAGAGACCTAGGGGAATCCAAGATGGGGTGACTTGTGTGGCTCGGACCAGGTTCTGTTACCCAGAATCCTTTGCAAACCTCAAATTCTGTCTAAAAAAATGCATTTTCCACACATTTCGGTGACAGAAAGTTCTGGAATCTGAGTGGAGTCACAAATTTCCTTCCACCCAGCGTTCCTCCACGTCTCCCGATAAAAATGATACCTCACTTGTGTGGGTAGGCCTAGCGCCCGCGACAGGAGACACCCCAAAACGCAACGTGGACACATCACATTTTTTCATTGAAAACAGTGCCTACCTGTAGATTTTGGCCTCTAGCTCAGCCGGCACCTAGGGAAACCTACCAAACCTGTGCATTGTTTTAAACTAGAGACCTAGGGGAATCCAAGCTGGGGTGACTTGCGGGGCTCTGACCAGGTTCTGTTACCCAGAATCCTTTGCAAACCTCAAATTCTGTCTAAAAAAAACACATTTTCCACACATTTCGGTGACAGAAAGTTCTGGAATCTGAGTGGAGCCACAAATTTCCTTCCACCCAGCGTTCCCCCAAGTCTCCCGATAAAAATGATACCTCACTTGTGTGGGTGGGCCAGGTGCCTGCAACAGAATAAGGCCCAAAACTTGTAGAGATAGAGGGGATAGCACAGCAAGTTTATAAGGACATATTCTTTTATACATCTTTAGACTGACTCTGCTTTGGGGACCCACATAAGTGAGGTGTCATTTTACTTGGGAGACTGAGGGGAACACTGGGGAGTAGGAATGTTGTGCTGGAGTGGTGATCCTACGAAGAAAAGTAAGGAAAATATGCTTTTTTAAGCACATTTTGAGGTTTACAGAGGAGTCTGGGTAAGAAAATGTTGGGGGATCCACGCAAGCCACACCTCCCTGGACTCCTTGGGGTGTCTAGTTTAAAAAAATGTCTGGTTTTGGTAGGTTTCCCTAGATGAAGGCCGCACACAGGACCAAAAACATAGGTGCCCTCTCCCCCCCAAACACAGGTAGTTTTGTAATATATCGTTTTGATGTGCCCACATACGTCCGTGATGTGCCAAACACTAACATTTTAAAAAAGGGAACACACTTAGGTTATGTGAAAAAGACCCCTCACCCACCAACCAAGTTGGTGGCATGCTTCATCATCGGGGTCCCACCTGAGGCACCTAGCGTGTCACAGGTGTGCTGCGACGCCTGATTACAGCGGAGCAGGTTTTGTAATTTTTACCACACATACTGGTTGGATTTGGCACGAGGGTGAGTGATGGTTCAGTGGATCAAATTTTACTAACAAGAGCTTTCACAAAAATGAAATGCACTGTTAGTAACTGAAAGGCAAAAAACTGAACCAATGACTCACAGCTCGTGAGCTGTAAAGCCGCGACAAGGCACCAACCGCTTTACAGTCCATTCACACAACTTTCATACATGACACACACAAGGCCATTCACACCGCCAGCCATGGGCCCAGCACATTACAACACTCACATCGACAGACAGCGCCACTCAAGGGCCCATCACTTACATACGCCCACATGCCTAATACAACAATCACACCAGCTGATGGGAGTGTGTGGACTGGTGTTTGGCTGGCAGTGTGTTGCAGTAGCCAACAGCAAGTCAATATGTACACTCTCAGCCAAGCCCCACTCCACACACAATGGCATCATTTTTTTTTTTTTTTTTAACAGAGGAACCCCTAACTAAGTAGAAAGAATTACAAAACTACAAACACAAAAGCTCTAACTAAGAACATGACAGAAATGCTAACCATGAAACTAAACACATGAAAATACAAAACAGACATGAGTTTACACTCATGGTTGTTCCCAGAAATTCTTCTGGGTGTGGTAATTCTTAAAACAAGCACCTACACACAGCCCAGGCTTTGAAGGACAATCTGGGCAGTACATTCGAGTCTCCCTCCGGATACCTCTTCGAAAACACACTCTACATTTCTTAGCTGGAAAGTCTTTTTTGGGTGTGGGAGGAATGTGCTCAGCAAAGTGGCGATCTTTCAATCTAGCCACATCCTCCACCACTGCTTCTCTAGGAACTCTTGCCTGTTCCACCACAATAAGGCTCTCTATCTTTGACTCCGGAAATTTCACAAATGTCATCTTTGACTCTGGAGACCTATCCCTAAACACAATAAAAGCATTGAAGGTTGCTAAGTGGAAGAGGTGAAGTGCTAACTTCTTATACCAAACGTAAGACTTACGAATAGCAGTATAAGGTTCCAACCTCTGGTCAACTCTATCTACACCTCCCATGTGCTTATTATAATCTAAAATGCACACAGGTTTGCGCACTTCAGCAACGTGGCCCCAAACAGTCACAGGGGAAGTACTCTCATCATGGATGGTACTTAGCATGTAGACATCCCTCTTGTCTGAAAATTTCAAAGCTAGCAGCTCCTCGTTCCGCAAGGCACAGCACTGTCCTCTCTCAAGTTTTTTACAGACAAGGTCCCTTGGATAGCCTTTCCGGTT
Organism: Pleurodeles waltl; assembly: GCF_031143425.1. Lineage (NCBI taxonomy): Eukaryota > Metazoa > Chordata > Amphibia > Caudata > Salamandridae > Pleurodeles > Pleurodeles waltl. Next base: position 901,476,674 of record NC_090449.1, read on the forward strand.
AGAACGGATTGTGCCACAAGCAACTGTGTCCACTCTAAACAATTCCTTGAACAATTGCACACCAGTGTAGAAGTTATCTACATACAAATGGTGACCTTTATTGAACAGTCGTCTACCAAGATCCCACACAATTTTCTCAGTAACTCCAAAAGTGGGAGGACAACCAGGGGGGTCAATATTGGAATCCCTACCAGTGTACACACGGAAACTATACACATATCCTGTCCTACTTTCAGACAGCATATACAATTTAATTCCATATCATGCCCTTTTGCTAGGAATGTACTGCCTAAAAACCAAACGACCCTTGAAGAGGACCAAAGACTCGTCCACACTTAACTCTTTGCCTGGAACATAGACCTCCGAAAACCGATCTACAAAATGATCAAGGACAGGCCTAATCTTAAAAAGACGGTCAGAATCTGGGTGATCTCGTGGCAAGGCTAATGCATTGTCAACAAAATGCAGCATCCTAAGAAGAAGCAAATACCGATTACGACTCATGGTCGCTGGAAATATAGCTGTTGCCATCAAGGGACTAGTAGACCAATAAGAAGCCAGTGACGGCTTCCTTATCAACCCCATCAAAAAAGTCAAACCCAAAAACTTTTTTAACTCCTCCAAATTTGTGGGAATCCACTGAGCAGCTCTAGAGTGTGGCCTAAGTCTAGCAGCGTTGTCCCTCAAATGCTGCTCCGCATACAAATTAGTCTGCTCAACAATCTCTTCCAAAAACATATCATCCATGAATAACTCAAAGAAATTGATAGGCATAAAGTTCTCTGTATTGGCGTTACACCCCGGGAGACCAGTAAAGGCAGGCAACTCTGGCTGCTCCATGTTTGGGGCAACCCAGACATCAGGTCTTATAACGGGAAACCTTTCGGCCCCAGGTTGCTGCACTATTGGCACATCAATGTCCTCCTCTAAAACAGGCCCTTCATCTGCACTGAGTGTGGCTTCATCATCAGAAGATTCCCCTCCAACAGAAACATCACTGCCAGAATCTCTGACTTCCTCCTCTGCCTCAGATGCAGAGTCCGTCTCATAGTCATGATCAGACTGTGACTCAAAAAGCATACCAACCACCTGCTGAGCGGTCATCCTGCGGCTAGCCATGATCTCTCCTGCTAAAATTAACTGGACAAATTCACCACCAACAACCAGCACTGTGTAAGACAAGTAACAAAGTGTAGCTTTGTTAGTAAGAGTTATAAACTCAAAAACTATACCGCTCACTTTCCTGAAAAAGCTTGATTCACCAGCAACTACACAGCAATCACCAATGATATCCCACTAAAAATAAAGAAAGAAAGGCAAATTAGAAATAAGACAAAACAAATATCATTGTGCACAAACCTAAGGACAATTTCACACACAATCCTGCATTTAGTACACCCCCTACAAACATGTCATTCATGCATGGCAACAATACTCCTTTTGAGTAAATTGTTTTTACTTACCTAAAACATGCAACTGTGCAAACTGCAGGTCAACCACCGCCAAAACCGCAAGCAGCCACAGCAAAAAGCAAAAGCTTTGAACTAGAACAAAAAGGAGGAAAACATTTTTTATCACAAATGCAAAGACTTCTTCAGTTGACAAACACCCCACCATCAAACATTTAGAAATTGGTGCCTAAGTGGATTCTGCCATAGGGGCAGATGGGCCTACTAAAAAAATAGGCCTGTCTGCCCCAAGGAAGCCAGAAAATACCTTTAGTAGTGTGTGTCCATGGAGAGCGACCCTTGCCAAAGGGGACAGCCCTCAAACAAACAAAAAAACAAAAAAACACACACAACACTATCCCTGGTGCCTAAGTGGCTTCTGCCCCCCTTGGGGGCAGGTGGGCATAAGAAAATAGGCCCATCTGCCCCCAGGGGGTGTAGAAATGGCCAACAGGTCAATGCCCCCCTTGGGGGGGGGGCGCCCCGTGACTAAGGGGACGCCCCCCCCCCCAAAAAAAAAAAAAAAAAAACCCTGGCTTTCTAGTGTTTCTGCCCACCTTGGGGGCAGACCAGCCAAAAAATAATAGGCTGATCTGTCTCCAAGGGGTGCAGAAATGGCCTGGGTACATGTGCCCCCAAAGTGGGGGGCGACCCTTGCCCAAGGCCCCTCCCCCCATCCACTAACACACACACACACACACTATCCCTGGTGTCTAAGTGGCTTCTGCCCCCCTTGGGGGCAGGTGGGCTTAACAAAATAGGCCCATCTGCCCCCAGGGGGTGTAGAAATGGCCAACAGGTCAATGCCCCCCTTGGGGGGGCGCCCCGTGCCCAAGGGGACGCCCCCCCCCAAAAAAAAACAAATAAAAAAAAAACCCTGGCTTTCTAGTGGTTTCTGCCCACCTTGGGGGCAGACCAGCCAAAAAATAATAGGCTGATCTGTCTCCAAGGGGTGCAGAAATGGCCTGGGTACATGTGCCCCCAAAGTGGGGGGCGACCCTTGCCCGAGGCCCCCCCCCCCCATCCACTAACACACACACACACACACACACTATCCCTGGTGTCTAAGTGGCTTCTGCCCCCCTTGGGGGCAGGTGGGCCTACAAAAATAGGCCCATCTACCCCCAGGGGGGGCAGAAATGGCCAACAGGTCAATGCCCCCCTTGGGGGGGCGCCCCGTGCCCAAGGGGACGCCCCCCCACAAAAATAAACACATTAAAAAAAATCCCTGGCATTCTAGTGGTTTCTGCCCCCCTTGGGGCAGATCAGCCTAAAAATAATAGGCTGATCTGCCCTCAAGGGGGGCAGAAATGGCCCTAAAAGACATGCCCCCCAAAGGGGAGCGACCCTTGCCCAAGGGGGCGCCTCCCCATCCAATACACACACAATCCATGGTGCCTAAGTAGCTTCTGCCCCCCTTGGGGGCAGATGGACCTAAAAAAAATAGGCCGATCTGCCCCCAAGGGGGGCAGAAAAGGCCAACAGTTCTCTGCCCCCTTGGGGGGGGCGCCCCTTGCCCAAGGGGGCACCCCCCCACACATAAATGCACATAAAAATATAAATCCCTGGTGATCTAGTGTTTTCTGCCCCCCATGGGGGCAGATCTGGCTAAAAAGTAGCCAATCTGCCCCCAAGGGGGGCAGAAATGGCCGTAACTAATTGCCCCCCAAAGGGGAGCGACCCTTGCCCAAGGGGCCGCTCCCCGCCAACAAGAAACAGGAAAGTAAACAAAAAAAAAGAAATCCCTGGTGTCTAGTGGGCATTCCTGCTGCCCGATCGCAATGCGATCGGGCAGCAGGAATGCTCAGAGACACCGGGGGAAAGGAAAAGCCTTTCCTTTCCCCCGGTGCCTCTTTAGACCAAACCCCCCACCCACCGGGAAGAGGAACTCACCTCTTCTCCGCTCGCCGCACAGGAAGCAAATGGCTTCCTGTGCGGCGAGAACCCCATAATGAAGTCATTATGGGGGGGGGGGGTCGGGAGTGGAAGGGGAAGGGCTTCCCCTTCCATCCCTGACTTTGGGGGGTGGGGGGAAGCACACAGAGGGAGCGAGAGCGCTCCCTCTGGGCTGTGTGCCGAGGACGTAGTGGTTACGTCCTCGGCACAGCAGCACTGTGCCGCAGGACGTAATCACTACGTCCGCGGCACAGAAGGGGTTAAAATGTCCTGAATATGTCCATGATGGCTGTGTCTTTGTGAGAGAGCTGAAAGAATACTAGCTTGCTCATTTGCTAAACAAACGGAATGGACCAGAAGTTTGGTCAAAGAAGCTCTGGAAAAAAGTATCCGAATTAAACCTCCCATCAGCCATCCTCTCCCAAGGTGGCTGTGGGGGATAGGTAATATATTTTTGTAAGAGGGCAAACAGTTTCTTTAAGAGCACATTTTTAAAAACATAACGGCATCGGATTTACAGGCAGCTCTGAGAAAAAACAATTTGATTTTCCAGGCTTTTGCATAGTGCCCACTGGCATCATCTCCCTGCAGCAGCAAATCATGTATTTTCCAGTAAAACAGTTGTGTGGTGTTCCCTCAGCCAGCTTATGAGACTGGAGGGATTTAAGAGCCGTGAGTGCATTCAGCATCAAAGCAGTCCGCCAGCCTATCAAAGGGTTTCCCTTTGTCTCATCTTGCAAGGCCGACACTTTATTAGCACAAAATTCTTGCAAGGTTCCGCCATCTTGCCATTCAGCCCTGACTTCCATACCTTTAGGAGACAGTGTTCTCTTCAGAGTGAGTGGATATTTATTTTACAATGCATATAATTTGACCGTACTCTCCTTTGCTTTCCACTGTATGCAGTATTACGAGTTAAATAGGATATAATGGAATTGTAGTTTGGTGGCCAAGATATCCGTCATGTTTGTGATTGAGTAACCCTTCCGCAAAGATCATATGCAGGCCCATAGTCATTTAAACACTTGATTTAGACTGAGAAATTATGTATTCGCTATGTAATAAACGAATAACAGTAACTTTTGGAATTGGTGCTTACAAAGCCAATAATGGTATATGAGTGTTGGACACTAAGTGCATTTCAGACATTTATTTAGCTTACTCTGTGCTTATCTGCCATGTCATGATGCTTTCAGTTCTTAGTTTTCTTGTTGCTTTGCACCTTATCCTCAAAACCATTTTGTTCAATAATCTGCTAATACTTTTTTGTTTCAGACAGTATCAACTGCCAGTGAACTTCGTAAACCAATTTACTGGATTGTCGCGGCTAGAGCTATTGACTATGAACAGATGCTGCTCCTTATGGCAAATGTGAAATGGGACGTGAAAGAAATCATGTCCCAGCATAATGTGTATGTGGATGCCCTTTTGAAGGTAAGCCAGTACATGGCTACAACTTACGGCAAATACCATATTTTATGACGGCATCCTTAAATGATATTAAGTATATTTCTGCGTGCTCAGTCTGTTGGATAATGTGAAGAATATAACACTACAGTTTTTTTTCCTGCCAAGGCACTCTGACGTTCTCTCTTGGGTAGTGACGGAGGCAGCTGCTCAGTATTGCTTTTTCATAATAGCAGCTCTCATTTCCAGTAAGCACAGGCTTAGTTATTTTATTCAGCAGTAGTCAGTAAAGCATTGCATAGCCCACTACTGCCATCTGAGATCGCCTTGGGGAAGGGTAAAAACTAAGGACCATACACCATTTTATCATGTTATAAGGTATGCAATCAGTTTTACCTAAAAGTGGCATTAGTGTGTAAGTTGAATACTTAAAATTAAGCCTTGCGATTACGTGCTTGGACAAACAAGTATTCAGTGAAGGAGTCTAAAATGTAAAGGCCAGATCTGATAGAGACTTCTAGCTGCAGATTCCTTACCTTTGCACTCTCCCCCAGTGTCAGACTGGATCAGGAAGATTTTTGTGAGTGTTACCCCTGGGCACTGTTAGGTGGCGTCGATCAGCTCTGTGTGGCACTGCCTGATATGATGTCGTGGGTCCTACAAAGGCTCCACCCTGGCATGCTGACATCAGTTCTTTTCTTTCCACACCAGCAAGTGCTGATCTGAAGAGAGCTACCCCTTAGTCAATTTTTTTATATTTTTTTTTAACGTATTGTCAACTCTTTTTTTGAGTTTCTGCTCCTGGTGTGTCGAGGATGTTCTCTAGAAAGACCGGTTTCAAGCCCTGTGGATCTTGTCATTGGGTGAGGTCTTTGATGGATCCACACTCATGTGTCTTTGGTGCCTGGATCACGACCCAAAGTCGTGCGCCAAGTGCCGGGCAATGCATCTGAAGGCTTTGAGGGAGCAGTCCCTGAAGCTGATGGCAGCCCAGGACTCGATTTCACCCAAGTTGAGATTTCGGTCGAGAGGAAGGTCTCTGGATCGGTCGAGGAGTCCTTCCTGGTTGTTGACTGACTCCAAATCCTGTGGGTGATCGATTAGGTCGAGGCACAAAAATTATTTGAAGTCAGTGTTCTTCGACTTCTTGTCTGTGGGCTGTCAAGACGACGGAGCATCAACGCTCTAGGCCTCCCTCAGCGGAGCTGCGTCATGGCCGACTCCACGCCTCCCTGAGTTTCCGGGAGCCAGAGCAACCCCTACCCAACTCCATGCGTTTTATGATGCCATGGGCCTCGTTTTTGCTCAGTCCAACACCGCTGGAGCACCTTCGGGTCCCATGGAGTGGGAAGGAGCCCGTTCAGGTTCCACATTGGCGGCTTTAGCTTTGGTGCCTTCCCCGATGGTGGTCCTGACACCGATGCTCCCGGCACATTTTGGGTCCGCCATCCCCATTATGATCCCTGACTCTGACACAGAGCCGGATAGACACATACTGGCATGCTTTCTTCCCCCTACTGTGGCTATGTAGGAGGGAAAGTCTATGGTGGTGAGAAGGGCAGCTGAGGTCCTGGAACTTCAGCAGCCTCCCTGTGGCCGTCAAGAGTAATCTCTTGACAGAAATGCCTCAGAACCATGTTCCCATTCAATGAGGCCCTCACTGACATCCTACTGCGTACCTAGTCCAAACCCAGCACAGAGGCTCCTGAAAACAGGACGATTGCCCGCCGCCATCACCCTGCACCTGCGGACCCATCCCTGAGAGTTTGGTGGTCCAAGCCTCTACCTCCCAGGGCCTGTTCCCTTCTATTCCTCCGTATAGGGAATCCAAAAGGTTGGACTTACTTAGGAAGATGTCTTTTTCCGCCAGCCGTTCATTGCAGTCCTTGAACACCGCATGCTTCTTGGGGCGTTATACCCACGTGCTATGGGATACAGTTGCACAAGTGCTGCACGGGTCCTGGAGGAGGCCTGGGGTGTACTTTCTGAGGCTGTTGCTGATGGGAGAGATGCAGCAAAGTTCACGATTTGTTGTGGACTGGACGCAACAGACTGGCTAGGCATAGCGCTTTCATCAACAGTGGCCCTGAGGCACCACGTCTGGATGAGGACATCTGGCTTTTCAGGGGATGTCCAAGCTTCCTTGATGGATATGCCTTTTGATGGCACCTCTCTTTGGAGACAAAGCAGACTTGGTGCTTCAAGGAGTCTCAGGCTATGGCCAGGTCCTTGGGTCTCATGGCAACCCCCCATCACCTCCACCCTGCCTTTCGCTTCTTTCATGGCTACGGAATGTGCCTCCAACTGCGTCTGTTCCTGGCCAGCCACTGTGCATGCTGCCCATCCACAACGTACCCGAGGCCGCGGGATCCACCAACCTCGTGGATCAGGTGGCCAGCGCTCTGGACAGTATGACGCCCCTCCTCTGCATCATACTGTAAACCTTCTTAGTCTGACTCTCTTCCACCATGGGTGAGCTAGCAGCAGGACTCGCCACCTCCTACTCCCCTTGGCAATCAGTCATGTCAGACAGGTGAGTTTGCAGCAGTCTGCTGGAGCTATTCCCTCCCTTTTGAGACTACCCCGGATACCACTGTCCTATGATCAGATGGCGTAGGATAATTTGTTCTTTCTGCACAACGACGTTACGTCTCTCTTGGCCAAGGGAGTCATAGGCTCCCCCTGCCAGAAGTAGGCTGTTGGTGCTATTCCTGCTACTTTCTGGTTCCCAAAAACGACAAGGGTCTCCGCCCTATCCTAGACCTTTGGTCCCTTAATCTCTTCCTCAAGAAGGAGAACTTCAGGATGCTCACTTTGCACTTGCAGGTTGGTTATTTTCATATCCCCATCCTGCCTTCCCATAGATGTTACTTGCAATTAACGGTGGGCCACAAGCAGTTTCAAGTTCACCATGCTCCCCTTTGACCTTATCAGCTCTCCTCGAGTGCTCACCAAGGTGATGGCAGTGGTTGCAGCTCATCTGCACAGATCAGGGGTTTCGGTCTTCTCCTGTCTCAACGTCTGGCTGTTGAAGGCGGGCTCACCCAGGCTGTCGTCCCCACTTCCAGACTATGGAGGACCTCCTGCATTCGTTGGGGTTCACTGTAAACATGTCGAAGTCACAGACCATTTTCTGGCTTACCCTTCTGAAAGTAGAGTCCAGGATAATTAGGTTATAATACCAATCTTTCCACTTCTGCCCTGGATTTTGGTGAGAATGACTCTGAGGCTTCTGGGCCTCATGGCTTCCTGCCAATGACACATGTCAGATGGCATATGTGGGCTCTGCAGTGGGACTTGAAATTCCAGTGGGCGCGCAGCATCAGAGGAATCTCTCCAACAAGGTCCAGATCCCTGAGGGAACTGAGGAAGATCTGCAGTGGTGGATGATGGATCACCAATGGGTCAGAAGCAGATGATCCCTCTCCCTTCCCCTACCAGACCTGACAGTAGTGATAGATGCGTCACTCCTGGGATTGGGCGGCTATGTGGGAAAGGTTGAGATCAGAGGCATCTGATCTCTAGTAGAGGCCGGACTCCACATCAGCCTGGTGGAGCTCTGTGTGAACTGGTTAGCATTAAACGCCTTTCTTCCATCTATCAAGGGAAAGATATGATGCAGGTGTTCACAGACACCACCACCGCCATGTGGTACTGCAACAAGCAGGTCGGGTCGTTGACCCTTTGTCAAGAAGCTCTGCGCCTCTGGACATGGCTGGAACAGCAGAGCATACCCCTGGTGGTTCAACATCTGGCAGGATCTCTGAAAGCCAGGGCGGACAACCCCAGGCAAAAATCCCTGGTGGTTCATGAATGGCGTCTCCATCTGAAGGTGGTGCAAGGTCTCTTTCAGCAGTGGGGGGAGCCTTGGTTAGATCTGTTCACCTCCACGGAGAATGTACAGTGTCAACATTGTCGCATTGGAGTTTCCAAGGGGGCAATCGCTCTGAGACACTTTTCGTCTCAAGTGGGACTCAGGATTCCTGTATGCCTTTCCACCCATGCTACTTCTGCCCAGAGTTCTGAAATAGATTAAGAACAACCGGGCCAAAGTAATCCTTGTGGTTCCTGACTGGGCACAGACTGGTATCCAAAGCTGCTGAACATGTCCATTGATCCTCTGATCAGAGTGCCTCTTCTGGAGGATTTTCTGTCACCAGCAGCAGGGAAACGTGCTGCACCCGAACCTGTCTACTCTCCACTTTCTTGCATGGAGATTGAGCAACAACAGTTGACAGCCTTTACTTTGCTCCCGAAGTCTGTGACATAAGCTTGGCAGCCAGGCATCTCTCACTGAAACAGTATACACCTGCTGTTGGAAGAAATTTGTGGCATGGTACACAGTTAAGTTTGTTGACCCCCTTTCTTCCCCTCTCTCTGAGGTCCTGTTGTTCATCCTTTCCCCGACCCAGCAGGGCTCTGCAATGGGCACACTTAAAGGTTATTTGTCTGCTGGTTCTGCTTTTTTAAAGTTGCCTGATTAACCTTCTTCCCCTATTGTACATAAGTTCCTGTAGAAAAGTGCCCCTTTTTGACATGGTCACCCCCACTTTTTGCTATGGAGGTTTTTTTGACTGAGGTGCATTGGGTTTCTCCTAAACGGGCCCCTAGTGCCAGTGCTCTTTTACCAAAAACAGGTAACATGGTGTACAATTGGCAGCCTTCTCCACCAATGTAAATCATTACTAAGTGGTACTCCTGGTACCTAGTGTCTGGGTCGAGGAGAGGGACCCTAAGGGCTGCAGCACAGATTGTGCCACCCTCAGGTACTTCCCTAAAAATGAGAAGCACACAGCTGCCATTGCAATCTGCGTGCCCTGGTGCAAGCCAGAAGAAAACATGACTTGGCACACACTTGGTGTGCCATGCCCCCAAACCAGAGCACAGAGCAGAACCCGGGAAGAAAAAGAGTTGTTGGAGCCTGAAATAATGTCCCAACCCTCCAAGAGGAAAATAAAGAAGGGTTGGAAACTAACTTCTAAGTAAACAGAAGGTCAGGTCCCTTCTTCTCAGGGAGAAGACCTGTCATTGCTTGAGGGAACTGAGCCCCAGGAACTTGGGCCTTACACGGCAGAGCTCCTAGGTCCAGGGGCACCCTCTAGGGAAGAACAGAGGGCCTGTCCCACTCTTGAAAAACAGCAGGCTGTTGAGCTGGAAAAGGATGATGTCAATGGCTCCCATAGGATCTATTGGGAGGATGGACTCCTTTAGTCTCAGGCCAGAGACCCCAAACCTTGTGCCAGTAGGAGAGTGGTAGTACCCCACCAGTAGAGGGAGTTCTTACTCACCTTGGCCCATGACATACCCCTAGCTGGGCATATGGCTGGCCAAAATGTGGAGTAGGTTGGTGAACCACTTCTACTAGCTAGGCATGCACCAGAAAGTGAAGACGTTTTGCAGCCAGTGTGTCACCTAGTGGCAGGACAGTGGAAAACCAAAGCCCCCCTTAAACCCACTACCAGTGGTTGGGGTTCCCTTTGAGAGGGTAGGGGTCGACATTGTTGGCCTCTGAACCCCCCAACAGCATCAGGGAAATACGTTGTACTGGTGGTAGTGGATCATGCCACCAGGTACCCTGGGGCAATACCCCTTAGGACTGCCACTGCTCCTGCAAATGCCAGGGCCCTCATCAGTATCTTTAATAGGGTGGGCTTCCCTAAGGAGGTGGTTTCAGACAGAGGTACAAACTTCATGTCTGCCTACCTAACAGCAATGTAGAAGGAGTGTGATATGACTTATAAGTTCACCAGCCCATACCACCCCCAAACAAATGGTCTAGTTGAAAGGTTCAGAAAAACCATGAAAAGCATGATTACGGGGCTCCCCGACAATTTCAAAGGAGATGGGATGTCCGCTTACCATGTCTGCTTTTTGCCTACATGGAGTTACCTCCAAAGGGAGTGGGCTTTAGTCCCTTCGACCGTTTGTTTGGCCACTCTGTTAAGGGACCACCAAGTCTAGTCGGAGGGCTGGGAGAGACCTCTCAAATAACCCAAACAAGAAATAGTCGACTATGTTCTTGGCCTGCATACCAGAAAGGCTGAGTATATGGGAAAAAAACAACACAAACCTAGAGGGCAAGTCAAGAGCTCCAGAAGCAATGGTTTGACCAAAAGGCTGCACTGGTGGAGTATCAACCAGGGCAGAAGGTATGGGCGATGAAGCTAGTAGCTCCTAGGGCCCTCCAACAAAAATGGTGTAGGTCCTACCCTATCCTTGAAAAGAAATAGGAGATCACCTACCTACATGGTGGACCTTGGCACTCCCTGGAGCACCCACAGGGTCATCCTTGTGAATCGCCTTAAACCCTAATATGACAAGGCTGATGTGCCATGTTGATAGTCAATGATGAGGGCCAGGAAGAATTGAGTGAACCTCTCCCTGACATCCTCTCCCACAACCCTGCTGATGGGTCAGTTGAAGGAGTAGTCTTTGTCAGACACCCTCACTGCCCAACAGCAAGTTGACTGCAGGCAAGTCTTCAGACAGATTGTTGGGCTCTTTTCTTTGGCCCCTGGTCAGACTACTTGGTGTACCCATGATGGGGACACTGGGGACAGCCTTCCTGTCAAAATCTAAATTTACAGATGTTCTGGCCAAGTCAAAGATAGCATCAGAGCTGAAATAAGCAAGATGTTGGACCTTGGGATGATTGAGCCTTTCGAGAACACTTGGGCTAGCCAAGTGGTTCTGGTCCCCAAACCTCCTTCCAAGTGAGGTAAACCAGAGCTGAGCTGTTGCTTGGACTACAGGAGACTCGATGCCGTCACCAAAACAGATGCTCACCGCATTCCAAGAGCTGATAAGTTGATTTGGATGCGGACAAATTGCTCAGTACTTTCAATTTGACATCTGGGTATTGGCAGATCGGGCTCACCCCAGGAGCCAAACAGAAAACAGCATTCTGACCCCAGGTGGGACCTACCAATTTACTGTGGTGACCTTTGGATTGAAGAATGTCCCTGCCACCTTTTGGAGGCTGGTGAATAAAGTCCTAGCTGGGTTAGAGTCTTTTAGTGCAGCATATCTAGATGATTTTGCTGTGTATAGCTCGACTTGGCAGGATCACTCGATCCACCTTGGAAAGGTTCTTGAGGCCATGCAGAGGGCAGGCCTCACTATCGAGGCAAGCAAATGCCAGATAGGGCACCCCTCACAGAACTCGCCTCTAAAAAGCTACCAAAGAAGGTTAACTGGACAGTTGGTTGTCAAAAAGCTTTTGACACCCTAAATGAGGCTCTGTGTTCAGCACCCATTCTAAAGGCTCCAGATTACACCAAAGAGTTCATTGTGAAGGTGGATACCTCTGAACATGAGATAGGAGCGGTCCTATCCCAGATAATGCATCATGATGGCCATGGCCAACCTGTTCCTTTCATTAGCAGGATGTTACTCCCCAGGTAGCAGCATTGGAGTGTCATTTAGAGGCAAATTTATGCAATGGTTTGGTTCTTGAAGAAGCTGAGATCATACCTGTTTGGTTCTCACTTCATTGTTCAAATTGGCCACCAGCCTCTCAGACAGCTGATGCAAATGAAAGGTGCAAATCCTAAACTGTTGAGGTGGTCCATCTCCCTACATGGATGGACAGTGTAACACCAACCAGGGAGTGACCACGCCAATGCAGATGGCCTTTACTGTTTTTTTCACTTAGACAATGAAGACTTCCTTGGGAAACGCTAGGCTCATTCCCTTGTGTTTGAGGTGGAGTTGTGTAGGAAAGTGTCCATTTCTGATGGATACAACTACCTGTGGATTCCTCACCTAATGAATACTCCCATGGCGCCAGCATTTGACGGAAATCTTCTTACTAGTCTCTGCACGTCGACGAGGACGTCACTCTAGCCCACGCGACGCCGTCTGACGTCATACAGGCAATAAGAAGTCCTCGCCGACGTGCCGATGACAGTTCCCTTTTTTCCGTGCATTCGAAACGGTTATCTTCGAGGGAGTTACTGTTACCTTCGTGGTTACAGTGTATTGTCTGCTGCGTAGTCTTCTCTGCGGTAACAATGTCTCAGAGGAAGTCGGGTTTCAAGCCCTGTCGAGAGTGTGGGGGCAAGATGTCAGTTACAGATCCTCACTCCGACTGTCTATGGTGTTTGAGCTCCGACCACGACGTCTCGACTTGCGATTCATGTCAACACATGAATCCGAAGGCCCTCAAAGAGCGCGAGGCCAAGTTATTCATGGCAAAGTCAAAGAAGAAGGAGAAACATCATAAGAAGTCTTCTTCGCCAAGGTCTCACCGGCGTCATCGAGACTCCCGGCGCCGTAGAGACTCACGACGTCACTCCAGCAAGGAGTCTCGTTCGAGGTCACCTTCGGCTCGGCGTCGGAGGACTTGGGAGGTCAGCCCCACGGTCACGCCGCATCCATCGACGCCGTTGCCCTCTCCGGCGTCACCGACTTCACCTGGTCAGGCGTCAGTGATTGAGGTGGTGCAGCCTCTTGTGTTTTCTCCGGCGTCGCAGACGTCGAGGCCGGCGTCGGGGTCGCCCTCGATCCAGGCACCCCAGTATCCGGCTTTTCCCACTCCTGGAGCCGATAGTACCGCGTTTCTTAATGCGATGTATACCATCTTTCAGCAGATGGCTCCAGGAGCTGCTCCGGCTGGTCCTTCGGGGCCCTTGGCCTTTTCGTTGGGTGATCCTGCGCCTCTTCGGCCGGCACCCTTTATGCCCTTTCTCCCTTTTGGGAATGTGGGCTCGGCGCCGGTGCCGGCGTCGGTGGCCGCTCCGGTGGCTTCGGATGTTTCGGCCCTGGAGGTTGCCCCTCCGTCGAAGTCAGGATTTTGCCCTGTGACTCCGGTTGGTCCATCGGCTCCAAGACCTCGTCCTCCGGCTCCTGCCTCGGCGCCAAAGCTGCCTGTGGCGCCGGACGCGGCGTCAGATGCTTCTGGAGATCGGCGCCGTTCTTCGACGTCGGCGGAGGCCATGTCGACTCCGCGTATCGAGGAGAGACTTCATTCGAGGAGGCGTGCTCTCCGTCTTTTAGAAGAGCAAGAGTACCAGCGAGTCCTAGAGGAGGGAGAGATTGAGGACTCTGGAGACGGACTGCATGGTCTGGATACAGCCAGTGGGCTGGACACTTCCCCTGAGTGGGACCTTTCATCTCCAGGGGAATATACGGAGGAGGCTGCTTCCTTTCATGCTGTGGTGAGGAAGGCAGCGAGCTTTTTGGACCTACCTTTGCCGGTGGCAGAGGCAAAGCAGAATTTGCTGACAGAGGTATTGCATCCGGCCTCTGCTGCAGCTGAGCCTCTCTTGCCATTTAATGAGGCTTTGCTGGATCCGGTGTTGGAGGTGTGGAAGAAGCCGGTGTCTTCCTCGGCCGTTCATAGGGCTGTGGCCAGGAGGTATCGAGCTGCACCATCTGACCCTGGCTTTCTCTCTAGACACCCTACGCCGGAGAGCTTGGTGGTGCAAGCCTCCTGTTCCTCAAAGTCAGCGCCTGGTTCCTTCCCGACGGTGCCTGGAGACAGAGACTCCAAGAAACTGGATGCGCAGTCCAAGAAAATATTTTCGTCATGCAGTTTGGCGTTGAAGGCCACCAACGCCACGTGCATTCTGGGGAGGTACATCCATGCGCTGATGGATGATATTTCGTCTTCATTCACGGAGCTTCCCCAGGGTCTTTTGGATGTGGTCTCGGACGCCCAGGCTGCCGCGACCCAGATTATCCAGTCTGGGCTGGACACGACCGACTCGGTGGCCAGGGCGATGGGCACGACTGTGGTGGCAAGAAGACAGGCCTGGCTCCGAAACTCAGGGTTCTCTGCGGATGTGCAGTCGACCCTACTGGACCTCCCGTTTGATGGGGACAGACTGTTTGGAGCCAAGGCAGATTCAGCCTTGGAACGATTTAAGGAGAGCAGAGCCACAGCCAAATCGTTAGGACTGCAAGCTCCTTCTTCCTCTGCCTCTTCTAGAATTTTCAGGAGGTTTCGGGGATTTGGGCGTGGCTCTTATTCCTCTTCCTTTCGGGGGAGGTTCCAGCAACCCGCCTCTTCCCTCCCCTATAGGTCATTTAGAGGGAGGGGGAGGGGTGGGGTCCGTACCAGAGGAGCCTCTCAACAGCACTCTGCCTCTTCCTCGTCCTCTGGAGGGGTGCAGGAGGGGAAGCAGCCTTAGGCTTCCACCGTTTCCCACTCACTCCTCTCCTGTAGGGGGAAGATTACAGCGTTTTCTCCACAAGTGGAAGTCTATCACAACGGACACTTGGGTTCTCGGCATTGTGGGAAAAGGCTACGCCCTTCCCTTTCGGGAGTTCCCGCCCCTCATCCCGCCCCGCCCATCTTATTGTTCAGAAGAACACCTCCTGTTGCTAGAACAGGAGGTTCAAGTCCTCCTTTCAAAGGGCGCGGTAGAGTTGGTCCCAGAGCAGGAAAAGGGTCGAGGTTGTTACTCAAGATACTTCCTGATTCCCAAAAAGGATGGTCAGTTGAGACCAATCCTGGATCTGAGGATCTTGAATTGGTTCCTCAAACAGGAAAAGTTCAAGATGCTGACCCTAGCACAGGTGCTTTTGGCGTTGAACAAGGAAGATTGGATGGTGTCTGTCGACTTGCAGGATGCTTACTTTCATATCCCGATACTCAAGTCGCACAGGAAGTATCTCCGGTTTGTGGTAGGGTCGCAGCACTATCAGTTTGCGGTCCTCCCGTTTGGTCTTACTTCAGCACCTCGAGTCTTCACAAAGGTGATGTCAGTGGTTGCGGCGGAGCTCAGAAGGAAGGGGATAGCAGTATTCCCTTACTTGGACGACTGGTTGATCAAAGCCAAGTCCCCGGAGCTTGTGTCGCATCATCTGCAGTCAACAACCCAGTTGTTGTTCGACCTGGGCTTTTCGGTGAACGTGCCCAAATCTCACCTGGAGCCCTCTCAGCGCCTCCTGTTCATAGGGGCAGTACTGGATACAACATTGAGTCGAGCCTTTCCTCCGCCTCAGCGGATTCAAGATATTCAGGAATTGGTTCCAATGTTTCGAAATGGAGCGGTAGTTCCAGTCCTCAAGGTCCTTCGTCTGCTCGGTCTGTTCGCCTCCTGCATTCTGTTGGTCACGCATGCTCGCTGGCACATGAGGGCTCTTCAGTGGTGCCTCCGAAGGCAGTGGTCTCAACACAAGGGAGATTTAGAAGGTACTGTCAAGATCTCCAGAGATGCTGCTGTGGAATTGAAGTGGTGGATTGCGGGCAACAATCTTTCACAGGGGAAGCCGTTCGCGCAGTCGCCACCAGTGGCCACGGTAATAACGGATGCCTCCACCCTAGGATGGGGAGCTCATCTGGGGGATCTGGAGATCAAAGGGCTTTGGTCTCCAGAGGAACAGGTGTTTCATATCAATCTGTTGGAGTTACGGGCTGTACGTTTGGCTCTCAAGGCCTTCCTCCCATCCCTTCGTGGTCAGTCGGTACAGGTCCTGACGGACAATACTACCACGATGTGGTACATAAACAAACAGGGAGGAGTAGGGTCGTACCTTCTCTGCAGAGAAGCTCTTCGGCTATGGTCCTGGGCAAAGGACCATCAGATTTGCTTGGTGGCAAATCATCTGGCCGGGGTCTTGAATGTACGTGCGGACAGTCTCAGTCGCCAATTCTCGGCAGACCACGAGTGGCGTCTCCATCCAGATCAAGTCTGTTTAATCTTCCAGATGTGGGGGTTTCCTCGGATAGATCTGTTTGCCACTCGGGAGAACGCGCATTGCCCGTTATTCTGCAGCCTCCAGTATCCGATGCAGGGAGCGTTGGGGGACGCGTTTCAGATAACCTGGTGCGACCAGTTGCTTTACGCGTTTCCCCCCATACCCTTGATTCCTCGAGTGTTGAGGAAAATTCGCCAAGACCGGGCCCAAGTCATCTTAATAGCTCCGGATTGGCCAAGGAGGGTATGGTACTCCGACCTTTTCCAACTCTCACTGTGCCCTCCGCTCCGTCTCCCTCTCAGGGCAGACCTCCTCTCGCAGTCGCAGGGGCAGGTTTTACACCCCAACCTCCAGAGTCTGCACCTACATGCTTGGAGATTGAACGGAGCAACCTGAGTTCCTTCTCTCTCCCGCCTGATGTAGTGGATGTTATCTTAGCGGCCAGGCGACACTCCACTAAATCTATCTACGCTAATAGGTGGTCTAAATTTGTTATGTGGTGTGGAGAGAGACAGATTGATCCCTTACATGCTCATCTGTCACATGTTTTGTCTTTTGCACTGTCTCTAGCGCAGAAAGGTTGTGCAGTAGCTACCATTAAGGGTTATTTGTCGGCCTTGTCAGCCTTCATTTGTCTTCCAGACCAACCATCGTTATTTAAATCCCCTATTGTTCTCAGATTCTTGAAAGGTCTTCTGAATCAATATCCTCCAAAACCATTCGTTATGCCTCAATGGGATTTGTCCTTGGTCCTGACTTTCCTTATGGGGTCCCCTTTTGAGCCTATGCATTCTTGCCCCTTAAGGTATTTGGTTATTAAAACAGTATTCCTGGTAGCTATAACATCTGCAAGGAGAGTGAGTGAGTTGCAGGCCTTATCGGTTAAACCCCCTTATATAACGTTTTATGGGGATAAGGTGGTGTTGAGGACCAAGGCTGCTTTCCTTCCGAAGGTTGTTTCACCCTTCCATTTGGCTCAGACAATCACTTTGTCCACGTTTTATCCTCCGCCTCATCCTTCAAAGGAGGAAGAAAGACTACATCGCCTGGACCCAAAAAGGGCGTTGAGCTTCTATATCGACAGAATGAAGGATATCAGGCTGGAGGATCAGCTGTTTGTCGGATACGTGGGCAAGAGGAGAGGAAAGGCAGTCCACAAGAGAACACTCTCCAGGTGGGTTGTTCTTTGCATTAAAATCTGTTACTCTTTGGCAAAGAAGGATCCGCCTGAGGGCATTAGAGCTCACTCCACCAGAGCTAAGTCGGCCTCTTCGGCCTTGGCCAGGGGTGTTCCTGTGGTCGACATCTGCAAGGCCGCAACTTGGTCGTCCCTTCACACTTTTGTGAAACATTACTGTTTGGACTCTGAGGTCAGAAGGGACGGTCATTTTGCACGGTCAGTGCTGCAGGATTTCTTGGTTTGACCATTTAGGCACCCACCGCCGGGCGTGGTACTGCTTTGGGACTCTATTCATTAGGTGAGGAATCCACAGGTAGTTGTATCCATCAGAAGAACGAGTTACTTACCTTCGGTAACGACTTTTCTGGTGGATACATTAGCTACCTGTGGATTCCTCACGGTCCCACCCGCCTCCCCGTTGCCTTTTTGGTCTCTCCAAGCAATCCTTGAGTGTGCTCCTTTTGGTCTTCAAAGTTGCAATACATTTTGCATGTATGATATTTGTATATATGTGTATATTTATATATAAATCTATATATATATTGGGTATATACATGATTCGTATGTATAAATATATTTATTTGTTTAAAAAAAAAAAAAAAAAAAAAGGTTATATTAAATCTACAGCTATTTTATTGCAATGTTGTGTGATTTACAATATTAAGAGATGTTGCTTTGCTCTTTCATTGCATTGGGTTATTATTATTATTCTCATGCACGTAAAAAATGTTGGTACTGTCATCGGCACGTCGGCGAGGACTTCTTATTGCCTGTATGACGTCAGACGGCGTCGCGTGGGCTAGAGTGACGTCCTCGTCGACGTGCAGAGACTAGTAAGAAGATTTCCGTCAAATGCTGGCGCCATGGGAGTATTCATTAGGTGAGGAATCCACAGGTAGCTAATGTATCCACCAGAAAAGTCGTTACCGAAGGTAAGTAACTCGTTCTTCTGACATTGTCAGCCCCCCCTCATCCCCACACTTGTTGTCACTGGTACTGAGGTTTTTCGATTGTAGTACACTGTGTTCCTGCCGAACAGTCCCCAAGTGCCTGCGCTCTTTTCCCTAAAACAGGTAAAATGGTGTACAATTGGCACAGTCCTCCACCTGTGTAAGTCCCTAGTAAAGGGTACACCTGGTACCTAGGGCCTAGGTAGAGGTGAGGGTCCCTCAGGTACCCCCCTAAAAATGAGAAGCACACAGCTGCCATTGCAGTCTGAGTGCCCTGGTGCAAGCCAGGAGAAAACACAACATGGCACACCCTTGGTGTGCCATGCCCCCTTCACTGCAGCTAAGTATATGTAAGTCACCCCTAAGGCAGGCCTAAGAGCCCTAAGGCAGGGTGCACTACACTTACTGCGAGGCCGTATCTGCACAAGATATGCCCTGTGATGCTCAGCCCCATTGCTGAACATTGCAAGTGAACCAGGAAGCCATTTTGAGGTATGTGCTGGACACTCATTAACATGAGTAACCCAGTCACATAATGGCTTCACCGAACTCTATGGTGTTTGTTATCAAACTAAATACAAAAGGGGGGTTGTTATCAAACACCTCATCTTGATAAATCCGAGCCAGCCTCTAATTTTATTCTGCTATGCACCCAGTAGGCACCTTAGAGGTGCCTCCTGAACCCACTAGTCTCTTGGTGTGCTGACTAACTAGTTTAGTCCAGTCTGCGACCACCAGACACATTTCTGACCCCCTGGAGGTGAGAGCCCACGCTCTCAGAAGTCAGAAACAGTACCTTCTCCGGAGAGTTGTGTTACCAATCTCTCCAGCATATCTCCATACCATGACAGGGGTATTCAAAGACCCTGCCGCCTTTGGTATGCACACCTCCTGGCTTCCGCAGCCCTGGGTGTAGCCACTTCTGCCCTGAGGCCCATTTGGAGCCCGGACAGGTGGGAGAATTAGCTAGTCAGTAGGCATGTACCACCTCTGGGCTAACCACATTCCTACCAAGGTGGACACTTGAAGACAGGTTCCACCATCTTGGTTTTGGTCGGAACTAGGCCTTCTGGGATAGGAATATGCCTACTCCCCACAGGAAGTCGTCATAATGGGGTGTAGGCATCCCAAAGGGTAGTAGCCCTTTGGCTGCTACCCTACTCTTCCCTAAAACATCCCTAAATTTAGTATTAATGCTGTTCCCCAACACCTGAAGCCAGATTTGTCTGATAAAAAGAAGATGAGGACACAGAAGAACCAGAGGAGCGAGAACTGTGGATGCCTGGTAAACTTTAGGTGCAAATCCTTGCCTGCTTACCCGCTGCTGTACTGACAATCGCAACATCACGACTTGTCCTGCAGCTGTTGGGACTCCAAAAGCCTCTGAGGTTTTCCAGCACTTTGCCAGCCCATCAGCATCTCCCTTGGACTGGAGAAGCCACTTTCCTGTTTCTTGCAGGCACCAACCACAACTGTCCTGTCTACCGACCAGCTGACCCCCAGGTCCACTATTACAGCAGTCATCCAAAAGGAGGTCCACGTGCTCCAAGAAGCCAGTGCTCTCTCCCCTCCTAGTGCGGAAACCAAAGGCTTCACCGGAGCCGAGCTGCACCAACGCCTGGGGTACTGGACCCCTTGCACCAGCCAAGGCTTGTTGAAGGCCTTGTGTGACTCCATCGGCAGATCCGAAGGCCTGTCAGCGTGGAATGTCAGCATGGCAGAGACGCCTTCACAATTGTCCAGTTGCCTTGTATTTTCTCTCTTTCTGCAGGTCCCCCAAAGGACTGTGTGCACCTTGATGCATGAGCACCACCGCTAGGGATCCACTGCACCCGAGCACTGCCGCCTGGGTCCATGACTTCCAACGGTGTCCCTCTACTCTCCGGATGCCCACCGACTGAGCCCTCTGGTGGGAGCTCCCTGACTTATCTCCAAGTCCCTCCTTACATTCTTTTTCCAGGTGCACCTCCACCCCAACCAATTCCCCTCCCCTAAGTGTTCGATGCACATCAACCCAACCCAACACAACCAACATCACTCCACCCAGATGCTCCTGGGCAAGTAAGCCACAACTGCTGGCCTTATCAATAATGTTCCACTTCTAGCACCTCATTCCCTTCAGGTGAAGGAGAAGGAGACTCCCTCTCAAATGCTCTCTTTCATCGGAGCCGTTCTGGACACAGTGCAGTTTCAGGCTTATCCTTCCAAGCAGCGAGTCCAGGATGTTCAAGCTATTTTACCAATATTTTGGCTTCTATTCTGGGTTTCGGTAAGACTGACACTGAGGCTGCTGGGCCTCATGCTCTCCTGCATCGTGTTGGTAAATCATGCCACATAGCATGTGCAGACTCTGCAGTGGGTTCCAAAGCTCCACTGGGCACCGCGTCAGGAAAATCTCTACGACATGGTCCAGATCTTGGAGGGAACTATAAAAGACTTGCAGTGGTGGATCACAAACTGTGATTGGGTCAAAGGGAGACTCCTCTCTCTTCCTTAACCAGACCTCACAGTAGTGACAGATGTCTGACTGCTAGGATGGGGTGGCTATCTGGGAGAGATGAGATCAGAGCCCTCTAGGCTCCGGCAGAATCCAGACTCCACATCAACCTGCTGGTGATCCGGAGTAACTAGATAGGCACTGAAACCGTGTCTTCCCTCTGTCAAGGGGAAGTTATTGCAGGTGTTCACGGACAACACCACTGTTTGGTACTGCAACAAGCAGGGTGGGGGTGGGGTTGTGGACCCTTTATCAACAGGACCTGTTTCTTTGGACATGGCTGGAACAGCAGGGCATAACCTTGGTGGTTCTCTGAATGCCAGGGCAGACAAACTCAGCCTTCAATGCCTAGCAGATCAATCACGAGCGGTGTCTCCATTTGGATGTGGCACAAGTACTCTTTCAGCAGTGGGGAGAGCCTTGGTTACATCTGTTCGCCTGTGAAGAAAATGTGCAATGTCAGCACTATTGCTCGTTGGAGATTCCAAGATGGCAATCGCTCTGTGACCTTCTGTATGCCTTTCTGCCCAAACCACACAGAGTTCTCAAGAAGATCATGAACGACCAGGCCCACAGGATCCTTGTGGCTCTAGACTGGGCACAGAGAGTCTGGTATCCAAAGCATCTGAAAATGAGCATTGATCCTCTGATCAGTCTTCTCCTTTGGAAGGATCTTCTGTCGCAGCAGGGGGGAGGGTTCTTCACCCAAGCCTGTCAACTCTATGCCTGCATGCGTGGAGATTGAGTGTCATTAGTTGACAGCCTTTGACCTTCCTCCCAAAGTCTGTAATGTTATTCTAGCAGCCAGGTGTTCCTTAACAAAAACGGTATACGCCTCTTGTTGGCAAAAGTTTGTAAAATATTGTACAGAGAAGTCAGTTTTTGCTTCTCTCTTTGATGTTCTTCTTTTCATTCTGTACCTTGCCCAGCAGAGCTCTGCTCTGCACACTCTTATGGGCTATCTATCTGCTTTTCTGCGTCTTCCTGACCAACCCTCTTCATTTAAGTTCCCTATTGTACATGTACCTAGGTTTCTAAAAAGGGCTTGTACATATGTTTCCTTCTTCACCCTTCATTATGCCTTAGTGGGACCTGAACTTAGTTGTTACATTTCTGAAGTGTGCTCCATTTGAGCCACTTCATAATGGTCCCCTTGTTGCGTGGGCTCTCATTATCCTAAATGAGACTACTGGATTTCTAGGCAGCAGGATCGATAACGGTGTGGGGGATTGAGTCTGACCCACGTGTAAGGAACTCTGTCACCCTAAATCCGGTCTTTGCTCCGGCTAACTAGCAGTGCCTCATTTCTCCCACGGGGAAGAGATGATTGGGCAGCCGAGCGCATGACAGCTTTGGAACTTCTCAGGGAAGTCGTGGTCACTCAGATCCAAACCAACTCTCTCATTTACCGTATGATCTCATATACAAATGACAAAGACAGTATAAGTTTTATATAATGTTTTAATAAAACGACTGTATTTTAGATCATAAGGCGTGAGCCGCAATAACCAGAACCATACAACACAGTAGGATTGAAATAGTCACCAGGAGAGTAAAACATAAGAACAAAGCGATCATCGTGTCTAATAGTTTCTACTCTCCCTCTGCTTGTTCTGTTTCGAGCACAGCATGTTAAGCTTCTAACTTGCCTTTCTGAGTCACCGGGGAGACATCAGCCCTCATACCTGAGCAAAGGCCTGTAATCTTGGTTCAGCATCTGCAACAAGGCAGTCAGCGTCCAGTTGTTGTTCCCTGGTCGGAATCTCCCTCTTGCGTGTATTGGGACAAGGAAGTGTTTTTATAACTAACATGTCAGCGTGATCACAAAATCTCCCTACGCAGGAATGCCAAAGACTAAACTCCTACCACGTCTATCGGCAATGTACCAGACTGTATCCTTGACTGAAGCACAGAGTGAATGTGTTATGGAGAACTCCAGTGCTGAAGTAGGCTAAACAGTGTGATATGAATAAAAAACAAGACCGTAGAACTGGCTATTTGAAAAATAACAGTACGAAGCCTAATAAAAAGCATTTAGAGCAAAGTGCACAGAGGCTCTAAGCTGCAAGCAAATGAATAAAATACATCCAGGGCAAAGTGCACAAAGGCCTAAAGCCTGAAGCTAATGTGCAAAGGATACGTAAAACTAACCACACTACACCCTCAGGCTGCTCACCATTAAAACCGCCTTTCTCGTGGCCATAAAATCTGTTCGGATGGTGACTGAGCTGCAGGCTTTCCTCCAAGCCTCTATATCTCACTTTGCACCGATGCCTCTTTCCTCACAAAGGTGGTGACCTCATGTCATTTGGGACAGACTGTCACCCTGCCCACCTTCTTTGCTTCACCGCATCCTTCTAAGGAAGAGTAGCGACTCCGCCAGCTGGACCCATAAAGACCATTGTAGTTCTACCTTGATCGCACAAAGGAGTTAGGGGTGGAAGACCAGCTCTTTGTGGGATATGTGGGAACAAAGAAAGGTTGGGTAGTACAGAAACTAACCATTTTGTGCTGGGTCATTCTCTGTATAAAAGTCTGCTATGTGCTGGCCAAGATGCAGCCTCCCGAAAGTTAGAGTGCCCATTCCACCAGAGTAAAGCTGTGATCAGTGTTAGCATGCCTTGTTCCAGTCCTGGATATTTGTCAAGCATTAGCATGGGCATCACTGCACATGTTTGCGAAAAACTACTGTCTAGACAATCAGGTCCACAGAGATGAGCATTTCGCCCATTTGGTCCTACAGGCCTTCCTAGTGCAGAATATGTATCTGCAGCCCACCGCCAGGATGGTATGGCTTGGGTATCTATTCAAAGATAAGGAATCTGCAGCTAGAAGTCGCTATCAGATGAACAAGTTACGTTCCTTCGGCAACACATTATCTGGTACAGACTATTGGGGTCATTTTGACCCCGGCGGTCAGTGATAATGTGGCATTAGTACCGCCAACAGGCTGGCGGTACATACTGCCACATTATGACATTGGTGGGTTGGCTGAAGCCAACCCGCCAGTGTACCACTCCGACCGCCATGGCAGTAGCAGCCACCGGGCTGGAGATAATAATCTCCAACTCGGCGGCCGCTATGGTACCGCCTCAGGCATTTTGGCCCTGCCTACCGCCATGATGAATGCCACGAAAACCATGGTGGTAGGCCCTATCAGTGACCGGGAATTCCTTCCCTGTCACTGATAGGAGGCCCCTTCCCCCCAAACGCTCCACAGACAATCCCCCCACCCCTCTTCCATCCACGCTCCCCTTTTCCAATCCCCAACCCCCCAACACACCCACAGACACGCACCATGCATACACACACTCACTCAAACAGACATACATGCATTCATACACACATGCATCCATTCATTCATGCACACATCCGTACCACTTTCACACTGACACGCAGACATACATTCACATATGTTAGCCGTGGCGACGGTCTTTTGGCGGCTGTCGTCGCAGCGGTAGGCAGCATTTACTGCCATTGTTTTATATCTAGCTTCAGATTCCTTACACTCATCCATGCCTCCCTGCTCTGCGGGCTCATTTGCTAAGGTCAGGGTTGTCCCTTTCAGGGCCCAAGACTGGGCACACAATTGTCAGTTAATTCATGGCCCTGCGCTCCTGCATGGAAAGTTGTGAAAAAAGTAACTGACATCTGCTTGCCAGGTTGGCACCTATGTGAGTGACCATGACATCACATCCGGCACTGACGTCGCCACGCAAAAATGAGCGGAGTCACCTGACAGTGTGCGCAGAGCTATTGCTGAAGCAAAGGTTTCCAGATCCAGCCTGACGCCTGGGGAAGTTCAAAGGTAAGGAATCTGCAGCTATAGTCTCCACCAGATAATGTGTTACCAATGGTAAGTAACTTGTTCACCGAGTCTGTTATTTACCTGTCCTCATGTCTGAACATCTCAGCGCAGGTCTACAATGATCCGCCACCCCAACAGGTTTGGATCGGTCGATGCAATGGTTGTAGGGCACGTGTTCATTTATGAACAGCCCCCGTGATGTAGGACGGGTGCCACGGGCCGTCCTGAATGCAAAGAAAATCGTCCCTCCTACCTCCGTTTAGGCTGTCAGATGCAGCCATAACATGGGTGCATGGGCCCCTTGATCCTCAGAACAGCACAGGGAGGAGGGGTCTCCCCTGTGTCTGAAGCTGAAAGACCAGCACAGGTACCTGAGGCCGCAGCTCAGGTACAGGCAGTTGCCAGTAACACGAAGGAGGCCATTGAAGAACTGCTGCTAGTGACAGAAAAAGAGGAACTGTTTCTTGTGAGCGCATGTGGACTGTACCTGCAGGAGAAAGGAAAAAAGACCTAAATGTCTCTGCTTTGAGGGTACAAATTCCTTGGACCTCCACCAGACCTCGCTCACAGCGCCGAGCAAGTGCCACTTCCGCATCTGCTAGAAACCTCAGGGGTGGAGCATTGCCCCCTGCCAGCAGCGGCACCTACAAAACCTTTACCAGAAAACGATAATAAACTGAGTTTATTATCATTTTCTGGTAAAGGGGAGGGGCCACCGGGGTGATGAGCAGTGAGGGGGAGTGCACAGCACTCTCCCTCTGTGCGCATGTATGTTTGGCTGTCCGTCTTGGCCCGTTCCAAACACACATGCGCAGTAGGCTGTCTCCAGCCCAGCAACAGTTGCCGGGCTGGAGAGAGCATGCACAGGCTCCCAGTCTGCCTGGGAGTACCCTGGCTGGACGCTCCCAGCCAATCCTGACGCTGCCGAAGCAGCGTCAGGATTGGCCACAGGGCAGGCTGAGAGCCTGTGTGCCTGCAGCAGAGGCAGAGGAGCTGATGGAGTGGTGCGGCAGCGGCGATCGAGGTAAGTGTGTTTTTTTTTATTATTAATTAAATGTTCATTAACCCCGGCACTTCTGCGCTCTGCGAGCCGTGACTGGCCTTATGCCTTATTTTCTTCTTCCAATGTCTGTGACAGCCTCAAGATGCACATATAATTTACCTTTTACTGTAAACACTTTAACATGTCCCCTAATCCCCCTTAATACTGCATACTCTAATAGCTTGTGAGGCTTGCTCACTCGTGTACCAAAAAAAAGTTTTTCTTTTTTCATCATCAGGAATTTGAACAGTTTAACAAAAGGTTAAATGATGTGTCCCGACAAGTGCGAATTCCTTTGCCAGTATCGAATATTCTTTGGGAGCACTGCATCCGACTGGCCAACAGAACAATTGTGGAAGGGTAAGTTGTCCACGGCATGTTTCTTCATCTGCAGGGCGTGGAATAGGGTTTAGAATGTTTACACGACCGCAGATGTGTTCACCACCACTCTTAAATAGTTTTACGATCTAATACCATGATTCTTGAGTAATTAACTAGAACGTAGGCTTCTTCCACAGATTTTACAGCCAGGTATTAATATTTGTTATTCTCATTAAATCTGGTGCAAGTAATTTGCAGTTTGGAAGAATGGTCATTGTCGAATGTTCTTATACGTTAAACACATTAGTATTGTAGAAGTTCTGTCATTTGAAGTATAGTGTAAAGGAATTTCAAAATGTATTCAAGTGTATAAAAAGAAATTATGTCCTAATCTTTCACATCAGTAAAGATTACTACTACATTTTTTCCATGTTTAAAACTATACACATCTGAGCAAAACTAGCAAAGGAATACAGATTCCATTAACAAACTCTATTTACCTTCAAACTTAGTCTAGCTATCTGTTGTTTCTAGCGTGCTCACACCCAAAACAAGCCTTAAATTGGCTTGGAATTAGAAAAATGCAGCAGATAAATTAGATTTCAAGTTATGCCACTGAGCAATTAAAGAATGAAACACTTACATGTTTCTAATTAATTGTCATTGTGGCGTTTACGTGTAATTCGCTGTAAAAAAAAACAACAAAAAAAACAATCAGGCACAAATAGCATGGTTTCCTGTGTGCAAATTCCGCTCCGATGAATACCTGTTGGGCATGATTCAGTATTTACTGGGTGCGCCGGTAGTTACGAATTCTGGTTTACACACGCTAGAATGGAACTCAGGTGCTAATTGCAAGTGTTTAACTGATTCATAGCTTTGCAAACAGCGCTTCTGTGTTATATGCCCGCCCATTTGGCCAAGTTAAACTTGACAACATTTCAGAAGGCAAAGAGTCTATTCTGCACATTCTGCACCCAGGCCGTAATATGAAGTCTAGCACAGACAGGAGTTTGCATCTGGCCTCATATTTGCAAACAAGAGGTGACCAACTCCATACCTTGTCCAGTGTTTTGTGTTGATGACCAGTGTCTGTAAGGCCACATGTTGAGGAGTCATTCAACTTGATTGCAGACCCACACATCAATAAACAAGCTCATCACTGTTGCACTTAAGAGATGCTCAACCTTTTATTTCCTTCAAGGCAAAAAACTGCTTGCATCGTTGGCTGTTGCTTGACTGTATCCTTAGAGTCTCTCCCGCATTCTCAGCTACGTCACTGCCCATCTCAGATCTGCCCTTTCTCCTCCATCCCACTGCATATGTTCTTAAACATGTGTCCCATTTGTTGCACGCATGTATGTGATAGTAGGTAGACTGGAAGAGCCAGGGCCCCTGCATGAGTTGCTAATCGAATTCCTTCCCAAAAAACGCCAGTTTTCATGACCGCTGTAGGACAAGGGTTCAACGCTGAATAAGGAGTAAAGATAAACCGTGCTGTAGCATCCTATCAATGCCTATGCTCATGAGGATCTCATTAAGAGCCAGATTTGGACAGAGTGCACTGAGAACATGCTAGGAGAACTTATTGGTGGGCTTCCCAAGGAGGTCATCCAGTAAATGGAGAGCGTCCAGGTCTTGTTAAAACTACGCCCCTTCCTCAGAAAAACAGGCTTTAAAACAGTCACAAGGGCACATATTTAGTATACTTGGAACATTAGACTTCCTCCTCACTTTGCAAGCATACTCTATTGAGAAAGGAGACTTTGCTTGCTTTCTCATTTTAGCTCCAGTGGTGTCCTATGTGCCCATTGCTACTGGGCAGGCGCAGAGTGAACATTAACTTCGGCTGGACTGGGATTCACTAAACGGATTTGGAGTCCTCCCATGCCCTAAAACCTACATGCCCCCTCCCCCACCTCCTTCAGTGATGATGTTTACATTCTCTTTCTTTACGCTTACTACCACTGCGCAGCTTCTTCTTCCCATTTACCCTATAAACAAAAGCTGCCCCCCTCACAGTGTGTAGACCACACAAAGGTAGGGGGGACCATATGCCCCTGTTTGTCAGAAAGGTTCCGGTTTTCAGTTACGCACCCCAGAGTCCCAGTAGTGTCTGTCAAGGCATGATTGCCCCTGTGTTGGATTAGGTCAGTCACTGCAGAGCAACGTGAGGCAGCCTTGCCACGATTGGCCAAGGATTATCGAGTGCAGAAGAACATCAGAATCCTGAGCCCGCCCCAGATCCATATAAGAGCCTTCTAAATCTTGGGCCTGCTCCGGGGCTGGGCTTGAGAGAAGGTATTCTGTATGCCTGCCCATGCTCAGTTAACGAGCTGCGTGCATGGTGCGCACTTAGGTAATCCCAGCCCCTTCTTGAGTGATTTTTTGCGCTCATACCCTGGAAATGTGGACCGACAGTGATAGTTAGGGGTCATGGCTAAGTGTCCTGGCATGATGCTGTGGCTGAATAGAAGCTACTTTAGGTGCCTGCGGGCAGGGTGTGCTGGCAGTGACAGTCTGCAACCGTGATCGTTATGAGGGAATCTCTGCGTGTCCTTGCCCGTGCCACCTGTGCACTGTATTCTGTAACATACAGGACCGGAGAGTACTGTCGAGTCTGACAGATTATTTACAAAGCACTTGCTTTGGTTCAATGTATGGACACTGATCGTGACCAAACGGGAGAGGCAAAGGACTGCGCACCCATTCACCACTTCAGTCCTACGAACTTATTAATAGAAGTATCCCCCCGATTAAGACTGTCATCGTGACATTTATGAGTTTCACGCACAGTGGCCCTGGTTAGAACCGCATGGATACACACCAAATGTATACACACACCGAAAAGTCCTTGGATGGAGGTGGGGGCATCTGTAAGTTGTGTGGGACATTCTCGGGCAGAAATGATCAGTCACTATCTGCTCTCCCTCTTTTCTTGGCTCCGATGTCACTCCAGGTCCTTTTCTTGCTGGCGCCACCTTGCCGGAGGTAAGTGGGTGCTTTAGGGAGAGACTATAGTATCTGATGAAGGGCAACAATGGCTCCGATGTTGACACCCCCGGCTGAAGCACTTCTGTCAGGATATTCGTCCTGACTGGCACCGTAGGCAAATCTAGGTCCAAGACCTCAGCTGCCCTACGCACCACCATAGCGAAAGAAGCCCCCTCCTCCGTAGCCACATTAGGAGGAGAGAGCATACCAGTATCTGGAGATGTGTCCAGTCCACTGGCCTCCCCTAGATCCTCATACCAGTCCTGCTGCAATCCTGATTCTAAAGGGTCCTCAGACCCCTCCCATTCCTCTCCTGCATCTGGCTGTTCCAAATAATGCTCAGACAATGATCTGGGCCGAATCGGCTCCGTCGAAGTCGGAGTCGACGTCATACAACGTCGCTCCGGATCATCCGGAATAAGGATGGGCTGCCACCGGTGAGCGCCGGTGGCGGAATTGTCGACGTCGGACCCGACGCCGAAGGAGGTCGACTGTGAGAGACCGGCGCCGGTCCGGATCCGTTATCGGATCCTGAGGTCCCCAACGGTGCCAAGGCCGAAGCCGCCGGCGTGGAATCCGAAGGGGCCCCTGCTGACCCCGCGGGCCGGAAGACCCACCCGAGGGTACAGCCCGCTCAAAGACGAGACTCATGGCCTCGTAGAATTATTTTATTTGAGCGGGGCTCGATCCGGTCCCCGGAAAGGGGGGAAGACGCGGATTCGACCCTGGTGACGGCTCCGCAGAACCACGCTCGGAACATCGACGTTCCCTAGACGCCTCGTCTGTCGACGGGCGTGGCGAAGACGAAGTCCGCTTGGACTTCTTCTTCTTCTTGTGCCTCTTACCTTCTGATGACCTCGACTGCGAGGAAGAGGACTTGGGGCTCCGGGAACGGTGCCGCTACCTCCTCCTACTGCGACACCGTGACCTCCGCGGAGTCGCGCTGACCGAAGACGAATGTCGGGCCGCAAGAAGCTTAAGGGATCTCTTCCTCAAGGCCTTCGGCGCCATGGCCCGACAATCGGAGCACGAGGTGGAATCGTGGTCCTTGTCCAGGCCCCAAAGACAATCTCGGTGCGGATCCGTCACCAACATGGTGCGATGACACGCACCACACGGCTTGAATCCTGTCTTTCTCGAAGACATGACTCCAAACAGCCAAAAAAGCGTTGACAAACCGTCGAAGCAGGGTAGCTCTTTCCAAAACTGCGCTTAACCGGCGCAGAAGGAAAATAACTGACGTACGCGCGCCGAGGCGGCGTCTATATAGACAACCGTGACATCATAGACGGCTCCAACGACGCACACGGAGCTGGTCGACGCACGCGGATCCGAACGACGCCGTCCAACGGCGCGCGCACAGGGTACTGCTCAGAAAAAACTCCAGATTCGAAGCTGACGCCAGGGAATTCTAAGGTAAGGAATCTGCAGGTAGATAGATAGAGTCTCTACCAGATACCTCGTTACAGAAGGTAAGTAACTTGTTCTTCTCTACAAAAGACCCACTCATGCTTACTGGGAATCACGGTTTGAGAAACAAGGGGGCTTTGCTTTCAGTTTGTCATACATCTGCAGGGCATTAGCAATACAGTGCGTGCTTTACAGTTTGCAAGAGGTATGTATTATTAATATTTTTAATTTTCTGTTTTCTCCCAGTTTATTCAGCTGTATGTTTAAAGCTAGCAAGCCTAGCACAAAGAACTTAGGCCCTGATTTATATATTGGTGGACAGGATACTATCTCACAAACACGATGGATATGTCGTTTGCCGTATCACAAGTGCATTTTATCCTATGGCACGTGTAATACAGCAGACAGGATGTCTGTCACGTTTGGGAAGGAGTATCCTCTCTGACAAAATATAAATCGGGCCCTAAATGTAGCAGCATAGTTAGATCTTCCACTATGTCGCTTACTACCTGGTTTTCCCTTTCCATGGTTGTTACTGTTCCTGTAGTTTATGTTTGGTGTTAGTCCAGTTCAGCTCTTATCCCATAATAAGATGCTCACCTGGCCTTAGTCCATGGCAAGAAACCAGGCCAGGCCTTAATCCATAATAAAGCGGTCAGTCCTGGCCTTAATCAAGGTTAAGAGGTCAGTCCTGGCCTTAATCCATTGTAAGAGCCCAGTCCTGGAAAGAGGTCATTTTTGGATTTAATCCACGAAACGGTTCGGATCTTCATTTGTGGTGAAAGCCAGTTCTAACTTAATGCAGGATGAAAGACCAGAAATGCCCTTCAGCAGTGGGTGCTGGGTAGGCATGCCCTCTATGGCTAGACACCAGCCGTTAACTTCATGCAGGGTGAGAGACCACTCCCGGCCTCGATCAACTCTGACATGCCAACCATACCCATCAGCCAGGGGAACTTGCTTAATTCTGCTTTCACTCCATGGTGAGAAAGCAGCCCTGAGCTTGGTGGACAATAAACAGCCAGTCATGCTTTTGACTGTGGGAGACCAGGGTCAACATTAGCTCTGGTGGTAAGGGCTACAGAGTTTTTTGCTGTGTTATGTATAACACATGTTCTTTTGGATTTGCTGGAGCATAACATTTCCATGTTTAACGTGTGACGCTGTTTCACAAACTTAAAATATTATTAAGGATGTAAGGAACATAAATAGAAAGAATACAATCAAATGTATTGGCATTGACAGAATGATGGAATAATAAATATTAGAGTTTCACCGATACTCTACTCTCCATACTCCACATATTCTACATCCTCTACACGGTGGGGACTGTCTCATCCAGGTCTCTTACATCTGAAGTTTTCTACCCTCCTCTATATGGGTGTTAGTCACCTGTAGTCAGGCACCCTTAAATCAGGGATGGGTATTTGGTCTTGGCAGGCCAAGAGTTCTCCATTGACCCCAGTTTTTCCAAAGCCTCCTCAGCCACACTCTCCCTCATATATCGCCTATCCTGCCTCCATACACTGATCAGTACTGATTTGCCAACTAGCTGTGGTGGTCCTTGTGTGGTTTCCACATTGTTTATATATGGTTTGTCACAAACTTAATTATAATATGTCTTACTCCTGATAGCATAATTTTTTAAACCCAAGCAGGGTGACGGTCTCCAACAGTAGCAGACATTGCCCAGGGAGTAGAATGCCATCTGTAAAAGACCATCGGTGTATCCTCTCTCATTTTCCAGATCTAATCTGTCCCTAGTTTCTCCAGACCCATTGCCATCGTGCCTTATCAGCAGGCTCAGGTGTCTACTCCTTCTTCCCAGGTCTGCAGCTGTTCCACTTGGCTCCTTAGTTTCTTGATCTGTCCATTCAGACTCCTGCAGCATTTCCCCTTAAGTGAGAATTCCGCACATTTTCTATTCAGGCCTCTCTTGTGCTTAGGTAAGCGGGTTTATTATCTAGAGGCAATATCAGTTCATAGAAGAATGGAGTGGGACTAGGAAACAGCATTGCACCCAGTCCGGAATTCCCACAGAACACACCTGCCAGGTGATTCAGGTGAGAGGTGTGTTCCCTGCAAAGGTTGAACTACATTTTTCAGTCCGTCGATCGAAAAGCAGTCGTCTGCTTTAAAGATGGAGTACAATCACGTGATTCCTTTGACCGTGTTAAGTTTGAGTACTTGTTTTTCAACCAACCCCTCTTTATATTACATTTAGCGAACAAGTCACAACATTTTAACATCTCCTGCCCCGTTACTTCCATAGATCTGTCTCCACATCTCTAGCTTTTAGTTTCTCTTTCTTTCTAGATCTTTCTCCCGTCTCTAGAGAATGCGATATAATATAAACATGAATGAAATGGCCTTTTTTGTCATTTCCAATTGAAATGCATGTGATATTCAACTTGAAAACATCTTACTAGAAAAAAAATATGTGTTTTAAATTGTTTCTTTCTTCCCCTCTGATCTTTATTGATTTCTGGTGCTTTGCGCATTTAATTTGAACTCCTGAATCTCACGTTAAATTCTGAAGCTTTGTTTTTCAAGAAAGAACCTCTTTCAACCGCATCAGTCACTATACACGTATGATCGATTATAATCCCTTCTGCGCCTCTGTTTCCCCATCAATTGCATTTCCTACCTGCTAGTGAGCTCAGCTTCTTGCTTTCTTATTTCAGCTATGCTAACGTCAAGAAGTGCAGCAACGAGGGACGAGCTTTAATGCAGCTGGATTTTCAGCAATTTTTAATGAAGCTGGAGAAACTCACGGACATCAGGCCAATCCCAGATAAGGAATTCGTGGAAACATACATTAAAGCCTACTATCTCACCGAGAATGATATGGAACGCTGGATCAAAGAGCACAGGGTAACGCCGGCATTTAACCTTTCTTAGTTTTAATCACACCTTCTCAATATGCTCCCCTTTCTGTTGATCAGGCTGTTTATGTCTGAAAGCACGTATTGCCAGTCCCAGCAGAAGCTGCTTTCTTTATCATTATGTGACGGCGTCATAGCTTGGTGAAGCTCCCTGTCGGCTTCCTTTTCTTTAGTCAATGTTCTTCTTTCCTGTGGTTGTCTTGTTACATTTCTGAGAACTGTGGTTTCGTGTACATAAGTAGAAATGCATGCTTGGCGACTGAATTATATTTCTCTGTTGAAGCTGAAAGTAAGCCACGTAACCTTGCTACTACACTGTGTCCGGTTTGGGACACAATAGAAGGAGTTACCGTGACAAAAGAGCATTGGCAAAGCCAGTAGGTCTGGTTTACAACTGACAGTGCCCGGATGTTTCTATCCATCATCTGTCCACTCACTCACTCTTGCGTTTACCCAGTTGCACAGCCACAGTGCCACACGCAGAAACTCACCAGTCAATGAAGAGAGATATGCTCAGTTGTCAGCCAGGCCTTTTGGCTTTGCTGCTTGTTTCAGAGAGGTGTTTCAGGTACTGTGTGACTGATTGTTTGTACGGTGTGCGAGACATCTGGCACTTGGAGAGTGTAAGAGTGCTGTCAGTAGTGAGAGACTGCTAGGGTGGGGGAGTGTGGTCAGTACTGTTTATGAGGGATGTGAGAGTGTTTCTGGTAGTGTCTGACTATTAATCTAATGGCAAGGGGGGTGCTTTCTGATGGAGACTGCTAACTGCAGACTTAGAATATTCCATCTTAGAATATTAGAATATTTTCTGGATCCGGAAAGTACAAAGCAGCAGCCCCGTGCACTGGCAGGTGGTGCTGGTGGCTTGCATTGGCGTTGCTTTACCCTGGAAGTGACGTGCTCATGCCTACTTAGGTGCCATTCATCAGCTCCTTTCTTTCTGCTAAACAGACTTAGATCCGGAGCTATCCCTGATCTCTTTGAGACTAAATTTTTTTGAATTTGTTTAAAGTATTTTACAATAAAGTATTTTTCAGTGGAAAGGTGAATGTCCGCTAACAGAATGACAGGGTTTAAGCCTTGGGGGGAACGTCTCCAATCCCCACTTGATCTGCTTATGGTGCCTGGGTTGTCCCAGGACACCCTTGTGCACCCAGATGTACGCAAAAGTCATTGAGGAGTGACTCTTCTACAGCTTAAGGGGTTTCATGAGGCAGTGGTGTGCTCATTTGCATAACTGGCTTCCTCCAGAGCACCTTCGGGTCCCAACGAGCCAAGAGGCCTTACTTCTGGACTTCTGCCAGCGAGATCTCCGTTGGCGCCAGTTGGGCCCCCTGGTTCTCCTTCTGGAGCTGTACCAGCTTTGGTACCGGACCCCTTACTATTCTTATGGCTCATGCAGGAGTGCAATCCACTAATGTCGACTTCTCCAACGCTGAATGATGAGTCATTCCATAGTGCTTGACCACGAGTTGGTGCTGATCCTGACCGAGGTCACTTTCAATGCCACCTATTCCTTCCAATGTGGGCAATCCATGAGAATACTGTCCCTCTGCCTCATAGTAGGCACAAGTTTATGCACAATAGCTTTGGCACTGATTTTGATAATGGCTTGTACGATGCAGGTGATTAAATTTCCCAAAAATACCAATATGACAACTAGTATGGTGATCTAATGAATACCAGTGACCTGGACACTTCACTGAACACCATTATATGCTCCCTCCTCCAGACTTGGTTACTGTGGAGAGTGCATCATTTGCTATGGTGATGTGGAGGGCTGTCGAGATCCTTGACCTCCAGCTCCCATGTCATGAGGTTAAGACCAATATACTAAATTAAGACCTTCAGCCTGGTCAGAAATCTTCATATACTCTTCTTCTATTTAATGAGACCCTTACTCATGCATTTTTAGGGAACTGGGCGATGCCCTCGAAGGGCCCACAGTCAACAGCCAGATTGCCCATAATCACCAACTGGGACCCAGATTTTCTCAGTCGACATTCCACCCCTGAGAGGCTAGTGGTGCAGACCTCAACCTGTAAAGGAAATCCAAATACGTTCCCCAAAGTTTCTCCTGAAAGAGAGTCAAAATGAGTTGACACCTTTGGTAGAATAGTCTTTCCATCCTGTAGTCTCACCTTGTGTTTGGTGAATGCCACCTGCCTTCTAGGCCACTTACACCCATGCCTTTTAGAACTCGGTCTCTCAGATCCTTCCAGTTGTTCCAGAAGAGGCTTTTGATATCCTTTTACCGGCCATGCAAGATAGCTATAATGCAGCTACATTTGCAATTCTTTATGGGCTTGACATCCTCTAGACATGATTGGATGTGAACCACTGTTTTTTTTCCAGGGTATGTCTAGTCCAGTTTAATAGACTTATCATGTGATGGTTCCTGCCTTTTTGGGGACATGGCAGATTCAGCCTGTCTGCCACTCCTCACCAGTCCTCACTGTTTTGGTTCCTCTGTAGCTTCATTAGGGATTTTTTTTTTTTCTTGGTCATAGAGCCCAAAGACCAAGGGAACAACTGGTACAGTGTGGAGCCGAGTCTTCTGTCCCTCCATATGCTGCAGCCTCCAAACCTCTTAGCGTGACCTAGGAGACACACAGCATCTCTGTGAGTGGCAGTTTCTGGCACTTTCTGCCAGGGTGGCAGGCCATCACTTCGGACAGGTGAGTGTTGCAGATCGTCCAGTAGGGTTATGCACTGATATTTTTTTCAAACCCTACCTCCTTTACCACCTTCCTCAGAATGACTGAGTGAGAACCATCCATCCCTTTTACGACAGGAAGTGCCGGCTAAAGGACCATAGAAATGATGTTGGTGCCAAATTAGGTTGTGGTTGCTATTTCCACTAATTTTTGGTGCCGTAGGACGGAGGCCACTGCCCAGGTTCAGATCTTCGCCCTCTTAATGTCTTCCTGCAAAAGGACAAATTCAACATGCTCACCTTGGCCCTGGTCTTGTTTGCCCTCAACTCTGGAGACTGAATGGTAGCGTTGGACCTGCAGGACGCTTATATTCACATCCCCATCCTGTAGTCCCACAGGCGCTTTCTGAGGTACACTGTAACATTTTCAGATTGCTGTGCTCCCCTTTGGCTTCCCCAGTCACCCATGGGTGTTCATGAAAGGGATGGTGGTGGTTGCGGCTTATATCCGGAGGTCAGGGGTTCCAGTCTTCCCCTACCTCGATGACTGCTGCTGAAGACAGTGTCACTTCAGGCAGCCGTCTCCTACTTCCAGACTATGGCAAACCTCATGCCGTTGTTAGGCTTCAATATAAACATGATAAAGTCACATCTAACTCCTTCACAGACACTCCCTTTCATCAAAACCATTCTGATAGAGACTTCCAACTGCAGATTCCTCACCTTTTGAATATTCTTCAGACATCAGACTGGATGTGGACATTTTTTAACGTTACTCCGGTGAGCTGGGATTTGGCACCATCTGTCTCCTCTCTGACAGCGTTCCACTCCAGAAATGACATGCAGGCCTATATAGGCACCCTCCAACGTGCTGACGTTAGTTCCTTCCTTTCCGCACCACCAGGCACAGATCCAGAGCTTCTCTTATCTCTTTGAGATAGCTTTTCAAACAAAAAATATTCAGTGTAAACTGAATATTTCACCTTCCAAGACAGTAGGATTCAAACCCTGTAAGGACTGTTGTAAACAAATGTCTATGACCTGTTCTCATAAGGTTTGTCTGTAGTGCTTGTGGTTGACAATTTCTCCAAGGCCTGCAGTGAGTTTCTATCGATGAACCAGGCTCCCATACGAGACCACGAGCGAAACTCTGTCACCAACCACTGAACGACTACACAATGAGACATGTCCCAGTCGAAGGAACCGCTCCTCATCCAGAAGTTGCAGGTGTTGTTTCTGCGGTCAGTCGTCTTCATGTTTTATGTCTTTGGGTGTGATGAAGAAAAATCACCAAAAAAAACAAGTGGAACTCCTCCTATTCCTGCCACTCAATACTCTGAAGCAGGAGGGTGTCACCATGGCTCTCGATCTCAGTCTTGAAGTCAGCCGATGTCGGAGCCTATCCTGCAACTTGTCCTGGCACAACCAGAGTTTCCAGGACCGCCTGCAACATCTAGGCAGATCAGAGAGTTCTGGGAGGCCATGCTCTGAGTCTTCCAATCCTTCCCAAAGCCCTCTGGTACACCTTTGGATCCCAAGGAGCCAATAAGCCCACCAACTGGGTTACTGACGGCAGTTCACACTGAGCTCTACTTGGAACCTCCGAATCCACTACTGGCCTTCCTTCGCCTCCTGTTATGACTCCTCCTCAAACGCTATGCTCTATGCCAGTAACCGGAGCCTCAACACCAATGCAGACTCCATCGATGCCAGAGGACGAGGTGCCCATTGTGTTCTCTGACGGATCCACTATGACTTCGAAAGACACAACCCTCAGCTTCCAGCGAAGCGCCTTCTTCCCCACTGGATTTGCTGTGCTCACAAGGAAGGACCATATGTTGCATTCCTTATTTGGCATGCATTCAGACAGTGATCAAAATGAGTGTGATGAAACAGGACAATCATACTACGAGAACAATCAGTATGATGACCTTCAAGAAGCCGGTATCCTTGATACTTCCCCTGAGTCGTGTCTCCTCTCACTCCCTGGTCCTGCCACGGAGGAGAGCTCTTTGTACGCAATGGCCATGTGTAGGAAAGCCAACGTTCTTGACCTCCAGGTGCCCACCTTAGAGGTTAAATCCAGTGTCTTGATAAAAGTGCTCCAGCTGGGGCAAACATCCAATGATCCCCTCCTGCCCTTCAGTGAGGCAGTTACAGATACATGTTTGGGGGGTAGGGCTAAATCTTGGTCTGGCTTCCTGGTCAGTCACTATGATTCCGAGACGTTACTGTCCTGACCTGGGTGACCTTGCATTTTGTTTCTCAACACCCTTACCTTGATGCTTGGCAGTGTAGGTTTCCACAGGTCACACTAACTCAAATACATTCCCAACTACTTCCCCTAGTAGGGAGTTCAAATGTGTGGAGACTTTTGGCAGAGAGTATTTTCTTCCACTTGCTTAGCCCTCAGATCTGTGAATGCCATGTCCATCCTGGGCCGTTATTGCCATGCTCTTTGGGATTCCAAGGCTCAAGTCCTCCTATGGGTCTTAACAGACCTGCCACCTGTCCTTACTCAAGTAATACAGAACGATTGGGATGTGATCGAGTTCACAAATCGTTGTGGCTTGAGCACCACTGATTTCATTGGGTGGGCTGTTAGCACCAGCATTGCAATTTGCCCCACACGTAGCTCGGTTTTTAGGCTTTGTCCAGGCGTCCTTTAAGGACTTGCCCTTTGATGGGAATCACCTGTTTGAGGACAAAGTAGATTCTGCTCTGGAGCAGTTCAAAGAGAGTAGGGCCACAGCACACTCCCTGGGCTTATTTGCCCTGCCTCACTAGCAGCATCAACCTCACCGTTCCTTTTTCAGCTTTGGCAGTTACCCCACACCATCAGTCAATTCAACCCCAACAAGGTGCACAGCAGTTTCATGGGTGCTATGCTTACTGCCCCCAAGGTCAGGGTCAGTGAGCTACTTCGTCCCCTACCCACACTCCCCAATCCCCATGCATATCCACCTGCTAAATCACTTTAGCTTGCCATTAGTAGTGCACAGTCACCTATTTAGAGGCAGGATCTAATGATTCTTACCAGTTGGCAGAGCATCAAATCGGACAGTGGTCTGGATGGGTGCAGCTTGCCCTTTATTGCCTCTATGCAGCACCTTCTACCGCACCCAGAGTGACTGATGGAGGACAATCTGTCTATCAAATGGCAGGAAGTGCAAGCCTTTTTTGCCAAAGGGTGCTTGCACCAACAGGAGGCTGTGGTTATTCTTCTTGCTTCTTTGTGGTGCAGAAGATGGACCAGAGATCCTTGTCCTATTTTACTTCTGCTGCCTCTAAGCACCTTCCTCCGGAAGTTAAAATTCAAGATGCTCAAACTGGCCAGGTATTGGCTGCCCTCAACCTGGAGACTGGATGGAGGTGTTACATTTGCACGATGCCTATTTCCATGTACCCATCCTGCAGCCCATTAGCGCTGCCTAAGGTTCGTTGGGGAACACAATCATTTTCATTTGGCTGTGCTCCCTTTTACTCTCACCAGTGCACCTCAAGTGTTCACAAAAGTGATGGTGGTGGTAGCAGCACACCTACGGAAACCATGATTCTCTGACTTGCCCTATCTCAAAGACTGGCTGTTGAAGGCAGGTTTGCCACAGGCAGTTGTTTAAACAGCTCCATACTATGGCAAGCCTCCTACGGACATGGTTTAGTTTTGTGCCTTTCCTCCAGAAAGGAAAGTCCAGGGCATTTAGCCTATGATCTTGATCTTTCAGCCTCTGTCCTATATTTTAGTGAGGTCTACTCCAAGCCTACTGGGACTGACGGCCTCCTAGTTCCTGCTGGTCAAGCACACTAGGTGGCGTATATGGGATCTGAATTCTGAGTGGGCACAACATCAAGAGGACCTCTCCGACTACATCTGAATCTCAGAGGAGACTGAGAAAGAACTGCTGTGGTGATTACTGGACCATAATTGGATCAGAGGGAGACCCATCTTCCTACGCCACTCAGAGTAGACAGTGCTGACCGGAGAGTCCCTTCTGTGTTGGGGTGGCCATCGGAAAGAGTTGGAGGCCCTACTCCTCTGGACATGGCTGGGCCATCAAGGGATCTCCCTGATGGTGAACCACCTGGCAGGATCTTTGAATGCCAGTTTGAAAGAGCTGAACTGTTGCTGCCTAGCGGATCACAATAGGCAGTTACACCTGGAGGTGGTGCAAGGTCTATTCTTTGAACGAGGAGAACCATGACTCGATCTGTTTGCCTCTGCCAAAAACATGCAATGTCAGCAGTTCTGCTTGTAGGAGTTCCAAGCCACCTCTCTCGCCAGGGGATGAATTCTACCTAGTCATTACTCCTGTATTCCTTCCCTCCAATAGCACTACTATCCCAAGATCAAAAGAAGATTGGGACTGACTGGACCCTAGTCATCCTCGTGGCCTTGGATTGGGCATGGAGAGTATAGTAACAAGAACTTGTGGGCTTAAGCATCTGTCCTGTGATCAGGCTGCCCCTCCAGAAGGACCTGCTGTTCAGCAACAAAGCAGGATTCTGCACCGGGCCTTTACATTCTCCACCTTTATACATGAGGATTGAGCAGCAACAGCTGAACACCTTTGACCTTCCCAGGAGGTGGTTGATGTCATCTTGGCAGTCAGTCAGGCATCCCTCAACAAAAACTGTATACGCTTGCCATTAGGACAAATTTGTGGGTTGGTGCAGCACTCTTGTGTCTACAAAGGCTTTGCTTTGGTTGTAGGTACCTTTCGGCTTTTTACAGTTGCTAGCCCAGCCCTCAATATTTAAGCCAGCAGTTGTGATGCGTTTTTTGAAAGGTCTCAAAAATGTATTTCCTCCCTCTCCTTGGCTCATTACTCTCAAGACAGTAGTCCCAGTTGCCATCACCTCACCTCAGCGCAGCGAGTGAGTGAGATACAGGCTCTCTGTGTTAACGGGCCACATCCATCTTTCCAGACAAACTGGTTCTGTGCATACAAGCATCCTTCTTACCAAAAGTTGTGACACCGTTCCACGTTGGTCAAAGCATCCCCCTGCCATTGTTATATGTTCTTCCTCACCCCATTTATGGAGGATGAGAAACTCCATCCCTTGGAACCCAAAAGAGAGCTGAGCTTTTACACCAGTCATGTTAAAGAACACTGGCTGGATCATCAACTCTGTGTGGGGTTCATTAGTGCAAAAAAGACAAACCCTTGCAGAAGAGGGCTCTTTCCCCATGAATTGCACTCTCCAACAAGGTCTGCTACTCGTTGTCCAAAAACCAGCCTCCAGCATGCCTTCAAACCCATTATACCTGGGTCAGAGCTGCTATTACTGTGTTGGCACAAGGAGTTCTATGTGGGCATCGATCCATACATTCATGAAGAGATACTGCTTGGACAGCCAGGTTGCCAAGAAGGTCATTTCAGCCGCTCAGTCCTACAGGACTTCTTGGTTTGAGCCGATTTACCAACCCATCTCCTAATGAGTACTGCTCTGGTAACTATTTAAAAGATTAAGAATCTGTGGTTAGAAGTCTCTATCACAAGAGCAAGCTACTTAGATTCAGTCATACTATTTCTTGTAGAGATTCTATGGAAAGCACAGTCCTTATCCATTCTCTTATTCTGTGAATTGGGCTGTACCCATTAATAAAATCCCAAGTCTAGAAATGTGCACACTGGTCAAAGCCTATTAGCGGTTGCAGCTTTTCTTCTGGAGCGTGGAGAGTCTAGGAAGCAGCTGATGTCTGCCTGTGGGAATGGCACTCTATAGGCCCTGCACGTCATTTCTGAAGCTGTGTGGCGTCAGTGCTGAGCCACGCAGCACCACCTTCGGGGTGCACAGGTGCTGCTCAAATATTTCAAGTTTCAGCCTGACTCCTGGAGAATATTTAAAAGGTGATAACTCTATTGGTAGATAACGTGTCAACCAGAAAGAGTGTTACTATAGGTAAGTAACTTGTTCTTCTGGAATCCTGATGTATCAGTTTCTGTCCTGGATTTTTAGTGAGGATGAATAAGGCTTCTGGTTCTGATGGCCTTCTGCATCCTGCTGGTCAAGCATGCTGTTGGCATATGAAGTCCCAGTAGGCGCAGCATCAGGAAGGTCTCTCCAATCTAGTCGACAGACTACAAAAGATATGCAGTGACGGCTGCTGGACTGTGATCTGGTAAGTGGGGGTCCCCTCTACCTACCTCACCCACAACTGACAGTGGTGACTGATGCATTGCTTCTGGTTGGTGTAGCCACCTGAGAAAGATGGAGTATCAGAGTCCTCTGGTCTCCGCTCCACATCAACCCGTTAGAACGGTGAGCCATCTGCATAGCTTTTAAAGTTTTTCTACCATCTACCAGGGAGAGGCCAATTCAGTAGTTATCTAGACAACACCAACACCACATTGCTGCGTAAACTAAGACTCAGGCTTAGCTCTAAATGGTTTTCTTTCTCGTCCATGGGAGCTTAGTTCAAAGCACCAGCAATTAAATGTGGAAAAACAGGTTGTTGTAGCCCCACACAAACCCCACTCAATACACGGTTAAAGTGGTTTCTGTGCTGTATTTTACTAACAGTCCCTAAAACAGGGATTCAGGGACTCAGTGGTAATTTTAAACTCCATTTCATTCTTTATAATATCACACATGTAAAGCATTAAGCAAAGACTCTCTACTTTTAAAAGTGTTTATTTCAACAGGCTCACCCTGGTGAGTTGCACA
This sequence comes from Pleurodeles waltl, assembly GCF_031143425.1. Taxonomy (NCBI): domain Eukaryota; kingdom Metazoa; phylum Chordata; class Amphibia; order Caudata; family Salamandridae; genus Pleurodeles; species Pleurodeles waltl. Next base: position 901,519,483 of record NC_090449.1, read on the forward strand.
TCTAAAATAACCACACAGAATATTCTTAAAACAACACTAAAGCATGTTATGGACAACAAAAGCAATATGAACATTTCTGCAACTGTAGAAATATCATCCAGCAACCTAATCCTTTAAAACCTACTTCTATGCCATGTGCTATGAGAACATCGAGCAGTTTAGCTTGCATCTAGAGCACTGATTCCCAACCTGTGGTCCGGGGACCTCTGTGGGTCTGCAAAGCCTTAGGGGGTCCGCGACTGCTTAGAAAATTAAATAATATTAACAGATTAATAAAGCATATAGAAATAAAGTGGCTAAATGTGCATTACATTTGTTTTAATTTTACTGTAAATGTCAAGGAATTGAAAATTGGAGGCTAAAAATTAAATTAGTATCCTCAGATTGATTTGTGGGAGCAGTGCATGTGCATCAAACAGAATATAGTATGGACAATGTGTGGCTTCAATTGAATTTAGAAAAGCTCCAAACTTTCTATTAATATTACATGTTTTATTTCTTTTATTTATATTTGTTTACAATTTGTAGGAAAGCACCCTTTTTGACATGGTTAGCCCCCACTTATTTCCTAGTTTATGATGTAGCTTTGACTGTTAGTGCACTAGGTCCCTGCTAACCAGGTCCTCAGTGCCAGATCTCCTTCCCCAAAACTGCACAGCTGTTTTGCACAATTGCCAAACCTTTTATGCCACCAATGTAAGTCCCTCGTAAATGGTACCTCTGGTACCTAGGGCCCGGGGTACTAAGGAAGGTCTCTGAGGGCTGCTGCACCAATTGTGCCACCCTCAGGGACCCCTCACCAAACCCAAACAGTGCTGTGATTTTGCAGACTGCGTGTGTTTGTGCAGGCTAAATTGAAAACATGACCAGCTACACACCCCGTTGTGCCAGGTCCCCTATCACTTCATGTGCCTGGTGTAAGCCACCTCTAAGGCAGGGTGCATCCGAGCACGTGTGAGGGCATATATGCATGAGCAGATATGCCCCGCTATGTCTCTGTCAATTCTGAGGCATAGCAAGTGCACAGGGAAGCCATTTTAATGCATGTGCTGGACACTGGTTATTATGAGTTACCCAGCTACATGATGGCTTCTCTAAATCCTGGGATGTTTGGTATCTAACATCTCAGAATAATAAACCCTCACTGACCCCAGTGATGGATTTATTTAAAAAAAGCGCACAGAGGGCACCTTAAAGGTGCCCCCTGAAAACCTACCAACTACTAGTGTGCTGACTGACTGGTCCTGGCCAGTTCAGCCACCACAGACGCGTTTCTGGTCCCCCAAAGTGAGAGCCAGTGCTCTCAAGGGCCTGAGACAAATGCCTATTGTGGGCAGAGGTGTGACCTCCTCTCCAAGGCAGGGTGAACATTCCAGGGCGGGAAGCTTCAAAGGCCTTACCACCTTTCTAATGCCACCCAGGTCTCTCCAAATGGCGTTGACAGCCAACACCCCTGGCTGACCCCACTTTTTGCTGCAGCACAGGCAGAAAAATTAGTTAAATTAGGAGTGCCCACTTCATGCCAGTCCCACCCCTAATGTGGATGAGCTAAAGTGGACACTAATTTTCAGATCCTCCATCTTGCTTGGAAGAAATTAGGCCACTAGGGTTATGGTGGGTCATGCCCACTTCCCAGTGGAAGTGGTCATAAGAAGGGTGTAGTCACCCTAATGGTGGTCAGCCCATTGGCTACCGCCTGGCACTCCCTGTAACGCCCTTAAATTGAGTATTTCGGTGGCACGGCTGAGCCCTAGAACTCAGATTTCGACAACTGAAAAAGTCCCGGACAAAGAAGAGTTGCAACTGCAGATGTGAAAAGAAAAAGCAGCTGACCACGCCAGACTGACTGCTGACTGCAAAGGACCCTGCACAAGAAGCCAACTCGTCCAGCCTTAAATAAAGTCTCAAGTCTCCTCTGTGCCATGACCTGCCCGGCAAGAAGAAACTCCAAGGAAAAAACTATGCAGCTGCTGGAAACACAGAAACCCGAGATCTGAAGTGACCACTGCACCAGACATCTACGACCTGAGGTGAAGCCAACCAGTGATGCCAACCCGGTTCCCCAGCTGTCCAGAGACAGTCTTTTGTGGTCTCACACATCTTGGGCTCACCTGAGACGCCTGCAGCCTCTGCACGCAGACCCTCTCTCCCACACCCTGGTGGTGAGAGGAAATCCAACACCTCCAGCAACCACTGCAACCGTCATCCCTGACCACATCCAAAGTGGGTGACTGGTGCCGACGACGTCCCCTGGCTCCTAAGAGCTTGAGTCTACCCTGGGTCCACGCCTGCCCGACTCCCCAACGACGCCTGCAGCCTCAACACACGGGATCCCCTGACCGCTAGTGCTCCCAGGCGAAAAAACCTGACCCCTAAAGACACCCCTCCATCCATCCCCCCTGTGCACAGGTGAAGAGGACCAAAGGTGGACAAAAGGTCCAGAGCACCCCAAGCCTACTACCTACCTGTTTGTTGTCCCCGACTGGCCTCCCAGCCAGAGCCTGCAGCTTGTCTTCACGAGGTCCATTCTTCCAAAGAGAACCATTGGGCACCCAATGCCTTACTGCATCTGGCGGCCCCAGTGCTGCCCAGTGGGATATGCTCGTCTGGTTTTGTTCAGTGCCAGTACTTACCTTTGCTTTCTGAGATTGGGATGTAAGTCGTTGTTAACCCTGTATTTGCTTAACCTTATTTTCCTTTGTTGGTTAACATTGGGAAGAACTCTGAAAACTGCACTGTGTTGATTTTTGAAACTACAAAGTATTTATGCTTAAAAGTCTACTTATGTTTTTACGAGGATCTTGAGTTTGAAACATATATAAAAAGAATTGTTATTTTTCTAAATTGGTCTTGGGTTTATTCTTTGAGTGTGTCTCTCATTAATTGCCTCTGTGAGTACAACAAATGTGTAGCACTACTCTCTGATAAGCTAACTCCTTACCCAGACTACCACAAAATAGAGCATTCGTCCTATCTACTTTTGCCTCTGCAGTTGAGGATCCACTGGACTCTGCACAGTGTACTTCATTTTAGTGCACTATATAGAGAGCCAGCTTCCTACACAATTTAAATAAAATGTTTTATCATTTGTGTATGTGTTGGAAAATGGCCATCTCTGAAGGGTCACCCCAAACTTTCTGCCTTTTTCCTCCTCTTTTTCTGACCCCGTTTTTGTTGGCTTTAGGACTCTGGGCGCATTACCACGGCTGACCAGGGCTAAAGTGCATGTGCTCTCTCCCTTAAACATGATGACATTAGCTCATCCCCAACTGGCATATTCAATTTACTTGTAAGTCCCTAGTAAAAGTGCACTATATGTGCCGAGGGCCTGCAAATTAAATGTTACTAGTGGGCCTGATGCACTGATTGCGCCACCCACATAAGTAGCCCCTTAACTATGTCTCAGGCTTTCCATTGCCAAGCCTGGGTGTGCAGTTTCACTGCCACTTTGATTTGGCATTTACAAATACTTGCCAAGCCTTAAATTCCCATTTTCTTCTATATAAGTCACCTCTAAGGTAAGCCGTAGGTAGCCCACAGGGCAGGGTGCTATGTAAGTTAAAGGCAGGACACGTACTTATAAGTTTTACATGTCTTTGTAGTGAAAAACTCCCAAAGTCGTTTTCCACTACTGTGAAGTCTGCTCCTCTCATAGGCCAGCATTAGAGATCCCTTAATATGCTTTTAGGTGGTAATCTCTGACCTGAGAGGAATAAAATTTTCATATTTCGTTTGTTTGGAAGTTGGGTTTTACATTACTACTTTAGAAATGCAACTTTTAAAGAATAGGCATTTCTCTGCCCTGACTGCCATCTGTGCCTTACAGCCTGTCTCCAACCCACATCTGGTCTGTGCTGGTTGACCGCTCCCCTTGAGCATTCCACCCAGACAGCCATAAACACAGGACACTCAGCTGCATCTGCAGTCATCTGCATACCAATGGCTTTCTGTGGGCAGGAAATGTGGAGGGGCTCTTTCTTACACTTCAAAGGCCAGTGGCCTGCCATCAAACAAAGGACTAATAACCCCCCACAGGGCTCCTGGCAGACAGGGCTGAGTTGAAAGGGGAACTTGTGCACTTAAAAATCACTCTATGAAGTTTCCTTCACTTCAGAGGCACCTTTGCGTATATATATATACTGTGTCTGTGACCCCACCAAAGCAGACACTAATGGATCTACAACTGGACTCTGTCAGAAGGACTGCTGAGCTGCCCAAAAGGACTCGTCTGGACTGCTTTTTTAGAAAGACTCCTATCCTGCTTGTTGCCCTGCTGACTGCTGCTCCCTGACTTTGCTGGAAGGACTCTGCCTTCCTCCACAGGTGCTCTCAAAGAGCTTGGATTGAGCTTGCCTCTTGTTCTGAAGTCGCAGGGCCAGCAAAGACTTCATTTACTTGCTCTTAGCTAGTCCACCGACTTCAGCAACACCAGACCTGATGCCGCTGTATGACGCCGCACCGCTGCCTGCTTTGTGGACCTCGCTGAGGGCAGCGACCTGCAACGCAAGGCCATCATCGCCGCAGCGCTGCTGAAGTCCCGTGGTGTGATTGGAACACCGCAAAGTTGACACACCATGTCTTGACCTGCTAGACTCATCAACCCTGCCGGGTCATAAGGAATCTGCATCACCTCCCCGGCCTCAGTAAGGAACCAACGGCGCCAGTGATGTCTCAGCTCCCCGACTCCACGCAATGTTGTTGTTTCCTCATTTTCCAGAGGTACTCTTTCTGGGGTCTGTGCAACTCTGTGACCCGCCTGCACTCCCAACGAGTGGCGCCGGACTGTTGGGAACGACTCCTTTACAGCGCCGTAATAGCCTCAGTTAGAGCTGTTGTGTTTCTAAGCGGTATAATAGGATGTATTGTTGCAAATTTCATAACTTTACTTGTGTACATTGGGTTTTTGACATTTTGGTCTTTGGTCTTTTAGTCAGATAAATATTATCTATTCTAAACTGGTGTGGAGTACGTTTTGTTGTGTTTTCACTGTTACAGTATGAGTTATTGCACAAATACTTAACACATTGCCTTCTAAGTAAAGCCTGCCTGCTCTGTGCCAAGCTATTGGAGGGTGAGCACAGGATAATTTAGGATGTGTTGTGACTTACCTTGGCTAGGTTTGTGGTCTTTACTTAGGCAGGGTGCATACCTCTGATAACTAGAGACCCAGTTTCTAACAGTCTGTGTTTGATGAATGCCTGTTTCTGCATTTTCTGTGTATTGTTTTGTGGTTCATATCATCAGCAATGTTTAGGCAGGGGTCCCCAGCTTCCAGTAGTGACTCAGTGAAGGGGCTCCCTGGATTTCAATAATGATTCAGTTGGTGGCCCCAGGTTCCAGTAATGATAAAGTGGGGATCCACGGAAGTCAAAAGGTTGCGAACCACTGATCTTGAGTGTCTAAGGGAGAATGAACACACTAAAACTGCAGTCCGCTCAGAGTGGAACTCAGGACTCCTGATCGCCTTTCTGCCTATTACTCTCCTGCCCTGCGTTTTCATGAAGATTAGACACAACCAGGTCCACGGCATGTTAGTGGGTCTGGATTGAGCATTGCAAGTATGGTATCCCGAACAATCAATGCCCTATTAAAGAACCCATCGGCAAACCCCAGAGAATTCAACAACTACCAACCGATCTCCCTGCTCCTGTTCCCAGGGAATGAAAAAGCCATCAACCAACAACTCTCCTCATATTTGGAACGGAACCGTCTACTTGACTCCTCCCAATCCGGATTCTGCAGAAACGACAGCACTGAGACAATCCTCATTGTGGCTACCGATGACATTTGAGCCCTCCTCGACCGAGAATAGACTGTGGCTCTGATTCTCCTAGACTTCTTGGCAGTCTTCAATATGGTCTCCCACCACACACTTATTACACGGCTGCAGAACATAGGCATCCAAGGAGCAGCTCTCTGATGGATTGCTTCTTTCCTCACTGGAACAACAACAAAAATGCTTTCCTTCCTTCACCTACAAACCCAAGGAAATCATCTGCTGAGCCTCGTCCTCTTCAACACCAATATGACTCCTCTGACCAGCATCGTCAGAACCTGCGGACTCAACATCATATCCTACACTGACGACACACAGCTCATCCTCCCCCTCTCTGAAGACACCACCAAGTCTATCTTTCAAATCTGCATGACAGATGTCAGCACCTAGATGAAGGCAACTCCCTGAAGCTCAACACAGACAATACAGAGGTACTGATCTTTAGAATCAAAACCTCCCCATGGGACGCATCCTGGTAACCCTCGGCACTCAGACTTACTCCTAAGCCCCACTGACCATGCTAGGAAACTTGGCATTATTCTGGACAACAAGCTCTATGTTGACTCAGGTCAACTCTGTCTCCTCCTCTTACTTCTTCATCCTCTTCATGTTTTGTAACATATACAAATGGCTACGCCAGGCACAAGTTGCACATTCACCCAGACCCTCATTCCAGCCGCCTGGACTATTGCAACGTGCTCTATGCAGGGGTCACAGCTCACTTCCTCTGATGACTACTGATTATTCAGAGCGTCACAGCCAAATTCATCTTGGATCCCCCTGGAAGAATCCACATTACCCCCTACCTCAGGGAACTCCACTAGCTCCCTGTACAGAAAAGATGACAGTTCAAGCTCCTGATCCACACAAACAAGGCCCTAGACAACTGCAGACCCACCCACTTGAACGACTCCCTGAACTTCCATCAGCCCACCAGACACATCTGCTTCCCTTTCTGTAATCCTCAACCCCAGCATCTGATGTAGCAGATGCAGCAATCACTCCTTCTCGTAGCTAGCAGTGAAGACATGGAACAAGCTGTCCTTTCATCTCTGGACCTCCCCATCTTTTCAGAAAGTCCCTGAAGACCTGGCAGTTCGGCAAATTAACTGAACCTTGCAAGCTCCTGGATACGCTGCTGAGTGACACAAAAACACTCTACAAATTATTGATTGAACTATTGGACATTACCAACTGTCCTCTGATCATGCTGCCTCTTTGAGAGTATCTCATGTCACAACATCAGGGCCGGGTCCTACACCCGAATCTACACACGCTCTACCTTAATGCATGGAAATTGAATGGCAGCAGTTGACGGTGTTCTATCTCCCTCCAGAAGTTTGTGATGTCATCTTGGCAGCAAGGCATCTTTCACTAAAACTTTCATGCCTGCCATTGGGATAAGTTTGTGGCTTTGTGTTTTTCACGGCATGTGGACCCCCTTTCTGCGGCTCTTGTGAAAGGTTCTGTTGTATATGCTTTCTTTAGCCCAGCAAGGTCTTGGTCTGGACACTGTTAAAGGTTAATTGTTAACACTTTCGGCTTTCTTGTGGCTGCCGGGTCAGCATTTCCTGTTGAAGTCACCTTGTCTGACTCAGTTTTCTAAAGGTTCCGTCTCTCTCCGTTTTTTGACGCCTCAATTGAGACCTCGTGTTAGTGGTTACTTTTCTCAAGTGTTCTCACTTTGAACCCCTGCGTAGCTGCTTTTTCTGGCTCTTGACTCTGAAAACGGTGTTCCAGGTTTCCATTACATCGGCCAGGAGTGCCAGTGAGCATCAGGCTCTGTTGGTCCAACCTCCATACACCGATTTCTTCCCTGATAAACTGGTGCTTCAGACGCATGCTTCTTACCTCCCTGAGGTGGTCACCTCCTTTCACACTGGCCAGAGCATCACTCTGCCGCTGTTTTATGCTCCACTATATCCATCCTAGGAGGACCCTAAAAGATCTTTGTCATTCTGTATTGATCATGATCTTTGGGTGAACAATCGGCTCTGAGTTGGGTTCACTGGATCAAAGAAGGGCAAGGCGGTGCTGAAACGAATCATCTCCAGATGGATTTTACTCTGCATAAAAATCTGCTACTTTCTGGTGAAGAAGCAACCCTCTGAGTGCTTGAGGGCTAACTCTACCAGGGCCAAAGCAGTCACTATTGCATTAGCGTGTACAGTGCCTGCCTTAAACATCTGCCAAGCTGCCACATGGATAAAGCACTACTGCTTTGACAGCCGTATGAGGGGCATTTCGCCTATTTGTCAAATCTAGATTCCTCACTGATCTGTCTCACTCTGTGAACTGGGCTCTTTACCCAAAAGATCTCTTTAGACACTGCACACTGGCCTAAAAAGTAAACTAGTTTTGTATGTGCCTCTAGGTTTTGATGCAGGAGTAGTCATGAAAGAAACTGATGTCAGTGCACTGGGGCGATGCTTTTCTAAGCACTGTAACATCACTTCTGACGAGGATGATGATGTGCATAGCCAAATGACACTACCTACCAGCACACAGAGGTATTACTCAAACTTTTCCAGATCCTGTCTAACACCTGGAAAACATTTTAAGTGAGTAATCTGTAATTAGATGTAGTCTCTACCAGAAAAAGCGTTACCAGGTACCTTGTTCATTAGTGCACAAAGTCCACTAGCAAAATCCCACTTCAACATTTTATGCTCCACATCCCCAAATTCAGTTTGTTTATTTGCATGGTAGGATCATTGGACATTATTTTAGCGCAGGATAAATCATTATACCTTTAACAGGGTACAGTAACAGCGACATGTATTGTTTAGACGATATGTATTGTTTAGAGCTTCATACAGCACTTAGACTGCATCTAAATGCTGTTAGTAACAAGTGTTTATAGGACAAGACTTGATAGTAAGCAGTTGCCCTACTTTAGAAGGATGTAGTGCATTTTTGGTCATGCTGGTATTCAAACTCCTAGTCAGCTGTTCTAATGGATAATTCTAACCTTTAGAATGATCCCAAGCACCAGAGTGGATCTAGGTGTCCAAAGCAGTTTCTCCTCTGTACTGGTAAGGTGGTTCCTTCAGTGTTGTAGGAACCTGGAGGCCCTGTGTGGCTCCAATTCGGATGCAGTTCAAGGGTCTAAGAATACACTACATGACAATGATGACAGTGAGGAGGCAAACCACTCGCTCTTCCCTTATTATACCAAATCTGGATTGTACATGGAACCACTAAGTGTTAATGGGTTGAACACTTCTTCAGAGACTCAGTTAAAATGTCAGACAGACCCGCCCACAGAAGAAAGTGCCTCCTTTGCAGTGCTTGTGGGTAGGGAAGCTGAGGTTCTCGATTTGCAGTTGCCCACAATAGAAGCAAGGGCTAATTTGTTGACAGAAACCTTGCAGTCCAGGCCCACCATGTGAGTCCATGCTGCCTTTCAGTGAGGCTTTAACAGACACTTCAATGGCTGATTGAGAAAAGCCATGCTTGCTTTTCCCCAGTCAGTTGCCCAGTGGCTAGACCACACTGCCTACTCCCTATGACCTGGCTTTCTTAGGCAACATCGGACCCTGGAATGCCTGGTAGTACATGGATGTATGAGCAAAGTCCCACACATTTTCCCTGCTGCGCATTCATATAGGGAGTCAAAGCACATTAACCCTTTGATTTGCAGTTTAGGCCTCTGAGTGCGATCTGTCTGGAGGGCCATTATACACGCAGCCTTTAAGGCATGGGCAGCAAGATCTTCCCATATGTTCCTGAGGAATTAAGGACAACCTTTGCTCAAACGTTTCAGGATGGACAAGGTGCTGTTAAATATGCACTACAGGCCAGCCTTGATGTAACGCAATATGTAGACCATGCTATAAGCGCCAGTATTGAGCTCAGGCTTTGTCCCTGGATCCATGTTACTGTCCAAACATCACTAACAAACATGACCTGAGATGGATTCAGACTCTCTGAGGAAATGGCTGACTTGCACTGGAAAGCTTCAAAGACAGACTTATTATGTCCTGCTTCATAGGCTTGTTCTCATCGGCCCATCAGTTTCACCAGCAGTACAGAAAGTTCAGAGGCTACTTGCAGGGTCTGGCGTATTAACAGATCCTGGGGTATTGCTGCCAGTTCATCAGCTGCTCACTCCTTGTGCTGATCTAGAGGGCATAGTTGTGGCCAAGGCCACGGATACCACCAAGGGCAGCATTCTTCCATTTCCCACTTACCCGCTGCAATGGCTTCCAAGCTAATCTGAATTCTCTTTGCCGGACGGCACACAGACAGGGTTCGATTTTTCCTAACCCACTGAAATCCATCACTTCAGATTGGTGAGTGCTGCAAATTGTTCAAAACGTTTATACACCTACATTTGTTTCATCCCCCTTGTAATCTAGTTGAGTGCCAACTCAAGCTTAGGAGGTATGGCATTTCATGTCACCATTCTTTTACAGGAAATATTGCTTCCAGACAAAGGGGCAGATGAGGTTGCGCCAGGCAAGGTGATGGAAGAAGGGTGTTACACTGGTTTCTGGTGCCCAAGAAAGATGGTGGGTTCAGGCCAATTTTATATTTTTGCTCCCAGAATGCCTTCTTGCAGAAGCACAAATTCAGAATGTTCCCTCTGGCCCAGGAATCTTACTGTCCTGGACCCCGGAGATTGTTTACTGTCCTTGGACCATACTTTCATATACCCATCCTGCAGTCTGACTAACACTATCTTTGGTTCGTGGTGGGGTCAGAGTGTTCCTAATTTCAAATGCTGCCCTCAGCCTCACCTCCATCCCTTAACTATTTATGAAGTGAAGGTGATGGAGGCTGTCCCAGCACATCTTTGCCAGTCAGAGATACAGGCATCCCCATACTTTGATGACTGGCTTCTCGATACTGAATATCCACAGTCATTCTTGACTACCTTCAGGTAGCCCGGGACCTTCGGTGGTGGCAGTTGGAAACGGACTTGCTCTACAGCAACTCATTTTCCTTCCCCTGCACAGAGCTCATAATACTAACAGATTCATTATCTTTGAGTTGGGGAGGTCACCTTGGAGAATTGGGGATCATGGTTCTATCCGTTGTTGAGAGGCCGGTGCAGATGCTGATGGACCACACGACCACCATGTGAAACTTCAACAAGGAAGGCGGCATGTGGGTCTTGGATTTTGTGCCAGGAGGCGTCTGGATCGACAGGGATCTCTCTGGTAGCCAATCACCTGCCGGGTCTCTAAATGCCAGACTAGATCAAATCAGGTGGTGTCGAATGGTAGACCATGGTTGGTGTCCTCATCCAGGAGTGGTTCAGGACAGCTTCGACTGATGGAGCGTACCCTGGCTGGATCTTTTCATCACAGACTAAAACATGTAGTGTTGAGCTTACCTCCCACTGGAGTTTCTGCAAGAGGCTCGCTAGAGGATGCATTCTGCCTATTGTGGAACATAGGACTTCTGTCAGTGTTCCCACCGCTACCTCTCCTACCATGAGTTCTGATGAAGCTAGAACAGACTGTGCCAATGTCATTTTGATTGCTCAGGACTGGGCCCAGTAAGTTTGGTACCCCAGTCTGTTGAGGCTGACCATTTTCTCTCTGAAACGAGTATCTGTTTGAGAGGACATCCTTTCTCAGCACAAGGCAGAGTCCTGCATCCAGCGCTCCACAATCTACAGCTTCATGTGTGGAGCATGAGCAGCACCAACTAAGCAGTTTTGTTATGCCAACTGAGATAGTGAATGTGATTCCTCAAATAAGTCCATGTATTCTGGTGTTCAGAGAAATTTTCAGCCTGATATGGGGACCATCTCCTTGATTCTTCAAAGTCTACGTTATCAGGTGTTACATTGTTTTTCTTGTCTTTGACCAATCATGTCTTGGTTGGCACAGTTAAAGATTATATATATATATTGGCCCTTTTGGCCTTTTTTTAATAATTTTATTTTTTTAACATTTATGTGACCAACCTTCCTTTTTGAAGTCATCGGTTGTGGTAAGGTCTTAAAAGAGTTCTTAAAATTGTTTTCCACCAAAGCCTTTGATAATCAATCAAGGGTGACTTGTAGAGCGTGAACTTCTCACCCCAGGTGGGGTGGAATGGTTGGGGTCTCCAGGCTCAGGAGGGATGAAGCGGGCCTTGTCCAGCTGTTGCTATCAGTGGAAGTGTACTTCAGAGAAGGGGAGGTGTGCAAGTGGAGGGGGTGGTCCTTTCAGAACCTGGTGGTGAGATTGGAGACGGTGCGACCTTCAAAGCATTTGTGGTGGAAGCGGGGGACGTGGGCCTGGGCGAGGGAGGCTGAGCGGAGTTCTCTGGTCATTCGGTGGAATGTGAGGCGGTTGTTGATGTAGGGAGGTCTGGCATTGTGGAGGACCTTGTATGAGGCATGAGGAGCTTGACGAGGCATCTGTGCTGGACAGGGAGCCAGTGGAGGGTCCTGAGGTGGGAGTGATGCTGGTTCTTCTGAGAAGGTCAAGGATGATTCTTGCTGCTGCGTTCTTTGTGGTCTAGAAGTAGTTCATGAGCTGTGGTTCCAGTGTAGACCGCGTTGCCGTAGTCGAGTCGGCTGACTATGAGGGCCTGGGTGACTGTTGTTCTTTTAGAGATGGGGATCCATCAGAAGATTTTGCAGAGCATGCAGAGGATATAGAAGTAGGCAGATGAGACTGTGTTGATCTGTTGCTTCATGGTCAGTTGTGTATACAGTATGATTTTGAGGTTGTGTGCATGGTTGGTGGGTGTGAGTGAGCGACCGAGGGCGGCAGGCCACCTTGTGTCATCCCAGGAGGAGGGCCTGTTCCCAAAGACAAGGATCTCCATTTTGTCTGAATTTGCTTGGGGCAGTTGGTCCTCATCTAGGTTGGCGATGTCGGTCATGGTGTTTTGGAAGTTGGTGTGAGTGGTGGCGCCGTCGTCTGTAAGGGATAGGATGAGCTGTGTCATCGGCGTAGGAGTCTATGTTGACTCCATTGATGCGTGTGATGTATGCCAGTAGAATCATGTAGATGTTGAAGAGGGTAGGGCTGAGGTAGGAGCCCTGGGGGATCCTACAGATATGATGTCTTTGGGTGCGGAGATGAGAGGAGGGAAGAGGATCATCTGTGTTCAGCCGGAGAGGAAGGAGGATATCCCCTTGAGTGCGTTGTCTTGAATGCCAATGCTGTGGAGTCTGGCGATGAGAGTGTGGTGAGAGACCATGTCGAAAGCTGCCAATAGGTCGAAGAGGATGAGGGTCGCTGTTCCCCCTAGGTCGAGGAGGCACCTGATGTAGTCGGTTGCTACGATCAAGGCGGTCTCGGTGCTGTGTTTAGGTTGGAAGTTGGATTAGGATGGGTTGATCATGTTGTTGGCTTCAAGGTAGTCCATGAGCTGACAGATGATGGCGTTTTCTAGGACTTTGGTGGGGAATGGGAGGAGTGAGATGGGGTGGTAGTTTTTGTGCTTGTTTGGGTCAGCTGATGGTTTCTTCAGGAAGGGCTTGACCTTAGCATGCTTCCAGGTGCTGGGGACGGTGGCTTTTGAGATGGAGGTGTTGAGGATTTCTGTGAAGGAGGCTCGGATTACTTCTCTTCCTAGTTTGTGGAACCAGTGCGAGCACGGGTCGGCATGGGATTCAAGTGGATGAAGGTCATGATGGAGATGGTGTCTTCGGTAGAGAGCAGTGACCCGGTGGGGGGAGAGTGGTGGGTTAAGGTGCGGGGTGGGCGTGGTCGGTGGGCTGGGGTCGAAGTTGCTGTAGATATCAGCGATTTTGTGTTGAAAGTAGTCCAATAGCATGTCGCAGAGGGCTTGGGAGGGGTGGATTGTGTTCTTTGTGATGGAGGAGCAGGAGAATTCTCTGATGATGCTGAAGAGTTCTTTGTCGTGGTTGATACTTGCCTCGATGTGAGTGGTAAGTGCTTCTTTTTTGGTCTCCCTGAGTAGGTGGTGGTATCTGTTGAGGGCGGACCTGAAGGAGTCGAGGTTGGCGGGGTCTTGTTGGAGCACCAGTGTCTCTTTAGTTTACTGCAGTGGCATTTGAGGGTCACAGGTTCTGAGGTGAACCATTTGGATTGCTTGGTGGGCTTGCTGCTGATGGTGCTCTTCAGGGGGGCAATGGTGTTGACGTCTGAGGAGATCCAGTTGGCAACGTTTTAAACGCAGCATTCGAAGGTGTCTGCGGGATAGATCTAGATCATTGAGGGCGGTGATCCAGGGTATTTCCGTGACTTTGCCCCCGTTGCCGTGGGGGAGAGTGGCGGGGGGCTCATAGGGCCTTCGGGCAATCCATTGATGGTGAAGTGGGTGATGATGTGGTCAGTCCATGTTACCTCGGTGGTGTGGAAGAACTTTGCTCTGTCGTTTGTGGAGAAAATGGGATCCAGTGTGTGTCCTGCGCTGTGCATGGGGGTGTTGACCAGCTGAAAGAGACTGATGATGCTCATGTTTTCGAAGAGTGAGGTGGAGTTAGCATTGTTTGGGTCTTCTAGTTGGAAGTTTAGGTCCCCCAGGAAGATTTAGTGGTTGGAGTTGATTGCCATGGCAATGAAGTCTGAGATGGAGTTGCAGAAGCTGTGGCGCAGGGGGTCTGTAGGTGAGAATTCCTCTGATTGTGGTTTTGGCATCAGGTTTGATCTGAATGCTGAAGAATTTCATGATAGATGTTGTGTCGTCGTTCGACCCAGTGCAGTAGAGGGACTCTTTGTGGATGATGGTGATGCCTCTGCCATGTCTGTTAGGGCGGTCGCAGTGGATCATCTTATATCTGTGGGTGTTGTGGTGGCGATATCTGGTGCAGATGCCGGGGGTGAGCCACGTTTCAGTGATGAAAATTATGTTGGGTACAAGGGTAGTAATGGTGTCCCAGATTTCTTTGGTGTGCTTGCAGAGCGACCAGATGTTGAGTAGTGTGCAGTGGAGTTGAAGTTTGTGGCCGGGGGTCTGCTGGGTGGAGATTGTGGTGGTCCCTACGTCCCAGGAGAAACGGCAATTGTGGCAGGAGAAGGAGCCATTAGTGGATCGAGGCGAGGTGATGCTGCAGTTGGAGGCGCCATATAGTGCTTAGCAGTAGTGCCAGGGGAGCTGGAGGGGCCTGCTCAATGGGTTGCGCAGTGACCGCCAATAGGTGGGTCCTGGGGTGGGAGGGGGCAGAGAGCAGGAAAACCAGCAGGACGTAGGGCCCTGAGCTGGGGCAGAAAAGAACGCAGCGGAGGCTGCTGAAAAGAAAGATAAGACGAGCAAAACAGTAAGCAGCAACCAGGGTGCAGAGGCAGCAGTGGCACTATACTGCAGGTGCTTTATGTAGGAGGCTGGCCTGACTTATAGTGGGTACCTTGTGGTACTTACACCCTGTGCCAGGTCCAATTTTCCCTTATTAGTAGAATAGAAGTGTTTCTAGCAGCTTAAGCTGATAGAAGGTAGCTATGGCAAGCAGCTTAGGCTGAACTAGGAGACATGCAAAGCTCCTACTACACCACTTATATCATATAGCACAATATCATAAGAAAGCACAATACTCAGAGTTACTAAAATAAAGGTACTTTATTTTAGTGACAATATGCCAAAAGTATCTCAGAGGATACCCTCACTTAGGAGGTAAGTAACATACACACATTATATGTACACAAACCCAAAACAGGTAATTAACAGTAAGAAAAGTAGTGCAAACAATGTAGAATCACAATAGGATGCAATAGGTAGACATAGGTCTAGGGGCAACACAAACCATACACTCCAAAAGTGGAATGCGAATCACGAATGGACCCCAGACCTATGGGAAGTTGTAGAGGGTCGCTGGGGCTCTGAGAAAACAGTCAAGGTGTCCAAGATACCTCACCCCAAGACCCTGAAAAGTAGGAGTAAAGTTACCCTACTTCCCCAGAAAGACACAATAGTCGTGATAGGGGATTCTGCGAGAACCACAAGCACCAGCAAAACACTGAAGACGGATTCCTGGACCTGAGGACCTGTAAAGGAAGGGGACCAAGTCCAAGAGTCACAAAGGTGTCCGGGGGGGGGGGGGGGGGTATGGGGTTGTAGGAGCCCACTAAGCCCCAGATGAAGGTGCAAAAAAGGCTGCCTCCGGGTGGAAGAAGCCGAAGATTCTGCAACAACGAAAAGGGCTAGGAACTTCTCCTTTGGATGGAAGATGTCCCACAGCCTGCTGGAGGTTGCAGAAGTGTTTCCAGGCAGAAATACCACAAACAAGCCTTGCTAGCTGCAAGAGTCGCGCTTGAGGATTTTGGGTGCTGCTGGGGACCAGGAAGGACCAGGATGTCGCCCCTTGGAGGAAGAGACAGAGGGGGCGCTCAGCAACTCAGAGAGCCCCCACAGAAGCAGGCAGCGCCTGCAGAAGTACTGGAACAGGCACTTAGAAGATCTGAGGACAGTGGTCGACTCAGAGTCACATAGGAGGGTCCCATGATGTCGAAGTCCAACTCTGCGACGGACGGAGTGCTGGGGACCCAGGCTAGGCTGTGCAAAAAGGCAGTCCTGGAAAAGTGCACAGAAGCCGGAGCAGCTGCAAATCATGCAGTACACAGGTTTGCTGTCTGGCGTGGGGAGGCAAGGACTTACCTCCACCAAATTTGGACAGAAGAGCCACTGGACTGTCGGAGACACTTGGATCCAGCTCCTGTGTTCCAGGGACCACGCTCATCAAGATGAGAGGGGACCCAGAGGACCGGTGATGCAGAAGTTTGGTGCCTGCGTTGGCAGGGGGAAGATTCCGTCGACCCACGGGTGATTT
This sequence comes from Pleurodeles waltl, assembly GCF_031143425.1. Classification (NCBI taxonomy): domain Eukaryota; kingdom Metazoa; phylum Chordata; class Amphibia; order Caudata; family Salamandridae; genus Pleurodeles; species Pleurodeles waltl. Next base: position 901,535,937 of record NC_090449.1, read on the forward strand.
CTTCATGGCTTCCAGTGCAGGGTGAAGCCAGACAGCCCTCAGAGCGTGCACCACCAGGAAACAGTTGAGAAATCTGGCAGGATGAGGCACTACAATGTTGCTGGTAGTCGTCTTGCTACTTTGTTGTGGTTTTGCAGGCGTCCTGGAGCAGTCAGCAGTCGATCCTTGGCAGAAGTCGAAGAGGGAAGTGCAGAGGAACTCTGGTGAGCTCTTGCATTCGTTATCTGAGGAATAGCCCAGAGGAGAGACCCTAAATAGCCAGAAAAGGAGGTTTGGCTACCAAGAAAGGAGGCTTGGCTACTGAAAGAGGTAAGCACCTATCAGGAGGGGTCTCTGACGTCACCTGCTGGCACTGGCCACTCAGAGCAGTCCATTGTGCCCCAACACCTCTGAATTCAAGATGGCAGAGGTCTGGGACACACTGGAGGAGCTCTGGGCACCTCCCCTGGGAGGTGCAGGTCAGGGGAGTGGTCACTCCCCTTTCCTTTGTCCAGTTTCGTGCCAGAGCAGGGCTGGGGGATCCCTGAACCGGTGTAGACTGGCTTATGCAGGGATGGGCACCATCTGTGCCCATCAAAGCATTTCCAGAGGCTGGGGGAGGCTACTCCTCCCCAGCCCTTCACGCCTATTTCCAAAGGGAGAGGGTGTAACACACTCTCTCAGAGGAAATCGTTTATTCTGCCTTCCTGGGACTGGGCTGCCCAGACCCCAGGGGTGCAGAAACCTGTCTGAGGGGTTGGCAGCAGAAGCAGCTGCAGTGGAAAATCCGGAAAGGCAGTTTGGCAGTACCCGGGTTCTGTGCTAGAGACCCGGGGATGCATGGAATTGTCCCCCCAATACCAGAATGGTATTGGGGTGACAATTCCATGATCCTAGACATGTTACATGGCCGTGTTCGGAGTTACCATTGTGACGCTACATATAGGTAGTGACCTATATGTAGTGCACGCGTGTAATGGTGTCCCCGCACTCACAAAGTCCGGGGAATTTGCCCTGAACAATGTGGGGGCAGCTTGGTTAGTGCCAGGGTGCCCACACACTAAGTAACTTGGCACCTAACCTTCACCAAGTGAGGGTTAGACATATAGGTGACTTATAAGTTACTTATGTGCAGTGAAAATGGCTGTGAAATAACGTGGACGTTTTTTCACTCAGGCTGCAGTGGCAGTCCTGTGTAAGAATTGTCTGAGCTCCATATGGGTGGCAAAAGAAATGCTTCAGGCCATAGGGATCTCCTGGAACCCCAATACCCTGGGTACCTAGGTACCATATACAAGGGAATTATAAGGGTGTTCCAGTGTGCCAATGAGAATTGGTGAAGATAGTCACTAGCCTGCAGTGACAATTGTGAAAGCAGAGAGAGCATAAACACTGAGGTTCTGGTTAGCAGAGCCTCATCGATACAGTTAGGCACTACACAGGGAACACCTACGGGGCATACATTATGAGCCCTGGGGTCCTGCCTGGCAGGATCCCAGTGACACATAGGCAAACACAAACATACACACAGTGAAAATGGGGGTAACATGCCAGGCAAGATGGTACTTTCCTACACTTTATAGCAGTAGTGCTAGGGGAGCTGGAGGGGCCTTCTCAATGGGGTTGCACAGTGACCACCATTAAATAGATCCTGGGGTGGGGTGGGCATAGGAGGGGCGGGAGGGGGAGCACAGCAGAAAAGATGGTTGGACGCGGGGCAGAAACGAGGGGGAAGAGTGCAGGGGAGGCGGTGGAGCCTGAAAAGCAATCTAGACGATCCATGTCAAGCAGGAGGCAGCAAATTGCATTGTGTGAGCAGGCTTGAAAAGCCTGAACAGGGCAGTTGGTACTTTCTTAGTGTTTTTCGTTGCAAACATGCCTGGGTGAGATTAACTGGATCCTCTGACAACGTCCAGGCATCAGTAATAGTTTCACTTTGAAACACTTTATAGCTAGTAGAACTACAGCACGCTCCTTGGAGGTATTATTGACCCCTACAAAACAATTTCTTCACCTGTTTAAAAAAGAAAAAATAATAATTATCAGGGGGCTGGTGCATGGTTAGAGACAGCGTTCCCAGTCAATTATGCAGCAGACAATTCCTACAGGTGAATCTTGCAAATTACTCCCTAACTTTTCTCTCCTACTCGCTCAATCTCCCCACCACGCCAAAATTAATTTTGGAAGAGTGCCTTTGCATCATGCTAAATGAGGTATACCTGTGCTCTCAAAGGGTGCCATGAGGAGGGCATCTGAGTCAGAGAAAGGCAAGGGGGTTGTTATACCCACTACTTCCATGTCTGGAAAAAGGACTTGGGCCTCAGGCCTCTTTTAGGCCTCTGACCCCTGAATGCCTACCTGTGGAAGAAAATGCTCACTTTGACTCAGATCCTTTTTGTCTTGGAAAGGGGATCTTGTATAGTGCCTTTACACAGTGCATATTTTCATGTACCTGTCCTGCGTTTTAGGGTGGACCAGGAGTGTTTTCAGTTTGCTGTGCTCCCCTTCGGCCTCATCAGTGCCCCGCAGATGTTCATGAAAGTGATTTCAGTGATCACTTCACATTTTCAGAGGTCACGAGTTCTATATTTCCATACCTCGATGACTAGCTACTGAAGGCCGGTACACCACACTCAGTTGTAGACCACTTTTGGAAGATGGCAGCACTCCTAAAATCATTGGGTTTACTGTAAAGGAGCCAAATCCCACCTGTTCCTTCACAGAGGCTTCCTTTCTTTGGGGCGTTCCTGGGCATGGTAGACATCTAGGCTTTTCCTCTAATGCAGTGAGTCCAGGACATTTGGACTTTAATCCCACTGTTTCAGGCTCGATCTGGAGTCAGCTGATGGTGACTCTGGGGCTTCTTGGACTCTTAGCCATGTGTATCCTCCTTGTCAACCACACCACATGGCACATGCATGCCCTACAGTGGAACTTACAAGTCTCAGGTTGGCTGTTGTCGATGCTGTAGGGGACTGAGGCCTTCAGAGAAGCCTTGCTACAAATCTTACGTGCACTTGTGCCTCCCTCAAGAGCACCTTCAGGTTCACAGGGGCGTTATGTCGTTACTGGTGACAGGTCCTTCCCCAGTGAATTCTGTCCCTTTGGGGCCGGTTACTAGGCCCTTACAGACTCTGGTAGAGACTGCCACTTTGACCTGAAGGTCCATGTCGATACAGATGCTACTGGCGTCTGCCAATGATATCGTACCCAGAACAGACTTCAGGTTAAACTCATCTGATGATGCTCTAAGAAAATTACAAAAGCCCAACCAGTTGTTATGGAGCACTGCATTTACCATGTCACAAATGTATGAAGGTCAATCTTTTTATCATAGTTACCCCCACTTTTTACCTGCTATCAGTATGCCTAGACTGTTTTCACTGGGATCCTGCTAACCAGGACTCCAGTGATTGTGCCCTTTCCCTCTAAATTTGGTTGCCTAAGACTTTGCACTCCCCACAGTTGGCATGCAGTTGCTCCCTAGTATATGGTACTTAGGTACACAGGGCATTGGGGCACCAGGAATTCCCCATGGGCTGCAGCATGTATTGTGCCACCCATGGGAGCTATTGCAAAATGTGTCTGCAGGCCTGCCATTGCGGCTTACTTTAAAAGGTGCATGCACCCTTTCACCACACGTCACTGTAAGTCACCCCTATGGTAGGCCCTCCTAGCCCAGAGGGGAAACCAGGCACTTAACCTCTTCTCTCCTGGTTGCTAGGGGGCACCCTTGTACTTACCTCTTGGGGTTCCTAGTACATCTAGCTCCCCTCTACTGATTCCAGTTCCTTAGTTGGGGGACTGCCTTTCCCATTCCACTTTTTAACATATAGGCCCTCATTCTGACCTTGGCGGGCGGCGGAGGCCGCCCGCCAAAGTCCCGCCGTCAGATTACCGTTCCGCGGTCGAAAGACCGCGGCGGTAATTCTGACTTTCCCGCTGGGCTGGCGGGCGGTCGCCTTCAGACCGCCCGCCAGCCCAGCGGGAAAGAGGCTTCCACGATGAAGCCGGCTCGGAATCGAGCCGGCGGAGTGAAAGCTGTGCGACGGGTGCAGTTGCACCCGTCGCGTATTTCACTGTCTGCGCAGCAGACAGTGAAATACATGTAGGGGCCCTCTTACGGGGGCCCCTGCAATGCCCATGCCAGTGGCATGGGCACTGCAGGGGCCCCCAGGGGCCCCGCGACCCCCCCTACCGCCATCCGGATCCCGGCGGTCCGACCGCCGGGATCTGGATGGCGGTAGGGGGGGTCGGAATCCCCGCGGCGGTGCAGCAAGCTGCGCCGCCGCGGAGGATTCAATGGGGCGGTGGTACACTGGCGGGACCCCGCCAGTGGTGCCGGTCCGACCGCGGCTTTACCGCTGCGGTCGGAATAGCCATTGGAGCACCGCCGGCCTGTCGGCGGTGCTCCCGCGGTCCTCCGCCCTGGCGGTCAAAGACCGCCAGGGTCAGAATGACCACCATAGTTTGGCCCTCCCCTAGGGCCCTCACTATTTGCTATTGCTTTTACCAATGCCTATTGCTTTCTGTGCTCTTTAATGTTTGCTAATGTATATATAATAGTGTGTTTACTTACCTCCAGTTGGGGTGTTGCCTTTACAGTATTTTAGTAGTTGTGTTACCATAATAAAATACCTTTGTTTTTGTAACACTCTGTGGTTCTTCGGGTGTGTAAGTGCTGTGTGACCATAATGTTATTGAATAAGCTTTGCATGTCTCCTAGATAAGTCTTGGCTGCTCATCCACAGCTACCTCTAGAGAGCTCTGGCTTCCTAGACACTGCCCACACTTTACTAATAGGGGATACCTGGACCTGGTATAAGGTGATAACACCGTAGGTGCTCATCACACACTATGCCAGCTTCCTACAACTCTGTCAAGTCAGCATCAATATCAGGCAAAAAGTTGGGGTTTAACCATGCCAAAAGGAGCACTTTCCTACAGATAGCTTTTAACTGGATCTGCAAAACAGCAGTGGGCTTGATACTTCCTCTGAGACAGAGCTTGACTTGCCAAATGGGCCACCAATGGAAGAAAGTGCCTCCTTTGCAGTGGTGGTTCTGAGAGCAGATAAAGCACTACAATTCATCCTTCCTGCACTGACAGTAAAACAAATGCTTTGACAGAAATTTTGCAGCCTGGGCCAGCAACATCTGAGCCCCTCCTCTCATTTACGATGCTTCCAAAGATACACTGATGGCTTCTTGGTCAAAGTCATTTCTTGTTCGCTTGTTAGTCAGCACGGGACAATAGGCCTACACCCAGTGTCCCAGATTGTTTCAACAAGCATCCTGTTGCAGAAAGTCTCATTGTGCACGCTTAAATCATAAAGGTGAAGCCTAATTCATTTCTGACCAATTGTTCGGATACAGAATCCATAACCATTTATGCCTTTGGCAAGCAAATGTTTTCTTCTGTACGCCTGGCACTGAGATCAGGTAATGCAAGCCACTTGTTTAGTTAATAAACACCTACTTTATGAAACCTTACCACCCAGAACTTGCTGGCAGTCCTCGACGATCATAGTGCCTCTTTGGCTTAGACGTCCATGACCAGTAGCAGGCAGCCAAGCATATCATGTACCATTGTGACCATTCCCAGTGCTGGCTAAGTTGTCGATGCTCTCGACGTCGGTTGGGCCCACGATAGACATTGACCAAATCCTAATTCCGGCTGACCCGAAGCCGAAAAGGTGTCGGCCAACACCACTTTTGACTTCAATGAGGCCTACTCACCCCAGGTCACATTTGGACACTTTATCCTATGGGTATGGATATTTGGAGGGGTCGCTGGACCTTTATGAATACCAGCTCGAGTATCCTAACATGAACTGGGCACAGGAAATGAGCGAGGCCAGTGGTCTGGATACTTCCCCAGACGCTGGTATACTTTCTCCTCCGACCGTAGCTACAGCGGAGGGAGCCTTCTATTCAGTGGTGGTCAGTAGGGCGACTGAGGTCCTTGGCCTCGAACTGCCCACTGTAGCGGTCAGGACTAATCTCCTGCCGGATTGCTTCAGCATGGGGCTTCTGCTTCGGAGCCTCTCCTTCCTTTCAATGAAGTCCTCACTGATGTCCTTTTGGGCACGTGGCCCAGACCCAGCACAGGGGCTTGTGTGAATAGGACAATTGTTCACCACCATCAGCCCGCCCGAACAACCCTAAATTCCTGTCCCAACACCACACGCCTGAGAGCCTTGTCATCCAGGCAGTCTCATCATCTGATGCATTCCCATCCGCTCCCCTGGATAGAGAATCAAAGAGGCTGGACCAACTTGAAAAGAAGATGTTTTCTTCCTCCAGTATGGCGTTGCGATCAGTGAACACCGAATGCCTAATGGGCCATTATACCCACTCCTTGTGGGATACGGTCATGCAAGTCTCACCACAGATCCTGGAGGAGACCCGGGCCATCATCTCTCATGTGGTTGCTGAAGGGAGAGACACGGCTAAATTCACTATTTGCTGTGGGCTGGGCTCGACAGTGGCCTTGAAGCACCACGCCTAGTTGAGGACATCTTTTTTTTTTTTGTGGGATGCCCAACAGACCCTTAGGGACATGCCCTTTGATGGCACCTGTTTCTTCGGAGACAAGGTGGACTCAGTGCTTGAGAGTTTGAAGGAGTCCTGGGCTACAGCTCTATCCCTTGGCCTTTTGACCGCCCTTCATCCCACACAGGCTGCCTTTTGCCCCTTTCGTGGCCAAGGAAGGGGCTCCCTGTCACACCCCTTTCCCAGTCACCGTGCCACCCCCGCTACTTAGCCCCATCCCCTGCTGGGGCACAGAATCCCACTAGCTTGTGGAACAGGGAACCAGAGGTGAGTCCAGTCCACCCCTACCCCTGCTGCAGCCTCCAAGCCTTCCTAGTCCGTCCCCCCCATCTCAGAAAAGTTGGAGGCAGGATTCGCCATCACCTCCCCCTCTGGGAATCATAAAGGACAAGTGGGTTTTGCAGATCGTCTGAAGGGGCTACTTCCTTCCCTTCGAGACTGCCCCTCTGACCATATCTCCATCCTGTGGCCGCCTACCAGAGGATCATCTGTCACTTCTCCGCGAGGAGGTTGCAGCTCACTTGGCCAAGGGAGTCATTGAGAAGGTCCCTGCACCAGAAGTAGGTTGTGGTTGTTATTCCCACTACGTTCTGGTGCCCAAAAAGGACAATGACAAAGGCTTACGTACTATCCTAGACCTTCAGGCCCTCAATCTCTTCCTCAAGAACGAGAAGTTCAAAATTCTCACTTTGGCTCAGGTCCTGTCTGCCTTGGACCCAGGAGACTGAATGGTAGCATTGGACTTGCAGGACGCTTACTTCCATATACCTGTCTTGCCTGCCCACAGATGCTACTTGCAATTTGTGATAGGTCACAAGCACTTTCAATTTACTGTGCTCCCCTTGGACATTACCAGCACCCCTTGGGTGTTCATGAATGTGATGGCGGTGGTTGCAGCTCATCTGCGCAGGTTAGGGGTTTCAGTCTTCACCTACCTCGGCGACTGGCTGTTGAAGGCAGACATGCCCCAGAAAGTCATCTCCCACCTTCATGCTATGGCGAACCTTCTGCACGTGCTGGGGTTCACTATAAACATGCTGAAGTCACACCTGACTCCCTCTCAGATGCTCCCTTTCATCAGAGCTGTTCTGGACACAGTGCAGTTTCAGGCCTATCCTCCCAAAAAGCGAGTCAAGGATATTCAGGCTATGATTCTGATCTTTCAGCCTCTATCCTGAGTTTTGGTGGGAATGAATCTGAGGCTGCTGGGTCTCATGGCCTCCGACATCCTGCTAGTGACACATGCCCAATGGCATATGCAGGCTCTGCAGTGGGACTTGAAGTTCCAGTGGGCACAGCATCAGGGGAATCTCTCCGAGATGGTCCAGATCTCGGAGGGGACTGCAAAAGATCTGCAGTAGTGGCTTTCAAATCAGGATTGGGTCAACAGCAGATCCCTCTCCCTTCCCCAACCAGATCTTACAGTAGTGACAGACGCAACACTCCTGGGATGGGGTGGCCGCATGGGTGAGGGGGAAATCAGAGGTCTCTGGTCTCCAGGAGAATTTGGACTCCACATAAATGTTCTGGAGCTCTGGGTGATTAGGCTTGCATTGAAAGCATTCTTTCCTCTCTGAAAGGGGAAGTGGTGCAGGTGTTCACGAAAAACACTACTGCCATGTGGTACTGCAAGAACCAGGGCAGAGTGGGCTCCTGAACCCTTTGTCAAGAGGCTCTGCACCTCTGGACGTGGCTGGCACATCAGGGCATTACCCTGGTGGTTCAACATCTGGCAGGCTCTCTGAACGCCAGAGCAGACAAACTCAGCCGTTGATGCATAGTCGATCACGAATGGCGTCTCCATCCAGAGGTGGTGCAAGGTCTCTTTCAGCAGTGGGGACAGCCTTGGTTGGATTTTTTTGCCTCCACTGAGAATGCGCAATGTCATCTCGTTTGCTCGTTGGAGTTTCCAAGGCAGCACTCACTCAGTGGCACTTTTCGTCTCGAGTGGAACTGAGGCCTCCTTTACGCCTTCCCGCCTATACCACTTCTGTCCAGAGTTCTGAAGAAGATAAAGAACGACCGGGCCCAAGTAATCCTTGTGGCTCCGGATTGGGCACGGAGAGTATGGTATCCGGAGCTACTGAGCGTAGCCACAGATATTCCAATGAGACTGCCCCTTCAGGAGGATCTTCTGTCACAGCAACAAGTGACAGTTCCAACCACCCCAACCTGTCCAGTCTTCCCCTTCATGTGTGGAGATTGAGCGGTGGCAGTTGACTGCTTTTGACCTTCCGCCTTGAGACTGTGACATTATTTTGGCAGCCAGGCGTCCCGCCACCAAAACGGTATACACCTGTCACTGACATAAATATGTGGCATGATGCACCAACAAATCTGTTCATCCCCTTTATGCTTCTCTCTCTGGTTTTTTTTTGTTCATCCTTTCTTTGGCCCAGAAGATCTTTGCTTTGGGCACCCTTAATGGTTACTTATCGGCTATTTCAGCCTTTCTTAGATTGCCAGACCAACATTACCTTGTCAAAACTCCTATTGGTCGATTCCATTTGTTTCCTCCCACTCCGTTTACTATGTCCCAATCTGGTCCTCACTTATTTGATGTGTGCACCTTTTGAGCGGATTCACAAGTGTCCCTTGCAACTACTTACTCTCTAAACTGCATTTCTTGTTGCCATCACCTCTGTTCGCAGGGTGAGCTAGGTCCAGGCTCTTTCTTCAAAACCCCCATTTTTGTCTGTTCACCCTGACAAAGTGGTGCTTTTTACAAGGGCCTCCTTCCTTCCCAAGGTTCCTATGCCTTTTCATGTAGGCCAGTTCTTCACTTTGCCTACTTTTTATGCACCCCCACATTATTCTCATGAGGAGGAGAGACTCCATAGTCTTGATCCAAAAAGAGCGTTGGCGTTCTACCTCAATCGTACTATAGATTTCCAGGTGGACGATCAACTCTTTGTTGGATATGTGGGTGCGAAGAAAGGGAAGGTGGTACTGCCATTTTTAGAGACAATAAATATACGCAATACATTTTGTCATTTCATTATATTTAACTAACAGTACAAATAATTTTTATGCCAGTGCGTGTTCATGCAGGGAGATGCAACTACTGATAAAAGGAAGTTGGAAATGTAAACAGACAAATTAAATGTCCAAACAGCACTGATTCAGAGGCAGAACAAATCTATTCATTTTAAATACTAAATTTGTCTGCAAATACTTCCTACAGCTCTAAAACAATCTACTTCTGCGCATTTATACAGAAGATTCAAAAATATCTAGGTCTAAAAAAATGATAATGTTTTGAATAGTTTTATCCAGCCTATACTTTCCCTCAGAATTATCTTGAAACAGCTGGTCTTATACTTACATCAACCCCTGAATGTGCATTTACCTTAGCCTGCTCAAAAGGAAAGATTTTCAATTCAACAACTGCTTATTCCAGCAACATAGCTGTTGGGAGTGCCTCATTTTAGTCACAAAAATTACATTTGTGACCTCTATGCTAAAATGGCAGTAAACTACACACTAGGGAATCATCTGACACACTGCCATAGCTGTTGAAAGTAAGTTTTGTCTAGCATGCCAGGCTTTGTTTCCTCTCCAATGGATGAGGAAGATTGGTGTATGCATTTTGAAACAATATACTGATTATGATGTATGTTTGACCTATAAAAGAAAAAAAACAATAAGAATGTTCAAATAAATCAGAAATACATTAACATTTGTAATATATTTATCCCCATTTCAGTTTTCTGGTGCGCTAACTATAACCACCATGACAAAATGAAACCCTTCATGTTATTTATTTTCTGCTCTGCCCTCCATAAGAAATGATCTGAATTCTACAGTACCTAATTAAGGAACAAGGTGTTAAGGTGGTATACATAATTTAATAAAATAATGAAATAAAACTGTTTTCTCTCCAAGATGGGTCATCAAAGGCCAGGGGAGAATTAGCATTTCTAAATATGAAATTGCCCTAGAACACACCACAATTCCTAAGCTTAGTATAGTACTATCAATAAATGATTACATTGTGACTAACCTCGTTATCACCCTTTCTGTATGCTCCTATCTGTGGCGCTCAAAATCAGGTATTCACTCCAATGTATTTCAAAACGACAAAAGAGGTAGGGCCTTACCACCAAAAGAAATTCAACAGGTATGCTTCTTGTTAACATTGCACGTAAATGGTATTATGAAAAACACACCAACTAACGGACAAGTTACTTACCTTCGGTAACACCTTATTGGTAGAGACAATATCTAGTTGTAGATTCAGTACCTCAGAATTCCCCCAGGCATCAATTTTGGATCCAAAGTTTTCCTCGAGCAGCATCCCTGTGCGCCATTAGGTGCCATTGATCGGCTCCGCGTCAGTCATTAACGCGGGTCCTATATAGACGTCACCCCGGCGCACTGACGTCCGTTTCTTTTCATGACTTTCCATGCCAGAAGCAGAGCCATAAAGGACACTGACCACTGGTGCTTGAAAGGGAGTCCCTGTTCCTAGAAATCACTTCGCAGAGCAGGGAGAGGAGGTTGTTTGAGTCGATAAGGAATCTGCAATGAGATATTGTCTCTACCAAATAAGGCGTTACTGAAGGTAATTAACTTGTCCATCTGATAGAGACATCTAGTTGCAGATTCCTTACCTTAAAATAGGTACCCAAGCAATATCATCCCCGGAGGTGGGTCTGTAAACTAAGATCACACTGAAAAGTCCTGCAGGACTGAATAGGGAAAGTGTCCGTCCTTAAGGACCTGACTGTCCAGGCATTAGTGTTTGGTAAACGTGTGTAGAGATGCCCATGGTGCCGCCTGAAAGGAACTCCAAGTGCTAGCCCTGTGATCGTAGTTTTAGCTCTGGTAGAATGAGCATGCAAGCCCTCAGGGGTTTGCTTCTTAGCAAATGTGTAGCACATTTTAATGCAGACTATGGCCCACCTAGAAATGGTCCTCTTCTGCCAGATGATCTTGGCACCCACATAACCAATAAGGAGTTGATTGTCCACCCAGAACTCTTTGGTATGATCAAGGTAGAATGCCAAAGCTCTTTTTTGGGTCCAGGCTTTGATGTCTCTCCTCTTCCTTAGAAGGATGCAGGAATGTGTAAAAAGTAGGCAAGGTGATGGACTTGCATACCAGGAAGGGCGTAACCATTTTTGGGTAAAAGGAGGTCCTAGTGCGAAGCTCCATTTTGTGAGGATAAATGGAAAGGTAGGGCGGCTTAGATGATAATGCCTGCAGCTCATTCACCCTGTGAGCAGATGTAATGGCCACAAGGATGGCTGTTCTCAAGGTGAGAAGCTTGAGAGGGCAATTGTGGAGAGGCTCGAAATGAGCGGACATCAGAAATGTCAATACTAGCTTCAATTTTCATTGGAGCAAGAATATGGGAAGGAGGACCATCCGACCTACACATGAGATAGATTTGTGGCTAGAAGATTTATCCTTCCGGCTGACATCGTGTCAGGGCTGATTTGCAATAACGAAGTAAACAGGGCACGCATATACTCAATATGGAAGACATTCATGGACTTAGGTAAAGCCAAAATCCTGCTTTTCTGGAAGTAAACTCTTCCAGAAACGATTTTCCGATAGGCACAGAGACCCTGCTCATTAAATCAATATACCGATGCCAAGGGGTGGTCAACCCTTCAATAGTTCAAATACAAAGATGGTGTGCATTTGAAGCACAAAGTACCACAGCAATAATAATGTTCTCGCCTAAGACTTACGCACGTTGTTAATATCATTGGGCCCCTTGTGATACTTTCAGAGTGGCTTGCTTATGACTTGAGTCCACCAAACATGGCTCTACATTAAGTAACTTGGGTTAAAAACCCTCCTTGATGCATAAGGAACTAGTCTCAGTCTAGACCCATGGGGTACTGAAGACTTCTATTTGTAGATGTGCCAAGGGACAACAAGGGTAGAGGAGGCCCTCAGGTTACGAATTCTCTGGAACTATCGTGCTACCATTGCAGACAAAACTGATGTTACCAACCTAGCAGCAATGTGTCCATCAACAGTGTCAGGTGTGGGTCGGGAGGGAGAATGCCATGCCTCAGGACAAATTGTGATTGGTCAAACACTAATTCAGATTTTGGGTGGTCTCCTTTGAGATGCAAATAGTGCTGGAAAGGCAATCTTGATGCTTGGCCAACCTTAGACTTAAGTTACACTGTAGGGCATGCATGTCTCTAAAAATGGCCATCTGCACAACGTTTCAATGAATACATTAAAAGATAAATCTTTAAAACATTTAAAATAAGTAACATTGTTAATCTGATTGAGCAACGGAGGCAACTATCTTAAAAAGCAGTAAAAACTCACACTCTTCAACTAGGGTGACCACCCGTCCGTAAATTTCACGGACTGTCCGTAATTTCGCCCTGCTGTCCGTTGTCCGTGATGAAAGCTTTAACGGACGGCATTTGTCCTTAATTTTAGCCTTTCACCTAAAGGGCAACAGAGGCAGGGCGAAATTAGGGGCAGAGGAGTTTCCCCACCTGGGCTGGAAGGCAGGGGGGTCTCCTGTGCTCTGAGGGAGGGAGGGGCAGACAGATAAGAATCAGACCTGCTTGCCAGGGGGTCTCCTTCCCTAAAGACATGCAAATGTGGGCAACTGGTGAATCTGCAAATACAAAGGGGCTTGAAAACCTGCATTGACTTTACTAAAAGGAGTCACTTGAAGTTTTCTGGTGGCAAAGATATTTATTTCAGAGAGGTATTGTAATGGTGTTCCAAGGTGAGCTGTGGAGTGTGTGGTTTTAATGGAGTGTTATACATTTTTTTATCACTAGGTATGAACTGTATATTATTCAAATCTGTTTTTGAGAAGCACTTTTTTTTAATTTAACCGAAATGTATTTGCGCATTTTGTAGCAGCCTTTATTGTAATGTAATTGTATTTTTCACAGTTCTTTCAGGTACCTCAGTACCTCATAGTACTAACAAACATTGGCAAAGCCATTAGGTCTCATCTACGAAAGAGTTATTGGCTTTGCTAATGTGTTTTAGCTATTAGCCATGTTATACACCAGAGTAGCTGCTGTTCAGCATGGCTTAAAGCTAGTGGCATAGTGGTGTGGAGTGGAGTAGAGTAGCATAGGAGCAGTGGCGTAGAGCCCAGTGGTGCAAAGTATGGTGCAGTGGGGTACAGTGCAGTTGTTTAGAGTGTGTTAGCGTAGAGTGCAGTGGTTTAGAGTGCAGTGGCATGGGACAGAGTAGAGTGGCATAGAGTTCAGTGGAGTAGAGTGGCATACAATAGAGTAGCAGAGAGAGCAGTATTGTAGAATGGTGCAGTGGCAAAGATTGCAGAGTAGACTCACATTGCAGGGAGTGCAGTGGTGTAGTGTAGAGTGGTCCAGAGTAGGGCAAAGTGATGTAGAGTGGAGTGATGCATAATAGAGTGGCATAGAGTGCAGTGGCATAGAATGCAGTAGTACACAGTACATTGGTGTATAGTACGGTGGTGGAGAGTGCAATACTGCAGAGTAGAGTGTCAGTGCAGTGATGTAGAGTGGAGTAGAGTGGCACAGAGCAGTGGCGTAGAGTACAGTGGTACAGAGTAGAGGGCAGTGGCGTACAGTGCAGTTGTTTAGAGTGCATTGGCGCAGAGTGGCATGGGGTAGAGTTACATAGAGTGCAGTGGAGTTGAGTGGCATACAATAGAGTAGCAGAGAGTGCAGTAATGCAGAGAGGTGCAGTGTCATAGAGTGCAGAGTAGACTCATGTGGCATAGAGTGTAGTGGTGTAGAGTGGTGCAGAGTGGAGTATTGTAGAGTGGTGTAGAGTAGAGTTTAGTGCCTAGAGTGCAGTGGCATAGAGTAGAGTGGTGTAAAGTGCAGAGTTGCAGAGTAGAGTGTCAGTGCACTGGAGTAGAGTGGTACAGAGAACAGTGGCATAGAGTACAGTGGTGCAGAGTAAAGGGCAGTGCAGTTGTTTAGAGTGCACTGGTGTAGAGTGCAGTTGCATAGAGTGGCATTGGGCAGAGTAGAGTGGCATAGAATGCAGTGGAATAGAGTATATTGGTGCAAAATGCAGTAATACAGGGCAGAGTGGTGTAGAGTATAGTGGCAGCCAGAGCAGTGTTGCAGAGTGTCAGCTTGCAGTGGTGTAGAGTGCATTGAACTAGAGTGCAGTGGTCAGACTGGTATAGAGTACAGTGGCGTAGAATAGATTGTTTCAGAGTAGAGTGCAGTTGCATAGAGTGGAGAGGTGCAGGGTAGAGTGCAGTGGCATAAAATGCAGTGGCATAAAGTAGATTATTTCACAGTAGAGTGAGGTGGCTTAGAGTGGAGAAGTGCAGGTTAAAGTGGAGTTGCATAAAGTGGCATAGAGTGTGATGGCATAGAGTAAAGTAGTGGAGTGCTGTGGCATGGAGTGCGGAGGTGCAGAGTAGATTAGAATGATGTACACTGTATTGATGTAGAGTGCAAGGGCATAGAGTTGAGTGTTACAGAGTAAAGTGCATTAGCATAGAGTGTATTAGCTTAGAGTGCAGTGGCGTACAGTGCAGCGTTGCAGAGTGGCAGAGAGTGGAGTTGTGCAGATTAGATTGGTGTTGCCTACACTGGAGTGGTATGGCGTGCAGATGAGCAGAGCGCAGTGGTGTAGAGAGGCGCAAAGTGCGGTGGCTTAGAGTAGAGTAGTACAGAGTAGAGTAGAGCGGCATAGTGTGAAGTAGCATAGAGAGCAGTGGCATAATGTGGAGTGGTTCCGAATGGAGAAAAGAACAGTGGCATGGAGTGGCGTAAAGTGGACTGATACAGAGTAGGGTGCAATTCTGATATATTCTGAAGTCTATTTAAATGTTGTCATGTGATAGAAAAAACTCTTTCCTAACCCCAGTATCCAGCAAGATTGTTGCATAAATCCTCTCACTTTGAAGTCAGAGAAAGGAAAGTAAACACTAAGGGGGTTATTCCAACTTTGGAGGAGGTGTTAAGCCGTCCCAAAAGTGACTGTAAAGTGACGGATATACCACCAGCCGTATTACGAGTTCCATAGGATATAATGGACTCGTAATACGGCTGGTGGTATATCCGTCACTTTACCGTCACTTTTGGGACGGATTAACACCTCCTCCAAAGTTGGAATAACCCCCTAAGTTCCCACTGAAGACATAGCCTGACATTTGACTTTGTTCTTTGAATGCACAGCAAATATGATAAGATAAGAACAATATTTACAGGCCTGTTTACAGAAATGGAGCACTCAGCAGGATACTGTAAATAAGGTTTTGGCAAGGGAAGGAACGAATTCAAGCTGCATAGCCTAAAACAAATAAAGCCAGCAAATTGAAAGCAACAAATTGTGAGTTACAAACCACAAGGCCAATGGCAAGCAACGGGCAGAATGCATTCACAAGGAAGCACTATGAATTTACTTAAAGTGACAGCTGTGGGATACTTTGTGGGGAAAGTCCAGTATTTTAGTCCATATCTTGCAGAGGTTTGGCTACATCAATCACCCAGGTAGTATGACAAGAAGACCTGGAGTTGTTTACATGTTCCAGGATAGGTCTGTACACCCATTCTATCAGTTTGCCACCATTTCCTATGGTAAAGAGCTTCTGGCACACCTCTTGTAGGGTTATTGCTAGGTAGCAGACATTAAAAAGGGCATTTCATGATTATTTAAGGTGGTTGTAAGTAAGGAGTTGACCGGGGTGAAGATGGTAGTCTGCCACAAGGGTTTGGAAATTTAGTAGCTCACTGTTCAGAAACAAAGTCCCCAATTTTAAGACACCTGCAACATGCCACTGATGGAGTTGCTCTGAGCACAGCCATCCTGTGCGAGTACGAAGGCTTAGCAAAGGTAGTGCAGGAGCATAGGGTTTCTTCGTGTCAGTGAGTTTACAGGTTCTGGCAAGGCAAGAGAAAGCCGTGCATGATAACCCCGGATGGTGATCCATAGAATGGTTAGTAGGAAACGATGAGCAGTGCATTAAGCCTTCCTTAAAAGTCTTTACCTCGTAAACCCCATCTCATGCAGGGAGGTGGGCAGAAAGCCAGTGAGCCACCCATTGGACATCTGCAGCTGAATAAAAGCCTTCTAAGTCCAGAATATCTAATCCACCTGCAGTCACAGTTAGCTTTAGAGTGGAAAGAGCTCCTGATGGCCCGCAGCGACCAAATCAGATGTGTGGCCTGTCTGAAGAAGGAATGAAGGACGAGCAGGGGAAGGTTTGCAAAATAATACTATCATTGGGGTAGCACACCATCTTCACTAGTGCCACATGGCCTCTACAGAAAGCAGAAGAGAAGACCAAAAAGAAAACTGGGCTTGGAGGGACCGTTCGCTCTGATGAGATTTTCATCCTGGAAATCAGTGTAAGAATGGTAGATATTAATCACTAGGTATCAAAAGGTAACTGGTTCCCAGTTCAATCTGAGATCTAATTGTGTATGAAGGCGAAAACAGTGCCATATGTTAAAGAAACAGTAATTAAATTTTAAAATTTGTAAATTTTGTTTGTGCAATTTACATCCCAAATATTTTGAAGATTCTATGTGTACTTGACACTTAGGGATAACCCAGATCTCTAGTTTGGCCTTTGCTCAATTTAAAAACCATATAAAGACATGGACTAAGCGGGCAATTGCCTTGCACAACCTTGCAAGGGGTCTGGCCCCTGCTCACCCTTCACAAGCACTAACAGCGAACCATTGCACCATAAGAGGTTGCCAAGGTGGATGGGTGTTGATTGTTCAACCACTTGACAGTGCCCCTTCTGTTTCGCTCCTGTGTGCAGGCAACTCCCCAGGTACCCAATACCTTCAAATAGTCTTGGTGGACCCATCTTGTCTGATTTTAGGAACTGTCCCACCTTGTTCTTCTCTTCTTTATTTATCCAGTTGTTAGCAACAACCCTTTGAATTACTTGTCGTGGATCTCCCATTTGATCTCGATTTCATCCTACTCTTTTATTATCTTTGATTGGTAGTCCGGGCTCCCATTTCTGAGATAAATGTAGAGTCCCAAACATACACTCTAGTTCAGTGAGACTACAGACAAGTTACGGGTACATCACATCCTGTCATTAGGTGTGAGACTGTCACCCACACCATCTGCCATGTCTCTTTAAAAAAAAAATAAGGTTGAAAGTCCATGGGCGGTTGGGGTAAGCCAGATGTTTTTGTTCAATTTGTTTAAACTAGCATAAGGTTAATTACCTTAATGTTTCCCAAACTGTTTGCCAGGGGTTTTGAAATGTTCAGAAACCTACTCAAAATGTTGCTGTTACTTTCTCTTCAGGAAAGATCGGGTAGATTTGGGTATGGGTGATGGCCTTGCCGTGAAGGGCATTAATTTACTACTGAACAAGGATGTAATGTGACACCTGAATGTAGCACACCAGGAGGCAATCACAAAAGGTCCACAGTGAATAAATATTGCTATGTTAAAAAAGAGTACTTAAATGCACTGACAGCATAGTGAGGCATGGCCTCTCTTGCGTGTGTCTGTAAAACTGACGTTTGTTCTTGAATTTTTGTCCTGAATTTTGACCTTTTGTCCTGAATTTTTGTCCTGAATTTTGACCCTTTGTCCTGAATTTTTTACAGTCCTGTCCAGAATTTGCCTCAATGCCAGGTGGTCACCCTATCTTCAACGGGGGGGTAGGGGAGTAGGACTTCAAATATATAGTACAAACATATGAAACGGTATGTGTATGACTAATTTATGTGAGAAACTTGTGGAGGCAAAAAGGAGAAATCATTCCCACCTGTATATTCACCCTTAAGCATAGTACAGCAAATGATTTTAAAGTGGTCTTCTTCGGTCAAATGCCTTCCAGCACGTACACATTCTGTGAGAAAGGTGAACACTATTTATTTTAACTAGAACACTGTGATCTTCACAGGTAGTTAGTGTGTGTGTGGGGGGGAGGGCTAAAGTGAAGTGACAAATGTGGGTTGGGGCTGTAACAAGGCTTCTTTTAGGTACAATGGCAACATTTCCTGAGTAGATATTTGCAGTCTATTAGCCAATCAAAATGCAGCATTTTGGTAGTGCACAGCAAACCACAGCCTCTTCAAGATGTGCCAAGCCATAAAGATCTTATTCAGATATTGGACATCTTGGAAAACAAGTCGGTTTTGCTCTGCAGGTGACCACAGAATGCTGCATATGTTATTTGCGTGGAC
Organism: Pleurodeles waltl; assembly: GCF_031143425.1. Classification (NCBI taxonomy): domain Eukaryota; kingdom Metazoa; phylum Chordata; class Amphibia; order Caudata; family Salamandridae; genus Pleurodeles; species Pleurodeles waltl. The sequence goes on from NC_090449.1 coordinate 901,554,586, forward strand.
TAATGTCATTGATGTGAGAATTCACCTTGATCTCCCCATCCTGCTGAGGCGTTCTATTGTTTGTGGACCTAAGATAGCCCCCTCTGAATCCCGTAGTTATGGAAGGGAACAAATCCTCCTCTCTCTCCTTTACATTCCCTCTCCTCTTGCTTCCCGATATTGGAGATGCAATAATCACATGGGCTCTTAATGACGGTACTTGATCTCGCGGATGGGGCTATTAAGGAGCAGTGACTCGCGGGTTTGTATAGGTAGCCACAGAGAGTGTAATGGGAGTCAGAGAGGTTGCACTTGGCCCTCTATTGATCCTTTATTTATTTGTGTACATTTGCCTACTTTACATTCATGTTGTAATTCAACAGGCTTGGATTGTTTACTCACGTGGATGGCTTCTTCCCAAGGGCCGTGCCCCCTGGTAAGTGCTCCTTTGCTCTCAAGCTAGCTTTGCGTTCGACAAATACCAATACATGCAAATGTCAACCTTAACCTTTCATTTAGATGCACAGTTGTCTTCCACTAGTAATCAGAGAACAACACTGTTAAGCGAATACTAGTTACTGATATATTCTTATTCCAGATGTTCAGTAAACTCGATCGATATTTATCCTGCACCGCCACCTACTCTTATTTGTTCGGATCTCTCAGCTTTTCGTTACATGTTTAGGATTCTAACTCATTTCTTAGCAGCAGTCTGAGATCTGTTTAATTTTGTTCTGTAAAAACTCACTAATCTTCTTCTTTTGTGCAGGAGTACTCTACGAAACAGCTAACCAACCTGGTGAATGTGTGCCTAGGGTCTCACATTAACAAAAAGGCAAGACAGAAATTGTTAGCAGCTATTGATGACGTGGACAGACCCAAGAGATAATCATTTGAAATGAGCCTGTGTGTTGCTTCATGGACACTGCATGAAAACGGTTTTGGACTACTGACCATGTTCTGATAAACGAGCATGTTACTTAACGCAGCAAGAATCTGCAACATCGTTGTGTTTTTTTAATAATCAATTGTATGTCCTCAATTATTTTACTTCTTTTGTAAGGTATACTGATTATTGGATTATGTTACTTAAAGGTCTACATGTTTTGTAGGTAAAAGCTGTACATTTTGTTAGAATGTCATATAGATTCCATGACATGGGTTTCTACATGTAAGGGCAGTGCCTTGTTTTTTGTTTTTTTTTGTGTTTGGGAACTCCCTTTTGGTAAAAGTGCTGCTAAGGAAATATGCTTTGGGCTATATTCCTCATGTAATTCGTGCGTTGCTGATGTTTACTTTGAGGAAGAAATATAATTATGTAATGTGTTGTAATAATTCCCATCGGAATAGTTTCACTTTTTCATCAAATTTTTCTTTTAGTGTGATGCTAAACTTGATTCTTTATCTGAGTTCGGTGGACTAAATTAAAATTATGGCATATTAATAAAATACACTAATGCTGGGAAACTTACGTTGGCTTTGTGTCGAATTTGTCCATGAGCCATTTCTAAAAATAAGTGAAATAAACTACAATGTATAATATTCTTTGTGTTATTTATTTCCGAACATTCTCCAATTGGTAAAGGAAAGGGTCTAGGCATGTTTTGGTATTGAAAGTCTTCCATAGCACTTCTGTAGGGATTAGAAATTCACCCATATGGAGAAACGTTTCATAACTATTGCCTTGAATATACCCAGTAGGGATTGTAGGTATATGGCGGAAGATGAGGCTGATAACCTACTCCCTGGTTTTAATACAGGTGCTAGCATTTACCAAGAGCCACAAAGCACTAGAGGTCTTAGCACGTTTTCAGCATGGGATATTTCTTGTTTTCAGTATGGGATACTCCTTATCTCTTGGGTTCATCTTCAGAAGAAGTGTGCTCATTTATTTCTGCGTATGTCCATCATCATAGATGTGTTCAGCTGCTTCAGAACCCCTTGCTCCCATTCAGTGAAGCACTCTTGGAGTCAGATGGCAGCCTGGGAGAAACTCTTTATGGGTCTGGCAATCTACAGAGCAATTGTACAGCACCATAGGCCTGTGCCTCTCTACGCAAAGAATTTCCGATACAATCACTAATGGAGGATTTTGTGGTGCAAGCCTCAATGGCCAAACTGAATCCTAAAATATTCCTTGTGATAGTTTGGTAGAAATGCTTCACTTTGTGACAGTTAGATTAGCTGTGTGTACGGCCAAAGCCACATATTATTGTGGCTGTTACGTCTTGGTGCGATTGCCTAAAAAGGCCATAATCCTTATTCCTGGCAAGATGATGAAGCCCTTATCTGACTTTGTCAGCAGTGGCTTGGATAACTCCAACCCAATCCTGAACTGCTGCCTTAATTTTGCCAACATGTTGCTTATTCCATGGTCACATCAGTTACTTTATTCCGGGTCTGGATATGCCCCATAGGTCTTTCAGGATATGTCCAGCAGCATTAATGGGCACACACTTCAGTGGCTTACACATACTTCAGTAGCTTATCCTTCCCGCTCACAGACATTAACTTCGATTCACCAACTCTTATCAGTTTTAAGTTCTACCATTTGGTCTATACACCATTCTTCAAGTGCTCACCAAGGTGGTTCCAGTGTCTTCCGGGAAGTCATGCATTTTTGTACTTGAGCGACTGGATTGTCGATGCGGAATCTCCTGCGCAAGTCACCAAACATCTTGAGTTCACCACAGCCTTTCTGCAGATTTGCGCTTTTCCATTGAAGCCCAGATGTCACTTCTTTCCCACACTGAGACTGACCTTCATAAGTGCAATGCGTGACATGACCCGCAGGCAGGCTTTTCCTTCCCATCAGTGGATTGCAGGTGTTCAGACTCCGGCCCCAATTCTGTGAGTCCTGCGTCTGCTGGGCCTGATGCCTTGTGCATCATTTTGGGGCTGTAAGCCAGATGTCTTATTAGGACCCTTCAAGTTGTGCCTAAAATGACCATGTTTCCAGCATTAGGGTGCACATACTGTAACCTTGCGGACCTCTGTTGGTAAATGTGCCCCTCAAATTTTTCAGTGGATCCTTCCGTTAGTCCTCCTCAGTTCTCCAAAATTCACGGGCCACCGTAGTTGTGGACACCTCCTTTTTGGGCTCAGGCTTTCATCTCCACAACATGATGGAGCTGGGGCTTTGATTACGTTAGAGTGACAGTTACACATAAATGTGCTAGAGTTGTGTGTTTTCTGCCTTGCCCTTAAGGCAATTCTCTCTTTCATCTGATGGAGTACCCTCTATCAGACAACTCAATTACCGTCAAATATATTAACAGGGAGGGCAGTGTGGGTCCATGTATGTTGTTTTTGGGTGGCCCTACTCCTGTGTCATTTGACCCTGCAGTGCATCATCTTCCTCATGGTTGCATACCTTGCAGGCACCCTCAATGTGAGGGCAGACATGTTATGTCTTCTCTAATTTGAAGGCCACAAGTAGGAACTTCATACCAAAATGAGGGACATAATCTTCAGATTGGAACACTCTGCATGCGTCTTTTGTACCGTACCGCTCAATTCCCAATATTCCCTGGGGATGCCTTCAGGCTGAAATAGTTATGAGGTCTGCAGTATGTATTTCTATCGATCCCACTTTTTAAAATGTTTTTTAAATGTCCTGCTAAATATGCCTGAGGACGGAGTACAACTCATAGTAATAGCCCCAAATTTGGTCAGGTGTATTTGGTATGCCAGTCTGGGGCAATTCGGCACTTGCTTCCCCTGCTGCTTCTCCCACACAGAGTGAAACCTGTCTGGCAGCAGGATAGATGTGTCCTCCGACCCATCTTCTGATGTTGTGGCGGCACACGTGCAAACTGTGAACCTGCTCACCACTGGAAGTGGCAGCCAGCACCATTGCTGCCTGAATATCGGCCACTAAATACTTTTATACTTGTCTGAAGGTTTCAATCCTTACCACTTTCATCGGTCCCACGTTCTGCACTTTGCGCTTTCCCGTGCCCAACAGGGCATGGCATTTGCCACTGTCGTCCAGACCAACCCTCTTTAAGACGCACCTACTTGCATGTTTATTAAGATTTTACTATATTTGCTTCCTCCAACAACATTTATTTTTCAGCAGAAGGTTCTGAATGTAGTGGTAATCTTCCTTGTGGCTTCGCTTTTCAAGTGATGCATAATTGCAGGGTGCGTTTGCTTACCTTAAAGTCTGTATTCATGGTGGCCTCTATTGTAGGGGAATTACAGGCCCTTTCGGTCCAGCCACCTTTAATGTTTTTTTTGTCCAGACATGCTAGTCATTTACATCTGGCCTTTCCTCTTACCAGAGGCCATTCTGCATTTCACATGCACCCGTCCATCGATTTTCCAACCTCCTTTCCATCTTCTTATCAAACCAAGGAAGATGGGAAATACCTTAAAGTGGACCTTGGGTGTGTGGTATCTTATTACATTGGTGGCAAGGGACAGGCTAGAGTGGGCAGTCAGCTCTACATCGTCTTTGCTGGAGACAAGAAAGGCAAAGCGTTAACGAAGCACTTGATCTCACAGTCGATTCTGTTAAGCCTTGGCTAAGATAGATCCTCCATCTGCTATCCATGCTTAATTAATAATGGCCATGCCAGCTTATAAAGGTCTCAACGGTGCCTCCCAGTGACTAATATTTGTCGGACAGCCCATTGGTGGTCTTGACCTGTTGTGAAACATCACTGCCTCTTAGCTCAGGCGTGCAGTGATAGTTATGTCATTACAGCTGTTTTGCATTACCTGCCACTAATCTGTCCCACCTCCTGAAGGATATTCCTTGGCACTTATTCAGAAGGTGAAGAGTCTGCAGGAAGAGGTGCAAGTCAGAAGAAAAATGTACTTACCTTTAGTAATAGTAATTTTGGTGCATACTGTATTTTCACTCCGGTTCCTCACTACCTCCTTCCTCCCCTGATCAGTTAATTCTGGAAATAATATGATCTCAAGCTATGCTAATGTGCACCTATTGTAGAAGCTCTGCTGGTTCCTCTTTGGACTTCTCAATGGGGACGCCAAAAAGATTGAAGGAAAGATGCCACTGTGCCAGCCAGCACCGCAGAAGTCGTCATATATGGAGTGGGGTGTTATGGTTTGTTGTGTTATGTTATCATAATTTGTAAAGCTCACTAACCCCTGGTGGTATTCTGGTGCTAAGCAGGTAAGAGTCTAGCCTTGCCTAGGGCGGGTGAGCTATTCATAGAGCCAGATCTTCAGCTTGATCTGATGTGTAGTGGGAAGTTGTTCCACACTTTAGGAGCTAGGTAGGAGAAGACCCAGCCTTCGGATCCGATTCTGTGTGTGTGTGGCATGTATGCAAGTAGCAATCTGGCTGTGTGGAGAGATGTCTACAGGGTTTGTGGAATGGAGTTTCATGGAGCCAGAGGGGGGTGGCGGAGATCTGTTGCAGGGGGAAATCTTTTTTTTTTTTTTTGGATGCAGCCTGGTGCTTGACTGATATGCACAAGTAGAGGAATCTGCAGGTAGGTGTAATATCCACCACACAGGTTTAGAAAAAATATAGAATATTTATCTGGTTAAAATAAGCACAAGTTTAAAAATCACTTTTATACTGATAAGATGAGGTTTAAGTTTTTAAAAGCAACAAGTGTCTCTTGCAAACACAAAGTACCTGATTTGCATCTAAATTATCCACAGGGGAGGAGATGCGTGGAAAACAGGGAGTTGTACGTCAGTTTCTCTGGGTGCACACAGACGATGCATCAATGCTTTTCCACGCAGCAAGGGATTTGCGTTGATTTCCTTAGCGCGGACTTGGATCCTCTTTGAGTTGCAGGGTATTTGGACATCCCGGGGATGATGCAGAGAAATCCTGGGTGTGCAGGATGAAGTCACAGGAGCTGTGTCGATCCGGTGGGCGATGCGAGGAAATGTCTGTCTCATGGCAGGCGCTGCCTCGATTCCTCTCGCAGGGTCTGGCTGTGTCGTTCCGGCTCGGCTATGCTTCTATCCAGTGGGCCGTAGGTCAAAGTTCCGGTCACAACACTGACGCTGCGTCATCTCCATTCAGGGAGTCGGGCTGCGTCATTCTTGTTCGGCGTTACAGTGATTTTCTCACCGCAGGGCAGACTGTGTTGATTGCAGCAGGCTGTGCGTCGATTTTCGCCACACAAGCACTTCTTTACAAAGATGAAGTCTTTTTGGCACTGAGACTTAAAGAAACAGGAGGCAAGCTCAATCCAAGCCCTGGGACAGCACTTCTCAGCAGACCTAGAGAGCAACAGGGCAAAGCAGTCAGGTGAGTCCTTTGGGCAGCCAGGCAGCTTCTCTTAGCAGGTTGCAGGTTCTGGTTCTGAGTTTTCTTTCCCAGCAGTGTGGCTTAGAAGTGCACAGGGTCCCCTTTCAGTTCATCCTGTCTGCCAGGGTCCCAGTAGGGGGTTTGGCAGTCCATTTTGTGAGGGCAGGCCACTGTCCTTTCTAATAAAAGTTTCAGGCCGTCCACCCTCGCAGCCCAGGAAGACCCATTCAGTATGCAGATGTGTGAAGGTGTGACTGAGCATCCTGTCTTTTGGGTTGTCTGAGTGAAATGCACAAGGGAGCTGTCTACTAACCTAGCCAGACATGGATTGGAAGGCGCAGAAGGATATAAGTGCAGAGAAATACTCACTTTCTAAAAGTGGCATTTCTAAAATAGTAATATTAAATCCAACTTCACCAGTCACAAGTATTTTGTATTACCATTCTGGCCGTACTAAATGTGACCCTGTTACTCCTTTCAGAACAGAATCTACCACTCAAACAGTATATGAGGGTAGCCATAATGTTAACACCAACAGGCCTCACAGCAGTGAAAAACGAACTTAGGAGTTTTACACTACTAGAACATATAAACTACACAGGTATATGTCCTGCCTTTTATCTAGATAGCACCCGGCCCTATGGGTTACCTAGGAACTGCCATAGGGCTGGCTCATAGGTAGAAAAAAGGGAGTTTAAGGCTTGGCAAGTACTTTTAAATGCCAAGTCGAAGTGGCAGTGAAACTGCACACACAGGCCTTGCAGTGGCAGGCCTAAGGCATGGTTAAGGGGCTACTTATGTTGGTGGCACAACTAGTGCTGCAGGCCCACTAGTAGCATTTAATCTACAGGCCCTGGGCACATGTGATGCACTTTAATGGGGACTTACAAGTAAATTAAATAAGCCAATTGGGTAGGAGCCAATTTCACCATGTTTTAAGCGAGAGCATATGCATTTTAGCACTGGTTAGCAGTGGTAAAGTGTGTAGATTCCTAAAACCAGCAAAAAGAGTGTCCAAAAAGTGAAGGGAGGCAGGCAAAAAGTTAGGGGTGACCACTCTAAGGCTGTTAGATTTCACAACAGTGAAAACACTACAAGAGGACACCACACCAGTTTTAGAAAAATAGGCAATATTTATCTCTATAAAATAAGACCCAATGCAATACAAATCCAACATACAGTAATAAAGATAAGAATTTTGCAAGAATTAACTTAAAAATACAGTTCCTTAAAGTCGATAGCTCCACCTGGGGATATCACGGCATCGTGAACAACAAATCCAAAAGTCAGGCCGGCCGGGGTGTCGCGGGCCTGCTACATGTCGGAAAGACCTGCAAACAGTACCTTGGAAAAGCAGGGCATCATGATCCTCGCGATGAGGCCCGGAGAGCTGCGTTGCTGGCGTCAGTTCCAAGGGTCGTCGGGCCCTTGAAGTCACATGCGTTGCGGATCAAACTCTGGGCTGATGAAGTCAGGAGCACTGGCGTGGATGGCATCGGGCTATGGTGCGAAGGGGGATGATGTGACATGCAGTGCCCACAGGTCACGGTGCAGGCAGCGGTTCGGTGATGGCGTTGGAGAGACCAGGGCGGTAGTCTGAAGCGTGGTGGTGCGACATGCGGTGTCCCCAGGTCACAGTGCAGGCAGCGGTGGCGTTGTTACAAAAGCGTTGTCGGTATGCCCAAGTCGTGGGATGGCTCTGTGCGGCGTCCATGGGTTGTGGTGCAGACAGTGACGCCTGTTGATGACACTGGAGTCAATGGTGCTGGCATTAGTGGACCGGGGCTGTGGTGCAGGACAGGACGGTGCTTCGTGTACGCCACAAGCAGTGTCCACAGGCCCACAGGCCACAGTGCAGGTGTCAGCAGGAGCGTCATCGTCGGGGAGGTCCAGGCTGCGGTGTGAGCAAGATGATGCCGGAGTGCGGGGCCCACAGGTCACAGTGCAAGCAGCAGCTCGGTGATGGCGGTTTGAAGCGGGGCAGTGCGGCATTGGCAGGTCACGGTGCAGGCCAGCAGTGTCGTTGGCAGCAGCGCAGTGTTTTTTCTTCCTGAACAGCACAAAACACACATTTCCCAGTGCTGAAGGCAGATGAACCTGACGTTTTTGGTGTCCCTGAGACTTCCAACAGGAGGCAAGCTCTACTCCAAGCCCTTGGAGAACTCTCTCTCAGACAGGATACACAGCAAAGTTTACTCTTTGCTCCCTTTTAAGGCAAAAGCAGCAACTGCAGGCCAACCCAGCAAAGCAACACAGCAAAGGGGCAGTACTCCTCCTTTAGCTCTTCTCTTTGGCATAGGTTCCTCTGAACCAGAAAGATTCTAAAACTATGGGGGTTTGGGTCCAATACTTATACCACTTTCTACCTTTGAAGTTGGCAAACTTCAAAGGAAAGTCTCAGTTGTTTGCAAGATCCTTTCTTGTCCAGGCCAAGCCCAAGGCACATGCCAGGGGGTGGGAGACTGTATTGTGGGAGGGCAGGCACAGTCCTTTCAGGTGTAAGTGACCACCCTTCACTCCACTCTAGCTCAGATGACTCATCAGGATATGCAGGCTACACCCCAGCTCCCTTTGTGTCACTGTCTAGCGGAGCGGTGTTATCAGCCCAACTGTCAAACTGGCCCAGACAGGGAATCCAAAAACAGTCAGAGTCAAAGGATGTTTCAAGCAAGAAAATCCCTACTTTCTAAAAGTGGTATTTTCAAACTAACAATCTATAAAACAACTTCACTAAAAGATGTATTTTTAAATTGTGAGTTCAGAGACCCCAAGCTCCACATTTTCATCTGCTCTCAAAGGGAATCTGCACTTTACAGTTATTTAAAGGCATCCCCCATGTTAACCTATTAGAGAGATAGGCCTTGCAACAGTGAAGACTGAATTTAGCAGTATTTCACTGTTAGGACATATAACACACATCAGTACATGTCCCACCTTTAACCTACACTGCACCCTGTCCAAGGGGTTACCTAAGGCCAACCTTATGGGTACCTTACATGTAGTAAAAGGAATGATTTATATGTATATTTGTGATTAAATATTTGGTATATGTTTTCGCCACATATAACTCATTGTACACATTCTTCTCAAAATTATGATGGTTTAAATTAACTAGGAACTGTGTGTGAATCCATTATATTGAAATACATAATATTTACATTTCTTGAGTGATCCACAGGACGTCTCTTATAAGTTTGCACTTACTGATGTAAGTTATTCTTATCTCAGTATACATATTAGGCAACAGATATGCTTTCCTGTGTATGAGCACTGTTTCTTATATTTTGTATTAACTAGGGGAGTATGCGGCCCTAGCTAGGTTTTGTGTTGCCATATATATAGTATAGAGATTTAGAGTTGCTCCTGCTGCTGGAGGAAGGGCAGGGAAGAGAAGAGTGCATTTCAAAGGAAAGCAGACACCCAACATAAATTTCAAAGATTTAGACTCTAAATCACATGTGGTTTATGGAATTGGACTTTAGGAAGGAGAGCTCAAGACCCTCAAAACTGTCAACTATCAAGCAGCCAGTCGAGATTTGCGAAAGAGGGAGCTCAGTACAACCTCAGCCTGTGACCAGGATTGTTGTCCAAGACCTGCCAGTATCCCAACTAGGTGAAGATGCATCACCCAGGGAATCCAACAAATGAGGCTATGCCCTCCCAATTCTTTCTACACAACCGCACCTCCACTCCCATCACATTGGCTGATGAAGGAACAGATCAGTCTTCCAGATAGTAGTGCAGATATATTAGACAATAGATGTCATAGAGAGGGTCCCGGCCTCAAATGTAAGAACTGGGTGATACTTGTGGTAGCGTAGAGCAACAATGCCTGCCTGCTTGCTAAGACCAGTGTGAAAAAGAGGGCAGTATTGGAGGAAACAAAGTCCAGGTCCAGTGTGGGATCCTGGCAATTAGATCCCTGTTGCGATGTGTGAGGAGATGGCAGCTGCACTGATCGAAGGCCCATGTGCAGGTGAAAGTTGGTGATGTCCGTTTGCCAGAGAAGAACCACAGTGAAATGACTTGTGAACGTTGCTGCACCAATCGGGTCATTGCCTATGTGCAAGTTTAAAGACTGCGACACATATGCCCAGTGGAACCACACTGAATATTACTGCCTTGCTGATTAGGCTGTAGCCTTTATGTGGACTGAAGTTGGTGGCCCGTATGACAGATGGGGCCACTTTGAAGATTACTGCCCTGCCAATGCAGTAATAACCTGTGTGTGGAGTGAAGTCAGCGACCTTGTATGCCAGATTGGACTTCTGTGAAGATTGCTGCTGCGTATGCAGGGGGGTGCACTGGGAAAAGGCAAGGAGCACAGTCTGGTTGAGATTATCATTGAGAGGAGTAGGCAGCCGCGGTGATCCTTACAGGCCTAAGCCTCGACTGAGGACCAACACCAGGAGCATCAACAAAACACCACACCTCCCACCTGTGGGGAGAATCCTAGGAAATGTACCAGCATTGGATGACTATTGAGGAAGCCTCCCCCCATCCTCTGCCTCTGCAGAACCGAATGTGAGGAACTCCAGAGCACCCAACTGCTGCCCCTCCAGTGCTGGGTGTGAAGCCGGCACTGGAGACTGCTGCAACTTCACTGCCAGTGAAGGGGGTGTGCTCGGAAACTCTGGTCAAGGAGGACCTGCTGGATCTGGGAAACTAGTCTGCCACATAGCGCTTCGATAGAAAAACTTTTTGACTTTATTAAGAGTCAGAGTGGGGCTCCTGAGACTCTAACTAATAGTGGGGATTAACTTGAATGTGACCTATTGTGAATAGGAAGTAACACTATGCTTGTGAGAGGGGAGTGGAGCTTTGGAACCTGCCTATTAAAACACCAGAGCCCTGACCTCAGGGGACTCGGTGTATTGTTTGTGAATACTGTTGGCCTCATTCCGCCAAACATGTGATGGAGCAAAGCTAAATACAAGCAGCACCCCTAGATCACCAACTTTGGTTCCTTTCTTTCCAAGCCTTGAAGCACAGACATGGAGCTCCACACCCGTTTTATCAGTTGACTAACCCTTTCAAATTGTTTTTTCAGGTGTGCAAGAGAACCGTGTCCCCACCAAAAACTACAGGATTTGAACCATGCAGAGTCTGTCAAACACAGATGCAAGCAATGGACCAGTACAAAGTGTGGCTCTGATGTTTGGACTTTGGGGAATGACTCCAAGTCATACGAACAATGTGCACTCATGCACATGAAGGTGATCCATGACTGCGAGGCACAGCGGTATGCCACTGAACACCAAAAAAGTCATAGACCTCACTTACATCCCACTCCCCTCCAAATCTATGCCATTCCTGTTACAGGTCTTGTTTGCAGCCACAATTGTCTGGTAAGTTGAAGTCTTTAATACAGTGCCTTCCTTTGAGACCCCATCATCTTTTCGGCTCACATCATTCTGAACAGAGTTTGGCTCTGAATAATAACAATGGTGAGGACTTATCCTCCCTCCCTGTTACGATGATGTCAGTATTGATGTGGACATGCAGGAAGCCATTGGGCTTGATCCTTCCCTGATATAGGGCTGATATTGCCTGTGACACCACTAATGGAGGAGAGTGCTACATTTGCAGAAGGGTTAGATGTGCAGCTGAGGTCCTGGAGCTAAACCTGCCTTCTGTTGAAGTCAAGACAAATGTTCTTACTGAGGTTTTGCACCCTGGGCCAGCACCATCTAAGACATTACTTCCATTTAATGAAGCCCAGACTGACTCCCTTATGGACACTTGAGCAAAGCCTTGTTCTTGCCCACTGGTGAACAGGCGGGTGGTCAGATGCCACGGACTAGTATGTGTATGCCCCGGGCTTTCTTTCACTGCATCCTACTCCTGAGAGTTTGACTACCACCAACAAAGTGAATCCTAATGCTATCTCAATGACTCCTCTAGACCGGGAGGTGAGGCATTCAGAAAATACGTGTTTTTTTTTTTAACTTTTCTTTGAGGTTTATCAGTTTGTCCTGCCTATTAAGCTGCTATTCACATGTCCTTTAAGACATGACTAGTGAGATCTTGCTGGTGGTCCTGAAGGAGTTCCTGGGCTCGCCAGAGGGTTGGTGTATACACAATGCCTGGCCTCTTCACCACGGCAACAGCCACCCCATTCCTTTCATGACCGGGAACGAGGAGCAAGCAGACATCACACAGGTCACCAGGAACACTGTTCTACTCAGTCCCTCTACCCTGCAACTTCAGGCCGCAAGCTGCTTTAGTTTGCCCTTAGCGACACACAACAACCCTGTGGGGGAGGTAGGATCAGAAATCTTCTCCCAGGGTGTTGCTGTCCATCACATCTATGGATGTGTCTTTCAGATCCTCACGCAGGTTTTTGCCATCTGTTTCTTTCCCACCCACCACAGCTTCTTCCCACATCACAGCAGTTTACAGAGGAGCAACTATCCATCTTGCTGCAGTAGGTGCAGGCTCTGCTGGCCAAAGGGGCCATTGAGAGGCTGCCGGCTTCATGTGTAGGGATGGATTGTTACTCTCGCTATTTTCTCATGCCATAGGACAGAGGCCTTCATTCAGTTTTAGGTCTTTACCCTCTGAATGCTTTCCTACAGAAGGATGAATTCAAAATGCTCACACTGGACCCGGTTTTGTCTGCCTTAGATCCAAGCGACTGTGTGGCTGCCTTGGACTGGCAGGACATGCATTTTCATGTGCTTTTCCTGCAGTGCTACACACGTTCCCTGTGGTTCAAGTTCTGCCAAGAGCATTTTCAGTTTGCCGTTCTCCTTTTCATCCTTACCAGAAGCTTCCCCTACCTACATGACTGGCTATTGAAAATGGACTTGGAACAGTCAGTCATGAAACACATCCAAAAGATGGAAAAACACCTGGCATCATTGGAGTTCTTGATCCACAAGCCGATGTCCAAGCTATGTCCTTCCCCAGAGGCTTTGTTTTCTAGGAGGTGTTTAGAGCTTTTTATCCATCGCAATGAGTCCAGGACAATCAGGCTTTCACCTAGATATTTCAGCCTTGGTCCTGGGTCGTGGTGAGAGCAGCTCTGAGGTTTCTTGGTCTGCTGGTCTCCTGCATCCTGCTTGTCGACTTCACCAGGTGACTTAGGCAGACCCTGTATAAGGATCTGAAGTCTAAGCTTACCCAGTAGAGAATCCTGTCAGATTTCATCCAGGCTTCAAAGGGGATTGCATGAAATCTCAGTGATGGCTGCTACCTCGCACCTTGACCAGGGGCAGATCGCTCTAAATTCCCCATCCAGAGCTGGCGATGGTAACAGATGCATCTCTGCTGGCCTGGGGAGGTGTAGTGCTTTCCTCTTATTTAGTTTCTAAGCACTAACATAACACAACAGAAATGCACTTCTGAGGTCAAAGAAGACTTTTATTGTTGTTATATGAATGGCACTTCTGAGGTCAAAGAAGACTTTTATTGTTGTTATATGAATGACGAATTAGTAGCTTTCCAGTCCGCGTTAATCAAACAAAATATATCAGTTTGCAATATACACAGCAGGTTATATTTATAAGATATTGAATGCAAAGCAAAACAAATACTTCACCGTGTAGGAACTATTTACAGCTACATCTTTCTAAGGTCTGCAAGCTGATGACCCCTGTCAGCCGCGAGAAAGAGTTTCATCTACCCACACGGGATGCTGGCAGCTGGCGCCAAGCTCCAGCACGAGGTCCGGCAGATTCGAATCTCACTCTCTGCAGCCTGTTACATTCGTTACAAAGGTGTGCCCCCTCCTCTCAGACCTGGGAAACTGAGCAAGCCTTTTGGAGACTGGCCAGGTCTCCAAGACTACTCCTGTTCCCAAGCTCAAGCGAGGAAAAACAACGCCCATGTACCCTCTCTTATCAGGTCTAGTCTACTGTGAGAGCAAAACATCTTGGTTCATCTGGTGCAAAAACACAGCTTGGAAAAATACAGCTTGGATTCTCAACTGCAATGTCTAACTCCACGTTAAAGGCAATGGGCAGCTAACCTAAATATCAAATGCAATGTCATGTTAAAGGCAATAGGCAGCTAGCCTAAATATCAAATGCAATGTCTAGTGTCATGTCAAAGCCAATAGGCATCTAAGCTGAATACAAAATACAATGTCTTATATCATGTCAAAGCCCATAGGCAGCTGAGCTGAATACAAAATGCAATGTATAATATCATGTCAAAGCCAATAGGCAGCTGAGCTGAATACAAAATGCAATGTATAATATCATGTCAAAGCCAATAGGCAGCGGAGCTGAATATCATGTCAAAGCCAATAGGCAGTTAAGCTGAATACAAAATGCAATATATAATATCATGTCAAAGCCCATAGGCAGAATATCTAATAGCATGTCAAAGTCAATAGGCAGCTAAACTGAATACATCATGTCAAAGTCAATAGGAATGCAATGTCAAAGCCAATAGGCGGCTAGACTGGATACAGCATGTCAAAGCCAATAGGCAGAATACAGAATGTAATGGCTAATGCAATGTCAAAGCCCATAGGCGGCTCAACTGAATACAGAAAGTAATGGCTAATGCCATGTCAAAGCCCATAGGCGGCTAAACTGAACAAAACATACCATGTGCTACTGGTGAACATTGAGCAACTAATATGCGCAGTGGTGAAACACAAAGTCATTGGTCAAAACAAAACTTATCAAATGGCAGGACAGGAGGTCATACAGGAGAGGTAGATTCCAGAAGACTCTGGTCTCCTCCAGAAACTGAGCTTCACATAAATATGTTGCTGCTGCAAGCCATCTTTCTGGTGTTAAAGGCCTTCCGGCAATCCATCAAGGGACGGCCCTTGCAGGTTTCTCAGACAAAATCACCACTATGTGGCACAGCAACGAGCAGGGCCAGGTGGGGTACTGGATTTTGTGCCAAGAGGCTGTGCACCCTTGGAGTTGACTGGAGCATTAGGACATCTCCATGGTCATGAACCACCTGACGGAATCTTTAAATGTTGGTGCAGACAAGTGCAGCCAGTGATGCCTGGCAGATCACAAATGGTGGTTGCATTCTGTGGTGGCATAGGGCATCTTCTGGCAGTACGGAGAGCTCTGGCTGGTTCTTTCTGCCACCATTGTGAATGTGTGACGTCAAACCTTGTGAATGTTGGAGTTTCCAAGAACACTCTCTTAAAAAGACACATTCAAGCTAGAGAGGAACACACAACTCCACTATGTCTATGTGCCTCTCCTCCTGCGAGTTCTGAAGAAGATCAGGAGCAACCAGGCCTAAGTCTTCCTAGTGGCTCTGGACTGAGCCAGGAGTGTGTGGTAGCTAAAACCTCTGGGCACAAGCATCTGTCCTCAATCATGGTACTCTGTGGGAAGGATATTCTGTTGCAGAAGCAGGGCAGGGCTCTGCACTTGAACATGTGCATCGGTACCTACATGTGTGTAGATTGAGCAGCGGCAGTTGATTGCATTCAGTCTATGACCTGAGGTTGGGGATGTCATACTGTAGGAAAGTACCATCTTGCCTGGCATGTTACCTCAATTTTTACTTGTGTGTCAGTTTGTTTTTGCCTGTCTCACTGGGATCCTGCTATCCAGGACCCCAGTGCTCATAGTTTGTGGCCTAAATGTGTTCCCTGTGTGGTGCCTAACTGTGTCACTGAGGCTCTGCTAACCAGAACCTCAGTGCTTATGCTCTCTCTGTCTTTAAAATTGTCACTGCAGGCTAGTGACTATTTTACCAATTCTGATTGGCACACTGGAACACCCTTATAATTCCCTAGTATATGGTACCTAGGTACCCAGGGTATTGGGGTTCCAGGAGATCCCTATGGGCTGCAGTATTTCTTTTTCCACCCATAGGGAGCTCAGACAATTCTTACACAGGACTGCCACTGCAGCCTGAGTGAAATAACGTCCACATTATTTGACAGCCATTTTACACTGCACTTAAGTAACTTATAAGTCACCTATATGTCTAACCCTCACTTGCTGAAGGTTAGGTGCAAAGTTACTAAGTGTGAGGGCACCCTCGCACTAGCCAAGGTGCACCCACATTGTTCAGGGCAATTTCCCCGGACTTTGCGAGTGTGCG
Organism: Pleurodeles waltl; assembly: GCF_031143425.1. NCBI lineage: Eukaryota > Metazoa > Chordata > Amphibia > Caudata > Salamandridae > Pleurodeles > Pleurodeles waltl. The sequence continues at coordinate 901,570,841 of NC_090449.1, forward strand.
GGGACACCATTACACGAGTGCACTACATATAGGTCAATACCTATATGTAGCTTTACAATAGTAACTCCGAATATGGCCATGTAACATGTCTAAGATTATGAAACTGTGCCCCCATTCCAAATCTGATATTTGGGTGCCAATCCCATGCATTCCCGGGTCTCCAGCATGGACCCTGGGTACTGCCAAACTACCTCTCTGGGGTTTTCACTGCAGCTACCGCTGCTGCCAAGCCTCAGAAAGGCTTCTGCCCTCCTGGGGTCTGGGCAGCCCAGTCCAGGAAGGCAGAACAAAGGATTTCCTCTGAGAGAGGGTGTTACACCCTCTCCCTTTGGAAACAGGTGTTAAGGGCTGGGGAGGAGTAGCCTCCCCCAGCCTCTGGAAATGCTTTGAAGGGCACAGATGGTGCCCTCCTTGCATAAGCCAGTCTACACCGGTTCAGGGATCCCCCAGCCCCTGCTCTGGAGTGAAACTAGACAAAGGAAAGGGGAGTGACCACTCCCCTGTCCATCACCACCCCAGGGGTGGTGCCCAGTGTATTCCAGACCTCTGCCATCTTGAATGCAGAGGTGTGAGGGCACAATGGAGGCCTTTGAGGAGTGTCCAGTGCCAGCAGGTGACGTCAGAGACCCCTCCTGATAGGTGCTTACCTGGTTAGGTAGCCAATCCTCCTCTGAGGGCTATTTAGGGCCTCTCCTGTGGGTTTCTCTTCAGATAACGAATGCAGGAGCTCACCAGAGTTCCTCTGCATCTCCCTCTTCGACTTCTGCCATGGATCGACCGCTGACTGCTCCAGAACGCCTCCAAAACCGCAACAAAGTAGCAAGACGACTACCAGCAACATTGTAGCGCTTAATCCTGCCGGCTTTCTTGACTGTTTCCTGGTGGTGCATGCTCTGAGGACTGTCTGCCTTCACCCTGCACTGGAAGCCAAGAAGAAATCTCCTGTGGGTCGACGGAATATTCCCTCTGCTAACGCAGGCACCAAACTTCTGCATCACCGGTCCTCTGGGTCACCTCTCATCTTGACGAGCGTGGTCCCTGGAACACAGGGGCTGAATCCAAGTGACCCCGACAGTCCAGTGATCCTTTTGTCCAAATTTGGTGGAGGTAAGTCCTTGCCTCCCCAAGCCAGACAGTAATCCTGTGTACTGCGTGATCTGCAGCTGCTAGGGCTTCTGTGCACTTTTGCAAGGAATCCTTCATGCACAGCACAGCCCAGGTCCCCAGCACTCCATCCTGCATTGCTCAACTCGCTGAGTTGACTACCTGCTTCGTGGGACCCTCCCTTGTAGTGTTGAGATGACTGCCTTGCTCAGATGTCTTAAACACCTGTTGAAGTGCTTCTGCGGGTGCTGCCTGCTTCTACATGGCCTCTCTGTGCTGCTGAGCAACCCCTCTGTCTCCTCCTCCAAGGGGCGACCTCCTGTTCCTTCCTGGGCCCAGGCAGCACCCATTTTCTTCAACTGCAACCTTTGCAGCTAGCAAGGCTTATTTGCGGTCTTTCTGCGTGGAAACAACTCTGAATCCTCCAGCACGCCGTGGGACATCTTTTGTGCAAAGGAGATGTTCCTGGCATCTTCCGTTGTTGCAGAATCTTCAGCTTCTTCCACCCAGAGGCCGCCCTTTTGCACCTTCATCTGGGGTTTAGTGGGCTCCTGCCCCCCCCTGGACACTTGTGTGACCCTTGGACTTGGTCCCCTTCCTTTACAGGTCCTCAGGTCCAGGAATCAGTCTTCAGTGCTTTGCAGTCAGTTGTTGTCTTTGCAGAATCCCCTATCTCGACTTTACTGTCTTTCTGGGGAAGTAGGGTAACTTTACTCCTACTTTTCAGGATCGTGGGGTGGGGTATCTTGGACACCCTTAGTGTTTTCTTACAGTCCCAGCGACCCTCTACACACTACACTATGCCCGGGGTCCATTCATGGTTCGCGTTCCACTTTTAGAGTATATGGTTTGTGTTGCCCCAGGCCTATTGCATTCTATTGTATTCTACAGTGCTTGCACTATTTTTCTGTTTACTTACCTGATTTTGGTTTGTGTGTATATTCTGTGTATTTTACTTACCTCCTAAGGGAGTATATCCTCTGAGATATTTCTGACACATTGTCACTAAAACAAAGTACTTTTTTTTTTAGTAACTCTGAGTATTGTGATTCTTATGATATAGTGATATATGACATAAGTAGTATAGTAGGAGCTATGCATGTCTCCTAGTTCAGCCCAAGTTGCTCTGCTATAGCTACCTCTATTAGCTTAAGCTCTAGAACACTACTAATCTACTAATAAGGGATAAATGGACCTGGCACAAGGTGTAAGTGCCATCAGGTACCCACTATAAGCCAGGCCAGCGTCCTACCATACTTGCAGCCAGGTGTCCCTCAATAAAGTTTGTTTATGCCAGGTGCTGGTACAAATGTGTGGCCTGGTGTGTAGTAGGCAACAGCACAGACCACTTAGAAGCTATGCTGTTGGATGTTTTACTATTTTTTTTATATGTGGTCCAAAAAGTTCTTGCTGTTGGCACCAATAAAGTTTATTTGCCAGCGTTTTTGGTCTTTCTGCATTTACCTGGTCAAACATCCTTGTTAAAATCACCTGTTGTGGTGTAGTTGTTTAAAGGGTTGACACACATTTCCTCCCAAGCAATCTGTGGGATTGTGATATGGTCCTCGTGTACTTCCTCTGAGCAAATGCACATCTGTTCATTGCTTTTCTTCACTCAGATCACTTCAGCTCACCAGGTGAGCGAGGTCCAAATGCTCTTGGTGCAGCCACCCTACAGCACCATTTTGGCTGAAAATCTAGTGTACAGGACCAGTGTGGCTTTCTTGCAAAAAAAAGGGACTCCTTTTTATGTTGGGCAATACATCACCCTCCCAATGTTCTTTGCCCCCCTCACTGCTCCAAAGCGGAGAGACTCTGTCGAATGCACCTTAGAAGAGTCTTGAACTTTTACATTGATTGCATGATCAGCCTTTTGTCATTTTCTCTGGGCCTAAGAAAGGTAAGGTAGTGCAGAAAAGGATTTTCTCAAGGTGGAAAGCCATTTGCATTAAGATCAGCTATGCATTGGCTAAAAAGCAGCATCTGGTAGGTTCTCTCTGGTGGGTAATCAATTTAACTGCAGATTTCTCGCAACCCTGACACCTCCTGGTTCTGTGGAGGGGTCTCTTATTTCCAACTAAAAAGGAATCAAAATAGAGAGCTGCACACTGATACCCCTAATTGTTCTGTATGGAACGACTCGAGCAAGAGACTGACGCTGGTGCACAGGGGTGGCTTTAATCTAACTTACATCTGTCAACCAAACTCAAAATCAAGGCCCAAGCCTACCGTGATATACTATGGGAGCAGAGCATATGTATTAAACGTTAAAATTACATCACAAGTGATATTGTCTGTGATACAATTTGTGACTATCTAGTGGTCATGAATAGTCCTTGGGTTGAGATATAGTTTCGTTGGTAACAATTCCTGGCAAACTTAGGTGGTATTTTTTTTATTTTAGCAAATAATTTTTCTTGTACTTTAACAACATAACACAACCTTCTGTGGTCATATCTCAACAAGACACTGTTTACAACTTTCCATGAGAGTCAGCACCTAAAGAAAAATAACCCCCTTCCCAAAACAATGTCATCTTCTTATAGAAATTCCTGCACAGCCACACATCAGTTGACATTACTAGTATAAGTCAGCAAATTTCAAAATATAACACCTCCACTTACATTGTAATCAAATATATATCGTCTGTATGTTAATAGCTGAACAACTTCAAGGCTTCAATTTGCGATGGGCATGGCACCAACAGGAGGCCTGTAGAGAGATAGTCTAATAATGGGTTCCATATAGTTTCACAATTGTTATATTTATCAGATATTACACATGACAATCATTCCATTGCTAAAATATTTCAAAGTCTGAGAAGCCATAGGAATAGTGATAGCAGTGGAGACTTCATTTTGTTCCAGTAGGTTGCCAACGTAGTTTTAGAAGCCTCCTAAACCGTTCCATGTGATAAGACGTCAGTTACGTTTGACTTTTCAAGGATGGGGAGCGAAAGCCCACCATCATGAAGTAAGACTTAGAGCCTGATTTAGATTTAGGCGGAGGGATTATTCTGTCACAACGGTCACAGGTATTCCTTCCGCCGAAATCTAAATCCCATTGTTTCTTATGGGATTTCGTTTTCAGCAAACAGGATATCCGTCACCGTTGTAACAGAGTAACCCCTACACCAAAATCAAAACCAGGCCCTTAGTCGGAATAGAATACACAGCCTCAGTTTCATTTGTGCTAAAATTTCTTTCCAAAACAATTGGATAAGTGGGCAGTATCACCGAATATGCCTAAAGTCTCCCAATAAGCCATAGCCCCTCAGCGAAACAAACTTGCTGTTTGATAGAACTTCACCACATTAGTTGGGTTAAGTTACCAATCGAATAGGATCTTATATGGTAGATTAGGGGATGGAGTGGACTCTATCAGGAGGTTGTGTAGGTCACCAGCTAATTGTACACATTTATCAATTTGGGAGAGCTCCCCAGTAGCAGCTTGGAGAACCCAATGTCTTAACTTAACATGGTGAAAACACTCAGATTCATCTAGATGGAAGTTTCTATTGTAAGACTCAAATGTAAGTATCTTTGTGCCATGAAACATATCTGAGAAAGTGAGGCAATGGCCTTTTCTTCAATTGTTAAAAGAGCGCAGTTATCGGGCCGTGTAAAGGCTGGGTTATAAATTATAACTTATAATGGATAGGTGTATGTGAAGAGGTGAACACTGTCCAAGCGGACCTATGAGACATCATATCCCACACTGTAAGGGTGGTCTTTGTGGGAGTGCTTATTTAAGTATGTGGTTGGAGACCTATCATGTTTTGGTTTCCAAATTAAATCCTCATATTAATCCCAATCACTGGTCTCTCCACGTTTGGCCAACATTTGTCAGTTTCTCTTAGTGACTAGTCTGCAATAATTCTTAAATGACCCACCTTGTGCTAGACGACCGAATATGGAAAGATAAGCCCCTCTCTCCCTCCCTGCGGTGTGCTGTGATAGTCGTAGATGTTTGTAAGACAGCCTAAATTGCTTCCCTCGCCAATTCAAATATAAAAATAATCATTGAAGTGCTGTAAAGGATTCCTTTCGCATTAAGATTGGAAAAACTTGGAAACCGCCCAAACACCGCCCCGCGGTCAAATGACCGCGGGAGCATTTTGACTTTCCCGCTGGGCCGGCGGGCGATCTACAAAAGATCGCCCGCCGGCCCAGCGGGAAAGCCCCAGCAAAGATGAAGCCGGCTCCGAATGGAGCCGGCGGATTTGCTGGGGTGCGACGGGTGCAGTTGCACCCGTCGCGAGTTTCAGTGTCTGCTATGCAGACACTGAAAATCTTGTTGGGGCCCTGTTAGGGGGCCCCACGACACCCGTTCCCCGCCAGAACCACCGCCAGAACCAGGCTGGCGGGAAGGGGGTCGGAATCCCCATGGCGGTGCTGCATGCAGCGCCGCCATGGAGGATTCCCTTGGGCAGGGGAAAACCGGCGGGAAACCGCCGGTTCCCCTTTTCTGACCGCGGCTTTACCGCCGCGGTCAGAATGCCCCGGAAGCACCGCCAGCCTGTTGGCGGTGCTTCCTCTGCCCTCTGCCCTGGTGGTGAGACACCGCCAGGGTCAGAATGAGGGCCTAAGTATTGCCCAATGTCTGGTGTTACATGTACAAACGATGTTGTCTCTTAAGTTGTACCAAACAAGCCAAAAAGTATTGAAGCAAATAGGTCACGTGGGCCTGTTGCAGTGTGTCTTTTAAAAGCAATATTAATATGAAAAATTTGAAATACAATGTGTGATAAACCCTCTTAGAAACTGTATTAGCATAGAAAATAATGCATGCGTTTGAAATGTGCCCATGGGAAGGGGCTACCGATGTATACGAAGACTAATGAAAAGGCTTATTAATTCTGAATTATAATGCAATAATGTTTTCAATTTGTATTAGTATATCATAATTAGAGTTGTGTGCTAGGAGTTTTTCTATATTAAATACAAGGGCTTTAATTTAGTGAGGGCTTGGGCCTAGCTGCCTGGCCTAGTGTTTGAATTTCCTTTTCTAACGTGTAGTGTGTTGTTTTCCTGAAGGACACGAAGCTGTATTTTCCAGGAGTTATATGTGTGTAGCTGTAGTAAATTCTTTCTCATGAGAACCGGCTTGCTCAAGGCGATGTTCTTGCTAGATACAACAGTGTAATTGTAACAGGTGCAAGGTTAACCGTACTAGGAGAAGACAATGAAGACACTGACTGGAGCGTGAAATGTAACATTTTCTACCTGACATTCCAACCGTTGAAGAGGTCAATAACATGGACATGGGAAACTGTGAAATCTGATCAATTCTAGTAAGGTGTTAGCAAATTATTGGACAGAGATACGGATGCACCAAACTTTATCCAATGAGGAATTAGGGAATAGTTAGACAGTTTTGACTTAACCACATGACCCAAGGAAAAACGAGGCCATTTTGCCATTCCTTTGCTCTAAGACATTCTCGCCATACCAGGCATTTGCCATCCTGTAATTCTTCAGAGACTTTGCCAGTTGCCATACTTTAGTTTAGTTACCCTGTCTCCTCAGAGAAAAACCATCCTCTACCAATCTTTGCTTGATATTATCTTCTCCTCCATCTGAGGGAAGTAATGTTCCTTAGCTATGCTATCTTGAGACTTTGCCCCATCCTACTTTGCCCAATGATGATGAACTGATGTCCTGAGGGCGAAGACTGACGCTGCTTGCTGATCTGTTGGATTGGTAACTATCCAATGCAAATTGTAATTGTCTGTTTGCCTTTTCTTTCTAGGTACCAACTGCTATTTTGATACAGTCCTTAGTTTAGATGTTTTCTAAATTCGTGTTCACTAAAATGATTTGCATGAAGCCCAACATGCTAATGCTAATGCTAATTTGACGTTAGTTAAGGTATTCACTTATATCTGATGCAAATAGACAAATTACTGAGTTTGTGCTTTGTTGAATCATGTACTAATAAGGCTCTGCTAAGTTGATTGATATTAATGATGTGCCAAATTACTGAATGAGTATAATCTATGCATTGATTAAGTTCCACTCTGATTACAAACTAAATAGTGTTTTGATGTGTTATTGCTAATGAGATTAACAGACATGATATTAGATTGTTACAAATAGGGAAATAAATATCCTAACATTTAATTAAACTGGTGTGGTTATTCATGACTGAAAGGTCATGGTGTGTTTGATTATTGATTCTTATTGATTGTTTATTGATTAGTGATTGTTATTATTGATTGTCTATTGATTTGTTGATTGATGATTAACAAAGACAATACTTTGTAGTGGGAAGTCTCCAAATGTGGTCCAAAGGTTTGTCGACCTGAGCGCGTCTCCTTGTAACTTTACTTATTAAGGCTCTATTGATGCGCTAACAGTTTGGTAGCAGAGGTGATGGTTTGGCCCTTTGGGGCCCCAGTACGAAGGATTACGGGTTTGATAGAGTTGATGGTGCGATAAATTAACAGTTTGGTAGTAGAGGTGTTGGTTCGGCCTTTGGGGCCCGGGATAAAAGATCAACTGTTTGGTAGAGATTGATGGGTGTGGTTTAGAGGTAGGCAAGGTGTACTGAAAAATTGGGTTTTGTGGGGTGTTTTCTTTTTCAAATGATGCAAAAAGTCCCAAATCACTTTCCCGGAATCTCAGAGCTTACTGAAGGGAGTTTGAGTATGTTCTCGGCGTTCTAGTGATAGTGTGAATGATGTAGGTTTTGCGCTTGCACAGCTTATGCATATCGCAGGTGAATTGTGATGTTTGTGAGGATTTTAGGCCAGATGATGATGTTTTAGTAGGAGTGGGCGTACTCCGCAGTATGAGAGTAGGGAAGTTGGCGAACTTGATGTGAATGTGGCGCTTTGTGCTAAAAAATTGTCCACGTGATTGTTGGTGATGTACGGACCCTGCGTGGTCTAAGACTCCGGAGTATACTGATAAGTGTATGAGACACTTGGTTTATATTGTAATTTGTGCAGTTTAATAGGTCGATAGTGAAATCGACGAGTCGAGTTTGAGTCTAAGTGAGTGAATAAAAACTTAGATGGACATTTGGTGAGTTCTAAAGTGCACTAGAACAATAATCCATTGACTAGGCAAGAGTAGAATTTGTGGGGCAAATTTTGCTTGCGAGTGCGGGATCCGAGAAGGAGAGAGTAGTGGCCGAGGCTAAGCAAAATCTCTGTAAAGTTCTGAAGCGATTGTGTTACCCTTTCCTGTAGTAAACCGCAAATTTGAGTTTTATTTTGGTTGGTGCTTGCACTATATTGTATTAGTTTGTGTGGATCGAGAGCGGGAAGACAAGCCGCAAAACTTTGTCAGCCGCAGTGCGTGTGACATCATTGGAGCCGCGCTGGGACAGGTTGGTTAGTGAGAAGGGTCGCGCACGGATTGGCAGCCGTCCGTGAGAGGCAATTGGTTGAGAAGGTAGGGCGAAGAAGAATTCTGGGAATTAAAGTCACTTCCTGAATTGATTGTGAACAAAAATAAAGGACGTAAAGATGAAATTTTCAAGGCTTTAAAGAGTGCTTTGAGAAGAGACGTGTATATTATCGCGAGTGTAGGGTAGGTTGCACTGCCAGAGGGTATGCCGGCTTATATTGTAATGGAGGAAAAGGGTATCGCGCCATGTCTTTGACTAAAGCAATGGTGCAAAGCCACAGAGAAAGAAGGGTGCTTAGCGTTTCCTGAGAACGGAACGTTCAATTTGAGGGTTTTAGAACATTTGCGGAGGGTGTTAAATGATCTGAAGCCACCCCCGAGACCAGCACAGTTTGAGGCATTAGCAATTTGGGAATTGATGGCAATACGGCAACAACAACAGAAATTTGAGAGGAGAATGAGGAAAGCAGAAAAGACACTAGCGGAGGCTAGGTGGGATAGTGCACAGAGAGTTTGGAGAAGAGAGACAATAGATGGAGTTAGGCTGTTCCCAGCGATAGCCCAAGAGGGTTAAGGCAAGGGGAGGAAAGATACTCGGAAGACTGACAAAAGTCCTCCCAGAGACAAAGAAGCTAGGAAAACTTCTACAGAAATAGAGGACTCAGACGATGATGAATTCCTTAATCAGTTACTAATGATCGTCCACCACCATATGTGGCAGACGACAATGGCCCGTGTACCAGTACATGTCCTATAGGTTCGACACAAGAGAAGGCGACAATGAATCTGACACAGGTTAGTCCTGTCTCGACACAAGTCCCGATGCAGAGCAGTTTTGGCGTGCCCACCACTCAGGTTATGCAACCCTAGTTGCAACCGCCACAGGTTCAGAGGCTTTACCCTGATGTACTCATTTTAGAGACAACTACTAATCTGATGGTGCCGACAGAGCAGGTATACACAAGGCCAACGTTGATTCAGAAAGATCCAACTCCACCCTTATTGCCCCAAGTGCAGTAGCAGATGGTCCCGAGATATACTTCGGTCACAGGACCGCAGTCAGACATGACACCAGTGATGAACCAGAATATGGGAGTTAATCTTTCACAGGTTTTGGGAAACAGACAGACATCAGACGCCATATCTTTGCCTATTACGGTTGGTCCACCGGTACCGTTGTATGCGCAGGTAAAGCCTAGTGTATGCGATCAGGGGTTAATGACACAAAGTATGACAAGAGGAGGGTTCGTAGGATGTTCCCAAGGGACGACTCCAGTAGAACCAACACCTGAAGGATCTAGGTCTCTGTTAGGCTTCAGTCCAATTGGGGCACCTCCAAATGCCATGAGACAGTCAGGTTTGAGACTGCTGGAACGATTTCCCCAGGCTGAGGGAGAAACCAATAGAGTGGTATCAGCAGACAGACAGATTTGTGAAGCTTGCGAAGTGTCTTTGGGAAGACCTGAATACTCTCTTTGAGATCATAGTTCCAGCTGATTTGTGGATTGAGTGCAAAAGAAGCGTAGATTGGCCTACTGAGGAACCGGCAAGGGACAGAAGCACAGGTGCGCCGTCTCCTGATATGATGAAGTACTATTATAAGGTGATTGGCAAAGGATTGATTGAACGTCTCAGGAAGTCAAGGAGTCAATACATGTCTATTATGTAAGGTTGTTGAAGGAGTATAAACATTACAGCGGCACAGAGGTTATTGAGGCGAAAGACATGAATCACCTTGTGTTCAGGTTCGTGGAAGGGTTGAGACCTGCGATTGGCCAGATGATTAAGAATCATTTGATTTGCTGGCAAGCAAAGCCGATTGATGAGGTGTTGCAGTATGCAAAGTAAAGTAGCGAAGAGATTGAGTTGAAGCAGAGAAAGTTAAAGGAGAAAGCGATGGTGATGCAAATTAAGGCAGCGCAGACAGGGATGCAGGGAGGTTTTCAGCAGCAAATGGTGCAGCAACCGCAGGGAAATGGGATGTTTCAGGTGCAAGTGAGAAGTAGAGGTCGAGGAGGTTTTGTGAACCTCAGTCCAGACTTGAACACTGTAGTAGTTCAAAATGATGCACAGGGAATGAAGAAACTGTTATCGTGTCATGCTTGTGGAGTCGTTGGACACTGGAAGCGGGAGTGCCCAATGATGGTGCAGGATGTTGTTGTTCAACAAAGCAATGATGTCAGTCCATTTCAAAATGTGAGAGGACCAAGATTGAGAGGTCCAAACCCAAATTTTCTGAATAATGTGCATCAAATGCAAGGTTTTCAATTCATGCAGCAGGTGTAGTTGCCACGCATACAGCCAATGCAGTTACCGCAAATGCAACAGCAGGTCCCCATGGTACCTAGTCAGCAAATGCAAGTGCCTTTAGCCCCAATGGAACAGCAACAGGTGATGCTTCCTCCACAGGTCACAGGTAAAAGAATGAGTCAGAATCACACAGTACAACAATACCCATTGCGTGGTGAGAATGGAATAAACGATGAATGGTTGGATGAAAGTTCAGACGGAGAAGAGTGCAGGCTTGCAGCATCCTTAGAGGTAGATCAGAGAGGACCTGATGTTCAGGGGAAGGTTATGGGTCATAAGGTTTCATTCTTGGTTGACACAGGAGCTACACGCTCCACAGTCAGAAGTGCAGAGATTCCGAAACTGCCCCTTTCGGGACAGACAGTTAAGGTAGTAGGAGTAGCAAACCAACTCCTGACTAACCCGATCACAGATCCGGTTCAGGTTAAGCTTGGCACATTTCAAGGATTGCACAGATTTGTGGTTTGCAATTCAAGTCCTGTATCCTTATTGGGAAGAGACTTATTGTGCAAGACGAGGTGTTCAATCACCTGCTCCAATGAGGGAATAGAGGTCCAGACAAACAGTGACGATGAAGGGGAGGAACAGGTTTCAGAGCCCGAAACTGAGGTCACAGATGAGGGATATCCTCTGATTAATATCTTTCCGATGTTCACAGTGACTGATCTCCCAGCAGATTTACAAGGAACAGTTTTTGTGGGATTTGACAGGGAAAGAAGTAGGGCTGATAAAAGGAGTGGAGCCAGTCAAAGTCAGTGTAAAGCCAAACGCTGTGTTTTCCCAGATACCGCAGTATCATATGGTGCAAGATGTCCTTATAAAGGTTGCGCAAATCATTGCAGATTTTGTGAAACAGGGAGTCTTGAAGGAAGTGTTGAGCAGTCCATGTAATTCACCAATAATGGGACTGAGAAAGCCTTGTGGGAAGGTTCGGATTGTCCAAGATTTGAGGAAGATCAATGTCATAGTGGTGAAATGTTGCCCAGTGGTGCCAAATCCAGCTGTGATTATGTTTCAGATTCCATGTGATGCAGAATGGTTTACAGTAATTGATCTGTCCCAAGCGTTCTTTTCTGTGCCTCTTCATGAGGACAGCCAATTTCTCTTCTGTTTTAAATTCCTGGACAAGGTCTACAGTTGGTGTTGAATTCCTCAAGGGTTTTCAGAATCATCTTCCATATTCAATCAGATACTGAAGAAGAATTTGGAGTCATCGGAGCTGCCTTTCCAATAGACTCTAGTCCAGTACATTGATGATTTGTTGATCGCATCCAAAACAAGGGACGAATGCAAGTATGATTCTATTGCCTTACTGAATCACTTGGGAAAGATTGGGCACAAGGTGTCCCCCAAGAAACTGCAGTATTGTCAGAAAGAGGTAAAGTATTTGGGTCATCAAATTGAGAAAGGGCCAAGGAAGTTATCCAGAGAAAGAATAACTACAGTGTTACAAATGAATCCCCCGACGACACTGAGAGATGTTAGGATGTTCCTAGGAATGGTGGGGTACTGTCCCCAGTGGATTCCGAATTTCTCAGCCATTTCCAAGCCATTACAGAGGCTTACAGTCAAAGAGAGTCAGGACACTATAGGTTTGGGAGAGAAGGAAATGAGAGCGTTTACTGAGTTAAGAGAGAGCATATGCAGGGCTCCAGCTTTGGGTATGGCTGATTACACAAAGTCTTTTGTTCTGTTTTGTCATGAATGCGATGCATGTTCTTTGTCTGTCTTAACACAGGTCCATGGAGGTGAAAACCGACCAGTAGCATATTTTTCAGCTACTTTGGACCCAGTTGCAGCAGCCTTACCGGGTGTCTGAGTGCAGTAGGAGCAGTTGGACAAAGCCTCACACAGTGTGAAGGCATAGTGATGGGACATCCTTTAACAGTCATGGTCCCTCACTCAGTTGAGATCCTGTTAACATGTACAAAGACGCAGCACATGACCAATGCAAGATTGACCATATATGAAACGATTATATTAGGGTCACCAAATGTAACGTTAAAGAGATATACAGTGTTGAATCCGGCAACTTTGCTCCCAAGTGAAAATACAGAGGTTGAAAATCAGGAAGATGTCGAACATGATTGTCTTGAGGTAACAGAAATGTGCACCAAACCAAGACCTGATATTAAAGATACCCAATTAGAAGAAAATGACCAAATTATCTTTGTTGATGGCTCATGTTTGAGAGACTCAATAGGAGTGCTGAGAGCCGGATATGCTGAATGCACGATTTCTGGCATCATGGAAGCGTCCTGGCTTCAAGGAATGTATTCCACTCAAGAAGCTGAACTGGTAGCTCTTACCAGGGCTTGCCATGTCTCTGCCCAGATGAGAGTCACTACCTATACTGATAGTCGATATGGATTTTGAATTGTTCATGATTTTGGGCAACTATGGTCACATAGGGGTTATCTGACCTCTTCTGGTTTGCCAGTGAAAAATGGTGAAAGAATTAAGGAGTTATTGCATGCGATTCAGTTACCTCATGAAATTGCCGTGGTGAAATGCAGTGCACACCTGAAGTCACAAGACTTTGTTTCTATGGGAAATGGATATATGGATCTAGTCGCAAGGTTTTGCACATTGAACTGTATATTGTTTAAGGATCAATGGGAATTGTTACCTGAAAAAGAAAATAAGAAATGCACAGGTTACGCATTGAGGGTGATTGACACGTTAGAAGAGTTCAAATTGTTGCAGGGCCGTGCTAGCAAAGATAAGATGCGTTCTTGGGTTAGAATGCAATGCATTCAAAGACCAGATGATTTGTGGGTTTCAGACGAGGCGAAAATGGTCTTGCCAAACAGTCTTTTGTCACAGTTTGCACGGTTTTTATTATGGTCAAGCACACATTGGGAGGGGTGCTATGATTAGGTTGTTCAAGATTGACTGGTTTAACCCAAAGTTTAGACAAGCTACAGAGGTGATTTGCCATTGTTGTGTCATCTGCCAACAGATGAACGCGGGGAAAGGGACAGTGGTGAATTTGAGCCACATTGGAAGAGCTGGAGGTCCATTTAGCAGAATGCAATTGGATTTCATTGAGATGCCTGTATGTGGAGGTCTGAGGTATGTGTTGGTGATTGTGTGTATCTTTAGTCATTGGACTGAAGCATACCCTACACGCAGGAATGACAGCCTCACAGTAGCAAAGCTGCTGCTTAGGGAATTGATATCACGTTTCGGGTTTCCGATCTCTTTAGAATCAGATAGGGGAAGTCACTTCAACAATGAGGTGGTTAGGTTATTGTGTGCAGCATTGAACACTGAGCAGAAGTTGCATTGTAGCTACAGGACTAGTGGAACAGATGAATGGTACCTTGAAGTCGAGGATGGCGAAAAAGTGTGCAGCCACAAATTTGAAATGGCCCGATGCATTACCTTTAGTGTTAATGTCAATGAGAAATACACCTAACAAGAAAACAGGACTGTGACCACATGAGATTCTCATGGGTCGAGCTATGAGACTGCCCGCAATGTCTGGGAATGCTCTTGTGAATATCACGGATGATATGGTGTTGGACTACTTCAAGGGTCTGGCTGATGTGGTTCGCTCTTTTTCTCACCAGGTGGAAGCTACCACCCTGCCACCGATTCATGATCCAGGACACAACCTGAAAGCTGGCGATTGGGTTGTTATCAAGAAACACGTAATGAAGACTTGCTTGGAGTCACGTTGGAAGGGGCCCTACCAAGTGATACTAACGACTACTACTGCTGAGAAGTGTGCAGGAGCTCCGAACTGGATCCATGCCAGTCACACGAAAAAGGTGACGTGTCCAACTGATGAGGAATTTGAGTTGTTGAAAGTACCAACAACAGACAAGGAAGTCTCAGGGCCGGAGAGTAATCGAAGGGGAACTGAGACAGAAGGAGAGCCCGTTGAGGGCAGCTTGGTCACTCCAGTGGGAAATGAGAGAGGAGAGATACAGAGGGGTGATAGTGAGCCTATCCTAACTGAGGCAGCAGGAGAGCCTATTCAGAGGGAGGTTTTCCCAGAAGTAGACGATTATGAGAATGAGCCAGAGCACTTAACAGACCCAGAAGGCGAAGGAGTTGAAGCGGAAGAGAGTCAGAGCCTCCATACTCCTCCTGAGCAGATTGCAGGTCACACCATAGAGCAGAGAGAAAAAGAAGAGTTGCCACAGGAAAGACCAAAGACCGGGAGATACTGAAAGGAGACAAGTGGCCAGAGTCACGAGTAAAAAGGAGAGAAGTGGTTGTCGAAGACGCTATAGAAGAAGAGGTAGACACCACAAGGAGAGAAGATCTGAGTGAAGGAGAGTTGCAAGGTGATCGTAAGTTAAAGAGGAAGAGAGTAGCAAATAGAAGGTACGCAGGTCCTGAATGGGCATATGCGACTACAGCTGAATGGCAACAGGATTTCTTGGCGTTTTGTTTTGATCGAGAAGTCCCAGGTCAATACTTTGGTAATTTTGAAATTGGAAAAAAGGGAGACTGAGAATTTACTGGATGAGACTTTGAACATCCTGAATTGACTTTTGAAAACCGATTTTGACAAGCTGCTAACCTGAATTGACGAGGGATCCTGGGTGTGAAAGTGAAAGCTGTAAATAATTGCTGAAAGAAGATTTGCTTGTATTGACTTTGCAGCAGAAAAAAAAAAGTGGATTTTCCAACCATCCTCTCTGTTGTTTTAATAACCATTCTTCACTTTCTGATTCTTTACAGATCATGGCTAATACTAAGCAAGAGAATAGAGGGAGTAGGCATTGTAAATACGTGGGTGTTGGTGTAGGCATTGCGTGTGTGATATTGATTGTGGTTGTGATTGTGGGTATGGCACTAATGGATAAGAGTGAGACTAGCAATGCTTCAATTCCTGAAACTCCTACTGCACTCACAGCGGGGAGAGGTTTGAGCTGGATGAGAGATACTTACATGAGGGAACTAATGCAAAAGGGGAACTTTCTACTAATGTTTTCTAACGCTTGCTGAGTGAGTATGTCAAGACAATGGAGGCGAAGGATTGCTTTGTGTGTACGCAGATTCCTATTTCGGTACAAGAAGGGGTGACCTATCATAGTTTGCCACTAACCTATGGGATAAGTTGTAGTCTGTTACTAACGAGATTTTATAACCAGTAGGATGCCCAGTATTTCTATTCTAATTACGATTTTGTGTTTCCTTATGTACCTATACTAGAGGATTTGAGTGATGTAGCTAGATACTATAGTATAAAGTTAGTTAAATGATTCTTTGAGCCAACACTAACAATTAGTACATCTTATGCTCACTGCAATAATTTGACATGCTTGCTTACACCTGTAGAGAAAAGCTTTCTAGATCACACGGAAGATAGAAGGAGAACATTAAAGGGTAAATTAGAAAAAGGATTGCAGCAGCAAATTTTTGCTAGTAATGAGGGTTATGGTACAATTATAGAGAAGGGACGTTAGCTTTAGATGCATTACACGTAGGGAAGCTTTGTATATCTAGGCCAAAATCATATTATGACAATGTGTTTGTGGGAATGAGTAAATGTAAACATGTGTTTTTATTTAGCAGTAAATGGACGTTCATGTTAAATGGACAGGATCCGGCGATCCCGGGGATCTACTATATATGTGGCTTAATGCTTATTACCGTCTTCCAAAGGGATGGTATGGGACATCTTATTTGGGGATAATTTTCACAATGATATACCAACTTGACGACTTGATGAAGTTTCCGAAATTGTCTGAATTACATCGTACTAGACAGAAGAGAGAGACCGCTGCTGGTGTAGTGGGAGACATATTTGGGGCAATAATTCCCTCAGTGGGAGTTATCTTGAATTCAATAAAGATTTGAGAGTTGTCTACTATTGTGGGTAACATGCTGACAAATTATTTAGGAGCAATACTCCTAATGGATACTGAACTTGCTGCGGAGAGGGCTATGACTCTTCAAAACAGGCTTGCTTTAGACATTCTTTTAGCGAAAAATTGCGGAGTTTGTAGGATGCTTAATGAGAATCATTGTTGTTCATATATACCAGATAATAGTAATGAGATTAGAAGTATACTTACTCACTTGACTAAGGATAGTACAGACTTAAAGGAATTGAAAGAACCAGGGGCCAGATGTAGCAAATTCCCAAATTGCGACTTGCAATTTGCGAGTCCCTGCGACTCGCAAATTGCAAGTCGCAATTTGGGATGCAGAAAGGTGTCTCAGACACCTTCTGCGAGTCGCTATCGGGTCGCAAAGACCCACCTCATTAATATTAATGAGGTGGGTCGCAATTTGCGACCCCATAGCGAGTCAGGGCACTCACGGGGATGGAGGCCTGCTGTAGTCAGCAGACCTCCATGTCCGTGACTGCTTTTAAATAAAGCAGTTTTTTTTTCCAAAGTGCAACCCGTTTTCCTTAAAGGAAAACGAGCTGCACTTTGAAAAATAAACCGAAACCTTTTGTTTTGGTATTTTTCAGGGCAGGTAGTGGTCCTTTGGACCAGTGCCTGCTCTGAAAAATTATTTTTTGGTCCAGTCACAAAGGGGAAGGGGTCCCATGGGGACCCCTTCCTGTTTGCGACTGGGTTACCATCCACTTCAAGTGGATGGTAACTGCGCTTTCATTTGCGACCGCAATCGCGGTCGCAAATGAAATTGCATACCAGTGCGACTCGCAAATAGGAAGGGAACACACCTTCCTATTTGCAACTCGGAAATGCATTTTGCGAGTCGGTTCCGACTCGCAAAATGCATTTCTACATCTCAGAGTGGCTTTAGTGACTCGCAAACGGCGATTTTCGCCGTTTGCGACTCACTAAAGCTTTCCTACATCTGGCCCCAGGTGTTTGGGAAAAGGTTGGAAGGGGTTTTGCATCAGTGGGGAATTGGCTTAGCAACATTTGGCATGGGATATTGTCCAAAATAATACAGGGGATATTGATTGTTATTGCTTGTCTATTTGGATTGTGGGTGGCATGTAAAATTAGCAGGAGAATTAAATTGAATAGGGCTAAACATAATCAGAGGAGGGAAGAAAAAGAAAGGGAAAAATTGTTTACGGAATGATCAAAGGGGAAGCCAATAAGGGAAGAGATTGAAATGAAAGAATTATAACTGGTGTAAAATTTTTGGGGAAAGATTTGTGTGATGACAAGAGTCATCAGAGGAGGGATTGTTGGAGTGTGTCTTTTAAAAGCAATGTTAATATCAAAAGTTTGAAATATAATGTGTGATAAAGCCGTATGGAAAATGTATTAACATAGAAAATAATGCACACGTTTGAAATGTGCCCACGGGGAGTGGCTACCAATGTATACGAAGACTAATGAAAAGGCTTATTAATTCTGAATTATAATGCAATAATGTTTTGAATTTGTATTAGTATATCATAATTAGAGTTGTGTGCTAGGAGTTTTTCTTTATTAAATACAAGGGCTTTAATTTAGTGAGGGCCTGGGCCTAGCTGCCTGACCTCATGTTTGAATTTCATTTTCTAATGTATAGTGTGCTGTTTTCCTGAAGGACACAAAGCTGTATTTTCATGGAGTTATATGTGTGTGTAGCCGTAGTAAATTCTTTCTCATGAGAACCGGCTTGCTCAAGGCGATGTTATTGCTAGATTCAACAGTGTAATTTGTAACAAGTGCAAGCTTAACCGTACTAGGAGAAGACAATGAAGACACTGACTGGAGCGCGAAGCGTAACATTTTCTACCTGACATTCCAACTGTTGAAGATGTCAATAACATGGACCAATCCGTGGCATGGGAAACTGTGAACTATGAAAAATTCTAGTAAGGTGTTAGCAAATTATTGGACAGCGATACAGATGTACCAAACTTTATCCAATGAGGAATTAGGGAATAGTTAGACAGTTTTGACTCACCCGCATGACCTAGGGAGAAACAAGGCCATTTTGCCATTCCTTTGCTCTAAGACATTCTTGCCATACCAGGCATTTGCCATTCTGTCATTCTTCAGAGACGTTGCCAGTTGCCATACTTTAGTTTAGTTATCCTGTCTCCTCAGAGAAAAACCATCCTCTACCAATCTTTGCTTGATATTATCTTCTCCTCCATCTGAGGGAAGTAATGTTCCTTAGCTATGCTATCTTGAGACTTTGCCCCATCCTACTTTGCCCAATGATGATGAACTGATGTCCTGAGGGCGAAGACTGACGCTGCTTGCTGATCTGTTGGACTGGTAACTATCCGATGCAAATTGTAATTGTCCGTTTGCCTTTTCTTTCTAGGTACCAACTGCTATTTTGATAGAGGCCTTAGTTTAGATGTTTTCTAAATTCGTGTTCACTTAAATGCTTTGCATGAAGCCCAACATGCTAATGCTAATTTGAGGTTAGGTAAGGTGTTCACTAATCTCTGATGCAAACAGACAAATGACTGAGTTCTTGCTTTGTTGAATCATGTACTAATGAGACTCTGCTAAGTTGATTGATATTAATGATGTGCCAAATTACTGTATGAGTATAATCCATGCATTGATTAAGTTCCGCTCTGATTGCAAACTAAATAGTGTTTTGAAGTGTTATTGCTAATGAGATGAACAGACATGATATTAGATTGTTACAAATAGGGAAATAAATATCCTAACACTTAATTAAACTGGCGTGGTTATTCATGACTGAAAGGTCATGGTGTGTTCGATTATTGATTCTTATGGATTGTTTATTGATTAGTGATTGTTATTATTGATTGTCTAATGATTTGTTGATTGATTAACAAAGACAATACTTCGTACTGGGAAGTCTCCAAACGTGGTCCAAAGGTTTGTCGACCTGAACGCGTCTCCTTGTAAGTTCACTTCAAGGTCTCCAGCACAACAGATGAAGTGAAAAAATCAACAATATAGTTAACACTTAACATGATAAAAGTCAATCAAAAGGCGGGGTTTAGGTTTCTCACCTGCCAGGTTGTAGCTTCCTAGTTTAGGGAGCACTGTGCACTTTAAGCAGGGGTTTACTAGAATGGTTTGAAACTGAGATGGTGTAAAGTGGAGAAAAAGTAAGAAAAAGCAATGTATACATTACATATGTTCCAAAGACATCTGAGAAGAAGTTTTGTGCTGGAGATTTCTACAGTTTGCGAGCAAGTTATCCACGAGTTCATGCAGATTAAATGGTCCTTTGTCAGATAAATGTCATGGGAGTTTCTGAGTTTTCATCGTTAAGCTTTGGTGTTGCGTGTGAGGTCCTTCCCTCTCAATAGTTGTGTAGCCTTTGGGATTTTCATTGTGAGCCTTAATCTTAAGAAGCTTTACCAGTCCCCTGTGTGCCTTCCAATCTATTTCCCTGTTCCATTGTGGGTAGTTGTAGCCCCAGTAGTTGGAGTGGTGCATTTCTGAAGGTTAGACCAAAAAGGAAAGTCCATTGATATTGAATGCGCTCCGCTCGGAGTTTTGCAGTTACTGATCTGAACTGTTGATGACCTAAAAGAGTGGCAGGTGCAATGTCTCAGTATAGAGCTAATCTATCTTCCTGGAAAGACATTTCTAGCTTGTTCAAGGATAGTTTCTTTAAAGCTGTGGAGTTGAGCTAGGACGTCCCTTGACCTCCTTAGTTCCATGCTGGATTGAGGATTCAATTCATTCCTCAGAGTGGTCGTCATGCAAAATTGTTGAGAAGAGGCCAGTCTCAAAGACATCTAGGTTGGTTCCCTTCGCCTATTCTTTTAAGTCTTGTATGTTGTCTCTTCTAGACCTTTTTTCAAAGTCTTCACATTTAAGGATTATAGCCCTGAACAGATTACGTGATTGCGGAGAGATATCATGTTGCCAATCCACTTGTTTTTCCAGTAGCTGTAGCTTTAATTCTACATCCAAGATCCTCAACCCAACTGGATCCACATCCTGATGAATAGTGTTAGAATAAGGGTCCTTGCTTGGATGGGGCAACCTAACTGCCAACCAAAGGAAATCGAAGCGCGCCCGAAGGCGTGCTGTATTATGTGCCCCTGGGGCACCGGGAGCCAAGGAGTGGAGCGCCCGTGCTACTGGTGGTGCCCCCTTAGCGAGGGGTGCTGATGCCTGCCCAGGGACACAGGCAGGCATCCACTTTGGTGCCTGTTCACCATTGCGGCCTGGGCTGACCGCGATTGACTCGCGCACCAGATCGGGTGCCGGCGAGTCCCTGTCGGGGCCCAGGCTGGGAGAAAACCTCATTGGAGGCTCACCGTCCTGCCAGACCCACAGTGAGCGTTGTGTGGACTGCCGGGAGGAGGCCTCATGGGAGGTTTCCCCACCCCACCGGTCCCGCATCTTGCTACGAGGTCACAGGGGGGGGAGGAGGCCCCATCGGAGGCCCCCCACACCGGTTGGCCCCCTTATTTGGGTTTTTGGCTCTGCACCCCCCTTTTGGAGGACTGACTGTGGCCGGGAGGGGGGCTTCAGGAATTATAGGCACCCAGTTTGGGGCACAGGACCCAGGAGGGGCCCCTGTGTAAAGGAAGAGGGGGTGCATGCCACCCCAACCCTCAATCACCAAGCTGCCCCGTCCTGGTGTGGAGGAGCGCTAAGGGCCCCTTTCCTACTTCGGGGCACTCTAGGTGCCCTCACTATACAAGGACAGGTACAATTTTATTTGCAATGTGCCGTTTTGGGGCATTATGAGGATGTAATGCTAACCTGTTTTTGTCTAACTTGCCACATGATGTCACATGCTTTCTAATCTTCCTTTTATGGGCATTCTATGCTAATATGTTTTCATGACTTACCATATGTTTTCTAATGGTCCTGGTATAGGCATTTATGATACTTTCATGACAAGTGCATTTCTATAGTAATCGTTTCCTGACTACTGCTTATGTTGCAGAATAATGAGTAACTTGTGTGTTATGTGTGACTACTGCTGTTTTTTGCAGAATAATAGTACTGTGTAACGTTCTGACAACTGCTTGGGTAGCAGGGTATTACTGACATGTTGTGTTTGGTCTAATAATGTTGTATAGAATACAGTTTATTTTTATATAACTTGGTGTTGTGTTTCCTTTTTGTGAGGATAGTGTCACATGTGTTATGTGTGTTGTGCAAACGCTTTACACATTGCCTCTAGGATAGGCCTGACTGCTTGTGCCAAGCTACCAAGGGGGTGAGCAGGGGTTATCTTGGGTGTGCAACTCCCTCGCCTTGACTAGAGTGGGTGGATTTTGCCTGGCTTAGGTGCATGCCCAAGCCTACCAGAAACCCCATTTCTAACAAATAGCATCTATTCAGATGCCCATTTCACCATTTACGTCTTTACGAGTTTGCAATATGTCAATTTTTAAGTCCTCCATTTGTTCCAATTTAAATTGTTGACGCCTAGAGAGAAGGTCGGTCCTCATGAAGGCCATGGTACTCAAGGAGGCCTATCTCTCAAACACAGACAAGAGGTTGATCTGATGTTGTGTTTTTGTAGCAGAACAGTAGTTCAGCTGTAATTCTTTTAGGTGGTATGTGGCCTTGTAGTAAACATAAGTCTTGCAAAGTCTAGATTCCGGAAACCAGACGCTACCTTTCATGAAGTCTCTGGAGCATACCTGTAGAGTGAGGCACCAGCTGTAATACACCAGACAGCCAAGAAGGTGCTGCATGCGACGGCTGGTTTGGTCTCATGTCAGATTAAGGCCCCATTTTACTCACACATTATCAACTAGCACCTCTATAATAGCGTGTACATAAGGCTATCATTAAAGGACAGCAAAGCATGTGGACTTTTGGTTTTGGGGTGAAGGGGGCACTATCCCTTGTGTGCTGTGTAGCAGATTCTAGAAGATTGAGGTGCTTGCTGCCTGTTGCCTCCATGACACTGATGATCCCACCCAGACTTCGACGTGCCTCCCACAGAGCTCTCTGGGTCTGCATCACAGAGGTCTCCCAGGACCACTGAGCTCTTACACAGACGTCTCAAACCAGGCTCTCTGCCTGCCCGTTGTTTCTTCTTACCTGAAATAAAAAGTCCACCTTGGTTCGGCTCTTGCTGTTGAAATAACACTGCTGGAAAGACTGATTTCTGGGACATTGTTTCTGTTCATTGCAAGCAGCCACCTTGACCTCACCACGGACGGCTCGTGCGGGGTACCCTCATGAACGCCAAATGCAGCTCTTTTCTTACACTGTTGATCCTTTAATTGAGATTGTCATCCACTGCTTATCACTTGACGTTTGACTGGTTCCTTGCTAATCCCAGAACTCCCTCTTACCCTCATGGACCCTAGATGGTTTACAGGGCTCCAGCTGTATGCCGGTATTGTTTAGGCCCCGGCAGAGCCCCAAATGTTCACGTCTGTGTGGCATGTTGTGAAACCACACACCCCCAACTGATGTTTTTGAGGGAATTTCAATGGGTTTTTAACAATGGATTGGGTATACCACAGTGGAAAAGGGATGATGTTTCCTCATCCAGATGGATTTGGTTGTATTATTAAATTTGTAGTCTGCAAATCCATCATTAATTCAGAGTGGTGACTTAAACTTACAAAAGGCTGTCTCGTGTCTTTTTGGAATACAGAAATGTTGAAAACGACTGAATTTATTTACAGCAAACTGCAGGGCTGGTGGAATTCTATTGATCGATTTGTGTTACTTGGTACAGTGATTCCTATGGGATGTAAAATGGAAAGCTTTTCTATTTTCACCCTCCTATTTACCTTCCCCCATCAGGGAAATCTGCACGGATCTTGACATAGTAAAACTTAGCCAGGTGCAATGAGTTCCAATTTAATGCAGATTTGGCGAATGATGCCAGAGTTATTAGCAGCAGTACTCTAAATAAGTAGATCTCTTAACTGACTTGAAACACATTTGTATGGCTGCAGCGTCACTGCCAATACCTCGATGTCAACATACAATGTAGATTGCTGATAAGGGTGGTGTAGTCGCAACCAGAAGCATGATTACAGTTGTGTGATTGATGTATCAGGGTCAGTGTCTTGATATTTCAGTAAAAATTACATTGGCAACACAGTGGGTAGTCATATGCAACATTTATTGTTACATCCATTAAATACAATTGTAAGTTGAATCATGGTGATATACCTAGCGATAACTCTGAATATTAAATGTGGGCTTGTAACCACAATGTCCCTTCAAATGACATTGTTGAGGGATATTTTAGGGATTCGCTATAATGTTTAATGATCTTAGAAAATAAGCATAACGTTGTTTAAAAGTGGGTCATTTCATGAATATTAGCTGTCTTCTTACAAGCCACCACAATCTTCACATTAAGAGAGACTTAGTCGCACCCCACTTAGTTTTTGAAATGCAACAATTCGTTTTTTCACTACAGGGATCAATTTCCTAAATCAACTGAGCAATTCCTTTCTCATGTTAGTTGCTACATTGTCCTTGACGGAATAGTGTTTGCTCGCAATACCCCGAGAGCCTGTTGAAATCTCTAGTATTTTTTCAAAGATACATGTTTGTTGTCAAGTTGGACTTCCCTGGATAAGATGCAAGTAGACCCTACTCCTCTCATGTTGGCGAGGTCCACAAAAAAAACACCTGTTGTTCACTTGGTGGAAGGCTTGAAAAATTTCCTAGCTATCAAGAAAGAAAGTTTCAATTCTATTAAGGACACGGAGGTGAGGATTATGCATATCTTTCTTCACTTTTATTAAACAGCAGAGTTCAAAGTTCAACAGATTAGAAAAAATGAACTACAACACCCATGAGACAACGTCTCCATGGTAACCAATGTCCTATCACTGTTATCTCCGACGGTCTGTATATAAATCCTGTGGTGCCGTCGTACATCCTCGACTACAGTGAGATAGGAAGTGAAGGTGTCTTTAAGTTGCTGCGGTTTCCGTTCCTAGGAAGCAATGTAATGCAATGAGAGATTTGGACGTGTGTTCTCCAAAGGTCTAAACAGTTGAAATAGTTAAACAATTCCAAGAATCCTTCCCCCCTCATCATAAGCATCAATAATGCATGCAAATTCCATTATTAGGCTTGAACAATTTCAATATTAGATTGTATCATTGATATCATTGATAATTGAAAAAGAGCATACCACCTCCAGTGTTGTTATGTCAGCTCCCGGGTGGGTGACATTTCTCTAATGTTGGGCGGGATAATCCTCGCCTCCGTGTCCTTAATAGAATTTAAACTTTCCTTCTCGATAGCTAGGAAATTTCTCCTTCTATGTCAGGACGGGAGGCGAGGATTATGCATGTTTAAAGCTTACTTACTCCCAATGAGGCTGCTTCGTGAATTGGTTTAAAATATAATTTTTTGAACGTAGACTCTGACGACCAATCAGCAGCATTCATGTTGTCTTCCAGTCTTCCACCTACCTGAATGGCTTTGGACATGGCACCCCGAGTGGAGTGTGCACCAAAAACCTGTTGTAGGAAGTTGGCTCTGTATATACTATTTCAAAGGGTTCCCCTTAGAGGTAAGATAGTGGCAAAAAGAGATAATTCTAATGCTCTATTTTGTGGTAGTGTGGTCGAGCAGTAGGCTTATCAGAGGGTAGTGTTAAGCATTTGTTGTACACACACAGGCAATAAATGAGGAACACACACTCAAAGACTTACTCCAGGCCAATAGGTTTTTATATAGAAAAATATATTTTCTTAGTTTATTTTATGAACCACAGGTTCAAGATTTACAAGTAATACTTCAAATGAAAGGTATTTCACTCGGGTATTCTAGGAATTTTGAATAATCACAATAGTGTGTACAGTTTTGGGAGGTAAGTAATGTTAAGTTCACAGATAAATAAAACACTTACAGGGTTCAAAGTTGGGTCCAAGGTAGCCCACCGTTGGGGGTTCAAGGCAACCCCAAAGTTACCACACCAGCAGCTCAGGGCCGGTCAGGTGCAGAGGTCAAAGTGGTGCCCAAAACACATAGGCTTCAATGGAAACAGGGGTGCCCCGGTTCCAGTCTGCCAGCAGGTAAGTACCCGCGTCTTCGGAGGGCAGACCAGGGGGGTTTTGTAGGGCACTGGGGGGGACACAAGCAGGCACAGAAACTACACCCTCAGCGGCACAGGAGCAGCTGGGTGCAGAGTGCAAACAGGTGTCGAGTTTCAGATAGGAATCAATAGGGAGACCCGGGGGTCTCTTTAACGATGCAGGCAGGCACAGGGGGGGTGGCTCCTCGGGGTAGCCACCACCTGGGCTAAGCAGAGTGTCGCCTGGGGGTCGCTCCTGCACTGGAGTTTGGTACCTTCAGGTCCTGGGGGCTGCGGGTGCAGTGCTGGTTCCAGGCGTCGGGTTCCTTGTTACAGGCAGTCACGGTCAGGGGGAGCCTCTGGATTTCCTCTGTAGGCGTCACTGTGGGGGCTCAGGGGGGGTCAACTCTGGCTACTCACGGGCTCGGAGTCACTGGGGAGTCCTCCCTGTAGTGTTAGTTTTCCGCAGGTCGAGCCGGGGGTGTCGGGTGCAGAGTGGAAAGTCTCACGCTTCCGGCGGGAAACGTGGGGTCTTTAAAGTTGCTTCTTTGTTGCAGAAAGTTGCAGTTACTTGAACAGGGCCGCTGTTCTCGGGAGCTTCTTGGTCCTTTAGATGCAGGGCAGTCCTCTGAGGCTTCGGAGGTCGCTGGTCCCTGTTGGATGCGTCGCTGGTGCAGTTTTCGTCGAAGTAGGGAGACAGGCCAGTGGGGCTGGGGCCAAATCTGTTGTCGTCTCCGTTTTCACTGCAGGGCTTCAGGTCAGCAGTCCTTCTTCTTTAGGTTGCAGGGATCTATCTTCCTCAGTTCTGGGGGGCCCTAAATACTGGATTTAGGGGTGTGTTTAGGTCTGGGACGGCAGTAGCCAATGGCTACTGTCCTTGAGGGTGGCTACACCCTCTTTGTGCCTCCTCCCTGTGGGGAGGGGGGCACATCCCTAATCCTATTGGGGGAATCCTCCTTCTACAAGATGGAGGATTTCTAAAAGTAAGAGTCACCTCAGCTCAGGACACCTTAGGAGCTGTCCTGACTGGGGGTGACTCCTCCTTGTTTTCCTCATTATCTCCTCCAGCCTTGCCGCCAAAAGTGGGGGCAGTGGCCGGAAGGGCGGGCATCTCCACTAGCTGGGATGCCCTGTGGCACTGTAACAAAGGGGGTGAGCCTTCGAGGCTCACCGCCAGGTGTTACAGTTTCTGCAGGGGGAGGTGAGAAGCACCTCCACCCTGTACAGGCCTTGTTCCTGGCCACAGAGTGACAAAGGTACTCTCCCCATGTGGCCAGCAACATGTCTGGTGTGTGGCAGGCTGACAAAAACTAGTCAGCCCACACTGGAAGTTGGGTATGTTTTCAGGGGGCATCTCTAAGATGCCCTCTGGGTGTATTTTACAATAAAGTGCACACTGGCATCAGTGTGCATTTATTGTGCTGAGAAGTTTGATACCAAACTTCACAGTTTTCAGTGTATCCATTATGGTGCTGTGGAGTTCATGTTTGACAGACTCCCAGACCATATACTCTTATGGCTACCCTGCACTAACAATGTCTAAGGTTTTGCTTAGACACTGTAGGGGCATAGTGCTCATGCACATATGCCCTCACCTGTGGTATAGTGCACCCTGCCTTAGGGCTGTAAGGCCTGCTAGAGGGGTGACTTACCTATGTCACAGGCAGTGTGAGGTTGACATGGCACTCTGAGGGGAGTGCATGTTGACTTAGTCATTTTCTCCCCACCAGCACACACAAGCTGTGAAGCAGTGTGTATGTGCTGAGTGAGGGGTCCCTAGGGTGGCATAAGACATGCTGCAGCCCTTAGAGACCTTCCCTGGCATCAGGGCCCTTGGTACCAGGGGTACCAGTTACAAGGGACTTACCTGAGTGCCAGGGTTGTGCCAACTGTGGAGACAAAGGTACAATTTAGGGAAAGAACACTGGTGTTGGGGCCTGGTTAGCAGGGTCCCAGCACACTTTCAAATCATAACTTAGCATCAGCAAAGGCAAAAAGTCAGGGGGTAACCATGCCAAGGAGGCATTTCCTTAGACCTGTACATTAATGCCCGCTTCCATCAAAACCCATTTGATCCACCTAGCGATGGAGGGGGAGGAAACTGCCTTAAAGGGCTTCTTTATTGAAATCAACAATTGTCTTTCCCTAGGTGGCCGGTGTTCAGCCGTCACTTCCTCATATGTCTTCAGACACCTTACCACACACAATTTAGGCGTATGTTCAAAAGCTGGATGAGTTACTGACCTGGTATTACACTTTGTTCATCTGGATATCGTGAATGTCACTCCCTCTGGAGAGAAGACCCTAGCGGATATATCCAGTACTCTCACGTCCGATACTCGTTTGCACGAGATGAGGCATAGCAAAATAGCTAGTTTTGCTGACTGTTCCTTCCGGGAAAGATATTGGTGGTCCTGCCTAGAGGTTAAAAGACGCAGAACCTGGTTGATGTCCCATCGCTCTGAGTACCTGGGTTCAGGAGGTCTGGTCATCCTAATTCCTTTCAGCAGTTTGCACACCCATGGGTGCTCCCCCACCGGGCAGTTGTTAATAGGGGGGTGTCCGGCCGATATCGACTGGCCGGACTCCTCTAGATCCGCTAGAAAATTTATGACATCTGTAACCTAACCTGGGCCCCCGTGGGATTGATGTGCCTTTCCACACACCAACAGACCCAGCGGTTCCAGGCTGATCTGTACCTTTTACATGTGCTCGGAGCGGAGTGTAGAGTATAGTGGCAGCCAGAGCAGTGTTGCAGAGTGTCAGCTTGCAGTGGTGTAGAGTGCATTGAACTAGAGTGCAGTGGTCAGACTGGTATAGAGTACAGTGGCGTAGAATAGATTGTTTCAGAGTAGAGTGCAGTTGCATAGAGTGGAGAGGTGCAGGGTAGAGTGCAGTGGCATAAAATGCAGTGGCATAAAGTAGATTATTTCACAGTAGAGTGAGGTGGCTTAGAGTGGAGAAGTGCAGGTTAAAGTGGAGTTGCATAAAGTGGCATAGAGTGTGATGGCATAGAGTAAAGTGGCATAGAGTGCTGTGGCATGGAGTGCGGAGGTGCAGAGTAGATTAGAATGATGTACACTGTATTGATGTAGAGTGCAAGGGCATAGATTTGAGTGTTACAGAGTAAAGTGCATTAGCATAGAGTGTATTAGCTTAGAGTGCAGTGGCGTACAGTGCAGCGTTGCAGAGTGGCAGAGAGTGGAGTTGTGCAGATTAGATTGGTGTTGCCTACACTGGAGTGGTATGGCGTGCAGATGAGCAGAGCGCAGTGGTGTAGAGAGGCGCAAAGTGCGGTGGCTTAGAGTAGAGTAGTACAGAGTAGAGTAGAGCGGCATAGTGTGAAGTAGCATAGAGAGCAGTGGCATAATGTGGAGTGGTTCCGAATGGAGAAAAGAACAGTGGCATGGAGCGGCGTAAAGTGGACTGATACAGAGTAGGGTGCAATTCTGGTATATTCTGAAGTCTATTTAAATGTTGTCATGTGATAGAAAAAACTCTTTCCTAACCCCAGTATCCAGCAAGATTGTTGCATAAATCCTCTCACTTTGAAGTCAGAGAAAGGAAAGTAAACACATAGGATATAATGGACTCGTAATACGGCTGGTGGTATATCCGTCACTTTACCGTCACTTTTGGGACGGATTAACACCTCCTCCAAAGTTGGAATAACCCCCTAAGTTCCCACTGAAGACATAGCCTGACATTTGACTTTGTTCTTTGAATGCACAGCAAATATGATAAGATAAGAACAATATTTACAGGCCTGTTTACAGAAATGGAGCACTCAGCAGGATACTGTAAATAAGGTTTTGGCAAGGGAAGGAACGAATTCAAGCTGCATAGCCTAAAACAAATAAAGCCAGCAAATTGAAAGCAACAAATTGTGAGTTACAAACCACAAGGCCAATGGCAAGCAACGGGCAGAATGCATTCACAAGGAAGCACTATGAATTTACTTAAAGTGACAGCTGTGGGATACTTTGTGGGGAAAGTCCAGTATTTTAGTCCATATCTTGCAGAGGTTTGGCTACATCAATCACCCAGGTAGTTTGACAAGAAGACCTGGAGTTGTTTACATGTTGCAGGATAGGTCTGTACACCCATTCTATCAGTTTGCCACCATTTCCTATGGTACAGAGCTTCTGGCACACCTCTTGTAGGGTTAGTGCTAGGTAGCAGACATTAAATAGGGCATTTCATGATTATTTAAGGTGGTTGTAAGTAAGGAGTTGACCGGGGTGAAGATGGTAGTCTGCCACAAGGGTTTGGAAATTTAGTAGCTCACTGTTCAGAAACAAAGTCCCCAATTTTAAGACACCTGCAACATGCCACTGATGGAGTTGCTCTGAGCACAGCCATCCTGTGCGAGTACGAAGGCTTAGCAAAGGTAGTGCAGGAGCATAGGGTTTCTTCGTGTCAGTGAGTTTACAGGTTCTGGCAAGGCAAGAGAAAGCCATGCATGATAACCCCGGATGGTGATCCATAGAATGGTTAGTAGGAAACGATGAGCAGTGCATTAAGCCTTCCTTAAAAGTCTTTACCTCGTAAACCCCATCTCATGCAGGGAGGTGGGCAGAAAGCCAGTGAGCCACCCATTGGACATCTGCAGCTGAATAAAAGCCTTCTAAGTCCAGAATATCTAATCCACCTGCAGTCACAGTTAGCTTTAGAGTGGAAAGAGCTCCTGATGGCCCGCAGCGACCAAATCAGATGTGTGGCCTGTCTGAAGAAGGAATGAAGGACGAGCAGGGGAAGGTTTGCAAAATAATACTATCATTGGGGTAGCACACCATCTTCACTAGTGCCACATGGCCTCTACAGAAAGCAGAAGAGAAGACCAAAAAGAAAACTGGGCTTGGAGGGACCGTTCGCTCTGATGAGATTTTCATCCTGGAAATCAGTGTAAGAATGGTAGATATTAATCACTAGGTATCAAAAGGTAACTGGTTCCCAGTTCAATCTGAGATCTAATTGTGTATGAAGGCGAAAACAGTGCCATATGTTAAAGAAATCGTAATTAAATTTTAAAATTTGTAAATTTTGTTTGTGCAATTTACATCCCAAATATTTTGAAGATTCTATGTGTACTTGACACTTAGGGATAACCCAGATCTCTAGTTTGGCCTTTGCTCAATTTCAAAACCATATAAAGGCATGGACTAAGCGGGCAATTGCCTTGCACAACCTTGCAAGGGGTCTGGCCCCTGCTCACCCTTCACAAGCACTAACAGCGAACCATTGCACCAGAAGAGTTTGCCAAGGTGGATGGGTGTTGATTGTTCAACCACTTGACAGTGCCCCTTCTGTTTTGCTCCTGTGTGCAGGCAACTCCCCAGGTACCCAATACCTTCAAATAGTCTTGGTGGACCCATCTTGTCTGATTTTAGGAACTGTCCCACCTTGTTCTTCTCTTCTTTATTTATCCAGTTGTTAGCAACAACCCTTTGAATTACTTGTCGTGGATCTCCCATTTGATCTCGATTTCATCCTACTCTTTTATTATCTTTGATTGGTAGTCCGGGCTCCCATTTCTGAGATAAATGTAGAGTCCCAAACATACACTCTAGTTCAGTGAGACTACAGACAAGTTATGGGTACATCACATCCTGTCATTAGGTGTGAGACTGTCACCCACACCATCTGCCATGTCTCTTTAAAAAAAAAATAAGGTTGAAAGTCCATGGGCGGTTGGGGTAAGCCAGATGTTTTTGTTCAATTTGTTTAAACTAGCATAAGGTTAATTACCTTAATGTTTCCCAAACTGTTTGCCAGGGGTTTTGAAATGTTCAGAAACCTACTCAAAATGTTGCTGTTACTTTCTCTTCAGGAAAGATCGGGTAGATTTGGGTAGGGGTGATGGCCTTGCCGTGAAGGGCATTAATTTACTACTGAACAAGGATGTAATGTGACACCTGAATGTAGCACACCAGGAGGCAATCACAAAAGGTCCACAGTGAATAAATATTGCTATGTTAAAAAAGAGTACTTAAATGCACTGACAGCATAGTGAGGCATGGCCTCTCTTGCGTGTGTCTGTAAAACTGACGTTTGTTCTTGAAT
Organism: Pleurodeles waltl; assembly: GCF_031143425.1. Lineage (NCBI taxonomy): Eukaryota > Metazoa > Chordata > Amphibia > Caudata > Salamandridae > Pleurodeles > Pleurodeles waltl. Next base: position 901,602,532 of record NC_090449.1, read on the forward strand.
TTTTGTCCTGAATTTTGACCTTTTGTCCTGAATTTTTGTCCTGAATTTTGACCCTTTGTCCTGAATTTTTTACAGTCCTGTCCAGAATTTGCCTCAATGCCAGGTGGTCACCCTATCTTCAACGGGGGGTAGGGGAGTAGGACTTCAAATATATAGTACAAACATATGAAACGGTATGTGTATGACTAATTTATGTGAGAAACTTGTGGAGGCAAAAAGGAGAAATCATTCCCACCTGTATATTCACCCTTAAGCATAGTACAGCAAATGATTTTAAAGTGGTCTTCTTCGGCCAAATGCCTTCCAGCACGTACACATTCTGTGAGAAAGGTGAACACTATTTATTTTAACTAGAACACTGTGATCTTCACAGGTAGTTAGTGTGTGTGTGGGGGGGAGGGCTAAAGTGAAGTGACAAATGTGGGTTGGGGCTGTAACAAGGCTTCTTTTAGGTACAATGGCAACATTTCCTGAGTAGATATTTGCAGTCTATTAGCCAATCAAAATGCAGCATTTTGGTAGTGCACAGCAAACCACAGCCTCTTCAAGATGTGCCAAGCCATAAAGATCTTATTCAGATATTGGACATCTAGGAAAACAAGTCGGTTTTGCTCTGCAGGTGACCACAGAATGCTGCATATGTTATTTGCGTGGACTAATGTCATTGATGTGAGGATTCACCTTGATCTCCCCATCCTGCTGAGGAGTTCTATTGTTTGTGGACCTAAGATAGCCCCCTCTGAATCCCGTAGTTATGGAAGGGAACAAATCCTCCTCTCTCTCCTTTACATTCCCTCTCCTCTTGCTTCCCGATATTGGAGATGCAATAATCACATGGGCTCTTAATGACGGTACTTGATCTCGCGGATGGGGCTATTAAGGAGCAGTGACTCGCGGGTTTGTATAGGTAGCCACAGAGAGTGTAATGGGAGTCAGAGAGGTTGCACTTGGCCCTCTATTGATCCTTTATTTATTTGTGTACATTTGCCTACTTTACATTCATGTTGTAATTCAACAGGCTTGGATTGTTTACTCACGTGGATGGCTTCTTCCCAAGGGCCGTGCCCCCTGGTAAGTGCTCCTTTGCTCTCAAGCTAGCTTTGCGTTCGACAAATACCAATACATGCAAATGTCAACCTTAACCTTTCATTTAGATGCACAGTTGTCTTCCACTAGTAATCAGAGAACAACACTGTTAAGCGAATACTAGTTACTGATATATTCTTATTCCAGATGTTCAGTAAACTCGATCGATATTTATCCTGCACCGCCACCTACTCTTATTTGTTCGGATCTCTCAGCTTTTCGTTACATGTTTAGGATTCTAACTCATTTCTTAGCAGCAGTCTGAGATCTGTTTAATTTTGTTCTGTAAAAACTCACTAATCTTCTTCTTTTGTGCAGGAGTACTCTACGAAACAGCTAACCAACCTGGTGAATGTGTGCCTAGGGTCTCACATTAACAAAAAGGCAAGACAGAAATTGTTAGCAGCTATTGATGACGTGGACAGACCCAAGAGATAATCATTTGAAATGAGCCTGTGTGTTGCTTCATGGACACTGCATGAAAACGGTTTTGGACTACTGACCATGTTCTGATAAACGAGCATGTTACTTAACGCAGCAAGAATCTGCAACATCGTTGTGTTTTTTTAATAATCAATTGTATGTCCTCAATTATTTTACTTCTTTTGTAAGGTATACTGATTATTGGATTATGTTACTTAAAGGTCTACATGTTTTGTAGGTGAAAGCTGTACATTTTGTTAGAATGTCATATAGATTCCATGACATGGGTTTCTACATGTAAGGGCAGTGCCTTGTTTTTTGTTTTTTTTTTGTGTTTGGGAACTCCCTTTTGGTAAAAGTGCTGCTAAGGAAATATGCTTTGGGCTATATTCCTCATGTAATTCGTGCGTTGCTGATGTTTACTTTGAGGAAGAAATATAATTATGTAATGTGTTGTAATAATTCCCATCGGAATAGTTTCACTTTTTCATCAAATTTTTCTTTCAGTGTGATGCTAAACTTGATTCTTTATCTGAGTTCGGTGGACTAAATTAAAATTATGGCATATTAATAAAATACACTAATGCTGGGAAACTTACGTTGGCTTTGTGTCGAATTTGTCCATGAGCCATTTCTAAAAATAAGTGAAATAAACTACAATGTATAATATTCTTTGTGTTATTTATTTCCGAACATTCTCCAATTGGTAAAGGAAAGGGTCTAGGCATGTTTTGGTATTGAAAGTCTTCCATAGCACTTCTGTAGGGATTAGAAATTCACCCATATGGAGAAACGTTTCATAACTATTGCCTTGAATATACCCAGTAGGGATTGTAGGTATATGGCGGAAGATGAGGCTGATAACCTACTCCCTGGTTTTAATACAGGTGCTAGCATTTACCAAGAGCCACAAAGCACTAGAGGTCTTAGCACGTTTTCAGCATGGGATATTTCTTGTTTTCAGTATGGGATACTCCTTATCTCTTGGGTTCATCTTCAGAAGAAGTGTGCTCATTTATTTCTGCGTATGTCCATCATCATAGATGTGTTCAGCTGCTTCAGAACCCCTTGCTCCCATTCAGTGAAGCACTCTTGGAGTCAGATGGCAGCCTGGGAGAAACTCTTTATGGGTCTGGCAATCTACAGAGCAATTGTACAGCACCATAGGCCTGTGCCTCTCTACGCAAAGAATTTCCGATACAATCACCAATGGAGGATTTTGTGGTGCAAGCCTCAATGGCCAAACTGAATCCTAAAATATTCCTTGTCATAGTTTGGTAGAAATGCTTCACTTTGTGACAGTTAGATTAGCTGTGTGTACGGCCAAAGCCACATATTATTGTGGCTGTTACGTCTTGGTGCGATTGCCTAAAAAGGCCATAATCCTTATTCCTGGCAAGATGATGAAGCCCTTATCTGACTTTGTCAGCAGTGGCTTGGATAACTCCAACCCAATCCTGAACTGCTGCCTTAATTTTGCCAACATGTTGCTTATTCCATGGTCACATCAGTTACTTTATTCCGGGTCTGGATATGCCCCATAGGTCTTTCAGGATATGTCCAGCAGCATTAATGGGCACACACTTCAGTGGCTTACTCATACTTCAGTAGCTTATCCTTCCCGCTCACAGACATTAACTTCGATTCACCAACTCTTATCAGTTTTAAGTTCTACCATTTGGTCTATACACCATTCTTCAAGTGCTCACCAAGGTGGTTCCAGTGTCTTCCGGGAAGTCATGCATTTTTGTACTTGAGCGACTGGATTGTCGATGCGGAATCTCCTGCGCAAGTCACCAAACATCTTGAGTTCACCACAGCCTTTCTGCAGATTTGCGCTTTTCCATTGAAGCCCAGATGTCACTTCTTTCCCACACTGAGACTGACCTTCATAAGTGCAATGCTGAACATGACCCGCAGGCAGGCTTTTCCTTCCCATCAGTGGATTGCAGGTGTTCAGACTCCGGCCCCAATTCTGTGAGTCCTGCGTCTGCTGGGCCTGATGCCTTGTGCATCATTTTGGGGCTGTAAGCCAGATGTCTTATTAGGACCCTTCAAGTTGTGCCTAAAATGACCATGTTTCCAGCATTAGGGTGCACATACTGTAACCTTGCGGACCTCTGTTGGTAAATGGGCCCCTCAAATTTTTCAGTGGATCCTTCCGTTAGTCCTCCTCAGTTCTCCAAAATTCACGGGCCACCGTAGTTGTGGACACCTCCTTTTTGGGCTCAGGCTTTCATCTCCACAACATGATGGAGCTGGGGCTTTGATTACGTTAGAGTGACAGTTACACATAAATGTGCTAGAGTTGTGTGTTTTCTGCCTTGCCCTTAAGGCAATTCTCTCTTTCATCTGATGGAGTACCCTCTATCAGACAACTCAATTACCGTCAAATATATTAACAGGGAGGGCAGTGTGGGTCCATGTATGTTGTTTTTGGGTGGCCCTACTCCTGTGTCATTTGACCCTGCAGTGCATCATCTTCCTCATGGTTGCATACCTTGCAGGCACCCTCAATGTGAGGGCAGACATGTTATGTCTTCTCTAATTTGAAGGCCACAAGTAGGAACTTCATACCAAAATGAGGGACATAATCTTCAGATTGGAACACTCTGCATGCGTCTTTTGTACCGTACCGCTCAATTCCCAATATTCCCTGGGGATGCCTTCAGGCTGAAATAGTTATGAGGTCTGCAGTATGTATTTCTATCGATCCCACTTTTTAAAATGTTTTTTAAATGTCCTGCTAAATATGCCTGAGGACGGAGTACAACTCATAGTAATAGCCCCAAATTTGGTCAGGTGTATTTGGTATGCCAGTCTGGGGCAATTCGGCACTTGCTTCCCCTGCTGCTTCTCCCACACAGAGTGAAACCTGTCTGGCAGCAGGATAGATGTGTCCTCCGACCCATCTTCTGATGTTGTGGCGGCACACGTGCAAACTGTGAACCTGCTCACCACTGGAAGTGGCAGCCAGCACCATTGCTGCCTGAATATCGGCCACTAAATACTTTTATACTTGTCTGAAGGTTTCAATCCTTACCACTTTCATCGGTCCCACGTTCTGCACTTTGCGCTTTCCCGTGCCCAACAGGGCATGGCATTTGCCACTGTCGTCCAGACCAACCCTCTTTAAGACGCACCTACTTGCATGTTTATTAAGATTTTACTATATTTGCTTCCTCCAACAACATTTATTTTTCAGCAGAAGGTTCTGAATGTAGTGGTAATCTTCCTTGTGGCTTCGCTTTTCAAGTGATGCATAATTGCAGGGTGCGTTTGCTTACCTTAAAGTCTGTATTCATGGTGGCCTCTATTGTAGGGGAATTACAGGCCCTTTCGGTCCAGCCACCTTTAATGTTTTTTTTGTCCAGACATGCTAGTCATTTACATCTGGCCTTTCCTCTTACCAGAGGCCATTCTGCATTTCACATGCACCCGTCCATCGATTTTCCAACCTCCTTTCCATCTTCTTATCAAACCAAGGAAGATGGGAAATACCTTAAAGTGGACCTTGGGTGTGTGGTATCTTATTACATTGGTGGCAAGGGACAGGCTAGAGTGGGCAGTCAGCTCTACATCGTCTTTGCTGGAGACAAGAAAGGCAAAGCGTTAACGAAGCACTTGATCTCACAGTCGATTCTGTTAAGCCTTGGCTAAGATAGATCCTCCATCTGCTATCCATGCTTAATTAATAATGGCCATGCCAGCTTATAAAGGTCTCAACGGTGCCTCCCAGTGACTAATATTTGTCGGACAGCCCATTGGTGGTCTTGACCTGTTGTGAAACATCACTGCCTCTTAGCTCAGGCGTGCAGTGATAGTTATGTCATTACAGCTGTTTTGCATTACCTGCCACTAATCTGTCCCACCTCCTGAAGGATATTCCTTGGCACTTATTCAGAAGGTGAAGAGTCTGCAGGAAGAGGTGCAAGTCAGAAGAAAAATGTACTTACCTTTAGTAATAGTAATTTTGGTGCATACTGTATTTTCACTCCGGTTCCTCACTACCTCCTTCCTCCCCTGATCAGTTAATTCTGGAAATAATATGATCTCAAGCTATGCTAATGTGCACCTATTGTAGAAGCTCTGCTGGTTCCTCTTTGGACTTCTCAATGGGGACGCCAAAAAGATTGAAGGAAAGATGCCACTGTGCCAGCCAGCACCGCAGAAGTCGTCATATATGGAGTGGGGTGTTATGGTTTGTTGTGTTATGTTATCATAATTTGTAAAGCTCACTAACCCCTGGTGGTATTCTGGTGCTAAGCAGGTAAGAGTCTAGCCTTGCCCAGGGCGGGTGAGCTATTCATAGAGCCAGATCTTCAGCTTGATCTGATGTGTAGTGGGAAGTTGTTCCACACTTTAGGAGCTAGGTAGGAGAGACCCCAGCATTCGGATCCGATTCTGTGTGTGTGTGGCATGTATGCAAGTAGCAATCTGGCTGTGTGGAGAGATGTCTACAGGGTTTGTGGAATGGAGTTTCATGGAGCCAGAGGGGGGTGCCGGAGATCTGTTGCAGGGGGAAATCTTTTTTTTTTTGTTTTTTTTTTTTGGATGCAGCCTGGTGCTTGACTGATATGCACAAGTAGAGGAATCTGCAGGTAGGTGTAATATCCACCACACAGGTTTAGAAAAAATATAGAATATTTATCTGGTTAAAATAAGCACAAGTTTAAAAATCACTTTTATACTGATAAGATGAGGTTTAAGTTTTTAAAAGCAACAAGTGTCTCTTGCAAACACAAAGTACCTGATTTGCATCTAAATTATCCACAGGGGAGGAGATGCGTGGAAAACAGGGAGTTGTACGTCAGTTTCTCTGGGTGCACACAGACGATGCATCAATGCTTTTCCACGCAGCAAGGGATTTGCGTTGATTTCCTGAGCGCGGACTTGGATCCTCTTTGAGTTGCAGGGTATTTGGACACCCCGGGGATGATGCAGAGAAATCCTGGGTGTGCAGGATGAAGTCACAGGAGCTGTGTCGATCCGGTGGGCGATGCGAGGAAATGTCTGTCTCACGGCAGGCGCTGCCTCGATTCCTCTCGCAGGGTCTGGCTGTGTCGTTCCGGCTCGGCTATGCTTCTATCCAGTGGGCCGTAGGTCAAAGTTCCGGTCACAACACTGATGCTGCGTCATCTCCATTCAGGGAGTCGGGCTGCGTCATTCTTGTTCGGCGTTACAGTGATTTTCTCACCGCAGGGCAGACTGTGTTGATTGCAGCAGGCTGTGCGTCGATTTTCGCCACACAAGCACTTCTTTACAAAGATGAAGTCTTTTTGGCCCTGAGACTTAAAGAAACAGGAGGCAAGCTCAATCCAAGCCCTGGGACAGCACTTCTCAGCAGACCTAGAGAGCAACAGGGCAAAGCAGTCAGGTGAGTCCTTTGGGCAGCCAGGCAGCTTCTCTTAGCAGGTTGCAGGTTCTGGTTCTGAGTTTTCTTTCCCAGCAGTGTGGCTTAGAAGTGCACAGGGTCCCCTTTCAGTTCATCCTGTCTGCCAGGGTCCCAGTAGGGGGTTTGGCAGTCCATTTTGTGAGGGCAGGCCACTGTCCTTTCTAATAAAAGTTTCAGGCCGTCCACCCTCGCAGCCCAGGAAGACCCATTCAGTATGCAGATGTGTGAAGGTGTGACTGAGCATCCTGTCTTTGGGGTTGTCTGAGTGAAATGCACAAGGGAGCTGTCTACTAACCTAGCCAGACATGGATTGGAAGGCGCAGAAGGATATAAGTGCAGAGAAATACTCACTTTCTAAAAGTGCAATTTCTAAAATAGTAATATTAAATCCAACTTCACCAGTCACAAGTATTTTGTATTACCATTCTGGCCGTACTAAATGTGACCCTGTTACTCCTTTCAGAACAGAATCTACCACTCAAACAGTATATGAGGGTAGCCATAATGTTAACACCAACAGGCCTCACAGCAGTGAAAAACGAACTTAGGAGTTTTACACTACTAGAACATATAAACTACACAGGTATATGTCCTGCCTTTTATCTAGATAGCACCCGGCCCTATGGGTTACCTAGGAACTGCCATAGGGCTGGCTCATAGGTAGAAAAAAGGGAGTTTAAGGCTTGGCAAGTACTTTTAAATGCCAAGTCGAAGTGGCAGTGAAACTGCACACACAGGCCTTGCAGTGGCAGGCCTGAGGCATGGTTAAGGGGCTACTTATGTTGGTGGCACAACTAGTGCTGCAGGCCCACTAGTAGCATTTAATCTACAGGCCCTGGGCACATGTGGTGCACTTTAATGGGGACTTACAAGTAAATTAAATAAGCCAATTGGGTAGGAGCCAATTTCACCATGTTTTAAGCGAGAGCATATGCATTTTAGCACTGGTTAGCAGTGGTAAAGTGTGTAGATTCCTAAAACCAGCAAAAAGAGTGTCCAAAAAGTGAAGGGAGGCAGGCAAAAAGTTAGGGGTGACCACTCTAAGGCTGTTAGATTTCACAACAGTGAAAACACTACAAGAGGACACCACACCAGTTTTAGAAAAATAGGCAATATTTATCTCTATAAAATAAGACCCAATGCAATACAAATCCAACATACAGTAATAAAGATAAGAATTTTGCAAGAATTAACTTAAAAATACAGTTCCTTAAAGTCGATAGCTCCACCTGGGGATATCACGGCATCGTGAACAACAAATCCAAAAGTCAGGCCGGCCGGGGTGTCGCGGGCCTGCTACATGTCGGAAAGACCTGCAAACAGTACCTTGGAAAAGCAGGGCATCATGATCCTCGCGATGAGGCCCGGAGAGCTGCGTTGCTGGCGTCAGTTCCAAGGGTCGTCGGGCCCTTGAAGTCACATGCGTTGCGGATCAAACTCTGGGCTGATGAAGTCAGGAGCACTGGCGTGGATGGCATCGGGCTATGGTGCGAAGGGGGATGATGTGACATGCAGTGCCCACAGGTCACGGTGCAGGCAGCGGTTCGGTGATGGCGTTGGAGAGACCAGGGCGGTAGTCTGAAGCGTGGTGGTGCGACATGCGGTGTCCCCAGGTCACAGTGCAGGCAGCGGTGGCGTTGTTACAAAAGCGTTGTCGGTATGCCCAAGTCGTGGGATGGCTCTGTGCGGCGTCCATGGGTTGTGGTGCAGACAGTGACGCCTGTTGATGACACTGGAGTCAATGGTGCTGGCATTAGTGGACCGGGGCTGTGGTGCAGGACAGGACGGTGCTTCGTGTACGCCACAAGCAGTGTCCACAGGCCCACAGGCCACAGTGCAGGTGTCAGCAGGAGCGTCATCGTCGGGGAGGTCCAGGCTGCGGTGTGAGCAAGATGATGCCGGAGTGCGGGGCCCACAGGTCACAGTGCAAGCAGCAGCTCGGTGATGGCGGTTTGAAGCGGGGCAGTGCGGCATTGGCAGGTCACGGTGCAGGCCAGCAGTGTCGTTGGCAGCAGCGCAGTGTTTTTTCTTCCTGAACAGCACAAAACACACATTTCCCAGTGCTGAAGGCAGATGAACCTGACGTTTTTGGTGTCCCTGAGACTTCCAACAGGAGGCAAGCTCTACTCCAAGCCCTTGGAGAACTCTCTCTCAGACAGGATACACAGCAAAGTTTACTCTTTGCTCCCTTTTAAGGCAAAAGCAGCAACTGCAGGCCAACCCAGCAAAGCAACACAGCAAAGGGGCAGTACTCCTCCTTTAGCTCTTCTCTTTGGCATAGGTTCCTCTGAACCAGAAAGATTCTAAAACTATGGGGGTTTGGGTCCAATACTTATACCACTTTCTACCTTTGAAGTTGGCAAACTTCAAAGGAAAGTCTCAGTTGTTTGCAAGATCCTTTCTTGTCCAGGCCAAGCCCAAGGCACATGCCAGGGGGTGGGAGACTGTATTGTGGGAGGGCAGGCACAGTCCTTTCAGGTGTAAGTGACCACCCTTCACTCCACTCTAGCTCAGATGACTCATCAGGATATGCAGGCTACACCCCAGCTCCCTTTGTGTCACTGTCTAGCGGAGCGGTGTTATCAGCCCAACTGTCAAACTGGCCCAGACAGGGAATCCAAAAACAGTCAGAGTCAAAGGATGTTTCAAGCAAGAAAATCCCTACTTTCTAAAAGTGGTATTTTCAAACTAACAATCTATAAAACAACTTCACTAAAAGATGTATTTTTAAATTGTGAGTTCAGAGACCCCAAGCTCCACATTTTCATCTGCTCTCAAAGGGAATCTGCACTTTACAGTTATTTAAAGGCATCCCCCATGTTAACCTATTAGAGAGATAGGCCTTGCAACAGTGAAGACTGAATTTAGCAGTATTTCACTGTTAGGACATATAACACACATCAGTACATGTCCCATCTTTAACCTACACTGCACCCTGTCCAAGGGGTTACCTAAGGCCAACCTTATGGGTACCTTACATGTAGTAAAAGGAATGATTTATATGTATATTTGTGATTAAATATTTGGTATATGTTTTCGCCACATATAACTCATTGTACACATTCTTCTCAAAATTATGATGGTTTAAATTAACTAGGAACTGTGTGTGAATCCATTATATTGAAATACATAATATTTACATTTCTTGAGTGATCCACAGGATGTCTCTTATAAGTTTGCACTTACTGATGTAAGTTATTCTTATCTCAGTATACATATTAGGCAACAGATATGCTTTCCTGTGTATGAGCACTGTTTCTTATATTTTGTATTAACTAGGGGAGTATGCGGCCCTAGCTAGGTTTTGTGTTGCCATATATATAGTATAGAGATTTAGAGTTGCTCCTGCTGCTGGAGGAAGGGCAGGGAAGAGAAGAGTGCATTTCAAAGGAAAGCAGACACCCAACATAAATTTCAAAGATTTAGACTCTAAATCACATGTGGTTTATGGAATTGGACTTTAGGAAGGAGAGCTCAAGACCCTCAAAACTGTCAACTATCAAGCAGCCAGTCGAGATTTGCGAAAGAGGGAGCTCAGTACAACCTCAGCCTGTGACCAGGATTGTTGTCCAAGACCTGCCAGTATCCCAACTAGGTGAAGATGCATCACCCAGGGAATCCAACAAATGAGGCTATGCCCTCCCAATTCTTTCTACACAACCGCACCTCCACTCCCATCACATTGGCTGATGAAGGAACAGATCAGTCTTCCAGATAGTAGTGCAGATATATTAGACAATAGATGTCATAGAGAGGGTCCCGGCCTCAAATGTAAGAACTGGGTGATACTTGTGGTAGCGTAGAGCAACAATGCCTGCCTGCTTGCTAAGACCAGTGTGAAAAAGAGGACAGTATTGGAGGAAACAAAGTCCAGGTCCAGTGTGGGATCCTGGCAATTAGATCCCTGTTGCGATGTGTGAGGAGATGGCAGCTGCACTGATCGAAGGCCCATGTGCAGGTGAAAGTTGGTGATGTCCGTTTGCCAGAGAAGAACCACAGTGAAATGACTTGTGAACGGTGCTGCACCAATCGGGTCATTGCCTATGTGCAAGTTTGAAGACTGCGACACATATGCCCAGTGGAACCACACTGAATATTACTGCCTTGCTGATTAGGCTGTAGCCTTTATGTGGACTGAAGTTGGTGGCCCCGTATGACAGATGGGGCCACTTTGAAGATTACTGCCCTGCCAATGCAGTAATAACCTGTGTGTGGAGTGAAGTCAGCGACCTTGTATGCCAGATGGGACTTCTGTGAAGATTGCTGCTGCGTATGCAGGGGGGTGCACTGGGAAAAGGCAAGGAGCACAGTCTGGTTGAGATTATCATTGAGAGGAGTAGGCAGCCGCGGTGATCCTTACAGGCCTAAGCCTCGACTGAGGACCAACACCAGGAGCATCAACAAAACACCACACCTCCCACCTGTGGGGAGAATCCTAGGAAATGTACCAGCATCGGATGACTATTGAGGAAGCCTCCCCCCATCCTCTGCCTCTGCAGAACCGAATGTGAGGAACTCCAGAGCACCCAACTGCTGCCCCTCCAGTGCTGGGTGTGAAGCTGACACTGGAGACTGCTGCAACTTCACTGCCAGTGAAGGGGGTGTGCTCGGAAACTCTGGTCAAGCAGGACCTGCTGGATCTGGGAAACTAGTCTGCCACATAGCGCTTCGATAGAAAAACTTTTTGACTTTATTAAGAATCAGAGTGGGGCTCCTGAGACTCTAACTAATAGTGGGGATTAACTTGAATGTGACCTATAGTGAATAGGAAGTAACACTATGCTTGTGAGAGGGGAGTGGAGCTTTGGAACCTGCCTATTAAAACACCAGAGCCCTGACCTCAGGGGACTCGGTGTATTGTTTGTGAATACTGTTGGCCTCATTCCGCCAAACATGTGATGGAGCAAAGCTAAATACAAGCAGCACCCCTAGATCACCAACTTTGGTTCCTTTCTTTCCAAGCCTTGAAGCACAGACATGGAGCTCCACACCCGTTTTATCAGTTGACTAACCCTTTCAAATTGTTTTTTCAGGTGTGCAAGAGAACCGTGTCCCCACCAAAAACTACAGGATTTGAACCATGCAGAGTCTGTCAAACACAGATGCAAGCAATGGACCAGTACAAAGTGTGGCTCTGATGTTTGGACTTTGGGGAATGACTCCAAGTCATACGAACAATGTGCACTCATGCACATGAAGGTGATCCATGACTGCGAGGCACAGCGGTATGCCACTGAACACCAAAAAAGTCATAGACCTCACTTACATCCCACTCCCCTCCAAATCTATGCCGTTCCTGTTACAGGTCTTGTTTGCAGCCACAATTGTCTGGTAAGTTGAAGTCTTTAATACAGTGCCTTCCTTTGAGACCCCATCATCTTTTCGGCTCACATCATTCTGAACAGAGTTTGGCTCTGAATAATAACAATGGTGAGGACTTATCCTCCCTCAATGTTATGATGATGTCAGTATTGATGTGGACATGCAGGAAGCCATTGGGCTTGATCCTTCCCTGATATAGGGCTGATATTGCCTGTGACACCACTAATGGAGGAGAGTGCTACATTTGCAGAAGGGTTAGATGTGCAGCTGAGGTCCTGGAGCTAAACCTGCCTTCTGTTGAAGTCAAGACAAATGTTCTTACTGAGGTTTTGCACCCTGGGCCAGCACCATCTAAGACATTACTTCCATTTAATGAAGCCCAGACTGACTCCCTTATGGACACTTGAGCAAAGCCTTGTTCTTGCCCACTGGTGAACAGGCGGGTGGTCAGATGCCACGGACTAGTATGTGGTGACCAGGGCTTTCTTTCACTGCATCCTACTCCTGAGAGTTTGACTACCACCAACAAAGTGAATCCTAATGCTATCTCAATGACTCCTCTAGACCGGGAGGTGAGGCATTCAGAAAATAAGTGTTTTTTTTTAAAACTTTTCTTTGAGGTTTATCAGTTTGTCCTGCCTATTAAGCTGCTATTCACATGTCCTTTAAGACATGACTAGTGAGATCTTGCTGGTGGTCCTGAAGGAGTTCCTGGGCTCGCCAGAGGGTTGGTGTATACACAATGCCTGGCCTCTTCACCACGGCAACAGCCACCCCATTCCTTTCATGACCGGGAACGAGGAGCAAGCAGACATCACACAGGTCACCAGGAACACTGTTCTACTCAGTCCCTCTACCCTGCAACTTCAGGCCGCAAGCTGCTTTAGTTTGCCCTTAGCGACACACAACAACCCTGTGGGGGAGGTAGGATCAGAAATCTTCTCCCAGGGTGTTGCTGTCCATCACATCTATGGATGTGTCTTTCAGATCCTCACGCAGGGTTTTGCCATCTGTTTCTTTCCCACCCACCACAGCTTCTTCCCACATCACAGCAGTTTACAGAGGAGCAACTATCCATCTTGCTGCAGTAGGTGCAGGCTCTGCTGGCCAAAGGGGCCATTGAGAGGCTGCCGGCTTCATGTGTAGGGATGGATTGTTACTCTCGCTATTTTCTCATGCCATAGGACAGAGGCCTTCATTCAGTTTTAGGTCTTTACCCTCTGAATGCTTTCCTACAGAAGGATGAATTCAAAATGCTCACACTGGACCCGGTTTTGTCTGCCTTAGATCCAAGCGACTGTGTGGCTGCCTTGGACTGGCAGGACATGCATTTTCATGTGCTTTTCCTGCAGTGCTACACACGTTCCCTGTGGTTCAAGTTCTGCCAAGAGCATTTTCAGTTTGCCGTTCTCCTTTTCATCCTTACCAGAAGTTTCCCCTACCTACATGACTGGCTATTGAAAATGGACTTGGAACAGTCAGTCATGAAACACATCCAAAAGATGGAAAAACACCTGGCATCATTGGAGTTCTTGATCCACAAGCCGATGTCCAAGCTATGTCCTTCCCCAGAGGCTTTGTTTTCTAGGAGGTGTTTAGAGCTTTTTATCCATCGCAATGAGTCCAGGACAATCAGGCTTTCACCTAGATATTTCAGCCTTGGTCCTGGGTCGTGGTGAGAGCAGCTCTGAGGTTTCTTGGTCTGCTGGTCTCCTGCATCCTGCTTGTCGACTTCACCAGGTGACTTAGGCAGACCCTGTATAAGGATCTGAAGTCTAAGCTTACCCAGTAGAGAATCCTGTCAGATTTCATCCAGGCTTCAGAGGGGATTGCATGAAATCTCAGTGATGGCTGCTACCTCGCACCTTGACCGGGGGCAGATCGCTCTAAATTCCCCATCCAGAGCTGGCGATGGTAACAGATGCATCTCTGCTGGCCTGGGGAGGTCATACGGGAGAGGTAGATTCCAGAAGACTCTGGTCTCCTCCAGAAACTGAGCTTCACATAAATATGTTGCTGCTGCAAGCCATCTTTCTGGTGTTAAAGGCCTTCCGGCAATCCATTAAGGGACGGCCCTTGCAGGTTTCTCAGACAAAATCACCACTATGTGGCACAGCAACGAGCAGGGCCAGGTGGGGTACTGGATTTTGTGCCAAGAGGCTGTGCACCCTTGGAGTTGACTGGAGCATTAGGACATCTCCATGGTCATGAACCACCTGACGGAATCTTTAAATGTTGGTGCAGACAAGTGCAACCGGTGATGCCTGGCAGATCACAAATGGTGGTTGCATTCTGTGGTGGCACAGGGCATCTTCTGGCAGTACGGAGAGCTCTGGCTGGTTCTTTCTGCCACCATTGTGAATGTGTGACGTCAAACCTTGTGAATGTTGGAGTTTCCAAGAACACTCTCTTAAAAAGACACATTCAAGCTAGAGAGGAACACACAACTCCACTATGTCTATGTGCCTCTCCTCCTGCGAGTTCTGAAGAAGATCAGGAGCAACCAGGCCTAAGTCTTCCTAGTGGCTCTGGACTGAGCCAGGAGTGTGTGGTAGCTGAAACCTCTGGGCACAAGCATCTGTCCTCAATCATGGTACTCTGTGGGAAGGATATTCTGTTGCAGAAGCAGGGCAGGGCTCTGCACTTGAACATGTGCATCGGTACCTACATGTGTGTAGATTGAGCAGCGGCAGTTGATTGCATTCAGTCTATGACCTGAGGTTGGGGATGTCATACTGTAGGAAAGTACCATCTTGCCTGGCATGTTACCTCAATTTTTACTTGTGTGTCAGTTTGTTTTTGCCTGTCTCACTGGGATCCTGCTATCAAGGACCCCAGTGCTCATAGTTTGTGGCCTAAATGTGTTCCCTGTGTGGTGCCTAACTGTGTCACTGAGGCTCTGCTAACCAGAACCTCAGTGCTTATGCTCTCTCTGTCTTTAAAATTGTCACTGCAGGCTAGTGACTATTTTACCAATTCTGATTGGCACACTGGAACACCCTTATAATTCCCTAGTATATGGTACCTAGGTACCCAGGGTATTGGGGTTCCAGGAGATCCCTATGGGCTGCAGTATTTCTTTTTCCACCCATAGGGAGCTCAGACAATTCTTACACAGGACTGCCACTGCAGCCTGAGTGAAATAACGTCCACATTATTTGACAGCCATTTTACACTGCACTTAAGTAACTTATAAGTCACCTATATGTCTAACCCTCACTTGCTGAAGGTTAGGTGCAAAGTTACTAAGTGTGAGGGCACCCTCGCACTAGTCAAGGTGCCCCCACATTGTTCAGGGCAATTTCCCCGGACTTTGCGAGTGTGCGGGGACACCATTACACGAGTGCACTACATATAGGTCAATACCTATATGTAGCTTTACAATAGTAACTCCGAATATGGCCATGTAACATGTCTAAGATTATGAAACTGTCCCCCCATTCCAAATCTGATATTTGGGTGCCAATCCCATGCATTCCCGGGTCTCCAGCATGGACCCTGGGTACTGCCAAACTACCTCTCTGGGGTTTTCACTGCAGCTACCGCTGCTGCCAAGCCTCAGAAAGGCTTCTGCCCTCCTGGGGTCTGGGCAGCCCAGTCCAGGAAGGCAGAACAAAGGATTTCCTCTGAGAGAGGGTGTTACACCCTCTCCCTTTGGAAACAGGTGTTAAGGGCTGGGGAGGAGTAGCCTCCCCCAGCCTCTGGAAATGCTTTGAAGGGCACAGATGGTGCCCTCCTTGCATAAGCCAGTCTACTCCGGTTCAGGGATCCCCCAGCCCCTGCTCTGGAGTGAAACTAGACAAAGGAAAGGGGAGTGACCACTCCCCTGTCTATCACCACCCCAGGGGTGGTGCCCAGTGTATTCCAGACCTCTGCCATCTTGAATGCAGAGGTGTGAGGGCACAATGGAGGCCTTTGAGGAGTGTCCAGTGCCAGCAGGTGACGTCAGAGACCCCTCCTGATAGGTGCTTACCTGGTTAGGTAGCCAATCCTCCTCTGAGGGCTATTTAGGGCCTCTCCTGTGGGTTTCTCTTCAGATAACGAATGCAGGAGCTCACCAGAGTTCCTCTGCATCTCCCTCTTCGACTTCTGCCATGGATCGACCGCTGACTGCTCCAGAACGCCTCCAAAACCGCAACAAAGTAGCAAGACGACTACCAGCAACATTGTAGCGCTTAATCCTGCCGGCTTTCTTGACTGTTTCCTGGTGGTGCATGCTCTGAGGACTGTCTGCCTTCACCCTGCACTGGAAGCCAAGAAGAAATCTCCTGTGGGTCGACGGAATATTCCCTCTGCTAACGCAGGCACCAAACTTCTGCATCACCGGTCCTCTGGGTCACCTCTCATCTTGACGAGCGTGGTCCCTGGAACACAGGGGCTGAATCCAAGTGACCCCGACAGTCCAGTGATCCTTTTGTCCAAATTTGGTGGAGGTAAGTCCTTGCCTCCCCAAGCCAGACAGTAATCCTGTGTACTGCGTGATCTGCAGCTGCTAGGGCTTCTGTGCACTTTTGCAAGGAATCCTTCATGCACAGCACAGCCCAGGTCCCCAGCACTCCATCCTGCATTGCTCAACTCGCTGAGTTGACTACCTGCTTCGTGGGACCCTCCCTTGTAGTGTTGAGATGACTGCCTTGCTCAGATGTCTTAAACACCTGTTGAAGTGCTTCTGCGGGTGCTGCCTGCTTCTACATGGCCTCTCTGGGCTGCTGAGCAACCCCTCTGTCTCCTCCTCCAAGGGGCGACCTCCTGTTCCTTCCTGGGCCCAGGCAGCACCCATTTTCTTCAACTGCAACCTTTGCAGCTAGCAAGGCTTATTTGCGGTCTTTCTGCGTGGAAACAACTCTGAATCCTCCAGCACGCCATGGGACATCTTTTGTGCAAAGGAGATGTTCCTGGCATCTTCCGTTGTTGCAGAATCTTCAGCTTCTTCCACCCAGAGGCCGCCCTTTTGCACCTTCATCTGGGGTTTAGTGGGCTCCTGCCCCCCCCTGGACACTTGTGTGACCCTTGGACTTGGTCCCCTTCCTTCACAGGTCCTCAGGTCCAGGAATCAGTCTTCAGTGCTTTGCAGTCAGTTGTTGTCTTTGCAGAATCCCCTATCTCGACTTTACTGTCTTTCTGGGGAAGTAGGGTAACTTTACTCCTACTTTTCAGGATCGTGGGGTGGGGTATCTTGGACACCCTTAGTGTTTTCTTACAGTCCCAGCGACCCTCTACACACTACACTATGCCCGGGGTCCATTCATGGTTCGCATTCCACTTTTAGAGTATATGGTTTGTGTTGCCCCAGGCCTATTGCATTCTATTGTATTCTACAGTGCTTGCACTATTTTTCTGTTTACTTACCTGATTTTGGTTTGTGTGTATATTCTGTGTATTTTACTTACCTCCTAAGGGAGTATATCCTCTGAGATATTTCTGACACATTGTCACTAAAACAAAGTACTTTTTTTTTTAGTAACTCTGAGTATTGTGATTCTTATGATATAGTGATATATGACATAAGTAGTATAGTAGGAGCTATGCATGTCTCCTAGTTCAGCCCAAGTTGCTCTGCTATAGCTACCTCTATTAGCTTAAGCTCTAGAACACTACTAATCTACTAATAAGGGATAAATGGACCTGGCACAAGGTGTAAGTGCCATCAGGTACCCACTATAAGCCAGGCCAGCGTCCTACCATACTTGCAGCCAGGTGTCCCTCAATAAAGTTTGTTTATGCCAGGTGCTGGTACAAATGTGTGGCCTGGTGTGTAGTAGGCAACAGCACAGACCACTTAGAAGCTATGCTGTTGGATGTTTTACTATTTTTTTTATATGTGGTCCAAAAAGTTCTTGCTGTTGGCACCAATAAAGTTTATTTGCCAGCGTTTTTGGTCTTTCTGCATTTACCTGGTCAAACATCCTTGTTAAAATCACCTGTTGTGGTGTAGTTGTTTAAAGGGTTGACACACATTTCCTCCCAAGCAATCTGTGGGATTGTGATATGGTCCTCGTGTACTTCCTCTGAGCAAATGCACATCTGTTCATTGCTTTTCTTCACTCAGATCACTTCAGCTCACCAGGTGAGCGAGGTCCAAATACTCTTGGTGCAGCCACCCTACAGCACCATTTTGGCTGAAAATCTAGTGTACAGGACCAGTGTGGCTTTCTTGCAAAAAAAAGTGACTCCTTTTTACGTTGGGCAATACATCACCCTCCCAATGTTCTTTGCCGCCCTCACTGCTCCAAAGCGGAGAGACTCTGTCGAATGCACCTTAGAAGAGTCTTGAACTTTTACATTGATTGCATGATCAGCCTTTTGTCATTTTCTCTGGGCCTAAGAAAGGTAAGGTAGTGCAGAAAAGGATTTTCTCAAGGTGGAAAGCCATTTGCATTTAGATCAGCTATGCATTGGCCAAAAAGCAGCCTCTGGTAGGTTCTCTCTGGTGGGTAATCAATTTAACTGCAGATTTCTCGCAACCCTGACACCTCCTGGTTCTGTGGAGGGGTCTCTTATTTCCAACTAAAAAGGAATCAAAATAGAGAGCTGCACACTGATACCCCTTATTGTTCTGTATGGAACGACTCGAGCAAGAGACTGACGCTGGTGCACAGGGGTGGCTTTAATCTAACTTACATCTGTCAACCAAACTCAAAATCAAGGCCCAAGCCTACCGTGATATACTATGGGAGCAGAGCATATGTATTAAACATTAAAATTACATCACAAGTGATATTGTCTGTGATACAATTTGTGACTATCTAGTGGTCATGAATAGTCCTTGGGTTGAGATATAGTTTCGTTGGTAACATTTCCTGGCAAACTTAGGTGGTATTTTTTTTATTTTAGCAAATAATTTTTCTGGTACTTTAACAACATAACACAACCTTCTGTGGTCATATCTCAACGAGACACTGTTTACAACTTTCCATGAGAGTCAGCACCTAAAGAAAAATAACCCCCTTCCCAAAACAATGTCATCTTATAGAAATTCCTGCACAGCCACACATCAGTTGACATTACTAGTATAAGTCAGCAAATTTCAAAATATAACACCTCCACTTACATTGTAATCAAATATATATCGTCTGTATGTTAATAGCTGAACAACTTCAAGGCTTCAATTTGCGATGGGCATGGCACCAACAGGAGGCCTGTAGAGAGATAGTCTAATAATGGGTTCCATATAGTTTCACAATTGTTATATTTATCAGATATTACACATGACAATCATTCCATTGCTAAATTATTTCAAAGTCTGAGAAGCCATAGGAATAGTGATAGCAGTGGAGACTTCATTTTGTTCCAGTAGGTTGCCAACGTAGTTTTAGAAGCCTCCTAAACCGTTCCATGTGATAAGACGTCAGTTACGTTTGACTTTTCAAGGATGGGGAGCGAAAGCCCACCATCATGAAGTAAGACTTAGAGCCTGATTTAGATTTAGGCGGAGGGATTATTCTGTCACAATGGTCACAGGTATTCCTTCCGCCGAAATCTAAATCCCATTGTTTCTTATGGGATTTCGTTTTCAGCAAACAGGATATCCGTCACCGTTGTAACAGAGTAACCCCTACACCAAAATCAAAACCAGGCCCTTAGTCAGAATAGAATACACAGCCTCAGTTTCATTTGTGCTAAAATTTCTTTTCAAAACAATTGGATAAGTGGGCAGTCTCACCGAATATGCCTAAAGTCTCCCAATAAGCCATAGCCCCTCAGCGAAACAAACTTGCTGTTTGATAGAACTTCACCACATTAGTTGGGTTAAGTTACCAATCGAATAGGATCTTATATGATAGATTAGGGGATGGAGTGGACTCTATCAGGAGGTTGTGTAGGTCACCAGCTAATTGTACACATTTATCAATTTGGGAGAGCTCCCCAGTAGCAGCTTGGAGAACCCAATGTCTTAACTTAACATGGTGAAAACACTCAGATTCATCTAGATGGAAGTTTCTATTGTAAGACTCAAATGTAAGTATCTCTGTGCCATGAAACATATCTGAGAAAGTGAGGCAATGGCCTTTTCTTCAATTGTTAAAAGGGCGCAGTTATCGGGCCGTGTAAAGGCTGGGTTATAAATTATAACTTATAATGGATAGGTGTATGTGAAGAGGTGAACACTGTCCAAGCGGACCTATGAGCCATCATATCCCACACTGTAAGGGTGGTCTTTGTGGGAGTGCTTATTTAAGTATGTGGTTGGAGACCTATCATGTTTTGGTTTTCAAATTAAATCCTCATATTAATCCCAATCACTGGTCTCTCCACGTTTGGCCAACATTTGTCAGTTTCTCTTAGTGACTAGTCTGCAATAATTCTTAAATGACCCACCTTGTGCTAGACGACCGAATATGGAAAGATGAGCCCCTCTCTCCCTCCCCGCGGTGTGCTGTGATAGTCGTAGATGTTTGTAAGACAGCCTAAATTGCTTCCCTCGCCAATTCAAATATAAAAATAATCATTGAAGTGCTGTAAAGGATTCCTTTCGCATTAAGATTGGAAAAACTTGGAAACCGCCCAAACACCGCCCCGCGGTCAAATGACCGCGGGAGCATTTTGACTTTCCCGCTGGGCCGGCGGGCGATCTACAAAAGATCGCCCGCCGGCCCAGCGGGAAAGCCCCAGCAAAGATGAAGCCGGCTCCGAATGGAGCCGGCGGATTTGCTGGGGTGCGACGGGTGCAGTTGCACCCGTCGCGATTTTCAGTGTCTGCTATGCAGACACTGAAAATCTTGTTGGGGCCCTGTTAGGGGGCCCCACGACACCCGTTCCCCGCCAGAACCAGGCTGGCGGGAAGGGGGTCGGAATCCCCATGGCGGTGCTGCATGCAGCGCCGCCATGGAGGATTCCCTTGGGCAGGGGAAAACCGGCGGGAAACCGCCGGTTCCCCTTTTCTGACCGCGGCTTTACCGCCGTGGTCAGAATGCCCCGGAAGCACCGCCAGCCTGTTGGCTGTGCTTCCTCTGCCCTCTGCCCTGGTGGTGAGACACCGCCAGGGTCAGAATGAGGGCCTAAGTATTGCCCAATGTCTGGTGTTACATGTACAAACGATGTTGTCTCTTAAGTTGTACCAAACAAGCCAAAAAGTATTGAAGCAAATAGGTCACGTGGGCCTGTTGCAGTGTGTCTTTTAAAAGCAATATTAATATGAAAAATTTGAAATACAATGTGTGATAAACCCTTATAGAAACTGTATTAGCATAGAAAATAATGCATGCGTTTGAAATGTGCCCATGGGAAGGGGCTACCGATGTATACGAAGACTAATGAAAAGGCTTATTAATTCTGAATTATAATGCAATAATGTTTTCAATTTGTATTAGTATATCATAATTAGAGTTGTGTGCTAGGAGTTTTTCTATATTAATTACAAGGGCTTTAATTTAGTGAGGGCTTGGGCCTAGCTGCCTGGCCTAGTGTTTGAATTTCATTTTCTAACGTGTAGTGTGTTGTTTTCCTGAAGGACACAAAGCTGTATTTTCCAGGAGTTATATGTGTGTAGCTGTAGTAAATTCTTTCTCATGAGAACCGGCTTGCTCAAGGCGATGTTCTTGCTAGATACAACAGTGTAATTGTAACAGGTGCAAGGTTAACCGTACTAGGAGAAGACAATGAAGACACTGACTGGAGCGTGAAGTGTAACATTTTCTACCTGACATTCCAACCGTTGAAGAGGTCAATAACATGGACATGGGAAACTGTGAAATCTGATCAATTCTAGTAAGGTGTTAGCAAATTATTGGACAGAGATACGGATGCACCAAACTTTATCCAATGAGGAATTAGGGAATAGTTAGACAGTTTTGACTTAACCACATGACCCAAGGAAAAACGAGGCCATTTTGCCATTCCTTTGCTCTAAGACATTCTCGCCATACCAGGCATTTGCCATCCTGTAATTCTTCAGAGACTTTGCCAGTTGCCATACTTTAGTTTAGTTACCCTGTCTCCTCAGAGAAAAACCATCCTCTACCAATCTTTGCTTGATATTATCTTCTCCTCCATCTGAGGGAAGTAATGTTCCTTAGCTATGCTATCTTGAGACTTTGCCCCATCCTACTTTGCCCAATGATGATGAACTGATGTCCTGAGGGCGAAGACTGACGCTGCTTGCTGATCTGTTGGATTGGTAACTATCCAATGCAAATTGTAATTGTCTGTTTGCCTTTTCTTTCTAGGTACCAACTGCTATTTTGATACAGTCCTTAGTTTAGATGTTTTCTAAATTCGTGTTCACTAAAATGATTTGCATGAAGCCCAACATGCTAATGCTAATGCTAATTTGAGGTTAGTTAAGGTATTCACTTATATCTGATGCAAATAGACAAATTACTGAGTTTGTGCTTTGTTGAATCATGTACTAATAAGGCTCTGCTAAGTTGATTGATATTAAGGATGTGCCAAATTACTGAATGAGTATAATCTATGCATTGATTAAGTTCCACTCTGATTACAAACTAAATAGTGTTTTGATGTGTTATTGCTAATGAGATTAACAGACATGATATTAGATTGTTACAAATAGGGAAATAAATATCCTAACATTTAATTAAACTGGTGTGGTTATTCATGACTGAAAGGTCATGGTGTGTTTGATTATTGATTCTTATTGATTGTTTATTGATTAGTGATTGTTATTATTGATTGTCTATTGATTTGTTGATTGATGATTAACAAAGACAATACTTTGTAGTGGGAAGTCTCCAAATGTGGTCCAAAGGTTTGTCGACCTGAGCGCGTCTCCTTGTAACTTTACTTATTAAGGCTCTATTGATGCGCTAACAGTTTGGTAGCAGAGGTGATGGTTTGGCCCTTTGGGGCCCCAGTACGAAGGATTACGGGTTTGATAGAGTTGATGGTGCGATAAATTAACAATTTGGTAGTAGAGGTGTTGGTTCGGCCTTTGGGGCCCGGTATAAAAGATCAACTGTTTGGTAGAGATTGATGGGTGTGGTTTGGAGGTAGGCAAGGTGTACTGAAAAATTGGGTTTTGTGGGGTGTTTTCTTTTTCAAATGATGCAAAAAGTCCCAAATCACTTTCCCGGAATCTCAGAGCTTACTGAAGGGAGTTTGAGTATGTTCTCGGCGTTCTAGTGATAGTGTGAATGATGTAGGTTTTGCGCTTGCACAGTTTATGCATATCGCAGGTGAATTGTGATGTTTGTGAGGATTTTAGGCCAGATGATGATGTTTTAGTAGGAGTGGGCGTACTCCGCAGAATGAGAGTAGGGAAGTTGGCGAACTTGATGTGAATGTGGCGCTTTGTGCTAAAAAATTGTCCACGTGATTGTTGGTGATGTACGGACCCTGCGTGGTCTAAGACTCCGGAGTATACTGATAAGTGTATGAGACACTTGGTTTATATTGTAATTTGTGCAGTTTAATAGGTCGATAGTGAAATCGACGAGTCAAGTTTGAGTCTAAGTGAGTGAATAAAAACTTCGATGGACATTTGGTGAGTTCTAAAGTGCACTAGAACAATAATCCATTGACTAGGCAAGAGTAGAATTTGTGGGGCAAATTTTGCTTGCGAGTGCGGGATCTGAGAAGGAGAGAGTAGTGGCCGAGGCTAAGCAAAATCTCTGTAAAGTTCTGAAGTGATTGTGTTACCCTTTCCTGTAGTAAACCGCAAATTTTAGTTTTATTTTGGTTGGTGCTTGCACTATATTGTATTAGTTTGTGTGGATCGAGAGCGGGAAGACAAGCCGCAAAACTTTGTCAGCCGCAGTGCGTGTGACATCATTGGAGCCGCGCTGGGACAGGTTGGTTAGTGAGAAGGGTCGCGCACGGATTGGCAGCCGTCCGTGAGAGGCAATTGGTTGAGAAGGTAGGGCGAAGAAGAATTCTGGGAATTAAAGTCACTTCCTGAATTGATTGTGAACAAAAATAAAGGACGTAAAGATGAAATTTTCAAGGCTTTAAAGAGTGCTTTGAGAAGAGACGTGTATATTATCGCGAGTGTAGGGTAGGTTGCACTGCCAGGGGGTATGCCGGCTTATATTGTAATGGAGGAAAAGGGTATCGCGCCATGTCTTTGACTAAAGCAATGGTGCAAAGCCACAGAGAAAGAAGGGTGCTTAGCGTTTCCTGAGAACGGAACGTTCAATTTGAGGGTTTTAGAAAATTTGCGGAGGGTGTTAAATGATCTGAAGCCACCCCCGAGACCAGCACAGTTTGAGGCATTAGTAATTTGGGAATTGATGGCAATACGGCAACAACAACAGAAATTTGAGAGGAGAATGAGGAAAGCAGAAAAGACACTAGCGGAGGCTAGGTGGGATAGTGCACAGAGAGTTTGGAGAAGAGAGACAATAGATGGAGTTAGGCTGTTCCCAGCGATAGCCCAAGAGGGTTAAGGCAAGGGGAGGAAAGATACTCGGAAGACTGACAAAAGTCCTCCCAGAGACAAAGAAGCTAGGAAAACTTCTACAGAAATAGAGGACTCAGACGATGATGAATTCCTTAATCAGTTACTAATGATCGTCCACCACCATATGTGGCAGACGACAATGGCCCGTGTACCAGTACATGTCCTATAGGTTCGACACAAGAGAAGGCGAAAATGAATCCGACACAGGTTAGTCCTGTCTCGACCCAAGTCCCGATGCAGAGCAGTTTTGGCGTGCCCACCACTCAGGTTATGCAACCCTAGTTGCAACCGCCACAGGTTCAGAGGCTTTACCCTGATGTACTCATTTTAGAGACAACTACTAATCTGATGGTGCCGACAGAGCAGGTATACACAAGGCCAACGTTTATTCAGAAGGATCCAACTCCACCCTTATTGCCCCAAGTGCAGTAGCAGATGGTCCCGAGATATACTTCGGTCACAGGACCGCAGTCAGACATGACACCAGTGATGAACCAGAATATGGGAGTTAATCTTTCACAGGTTTTGGGAAACAGACAGACATCAGACGCCATATCTTTGCCTATTACGGTTGGTCCACCGGTACCGTTGTATGCGCAGGTAAAGCCTAGTGTATGCGATCAGGGGGTAATGACACAAAGTATGACAAGAGGAGGGTTCGTAGGATGTTCCCAAGGGACGACTCCAGTAGAACCAACACCTGAAGGATCTAGGTCTCTGTTAGGCTTCAGTCCAATTGGGGCACCTCCAAATGCCATGAGACAGTCAGGTTTGAGACTGCTGGAATGATTTCCCCAGGCTGAGGGAGAAACCAATAGAGTGGTATCAGCAGACAGACAGATTTGTGAAGCTTGCGAAGTGTCTTTGGGAAGACCTGAATACTCTCTTTGAGATCATAGTTCCAGCTGATTTGTGGATTGAGTGCAAAAGAAGCGTAGATTGGCTTACTGAGGAACCGGCAAGGGACAGAAGCACAGGTGCGCCGTCTCCTGATATGATGAAGTACTATTATAAGGTGATTGAGTTTCTGAAAACTAGAGTTTCGCCTAAGAATATTGATTGGCAAAGGATTGATTGAACGTCTCAGGAAGTCAAGGAGTCAATACATGTCTATTATGTAAGGTTGTTGAAGGAGTATAAACATTACAGCGGCACAGAGGTTATTGAGGCGAAAGACATGAATCACCTTGTGTTCAGGTTCGTGGAAGGGTTGAGACCTGCGATTGGCCAGATGATTAAGAATCATTTGATTTGCTGGCAAGCAAAGCCGATTGATGAGGTGTTGCAGTATGCAAAGTAAAGTAGCAAAGAGATTGAGTTGAAGCAGAGAAAGTTAAAGGAGAAAGCGATGGTGATGCAAATTAAGGCAGCGCAGACAGGGATGCAGGGAGGTTTTCAGCAGCAAATGGTGCAGCAACCGCAGGGAAATGGGATGTTTCAGGTGCAAGTGAGAAGTAGAGGTCGAGGAGGTTTTGTGAACCTCAGTCCAGACTTGAACACTGTAGTAGTTCAAAATGATGCACAGGGAATGAAGAAACTGTTATCGTGTCATGCTTGTGGAGTCGTTGGACACTGGAAGCGGGAGTGCCCAATGATGGTGCAGGATGTTGTTGTTCAACAAAGCAATGATGTCAGTCCATTTCAAAATGTGAGAGGACCAAGATTGAGAGGTCCAAACCCACATTTTCTGAATAATGTGCATCAAATGCAAGGTTTTCAATTCATGCAGCAGGTGTAGTTGCCACGCATACAGCCAATGCAGTTACCGCAAATGCAACAGCAGGTCCCCATGGTACCTAGTCAGCAAATGCAAGTGCCTTTAGCCCCAATGGAACAGCAACAGGTGATGCTTCCTCCACAGGTCACAGGTAAAAGAATGAGTCAGAATCACACAGTACAACAATACCCATTGCGTGGTGAGAATGGAATAAACGATGAATGGTTGGATGAAAGTTCAGACGGAGAAGAGTGCAGGCTTGCAGCATCCTTAGAGGTAGATCAGAGAGGACCTGATGTTCAGGGGAAGGTTATGGGTCATAAGGTTTCATTCTTGGTTGACACAGGAGCTACACGCTCCACAGTCAGAAGTGCAGAGATTCCGAAACTGCCCCTTTCGGGACAGACAGTTAAGGTAGTAGGAGTAGCAAACCAACTCCTGACTAACCCGATCACAGATCCGGTTCAGGTTGAGCTTGGCACATTTCAAGGATTGCACAGATTTGTGGTTTGCGATTCAAGTCCTGTATCCTTATTGGGAAGAGACTTATTGTGCAAGACGAGGTGTTCAATCACCTGCTCCAATGAGGGAATAGAGGTCCAGACAAACAGTGACGATGAAGGGGAGGAACAGGTTTCAGAGCCCGAAACTGAGGTCACAGATGAGGGATATCCTCTGATTAATATCTTTCCGATGTTCACAGTGACTGATCTCCCAGCAGATTTACAAGGAACAGTTTTTGTGGGATTTGACAGGGAAAGAAGTAGGGCTGATAAAAGGAGTGGAGCCAGTCAAAGTCAGTGTGAAGCCAAACGCTGTGTTTTCCCAGATACCGCAGTATCATATGGTGCAAGATGTCCTTATAAAGGTTGCGCAAATCATTGCAGATTTTGTGAAACAGGGAGTCTTGAAGGAAGTGTTGAGCAGTCCATGTAATTCACCAATAATGGGACTGAGAAAGCCTTGTGGGAAGGTTCGGATTGTCCAAGATTTGAGGAAGATCAATGTCATAGTGGTGAAATGTTGCCCAGTGGGGCCAAATCCAGCTGTGATTATGTTTCAGATTCCATGTGATGCAGAATGGTTTACAGTAATTGATCTGTCCCAAGCGTTCTTTTCTGTGCCTCTTCATGAGGACAGCCAATTTCTCTTCTGTTTTAAATTCCTGGACAAGGTCTACAGTTGGTGTTGAATTCCTCAAGGGTTTTCAGAATCATCTTCCATATTCAATCAGATACTGAAGAAGAATTTGGAGTCATCGGAGCTGCCTTTCCAATAGACTCTAGTCCAGTACATTGATGATTTGTTGATCGCATCCAAAACAAGGGACGAATGCAAGTATGATTCTATTGCCTTACTGAATCACTTGGGAAAGATTGGGCACAAGGTGTCCCCCAAGAAACTGCAGTATTGTCAGAAAGAGGTAAAGTATTTGGGTCATCAAATTGAGAAAGGGCCAAGGAAGTTATCCAGAGAAAGAATAACTACAGTGTTACAAATGAATCCCCCGACGACACTGAGAGATGTTAGGATGTTCCTAGGAATGGTGGGGTACTGTCCCCAGTGGATTCCGAATTTCTCAGCCATTTCCAAGCCATTACAGAGGCTTACAGTCAAAGAGAGTCCGGACACTATAGGTTTGGGAGAGAAGGAAATGAGAGCGTTTACTGAGTTAAGAGAGAGCATATGCAGGGCTCCAGCTTTGGGTATGGCTGATTACACAAAGTCTTTTGTTCTGTTTTGTCATGAACGCAATGCATGTTCTTTGTCTGTCTTAACACAGGTCCATGGAGGTGAAAACCGACCAGTAGCATATTTTTCAGCTACTTTGGACCCAGTTGCAGCAGCCTTACCGGGTGTCTGAGTGCAGTAGGAGCAGTTGGACAAAGCCTCACACAGTGTGAAGGCATAGTGATGGGACATCCTTTAACAGTCATGGTCCCTCACTCAGTTGAGATCCTGTTAACATGTACAAAGACGCAGCACATGACCAATGCAAGATTGACCATATATGAAACGATTATATTAGGGTCACCAAATGTAACGTTAAAGAGATATACAGTGTTGAATCCGGCAACTTTGCTCCCAAGTGAAAATACAGAGGTTGAAAATCAGGAAGATGTCGAACATGATTGTCTTGAGGTAACAGAAATGTGCACCAAACCAAGACCTGATATTAAAGATACCCAATTGGAAGAAAATTACCAAATTATCTTTGTTGATGGCTCATGTTTGAGAGACTCAATAGGAGTGCTGAGAGCCGGATATGCTGAATGCACGATTTCTGGCATCATGGAAGCGTCCTGGCTTCAAGGAATGTATTCCACTCAAGAAGCTGAACTGGTAGCTCTTACCAGGGCTTGCCATGTCTCTGCCCAGATGAGAGTCACTACCTATACTGATAGTCGATATGGATTTTGAATTGTTCATGATTTTGGGCAACTATGGTCACATAGGGGTTATCTGACCTCTTCTGGTTTGCCAGTGAAAAATGGTGAAAGAATTAAGGAGTTGTTGCATGCGATTCAGTTACCTCATGAAATTGCCGTGGTGAAATGCAGTGCACACCTGAAGTCACAAGACTTTGTTTCTATGGGAAATGGATATATGGATCTAGTCGCAAGGTTTTGCACATTGAACTGTATATTGTTTAAGGATCAATGGGAATTGTTACCTGAAAAAGAAAATAAGACATGCACAGGTTACGCATTGAGGGTGATTGACACGTTAGAAGAGTTCAAATTGTTGCAGGGCCGTGCTAGCAAAGATAAGATGCGTTCTTGGGTTAGAATGCAATGCATTCAAAGACCAGATGATTTGTGGGTTTCAGACGAGGGGAAAATGGTCTTGCCGAACAGTCTTTTGTCACAGTTTGCACGGTTTTTATTATGGTCAAGCACACATTGGGAGGGGTGCCATGATTAGGTTGTTCAAGATTGACTGGTTTAACCCAAAGTTTAGACAAGCTACAGAGGTGATTTGCCATTGTTGTGTCATCTGCCAACAGATGAACGCGGGGAAAGGGACAGTGGTGAATTTGAGCCACATTGGAAGAGCTGGAGGTCCATTTAGCAGAATGCAATTGGATTTCATTGAGATGCC
The DNA here is from genome assembly GCF_031143425.1 of Pleurodeles waltl. Classification (NCBI taxonomy): domain Eukaryota; kingdom Metazoa; phylum Chordata; class Amphibia; order Caudata; family Salamandridae; genus Pleurodeles; species Pleurodeles waltl. Next base: position 901,631,935 of record NC_090449.1, read on the forward strand.
TGTATGTGGAGGTCTGAGGTACGTGTTGGTGATTGTGTGTATCTTTAGTCATTGGACTGAAGCATACCCTACACGCAGGAATGACAGCCTCACAGTAGCAAAGCTGCTGCTTAGGGAATTGATATCACGTTTCGGGTTTCCGATCTCTTTAGAATCAGATAGGGGAAGTCACTTCAACAATGAGGTGGTTAGGTTATTGTGTGCAGCATTGAACACTGAGCAGAAGTTGCATTGTAGCTACAGGACTAGTGGAACAGATGAATGGTACCTTGAAGTCGAGGATGGTGAAAAAGTGTGCAGCCACAAATTTGAAATGGGCCGATGCATTACCTTTAGTGTTAATGTCAATGAGAAATACACCTAACAAGAAAACAGGACTGTGACCACATGAGATTCTCATGGGTCGAGCTATGAGACTGCCCGCAGTGTCTGGGAATGCTCTTGTGAATATCACGGATGACATGGTGTTGGACTACTGCAAGGGTCTGGCTGATGTGGTTCGCTCTTTTTCTCACCAGGTGGAAGCTACCACCCTGCCACCGATTCATGATCCAGGACACAACCTGAAAGCTGGCGATTGGGTTGTCATCAAGAAACACGTAATGAAGACTTGCTTGGAGTCACGTTGGAAGGGGCCCTACCAAGTGATACTAACGACTACTACTGCTGAGAAGTGTGCAGGAGCTCCGAACTGGATCCATGCCAGTCACACGAAAAAGGTGACGTGTCCAACTGATGAGGAATTTGAGTTGTTGAAAGTACCAACAACAGACAAGGAAGTCTCAGGGCCGGAGAGTAATCGAAGGGGAACTGAGACAGAAGGAGAGCCCGTTGAGGGCAGCTTGGTCACTCCAGTGGGAAATGAGAGAGGAGAGATACAGAGGGGTGATAGTGAGCCTATCCTAACTGAGGCAGCAGGAGAGCCTAGTCAGAGGGAGGTTTTCCCAGAAGTAGACGATTATGAGAATGAGCCAGAGCACTTAACAGACCCAGAAGGCGAAGGAGTTGAAGCGGAAGAGAGTCAGAGTCTCCAGACTCCTCCTGAGCAGATTGCAGGTCAATCTTGCCAAAACACCATAGAGCAGAGAGAAAAAGAAGAGTTGCCACAGGAAAGACCAAAGACCGGGAGATACTGAAAGGAGACAAGTGGCCAGAGTCACGAGTAAAAAGGAGAGAAGTGGTTGTCGAAGACGCTATGGAAGAAGAGGTAGACACCACAAGGAGAGAAGATCTGAGTGAAGGAGAGTTGCAAGGTGATCGTAAGTTAAAGAGGAAGAGAGTAGCAAATAGAAGGTATGCAGGTCCTGAATGGGCATATGCGACTACAGCTGAATGGCAACAGGATTTCTTGGCGTTTTGTTTTGATCGAGAAGTCCCAGGTCAATGCTTTGGTAATTTTGAAATTGGAAAAAAGGGAGACTGAGAATTTACTGGATGAGACTTTGAACATCCTTTAATTGACTTTTGAAAAACGATTTTGACAAGCTGCTAACCTGAATTGACGAGGGATCCTGGGTGTGAAAGTGAAAGCTGTAAATAATTGCTGAAAGAAGATTTGCTTGTATTGAATTTGCAGCAGAAAAAAAAAAGTGGATTTTCCAACCATCCTCTCTGTTGTTTTAATAACCATTCTTCACTTTCTGATTCTTTACAGATCATGGCTAATACTAAGCAAGAGAATAGAGGGAGTAGGCATTGTAAATACGTGGGTGTTGGTGTAGGCATTGCGTGTGTGATATTGATTGTGGTTGTGATTGTGGGTATGGCACTAATGGATAAGAGTGAGACTAGCAATGCTTCAATTCCTGAAACTCCTACTGCACTCACAGCGGGGAGAGGTTTGAGCTGGATGAGAGATACTTACATGAGGGAACTAATGCAAAAGGGGAACTTTCTACTAATGTTTTCTAACGCTTACTGAGTGAGTATGTCAAGACAATGGAGGCGAAGGATTGCTTTGTGTGTATGCAGATTCCTATTTCGGTACAAGAAGGGGTGACCTATCATAGTTTGCCACTAACCTATGGGATAAGTTGTAGTCTGTTACTAACGAGATTTTATAACCAGAAGGATGCCCAGTATTTCTATTCTAATTACGATTTTTTGTTTCCTTATGTACCTATACTAGAGGATTTGAGTGATGTAGCTAGATACTATAGTATAAAGTTAGTTAAATGATTCTTTGAGCCAACACTAACAATTAGTACATCTTATGCTCACTGCAATAATTTGACATGCTTGCTTACACTTGTAGAGAAAAGCTTTCTAGATCACACGGAAGATAGAAGGAGAACATTAAAGGGTAAATTAGAAAAAGGATTGCAGCAGCAAATTTTTGCTAGTAATGAGGGTTATGGTACAATTATAGAGAAGGGACGTTAGCTTTAGATGCATTACATGTAGGGAAGCTTTGTATATCTAGGCCAAAATCATATTATGACAATGTGTTTGTGGGAATGAGTAAATGTAAACATGTGTTTTTATTTAGCAGTAAATGGACGTTCATGTTAAATGGACAGGATCCGGCGATCCCGGGGATCTACTATATATGTGGCTTAATGCTTATTACCGTCTTCCAAAGGGATGGTATGGGACATCTTATTTGGGGATAATTTTCACAATGATATACCAACTTGACGACTTGATGAAGTTTCCGAAATTGTCTGAATTACATCGTACTAGACAGAAGAGAGAGACCGCTGCTGGTGTAGTGGGAGACATATTTGGGGCAATAATTCCCTCAGTGGGAGTTATCTTGAATTCAATAAAGATTTGAGAGTTGTCTACTATTGTGGGTAACATGCTGACAAATTATTTAGGAGCAATACTCCTAATGGATACTGAACTTGCTGCGGAGAGGGCTATGACTCTTCAAAACAGGCTTGCTTTAGACATTCTTTTAGTGAAAAATGGCGGAGTTTGTAGGATGCTTAATGAGAATCATTGTTGTTCATATATACCAGATAATAGTAATGAGATTAGAAGTATACTTACTCACTTGACTAAGGATAGTACAGACTTAAAGGAATTGAAAGAACCAGGGGCCAGATGTAGCAAATTCCCAAATTGCGACTTGCAATTTGCGAGTCCCTGCGACTCGCAAATTGCAAGTCGCAATTTGGGATGCAGAAAGGTGTCTCAGACACCTTCTGCGAGTCGCTATCGGGTCGCAAAGACCCACCTCATTAATTATAATGAGGTGGGTCGCAATTTGCGACCCCATAGCGAGTCAGGGCACTCACGGGGATGGAGGCCTGCTGTAGTCAGCAGACCTCCATGTCCGTGACTGCTTTTAAATAAAGCAGTTTTTTTTTCCAAAGTGCAACCCGTTTTCCTTAAAGGAAAACGAGCTGCACTTTGAAAAATAAACCGAAACCTTTTGTTTTGGTATTTTTCAGGGCAGGTAGTGGTCCTTTGGACCAGTGCCTGCTCTGAAAAATTATTTTTTGGTCCAGTCACAAAGGGGAAGGGGTCCCATGGGGACCCCTTCCTGTTTGCGACTGGGTTACCATCCACTTCAAGTGGATGGTAACTGCGCTTTCATTTGCGACCGCAATCGCGGTCGCAAATGAAATTGCATACCAGTGCGACTCGCAAATAGGAAGGGAACACACCTTCCTATTTGCAACTCGGAAATGCATTTTGCGAGTCGATTCCGACTTTCAAAATGCATTTCTACATCTCAGAGTGGCTTTAGTGACTCGCAAACGGCGATTTTCGCCGTTTGCGACTCACTAAAGCTTTCCTACATCTGGCCCCAGGTGTTTGGGAAAAGGTTGGAAGGGGTTTTGCATCAGTGGGGAATTGGCTTAGCAACATTTGGCATGGGATATTGTCCAAAATAATACAGGGGATATTGATTGTTATTGCTTGTCTATTTGGATTGTGGGTGGCATGTAAAATTAGCAGGAGAATAAAATTGAATAGGGCTAAACATAATCAGAGGAGGGAAGAAAAAGAAAGGGAAAAATTGTTTACGGAATGATCAAAGGGGAAGCCAATAAGGGAAGAGATTGAAATGAAAGAATTTTAACTGGAGTAAAATTTTTGGGGAAAGATTTGTGTGATGACAAGAGTCATCAGAGGAGGGATTGTTGGAGTGTGTCTTTTAAAAGCAATGTTAATATTAAAAGTTTGAAATATAATGTGTGATAAAGCCGTATGGAAAATGTATTAACATAGAAAATAATGCACACGTTTGAAATGTGCCCACGGGGAGTGGCTACCAATGTATACGAAGACTAATGAAAAGGCTTATTAATTCTGAATTATAATGCAATAATGTTTTGAATTTGTATTAGTATATCATAATTAGAGTTGTGTGCTAGGAGTTTTTCTTTATTAAATACAAGGGCTTTAATTTAGTGAGGGCCTGGGCCTAGCTGCCTGACCTCATGTTTGAATTTCATTTTCTAATGTATAGTGTGCTGTTTTCCTGAAGGACACAAAGCTGTATTTTCATGGAGTTATATGTGTGTGTAGCCGTAGTAAATTCTTTCTCATGAGAACCGGCTTGCTCAAGGCGATGTTATTGCTAGATGCAACAGTGTAATTTGTAACAAGTGCAAGCTTAACCGTACTAGGAGAAGACAATGAAGACACTGACTGGAGCGCGAAGCGTAACATTTTCTACCTGACATTCCAACTGTTGAAGATGTCAATAACATGGACCAATCCATGGCATGGGAAACTGTGAACTATGAAAAATTCTAGTAAGGTGTTAGCAAATTATTGGACAGCGATACAGATGTACCAAACTTTATCCAATGAGGAATTAGGGAATAGTTAGACAGTTTTGACTCACCCGCATGACCTAGGGAGAAACAAGGCCATTTTGCCATTCCTTTGCTCTAAGACATTCTTGCCATACCAGGCATTTGCCATTCTGTCATTCTTCAGAGACGTTGCCAGTTGCCATACTTTAGTTTAGTTATCCTGTCTCCTCAGAGAAAAACCATCCTCTACCAATCTTTGCTTGATATTATCTTCTCCTCCATCTGAGGGAAGTAATGTTCCTTAGCTATGCTATCTTGAGACTTTGCCCCATCCTACTTTGCCCAATGATGATGAACTGATGTCCTGAGGGCGAAGACTGACGCTGCTTGCTGATCTGTTGGACTGGTAACTATCCGATGCAAATTGTAATTGTCCGTTTGCCTTTTCTTTCTAGGTACCAACTGCTATTTTAATAGAGGCCTTAGTTTAGATGTTTTCTAAATTCGTGTTCACTTAAATGCTTTGCATGAAGCCCAACATGCTAATGCTAATTTGAGGTTAGGTAAGGTGTTCACTAATCTCTGATGCAAACAGACAAATGACTGATTTCTTGCTTTGTTGAATCATGTACTAATGAGACTCTGCTAAGTTGATTGATATTGATGATGTGCCAAATTACTGTATGAGTATAATCCATGCATTGATTAAGTTCCGCTCTGATTGCAAACTAAATAGTGTTTTGAAGTGTTATTGCTAATGAGATGAACAGACATGATATTAGATTGTTACAAATAGGGAAATAAATATCCTAACACTTAATTAAACTGGCGTGGTTATTCATGACTGAAAGGTCATGGTGTGTTCGATTATTGATTCTTATGGATTGTTTATTGATTAGTGATTGTTATTATTGATTGTCTAATGATTTGTTGATTGATTAACAAAGACAATACTTCGTACTGGGAAGTCTCCAAACGTGGTCCAAAGGTTTGTCGACCTGAACGCGTCTCCTTGTAAGTTCACTTCAAGGTCTCCAGCACAACAGATGAAGTGAAAAAATCAACAATATAGTTAACACTTAACATGATAAAAGTCAATCAAAAGGCGGGGTTTAGGTTTCTCACCTGCCAGGTTGTAGCTTCCTAGTTTAGGGAGCACTGTGCACTTTAAGCAGGGGTTTACTAGAATGGTTTGAAACTGAGATGGTGTAAAGTGGAGAAAAAGTAAGAAAAAGCAATGTATACATTACATATGTTCCAAAGACATCTGAGAAGAAGTTTTGTGCTGGAGATTTCTACAGTTTGCAAGCAAGTTATCCACGAGTTCATGCAGATTAAATGGTCCTTTGTCAGATAAATGTCATGGGAGTTTCTGAGTTTTCATCGTTAAGCTTTGGTGTTGCGTGTGAGGTCCTTCCCTCTCAATAGTTGTGTAGCCTTTGGGATTTTCATTGTGAGCCTTAATCTTAAGAAGCTTTACCAGTCCCCTGTGTGCCTTCCAATCTATTTTCCTGTTCCATTGTGGGTAGTTGTAGCCCCAGTAGTTGGAGTGGTGCATTTCTGAAGGTTAGACCAAAAAGGAAAGTCTATTGATATTGAATGCGCTCCGCTCGGAGTTTTGCAGTTACTGATCTGAACTGTTGATGACCTAAAAGAGTGGCAGGTGCAATGTCTCAGTATAGAGCTAATCTATCTTCCTGGAAAGACATTTCTAGCTTGTTCAAGGATAGTTTCTTTAAAGCTGTGGAGTTGAGCTAGGACGTCCCTTGACCTCCTTAGTTCCATGCTGGATTGAGGATTCAATTCATTCCTCAGAGTGGTCGTCATGCAAAATTGTTGAGAAGAGGCCAGTCTCAAAGACATCTAGGTTGGTTCCCTTCGCCTATTCTTTTAAGTCTTGTATGTTGTCTCTTCTAGACCTTTTTTCAAAGTCTTCACATTTAAGGATTATAGCCCTGAACAGATTACGTGATTGCGGAGAGATATCATGTTGCCAATCCACTTGTTTTTCCAGTAGCTGTAGCTTTAATTCTACATCCAAGATCCTCAACCCAACTGGATCCACATCCTGATGAATAGTGTTAGAATAAGGGTCCTTGCTTGGATGGGGCAACCTAACTGCCAACCAAAGGAAATCGAAGCGCGCCCGAAGGCGTGCTGTATTATGTGCCCCTGGGGCACCGGGAGCCAAGGAGTGGAGCGCCCGTGCTACTGGTGGTGCCCCCTTAGCGAGGGGCGCTGATGCCTGCCCAGGGACACAGGCAGGCATCCACTTTGGTGCCTGTTCACCATTGCGGCCTGGGCTGACCGCGATTGACTCGCGCACCAGATCGGGTGCCGGCGAGTCCCTGTCGGGGCCCAGGCTGGGAGAAAACCTCATTGGAGGCTCACCGTCCTGCCAGACCCACAGTGAGCGTTGTGTGGACTGCTGGGAGGAGGCCTCATGGGAGGTTTCCCCACCCCACCGGTCCCGCATCTTGCTACGAGGTCACAGGGGGGGGAGGAGGCCCCATCGGAGGCCCCCCACACCGGTTGGCCCCCTTATTTGGGTTTTTGGCTCTGCACCCCCCTTTTGGAGGACTGACTGTGGCCGGGAGGGGGGCTTCAGGAAGTATAGGCACCCAGTTTGGGGCACAGGCCCCAGGAGGGGCCCCTGTGTAAAGGAAGAGGGGGTGCATGCCACCCCAACCCTCAATCACCAAGCTGCCCCGTCCTGGTGTGGAGGAGCGCTAAGGGCCCCTTTCCTACTTCGGGGCACTCTAGGTGCCCTCACTATACAAGGACAGGTACAATTTTATTTGCAATGTGCCGTTTTGGGGCATTATGAGGATGTAATGCTAACCTGTTTTTGTCTAACTTGCCACATGATGTCACATGCTTTCTAATCTTCCTTTTATGGGCATTCTATGCTAATATGTTTTCATGACTTACCATATGTTTTCTAATGGTCCTGGTATAGGCATTTATGATACTTTCATGACAAGTGCATTTCTATAGTAATCGTTTCCTGACTACTGCTTATGTTGCAGAATAATGAGTAACTTGTGTGTTATGTGTGACTACTGCTGTTTTTTGCAGAATAATAGTACTGTGTAACGTTCTGACAACTGCTTGGGTAGCAGGGTATTACTGACATGTTGTGTTTGGTCTAATAATGTTGTATAGAATACAGTTTATTTTTATATAACTTGGTGTTGTGTTTCCTTTTTGTGAGGATAGTGTCACATGTGTTATGTGTGTTGTGCAAACGCTTTACACATTGCCTCTAGGATAGGCCTGACTGCTTGTGCCAAGCTACCAAGGGGGTGAGCAGGGGTTATCTTGGGTGTGCAACTCCCTCGCCTTGACTAGAGTGGGTGGATTTTGCCTGGCTTAGGTGCATGCCCAAGCCTACCAGAAACCCCATTTCTAACAAATAGCATCTATTCAGATGCCCATTTCACCATTTACGTCTTTACGAGTTTGCAATATGTCAATTTTTAAGTCCTCCATTTGTTCCAATTTAAATTGTTGACGCCTAGAGAGAAGGTCGGTCCTCATGAAGGCCATGGTACTCAAGGAGGCCTATCTCTCAAACACAGACAAGAGGTTGATCTGATGTTGTGTTTTTGTAGCAGAACAGTAGTTCAGCTGTAATTCTTTTAGGTGGTATGTGGCCTCGTAGTAAACATAAGTCTTGCAAAGTCTAGATTCCGGAAACCAGACGCTACCTTTCATGAAGACTCTGGAGCATACCTGTAGAGTGAGGCACCAGCTGTAATACACCAGACAGCCAAGAAGGTGCTGCATGCGACGGCTGGTTTGGTCTCATGTCAGATTAAGGCCCCATTTTACTCACACATTATCAACTAGCACCTCTATAATAGCGTGTACATAAGGCTATCATTAAAGGACAGCAAAGCATGTGGACTTTTGGTTTTGGGGTGAAGGGAGCACTATCCCTTGTGTGCTGTGTAGCAGATTCTAGAAGATTGAGGTGCTTGCTGCCTGTTGCCTCCATGACACTGATGATCCCACCCAGACTTCGACGTGCCTCCCACAGAGCTCTCTGGGTCTGCATCACAGAGGTCTCCCAGGACCACTGAGCTCTTACACAGACGTCTCAAACCAGGCTCTCTGCCTGCCCGTTGTTTCTTCTTACCTGAAATAAAAAGTCCACCTTGGTTCGGCTCTTGCTGTTGAAATAACACTGCTGGAAAGACTGATTTCTGGGACATTGTTTCTGTTCATTGCAAGCAGCCACCTTGACCTCACCACCGACGGCTCGTGCGGGGTACCCTCATGAACGCCAAATGCAGCTCTTTTCTTACACTGTTGATCCTTTAATTGAGATTGTCATCCACTGCTTATCACTTGACGTTTGACTGGTTCCTTGCTAATCCCAGAACTCCCTCTTACCCTCAGGGACCCTAGATGGTTTACAGGGCTCCAGCTGTATGCCGGTATTGTTTAGGCCCCGGCAGAGCCCCAAATGTTCACGTCTGTGTGGCATGTTGTGAAACCACACACCCCCAACTGATGTTTTTGAGGGAATTTCAATGGGTTTTTAACAATGGATTGGGTATACCACAGTGGAAAAGGGATGATGTTTCCTCATCCAGATGGATTTGGTTGTATTATTAAATTTGTAGTCTGCAAATCCATCATTAATTCAGAGTGGTGACTTAAACTTACAAAAGGCTGTCTCGTGTCTTTTTGGAATACAGAAATGTTGAAAACGACTGAAGTTATTTACAGCAAACTGCAGGGCTGGTGGAATTCTATTGATCGATTTGTGTTACTTGGTACAGTGATTCCTATGGGATGTAAAATGGAAAGCTTTTCTATTTTCACCCTCCTATTTACCTTCCCCCATCAGGGAAATCTGCACGGATCTTGACATAGTAAAACTTAGCCAGGTGCAATGAGTTCCAATTTAATGCAGATTTGGCGAATGATGCCAGAGTTATTAGCAGCAGTACTCTAAATAAGTAGATCTCTTAACTGACTTGAAACACATTTGTATGGCTGCAGCGTCACTGCCAATACCTCGATGTCAACATACAATGTAGATTGCTGATAAGGGTGGTGTAGTCGCAACCAGAAGCATGATTACAGTTGTGTGATTGATGTATCAGGGTCAGTGTCTTGATATTTCAGTAAAAATTACATTGGCAACACAGTGGGTAGTCATATGCAACATTTATTGTTACATCCATTAAATACAATTGTAAGTTGAATCATGGTGACATACCTAGCAATAACTCTGAATATTAAATGTGGGCTTGTAACCACAATGTCCCTTCAAATGACATTGTTGAGGGATATTTTAGGGATTCGCTATAATGTTTAATGATCTTAGAAAATAAGCATAACGTTGTTTAAAAGTGGGTCATTTCATGAATATTAGCTGTCTTCTTACAAGCCACCACAATCTTCACATTAAGAGAGACTTAGTCGCACCCCACTTAGTTTTTGAAATGCAACAATTCGTTTTTTCACTACAGGGATCAATTTCCTAAATCAACTGAGCAATTCCTTTCTCATGTTAGTTGCTACATTGTCCTTGACGGAATAGTGTTTGCTCGCAATACCCCGAGAGCCTGTTGAAATCTCTAGTATTTTTTCAAAGATACATGTTGGTTGTCAAGTTGGACTTCCCTGGATAAGATGCAAGTAGACCCTACTCCTCTCATGTTGGCGAGGTCCACAAAAAAAACACCTGTTGTTCACTTGGTGGAAGGCTTGAAAAATTTCCTAGCTATCAAGAAAGAAAGTTTCAATTCTATTAAGGACACGGAGGCGAGGATTATGCATATCTTTCTTCACTTTTATTAAACAGCAGAGTTCAAAGTTCAACAGATTAGAAAAAATGAACTACAACACCCATGAGACAACGTCTCCATGGTAACCAATGTCCTATCACTGTTATCTCCGACGGTCTGTATATAAATCCTGTGGTGCCGTCGTACATCCTCGACTACAGTGAGATAGGAAGTGAAGGTGTCTTTAAGTTGCTGCGGTTTCCGTTCCTAGGAAGCAATGTAATGCAATGAGAGATTTGGACGTGTGTTCTCCAAAGGTCTAAACAGTTGAAATAGTTAAACAATTCCAAGAATCCTTCCCCCCTCATCATAAGCATCAATAATACATGCAAATTCCATTATTAGGCTTGAACAATTTCAATATTAGATTGTATCATTGATATCATTGATAATTGAAAAAGAGCATACTACCTCCAGTGTTGTTATGTCAGCTCCCGGGTGGGCGACATTTCTCTAATGTTGGGCGGGATAATCCTCGCCTCCGTGTCCTTAATAGAATTTAAACTTTCCTTCTCGATAGCTAGGAAATTTCTCCTTCTATGTCAGGACGGGAGGCGAGGATTATGCATGTTTAAAGCTTACTTACTCCCAATGAGGCTGCTTCGTGAATTGGTTTAAAATATAATTTTTTGAACGTAGACTCTGACGACCAATCAGCAGCATTCATGTTGTCTTCCAGTCTTCCACCTACCTGAATGGCTTTGGACATGGCACCCCGAGTGGAGTGTGCACCAAAAACCTGTTGTAGGAAGTTGGCTCTGTATATACTATTTCAAAGGGTTCCCCTTAGAGGTAAGATAGTGGCAAAAAGAGATAATTCTAATGCTCTATTTTGTGGTAGTGTGGTCGAGCAGTAGGCTTATCAGAGGGTAGTGTTAAGCATTTGTTGTACACACACAGGCAATAAATGAGGAACACACACTCAAAGACTTACTCCAGGCCAATAGGTTTTTATATAGAAAAATATATTTTCTTAGTTTATTTTATGAACCACAGGTTCAAGATTTACAAGTAATACTTCAAATGAAAGGTATTTCACTCAGGTATTCTAGGAATTTTGAATAATCACAATAGTGTGTACAGTTTTGACAAAAATTGCAATAAGCTATTTTAAAAGGGCACTCTGCAAAAATCAACAGTTCCTCGGGGAGGTAAGTAATGTTAAGTTCACAGATAAATAAAACACTTACAGGGTTGAAAGTTGGGTCCAAGGTAGCCCACCGTTGGGGGTTCAAGGCAACCCCAAAGTTACCACACCAGCAGCTCAGGGCCGGTCAGGTGCAGAGGTCAAAGTGGTGCCCAAAACACATAGGCTTCAATGGAAACAGGGGTGCCCCGGTTCCAGTCTGCCAGCAGGTAAGTACCCGCGTCTTCGGAGGGCAGACCAGGGGGGTTTTGTAGGGCACTGGGGGGGACACAAGCAGGCACAGAAACTACACCCTCAGCGGCACAGGAGCAGCCGGGTGCAGAGTGCAAACAGGTGTCGAGTTTCAGATAGGAATCAATAGGGAGACCCGGGGGTCTCTTTAACGATGCAGGCAGGCACAGGGGGGGGGGCTCCTCGGGGTAGCCACCACCTGGGCTAAGCAGAGTGTCGCCTGGGGGTCGCTCCTGCACTGGAGTTTGGTACCTTCAGGTCCTGGGGGCTGCGGGTGCAGTGCTGGTTCCAGGCATCGGGTTCCTTGTTACAGGCAGTCACGGTCAGGGGGAGCCTCTGGATTTCCTCTGTAGGCGTCACTGTGGGGGCTCAGGGGGGGGTCAACTCTGGCTACTCACGGGCTCGGAGTCACTGGGGAGTCCTCCCTGTAGTGTTAGTTTTCCGCAGGTCGAGCCGGGGGTGTCGGGTGCAGAGTGGAAAGTCTCACGCTTCCGGCGGGAAACGTGGGGTCTTTAAAGTTGCTTCTTTGTTGCAGAAAGTTGCAGTTACTTGAACAGGGCCGCTGTTCTCGGGAGCTTCTTGGTCCTTTAGATGCAGGGCAGTCCTCTGAGGCTTCGGAGGTCGCTGGTCCCTGTTGGATGCGTCGCTGGTGCAGTTTTCGTCGAAGTAGGGAGACAGGCCAGTGGGGCTGGGGCCAAATCTGTTGTCGTCTCCGTTTTCACTGCAGGGCTTCAGGTCAGCAGTCCTTCTTCTTTAGGTTGCAGGGATCTATCTTCCTCAGTTCTGGGGGGCCCTAAATACTGGATTTAGGGGTGTGTTTAGGTCTGGGAGGGCAGTAGCCAATGGCTACTGTCCTTGAGGGTGGCTACACCCTCTTTGTGCCTCCTCCCTGTGGGGAGGGGGGCACATCCCTAATCCTATTGGGGGAATCCTCGTTCTACAAGATGGAGGATTTCTAAAAGTAAGAGTCACCTCAGCTCAGGACACCTTAGGAGCTGTCCTGACTGGGGGTGACTCCTCCTTGTTTTCCTCATTATCTCCTCCAGCCTTGCCGCCAAAAGTGGGGGCAGTGGCCGGAAGGGCGGGCATCTCCACTAGCTGGGATGCCCTGTGGCACTGTAACAAAGGGGGTGAGCCTTCGAGGCTCACCGCCAGGTGTTACAGTTTCTGCAGGGGGAGGTGAGAAGCACCTCCACCCTGTACAGGCCTTGTTCCTGGCCACAGAGTGACAAAGGTACTCTCCCCATGTGGCCAGCAACATGTCTGGTGTGTGGCAGGCTGACAAAAACTAGTCAGCCCACACTGGAAGTTGGGTATGTTTTCAGGGGGCATCTCTAAGATGCCCTCTGGGTGTATTTTACAATAAAGTGCACACTGGCATCAGTGTGCATTTATTGTGCTGAGAAGTTTGATACCAAACTTCACAGTTTTCAGTGTACCCATTATGGTGCTGTGGAGTTCATGTTTGACAGACTCCCAGACCATATACTCTTATGGCTACCCTGCACTTACAATGTCTAAGGTTTTGCTTAGACACTGTAGGGGCATAGTGCTCATGCACATATGCCCTCACCTGTGGTATAGTGCACCCTGCCTTAGGGCTGTAAGGCCTGCTAGAGGGGTGACTTACCTATGTCACAGGCAGTGTGAGGTTGACATGGCACTCTGAGGGGAGTGCATGTTGACTTAGTCATTTTCTCCCCACCAGCACACACAAGCTGTGAAGCAGTGTGTATGTGCTGAGTGAGGGGTCCCTAGGGTGGCATAAGACATGCTGCAGCCCTTAGAGACCTTCCCTGGCATCAGGGCCCTTGGTACCAGGGGTACCAGTTACAAGGGACTTACCTGAGTGCCAGGGTTGTGCCAACTGTGGAGACAAAGGTACAATTTAGGGAAAGAACACTGGTGTTGGGGCCTGGTTAGCAGGGTCCCAGCACACTTTCAAATCATAACTTAGCATCAGCAAAGGCAAAAAGTCAGGGGGTAACCATGCCAAGGAGGCATTTCCTTACACCTGTACATTAATGCCCGCTTCCATCAAAACCCATTTGATCCACCTAGCGATGGAGGGGGAGGAAACTGCCTTAAAGGGCTTCTTTATTGAAATCAACAATTGTCTTTCCCTAGGTGGCCGGTGTTCAGCCGTCACTTCCTCATATGTCTTCAGACACCTTACCACACACAATTTAGGCGTATGTTCAAAAGCTGGATAAGTTACTGACCTGGTATTACACTTTGTTCATCTGGATATCGTGAATGTCACTCCCTCTGGAGAGAAGACCCTAGCGGATATATCCAGTACTCTCACGTCCGATACTCGTTTGCACGAGATGAGGCATAGCAAAATAGCTAGTTTTGCTGACTGTTCCTTCCGGGAAAGATATTGGTGGTCCTGCCAAGAGGTTAAAAGACGCAGAACCTGGTTGATGTCCCATCGCTCTGAGTACCTGGGTTCAGGAGGTCTGGTCATCCTGATTCCTTTCAGCAGCTTGCACACCCATGGGTGCTCCCCCACCGGGCAGTTGTTAATAGGGGGGTGTCCGGCCGATATTGCAGACCAAAATGAAATAATCGAGCAGTAAGACTGGCCGGACTCCGCTAGAAAATTTATGACATCTGTACCTAACCTGGGCCCCCGTGGGATTGATGTGCCTTTCCACACACCAACAGACCTAGCGGTTCCAGGCTGATCTGTACCTTTTACATGTGCTCGGAGCCCAGGCTTGTCTGATGAATTTTTCAGCATCCTGTGAAAGTCGTCTGTCTTTCCAGCGAGGTCGGAAATCTTCCAAGCCACCAGAGAGAGGTGGCCCTGAAGGACCAGCGGATGCTGATGTCTTACTGGGTTCAAGAGAATTGTCGGGAAATCCGTGAGTTGAATCGGAAAGTCGCAGGAGAGTTCCTGTAGGGATGGAAACCACACTTGTGACCTCCAAAGAGGGGTTATCAGGACCACCGTGGATTCTTGGCGACGCACTTGGGCTGTCACTCTCGGAATTAGAAGGAAAGGGGGGATCGCGTAACTCTGATCCCACCCCCAATTCTGTAGGAATGTGTCCACCGGGATCTGGATGCCAGCTGAAGTAGCTTGGTAGGTGGGCATTCCATCTGGACACAAAGAGGTCCACTGAACAGGGACCCCAGTGCTCCATGAGCGCGAGGAACACAGCTCTGTCCAGTTGCCAGTCGCTGCGATTCTCCAGAAATCTGGAGTTCCAGTCCACAAGGGTGTTCTGGGAGCCCGGGAGGTACTCCGCCATCACCGATATTTTCCGTTGGAGGCAGAAGTGCCAGAAATCCTTTGCCATTTCCGCTAGGGCTCTCGAGCGAGTGCCCCTAAACGATTTATGTATTGCACCGCAGATACGTTGTCCATTCTCAAGAGAATACAGCAAGAGACTTTGTCCTGCGTCAGGGACCTGATCGCAAAGGATCCCGCCAGGAGCTCTAGGCAATTGATGTGTAGGTTGAGTTCCCGTGGGGTCCAACGTCCTCCGAATGAGACATCCCCACATCGGGCTCCCCAGCCGTAATGGCTAGCATCCGATTCCATCACGAGGTCCGGTGAAGATCCGAAGATTGCTCTGCCGTTCCACGCTTCCATGTGGTCCAGCCACCACTGGAGTTCCGTTCGCGCCTCCTGGGGAAGAGTAATCAACACGGAATAGGTTAGTCCGCACCGAAGGTGGTGAGCCTTCAGGCGTTGAAGAGCCCTGTTGTGCAGCGGGCCCGGAAAAATGGCCTGAATCGAGGATGAGAGAAGTCCCACCACTCTGGCCAATTGCCGGAGAGAGATTCTGTCACGTCTCATGACCTTCGTCAGCTCCTTCTTGATCTTGTAAATCTTCGAGATAGGGAAACTGAGGGAGCCTGCTTTGGAGTCGATGAGAAACCCCAGGAAGGTCATTGACTGCGAGGGGAGGAGGTCTGATTTCTGGGGATTTATCACGAACCCCAAATCCTGGAGGAGTTGAATAGTTGTGGTCGCATTGGAAAGCAGTTGCGCATGGGATTGGTCCATGGAGGATGTCGTAGAGATAAATGATCAGGCGGATCCCCCAGGACCGTAGGTACTCCACCATTGGCTTGAGCAGTTTCATGAAGCACCACGGTGCCGACGATAGGCCGAAGGGCAGGGACGTGAATTCGAACTACTGATCCCTCAAAAGGAATTGCAGGAATATGCGATGAGGGGGAAACATCGCGACCGTCAGATAGGCATCCTTGAGGTCCAGACGAATCAGCCAATCTCCTTGCAGAAGAAGATCCCTGAGCATGTAAATGCCTTCCATTTTGAAGTGTCTGTACATAACCCACTCGTTGAAAGCTTTGAGGATGATTACCAGCCGGAAGCCTTTGTCTTTTTTCTCTACTAGGAAGAGGTTGCTCACAAAACCCCTGGGGTGACGGACTGATATGCGAATGGCCTCCTTGCGCATGAGGTCTTGGACTTACGAGTCTATCAGAGCGGGGTCCCTCTCCATAAAGACCAAAGGTCGCGGCATCCCCTTTTGAACCGGAGTTCCCCAGAACTCCATGTGGAAGCCCATCACAGTCTGTAAAACCCAGGCATCTCATGTTATCTGTGCCCACTTGTGCGTAGTCTCCCTCCGAGAATTTGAGGGGAAAAAAGGGTAATTCTTACCATTGGTGCCTCTAGGAGCATTTGCTCTGCCACGGGCCCCTCTTCTGCTCTTTCCTCTACCCTGATTGGGGAAGAAGGCGCCTTGTCGGCTGTCTCACCATCCATTGTTTCTGGTGGGATAGGAATTGGGGCCTTGTTGGTACATGCGGCCAGAGGAGCAACCCCTGCCTCTTCCGGCCCCTCCAAAAACCTTCCCCGGAAAGATCTTTTTTATGTAGGACTGAGCTTTATCAAGCGCCGAGAAGGTGGCCACGAATTTGCCCAGTTCTTTCACGAAAGGGTCGCCAAACAAGTTCCCTTGGGTGATAGCCCCTGCTTCTGAGTTGGAGAGTTCTCCCAATTTGGAGTCGATTTTAATTAGTAAATAGCGTCGCCTCTCCGTGGAGAGAGCGCAATTGGCGTTACCCAAGAGACAGACTGCTCTTTGGGCCCATCCTGCCACGATATCCGTAGGCAGGGGAGTATTAGTGTGCTTTGAGTGCTCAGCTAGCTGTATTATCTGTGTCAGGGGTCCTAAGACATCCAACAATTTGTCCTGGCATGCTCTCCAGGATCAGTCTATGCCCTTTTTGGGGTCTTTGATATATTTTGCGAAGAATGTGCACATCTTCGGGTCAATCTCTGGGGTTGCCACTACTTTGCCTGGCAGAGTAGGGCGAGGACATTTGGACCTCAGCCGGGCCCTAACCTCCTTGTTCAGAGGTTGCTGAAATTTGCTGGCGACATAGTCCGCTACTCTCTTCTCCGGTCGCCATTCAGACGATCTAGGGTGATATATGCCATCCGGTTCGAACATTTATGAATCGGAGTCCTCAGCCTCCTGTGGGTCTGATATGGTAGGGGCCGGACGCCAAGGACGACCGGAGTCATGCTCATTATCAGAGGAAGAATTCCCCTCTGTGTCCCCCTCGACCCGCTTGGGTGACCCTGCATCAGGGTCCAATATGGGGTGAACCTCTTCACCAGTCTCTCCGGGGTAAGATCCCTCCTGAAAGGGTGGTCGCTTAAGCATGCGCGCACTCTTATGGAAGACCTCGGTGAGGAAATCAATGCCTTGCAGGTGCCCCGCTTTGCGCTTGCGTAGTTTCTTGGGAGCCGTCGCCGTTATTTTAGGGTCAGCACCCATCCCCGCAAACATGCCTGTCCCCTTAAAAACCTGGTCAGGTAGTTTAGCTACACTATCCTTAAGGGGAGCCAAGGCCCTGGTTATGGCCTGGGTAAGGAAGACATCCACCTCAGGAGGAAGCACACGCTGCGAGGTGCCCCCCCCTGGGGGCAGGCTGGGGTAGAAATCGTGGTCCTGAGTGGACTGCATAGAGGGACACAGTAGGTGAGATATACAGGAGAATCTCCCTTATTATAATAATGAGGGAAGCCCCCGCACTCCTGTCAATGAATTGAGACCAAACGGCCTCGGCGCACGATTTTCGGTCACTGCTTTGCGCTCTTCGAACGGGAGCTGTCCTTACCGCTGATGCGGTGTTCTGCGGGGGTTTGAGGGTTAATATGAGCTACACGCTCAAGAAAAAACCCTACTGTGCTATTCTAAAGCGATCGAGCGATCACCGCGTCTCGGATCGCTGAGGAAAGTGCTTCGGGACACCAGCGCACGCGAAAGAACGCCCTCTGGCGGACCCGACACGAATCAAGAAACAAATCTGTGCTCGGGCATAGAAAGCCTACTGCGCTTACAGAATCAAATACACAGTAATTTATATACAATATGCCGGCACAAAGCTAAGCACATCAGTATACAAAAACACTCTTTCCCTCAACAATCTCAGAGACAGTATGGGCCAAGAGACTTAACTGACGATGAGCAGTGAAGAAAGAGGAAGGACGACGCACCACAGGATTTATATACAGACCGTCGGAGATAACAGTGATTGGACATTGGTTACCATGGAGATGTTGTCTCATGGGTGTTGTAGTTAATTTTTTCTAATCTGTTGAACTTTGAACTCTGCTGTTTAATAAAAGAGAAGAAAGATATGCATAATACTCGCCTCCGGTCCAGACAGAATTTCATTTCTGTTTGAAGAACTGAGGGCACTGCTATATGCTGGTTTCGATGCAAAGCAGTCAGTGTTTTGCACAACAGGGGCCGTATTACAGATAGGGGCACTGCCCTTGTTTGCACCTAGCGCACCTTTAAACATGCCCTGGGTGTAAACAGGGACAGTTAGTTTTATTACAATTCCTGCACTGCCCCCTGGGGCTGCAATAAACCCCCTTCTTCACTGGGGGCAGGGTATTCAGTTAAATACGAAGCAACTGTTTGCAACCCGCTCTATGTTGCACAGTGCAGGTGGCATGCCACCGGCTCTTTCAAAAGGGAAGAGATATCCTCTAGTAGTAAGGTGCAGTAATTGACTGTCGTAATTTAACTCTCACTCCTAGGCGAGACTGCTGGTTTAGAGATGACAGCACTTTTGACTGAGTCACTCCTACAACAAGTCGCAACTGTCAGCCCAACCCTCCAGGCTTTCTGGCAGCCTTACGCATGGACTCTAGATTGCGACATCTCAGGGCAGTCGTGGTGGAATGGAAGTTACCCTTTTCTCACGTTAGTAATAAGTCTCAGTCACACACAGGCAATAAAGGAGATGCACTTTTTTTGTGGTGCACTGTGCACCTCCTAAAGACCTGCTTGCCTCTGTATTGGGAACCATAATAGGGTGCCGGCACAGAGGCCACACTCCCATACAAATGAGGGAACACCCTCTCAAGACAATGCTGGTGCTACAGGTGCGCCACCACTATCAGTATTACAGAAGGGGATGCACAAGCATCTGCTGCTTCTTCTGAAATACCATTTTGCCCCAGGGGCTCAAAAAGCGGGTGCACACACCCATTGCACATCTAAGGGCACTATTATGGCCCTCATTATAACCCTGGCGGTCGGTGGTAACAGGCCGGCGGAAAAAAAATGGAATTCCGACCGTGGAGGGAACCGCCAACATAGACAGACACTTTAACACTCCGACCGCCACGGCGGTACAAACAAACAGCATGGCGGTCACCGCCACCAGACAGGCTGAGGACAATGTACCGCCTACAGTATCACAACCTACCAATCCCCCACCTTTTCCGGGGCGGAATCACCGCGAACAAAAACACGGCGGAAACAGGACTTCGAAGGGAAAATGCTCACCTCTACACACCCCACGAGGAATCCGGACGCCATGGAACCTGAGCTCCAGATCCTGCCAGCCCTTATCTTCTTGCTCCTCTACCAGGAGCATGAAAGCCGGCGGCGACGACCACAGTGAGTACTGCACCTACGACACAGGGGAGGGAAAAAACAGGGACACACGCATGCAACACCACCACCCCCCCCACCGACTACAACATACGCACTAATACAGCATGATACATTACAGTTACACCCCCCCAAATCCCCTGGAAGAATGCAAAGACAAAAGGAAATGAGTGTAACCATTGTAATATATTAAAATCCAGTACGCAAAAATATATATACACTATAAACAAATATATACACCAAGAATAGTAGTCCAGGTAGTGCGCCATTGAAGTCCGTGGAACACTGGGCCCACACGGCATGGGCGAGGCCCACACTCAATCCCCGAACATGACGGAGGGAACACTGCAGGGGCATCAGATAGCAATAAAACAGGCACCTCAGGGGGAAGGGAAAGGGGGGCACCTCAGCCGGTTGAGTGCACGACGCCAAATCCACGAGGGGGCCACATGCACACTGTTCAATCCTGGGGAGTGCAAAGCCACAGTCTCTCAAGTCTCTACAGTGGGTGGGTTGCCCACGGTTCCATCCTGGGGAGTGCAAAGCCACAGTCTCTCAAGTCTCTACAGTGGGTGGGTTGCCCACTGTTCCATCCTGGGGAGTGCAAAGCCACAGTCTCACAAGTCTCTACAGTGGGTGGGTTGCCCACTGTTCCATCCTGGGGAGTGCAAAGCCACAGTCTCTCAAGTGGATAACAGTCTCCACTGGTTCTGGAGGGGGCCTTGTGCCCAGAGTGCTTCATCCTGCCAAGGAGTGAGGTAGTGGATGTCATTCTCCACTGGTTCTGGAGGGGTCCTTGTGCCCAGAGTGCTTCCTCCTGCCAAGGACTGAGGTAGTGGATGTGAAACTCCACTGGTTCTGGAGGGGGCCTTGTGCCCAGAGTGCTTCATCCTGCCAAGGACTGAGGTAGTGGATGTCATTCTCCACTGGTTCTGGATGGGGCCTTGTGCCCAGAGTGCTTCATCCTGCCAAGGACTGAGGTAGTGGATGCCTTACTCCACTGGTTCTGGAGGGGGCCTTGTGCCCAGAGTGCTTCCTCCTGCCAAGGACTGAGGTAGTGGATGTATCTCTCCACTGGTTCTGGAGGGGGCCTTGTGCCCAGAGTGCTTCATCCTGCCAAGGACTGAGGTAGTGGATGTATCTCTCCACTGGTTCTGGAGGGGGCCTTGTGCCCAGAGTGCTTTATCCTGCTCGTGACAGACTCAGTAGCGTCAGTGCCCTTGGCGCTCATGGGCCAGCGGTGCTTGTTGCGGTGGTGTCCTTGGCAGCGGTGCTTGTGGTGGCAGTGTCCTGTTCAGCGGTTCTTGTGGTGGCGGTGTTCTAGGCAGCGGTGCTTGTGGCGGCAGTGTCCTGTTCAGCGTGCTTGTGGCGGCAGTGTCCTGTTCAGCGGTGCTTGTGGCGGCGGGGTCCTTGGCAGTGACTCAGCTGCTGGCGGTCGTGTCTGGCCCAGCGGGCTGGTGCTGGCGGTCCTTTATGGCCCAGCGGGGCTGGTGCTGGAGGTGGCCTCCTGGGCAGCGGGGATGATGGCGGTGGCCTCCTGGGCAGCGGGGATGATGGCGGTGGCCTCCTAGGCAGCAGCGCTAGTGCTGGCCTCCTGGGCAGCAGGGCTGGTGCTGGCCTCCTGGGCAGCGGGGATGATGGCAGTGGCCTCCTGGGCAGCGGGGATGATGGCGGTGGCCTCTTGGGCAGCCGGGATGATGGCGGTCTTCTCCGCCGTGCTGCTTTTCCCAGACTTGCTGAGTTTCTTGTGCCCCTTCCCCGCCTTAGAAGGTGTCGCAGCTGACTCCACACTCCCACCTGTACCCCTGGGAGCGGCTTTGGTGGCTGGAGTCTTCCCCCTCTCCCGCCGGGCACTGGCCAACTTTTGATGCTTGACAGGTGGGGGACTGTCTGTGCTGTGGCTCCGTGCCACACTGGCTACCCTGCTGCCCGGTGCAT
This sequence comes from Pleurodeles waltl, assembly GCF_031143425.1. Classification (NCBI taxonomy): domain Eukaryota; kingdom Metazoa; phylum Chordata; class Amphibia; order Caudata; family Salamandridae; genus Pleurodeles; species Pleurodeles waltl. The sequence continues at coordinate 901,653,677 of NC_090449.1, forward strand.
TCCAGATTCCAGTGACTACAGGCACCACTGGTCCCGGAGATGTTGTGGCTGAGGTGCTAGGTTGGGACCTGGAGAGTCGGGCCCTAAGAGACTGATGGTGTGGGGGAGGTGAGGGAAAGAGGCCAAGGGTGGACAGGAAAGTTTCTTGGGAACACTGGGACGGGTAGCTGGAGGGGGTTTGGGTGTGGAGCAAGAGGTTGTGGTTGTAGGAGGTGTTTGTTTGGTCACTTTGGGTGAAGGTGCATGTGCTGTGGGCTGTCGTGAGGTGGATGGCTGTTGGGTGGGTGTTTGTGTATCTTGGGAGGTGGCGTCACAGACACACTGGGAGATGACACAGGGGACGTGTGAATGGTAGTGGGGGTGGTGATTGCACGTGAGCGGGGTGTGGTGCTGTGTGTGCTGGTGATGGAAGTAGTGGCTGTAGATGTAGTGCATGCAGGTGGGAGTGGAGACGAGACTGGGAGGGAGGAGGGAGACGAGGAGGAGGGGGACACAGTGAAGGCAGTGGATGTTGGTGTGTCTGCATGTGTGTGATGCTTGCGTGAGTGCCTGTGGGATGTGTGGTGCTTATGTTTGCCTGAGCTTCCCTTGAGTGTTGACGTGTGTGCATGCTGGTCTGAAGGTGTGCTTGGGATAGGCTGAGGTAGAGAGGATTGGGTCTGGGTGGAGGAAGTTGGAGGGGGGAGGCTAGAGACAGGGACGATAGCTGCCATCAGTACTGAGGCCAGAGTCGGAAAAGCTCGCTGAAGGGCCGCCTGACCAGAATAAATGTCCTCCAGGAATGCATTTGTTTGTTGCAACTGCCTTTCTACACCCTGGATGGCATTCAAAATGTTAGACTGCCCAACAGTGAGGGACCTGAGGAGGTCAATGGCCTCCTCACTGAGGGCAGCAGGGGTGACTGAGGCAGGGACTGAGGTGCCTGGGGCGAAGGTGATGCCCACCCTCCTGGGGCTGCTGGGAGGGCGGTGCTGGTAGGGGGGGTGGCGGCTGTACCTGTAGATGCGGGGGCACAGATGTGGCCGCCACCACAAGGGAGCTCCCATCAGAGGACGAGTCTGTATCACTAGTGTCAGCTCCTGTCCCCGCCGTGGAGCTCCCCTCGCCCTTCGTCCCACTGGTGAATTCCGAGTCCGTAGTCTCGCCCTCCAGGGCCATGTGGGATGCAGCTACCTCCTGCTCCGGTGCCACTGCTCCTCCACCTGATGATGCTAATGCACACAAGAACAGGGAGACCACAAAAAGGGGGGGAACGACAGAAGAAAGACATGATGAGTGCATGCATTACCGCTACCGTTGGCGGACACGACAGACACAGAAGCCCCCTGCACTACGCCGCGCACTTGGGGTCCACTGTTCAATCCCTGGGACATGGCCTACAAGGCTATGGCCGACATCTGCACACATGGATGTCACAGGAGCCTGACTAGGTGTACTTGGCACTGTACACAGGTGGGGTGGGGTGCCACAGGGTCTGCCAGAACAAGGGGACCTAACTAGAACATTCGCCCTGGCCTAGGGAAACCCGCAGCCCACCTCCCCTACCCAGACACCTCCATTGCGTGCAAAATCAGCAGAATGAGAGTTTACTCACCCCCTTGTGGCTGCTGTGATGCCCTCAAGTGCCCAGCCAACTCCGGGTACGCCACTGCCAGGATCCTGAACATCAGGGGGGTCATGGTGCGACGGGCACCCCTCCCACGTTGGGAGGCCATCCCCAGCTGGGCCTCCGCCATCTTCTTGCTCCAGCAGCGAATGTTCTTCCTTCTTTTACAGCAGTGGGTGCTCCGTCTGTGGTAGACCCCCAGGGTCCGGACTTCTTTGGCACGCCAAATATCCTTCTTCTGGTGGGCGCTGACCTACAGGAATAGTATAGGGGAAAAGGAGAAGATATAACCATCCGCAAAGTCACAGTCATTGGCCCCCATGCCTACCCTTGCCATGTGGCACATGCACTCACCGTCGTTTCATGCACGCCTCAATCTCCCCCCCATCTTTCATCCACCCCACTCCACACAGGCATAGCCCATACAGCATGCTCCCAGTGTACTTACCTGTTTTTCTGGAGGACCGTAGAGTATCGTGTACTGGGGGAGGAGTTTCTCCAACTCCTCCGATGTGAAGGCAGGGGACCTTTCCCCAGACACAAAAGCCATTGTCTCTTCCAGACTGAGGTCACAGCAGCACTTGCAGTGTAGGTCCTCTCCTGTCGAAGATCAGGTATCGAGTGATTGAACAGATAGAAAATGGCGGTCACGTCCGCGGCAGTGCGTACCTTCACTGCCGGCGTACAACGTCATTGGCTCCTGGGACCCATAGGGTCCAATGTTAACCAATGCAGAATTGCGCCGCGGTCTTCGACCGCCTACTGCGACGTGTACAACGCCAACGCAGCTATCTCACATCCCATTGTCCCACTTTACAGGTCAGGCAGCCGCCATTTCAGGGGCCCACATTGCTTAATTTTTAACTGTGTCACAAATACCTAGGCCTTGCCACAACACTCATACAGGCCAAATTTCGGATTATGATTCGTGTTCTGTGTAAGCTCTGGGTACGTACCTCTGAGTTGGTTGACTCTGTGCTCGCTGTTGTCCTTCATAGGCACCGTCCGCTGGGACAAGTGAGGAGATGGCGGCATCCTCCGGTGTACAGACCGCTGGTGGACCTGTCGACAATGGAAGAAAGACATGTGATCATCACCTACAGGCTTGATCGTACTACAATCCTGGAAATGTGTGCCCAGCTGGAGCCAGACCTGATGTCAGCTATTCACCATCCTACAGGAGTCCCCCCTCTAGTGCAGGTGCTGTCAGTACTCCATTTCCTTGCAAGTGGGTCATTTCAAACAACAGTGGCCATAGCATCAGGGATGTCCCAGCCTATGTTTTCCAACGTGTTGTTCAGAGTGTTGTCTGCCCTGCTTAAACACATGCAGAGCTACATCGTTTTCCCTCAGGTGGAGGATTTGCCTACAATGAAAGGTGACTGGGACATATCCTCAACATCATAGGTGCCATTGATGGGACACATGTGGCTTTGGTACCCCCCCGCAGGAGTGAACAGGTGTACAGAAACCGGAAGAGTTATCATTCCATGAATGTGCAGATGGTGTGTTTGGCAGACCAGTACATCTCCCATGTGAATGCCAAATTCCCAGGCTCAGTGCATGATGCTTACATCCTGCGGAATAGCAGCATCCCTTATGTGATGGGTCAACTCCAGAGGCACCGTGTGTGGCTATTAGTTGAGTGCCTGGAAGCAAGTCAGTGGGAATGGTTGTCTGGGTCTGGGGATATCCCTACAGGTTAGTGTGTGTCTAACAGTTGCCCTCGCCATTTGCAGGTGACTCTGGTTACCCCAACCTGTCATGGCTACTGACCCCAGTGAAGAATCCCAGGACAAGGACAGAAGAACGCTACAATGAGGCCCATGGGCGAACTCAGAGGATTATAGAGCGGACCTTCGGCCTCCTGAAGGCCAGGTTCAGGTGCCTCCATATGACAGGTGGAACCCTATTCTACTCACCGAAGAAGGTGTGCCAGATCATTGTGGCCTGCTGTATGCTTCACAACTTAGCTTTGCGATGACAGGTGCCTTTTCTGCAGGAGGATGGTCCAGATGGCGGTGTAGTGGCAGCTGTGGAGCCTGTGGACAGTGAAGACAAGGAAGCAGAAGAAGAGAACATCGACAACAGGAACTTGGTTATCCTGCAATATTTCCAGTGAGACACAGGTAAGAATACAAACCTGCCTACTACATGTACTTTAACACTACTAACTCTCTACTGTCTGTCGTTTTCACCCAGTGTATGGTCACTGAGTTTTCAGTTTCCCTTACGATTTCACAGATGTGGGTCCCACTGTGTGACATCTGCTTTTTTTCCTCATGGACTAGAGCTGTGTGACATAGGTATGTTGACATTACAATTGAAAGAGCATTATGTCACTGTAATTCCTAATACACTATTTCGAAATCACAGACAGACTCCAGATTGTTTTGTGCTTTAAGGGTGTTTATTTCAGTGCTCAATATTTGAGGGGGTTGTACAATGGTGAGGGGTGATGGTAGAGGAATGTCCATGGCAGAATGCAGTTTATTAGTCTCACAGGTGCATTGCCCAAATGGGCATAGGAAGTGGAGCTTGGGCAGTTTGAGGATGGACAGGGTGACAAGGTGGGACAGAAGGATGACATTCAGGGTGGTCTCATTTCTTGGCAGGGGTCTTGGCATCGTTCTCTGTCTTTGTCCTGGATCTCAGGGACCGTTTGCGGGGTGGTTCTCCCTCTGCAGGGGGTGGGGTGCTTGTGTGGCGGTCCTGTAGCAGTGCCTCCTGTCCACTAGCACCTGCGGAGGTGGTGGACAGTTCATCGTCCAGGCTAGTGTCAGGGGCCCCTTGTTGTGCCACAGTGTCACTCCTGGTGTTGAGGACTTCCTTCAGCACCCCTACAATGGTGCCCAGGGTGGAATTGATGGATCTGAGTTCCTCCCTGAAGCCCAAATACTGTTCCTCCTGCAGGCGCTGGGTCTCCTGAAACTTGGCCAGTACCGTTGCCATCGTCTCCTGGGACTGGTGGTAGGCTCCCATGATGTTGGAGAGGGCCTCGTGGAGAGTGGGTTCCCTTGGCCTGTCCTCCCCCTGTCGCACAGCAGCCCTCCCAGTTCCCCTGTGTTCCTGGGCCTCCGTCCCTTGGACCGGTGTAATACAGCCCTAGCTGCTTTACAACACAATCTATGTTTTGCATTACGACTGATGAACTAACCAGTCACAGAGACAAAAACAGCTTTGCAGATGGTGGCAAAATCACCTGCCTCATAAATATGTATGAAACAGAAGCTTTTTTTGCTGAAAATGATTGCAAGTGCAGGGATGGACGCATCCTTACATTTGCATCCATTGACAGATGCTTTTAACAAATTCAACATTTTGAGTTCAGCCGCTCAGTGGGCCATTGACTAGGGTATTTAGGGCTGTAATACAGAAAGTACCCCGGGCACGTACGTATTTTAGAAGAAGCCTCAGATGCTTGTGCGGCCTATTCTATAACTTAGAAAGTGCTGGTGCACATTTTGCCGGTTTGATCTCAAGTGATCTTTCCCTAATTTGCATGGGGACATGTTCCGTACCCCACGAGCTGCTACTGGGCTTGACTGTTCCCATTGGAACAGTGTCAACACAGATTTGCATATGCCTAGTTCCAAATTTAGGTGGCAAGGTGTGCAATGATGATGGACTGGGATACGGCCTCTGATTACCAGTGGCTGGATTAATTTAAGCATTCATCCATCACTTTTTTGTTCTACATCAGTATTTCAGATGGAGGAGCATTGACAAAGAAGTCACCAGGAAGCATGCTGACGTGCACCACATTTGAAGTGGGACCCAGTCAGTGCGCCGTCTGAGGGCGCTATTGCAGTGGTGGCACAGAGAGCCAATGAATTCCCCCAGGCATACCACTTTTCAAACGGGTGAATGACAGAGCTGCAGTTCGTACCTGCACTGAGCACAGTACTTTTTTAGTATAATTATAGGTACTGTCCAGGTCTATGACGCGTGCATCTAGTTGAGGTATGCAAAACTGGACAATATGCCCAATTTGTAATTGTTAAATATTATAGATTTTGTGATTTAAGATGCACAATGTATGAACTTTAATAACGTTCCTTAAAATACGGCGAAGTACCTTAAATAAACAGTGCATTCGCTTTCAATTCCAATTTCTTGTTTGGCTTTTTTATTGATTCTGCATTTACATTTTAGACATTTCTCGCTTCTCCCGTCTAAGCCTCGCGTTTAAGCCTCGCGAATCCTTCCCGATACCCATCCTCCTGAGATCAGTCTGCATTTGATCATGTTCCATTCGGTGAATTCTCTCTCTTCCTAGATTTGGTTTTCTAAAAAAAGATGACAAGGGGCGATCGTTACACGGTGTTTAAGCAGCTGGAGACTATAACAATTTTTTACAGGGAATAACAATTGGACACATCATTAACTTTCATCTCTAGTTCGCTTTTGTATGAGAAAATGATCAATTGTGACTGATTTTCATGCTAAAACACACTTACAAATTCTATGGCGAAATGATATCCAGTTTACTACAACATGACTCCATTAATTATAGCCTTACGTTCTTTTGTAGTGATTAGTTTTGTACGGCATTTAATTCTCTGCTGTGCGAATTCAAATTCAATTTTGCAGTATGTCTTAGCCGTGTGCAGTTAACCTCAGATTTGTTATACCACATTTTAATTAAAGAATAATATTTCCTTGTCGTCAAAATGCAATGCTGTCAAAGAAAATTAAAGACATTCTAAATGCCGGGTAAAAAGGGTGGACATTCCCCTGTTATTAATTAATACCTACTATTAGCAGTTTTAGGTCACTGAAATATAAGAGAACTATGTGCACCAGGGCACGTCTTAAAAGATGAATCAGTTATTTAATTTCATGGTTTACACACTGTAATAGTGAAATCAATTATCTTATAGGACTCCAGAGAAATAAATGCACATCTGAGAGATGATTTATACAATGTCTAATTAACAAGCATTGGCAATGCCAACAGGTCTGACTTATGACTGAAACCGCCTCTTCATTCACTGGGGAGTTTAAGCATGTAGTAGTGTGATCATAGATGAGCTCTTTCATTCATCCTTGCACTCATACATCCATGCTTTCACCCTGTTACTCATCATTGGAGCAAAACACAAAAACCCACAAACTCGACAAGCGTATGCAAGATCAACTAAAAAGTATAAACAAGCATTTGCAATGCAGTGGGTCTCGCATTTGCTCGAGTTAGAGCTATTAGCGGTGTAAACTCCTAACCAGACGTTTCTTGCCACATAACTTGAAAATCAAAAGTAAAACAGTTTCACATAAGAGAGGCGATTCACAGCACCACGGCCGCCATGAGCATCATAGATAAGGAGAGACACAAAAGGAAAAAGAAGTTCGCTCGCAGTCAAACTTATCCGCATAAGTGCAATTAGCCATATAACAGGGGCGATAGCCAAGGCGATAACAAAACCTCCCCAAGGAGGGACAAACGTAAACCATTTACCAATGTCATCAAAGGATTTTTGAAGGGCAAGCTCACAAACGAGTGGTACTGATGGGCGTGAGGTGGGCGTTGTGAAAAGCCCAGATACCTACCAACACGTCGGAAAAGCAGTGCATGCATGCTGCTATGCTCACACACAGAAACCGGCTTCGCAAGAGGGAGGGCACTGGGAACCTTCATAGGGCTTAGGATAGGATATGAAATGAAATAAAGGGGCACCACGGGGTCTCTGCTTTCCATCCAGACTAGTAGGTCACCATGTATCAACAACATGAAAGCAAAATCAATGCAACATATTCAGTGTGTCGTCTTTGGGTGCCTGCATTTATTCTGGGGTAATTCTGACAAACATCTTGAAAAGTACTGCAACTCCACAGACAGCACAAACGATCGATCCCACTCTTATTTGGAACACACATAAATTTGTGTTTGATGTACATTACATAGCAGTGACTGCAAGAAGCTGAGACATTCAACTAGTTATCATGTCTAACGGCCTGATTTAGGATTTGGCGGAGAGGTTACTCTGTCACCATCCTCACCGTTGTGACCAGAAGAGATGGTTCTTCTCCATTTTGCAAAATATTATCAACAACGGCTCGAGTATTCTGCCTTCGTGATGCATAATGAGCTTTTTTACAAGCAGTGCTATGAAGTAGCCAAAACGAGGATAACCAAACTGGTTAAAATCCAAAATATATACTGTTTGAGCATTGATTGGAGGTTCACGTGTAAAACAAGCATTGGCAAAGCCAATAAGCATTTACTATAGGACCTACTGGCTTTTCTAATGTTTTAAGCCATGTTGTACAGCATTGCAGCAACTGTACAGCATGGCTAAAAAACAAAAAGTTAATGTGACTGCCATATCACTTTGTAGGTTCACTAATGCATTCAACATGCAGGCGCACACCAACAAGAGGACACTTTTTTTGTTCTTCCGATCCAAGATGGATAGATAAATTTAAAAAAATGTTGTGTGAAGGAGCTGTTTAAAAAAACATAGAGGTGAAAGCACTTTCTAAAAAAAATATAATGGTTGATCAGGTTGGGTAGAACAAGGGTGAAGCAACACAAAGGTGGGCTGAGTGGATCAACAAGAGAGAGAGAACAAGGGTGATGCAGAGTGGCATGGACCGCGAGCGAGCAGAAGCACATGGGTGAGAGAGAGCAACATAAGGGCAGTTGGTAGAAAAGGCACAATGGGCAGAGAGAGCAGAGGCAGGGCAGAAATGCATATGAATAAGACCGCTGCAAAATGCATGCAATTCATGGAGTGCTTAAACAAAAAGAAAAAAGTAGTTCCCTAAAAGTGAGCAGAGGAATTATGGAAGCATGCCAGTCAAAGAGATGGTCAAGAGGCTATACTTCATAGGATGGACAAACACAACATTGACAAAAAAAGCCATCAGATAAGAAGTAGCTAATGAGAATGACAAGAAAGCCAACCAATAGTGAGCAAAGGGCATTCTCCAAACTCCTGTACGTTCTTAATAAGCCAACAATTTGTTTTTCGCAGCCCGCAGTCTGGTAGACTCCACCTGAAAATGGTGCCTACCACTTTTTAACTGAACATTACCCATGTCTTATTCATCATTTTCTTTGCTTAGGTCGATAAAGCCCTGTTTTTTTACCACTTTATGCATGTGGCTTTCCTGTGGTGTTTTTAACTGTTCTAACCATGTTGTTTATTTAGCCTGCCTCCCTATCACTTTTGAAGGGAAACCTTTGTCCTCCTGGAATGCAGGCATGTAGAATGTGGGGCTGAGGGTCCAATGGGACTGTGGATTCTGTGGATCGAAGGTTGAGAGAAGATCCACAGCTGGTCGGTGTGTGAGGTGTTAACTCACTGCATCCTGGAGCATTATTACATTGGTGATGACCTGGGACTGAAAACGCTGGACTAGGAATGCCTCAACACCTTGCTTGGGCACCAGCGGCTCCAGGAAGAGGGGACCGTATTTTTGCTGTCCAACGATTACCAGGTGACGCAGCAGTGAAGTTCCTGGGGATACAGCAGTGGTAACAGAGGTGAAATAGAGAGAATTAACAGTATCATAAGTGGATCCCATTCTTGTTATTAAAGCTTTTACTTTATTCACCGTCGTTAAATGGATGTGCTTGAGCATGTCGCAGGACTGACATTCATTCAGTGACACTGTTCCAGAGCATGCCACTCTTTCTTCTCAAAGCAGCAACGGCATGAGATCATAGATATCCTCGAGCATGCCCCGGGACAGACATTCACTATGTGATGAACGGCGTAAGATCCAAGTTAAGCCCGAGCACCGCTGGACAGGCTTTATCTCTGTGATGTTTTCTCTGTGTGTATGCTGATTGGCTGGCCATTACGAGAGCTAGGCAAACCTTGTATTGAGCAGTTTGTCACGGCTCATCTTATTGGTCCCTGGCTTGTTAGAGGAAAAATCCTTGGCATTTGCAGTTAGGCCACAAAGAGTCTTTTCAGCATTTATGCAGTGATGCTCTGGGGAATTATTAGGCCCGTAGGAGCTCCTCCTGCTGTCTATCACTTGAAGTGCGACAAGGTGCACTGGACTCCTTTTATGTGGAACAGAGATTCATCAAGGAGAGTGTGTACCACGTATTGATTTTTTTTGCCTGGTAAGTGTGGGATGCTCGGGTGCCGAATTGGGTACAGGTGAAGGTAACTGGTGTACTTGGGTATCAGTTTGGGTACCGGTATGTGGTGTGGCTACTGCTAGATTCCGGTGCCAAGTCGGGTACCAGTGGTTTTGGAAGTGACTTACATTTGAGTTGTCTGTATGGAATTCAGTAGTTACACAGTTGGGAGGGAGAGGATTTTGTTTATTTGGTTGATCATTCAGAACATTGCACCACCACTGTTTTTCTTTGTTTGAGCTGGGGAAACTGTGTTGAAATGGGCCAAGTGGAAGTGTTTGCACACTATGCAATAGTGTGTGGTACATCATTAAGTGCTGGAAGAATGATCTCTCTTTCTCCTTCACTGTTTGGGTCCTGAGGGTCAAGATGTATTTGAACACCTTCCAGACTTAGAGGATGGTGAAGCTGAAAGCCTGAATGAGTTTGATGTCTGCATTGGAAAGTTGAGAAACATTATTTGTCTACGGTTCGCATTATTCTAGAACGGTATCAATTCAGAAAGAGAATCCAAGGATCACAGGAGTCAGTAGAAAACTATTTTACAGATTTACATAAGCTGGCATCATCATGCAAGTTTGAGAGTGCTTCAGAGGAGCAAATTAGAGATCAGTTCATGTTGGGGTGTAATACAGAGAAAGTATGAGAAGACCCCTGGCAAAGAGACACTCCAAAAGTGGATGAGGTGTTACTGATAGCTAAAAAGATTGAGCATTCCCTTGCTTGTGTGCATGTAATAAGAAGAGAAACTGGGAATGCATGGAAGAACAGGTCCATATTGCAGTCAAAGTGAAGAACAATGATTTACAAAAGATACATTTGCAGGAAAATGTTTCAGATATGGTTTGGTTGGGCACATGGTGAATGATAAAAAGTGTCTAGCATGGGGGACTGTGTATAATGGCATGTGGGAGCAAAGGTCACTGTGCAAAAAATGGTGGCTCTCAGAGTAAAACAACAGGGTTAAGGAGGTAGTGGTAAATAATGAGAGTGGAGAATTGAGTATTATGATCTGCAGTTTGGTGAGACAGTCCTACAGGTGCAGAACCATGGGACGCGTGGTCCGAAGAACTACGTTAATGTTATTGGATTTAAAGTAAGAATGCTGTTTGATTCAGGGGCAAAAATCTCATTGGTACCAAGAGTGTTTTATGAAGATCATGTGGCTAATAAGGTAAGGCTGTATAAGCCGGACATCAAACCACTAGCGTGTAGGGACCAACCTATCAAATTGGTAGGTTATTTTTGGGGTGAATAAGAGTACAAAAGAAGCATCACAGTGGGCAAAATTGATGTCTCTTGCAAAGGGGATAGTATAATCAGCTGGTTCCACCAGGAAGATTTAGAAGTCATGGTGGATCTTAATTGCTCTCCCCCAATGGTCTTGAAGAGGAAGATGCCTGTTGATCTTAGGGGTTCTCTGTTAATACGTGAGCTCAGTAGCTTGTCTGAAGTTGGTGTCGTCCATGATGTGGTTCAGTCTGAACAGAAGGATATTCGGCTCAGGGAATTCCAAGATGTTTTTAGTGCCAAGTTGGAATGCTTGACTGACTATGCATATGAGATTCTGTTGCAAGATAGTGCATCACCAGTGACATGTAAGGTCCTAGGAGCTCTTTTTCCATGAGACAGGCAATGAAAGATGAATTAGAGTGAAGAAGTAATGTATTATTGAGTACGTGGAAGCTTCAGAATGGATTACACCAGTGGTTTTGACTCAGAAGGCTTTGGGTGAGAGTAGATTCTTTGTGGACCTGAGAGGGTTGAATAAGGCAGTGGTTGTGGCTATAGCATTTATAACTCTGTATGGAGTGTATAAATTCACTAAGAAGCCTTCTGGTTTGATCTGAACAATCTCAGTTTTTAAGAGAGCTGTGGAAAATGTAGAGGGTGATTTGGTGGATGTTAAAATCTGTTAGGATGGCATGCTTGTTTTTGGCACCAATTTTGTAGTTAGGTCAGATCATAAACCCCTTAGAGAGATTTTTGGAAATAAAGGTGTGGATGCGATGTCAAGTAGGATCTGTAAATGGGTAATTTCCTTACAGGAGTTTGGTTTCCGGAAGAAGTACATTCCAGGGGTAGAAAATCAAGTGGCAGATTGTCTCTCAATGTTAGTTGACTGTGAAGCGGATGATCAAGAAGGTGGGATGCATGATGATGCATGGGATTTTCAAGTGAGGAATGTTTGAGGAGGGGCATGAATGAGGGGCAAGGTAGTGGGTTTGGCCCTTCATGGACATTTAGGCATCAGCAAAATGAAAGAAAGGATAAGAATGAAATTGTGGTGGCCTGGGCAAGTACTCAAACGGAAAGAGTGATCAGGGATTGTGTAGATTGAAGAAATAGTGATAAAAGTTGCAAGACAAGAACACAACCCATGATTGTGAGAAAACAACCAGAAGGACCATTGTAACAAGTAGCTCTAGATGTTTTGGGTCATGATTATGTGCTGGTATTGATCAACTTGTTTTCTAGGTGGCCAGCTGTATGGATTACTTAAGTCATTGAGACAATGAATGTGGAGAAGTTTTTAAAAGAAGTGTTTGGTAGAGAAAGCATTCCAGATTCCATCCTGCGGCAACGAGGTACAGTTGGTATCCCAAGAGATGGAATGCTTTCTGTCACAAAGAGGAATTCAGCATAAAAAATGTTCTGCATACCACCAAGAATCTGATGTGGTTGTGGAAAGATTTAATAGATTCCTGAAGGAAACTACAAAGATTGCCAAAATGGAGGAAAGAGACTGGAGGGATGGCATTCAGTCAAGGGTTGAGATTATCGCTTAATTCCACATTCCATCATGGGAAAAGTGCCATTTGAGTTCTTTAGAGGGAGGCAGCCTAACTCTCTAATGTGTCTACCCTAGATTAACCATTTACATGGGAGCACTGTGTCAGATGAGTGGAAGGAGAAGCAGCAAGACAGGATTGATCTGGGAAAAAATGTATGATACAAGACATGCTGTTAAACAAACCAGAGTTGCTGTGAGAGACTTGTCAGAATACAGCTACCACTATGGTTGGTTAAGCCCTCTAAATTTTCAGCACCTTAGAAGGTTGTTAAATGTTTTAGGAATGTTGTGAAACTAGAGAACAATTCCATATGGAATCTGGGTCGAGTTGTTGTGTTAAAGCATGAAGAGTGGAAAGAAGAAGTGGAGGATGCTAAAAAGCGTAATGGGTATTTTCCTGCAAAGGACAAATATGCCAAAAGGAAATTTTTGACCGTATTCGCCCAGCAAGAGGATTGTGATGCCACACATCGTGGCAAAATAAGTTCCTCTTTTTTTTCACCAGGGTTCTTATTTATGATAGTTATTTATATTAGCATTTTGGGCCTCATTACGACCCTGGCGGCGGGCGGTACACCGGCGGTAACAGTGCCAACAGGCTGGCGGTGTATCGTCAGTGGTTTATGATTGTGGCGCATTAGCCACGGCCATACCACCGGCCCTGTCATAATCCCCCAACCGCCAGCCTGTCCATGGCGGTAAACACAGCCATGGAAAGGCTGGCGGTAAGGGGGATTCGGGGTGCCCCTGGGGGCCCCTGCACTGCCCATGCACTTGGCATGGGCAGTGCAGGGGCCCCCAGGCACAGCCCCATCATGCACAGTGAAATGCGTGACGGGTGCTGCTGCACATCAACATTGCCACCGGCTCTATTATGAGACGGCAGCAATTTTGATGTGACTTTTCCACTGGGCCAGCGGAAAAGTCATAATAGGGAGCCACATATACCGCCAGCACTGGCGGTATAGTGGCGCCCGCGGCTTTGGCGGTCTTCTAGTAAGACTGCTGAAGTCGTAATGAGGGCCTTTATGTTTTATGACCTTTCCTACTTTTTATTATTGTTTGTGTAGATCTATATAAGAGAGGGAAGATGTGTGGTATCTTGGAATGCAAGCATGTGGAATGTGGGGCTGAGAAGGTTCTATGGACTGTGGGTTCTATGGATTGACCGTTGAGAGAAGATAGGGAGCTGGTGGATTTAGGAAGCGTTTCTTTGTGTAAACCTTAAATAAACAAGTTTATAACCCACTGCAACCCACAGCATTGTTACAGAACCCTTTGTCAGTTAGGTAATGAGTTAGTAGTTGCCTGATTTAAATTTCAGCTGACGGTTATTCCGTCACAAAGGTGCGGGATATCCTGTCTATCAAAATATAAATCCTATAGGTAATAATGGGATTTATATTTCGGCGGGCGGGATATCTGTCATCATCTAAATCAGGCCCTAAGCCTCTTAATGCAACCACTGTTACCTATTTTTGCATGCCCTTGGACGCTGTATTTTTCACAGATTTCTGGTTTAAGGCACATTAAACTCCTACATGTCCTTTCGGTCTGACAGGCGAGAAAAATGATCACTTTACTATTTCACCACCTCAGAATTTCTAGCAAAAGACAATGATCTTAATACAAAGTATTGGAAAAATTGGAAGGGCTCTTCCAAAAGCAAAGATGTTTCACACACCAGACTCTGCTTAAAGGGACTATTTATGCCTGTCATGTCTATGAACGTCTGCACAGAAAATGGTGAGTATTTTTCATGCCAATGGCGTCATACTCGTGTCCTGAAGAAATGGTTACTACCAAATTCGGACAAGGGCCCTGTTACCCTCAGTACTTTACGTCTGATCGCAAAGCACTCGTAAAATATTAGGAGTCACAGTATTTTTTCATTCTGGGTTTCGACCCATCTATTGGAAAAGAGTAACCACAATTTAGACATCAGAACCATAAAACAGATTTAGCGCAGTTTAAATCCTTCATCCTTTGTTTTACAGGGATCTTTTAATTATGCCGTACTTTTTTATCTACCTCTCTAGATGTTTTCAGGTGGTCACCATCTGCGACTTCAGATGGCTCAATTCAGTTACAATGAGGGGAGACAAATATATGAAACCAAGCAACTCTTTTATCAGGAATACAGCCTTTTGCTATGCGCAATGCCAAAAGGTCAAGTGGTGACTTGCCTAGGCCAGTTTTTAGCACCACTTACACTATCAAGCAATATGCAAATTACACTCAATCCGTGCTCATGCAGAGGGAGAGACTGAAGGCTCAAAGACGTACCCATACAATACATATTTGTTTAGTCAGATCACGCTAGCTGGCACTGAATTATTTTAAGACCAGAGTATTGCCTATTGGTCTCCAAAAACCAGGCTACTTTCTCGTAGGTTCGTCAGACCCTGCGACCCGGATCCGTGAGCACAACTGGTGAAACAAGCATTTACAATGCAACGGGTCTCGCGTTTGTCCTTGTTAGAGCTGATCGCGTTGTAAACTCCTAACCCGACTTTTCACCTATCGGGCAAAAGTGCATTTATGTACTTAACCCGAAAAAGTGAAATTAACTATGTAAATGGCTCGACTTCTGCCAAGCGAGATCGCGCTCATAAATAAGAGAAAAAGAAGTCCACGAGCGAGATGCAAAACAGCGAGCCTCGCATGTTTTCTGTACTTGGTCGCTGCACTGGAGGAGGGCTAGCCACAGGAAAAGGCTTGACCTATGCGTGCCTTCGACTAATGAAAGCAAGCATATGTTATTAGGCAAGCCCACAAACCAATAAAAAACACTGACGTGAAGTTGAGAGGGCTCCGAGCCCTTTTCTAAATACTAAAGCGTCTCACTGCGATACGCATGCGCGAGCGCATGCAACGCAGACTCGACCCTAAAAAGGAAACATGCAGCTGTGTCATAGTTGGACTCTCACTCACACTTTATTTGGAGGGGGGACGTGTGGCCCCCTGCTGCCCTGGGGTCCACCACCCCCAGGGCAACTCTGTATCTGGAGCCTGGGGCAAATCTTAAAAAATAAAAAGAAAGAGCCTCCCCATGGGACCCCCAAGCTCCAGGGACCCCCACCTCCCAGTGCTTTTCTGATTAGAATGGGGGCCCTTGTGGAGACACTGATGGCCTTGGGGACTACCACCCCCAGAGTTCCCCTTGTGGAGCCACTGATGTCCTTTGGGACTGGCACCCTTCCAGGCCCGGCTCCTGCTATGTCTCGGCGGTGCCAACCCTAGGACATAGGTGTTTGCTGTGGCTTGGCTGCAGCTGCAGCCAAGTCACAGCAAACACTCTTCTTTTTGACAGCGGGACCTTTAAAGCAAGTCTGGCTGTCAAACAGTAGAGCTTTCATCTCGCAGGGGACAGAGATGAAATGCTTCAGCAAGCACAGAGCTGCTGACAAAGCAGCTCTGTGCTTGCTGAAGCAATGTCCTTAAGGGCTCCCTCAGGGTGCCAGATAGCCTGTAGAGGGCGTTTTATTTTTAAAAGAAACAAACAAAAATAAATAAATATATAGGGACCGCAGGGGAGCCCTAGATGGCTCCCTCACCATCCCAGATAGCCCATAAAGGGCTACAAAAGCATTAACAGAAAACCCATAGCTCAGTGTGAAGGTCACAGACCTTCACACTGAGCATTTGGGGTTTCGAGTCCAGCTGGACTCTTTTAAAAAAATATTATTATTTTTTAAGATAATAAATATATTTTTGATTTCATATTGTACACAAATATGTCATAAGTATATCAGACATCAAACCCTAAAAAACACTCTATCTCTCTCCCTCACTTTCTTTCTCTCTTTCAATTTCTCCTCATCCCACATGCACTCAGACACTTATGCACCCACTCACAGACCCACTCAGACACTCCTACACCCACTCACAGACCCACTCAGACACTCACATACCACTCACAGACCCACTCAGACCCTCATGCACTCACTCACCACCCCCAGACAGACCCTCACACACACCCTCACAGACACATCCAGTTACACACCCACTCACAGACCCACTCAGTCTGTCACACTCCAATTCACAGACCCACTGACACCCTCATGCACCCACTCACAGACCCACACACACACTGACTCACCCACTAAAACACTGATGTACATATTGTAACACCCAGACAGACAATCTGACAGCCACTCTCACCCCCAGATACACCCTCTTACACCTTTTCTCACACCCAGAGAGGAATGGACATCACCCGTCATGCAATGCCAAAGGGTAATGCGCAGCATGGAGTTGTTTGGTTAGGGAGATTGGCCGCAGGGTCTGGCTGCAGGACAGTTCATGCGGGCAACCTTCTCTGCACATGGGTGAAGGCCGTGCATGGTGTAAGGTTATGTGTTTATAGGGGGTTGGCCACGGCCAGGCCCTGTTGCCAACCGTTGCCATATACAGTATGTCCAAAGGCCATGCGTAGCAGTGGTTCGATTAACATACAGTTATGAAAATTAAGATATGTAAAATAAAACAAGGAAATTCACTGAAAAAAACAAAGGTTACAGGGATGTTATAGTTAGGAAATAGAATTAAAAAAAGTATAAATTCACTGAAAAAAAGGCTACAGGGACGTTATAGTTAGGCTCACTTTTTGAACATACAAAACCTTAGAAATTCTCCAGCTAGAGTTAGATTTATATATATATATATATATATATATATATATATATATATATATATACAAATGTATATATATGCAAAAAACAAAGGAGAACTCTGGGAAGTTCCCAATTTTAGGTGGAGAGCTGCTCTAGTAAGGAGCACCCTGCAACACCAGCGACACTCTAAATTTGCTCACCTCAAATGTCTGCTTATCTAGCAAAGTTTTTAAGCATAGGATTAGCACAGTGCTATCCTCGCCGAGCTAGATAGTGACAAAGTCTTTTGCCATTTGTACAGCAAAATCTTTAAGCATAGGATTGACATAGTGTCATCCTCGCCGAGCTGTAAAATGACAAAAGCCATTTACCACTCCAGGCACAGTATTACGGCTTTGGACTGGTCAAATACCGTCCAAGCCAACCTGTCATTTTACAGCTCGGCGAGGATGACACTATGAAATAACTGTAACTATGAAAGCTGAATTTCTGTGGTATTATGTGTGTAAAATCTAACCTAAACCTGTAACCTTTTATTTTTCAGTGCCTGTAGGTTATATATATATATATATATATATATATATATATATATATATATATATATATGTATACATATATATATACATATATATATATATATATATATATATATGTAAGATATAAATATATTTATATATTTATTTCCTACTGGCAGTCACCAGTAGGTAGTAATAGTTAGGACCTAGTTTCCATAGATAAAGCGTATTTTGACTTGCCTATATCTTTTCTACTGTAGCTTTTACCTGGACATTTATTTACAGGAAGAAAGAGAGAGATTGGATCTTTGTGGATTTTGCATTTTTTACTGCAAATGTTCAACAAATATGGCAAAAAGTAAGGAGAAGCTGGACCATGAACAACAGTTACACCCGGAGAAACAGTTCCTGTTAAAGTGGACACTCAAGTAGAAAATATTGCTGCATAATTTAGCTGAATGGCCATGTACTGCATGGATTATAAGAAAATTGTGTCTGCTGGAGAACAATCTGCTAAGCTACTTCGTGATGCAGCAAAGCACACAAATGTTAATTTTATATTAAAACTGTGTTTCACAGCTTACATTTATTTGCTGCTTGTTTATGTTTATGTTTAAATTTAATGTTGCCAGTTTGTTAACAAAGAAAATAAAAAAATATAAAACGTTATAAAAGCACAATGTGCAAAATCATCTCCCCCCAAAAATAACTTTTCTTAAATCAAAATTATATGTGTGTACATGAGTAAACAAGTTTATAACAGGATTATATATGAGTGAGTGCGTGAATTGTGGATAAGTGTATGTATGGGAGATTCAAAGAGTACATTAGTATGTGTATGGGTAACTGAGTGAATGCATAAAAGGTGCATGGGTGAGTGAATGTTAGCTTTAGGGTATGTATGAATAGGTCAGTGAGTGCATGACTGGTTCGTGGATGAATGACTGCATGACTGCAAATATAGGTATATGGGTGAGTGAATGAGTGCATGAGTGCTGCATAGATGATTGAGTGCATGAGTGTGTATGAGTGACTGAGTAAGTGCACAAGTAGTGCATGGATGATTTACTGAGTGCATTAATTTGTGCATGAGTGAATGAGTGCATAAGTATTGCACTCACTGATTAAATGAGTGCAGGAGTTCATGTATCAGTCAATGAGCGAGTGCACAAGTGATGCATGGCTGTTTGTGTGAGTGCATGAGTGTTTGGATGAGTAAGTGAATGCACAACGGGTATGAGTGAATGTTTGAGTTATGAGAGCTGGTTTAGGTAAGTAAGTGAGTGTGTGAGTGGTTTTTGGGAGTTTGAGTGGATAAGTGAACATAGTGAGTGAGTGCACGGGTGATGGATGGGTTAGACAGTGTGTTCAAGAGCACTGTATGAATCAGTGAATGGATGGTGTATGGGTGAGTGAGTGTGGGTAGGAATGGTGCATAGGTGAATCACTCACTGTATGTATGAATGCATCTACACATGAGTAAATAAGTGGATGAGTGGTGCACCACTGATGAGTGTGTGCATGAGTGAATGAGTGAGTGCACAAGTGGTGCATGGGTGTTTGTATGCATGTGTGAGTGAATGCATGAGTGGTGTATGAGTGAATGTCTGAGTGTACGAGAGCTTATATTGGTAAGTGAGTTTGTGAGTGGTTTTAAGGAGTTTGACTGAGTGGATGAGTGAACATCTGAGTGAGTGAGTGACTGCATCAGTGATGCATGGGTGAGACACTGTGTGCATGAGTACTGTATGGGTGAGTCAGTGCAACAGTGCTGTATGCGTTACTGAATGGATGTATGGATGCTGTATGGGTGAGTGTGTTGTAGTTTAGCAGCGATTAGATTAAGCATTAGCAGAAGACATCTTGTATTTAGCAACTTTTGGGAACATTTGGCGGAAACCATTTTGTATTCATGGCAGCCATTTTCTCTGCCACATGCTGCCATGTGCTCACCATGTGCTCTGTCCTACCTTTCTGTTAACTACTCTTGACAATCTGCCTAGTGACAAGTTATATTTAGCATCTCCCACTTTCGCACATGCCCAGTAAGGTCTGCAGCTGTTAGTCCTTGAAAACTGTTAGCCCCTCCTATCTGTCAACTGTGCATTTCCACATGACCTTATATGTATAGAAGTCTTGCTTCTATAATTGTACCACCTCCTCTTAGCCCCTACGTGGGTATAAAAGGACCATGCTCTCTCAGTTCAGTGTGCTACTTCAAACATTACCGAAGGGTGCTGTTTGAACTGTAGTACCACCTCATGAGGTTTAATAAACTTTGTCTTTTATTTCAGTTTCTGTGCCAACTTCTTCCTATGTGGTCTGAGGACTTTGTGCAGAGAAGGGTGAACCCCTTGCACTAGTAGGCCTTGCTGAGGCTTACTTCAACAAATTGGCGCCCGAACAGGGACTCATCGGCGACTCGGACGCCCAACGGATTGGCCCCGACGAAGGATTGGGATCTCGCTGCAGACGATCAATGCCTGAGGAGACCTGAGTCTTGGCAACCACAGCGTTTTTCCCTTCCTTCTGACTTGACCATCCAGGTGGCGCCGGTCCTCGACTGAGATCCTTTTAGTTCATTCGTCATGCAGTGACCATTTGGTCGATTTTAGAACTTGGCAATTGGAACCTGGACACCCTGTGATTGGTAAGAGCCATTTTACGGCACTTGCTGTGGGTTTTGATGCCTTTGTTTGGTAATGAAGTTTAGCACTACTTACTGTGGCTCTCGTGTTTTGGGTGACTAGTCAATTTGTGTCCTTTGAATTGATATATAAATTGCAATTTATATAGGCAGGTAATGAGGAGAATTTTCTCCAATTTAATTTTGATTTGAACGGCACCTTAAGTGCTACTTTGATTATAATATTGCATATTCTGCACTATTTTTGACATGCCTGTTTTTAGCGCACTTCGTAGGATGTGTTGCTTTTGTAATGGTACCAATTTGAGACTGGAAGAATCGCAACCGGCACCCCCAGAGGGGACGCCCAATAGAGATATGTATGTTAAACATGTTCTTTCTTCTATAATGTACAGCACATTATGGAATAAATACACTCGTGCGGATCCTGAGTTACTTTGGCCTATGCATGGGTCATTTGATTTGCAAAAGATTGAGTATGTGGAACAATGTATGTGTAAGCGAAGTTCTAGGCAAGATATGTTTGACTGTGTACGAATGTGGGAGAAAGAAGTGCGTGGACGAGTGAAGCGTGAGCAAGCCTTGCTTGAGAAAGAGCAACAGAAGAATGTATATGTGAGAGCATTGGGAATGAGAGAGAAAGAAAGAAATGACATAAAGGCGATAGAAGAGAAAGAACGTAAATTACAGGTAACTGGCCATTACACTGTTAGGCAACCTCTCTATCCTATCCTTAATAAACCGCACAATGATTTTTTATTATTAGATCGCCCTCCACCCCCGTATGTCATTCCTTCTGCCCCTCATGAGTTAGCTGAGGTCTCCGGTTCAAAGCAACAGAAGATACGAGACAGTCGCTCTATGTTGCCTGCTGACCGTGCGTCTGAGCTTAGATCTATTGCTCGTAAAACAATTCGTAGCGATGTCTCTGCTTCTGAACTTTTAGATAACATGATAGGGTGGACGGAAAAGGAGCAGCTATATTTTACTAAGGCATTTGGCACAGAAGTTATTGAACTATTTCAGAAATATTCTGATGAGTTAGAGCCCGATGATGTTGCAGCTGATCATAAGCAAATGCGTGATGGTCTTTTTGTTTTCTCCCAGGTGGCTGATGCAATCAGGCGTTTGGTGAAATTATGTGTTGCAGCTTATGATAGTTCACGTGAAACCAATGCGGGAGGCCGCGCCTTTGTATGTTCCTCCTAAAGGATCGGCTAATCTGTTGATGCTAAGGGTTATTTTATTTGTAATTGGGTGTATACTCCTTGGAATAGGGCAGATGTAATGGCACTTAAAACAGCATTACCTGACCCGCGGAAAAATACAGCCGCCTTTTATGAGGAAGTTGAGGGAGCAATTAGTTCTTGTACTATGACTTTGGACAACTTGATTCTTTTGTTTTGCCTGAAGGTGTGGCTCTCATACAATATGCCGATGATATTTTGTTGGTAACTGATACCCCTGAGCAATGTGAAAAGTGCACTTTGTCCTTACTTTCTTTTCTTGCTTCACACCATCATAAAGTGTCATGAAAGAAATTGCAATATTGTAGACCAAGGGTAACCTATTTAGGTCACCTTTTGTCTAAGGAGGGCCGTGCACTTACATCAGATCATATTCAAGCAATTTTAGACACACCAGTACCCTCTACTCAGAAAGATGTTCATGCATTCCTTGGTCTTACTTCTTTTTGTACGCAATGGATATTAGGGTTTTCCACATTGTCAAACTTTTGCTAGCACTTTTGACTATAGATACTCCAATGCCCCTCCCATGGACAGATGAATGTGAGACTGCTTTCCTGCAGCTATGACAAGCCCTTTGTTCAGCACCAGTGTTAGGTGCTCCAGATTACATGAAGCCTTTTGCACTTTATGTACATGAGAAAGATGGATGTGCATTGTCAGTTTTAGTACAGACACATGGCGATAAGCAGCGTCCCTGTGCATATTTTTCAGCCGTACTTGACCCTGTCGCTCGAGCGTTGCCTGGGTGTTTTCGTTCAGTTGCCGCAACAGCTGTGTCAATACGTCAGAGTGAAGGGATCGTTTTGTCACTTAAGCTGTTGGTGTTAGTACCCCATGCAGTTGATGCTCTTTTAAATCAAACAAAACACAACATTTAACTAGCGCTCGCATGACAGGATATGAATTGACATTGCTGGCTCCTCACATTACACTGAAGAGATGTGCAACACTAAATCCAGCCACTTTGTTGCCATATCCGATGACTCGGTCTCAGTCACAAGAAACACATGATTGTATATTTCTTACCGAAGGACAGACAAAGGGTCGTATTGATTTACACGATACGCCCCTTCCAGATGTAGACGGGGAATTGTGGGTTGATGGGTCTTGTTTGAAGTTGCCAGACGGTACGACCTCAGCTTCATATGCAATCACCACAATACACACAGTAGTGGAGACAGCTCCTATACCACAGAAGTCAGCTCAAGCAGCTGAACTAATAGCTTTGACACGAGCATGTGAGCTTAGTACTGACTTATGTGTGAACATTTATACAGACAGCCGCTATGCTTTTGGAGTGGCTCATGATTTTGGTTTACTTTGGAAGGAGAGAGGCTTTCTCACATCCCACGGGATGCAGATAATGCACGGAGAATTAGTGCATAACCTCTTGACTGCATTGCAATATCCAAAGAAATGAGCTATTGTGAAATGTAGTGCACACAAGAAAGTGACCGATAAGATAGGGCAAGGTAATGCCCTTGCGGACCGCGTAGCACGTGAGACTGCGATGCAGCGAAGTACTACATCTATGTATGTAGTGAAGTCACAAGCTGAACGTTGGCATAAAGCTAGACAAGACGTATTAGATATACAGAAATCTGCTTCTGTGAAAGAACGTGAGCAATGGTCTGAAGAAGGAGAATTGGATGATGAGGGCTGTTGGCGGAATAAGCAGATGGATAAATGGAAATTGCCTATAGCTTTTGTACAACCTATGGTTCAGATGGCACATGGGAAGGCACATGTTGGAGCTTCAACAATAACGAAGTTGCTTACGCAAGTTTGGGAGCATCCAGAAATTTCCAGTACAGCTAAGAGAGCAGTACAGTCTTGTTTGATCTGTTTACAATACAATCCTGGAAAAGGGACACGTACTCCTGCGGGAGGGTTTTCTACACCAACTGCACCTTTTGAAGTTCTACAAATGGATTATATGCAGCTTGAACGCTGCAAAAATTTAAAGTATGTCTTGGTGGTGGTATGTGCCTTCAGTAAATGGTTAGAGGCGTACCCCACAAAGGATAATACTGCCATTATCACAGCAAAGGTGTTTTTGAAAGAATTTTTCCCTAGGTTTGGTATTTGCAGACTTTTATGGAATGATAACGGACCTCATTTTGTTGGGGAAGTTATTAAGTATGTCCTGAAAGGATTAGGGATCAAACAGAAGTTCCATGCGGTTTTCCACCCACAATCAGCAGGGTTGGTGGAAAGGTATAATGCTACTTTGAAGCTGAAGTTAGCGAAGATACAGGCTTCCACATCCTTAACTTGGCCGGATGCATTACCGTTGGCATTATTGTCTATTAGGTCAGTGCCACACTCTCGAATCAGCCTTAGTCCATATGAAGTGGTATTTGGAAGGCCAATGAACATTTGGGGAGTTCCTAAGCCAAATTCTGTATATGATGTACCTTGTGTCCTGATGAATGATTATTTGGCACAGTTAACCGACAATTTGGTTTCTATTCATCAACAGGTTCGAGAAGCACTTCCTGACAGATCTACAGGTGAAGTCCATGAACTCCGACCTGGTGACCAGGTGATGATTAAGTCCTTTGAAAGATCAAGCAGCTTGGAACCAAGGTGGCGAGGCCCAGAACAGGTGCTCCTTGCGACAAGGACAGCAGTTCGAGTGACGAACCGAAAGAATTGGGTCCATAGTACTCACTGCAAGAAAGTGCTACCTACCTTGGTGGAACCTGCTGTGATGACCGATCATCGAGAGATTTTGACTACAGAGAAAGGCCGTGCTATATCACCTGACGAATCTGCGGAGTTCTTCCCGGACCATACGACTTCTGGAGTGTCGCGATATAATTTGAGACCGAGGAAAGAATCTGATTTTTTTTTTTTTTAAACTGGTTGAGCTACTGCCCTGGGTTAGTGAAAAGGAGAGCCAATGTGGCAAGGGGGGGGATCAGCCATGCATTAGAGTAGTGACACCCGTCTTGGCCCGTGGTGAAGAAATCAGCGGCTGCCTAGGGATAAGAGCTCCAACGATTGTTTTTAATTAATTTCAGAAAGGGTCGATTATCACTGTTGCTAAAATGAATAACAAACTGATCATTAGTACTATGGGGTTTGTTGTTGTTTTGGTGGTTATAGCAATAATCACCTGGTTTGTTGAAAAGAAGGCTCCTGCTCGTGAGTTTTTTGTTGCCACTACTCCAGTACCAGAGGATCACTATTCCTTTACGCTTCCCTATCAGGAGCATAAGCACCGTCAATCGTACTTCAATAATACTTTCATTCAGATGTTGCATCATACTCATAATGCTACAAATACTACTAACTGTTGGGTATGTGGAATGATACCTGCGCATCAAAAGAAAGGAGGAACACCTTTCATTCCTCTTCCTTTTTCACAAAATGGTTCTTGTCAAGCTTGGTATACGCTTTTGTTTGCATCTGGAAAACGTACAGAGGGCGGACTTCTTTTTCGCCTTAATAAAGTATGCTACCAAGACAAAGATGGGTATCCCCAAGCCAAAGGAACTAAATGGGAATGGGAAGAGTATCAACCGGACAATGTTTCAATACCATATGTCTTCACAAATATAAGAGACTCTGACAAGAAAGAACAATTTGTGATTTCTGTTACAAAAACTAAAGCAGATTTATGTACACGTAGCATTGGGCGAATTCCAGTAGGGATAAGCAACTGTACCTTGATTTTAACTATTGAAGGTGTAAATAATAGTAGTTTTACAGCTTCACATAATACATATTTTGTTTGTGGTAACTATGGATATTACCAACTACCTGTTGGGTGGTCAGGTGTGTGTTATGTATCTTTTCTATTACCCCCTGTGTTTTTGGCCCCTGCATCATATCACCGAGATTTTAAACGGTTCAATGACATCATTAAAAATAGATATAAAAGGGCAATAAGTACAAATGAGGTAGACCAAACGGATACTAGCCTGCAACAATATGTTGATTTTAATTTAGGGTTGTTCTCCTTTGTGGGTGCTGCGTTAAACAGTAGGAAAGTGAGACGATTGACTAGGGTTGTGGAAGCTGTTACCAATCAGGCAGCTCTGGCACTTGGGAATATTACTGAGGAGCTCCAAATTGCGAGGATTGTAGCGCTCCAAAATCGTATGGTACTAGATGTGATATTAGCTGATCGAGGTGGTGCAAGTCGCATCATCGGTAGTAGTTGCTGTGTTTTTATTCCAGATCACTCACCTTCAGTATATGATGCAATATCTAAATTGCATTAAATTGCTGCAGAAATCCACACAGAGACTGGTACTTGGACTTTTTCTGGATGGTTTTGGGCTCTTGTTTCCGCCTGGGGCTGGAAACTACTGACTATCCTGTGTGTAATGATTGCAATATTTTTCACATGCTGTATCTGTATTCAGTGTGGTCCAATGTTCTGCTCCATGTGTATTACTGCTTGTATGCATACCAAAAGAAATATTACAGAAATGAAAGAACAACACATGTTAGATAAGGAAATAGCTGAAATGATGAGCATAAATATACAAGATGAATATTTAGATTATCCCAGAAAGACGAATGTCTTCAGCTAATGCTGAAAGGGTCGTCTGTTGTAGTTTAGCAGCGATTAGATTAAGCATTAGCAGAAGACATCTTGTATTTAGCAACTATTGTGAACATTTGGCGGAAAACATTTTGTATTCATGGCAGCCATTTTCTCTACCACATGCTGCCATGTGCTCACCATGTGCTCTGTCCTACCTTTCTGTTAACTACTCTTGACAATCTGCCTAGTGACAAGTTATATTTAGCATCTCCCACTTTCGCACATGCCCAGTAAGGACTGCAGCTGTTAGTCCTTGAAAACTGTTAGCCCCTCCTACCTGTCGACTGTGCATTTCCACATGATCTTATATGTATAGAAGTCTTGCTTCTATAATTCTACCACCTCCTTTTAGCCCCTGCGTGGGTATAAAAGGACCATGCTCTCTCACTTCAGTGTGCTACTTCAAACATTACCAAAGGGTGCTGTTTGAACTGTAGTACCACCTCATGAGGTTTAATAAACTTTGTCTTTTATTTCAGTTTCTGTGCCAACTTCTTCCTATGTGGTCTGAGGACTTTGTGCAGAGAAGGGTGAACCCCTTGCACTAGTAGGCCTTGCTGAGGCTTACTTCAACAAGTGGGTGTGGGTATGAATGGTGCATGGGTAAATCACTTGAGTGAATGAGTGCATGAGTGGTGCATGAATGATTGACTGAGTGCTTATGGGTGAGTGGTGTATGAGTGATTATGTAAGTGTATGAGTGCTTGTATGGGTAAGTAGGTGAGTGCATGAGTATTTTTCA
Organism: Pleurodeles waltl; assembly: GCF_031143425.1. Classification (NCBI taxonomy): domain Eukaryota; kingdom Metazoa; phylum Chordata; class Amphibia; order Caudata; family Salamandridae; genus Pleurodeles; species Pleurodeles waltl. Next base: position 901,680,506 of record NC_090449.1, read on the forward strand.
GGAATTTGACTGAGTAGATGAGTTGACATATGCGTGCGTGAATGAGTGTATGAGTCAGGGATGGGTAACACAGTGGGTGCACAAGTGCTGTATCAGTGTGTGAGTCAGTGCAACTATGATGTATGTATCACTATATGGATGATATGTGGGTGAATGGATGTGGGTATGAATGGTGCCTAACTGATTGACTGAGTGCATGAGTGTTTGTATGAGTGAATAAGAGAGTGCACAAGTGGTGCATGGCTAATTGACCAAATGCATAAGCATTGGTATGGATAAGTGAATGCATGAGTGGTATATGAGTGAGTAAGTTAAAAGATGAGTTGGCATGGGTGACTGCTACTGTATGTGAGTGTTTGTGTCAGAGAGTGACTATATGCATACTGTACATAAAATTGACAGACTACATAGTTGAGTGACTGAGTGAATGCAGCAAAGGTGTACAGCTTATATGACATTACTTGTATGGTTTCTTAAATGGGAATTATCTGAAACATCATTGGATAAAATGAAACGTTTTATAGTATATAGGGACAAAAACAAACACAAAGGTATGTTTATGTTTGACAACTGTCTTGATGGTATCTCTCAGCAATATTTATGTGTTGAACAACTCTGTTTGATACATTATATTGCTGAACCGCAGCATCTATTAGGAAAAAAGAAGAGAAAGATATGTTCGAATTTAATTGTTTTACTTACAAACACATAATATTGCTCATAGCATTGCTGTTAAGTACAATTACAATGATTTATAATAGCAATTTTTTCCACTGTTCTCAGCTTTTACACTTCTTCACCGTATGATGGTGGTTTGTATGAAGCTTCATCTTCGAACAGTGGGGATCAATGGATTGTAAAAAAACACATATGCACAGTATTTCACTACAAATAAGTGATACTACATTTCTTATTTTAGACACTTTTTTTTTTTTTGTAATTATAGTAATGTAAACAACTGGATATTTGGTACAATATCACAAGTAAATAAGAAGTATTTTTCTATTTTAGACTTGTTTTCAGAAAACATTATATCTGGTGGGTCAAATGATGTACACGGTGTTCATAATCCATGTATATAATATTTCAATCAACAGGCCTTTCCAGAATTTGAATGTATTATTTATGTTGGAGAAACAAAAAGGTACCAGTTTTCATTGATAAAGAGATGTTAATGTCCCAACTTTGAGGTGCTGTAATTTCAGTATATTCTTACAGTTTTACAGTTTAATTACAGAGCGTTGTACAAGTTTCATATATTAACTCTCCTGTAGTATATCAAAAGGACTTTACAGATTTGCCAATGTAATTTCAAGACATTACTCTTGATAGGCCAAATAATATCTAAACATTATATGAAGCAAGTAGTAGATACTCAATATGCCAGCGTTTTGTCCATAACTTTTCCTTAGAAACTTGGTTGAAGAAGAAGAAGAAGATATGAGTTTCGTAGATTAAAGAGAAGCTTTTGTTTGTATGTTAGGTTGATGTTGTTGCAATCTGTCCATCTACTTTTAGTTTTTACCTACACAGTGTAGTGTCCAGATGTTGTAGTCACTCCTTCATGGAATATGATAGCCAAAGTTGTAGAAGTTCTTCCTGAAAGTGATATTTGTCCAGCTTTAAAGTTTGTAATTTGAGTTTCCAATGTTGTACCATCTGGCCTGCACTGTTGTAGCATTATTATAATATATTGTCCTATCTTTGAAGAAATAGTGTAGAGAGAAGTTCAGTTTTGTAATGAGGTAAAGTTAGGTATAGAAATCTCTGAGTGGCTGTTAGTGCTGGATGTAAAACAGCAGTTTTCACACTCATGATACATTTGTAACTGAGCCCAAACATATTATCAATATTTTCTTGTTCTTCTTCTAAAAGTCCAACTAACACCATAATGAATTCTTGTGCGTCTTGTTGACTGTACAGAGTAACCATTAGAGATTAGTATAAACATCCAAAAGGTGATGGATGCTTGAAGCTGAGGGTACTAGACTCCAGTCAGGTATGAAACGTTGCAGCAAATTATATAGTGCTGAAAACATTCTCTTATCTGACTTCTGTTCAATTTCATTTAATAAATAGGGTAAATGGAATAGTACATTGGGAATGCCATTTGCATACAGTTGACACCTGAATACTGCCCTAAATGAGGAGCATATTGAGATCTTAACAGTTTATCTTATCTTACGCAGCCAGCGTCAGCACTAACTTTACTATCATCAGTCACTCAAAAACAATGCAGACAAAGAGGCATATTTATGGTGCACCTAGCGTAACCTTACGCCACATATGTGCCTTTTTTTTTTTACACAAATGGGGTGTTAAGGTGGCATTTCCCATGCACCACATTTACAAAGTGGCACAATGCAAGCATTGCTCCACTTTGTCAACCCCTGTGCCACATTCTGCCTGCGCCAGGTATAATGTATGCAAGGGGGCGTTCCCACATAGAGAGGCCCAGAAAAATGGAGCAGTGTAATTTACTAGATTTCACTGCACAATTTTTTGTGTCATTATTAATGAATACCTAAGGCGGCGTTAAGATGATGCTCCCATTGAAAACAATAGGCCTCCCTGTGCTTTACTGCATTAGTGCCATCATTTATGGCACTAATCAAGCAAAGCGACATATTAGCGCCATAAATTATGAATTTAATGTGGAAACCACCGCCATGTAAATACGGCGCACACATTGTGTCGTTAGGGGGATGCAATGGGGTGCTAGAAAAGTGGCACATCATGAATGATGCACCACTTTTCCATAAGTATGCCTCAAAATTCTAATTCACAACAGTGCTGCATATGACATTCCTTCTTTAAATACAGAGCTTCCGACATTAACCAAAGGTGCATCTAAACTTAACCCTTGAGATTTATGGATGGTTACTGCGTGCAAACTGTTGCATTCAGATATATAAGGCTTTTACAAGTAAAGACTGGGCAACATGTGATCAAATTTTACGCTTAAGTATTCCACCTCGTCTCTATTTAGAAAATGAATGAATGCAACAACTTTATCCATTCCACCATTGACTAAGCCTTGCTAAACATTTAAATTCTGACGTAAAATAATCAATCAGTTTTTTCAGACATGCAAACACTTTTCTAATCCTGCTGTTTTCAATACAGATTTCTCCAAATAATCCAATATAGCTGGAAGTTTATCTGTCAGCATTATTGTGAAGCCTTGATGTTCTATTTCAACTATAGCTATAATTTCTCTAATTTCTTCTTTTGCCAGTTGTATTATTTTTTCATTTAACGTTGTGCACTGTTCAAGTGTTGGTAATAAACAAATTATAGATTTGTTTTCTTTGATGTAATTGAACATTAGCTCTGCTGCAGTTATGGCACGTGGAAATAAAGTTCTGATCAGACGACTTCTAAAGCATGTTTCCCCATTTTTGTAAGAAATCCTACTTTAATGTATTTCAATATTTTTCCATATTCTATATCAGAGGCTAGCTGCATATATTATACTATTTCTTTATATTTAAAATTTAACCAAACATTTACATTGCCAATACTTCCAAAGGACTTCCTTGTCTCATTATGCAGAAGTGTTTTGAAAATTGGTTGTCCTTTTACAGGTGTGAGTTGGAGGAGGTCTCTAAAGACAATTACATGTTTTTCTCCAAATAGCACATCAGAGTTTGTCGTTAATACTTGCTGCATCCTTAAATGTATAAAAGTAAGCATTATGTTTGATAACATGCTGACTTCATCAACAATGAGAAGAGTCATGTTTTTTAATACCCTTGATACTTCATGACAAGCATCTTTAGATAACTTCTGATATTCAAGTTTATTGTCGTGTTCAACAGGTAGCATAAGTAGTCTGTGTAATATAACTCCTTTAATGTTATGAGCAGCTAATCCTGTCAGAGCTGTTACTACAAATTTGAATCAATAGTCTTTTGAAGGAAAGTAGTGAAAACTTTAATAAGAAAGCTTTTCCTAGTACCAGCTTGTCCACTGATACAATAATATTGGTTTATAGGTAGGACAGTAACACAGTTTTTTGTCATGAAGAAATCCATGTTCTATTTTAGTTTTAACTTTTTTTATACAGTTCTCTTTGTTTATTGTTCAGTTGTTCTACTAACTGTTCTAAATCCACAGTTTCCTCTCTTGCCTACTGAAAGGCACGCTCTACTTCATTCATTGCTATAGCTGCTTCATTTTGAATTACTGGTTCTCCAAAATGATCTTGACTTCCTAGTGTAGAGCTTTGGCTGCTTTGCGAACTGTTCTTGGCTATTCCAGCAGCAATAGTTTCTTCCTGTGCAACCTCATCTTTCAGTATTTGCAAATATGTAGGAAATATTGAACACTGAATGGTATCTTTTACAGCATTGAATGAATCTTCATAACAATCATACTGACCGAGTAGTTCTGATTCATTTTGCCATGGTTTAAACAGCGGTAAAAGGGCTGAGTGGAAAAATTATTTTCTGTCTGGTGTTTGACAACTAAGATTCATGTGATTGATTAGATTTACTTTGTTGTGTCTTATCAAACAACCATCACACCTAGTAACTGCAAATCATCCTTCTTCGATGTTTACAGTGACATTACTTCTATATGTGTAATGTTGTAGTATTTCATACAGACACATGTTTTCAAGATGGATACTTCTTGTAGGGTAGTATGTATCCAACATGTTAGTCTTCACAATATCTGTACTCTCTTGATCAACTTCTGCAAGATACTGTATTTCTGGAAAATACTTTAATACTCTGTTATTGGTAGTGGCAAGGCCTAAGCTTACTCACACACTCCTTCTAGATTTTGAGAACAAACTTGCACTGCTCAACCTGTCTGCACATTCATAAGATCCAATTTCCCTGTGTGAAAGCATTTTTACACTAAAACTGTAAAACAGTTTAGTGAGGCTCTTTTCTGCTGAAATCTCTTCCAACAACACTTTCATATCTGTCTTTTCTACCTCTGTTATGTAAGGAGTGACATAACAAGCTACAGAAATAGAATTATCTGCAACAAATTGAATGTCCATATTTGCATTCCACATCTTTCGAAAGACAGGGCTGTAGTCTTTGATATATTTTGATGCTACTGTTCTTCTGAGGTTGTATGTATTTTTGGGAGATTTCTGTGTCAAGGTGTCTCTCTACAGACAAAAAGCTATTCGCTATTCCTTCTGATATCATAGGTTGAGGGAATCCAAAACGGTGTTGAATATTACATTTTGCTTTTGATCTGTATTTTCATTGACAGTATTTACCACACCTATGAGTTTGAAATTTAAGAACTTGTTGTCTCAATGGTGTATCAGAATTTGCCTTTGGAATAGCACATGTGACATACTATTCTATGAAAAAAACACACACTTATGAGTATCTGTTCCAAACTTTGGGGCATTTTTACCTACAACAGCATGTAAATATAGCTTGGTATGCTTTATGCCAAAAGAAATCAGTGGCTATGCCAAGAGGTGGATTTGTTTTGTTGCAGATGAAAGCCATCATTGCTTGAAATTGGGGGTTAAAATATCTACAAATATTTCCAATGAACAGAATTCTCCTGGTGTTTTCAGATTGATATATGCTATGTTAGATTTTGCCTCTCTTAAAAATTCAAGGAGATTGTCCCACCCATACTTTGCACACCTGATTGTCACAAACCTAGTAGGCGTTCCTAGATTCCTCAACATGCATTTCAGCTCACCATGGGGATGATGCCAATATTAATTTGTACAACGTTGACATGCCATAAAATTAACTAAGTTGTACTCAAGGTGTTGGTCTTTTCCATATACTTTATCAACAAATTCAGTTGCTGTTAGGTTCTGGAGGTGAACTTTTGTTTTTAGAATGTGATTTACTGCATAGGATAATCTTGAAAAGTCACTCTCAAAAAGTAGATGAAATATATAAAGAATACACAGTCGAAATCTAGGACCCTCTGAATATAGTCTAGTTGACCTGTACTCAACTGCCGGGATTTGTACAGAAAGGTCATCATATCTTCCTCCTACTCCTGTAGGAAGCAGGTGTGGGAAACAACAAGCTTCTAAGCTTTTCTCCCACACACTTAATGGAGTTCCTTGTGCTTTTTCATTTGAAATAGTTCAATAGCATCTCTAGTAATTTCTTTAGGATGTAGAGGGTGCATACTGTAATGTTCATAAATCTGTTCAGTTTTTGTCTGATCCAATTTTTCAATTTGACCTCTTGATTCCACCGTATCATCATCTATATGTGAAATATCTTGAAGAGAGTCTAAAATGTTTATAATAAATGTTATGTTGTACCAGATATAATGTTGCTTTCTTAACTTTGGTAACATCTGCTAACTCTTGCCAAACCTTTTTTCTCTTAGTAGGCATACTATTCACTAGAATTAAAAGTCCTTCCTCATAATCTCTTTCAACACCAACAGTTTCAACATTCTGATTAAAATCTAATGGCAAGTAAACAACTCTACCTTTCAGATCCACTTGGAGGCAACTTTCCTGTTTTTGGCTCCATACATACAACTGCTTGAAATAGATGCACACATTGTACAAGTATAGACTCATAAACGTTCAACTCTTGCAATTTGTGTGGAATAGAAACTAATTCTAAGTTATTATATATTGCTTTAGCTGGCATTTTGTTCTCCTCTAATTTATTATAACAGTACTTAGATATAATTTGTTGTATAAAACAATCAAAGCTTTCTTCTACAAATAAATAGCTGCAAAATCTCACCACTTATCTTTATTGTCTTCTTCAGTTTTTGAAGAAACAATAACATATCGAGTTTGGCTTTTGTAGTGACGTCATCTGCAACATACACAAATGCAGTCTGGTTTCTCTGAACAGACTGTATTGAACTTCCTAATTTCTTGAAAGTTATCTACCCAAATACTGAACTCTTCTATTACTACATTTGCAGATTCTAACTGAACATCTTCTCTGGGCTCTTGTTCAGGCCCAAAGAAATGAAACTGTACATCATCACAATCTTATTTTTCTACTTCTGCTAGACTTCCATGCAAAAGAGCTTTATTAATTTCCCCTAAACATAGTACAGGAGTCTTCACATGACAAAGTCTTCTAACTAAAGTTTGCATATGCAAGTGGTGCACTGCTAACCTTATAAAATGATGAAAGGTGCTTTGGCACACTTTTATTTGGTAAACTTGTTAATGAATGTCCTTGTAGATTTGTATACTTGCTTACTCTAAATGGGTCTAATGCTTGCCAAGTGGCAATTTTCTGTTTAATACTTCTGCATGGAAACAAACGTAAGACATTTCTTTGTGGACACAATAACATATTGAGTTTGGCTTTTGTAGTGAGTGGTCTGCAATATACACAAATGCAGTCTGGTTTCGTGCCTCTGTGTGCCGAGCAAGGGAAACCGGCCCGAGCCGGCTCGGCACAGGAAGCGCAGGGGGTCCTCATTATTACTTTATTGCCCTTCCTATTTAAGCCGCCCACAATCTGGACCAGGCACCTCAAGCGGTCCAGCGAGGGGTCGGACTAGGCGCATAGCGAGCGCATCCTTTGATGTAGTAAGTGCAGGAGCACTTTCTCACCGGTCGCTTATGAGATCTTCTGCTTAGCTACAGATAAGATTCTGGTTGGCTGAGAGAGTGTGTGTTGGTTGCAGCAGTGGGTACAGTTTACTTTACTTCACTTTACCCTCCGTCTGTGTCCCTGATCTGGGGCTCAGACGGTCGGGTTCTCTAGCATGCTATGATGTTGGTTCCTGATTGTTTGGTTACTGTTTTTCCCCCGTTTCAGCAGTTTGCCTCTCTCCAGGTTCCCATTACCTTTTTTGACACTAGATGTTGTCTTTTTGGTCGTTTTACAGAGGTATTCCCCTAACTGTGCCATAGGAAGTATACCTACGGACACTTCCACAGAATCATGATTATTTTACTTATATTGACTGCCGTCCCTGACTATTTCTTTTTCTTTCCTCTTCCCCTAGAGTGTGAATATAAGGGGACACCCCCCCTCCTGGAATCTGGGGCAAGTAGCCTTTAGATGTGGGGTAAGGTATTATATTCTCGGAAGATATATGTTTCACCGTATACATTGCATGACTTTGGCTTGCTGTGTCACCCCTCTATGTGTGTTTTGCTGTGCTGTATTGTGGTTTTTCACATAACGTTAATCACGCTTCTGTTCCTCCAGGCCTCCGCTAGGTAGTTCCTCACCACAGGTAGGCCCCATCATTTATTATATTTCCTTTCCCACTCTCTTATTGAGTGTTGGATGTTTGGCTTTGCATTGCATGACGTCGAGGGATCCTAGGCCCTGCAGAATGCCCCCAGACCTTCCTTGGCTCATTGTAGAGGGCAGAAACATGTTGGCCATTTTTTAGATAGGTGACCCAGTGAGTCCTTGCTCTCACCCTGGTGTCCCATCCTTGTTTTTAATACACCAGCAGACACCATTATTAAAAGTGTAGATTGCACACTGGTAACTGCTTAGGTGTTTTTATATCTTCCCCTAGCGTAGCTGGATCCCACTTACTCCAGATAAATAATAATTTACGCACTCCCTCTGTTACTTTAACAGTGAGGTTGAGTCCGCCCAGGTGGCACTGTCCTACCTGGGTGGGGCTAGGTGGTCAAATGATGAAGCTTGACACTATATAGAGTGTGAGACCACCTAGTCCATAAAGGAAATACCCCCTCCCCCTACCCATCACCACCTCACAGCACTCACACTCCACTTACACACCCATTGAGGTCTAGGAGCCCCTGGATAATCTCCTGTGGACACAGCTCCCTATCACTAGTGAACCACATACCCTTTTTGTGTTTATTGTCAAAATTAAGGTGAACAGCTTTCTCTTCAGAAAAAAAGCCTTTTCAACTATACCCTCAACATGTTCCTTTTGTTTCAAAGCTTCTCTCCGTCTTTTGTATTTCTTCATATTTCTCATTAGATTCTGTACTACTCTGCTATGAAACATTCTAACTCTTATTTCCTTAAAATGGTGCTGTCTTCTAGATAAAGCCTCTGTTTTTCGTAGGATGTTTTAGTTCTCATAAGTGGTTTTACTTGCTTCTTGCTTGATGTAATACTTTTTCTCTTATCTACCTCAAGTTGTCCATATAGTATTTTAAGAAATGTCATCATTCTCTTACCAGTAGCCCCTTCTACAATCAGTACTTTTCCAGCATTCTGGTCCTTTTTTTCTTGGTTCTATGGACATAGTAGTTATGTTTTTCTTTCTTTTTAGTTGAGCTATAGATGGCTTTGCATGTCTGTGTAGATAAGTAGATTCTCACACCTGAAAATTAATAATAAAAGATACATTTAATATCAAATTATGTGATTCTACATTAAACATTTTACATACCTAAGTACAATATAAATTAAGGAATGATTAAGGTTCACAAGATCTGTGTTGCATATCATACAGGTGAATTTACAAAACAGTGTCAGACATCTGAGAGTTCATAATGTACTTTGTAAAACTGAAAACTACATTTCATAATCACTTAAGAACATGGCAGGGTCCTTGATGGCATACCTGCAACTTGTCACAGCGTTCATATGCTATACAATTTATATCAGTCGCTTTATGACTGGTATAATCTATGTAGTGCTTGGTTAGATGTCTCACACTGCACAAGCCACTTTCCCAAACTTAATACTGCACTAAAATGTCATTTTGAGACAATACAAAGCAGTTTTGGAGTGTAATATTAATGGTCACTGGGAGATTACACAAACAGTCTGCACTACTAGGCCTCATCCTTCACAAAAGCATTATTGCTCTAGATACATGAAAAGATTGTGTTACTACTTGCCTATGTGTATAAGCCTACCTAGCTGTCTAGCTCTAGTAGCACAATGAGATCTTATAGAACATCTGCCAGTATGTGAGTGCCTGTTTTATAACCTTCATGACTCTGTAAGACTGTATGTAAGTGCCTGAACATTTACCTCAGTACATCTGCAAGGCAATACAGGGTTAGGTGAGTGAATCTGCAATTGCTTTTCTTATTGCTAGACATAGAAGTGCTTTCTCAGCATATTAGTGAATGTAGAAGTGTTCCTTTTTATCAGTTAGTGGCTGAGACACAGCATCCATTCTCTGGAAACTTGAATGAGTAGTGCTTGGCTTAGGTGTCTCAAAGTGTATGAATAAGTTTCCAAAACTGAAAAGTATGTTTTTTAATTGCTTGGGCACATTGCAGAATACTTCATGGCATACCTACAGCATGTCAGAGAGGTGACATATTTGCCCTAAACAGTGAGTTTGAGACTTCACAAACCAGTTTTACAGAGCAATTTCAATAGTCAGTAACATAGCACACACAGCCTCTGCAGTACTAGGCCTCACCCTGAAGGAAAGCAGTATTTGTCTAGATACATTAAGATAATCTCTCAGTACTTCCCTATATATATGTGAATGAATGTAGCTGTGTAGCTCTAGTTGTGCCATGAGATCTTATAGTACATGTGCCAGTATGTGATTGCCTGTTTTAGAACATTTATGGCTCTGTAAATCTGAACGTAAGTGGTTGAACATATACCTCAGTGCCTTTGTTAGTGAATACTTGGGTGTGTGAGAAATTCTACAATTGCCTTTGTTATTGCTAGACATAGAAGTAGTTTCTCAGTATATTAGTAAATGTTAGAGTCTCTTTTTGCCTATCACTGCCTCAGACATAGCACCTATGCTCTGGAAACATGAATGTCAGTTCCTTCATGAGTGATATACTCTACGTAGTACGTGGCTTAGCTGTCTCAAAAAACTGCATTAGTTAGTTTCCAAAACTGAAAACTATGGGGCAGATTTAAAAGCCCCTTATGCCACATATCGCCACATTATTGAAAAAACACAGCGCCATATTTACAAAGTGGCGCAATGCATACAATGCGCCACTTTGTAACCCTTTGTGCCATATTATGCCTGTGTCAGGCATAATGTATGCAAAGGGGGCATTCCCCCGTTAGGGCGGGGGACAAAAAAATGACATAAAGAAATCTAACCAATGTGTGTATTATGCCACCCTGGGGGACCCCTCACCAAGCACATATATTCTGCCTTTGCAGCATGTGTGGGTGGGGAGAAAATGACAAAGTCGACATGACACCCTCTCAGGGGGCCATGCCCACAAACCACTGCCTATGGCATAGGTAAGTCACCCCTCTAGCAGGCCTTACAGCCCTCAGGCAGGGTGCAGAATACCACAGGTGAGGGCATAGCTGAATGAGCAATTTGCCCCTACAGTGTCTAAGTCCATTCTTATACATTGTAAGTGCAGTGTAGCCATATTGAGTATATAGTCTGGGAGTTTGTCATTACGAACTCCACAGTTCCATAATGCCTTCACTGAATAATGGGAAGTTTGGTATCAAACTTCTCAGCACAATAAATCCCCACTGGCGTCAGTTTGGGATTTATTGAAAAGTGCACCCTGGGGCATCTCAGAGATGCACCCTGATTGTTAGCCAACTTGCTAGTGCAGGGCTGACCAGTCTGTGCCAGCCTGGCACTTTCAGACAGGTTTCTGACCACATGGGGTGAGAGCCTTTGTGCTCTCCATGGTCAGAAACAAAGCCTGTCCTGGTTGAGGTGCTTTACACCTCCCACCTGCAGGAACTGTAACACCTGGCAGTGAGCCTCAAAGGCTCAAGCCTTGGGTTACAGTGCCCCAGGGCACTCCAGCTAGTGGAGTTTCCCACCCCCCGGACAAAGCCCCACTTTTGGCGGCAAGTCCGGTAGGAACATTTGGGAAAACAGGGAGGAGTGACCACCCCAGGTATGACTATCCCTAAGGTGTCCAGAGCTGAGGTGACCCCCTCCCCGCAGGACTGCATAGCTGAAACCCCCGCAGAGAAGAAGGACGACACAAACAGACTTGTCCGCAGCCCTACTGGCCTGTCTTCTGCTTCAGAGAACGTGCACAAAGAAAGCAATGCACCCAGCGGGCCCAGCGACCTCTGCCAAGCTCCAGAGGACTGCCCTGCACCACAGAGGACCGAGAACTCCCGAGGACAGCTGCCCTGTCCACAAAGAAACAACACCCAGGGCCTCCAGTACCACTCCGGATGCGTGAGGTCCGGAGGAGGGTGGGGTTATGCAGCCCTTTCTATGAGGAGAGGCACATCCCTATTCAGGAGTAAGTGAGGAAGTACTAAGCTCCACCCCCCATCAGCCTTTGTGATGTGCCATCTGGATGAAAATGTCACACCGAAGCTCCCTTTGTGTGTGACTGTCTAGAGGGAATGCACAAAGCCCTGCTATCAACAACCCCAGATGTGTATTCAGAGAGAGGCAGAGACACCGAATGGATAAAGTAAGAAAATTACAACTTTCTAAAAGTGGCATTTTCAAACTTGCAATTTAAAATCCAACTTCAGCATAAAAGTGTGATTTTAAATTGTGTGTCCGGGGACACCACACTTCATTTTTCTGTCTTTTCCCATTTGGAAGTTACACATAAAAGGTGTTTTAAGGTAATCCCAATGCTATCCTATGGAGAGATGGTCCTTGCAGTAGTGAAAAACAAATTTAAGAGTTTTCACTATTTGGACATGTTAAACTTAAAAGTACATGTCCAACATTTTAAAAACACTGCACATAGTTAATGTGTGTGTGCTCGTAAGGAGTGTTTAACGTGACACACTCTAATACAGTTGAAAGAGAGTGTAAAACAAAAATGTGCGCAGTGTGTGTGCTGCATGTCAGTATGCTGGTGGTAGCATGATACACGTGTTTAACAATATTAGGCACTGGATGTCCTGTGACTGTACATTGAGTGGTATATTTGTGTGATTTGTCATGCAGTGCAGCAGAGCAAGTCACCTTGATGCAGTTCAATGTATGACAGGGAAAGGGCAGGAAGGTTTTGAATTCACAAGAATATAGCACAGTCCTGTCCTTTAACCTTTGCTGAACCTAGCACCAAAACAAGCACCCTTTCACCATGGTGCAAGGATGCCTGTGTTGCATGCAGTGTGGCTTTATAAATCTCATTTTTGTTTTGTGCCACGTATGTACCACATAGCATGGTGCAAGTGCCACACAATTAGGGTTATAGGTATACCCCTGAGTGCAGAAGTGGGTGCCTCGCTACATTAGATGGAGGACAATGACTTATTTTGTGTGTAAGAAACAGCTGCCTGGTCAAACAATGGGAATTATTGCAATTACACCAGATAAAGTTAGTACCTGGACATTGCCATCTGTCACTTTGTCCTGCCAAGTCGTGCCACCCCAGTCCTGGACCTATGGAAGTAGGACTAAAATGTTTGCTCCAGCAAAAGCCATGCTTCTACAGTAGATCCTAGGAATCTCCCCTGTTGCGCTGCTGTCTGCTGTATTTTTTGTGTTTTGGTCTATTTGGTGTCTGGTCTGTCCCTTTCTTGTGTCAATTGTGTACCTTTTGTGCGTTTTTGTAGTATATTGTACAAGTATTTGTCTTTTTATTGTCATCAATTTAGGGGTTTCATTTATTAGATGTAGTTATTCATTTAAGGGTGTTTTGTGGGATGTAGTAAGTTAAGGGAGAATAGGGTTCTGTCAGGGAAGGGTAGGAGTAAAAATTATAGTGAGGGAGAGAATGGGGTCTCATATGGCTAATCATACATTACTTGCCCAACATGTTGGCCTCTGGGTGTAGGGTCAGCCAGGCTACCCTCTCAAAGACTGGAAAGATTGCTGGGAGTGGCTGCGTTGGCATATTTGCCAGGTATTTGGAGGGGATCACACAGTCTCCCACCTCAAACATCAGTGGGGTGATGTTGTGGCATGTGAGGTGTATCTGGTGGACCTGCTGGGACTGGAGATAGGAGACCCCATATGTGTGTATGTATGTACCATCTGCATGTAGTAATGTTGCTATATCAATCATGCAAAATCTAAACATTAAAGGGGCTGATTTTTTTATGTGGTAATTTGAATTTGCACCATGCAACTTGCTTCATGTGCAGTGTGAAAAATAAAGTGAAATATCTAAGCAATACAAGGCTACTTTGCTTGTCTGAGAGTGGCTCCATAAATGCAATGTAATGTAAAGCAGTGCACATTGCTGTGTTGATATACCCTGCCCCAGGTGGTTGTGGGCTGTTGTTCGCATTGAAAATGCATGGATTCAGAAGCAGTCCCTGATTTATCATATGTGACTGACAATGGGATGCTCAAAAAATGCCAAACCTATATAGGAGATGGGTAAGGAGGGAATATATGTTTATTCTCCATTTATGTTAAACTTTGTATGTGTGCTGCAGTGCGCAGCACAGGTAGGCAGATGAAAATGCCTTAGGCAATTTTCTTTTGCAGGACTGTGGCCCTCACAGGACTAAACAATACAAACCTCCTTACAAGGCATGCACCCTTGCACTGTGTTGCAAGGTAGCTTGCATTTAAAGCTAGTTAGCACTTTGTGCACCAGCGCTATGAAAAATCTGATATGATCCTTACAATGCTACATATGGTGTATACCTGTCCTTTCATATCACTGCACTACTTTGGTCTGCCTTGTGCCAATGGTTTCACCCTTGTGTCATAGTGCAAGGGGCCTGAGATGAAGCTGACCAGGACTACTGAAAACATTACATGCCTGAGGCATGCTCTAGGTATGCGATGTTAGATCCCTCTGAGCTTCAACGTCCAGGCAGCTCAGCACTGAAAGGTGACTAGCTGCATCCAATATGCATACAATATGTCCATATGTGTGTCAAGAGTGTTGAATAATTTAAATGTACTGGAATGTCATAGTATTTATTAGGGAATTTGGACTTTGTGTGGCTGCACTATTTACAATGTAATGTTCAAATCTTTGTCTTGTAGGTGGACATGTCCCATTCACTCAGGGAGAAGTCAACACCTTCTGGGATCCAAATGCCACCAGTAAGTGTAGTTGGTACATGTTTGTAGCCCTGTGACGTCTGCATGTGATCCATTAGAGTTGTAACATTGTGATATGAAAGGGAAAGTACCAATCACCTGCAACCAAATTACGGTCTGTGTGCCAACACAACAGAACTTGTCCACAGATTCATTTAGAATTGACAAGGAGGCCCATAGGATTCATGCATTGTTCCATCTGTGGTGATGTTTCAATATCTATAGTCTTGATGCATTTGGAACATGAACCATCCTCGGTGTTTAATTTGCAGATGTTCAACACAATCAATCAATTTAGTCATATCACAAATGGTACAAACATAACAAACCATGTTTCAAATGATTGACTGTCACTGAGCTTATCTGGCCACGTTTCTGTTGCCTGTGGCCATATTTGAGTATGAAACAGGTGCAGATGAGGTGCAAAAATTACCCAGACAGGGTTACCAAGTGTTAACATGAAGGTATTGTGAAATCAGAACATTATAAAATGTTTGTCAGATTGCCACGTATATTGCTTCATCTTGCAGTATACTATGCTCATACATGCTGCATACATCGAATTTTTCCTGCTACATAATTCCAGTGTCTCTGAATATAGGTGTGGGTAAAAATTCCTGTTGATCAACACTGAGAATGTTAGGTGACACATACCTGTCCCTGTATCTGTGTGTCAATTAAAAACCCAAATTGTTTAAACATGGAGGACAGTGTCAGCAGGTTAGCCATCACATTCTAAACATTTTTCCAATGATAGATGCTGGAAATGTGGTAATAACATGCCAAAGTGTGTCCACGTCATGATTTTGAGCCATGGAAAATAAAAAAGGCATCTCAACAAGTGTTTTTGTAAGGGTGTTTGTACATTTCCATTAGTGTGGATACATAATAATGTATATACATTTACATGAGATATAGCTTTTGTAATCCAGCCTCAGTGGTGCCTGAGCCTTCCTCAGAGTATTCTAGGTCATACCCATGTGAAAT
This sequence comes from Pleurodeles waltl, assembly GCF_031143425.1. Lineage (NCBI taxonomy): Eukaryota > Metazoa > Chordata > Amphibia > Caudata > Salamandridae > Pleurodeles > Pleurodeles waltl. The sequence goes on from NC_090449.1 coordinate 901,696,322, forward strand.
GGAGTGAGAGAGTTACAATTACACTGATTCCTTGGAGGCTGCAGGGATGTAGGCCTGCTACTCTATTGATCTATGCTTTTGTACAAATCATTACCAGACTGCCTGACTGTTGAACATTGTGAGTGTAAATGTCCAGATGGCAGGGATCTGGTCATATGGCTTTGCTAATGTAAAGTGGATGTCAGGCTTCATATCTCAGTGAAATGTGTATTTTTGGAGCACACTGTGCAAGTGTAATTGGTTTTAAACCACATATGGAGCCCCCCTCAATGCATGGATACAGTGTCATTGGCATGGTGTAGCCAGCTGGACAAACCAACTAAATTGCACATGGATTAGTACTGAAATGCAGACTCAGGCCTTGTACCTCCTCAATGTGCCATGTATGTGAGGCATTCACTCAGTGCAAGGTATAAAGTCATGTTGAATCACTGTCTAAAAGATCACATGCAGGAATGCAATGTTAGCAGCATACTGTGCATTACACTGCTCATTCACTGGTGGGATAAGTTAGACTGGCTAGCATTAACTCATGCACCCTTGCATCATGGTGCAAGAAGCCCTGTTTTATACCCAACAATTTTCCTGTACAGATGAGTATTCCTGCATGCATATACGCACACTCCTCAATGCTATTTACATATGTTATGTGTGCTGAAATTACATGTATCAAGGTAATCGCTGTATTTCTGCAACTGTATACCAGATGCTTAATTTCAGATTTCATTGTATTTGAGTGAGGCAAAATTGATGACGTGTTCAGTATCAAAATCTTGCAGGAGGAAGCCACCCACCTTCCATCTATGGAGTGGCTGCCTGATGCAGAGTAAGTCAAGTCAGCAATGTGTACTGCCTTTTGTAACTAAAGATGAGTAATCCAATGCATTAGTACACTAGGGCCCTCAATACAACCCTGGCGTCGGTGTTAAAGCGGCGGTAAGACCGCCAACAGGCTGGCGGAAAAACAAATGGGATTACGACCACGGCGGAAACCGCCAACATAGACAGCCACTTTAACACTCTGACCGCCACGGCGGTACAGACAAACAGCATGGACGTTGACCGCCAACAGTCAGGCGGAAGACAATGTACCGCCCACTCTATTATGACAGGCCAATCTGCCACCTTTTCCGGGCGGATTCAACGCGAACAAAAACACGGCGGAAACAGGACTTGGAAGGGGAAACACTCACCTCTACACAACCCACAAGGAACCAGGACGCCATGGAGCCTGAACTCCAAATACTCCCTGCGATTGTCTTCCTGCTCCTCTACCAGGAGCACGACTGACGGCGGCGACGACCACAGTGAGTACTGCACCTACAACACAGGGGAGGGAAAAGAGAGTGACACACATACGCAACACGCAACACTCCTACCCCCACCCTCACCCACAACAACACACACACCAATACATGCTAAAACATTACATTTACACCCCCATCCCCCCCCTGGAAGAACGCAATGATAAAAGGAAATGAGTTGAACGATTGTAATCATGTAAAATCCATTAGTCAACATTTTATATATACTATGAACAAATATGCACATCAAGAATTTAAGTCCAGGTACTGCACCAATATAGTCCGTGGACCACTGGGCCCAAAATGCATGGGTGAGGCCCGCACAAGATACCCGATCGAAATGGAGAGAACACTGCAGGGGCATCAGATGGGAAAAAAACAGGCACCTCAGGGTGAAGGGGGGGCACTTCAGCCGGATGAGTGCACAACGCCAGCTCCACGTGGGGGCTCCATGCCCATTGATGTATCCTGGGGAGTGCAAAGCCACAGTCTTTCAAGTCTCTCCAGTGGGTGGTTTGCCCTCTGCTTTATCCTGGGGAGTGCACAGCCACAGTCTCAAGTCTCTTCAGTGGGTGGGTTGCGCACTGCTTTATCCTGGGGAGTGCAAAGCCACAGTCTCTCAAGTCTCTCCAGTGGGTGGTTTGCCCAATGCTGCATCCTGGGGAGTGCAAAGCCACAGTCTCTCACGTCTCTCCAGTGGGTGGTTTGCCCACTGCCCTATCCTGGGGAGTGCAAAGCCACAGTCTCTCAAGTCTCTCCAGTGGGTGGGTTGCCCACTGCTTTATCCTGGGGAGTGCAAAGCCACAGTCTCTCAAGTCTCTCCAGTGGGTGGGTTGCCCACTGCTTTATCCTGGGGAATGCAAAGCCACAGTCTCTCAAGTGGATAACAGTCTCCACTGGTTCTGAGGGGGCTTTGTGCCCAGAGTGCTTCATCCTGCCAAGGGCCGAGGTAGTGGTTGCCTTTCTCCATTGGTTCTTGAGGGGGCTTTGTGCCCAGAGTGCTTCATCCTGCCAAGGACTGAGGTAGTGGATACCTTTCTCCACTGGTTCTGGAGGGGGCTTTGTGCCCAGAGTGCTTCATCCTGCCAAGGACTGAGGTAGTGGATGCCTTTCACCACTGGTTCTGGAGGGGGCTTTGTGCCCAGAGTGCTTCATCCTGCCAAGGACTGAGGTAGTGGATGTGACAGTCCACTGACAGTGGGGCAACATGGAAGCTGCCCAGGCCCCTGGAACTGACCATCAGCCTTGTACGAATGACCACTGGGGATGGCAGTCATGTCTGCGGTGGTGCCACTGGCTCAGGATTTGGCGTGGCCGCTGGCGGTGCTGGCGGCGGGCTCAGTAGCGGCGGTGCTTGTGGCGGTCATTGGGCAGTGGTGCTGGTGGCGGGCTCACTGACCTCAGTGGTGGCGGCGGTGTCATGAGCGGCGGTGCTGGTGGGGGGCTCACTGACTTCGGTGCTGGCGGCGGTGTCATGAGCGGTGGTGCTGGTGGGGGGCTTACTGACCTCGGCGTTGGCAGCAGTGTCATGAGTGGCGGTGCTGGTGGCGGTCTCACTGACCTCGGTGCTGGCGGCGGTGTCATGAGCGGTGGTGCTGGTGGCGGGCTCACTGACTGCGGTGCTGCTGAAGGGCACAGTGTCAGCGGTGCTGGTGAAGGGCTCAGTATCTTGGGTGCTGGCGGCGGTGCCCGTGGTGGCGGTGCATGTGGCGGTGCCGGTGGCGGTCTTGTCCGCCATGCAGGTTGGCGGCGACGTTGATTTGCCTTTCTTTTTCAGGCCCATCCCCACCTTGGATGGTGTCGCAGCTGTCTTGCCACTTCCAACTGTTGTCTTGGCTGAGCCCTTGGTGGCAGGTGTTTTGGCCTTCTCCCTCCGGGATGTGGCAACTTTTTCTGTTTTGGAGGTGGTGGAATGTCCTTGGACTCGCTACTTGGGACACTGGCAGCCCTGTTGCTTTGCGCACTCCAGAATCTGGATATTTCTTGCTCCACTGTGCCCGGTGATGTGGTGGCTGAGGTGCTGGGTTGGGACCTGGAAAGATGGGCCCTAGGGGACGGACGGGGGGGAGGTGTAGGGAAGAGGTCAACATTTGAGAGGAAAAGCTTTTTTGACACACTGGGATGGGTAGATGGAGGGGGTTTGGGAGTGGAGGAAGAGGTAGTGGTTGTAGGAGGTGTTCGTATGCTGACTTTGGGTGAAGGTGCATGGGCTGGAGACTGTCGTGAGGTGGATGGCTGTTGGGTGGGTGTGTGGCTGCGTTTGTATAGTTTGGGAGGAGGCCTCACAGACACACAGGGAGAGGACACAGGGGATGTGTGAATGGTAGTGGGGTGGTGACTGCACGTCAGCGGTGTGTAGTGATACGTGTGCTGTGATGGAGGTAGTGGCTGAAGATGTAGTGCATGCAGGTGTGAGTGGAGACGTGACAGGGAGAGAGGAGGGAGACGTGGAGGAGGGGGACACAGTGGAGGCAGTGGATGTTGGCATGTCTGCATGGGTATGATGCTTGTGTGAGTGTCTGGGGGATGGGTGGTGCTTATGTTTACTATGTCCACTCTTGTGTGTTGATGAGTGTGCATGCTGGTCTGATGGTGTGCTTGGGATAGGCTGAGGTACAGGGGATTGGGTCTGGGTGGAGGAAGTTGGAGGGGGAGGCTGGACACAGGGACAATGGCTGCCATCAGTGCTGAGGCCAGAGCCTGAAATGCTCTCTGTTGGGCCACCTGCCCAGAATGAATGCCCTCCAGGTATGCATTTCTTTGTTGCAAATGCCTCTCAACACCCTGGATGGTATTCAAAATGGTAGATTGCCCAACAGTGAGGGATCTCAGGAGGTCAATAGCCTTCTCACTGAGGGCAGCAGGGCTGACTAGGGCAGGGCCTGAGGTGCCTGGGGCGAAGGAGATGCCCACCCTCCTGGGTGAGTGGGCATGGGACACACGCTGAGGGGCTGCTGGGAGGGCGGTGCTGGTAGGGGGGGTGGCGGCTGTACCTGTTGATGCGGTGGGCACCGCAAGGAGTCGCTGTCAGTGGTGTCTGCTCCTGTCCCCGCCATGGAGCTCCCCTCGCCCTCCGTCCCACTGGTGGCTTCAGACTCCGTTGCTTCACCCTCCAGAGCCAAGTGGGTTGCAGCTCCCTCCTGCTCCGGTGCCAATGCTCCCCCGCCTGATGATGCTATTGCACACAAGAACAGGGAGACCACAAAAAGGGGGGGAAGACAGAAGAAAAACATGTTTAGTGCATGCAACACCACTACCGTTGGCAGACACAACACACAGGGAGCAGCCCTCAGCACTACACCATGCACTAACAGTTCCTTGAAAATTCATCTGACCATGGGGTACGAGGCCTAAGCCCAATTGCTGCACACCTGGAAGTCACAGGAGCCTGACTAGGTGTAGATGGCTCTTACCACTAGTGGGGTTGGGGTGCCGTATAACCTGCATCACAAGGGACCTTGCCTACCAATTTCGACCTGGCCTAGGGGAACACACTGACCACCTCCCCCACCCAGACACCTCGTAATGCACGCAGAGTGAGCTGAATGGGAGGCCATCCCCAGCTGGGCCTCCACCGTCTTCTTGCTCCAGCGGCGCAGGTCCTCCCATCTTTTACAGCAGTGGTGGTGTCCTCACCTATTAGCCACTAACATCCACGCACCTCAAACAACACACACCAGCACATCCCCTCATCCTCCCTCCCTGTCTCGTCTCCACTCACACCTGCATGCACTACATCCTCAGCCACTACCTCCATCACCAGCACGCCCATCACCACACACCGCTCACGTGCAATCACCAACCCCACCTCCATTCACACATCCCCTGTGTCCTCTCCCAGTGTGTCTGTGAGCCCTCCTCCCAAAGTACACAAACGTAGGCACACACCCACCCAACAGCCATCCACCTCACAACAGCCTGCGCCCCAGGCCCCTTCACCCAAATTCAGAAGACGTACACCTCCTCCAACCACTACCTCTTCCTCCACTCCCAAACCACCTCCATCTTCCCGTCCCAGTGTGTCTAAAAAACTTTTCCTGGCAACCCTTGACCTCTTCCCTTCCCCTTCCCCCCCATCCATCCCTTAGGGCCAGGCTTTCCAGGTCCCCTGCTGGGTCATCGAGTGCGCCATCCATCAGGGCTGGCAGTGTGCCACGTAGCGAGAGCAAGGACATTCCGCCACCTGCCAAGGTGAAAAAGGTGCCCACATCCCAGAGGGAGAAGCCGAAACTACCAGCCACCAAGGGCTCAGCAAAAACAAAAGGGGATAGTGGCAAGAGAACTGTGGCACCATCAAAGGTGGAGAAGGGACAAAAGCAGAAGAACAGGTCAGGAGAAGGCACGGTGGCACCGACTGAGGGACCAGTGTCACACCTTCTGCCCACGGCCACACCAACCTGTACTGCGACAAACACCGCTAGCTACCCCGCCACCACAACCGCTACCTGCACCGCCACCTGCACTGCCACCTGTACCGCCATCTGCACAACCACCTGCACAGCCACCGGCATGTCCTGCTGTGTCCTTCAGCAGGTGCTGACCCATGCACCACTGCCAGCACCGCCGCCACAGACACCACTGCAAGCACCGCCACCGGCCCTGCGATGTGCTCGGACAGTGACACCACCGCTGACATGGCTACCATCCCCAGTGGTCAGTTGTCCAAGGCTGGATGAGAGTTCCTGGACCCTTTGCAGCTTCCATGAGGCATGACTTCCATCACTGTTTGCACCTGCAGGTGGAAGGCGAAGCCGCAGCAGTGTGGGGTATGTCGCTACCTCCATGGCGTATCATGCTACCTGTACCTTGAGAATCTTGTGGCACACACACCCAGGTGAGGGAATTGTACCGGCCACACTGCACGTGGAGCACTCTGGGCACCATGCCCCCTCCAGGACCAGCGGAAGAAGGCATCCACTCACCCTATCCTTGGCAGAATGAAGCACTCTGGGCACCAGGCCCCTTCCAGAACCAGTGGAGAAAAGCATCCACTTCCCCAGTCCTTGACAGGATGAAGCACTATGGGCACCAGGCTCCCGCCAGAACCAGTGGAAAAAAGCATCCACTTCCCCAGTCCTTGGCAGGATGACGCACTCTAGGCACCAGGCCCCCTCCAGAACCAGTGGAGAATGAGATCCACTTGACAGACTGTGGCTTTTCACTCCCCAGGATAAAGCAGTGGGCAAACCACCCACTGGAGAGACTTGAGAGACTGTGGCTTTGCACTCCCCAGGATAAAGCAGTGGGCAAACCACCCACTGGAGAGACTTGAGAGACTGTGGCTTTGCACTCCCCAGGAAACAGCAATGGGCATGGAGCCCCCTCGTGCAGCAGTGGCATAGTGCGTTCATCTGGCTGAGGTGTCCCTCCTCCCTCTCCCCCTAAGGTGTCTGTATATTTTCGGTCAGATGCCCCAGCAGTGTTCTCTCCTTTTCCAGTCAGGTATCTAATGTGGGCTTCACCCATGCATTTTGGGACCAGTGGTCCACAGACAATGATTGGTACACTATCCAGACTTGTGTAGTTGGTGTACATATTTGTATATACTGAATTTTGATTTTTGACTATCAGATTTTTAATGATTACACTGGTTACAATAATTTCCTTTTGTCCTTGCGTTCTTCGAGGGGGTGATGGGGTGTATATGTAATGCTGCTGCATGTATTTGTGTGTATGGTGTTGTTGGTGAGGGTGGGGGTATTGCGTGTTGAGTGTTGCGTGTGTGTGTCACTCTCTTTCTCCCCTCCCATGTGTTGTAGGTGCAGTACTCACCGTGGTCGTCGACGGCGTCTGTCCTGCTCCTGATAGAGCAGGAGGAAAAGCAGCATTGGTAACACCTGTAGTTTGGGCTCCATGGCGTCCTAGTTCCTCGCTGGGTGTCGAGAGGTGAGTGTTTTTCCTTCTGTGTACTGTTTCCGCCGTGCTTTTGATAGCGTTGGTTCCGCCCCGGAAAAGGTGGCAGATAGGCGTGCTGAAATACAGTGGGCGGTACTTTGTCTTCCGTCTGTCTGTTGCCGGTTACCACCGCGGTGTTTGTTTCTACCGCCGTGGCGGTCTGAGTGTTAAAGTGGCTGTCTATGTTGGCGGTTTCCGCCATGGTCGTGATTACATTTTATTTTCCGCCGGCTTGTTTGCGGTTTTACCGCCGCTTTAACACCGACCACCAGGGTTGTAATGAGGGCCAATTTTCCTTGCATTTCTGTGAAGTGAACTACAGGACTACCCTGGGATCCACAAACGTCCTATGATATAATGTTTCCGAGCTTGTCCCAATACAAATGCTCTTGTTGTGGCGTCTACAAGTATTGATTTGGGATATCCTCTACAGGTGAATCTTGTGTAGATATCTGTAGCTTGTACTTTGAATTCCTCATCTTCTGAGCAGTGATGTCTGTCTCCTACAGTTTCACCACACGGTGCACTCCACTTCAGAGCCATGGGCATTGGCTGTTAGCATGTAATAACCTGTTACAACTTGTCAGTTTCCCGTGGATTTTGGTGCACATCTTCCCATCTTTGGTGTAGATCCCAATGTCTAGATCAATGGTTCCCAATCTTTTGACTACTGTGGACCCCCATTTTATCAATACTAGAGCCCAGGCACCCCTACTGAATCATTATTGGAACCCGGGGACCCCCACTGAGTCATTACTGATAGCTGGGACCTAATATTATTACATTTTTTAAGCAGTCGCGGACCCCCTGGGAGGCTTCGCGGACCCCTAGGCGTCCCCGGCCCACAGGTTGGGAACCACTGGTCTGGATAATTAATATTTGTTGTACTTACCTCACAGGTGAATTTCAGACATTGAGGACTGTTGTTAAGTGACAAAATAAATTCAAACAAATCCTTTTTTTCCCCTTCCCAAATTAAAAATAAGTCATTGATATAACACACACACAGAACCACACATTCGAAGGTCCCTTGATTTTCCTCTGTCCAGACAGTCTCTGCCTTCCACCATCCTATTGTCAGGTTTGCGTATGTCGGCGCAAAGGACATGGTCATCACCATCCCCCCTCAATCCCTATCAAACAGGTGTTATGTGTTAGATAGAACTGTAGCATTTCCATTGGCATTTCAGGGTATTCTAATAGACTGATGGACTTGGACCTTAGGAAGTATCTGCAGGCTTTCAACCCATCCTCATGTTCATTGGAAGTACAGAGGGACACAACGTCTGTTGTAGCCATTACATAGTCACCAAATAGAAACACAGAAAATACTTGATATTCTTGTTTTAATGGTCACCAGAGCAAACCATCACCAACGCGTTTCGACTAACAAAGTCTAGATCAGTGCTGCGTTTCCATTTGGTGGCTAATTAACTACAGGGAAATAGCTCGTCCCTGACGCAGGCACCAGCTGCTGAATGCACCATGAAAGTACTGCTTTGACGTATGATACATATATATATATATATATATATATATATATATATATATATATATATAGATGAGAGAGAGAGAGATTGAGAGAGAGATTTCTCTTACTATAGTCTCTCTCTTTCTCTCTCTTTCTCTCTCTCTCTCTCTCTATATATATATACAGGGAGTGCAGAATTATTAGGCAAGTTGTATTTTTGAGGATTCATTTTATTATTGAACAACAACCATGTTCTCAATGAACCCAAAAAACTCATTAATATCAAAGCTGAATATTTTTGGAAGTAGTTTTTAGTTTGTTTTTAGTTTTAGCTATGTTAGGGGGAAATCTGTGTGTGCAGGTGACTATTACTGTGCATAATTATTAGGCAACTTAACAAAAAACAAATATATACCCATTTCAATTATTTATTATTACCAGTGAAACCAATATAACATCTCAACATTCACAAATATACATGTCTGACATTCAAAAACAAAACAAAAACAAATCAGTGACCAATATAGCCACCTTTCTTTGCAAGGACACTCAAAAGCCTGCCATCCATGGATTCTGTCAGTGTTTTGATCTGTTCACCATCAACATTGCGTGCAGCAGCAACCACAGCCTCCCAGACACTGTTCAGAGAGGTGTACTGTTTTCCCTCCTTGTAAATCTCACATTTGATGATGGACCACAGGTTCTCAATGGGGTTCAGATCAGGTGAACAAGGAGGCCATGTCATTAGATTTCCTTCTTTTATACCCTTTCTTGCCAGCCACGCTGTGGAGTACTTGGACGCGTGTGATGGAGCATTGTCCTGCATGAAAATCATGTTTTTCTTGAAGGATGCAGACTTCTTCCTGTACCACTGCTTGAAGAAGGTGTCTACCAGGAACTGGCAGTAGGACTGGGAGTTGAGCTTGACTCCATCCTCAACCCGAAAAGGCCCCACAAGCTCATCTTTGATGATACCAGCCCAAACCAGTACTCCACCTCCACCTTGCTGGCGTCTGAGTCGGACTGGAGCTCTCTGCCCTTTACCAATCCAGCCACGGGCCCATCCATCTGGCCCATCAAGACTCACTCTCATTTCATCAGTCCATAAAACCTTAGAAAATCAGTCTTGAGATATTTCTTGGCCCAGTCTTGACGTTTCAGCTTGTGTGTCTTGTTCAGTGGTGGTCGTCTTTCAGCCTTTCTTACCTTGGCCATGTCTCTGAGTATTGCACACCTTGTGCTTTTGGGCACTCCAGTGATGTTGCAGCTCTGAAATATGGCCAAACTGGTGGCAAGTGGCATCGTGGCAGCTGCACGCTTGACTTTTCTCAGTTCATGGGCAGTTATTTTGCGCCTTGGTTTTTCCACACGCTTCTTGCGACCCTGTTGACTATTTTGAATGAAACGCTTGATTGTTCGATGATCACGCTTCAGAAGCTTTGCAATTTTAAGAGTGCTGCATCCCTCTGCAAGATATCTCACTATTTTTGACTTTTCTGAGCCTGTCAAGTCCTTCTTTTGACCCATTTTGCCAAAGGAAAGGAAGTTGCCTAATAATTATGCACACCTGATATAGCGTGGTGATGTCATTAGACCACACCCCTTCTCATTACAGAGATGCACATCACCTAATATGCTTAATTGGTAGTAGGCTTTCGAGCCTATACAGCTTGGAGTAAGACAACATGCATAAAGAGGATGATGTGGTCAAAATACTCATTTGCCTAATAATTCTGCACTCCCTGTATATATATATATATATATATATATATATATATATATCAAACTTTTTTTTGTATGTGTGGTTTACCTCTGGGGGTCGATCGGCCCCCAGAGAAACCACACATGCATAAAAGAAAGTGACCTCTCTCTCTCTCTCTCTCTCTCTCTATATATATATATATATATATATTTATTTATATACGTATATATATATATATATCACTTTTTTAATACATGTGTGCTTTCACCGAGGGCCGATTGCAACCTCTAGGGAAACTACACATGTATAAAAAAAATTATGGCCCCATAGGGGGTCAGCCCGTGTCGAGAGGGCATACCCGTTTGTTCCACTTCATTTTTTTAAATGTATTTATATTTTTTTGCTCCTGGGAAAACCAGTATTATTTTTTTTAAATAATGTCCCTCAGGGAAGGTGGCTGGCCTACTTCCACAAGGGCCAACTCCCCCATTTGAAATCCCCAGTGTCTATTGAGGTTTCCTGGCCATGGATCACAGCATGCCCACAATCCATGGCCAAGAAACTGGTTCAGTAAGTCCTCGTTTGAAAGGGGAGACTCTACTCTCTCAAACGAGGCCTCCCTGAAGGCTGGGGAAGCAGTTATGACATTTGTTTCCCCACGGGAGTAGAAAGTGACCTTATCTGCTGCTTCCCTGCTCCGGTGGGGAAACAACTTTGGTGTCAGTGCGCCTCACGTGCGCTGACATCACATATGGGTCAGAGAGGGGTGGGTGGAGATGCAGAAGCTATTCCGTGTCCTCAGAGGGCTTTTGAAAAAAAAGAAAAATCCTTTGGTGCTTAGCACCAGAGGATTTTTTAGAGCCCTCCCTGGTGACGGTCAATGGTTGTGACCTGCACAAGGGAGGGTGTGCGTGCGAAGGCTGTTGGCTGTCACATGCACTGAAAGGGTTTAAAAAATATAAAACAAAAACATACCAAAAATATATATTTGTTTGGGATTAAATGTATAGTTAGAATATGTTTAGGACGTAGTTGCAGTTTGTGTTGTACTGTATGTGTTTTAAGAGGCGTGTTTAACTTGTCATGTATAGTGGTTAAGCTATGTTTAGGTAAGTTAAGTTAGTGTTAAGGTTAGTTAGTATAGGGTAGGTAGGCTTAGGTAGTTTTGATAGGTAATAGTTCTTTAACATAATTTTTTTTACTGTTGTTTCCTAGTTGGTTGTGATATACTTTAGATGGGTTTGTACCATTGTGTTAGGGGATTTGGGTACATGATGTACCGAATTACCTAATGTATTAGTACATATATATTTCTTTCACAGAGGCCTATGGGCAACTGTAATTTGTCCTCAGATTTGAGTTCTGTGGGGAACCATTTCCATCCTTGAGACCCAATAAGTGTGACTCATAAATAGATCTCACACACAGCATAACACAGTATTCACCTACTGTAACACCCTTTCAGAAAGTGAGTGGGTATGTACATTTTTAATTAAACTTTTGGTTGTTGGATGCTGCTCCCTGCCTGCAGTGTGACATAAACTGCTGCATATGACTAACAGTATAGCCCCTGCATCATTGTGCAAGTAGCTCTAAATTGTGTGTGATTTAAATGTGCAGGAAGTGACACTTGCCTGGACAATGCCCATTATTATTTGTACATAACATTGTTTAGTGTGCCCCATCATGCATCTCACTTAGGAGGAGCCAACAACAATAATGTTATAACTTGTGTCTTCCATTTACACCTGCCAATGGGAGGTGTCGCATTCATACAGTTTTACTGGTCTTACACCTATGCTAAGCTTGTATGTGGAAAGGATTTGATATGTGCAGACACTCATACTCAACACGTTAAGCCTCTCAGTGGCAGAGTGATATAATTTGTCTATTTTGCCCTGTGTTAACTTACTGAACAATTATCAGTATACACAGGGTGACCCAAGGTGCACTTGCATGGCTTATTCGCTGTCATATACAGTATTGGATAGCCCTTATGCATGCTTCATGTAGGAGTCCAACGTGCGCTCCCGGAATTCCATGACGTTACGGATGCCCCCCAGATGCATGGCAACGTCACTGGTGTCAGATGTACAGTGCTGTCTTTGGCCCTTCTGCATCATGGCACCAGGGGTGTCAGCTAGGGACAACATTGTTTTCCCTTTCCACGACAAGAGGAGAACATTTAGTACAATACAGCAGTTGTTGGACGGTGTTACCATCCATTGGGAGCAGGATGGCATCACCCACAGGTTAGTCATCAAGGAGAGGCTGCTCTACAGGTGGTGGTGTTTGTCCCCTTGGAAAGAGATAGAAATATGACAATATTGATCCATGATAGTGGTAGACATAAGTGATTTTTGTGATATTCTGACTGTTTCTAATTCACTGTCAAGTACACAAGGATATGTGGAACATAGGTAACTACAAGTAAATGAGGTCATGTCACACTATGTTTGCCTTTCCCATGGTAATACCTTTACATTGTTCACAGAACCTATGTATAAACAAGGGGACCTATTTGTGTAATGATACACAACACAACACAGCTAGGCAGCTTGCTGTCCTGCCCTGCCTGTAAGATTGAGTGCAGATAAGGGCTGCTTTACGTTGCTTGTTTGGTTTGTGCCTACACTGATGTGACAATAGCTTCCTGATACCACTGCTGAGACCATTGCACCATATCACCAGGGTGGGTGCATTCCCTCTAGCTATCAGTTAGCGCCCCTTCCCTGACCAAGTAACGTTATTTTGTTATGTATTACAAATATTACTGCACTCTGCCTTTCACACAGTATACCACACCAATCTGGCCTACTGTACTGTCTTGCATGCAATTTGTGCAATATTGTGGCCTAAGGTCATATTTGACACATATCCACTCAATTCTACACATCAAGCAACCTTGCTACTCTGCAGGAATGTATATTCCTAGGTAAGGGCATGTATATGCCACACTTTACTTATTTGTGTGGAACCCAGTAGTTTCCTAGAACACACACAGTCATCTTCAGAGTCCACAAAAGTCAACACTGAGAACCATCTCTGAAGGGGTTAACCACCATAACACTTGGAAGTATGCAACAGCGCAAGCTCACTCCATTGTCTCAGAACCCTAGGTGCCAATAAGCAGAGTCCAGCAAACCTCTTCACTCAGCCCCATTAACTTGTACTTGTACATGACTCTTCTGGCAATCATCATACAGAACCAGGAACTTTGCTTAGTCTCACACACTGAAGACACCCAGATCATACACTGACTCTCAGGAGACACCAACACCACCAGCATTTTTTACATATGCAATTTACCTATATGCCTACCTGTATGTGAGAGTAATGGCTCATACTGAATCTCACAAGATAGTAGTGAGGATATTCTGCAACATGTACCTGCCGTGGTTGCCCCCCTGACTAGGCCTAAACACCTCACCGTCCACCCATCCTAGAAACTTGCACCTCATCCTGGACACCTACCACACCCTGAGGTTTCCCTGTTTTACAGTCACCTGCTTTCACATTTTGTGCATAGTCAGACTTTTCTTCTTATGGCTCCTTCTGATGTTTGTGAGACCATCACTCAGGCCTTCATCAAATGTACCAAAAAACCAAAAGTACACAGTTCCAGCCAATAGACTAGTGCAAATGTATACAGTAAGTAATAGAGTCTATGAGTCTGCTCTTATAAGAACAAGAGCCCTCACTCACCAAATGGTGACATGCTTCATCATCGGGCTTTTGCTCCTCATCAGGCCGGCACTGCAATGCCTGATGGGCCCCTTGTGGGGGCTCTTTGCCAGAGATCTTTTAAGTGTAAGTGTGGTAGCTGAGTGCTAGTATGTGGGATTGGTATGTGGGTATGTGAAAATAAAAATGGCTAGAGGTCTGGAAATATCGTATTTAATCAACCCAGACCCCTGTCATGATTAAAAATAGAGTGTGGGTAAGGATTAGAAGTAATGTCTAGTCCACCCTCAGAAATAAAAAAAACTGTCAGTCCCTGAATTGGGGGAATGTGGAGAGTTAGAGTACAGTACTAACTATACTTCTATCATCGGGGTCAACATGTTTCTCGCACAAAATGTCTGTGCGATTCGTCAGGACCAAAAAACGTACCTAATCCACATGTTATAACCTAATACGGGATTTCTTCGTACCACAAAAACCCTCCTTGTATTAAAGGATGGGCCCCATCGGGATAGCGATAAGCATCAGTGGTCCAGGCTTGTATAGTCAACCCGCTCGTGTGGCCACCGGGTGGATAACCTATCCCTGCTCTGCGTCCCAGAAAAAAAAAGCAATCAAATGTATACTGTAGTACAGCAATGCCCTCTACCACTGAATCTCTGCACAGCAGCTAATCAAGTGGCAAACTATCAAACACAGCAGTGCCAGACTATTACTCAGCCTACCTTGCAGCACACACATCACACCTCACCTCTTTGAGAAACAATGACTCCCCATTCAGACACACTGCCAGTTCAATATGTTCAGGCACACTAGACGGCACTGCACTACCAGGAGCCCACTTAGCTCACACACCATTTATGCTTCCAACAAACAATCATAGACTTCTGCTGTGTATCACTAGCATTTACCCCCAACCACAATATCCATGTGATCAAGACAGCAGGTAGAGTGGTCTCTTACATGGCAGGTAACACCCGTAAAAAGGTCACCCAGTACATCAGGACAGCAGCGTGCAATATGGTTTAGTACTACTGTCTGTACATCTGGTGCTTCACATGATCCTTGGAGAGCCCGCACATGCTCAGCATCTGGATACCCATTCGGGCGAGGAGGTAAGGCTCCGGTAGATGACATTACTTTACGTTACATTCCACCTTTGGCTTCCTATCCTGAGAAACGTCCTGAACAATGTGGACATTTCCCACGCAAGTGTAACCACGCTTGCCGGAACAACGACTGCCTTTTTCTGTGCCCTAACCGCGCATGTGCTTAACTATGCATAGGTGTGGTCAAGGCACAGAAAAAGAAAGAGTGGATCGGGAGAGGACATGGGGGTCATTTTGACCTCAGCGGTCTTTTCACAAGACTGCAGAGGGACCGCCGTGCTGAAGACCACCAGAGGTGGCGGTTTTCCACTCGGTGTATTATGACTGCTGGCAGCCCTCTGTCCTTTTTCGGACGGAGAGCCGCCAACAGTCATACTGGCGGGCGGTGGGGAAGTGGAGGTTGCTCTACCTCCACCGCCACGTCAACAGAACACCGCCCACCGAATCATGTCCTGTGATTCGGCGTGGCTGTGTTTTGGTGGCGGCGGAGCAGCCCCCATGGATCCCGTCCCCTCCAACAGGATCAAAAGACCAGGTAAGTTGATCGTCCGTTAGGGGAGGGGGGTGGGGGTGTGTTGTGTGTTGTGTGCGTGCATGGGGGTGTGCGTCTGTGTATGTAGAGGGTGTGTGTGAGTGCATGTATGATTGCGGGGGTGTTGTGTGTTTGGGAATGAGTGCGTGTCTGTCTGTATGTATGTCTATATGGATGTGTGCGTGTATGTCTGAATGTGGGTGTGCGTGTATGACTGTATGTGTGTTTGTTGGCATGTTTGTTCGTGTGTGTGCGTGTATGTGTGTTGGTGGTGCCTGCGTGCGTGTCAGGTGTGTACGTGTAATGTGATGTTGGGGTAGGGGTGGGGAGTGGGGTCCTGCCACCTTTGGGGGGTGGCAGGGGTGGTGGGGGTTTAGGGGAAGGACTCGGGGTGAGACTGATAGTGCTTACCGCCATGGATTTCATGGCGGTTCCAAACCCCATGAAATCCATGGCGGTCAGCCGGGTCATGATACCGCCGGCAGTATTGTGACGACCGCCGGTCTGGAGACCCAGGTCTCCAGCCCAGCGGTCATCTCCGCACTGGCGGGCGGATCAGAGAAGTGGCGGATGACCATGGCGGTAACCGCCATGGTCATAATTCAATTTTTTTTACTGCCAGCCTATTGGTGGTAAGACCGCCGCTTCTCCGCCGACCACCAGGGTTGTAATGACCCCCATAGTGAGGTAAGTGGGGCTGGGGCAGGGGTGAGGGTAGTTTTTAGGGGTGAGGGGTGGATTAAGGGCTTGGGATGGGCTTGGGATGGGTGGGGTGGGTCGTACTTGTTTTTAGGGGCGGGGTGGCGGGTTTGGGTATTTCGTTGTTAGGGCTTAAGGCGTGGGGTCGGTCTATTTTATTTATAGGAGTGGGGTGGTGGGTTTTGGTTATTTTGATTTAGGGCTCAGGATGGGGGCGGGGTAGTTTATTTTTAACGGGGTGGGGAAGGTTTATGGAAGGGCAGGAGGAGGGAAAAGAGAAGAGGAGGAAGGATTGGGAAAGGATGCAGTGAGGTAAGTGGGATTGGGGCAGGGGTAGGGGGTCGTTTTTAGAAGAGGGGTGGATTAAGTGCTTGGGATGGGTGGGGGTCTGGCTTTTTTTAGGGGCAGTGGGTTTGGGTACTTAGTTCTTTAGGGGTTATGATGGGAGGGTTGTGCTATTTTAATTTTTAGGAGCGGGAATGGGGGTTTTTGGTTATTTTTATTTAGGGCTTAGGTTGGGGGGCGTGGTAGTTTATTTTTAAAGGGGTGGGGGAAGATTTAAGGGAGGGTGAGAGGAGTGAGGAGAGAAGAGGAGGAAGAATCGGGAGTGGAGGTAAGTGGAGGTGAGGTAAGTGGAGTTGGGGAAGAGGTGGGGGTGGATTAAGGGCTTGGGGTAGTTGGGGGCGTGTTTTTTTTAGGGGTGGGGGTTTCAGTATTTCATTTTTTAGGGGTTAGGGTGTGGGGTTGGTCTATTATGTGTTTTATGGGCGGTGTGGGGGTTTTTGGTTATTTTTATTTAGGGCTGAGGGTGGGGGCAGGGTAGTTTATTTTTAAAGGGGTGTGGAAGGTTTAAGGAAGGGCAGGAGGAGGGAGGCGAGAAGAGGAGGAAGGATCTGGAGAGGACGCAGTGAGGTAAGTGGGGCTGGGGTCGGGGTGGGTACCTTTTAGAGGTGGGGTGGGAAAGTTTTCGGGCTCAACGCGGGTTGGGGTAGTTTACTTGGGGGGGAAGGTTTCAGGGCTCAAGGTGGGTGGGGGTATCAGGGTGGTTTTGTTTTATGGGGCAGGGGTGGGGGCCAGTGTAGGTTTTTTATTAGGGTTTGGGGCGGGTTGGGGGTCTGGGTAGTTTACTTCGAGGAAGGTTTTGGGGCTCAGGGAGGGTGGGGTAGTTTACTTAGGGGGAAGGTTTTAGGGCTCTTTTGGGGTAATTTAGTTATTGGGGTGGGGTGGGGGGTTGGGATAGTATTTTTTAAGGCTTAGGATGGGTGGGGGTCGGCATAGTTTACTTGGGGGAAGGTTCTAGGGCTCGGGGTGGGTGGGGGTTGGGGTAGTTTACTTAAGGGGGGTGTCAGGGTAGTTTTGTTTTATGGGGCAGGTGTGGGAGTCAGGGTAGGTTTTTCATTAGTGTTCAGGGTGGGTGGGTGTTGATGTAGTTTAGGCATTAGTGGTCGGGTTGTTTTGGGCCTTAGGGTGGATAGGGGGTTGTATGATAGAGCCACGCATGCGGTTTCGCATGCCATTTCCACACATGCGTTTACTGGGCATGCTTTTACAACAAGATTAGTTGTAAAGGCATGCGTGGTAAATGCATGCGTGGAAACAACGCGGTCATGGTTCTGACCCCGTTGTTAAGACATGCGTTGTTCATGCATGCATGGTTCATACAATCCTGGTAGCTTGGCACAAAGCAGTTAGGCTTAACTTAGAGGTAATGTGTAAAGTATTTATGCAACACAAAAAGGAATTAAGTGAAAACACAACACATGAAAAATCCTAAACCAATTTAGAAAAATAGAGCACATTTTAATAAATTAAATGATGCCAGAACCCCAAAAATCTAATCCAATCACTAAAATTGAAGATATTAAAGTGGTCATTACAACCCTGGCGGACGGTGATAAAGCAGTGGTAAGACTGCCAACAGGCCGGCGGAAAAAAATCTGCTATCACGACCATGGCGGAAACCGCCAACAAAGACAGCCACTTTAACACTCCGACCGCCACGGCGGTACAAACAAACAGCATGGCGGTCACTGCCAACAGACAGGCGGAGGACAATGTGCCGCCAACACTATTATGACAGGCCAATCCGCCACCTTTTCCTGGGCGGATTCACCGCGGATAAAAACACGGCGGAAACAGGAATTCCAAAGGGAAAATGCTCACCTCTACACACCCCACGGGGAACGAGGACACCATGGAGCCGCAACTCCAAATTCTACCTGCAATAGGCTTCCTGCTCCTCTACCAGGAGCACGAACGCCGGCGACAAAGACCACGGTGAGTACTGCACCTACGACACAGGGGAGGGGGGAGGGAAAAGAGAGTGACACTTGCACGCAACACCCCCACCCCACCCACTACAACACACACACTAATGCATATCAATACATCACAGTTATACCCCCAACCCCCCCGGAAGAATGCAAAGACAATAGAAAATGAGTGTAACCATTGTAATATATTAAAAGCAAGTATGCAGAAATATATATATACAGGGAGTGCAGAATTATTAGGGAAGTTGTATTTTTGAGGATTAATTTTATTATTGAACAACAACCATGTTCTCAATGAACCCAAAAAACTCATTAATATCAAAGCTGAATATTTTTGGAAGTAGTTTTTAGTTTGTTTTTAGTTTTAGCTATGTTAGGGGGATATCTGTGTGTGCAGGTGACTATTACTGTGCATAATTATTAGGCAACTTAACAAAAAACAAATATATACCCATTTCAATTATTCATTATTACCAGTGAAACCAATATAACATCTCAACATTCACAAATATACATTTCTGACATTCAAAAACAAAACAAAAACAAATCAGTGACCAATATAGCCACCTTTCTTTGCAAGGACACTCAAAAGCCTGCCATCCATGGATTCTGTCAGTGTTTTGATCTGTTCACCATCAACATTGCGTGCAGCAGCAACCACAGCCTCCCAGACACTGTTCAGAGAGGTGTACTGTTTTCCCTCCTTGTAAATCTCACATTTGATGATGGACCACAGGTTCTCAATGGGGTTCAGATCAGGTGAACAAGGAGGCCATGTCATTAGATTTCCTTCTTTTATACCCTTTCTTGCCAGCCACGCTGTGGAGTACTTGGACGCGTGTGATGGAGCATTGTCCTGCATGAAAATCATGTTTTTCTTGAAGGATGCAGACTTCTTCCTGTACCACTGCTTGAAGAAGGTGTCTTCCAGGAACTGGCAGTAGGACTGGGAGTTGAGCTTGACTCCATCCTCAACCCGAAAAGGCCCCACAAGCTCATCTTTGATGATACCAGCCCAAACCAGTACTCCACCTCCACCTTGCTGGCGTCTGAGTCGGACTGGAGCTCTCTGCCCTTTACCAATCCAGCCATGGGCCCATCCATCTGGCCCATCAAGACTCACTCTCATTTCATCAGTCCATAAAACCTTAGAAAAATCAGTCTTGAGATATTTCTTGGCCCAGTCTTGACGTTTCAGCTTGTGTGTCTTGTTCAGTGGTGGTCGTCTTTCAGCCTTTCTTACCTTGGCCATGTCTCTGAGTATTGCACACCTTGTGCTTTTGGGCACTCCAGTGATGTTGCAGCTCTGAAATATGGCCAAACTGGTGGCAAGTGGCATCGTGGCAGCTGCACGCTTGACTTTTCTCAGTTCATGGGCAGTTATTTTGCGCCTTGGTTTTTCCACACGCTTCTTGCGACCCTGTTGACTATTTTGAATGAAACGCTTGATTGTTCGATGATCACGCTTCAGAAGCTTTGCAATTTTAAGAGTGCTGCATCCCTCTGCATGATATCTCACTATTTTTTACTTTTCTGAGCCTGTCAAGTCCTTCTTTTGACCCATTTTGCCAAAGGAAAGGAAGTTGCCTAATAATTATGCACACCTGATATAGGGTGTTGATGTCATTAGACCACACCCCTTCTCATTACAGAGATGCACATCACCTAATATGCTTAATTGGTAGTAGGCTTTCGAGCCTATACAGCTTGGAGTAAGACAACATGCATAAAGAGGATGATGTGGTCAAAATACTCATTTGCCTAATAATTCTGCACTCCCTGTATATATACACCATGTACCAAATATATACCAAGCATAGTAGTCCAGGTAGTGCTCTAATTAACACTGGGACCACACAGTATGGGCGAGGCCCACACAAGATCCCCGACCATGACGGAGAGAACACTGCAGGGGCATCAGAGAGAGACTTAACAGGCACCTCAGGGGGAGGGAAAGGGGGGCACCTCAGCCAGTTGAGTGCACGACGCCAAATCCACGATGGGGCAACATGATCACTGTTCCATCCTGGGGAGTGCAAAGCCACAGTCTCTCAAGTCTCTACAGTGGGTGGTTTGCCCACTGTTCCACAGTCTCTCAAGTCCCTACAGTGGGTGGGTTGCCCACTGTTCCATCCTGGGAAGTGCAAAGCCACAGTCTCTCAAGTCTCTACAGTGGGTGGGTTGCCCACTGTTCCATCCTGGGAAGTGCAAAGCCACAGTCTCTCAAGTCTCTACAGTGGGTGGGTTGCCCACTGTTCCATCCTGGGGAGTGCAAAGCCACAGTCTCTCAAGTCTCTACAGTGGGTGGTTTGCCCACTGTTCCATCCTGGGGAGTGCAAAGCCACAGTCTCTCAAGTCTCTACAGTGGGTGGTTTGCCCACTGTTCCATCCTGGGGAGTGCAAAGCCACAGTCTCTCAAGTGGATGACAGTCTCCACTGGCTTCATCCTGCTAAGGACAGAGGTAGTGGATGGATCTCTCCACTGGTTCTGGAGGGGGGATGGTGCCCAGAGTGCTTCATCCTGCCAAGGACTGAGGTAGTGGATGAGATACTCCACTGGTTCTGGAGGGGGCATGGTGCCCAGAGTGCTTCATCCTGCTAAGGACAGAGGTATTGGATGACATTCTCCACTGGTTCTGGAGGGGGCATGGTGCCCAGAGTGCTTCATCCTGCTAAGGACAGAGGTAGTGGATGGATCTCTCCACTGGTTCTGGAGGGGGCATGGCGCCCAAAGTGCTTCATTCACCCCGTGACGGACTCAGTAGCGTCAGTGCCCTTGCCGCTCATGGGCCAGCGGTGCTTGAGACGGCGGTGCCCTGTTAAGCAGTGCTTGAGATGGCGGTGCCCTGTTCAGTGGTGCTGGAGACCGCAGTGCCATGTTAAGCGGTGCTTGAGACGGCGGTGCCCTGTTCAGCGCTGCTTGAGATGGCGGTGCCCTGTTCAGCGGTGCTTGAGATGGCGGTGCCCTGTTCAGCGGTGCTTGTTACGGCAGTGCCCTGTTAAGCGGTGCTTGAGACGGCGGTGCACTGTTCAGCGGTGCTTGAAACGGCGGTGCCCTGTTCAGTGGTGCTTGAGACAGAGTTGCCCTGTTAAGCGGTGCTTGGGACGGCGGTGCCCTGTTCAGCGGTGCTTGAGACGGCGGTGCCCTGTTCAGCAGTGCTTGAGACGGCAGTCTCCATTGCAGGGACTCAGCTGCTGGCGGTCCTTCATGGCCCAGCGGGGCTTTTGCTGGCAGTGGCCTCCTGGGCAGCTGGGCTTGTGCTGGCGGTGGCCTCCTGGGCAGCTGGGCTTGTGCTGGCGGTGGCCTCCTGGGCAGCTGTGCTGGTGCTGGCGGTCCTGTCCTGGGCAGGTGGGCTGGTGCTGGCGGTCCTGTCCTGGGCAGGTGGGCTGGTGCTGGTGGTCCTGTCCTGGGCAGCTGGGCTGGTGCTGGAGGTGGCCTCCTGGGCAACGGGGATGATGGCAGTGGCCTCCTGGGCAGCGGGGATGATGGCGGTCTTCTCCGCCGTGCTGCTCTTCCCAGACTTGTCGGGTTTCTTGTGGCCCTTCTCCACCTTGGAAGCTGTCACAGCTGACTCCACACTCCCACCGGGACCTCTGGGAGCGGCTTTGGTGGCTGGAGTCTTCCCCCTCTCCCGCTGGGCACTGGCCAACTTCTGATGCTTCACAGGTGGGGACTGTCTGTGCTGTGGCTCCGTGCCACACTCGCTGCCCTGGTGGCCGGTGCACTCCAGATTCCGGTGACTACAGGCACCACAGGTCCGGGAGATGTTGTGGCAGAGGTGCTAGTTCGGGACCTAGGAGACGGACAGAGTGGGGGAGGTGTGGAAAAGAGGTCAAGGTTGGACAGGAATTTTTTTTTGACACACTTGGACGGGTAGCTGGAGGGGGTTTGGGAGTGGAGGAAGAGGTGGTGGTTGTAGGAGGTGTTCGTTTGCTGACTTTGGGTGAAGGTGCATGCGCTGGAGGCTGTCGTGAGGTGGATGGCTGTTGGGTGGGTGTGTGTCTGTGTTTGTGTATCTTGGGAGGGGGCGTCACAGACACACTGGGAGAGGACACCCCGTGAGGGACTCAGTAGCGTCAGTGCCCTTGCCGCTCATGGGCCAGCAGTGCTTGCGACGGCGGTGCCCTGTTAAGCGGTGCTTGAGACGGCGGTGCCCTGTTTAGCGGTGCTGGAGACGGCGGTGCCCTGTTCAGCGGTGCTTGAGACGGCGGTGCCCTTTTCAGCGGTGCTTGAGACGGCGTGCCCTGTTCAGCGGTGCTTGAGATGGCTGTGCCCTGTTTAGCGGTGCTTGAGATGGCGGTGCCCTGTTCAGCGGTCCTTGAGATTGCGGTGCCCTGTTCAGCGCTGCTTGAGACGGCGGTCTCCATTGCAGGGACTCAGCTGCTGGTGGTCCTTCATGGCCCAGCGGGGCTTTTGCTGGCGGTCCTTCATGGCCCAGCGGGGCTTTTGCTGGTGGTGGCCTCCTGGGCAGCTGGGCTTGTGCTGGCCTCCTGGGCAGCTGGGCTTGTGCTGGCGGTGGCCTCCTGGGCAGCTGGGCTGGTGCTGGCAGTCCTGTCCTGGACAGGTTGGCTGGTGCTGGCGGTCCTGTCCTGGGCAGGTGGGCTGGTGCTGGCTGTCCTGTCCTGGGCAGGTGGGCTGGTGCTGGTGGTCCTGTCATGGGCAGCGGGGCTTGTGCTGGCGGTCCTGTCCTGGGCAGGTGGGCTTGTGCTGGCGGTCCTGTCCTGGGCAGGTGGGCTTGTGCTGGCGGTCCTGTCCTGGGCAGCTGGGCTGGTGCTGGAGGTGGCCTCCTGGGCAACGGGGATGATGGCGGTGGCCTCCTAGGCAGCGGGGATGATGGGGGTCTTCTCCGCCGTGCTGCTCCTCCCAGACTTGCCGGGTTTCTTGTGGCCCTTCCCCACCTTGGAAGGTGTCACAGCTGACTCCACACTCCCACCGGGACCCCTGGGAGCGGCTTTGGTGGCTGGAGTCTTCCCCCTTTCCCACCGGGCACTGGCCAACTTCTGATGCTTCAAAGGTGGGGGACTGTCTGTGCTGTGGCTCCGTGCCACACTGGCTGCCCTGGTGGGCAGTGCACTCCAGATTCCGGTGACTACAGGCACCACTGGTCCTGGAGATGTTGTGGCTGAGGTGCTAGTTCAGTACCTAGGAGACGGACGGGGTGGGGGAGGTGTGGGAAAGAGGTCATGTTGGACAGGAAAAGTTTTTTTGACACCCTTGGACGGGTAGCTGGAGGGGGTTTGGTAGTGAAGGAAGAGGTGGTGGTTGTAGGAGGTGTTCATTTTCTGACTTTGGGTTAAGGCGCATGCGCTGGAGGCTGTCGTGAGGTGGATGGTTGTTGGGTGGGTGTGTGCCTGCGTTTGTGTATCTTGGGAGGGGGCATCACAGACACACTGGGAGAGGACACAGGGGACGTGTGAATGGTAGTGGGGGTGGTGACTGCACGTGAGCGGGGTGTGGTTGTGGGTGTGCTGGAGAGGGACGTAGTGGCTGTAGAGGTAGTGCATGCAGGTGTGAGTGTAGACGAGACAGGGAGGGAGGAGGGAGACGAGGAGGAGGGGGACACAGTGGAGGCAGTGGATGTTGGTGTGTCTGCATGTGTGTGATGCTTGCGTGAGTGCCTGTGGGATGTGTGGTGCTTATGTTTGCCTGAGCTTCCCTTGTGTGATGACGTGTGTGTATGCTGGTCTGTAGGTGTGCTTGGGATAGGATGAGGTAGAGGGGATTGGGTCTGGGTGGAGGAAGTTGGAGGGGGGAGGCAAGAGACAGGGACAATGGCTGCCATCAGTGCTGAGGCCAGAGTCTGAAAAGCTTGCTGAAGGGCCGCCTGACCAGAATGAATGCCCTCCAGGAATGCATTTGTTTGTTGCAACTGCCTTTCTACACCCTGGATGGCATTCAAAATGGTAGACTGCCCAACAGTGAGGGACCTGAGGAGGTCAATGGCCTCCTCACTGAGGGCAGCAGGGGTGACTGGGGCAGGGCCTGAGGTGCCTGGGGCGAAGGTGATGCCCACCCTCCCTGGTGAGCGGGCACAGGGCGAAGGCTGAGGGGCTGCTGGGAGGGCGGTGCTGGAAGGGGGGGGGGCGGCTGTACCTGTAGATGGGGGGGCACAGATGTTGCCGCCACCACAAGGGAGCTTCCATCAGAGGACGAGTCTGTGTCACTGGTCTCAGCTCCTGTCCCCGCCGTGGAGCTCACCTCGCCCTCCGTCCCACTGGTGAAGTCCGATTCCGTACTGTGGCCCTCCATGGCCATGTGAGATGCAGCCCCCTGGTGCTCCGGTGCCACTGTTCCTCCGCCTGATGATGCTAATGCACACAAGAACAGGGAGACCACAAAAAAGGGGGGACACAGAAGAAAGACATGTTGAGTGCACGCATTACCGCTACCGTTGGTGGACACGACAGACACAGAAGCCCCCTGCACTATGCCGCGCTCTTGGGCTACACTGTTCAATTCCTGGGAAATGGACTACAAGGCTATGGACGACATCTGCACACATTGATGACACAGGGGCATGACTAGGTGTACTTGGCACTCTACAGAGGTGGGCTGGGGTGCCACATGTCCTGCCTTACCGAGGGACCTTGCCTACGGAACTCGCCCTGCCCTATGGAAACCCACAGCCCACCTCCCCTACCCATATCCCTGCACTGCGTGCAAAGTCAGCAGAATGAGAGTGTACTCACCTCCTTGTTGCTGCTGTGATGCCCTCAAGCGCCCATCCAACTCCGGGTAGGCCACCGCCAGGATCCTGAACATCAGGGGGGTCATGGTGCAACGGGCACCCCTCCCACGTTGGGAGGCCATCCCCAGCTGAGCCTCCGCTGTCTTCTTGCTCCAGCGACAAATGTCCTCCCATCTTTTCCGGCAGTGGGTGCTCCGTCTGTGGTAGACCCCCAGGGTCCGGACATCCTTGGCGATGGCACGCCAAATATGTTTTTTCCGGTGGGCGCTGACCTACATGAATTGTACAGGGGGAAGAGAAAGTTATTACCACCTGCACCGTCAAAGTGATTGGCTCCCATCCCTACCCTTGCCATGCGGCACATGCATTCACCGTCGTTTCATGCACACAGCACTCTCCCCCTTCCTTCTTACATCCAGCCCTCTCCACACAGGTGTAGCCCATACATCATGCTCCCAGTGTACTTACCTGTTTGTCTGGAGGACCGTAGAGTAGCGTGTACTGGGGGAGGACCCCATCCACGAGTTTCTCCAACTCCTCCGATGTGAAGGCAGGGGCCCTTTCCCCAGACGCTCGAGCCATTGTCTCTTCCAGACCGAGGTCACAGCAGCACTTGCAGTGTAGGTCCTCTCCTGTCGAAGATCAGGTATCGAGTAATTGAACAGATAGAAAATGGCAGTCACGTCCGTGGCGGTGCGTACCGTCACCGCCGGCGTACATTGCCATTGGCTCCTGGGACCCATAGGGTCCAATGTTAACCAATGCAGCATTGCGCCGCGGTCTTCGACCGCCTACCGCGACGGTGTACAACGCCAGTGCAGTTACCTCACATCCCATTGTCCCACTTTAGAGGTCAGGCAGCCGCCATTTCAGGCGCATTTCATTCAACTGCGTCACACATACCTGGGCCTAGACTCAACACACATACAGGCCACTTTTTGTGTATGAATGGTGTTCTGTGTAAACTGTGGGTGCGTACCTCTGAGTTGTTTGACTCTGTGCTCGCTGTTGTCCTTCATAGGCACCGTCTGCTGGGACATGTGAGGAGATGGCACCATCCTCCGGTGTACCGACCGTTGGTGGACCTGTAGACAATGGAGGAAAGACATGTGATTATCACATACAGGCTTGAGGGTGCCACAATCCAGGAACTGCGTACCCAGCTGGAGCCAGACCTGATGGCAGCTGTCCGCCATCCCACAGGAATCCCCCCTCAAGTGCAGGTGCTGTCAGTTCTCCATTTCCTTGCAAGTGCATCATTTAAAAAAACAGTGGCCATAGCATCAGGGAGGTCCCAGTCTATGTTTTCCAACGTGTTGTCCAGAGTGTTATCTGCCCTTCTGAAACACATGCGGAGCTACATCGTTTTCCCACGGGTGGAGGATTTGCCTACAGTGAAAGGTGATTTCTATGCCCTGGGACATATCCCCAACATCATAGGTGCCATTGATGGGACACATGTGGCTTTGGTCCCCCCCACAGGAGTGAACAGGTGTACAGGAACCGGAAGAGTTATCATTCGATGAATGTACAGATGGTATGTTTGGCAGACCATTACATCTCCCATGTGAATGCCACGTTCCCTGGCTCAGTGCATGATGCCTACATCCTGCGGAATAGCAGCATCCCTTATGTGATGGGTAAACTCCAGAGGCACTGTGTGTGGCTATTAGGTGAGCACCTGGAAGCAAGTCAGTGGGAATGGTTGTCTGGGTCTGGGGATATCCCTACAGGTGAGTGTGTGTCTAACAGTTGTCCCTCGCCATTTGCAGGTGACTCTGGTTACCCCAACCTGTCATGGCTACTGACCCCAGTGAGGAATCCCAGGACAAGGGCAGAGGAACGCTACAATGAGGTGAACTAGGAGGGTGATCGAGCGGACCCTCGGCCTCCTGAAGGCCAGGTTTCGGTGCCTCCATATGACAGGTGGATCCCTATTCTACTCACCAAAGAAGGTGTGCCAGATCATCGTGGCCTGCTGTATGCTTCACAACTTGGCTTTGCGACGACAGGTGCCTTTTCTGCAGGAGGATGGTCCACTTGGAGGTGTTGTGGCAGCTGTGGAGCCTGTGGACAGTGAAGACGAGGAAGCAGAGGAAGAAGACATGAACAACAGGGACTCAGTGATCCAGCAATATTTCCAGTGAGACACAGGTAAGAGTACAGACCTGCCTACTACATGTACTTAAACACTACTGCCTCTCTACTGTCTGTCGTTTTCACCCAGTGTATGGTCACTGAGTTGTCACTTTCCCTTACGATTTCACAGATGTGGGTCCCACTGTGTGACATCTGCTTTTATTCCTCATGGACTAGAGCTGTGTGACGAAGGTATGTTGACATTACATTTGAATGAACATTTTGGCACTGTAATTGCTAATACACTATTTCGAAATCACAGACAGACTCCAGATTGTTTTGTGCTTTAAGTGTGTTTATTTAAGTGCTCAATATTGGAGGGGGTAGTAAAATGGTGAGGGGTGATGGTAGAGGAATGTCCATGGCAGAGTCCAGTATATTAGTCTCACAGGTGCATTGTCCAAAGGGGCATAGGAAGTGGAGCTGGGGCAGTTTAAGTATGGACAGGGTGACAAAGTGGGACAGTAGGATAACAATCAGGGTGGTCTCATTTCTTGGCGGGGTTCTTGGCATCGTGCTCTGTCTTGTTCCTGGATCTCAGGGACCGTTTGCGAGGTGGTTTTCCCTCTGCAGGGGGTGGGGTGCTGGTGTGATGGTCCTGTGGTGGGGCGTCCTGTCCACTAGCGCGGCAGAGGTGGTGGGCAGTTCATCGTCCATGCTAGTGTCAGAGGCCCCTTGTAGTGCCACCGTGTCCCTCCTGGTGTTGAGTGCTTCCTTCAGCACCCCTACGATGGTGCCCAGGGTGGAGTTGATGGTTCTGGGTTCCTCCCTGAAGCCCATATACTGTTCCTCCTGCAGGCGCTGGGTCTCCTGAAACTTGGCCAGTACCGTTGCAATCGTCTCCTGGGAGTGGTAGTAGGCTCCCATGATGGAGGAGAGGGCCTCGTGGAGAGTGGGTTACCTTGGCCTGTCCGCCCCCTGTCGCACAGCAGCGCTCCCAGTTCCCCTGTGTTCCTGGGCCTCTGTCCCATGGACCGTGTGCCCACTGCCCCAGGTCCCTGGTGTTGTTGGGGTGGTGGGTTAGCCTGGGTTCCCAGTAGTGGTGGACACACAGCTGATTGACGTGTCCTGGGGACGGAGGTATGGGCCCGCTGGGTGGGTGTTGTGCTGGTGTTTCCAGAGGGGGAAGCTCTGTAGTGGCCTGTGACTGTGTGATGGGAACCGACTGTCCAGAGGTCCCCGATGGGCCGGGCTGGTCATCTAGATCCAGTTGGACAGAGGTGCTGTCATCACTGTGGGCCTCTTCTGTTGGTGGTGTGGACATGTGTGGACCCTCCTGTCCGGTGACGTTGGGTAGGGGTCCTGCAGGGGTATAAAAGGATGTTTATTGCATGTGTGTGTGTCATGGTGTCCTCTGGGTGGGTGACCGTGCACCGCAGTGCTTGCATTCCAGTGTGATGCTGGTTTAGGGGGGTGCATGGGTATGTGCAGTGGGCATGCTTTAGTGATGGGTGTCCATGCTTTGTTGTTGCATGCAGGGCTTGGTGTTGGGATGTGTGGTTTGTGATGTTGGGACATTTGTGAGGAGTTGGAGTGCTGTGGGTGAGGGTGAGGGTGGGGGTATGTGCTGGCATGCAGGTAGGGTGGGGGATGTAATAGTTAAGATTTGTCTTACCAGAGTCCATTCCTCCACCTACTCCTGCGAGGCCCTCAGGATGCATAATCGCCAAGACCTGTTCCTCCCAAGTTGGTGGTTGTGGGGGAGGAGGTGGGTGTCCGCCGCCAGTCCGCTGAACCGTCAGGTGGTGTCTTGAGACCACGGAACGCACCTTCCCCCATAGGTCGTTCCACCTCTTCCTGATGTCCTCCCGCTTTCTTGGGTGCTGTCCCACTGCATTGATCCTGTCCACTATTCTTCACCATAGCTCCATCTTCCTTGCAATGGAGGTGTGCTGCACGTGTGCTCCGAATAGCTGTGGCTCTACCCGGACGATTTCCTCCACCATGACCCTGAGCTCTTCCTCTGAGAACCTGGGGTGTCTTTGCCGTGCAATGGGGTGGTGTAGGTGATGTGTGGGGTGATAAGTGTGCTGATATGTAGTGGGGTGTTGTGTGAGGTGTGTGGAAATTATGTGGGTGATGGTGTTGTGTGCCTGTGGATGCTGTTGTTCTTGCTGGTGCTGTCTCTCTCTGGCTTCGTTCGTGAATTGTTGTTGTAAGGGTTTGTGGGTGATGCAGGTGTGTGTTTTATATTGTATTGGGTGTGTGGGAGTGGTGTGTGTATGTGTGTGGATTTTGAATAGTCCAATGTGGTTGTGTTTTGTAAATGTGTGTGTATTTTGACCGTGGCAGTGTGTACCGCCAATGGAATACTGTGGTTGAAAGACCGCCGCGTGGATTCGTGGGTCGTGATAGTGTGGGCGTATTTCTGTTGGCATGAAGGTGGAGGTTTTGTTTTCGCCAGTTTATCACTGACCTTTGGTGTGGCGGGCTTGTGTGGGTGTCTAGATTTTGGCGGATTCAGAACTGTGGGTCATAATTGCTGCAGCGGTGTGTTGGCGGTCTGCTGCACAGCGTAAGCTGGATTTACCGCCAATGTTGTAATGAGGGCCTAAATGTTACATTTTGAAGTGAAAATAGCTCCAAGAAGCAGAGAGTGCCACTTTTGGTTATTTGGTTGCACAAGACGGGGGGAGAGTTACAAGTCCAGGCCGACCAAGACGGCGTACGGGTTGTATATAGGGCTAGGTTCGTCCCGCTGAAGGGTTACCTTCTCAAGTGTGATACGAAGAGTTTCGTTCACATTGGAGGAGGCTGTGAGGAAGGGGCTTTCAGCACGAAAAGCAGGTCGAGCGACTCGGACCGTAGTTGTTGTACCATGAAGAGCTGTTTATCCCCAGAGCTTTGTGTTGGTTGATTGTCACAGAGGGTTGTTGTTGGTGCATAGAGCAGGTCTTGTGTTACCAGTCATCATGGACAGTTGCTGTCAGCATGAAGAGCAGGTCCAGCTGGATCTTTGTGTTGGCGGTTGATGCAAGCACTTAATTCTCAGCGCAAAGAGGTCACTACATGGTCGCAAGGTGACCAAACTTCAGGACTTTCACCTTTTCTTCAGGAGAAGCTTTCGCTGAAAAATTCCAGACGGAAATAAGGCTAAGGGATTTATTATAAACTTAAGCTCAGAGTCTTCTAGACAATTAACAAAACAAAGTTATAAAGATCAAGGGTTGACTAAGGCGATGAAATAAGTTTGGGTGAACTAACATTTGGACAACTGGACACTCTACAAAGACAATACAAAACATCAAAAGGATAGTTTGATGGACTGCAAATAAATGTTGTTCAGATTTAACAAGCATGAAGGCATTTCAAATAATCAAAGTTCAATTAATCTAGGCATGGGGAAACCGTGCAGTTTAGCCAATCAGGTGAAGACATGTGTGGGGTGGAACACATACAAACAAATGACAAAAAGAACAAAAAGGACAAAAAGAATTTGGAAGAAGGTAGTCTCGGGCATCAAGTTACTAAGGTAGGCAAAAAGGAGGTAAAAAAGGGAAAGCGTCAGCATGGCAAAAGCTCTGTCAAGAGTCTTCTATAAGGGTTAATGAGAAATTTTCTAAGTCTCATCAAGACATTTCAATGAGGGATAGGCAGAGAGAAAGATACCTCTCCAACGGGCTCAACATTTAGGAAAAAGGGCAAAGATCTTCAGACAGGATGCTCATCTTCTGCCAATAGTCCAACTGAGTACTGACATATTAAAGATCATACGGCAATCTGATATGTCAGCTCAACAGTTCATTTGATGTTGAAGGATAATCATCCAATAGAAATCAGTCGTAAGACTCCAGCTTGAAACAACTCCAGACTTTCCCCAAGTCTGTCATGAGAACAGTGTTCATCTGTGTAGCTCCATATAAGATTGAAACAAATATTTAAATTGCTAATCCACAGTCCAGGATGTCCTTCATCCAAGGTCAAATACTTACAACTCTCTATGTGTAAAGTAGTAGACATCTATTAGCAAATTAGGCTTCTCATGGGAATGAGAGAGCGTAGCTTATATAATCTATATTAACATGAGATGCTTATGAACTAGTGTGTGATAATGCCGTTTAAGTAATTGTGTTGATGTATTTGTTTAAACATGGACCTGAAATGTGACCACAGGGAGTGGCCACCAATGTATACGTGGACTAATAATGATGACTAAAATGTTTATAAAATGTTATACTGAATATGTTTTATACTAATTATTAATAATTGCGTTATTGAATTTGTGCTGAAATCCTTGTAGGCCTTAAGTTAGCATGAGCCGAAGCTTATCTGCTTGGCTCTCATATTAAATGTATTTTTCCTATCTTGCAGTGTGCAAAAGGACATGACCTCTTGTTTTCTTCAAACTAGAAGCTGAAATGTGACCATACTAGATCCGTTCTCACTAATTCTTCATTGTTTGCAGGGTGATATTAGACAAAATGCAACAGTGTAGATTAATGTAATGTACAAGGTCATTCAAACCGGTAAAGACAATGGAGCTACTGACCAAAAGATGTGCAAAGAATTACAGAAAGATGAAATCATACCAGACATGTCTCTCAACTGGGTCAAAAGATTCATTGGCCTGAAACGAGTCCTGATGTGTAATAAATTATCATAAAGGGACGCGTTAACAGTTCTGGTAGCAGAGCAACGGTTTGGCCCTTTGGGGCCCTAGGACAGAGTGTTATTGTTTAAATAGTTTTTCTGAGATAATGCAAATTGGAGATTTTATGTGTTTCTAAATTCACCATGACTTTCCTGGGACCTCGGAGCCTGCCTAAGTGAGTTGGGGATGTTCTCGGCGTTTTAGCATGTGTGGTGTAGGATTTGCGCTTGCTCAGCTTATGCATTTTGCAGATTTGTGAAGTTTGTGTGTACTTAGGCCAGGTAATGTTGTCTTAGTAGGAGTGGGCGTACTCCGCAGTATGAGAGTAGGGAAGTCGGCATACTTCATATGAGTGTGGCGCTTTGTGCTCAAAATTATCCACATGGTTGGTGGTTAATGTACGGACCCATTGTGGTCCAAGACCCCGGAGTATATTGACAAGTGTAGGAGACACTTGGGTTTATGTTGTAATTTGTGTGGTTTCATTAGGTCAATCGGGCGTGGTTGACAAGTCGAGTTTGTGTCAAATGGTATGTGTGAAACCTTCGATGGAGATTTGGCAAGTTCTAAAGTGCACTAGAGCAAACCATTGACAAGTCGAGAGTAGGATTTGCGGGTCGAATTCTGCTTGCGGGTGCGGGAATTGAGAAGGAGAGAGTAGCGGCCGAGGCTTCAAGTGAAATCTCTGTAAAGTTCTGAAGCAAATGTGTTACCCTTCCTGTAGTAAACCGACAAATTTGAGTTGTTGTTGTTAAAGGTGCTTGCAGTATTTTTGCATTCGTTTGGTGTGAATCTAGTGAGGGGCGGACGAGCCGCAAGACTTTGTCAGCTGCAGTGTGTGAGTGTGACGTCAGTGGTGCTGCGCTGAGATAGGTCAGTTGCCGAGAGGGGTCACGCTTGGATTGGCTGCCGTCTGTGAGAGGCAATAGGTTGAGAAAGGTGGGAGAAGAGTGTCCTGGGAATTAAAGTCACTTTCTGATTAAATACTACAAAAGAAAAGACGCAAAGATGAATTTTATCAAAGCTTTTAAGAGCGCTCTGAAAGGAGACGCATACATTATGGTGAGTGAAGGGGAGCCTACACCGCCTGAGGGTACTCCGGCTTATAAAGTCCTGGAGGAAAAGGGTGTCGCGCCTTGCTTACGGATGAAACAGTGGTGCAAATTGGCAGAGAAGGAGGGATGCTTGGCGTTTCCGGAACACGGGACGTTCAATACGAGAATTCTAGAGAATTTGAGGTGGATGTTAAGTGTACAAAAGCCACCTCCGAGGCCAGCTCAGTACGAGGCTTTAGCAGTTTGGGATTTAATGGCTATTAAACAGAGACAACAGAAATTTGAAAGGAGGATAAGAAGAGCAGAAAAGACTTTAGCTGAGGCTAGATGGGACAATGAGAGCAAAATGTGGAGACGAGGAATAGTTGACGGACTCAAATTGTTCCCAGCAATAGCCCACTGAGATGAGACGCAGGGAAAGAAAGCCACATGTAAGACAGACAAGGACTCTAATAAGCCTAAAGAGACTAAAAGATCTTGGATAGAAGAAGATGATTCAGATGATGAGGAGTTTCTTAATCAGATATTACATGATCGCCCGCCACCTTATGCGGTAAGCGACAATGTCCCGAGCACTAGTGCGGGTCCTGGGAACCAGACGCAGGAGAAGGTAGTTACTGATACAATACAGACTAGTGATATGGTTTTGACACAAAATGGTGTCAGTCTACCCACTGCACCAGACATGCAGATACAGTTGAAACCTCCACCGCAGATACAGAGAATCTATCCAGACGTCCCAGTACTAGAGACTACTACGAATCTGATAGTGCCGCCAGACCCGATATATGCAAAATCAAGGTTAGTGCAGATTGAGCCAACTCCACAATTGCTGCCCCAGCTGCAGCAACAGCTGATACCAGGATATAACCCAGCAGCAGGACCTCCATTAGTACCTGCCCCAGCTTCAGAGAATCAAACTTTTGGAGTTGCTGCTCCACGGAGTTTTGGACCAGGTCAGGCACCAGCTGCCATATCATTGCCAATTACTGTCGGTCCACCAGTGCCATTGCATGCACAAGGTAAGCCTGGTATGTGTGATCAGGGAGTAATGACCCAAGATGCAATAAGAGGAGGGTCAATAGGAACTCCCCAGTTAATGGCCCCGGGAGAGCAATTAATCGAAAGACCAAGGCCGTTGTTAGACCTTAGCCCGGTTGAAGCACCGTTGGAGGCATATAAGACAGGCAGGGCTAGGTGTGCTAACTCCGCAGTCAATAAGTACAAATGCTTCACATTCGCCAATGATGCATGCAGGGAATATTTCACTGCAAGATTTTACGGTGCAACAAGTGAATGAGTGGTTAGAAAAAACTTACGCTCCAAAAGCCGCAGCAACTGTAGAGAGGTTAGAAAGGTCTGAGAAGGATGAATACCTGAACTTTGTGAGACTGGGAGTGGAGGCTGCTGATTTAGTGGAAGGAACAATGGGGGTAAACAGATTAAAATCATACACCGAAGCAGAATTGATGTATCTGTGCCCTAAAATCATTAAAGAAGTAGGTAAGGTACATCAAAGATTAGCGAACCTGGCAGACAAATACAACATCGATATTGAAAATACTAAACATTTGAAAAGAAGCTACAGATTAGACTTTGACTCAATGACTTCGAGCACATGAGGTCTGCCAGAATGAAAGCGCATCTAAAGGAAATACTGCGAAGTGCTCAAATCTGGGGAGCTTTAGAAAAGTGGAAAGGCAGATGGGCAAAGAAAAGAGATAAGGAGAAAAGTGACAGTCCGGGATCAAGTCAAGCTAAAGCTTCACCAGATACGGGATCAGTAAAGATGTTACCGATGAGAGAAACAGCTGGTGGGGTTCTGATCCATGTACCGTGGACTAGAGGAGACATTCTGTCATTCACAAATGATTACCCCCGGTTGAGGGAGAGGCCGATAGAGTGGTATCAGCAGACAGATAGGTTTATGAAGCTTGCGAAGTGTCTCTGGGAAGACTTAAATAACTTGTTTGAGATCATTGTTCCGCCCGACTTATGGCTTGAGTGCAAGAGAGGTGTAGACTGGCCGACACAGGAGCTGGCAAGGGATAAGGCGACCGGAGCACCCTCCGAGGAGGTGATGAAGTGCTATCATAAAGTGATTGAGTTTTTGAAACAGTATTGCCGAAAGTGACAGATTGGCAGAAAATCGACTGGACCTCACAGGAGGTTAAAGAATCGATCCATGCTTACTATGAGAGGTTGTTAAAAGCGTTCAAACATTACAGTGGTACTGAGATTATTGAGCCGAAAGACATGAACCATCTCGTGTTCAGATTTGTTGAAGGAATGAGACCAGAGGTTAGCCAGATGATTAAGAATCATTGAATTTGTTGGCAAGCGAAGCCGATTGCAAAATACTGTAGAGATGAGATTGAGCTGAAGCAGAGAAAACTGAAGGAGAAAGTGATGGTGATGCAGATAAGGGCAGCTCAGGCAGGTATGCAGGGAAATGGAATCCAGCAGATGATACAACAGCAACCGCAAGGGAATGGTGTGTTTCAGGCACAACCAAGAGGCCGAGGTTGAGGTTTTGTGAATCGCGGTCCAGATTTGAATACTGTGGTGGTTCATAGTGATGTGCAAGGGATGAAAAAGATGTCACCATGTCACACGTGCGGGGGCGTGGGGCATTGGAAGCGGGAATGCCCGAATGCGGTGCATGATGGTGTTGTTCAGCAAAGCACTAATGTCGGTACATTTCAAAATGTGAGAGGTCCAAAAATGAGAGGTCAAAATCAGAACTTCCAAAATAACTTGGTCCAGATGCAGGGGTTACAGCCCATGCAGCAAATGCAAATGCTGCATGCTCAACCAGCACAAATGCAGCAGATTCCCATGGTACCTAGACAGCAAATGCAATTACCCTTGGCTCCAATGGGACAGCAGCAGGTGATGCTTCCTCAGCAGGTCACAGGTCAAGTAGTGAGCCAAAATAATACAGTACAGCAGTTCCCATTACGTGGTGAAGATGGAATGAATGATGAATGGTCGGATGAGAGTTCAGACAGTGAAGAGTGCAGGCTTGCAGCGTCCCTAGAAGTAGATCAGAGGGGACCTTATGTAGAAGGAAAGTTAATAGGTCACAAGGTTTCATTCTTGGTTGACACCGGAGCTACATGCTCTACAGTCAGAAGTGCAGAGGTTCCGAAGTTACCACTTTCAGGGTGTACCATAAGAGTGGTAGGAGTAGCAAACCAGTATTTGACAAACCTGATCACAGATTCGGTGCAAATTGAGATTGGCAACTTCCAGGGACTGCATAAGTTTGTAGTCTGCGACTCAAGTCCCATGTCCCTACTGGGAGGAGACTTACTGTGCAAAACGAAATGTTTGATTAACTGTTCCAATGATGGAATTGAGGTGCAGACAAACAGTGATGATGAAGGGGATGATGGTCAGTTCTCAGAGTTAGAGACAGAAACCGTGAATGAAGATTACCCTTTGATAACCTTATTCCCGATGCTTACAGTGACTGACTTACCAGCTGAGTTACAAGGAACAGTGACAGAGAAAGTGTGGGACTTGACAGGAAAGGAAGTGGGACTGATAAAAGGAGTGGAACCAGTTAAAGTACAAGTGAAGTCAAATGCGGTGTTTCCCCAGGTGCCGCAATATCACATGGCACAAGATGTCCCTTTTCAGGTGTCACAGATAATTGCAGACTTTGTAAAACAAGGAGTTCTGAAAGAAGTATTGAGCAGCCCATGTAATTCACCAATAATGGGTCTGAAAAAGCCTTGTGGAAAGGTTCGAATTGTGCAGGACTCAAGGAAAATAAATGAGATTGTGGTAAAGTGTTGCCCCATAGTGCCGAACCCAGCAGTGATCATGTTTCAGGTTCCGTGTGATGCAGAATGGCTCACCGTTGTTGACTTATCACAAGCATCCTTTTTGGTGCCTCTTCATGAGGACAGTCAGTTTTTATTCAGTTTCAAATTCCTGGACAAGGTGTACAGTTGGTGCAGAATTCCTCAAGGGTTTTCTGAGTCACCGTCCATTTTCAATCAGATATTGAAGAAGGATTTGGAGTCATTAGAAGTGCCTTTTAGTTCGACTCTGGTGCAATACATTGATGACTTACTAATTGCGTCAAGAACAAAAGATGACTGCAGGTATGACACAATTGCCTTACTGAATCATTTGGGAAAGAACGGACATAAAGCGTCTCCAAAGAAGTTGCAGTACTGTCAAAAAGAGGTGAAGTACTTAGGACACTTGATTGAGAGAGGGTCCAGGAGAATATCAAAGGAAAGGGTGACAGCTATTTTACAGATGAACCCCCCGACAATAAAGAAAGATGTTAGGATGTTTTTGGGAACGGTGGGCTACTGTCGCCAGTGGATACCCAACTTTTCAATTATCTCTAAACCATTGATAAAGCTGACAGGCAAAGGAACCAAGGATGAACCGTATACCTTAACTCTGTCCAAGGAAGAGCTTGAGTCATTCATGGAATTGAGAGAGTGCATGTGCAGGGCACCAGCTTTAGGTGTGCCTGATTACACGAAGCCTTTTCTACTGTTTTGTCATGAACGTGATGCATGTTCTTTGTCTGTCTTAACACAGGTCCATGGAGGTTCAAACGGCCCTGTAGCATATTTTTCAGCTACCTTGGACTCCGTCGCAGCAGCCTTACCGGGTTGTTTGCGCATAGTTGCAGCAGTTGGTCAAAGCCTCACGCAGTGTGAAGACATAGTGATGTGACATCCCTTAACAGTAATGGTTCCACATTCAGTTGAAATTTTGTTGACTCGAACTAAAACCCAGCACATGACAAATACTCGATTTACTTGATATGAGACAATTATTTTGGGGTCACCAAATGTCTCCTTGAAGCGATGTACTGTATTGAACCCGGCAACTCTACTTCCTGTTGAAAGTACTGAAATTAATAATGAAGAGGAAGTGGAGCATGATTGTCTTGAGGTAACAGAACTATGTACCAAGCCCCGACCTGACATTCAAGATACGCAGTTAAAGGAAACTGACTGCATTATGTTTGTTGATGGATCCTGTTTGAGGGACTCAGTCGGAATGCTGAGAGCCGGTTATGCTGTGTGTACCATAGCTGGTATCATTGAAGCTTCCTGGCTCGAGAGAGTGTATTCCGCACAAGTGGCAGAATTAATTGCCCTTACTAAGGCATGCCACGCAGCTGAAAATCTGAGAGTCACTATCTATACTGACAGCAGATATGGATTTGGAATTATACATGATTTTGGCCAATTGTGGTCACAGAGGGGTTTTATGACCTCTTCTGGTTCTCCAATGAAAAATGGCGAACAAATTAAGGACTTGTTACATGCGATTCAGTTACCTCTTGAAATTACTGTGGTGAAATGCAATGCTCATGTTAAGTCACAAGACTTTGGGGGTGATTCTCACCCTGGCGGGCGGCGGAGGCCGCCCGCCAGAGCTCCCCCCTCCAGAATACCGCACCGCGGTCATTAGACCTCTGCGGGTATTCTGGGTTTTACACTGGGCTGGCGGGCGACCGCCAAAAGGCCGCCCACCAGCCCAGTGTAAAACAACC
The DNA here is from genome assembly GCF_031143425.1 of Pleurodeles waltl. Lineage (NCBI taxonomy): Eukaryota > Metazoa > Chordata > Amphibia > Caudata > Salamandridae > Pleurodeles > Pleurodeles waltl. Next base: position 901,735,001 of record NC_090449.1, read on the forward strand.
TTCCCACGAGGACGCCGGCTCCGAATGGAGCCGGCGGAGTGGGAAGGTGCGACGGGTGCAGTGGCACCCGTCGCAAATTTCACTGTCTGCAATGCAGACAGTGAAATTCATTGTGGGGCCCTCTTACAGGGGCCCCTGCAGTGCCCATGCCATTGGCATGGGCACTGCAGGGGCCCCCAGGGGCCCCACGACACCCCATACCGCCATCCTGTTCCTGGGGGGCGAACCGTCAGGAACAGGATGGCGGTATGGGGTGTCTGAATCCCCATGGCGGCGCAGCGAGCTGCGCTGCCATGGAGGATTCAGAAGGGCAGCGGAAAACCGGCAGGAGACCGCTGGTTTTCCACTTCTGACCGCGGCCGAACCGCCGCGGTCAGAATGCCCTGCGGGGCACCGCCAGCCTGTTGGCGGTGCCCCCGTCATTTTAGCCCTGGATCAAGTCGCAAGGTTTTGCGCATTGAACTGTATATCGTTCAAGGATCAGTGGGAATTGTTACCGCAAACTGAGAATGAAACATGCTTGAACTTTGCATTAAGGGTGGTTGATACACTAGATGAGCTAAAATCACTACAGGGTCGTGCTAGCAGAGAGGATGAAACGCTCCTGGCAGAGAATGCAATGTGTACAGAGAGCTGACGACTTATGGGTCTCAGAGGAGGGGAAACTGGTTTTGCCAAACAGTCTTTTGTCACAATTTGCAAGGCTTTATCATGGACAGGCACATCTTGGGAGAGATGCAATGATTAGGTCATTCAAAATTGACTGGTTTAACCCGATATTCAGACAAGCCGCAGAGGTTACTTGTCACAGGTGTATCATCTGTCAACAGATGAATGCAGGAAAAGGGACTGTGGTAACTTTGAGCCACACAGGGAGAGCTGGCGGTCCATTTAGCAAGATGCAAATGGATTTAATTGAGATGCCTGTTTGTGGAGGATTGAGGTACGTGTTGGTGATTGTGTGTGTTTTCAGCCACTGGATTGAAGCTTACCCCACACGTAGAAATGACAGTCTCACAGTTGCAAAGCTGTTGCTTAGAGAACTAATACCCAGGTTCGGTTTTCCGGTCTCTTTAGAATCAGACAGTGGCAGACATTTCAACAATGAGGTGATTAAGCTCTTGTGTGCTGCATTAGACATTGAACAGAAGCTGCATTGTAGCTACCGCCCTGAAGCCTCAGGACTAGTAGAACAAATGAATGGTACCTTGAAGTCGAGAATGGCGAAAATGTGCGCAGCCACCAATATGAAATGGACAGATGCATTACCGTTAGTACTGATGTCAATGAGAAACACCCCAGATAAGAAGACAGGACTATCACCCCATGAGATCCTTATGGGCAGAGCTATGAGGTTGCCCGCAGTACCTGCAAATGCTCTTGTGAATATCACGGATGATATGGTGTTGCCACCGATCAGTGATCCAGGTCACACCCTACAAACCGGTGACTGGGTGGTTGTCAAGAAGCACGTGAGAAAGTCGTGTTTGGAGCCGCGCTGGAAGGGGCCATATCAAGTAATATTGACAACAACCACTACTATGAAATGTGCAGGCGTTCCAAACTGGGTACATGCCAGTCACACAAAGAAGGTAACGTGTCCGACTGATGAGGAAATTTAAGTTTCTGATTCAGCAAGTCCAGAGAAGGAAGTCTCAGGGCAAGAAAACAGCCAAGGAGGAACTGAGACTGCAGGAGAGCCCACTGAGAACAGCCTAGTCCCTCAAACAGTAAACGAGTTCGAGAGAGGTGACAGTGTGCCTATCTCAGTAGAGGCAGCAGGAGAACTAAATCAAGGAGAGGTTCTCCCAGAAGTAGACGGATACGAGTTAGAGCTTAATTCTGTTACAGACTCAGAAGAAGAAGAAGGGGAAATAGTAGATAGAGGTCAAAGCACACCGGCATCCCCTGAGCCAGTTGCAGGTCCATCAAGAGAAAACACCATAGCACAAGAGGAGGGTGCTGTTCAGTGTCCTGAAAGGACAAGCAGGAAGAAGACGCATAAGGGTGATAACTGGCCAGAGAAGCAGGCTGCGAAAGAAAAGGTTGTACCAGGTGAAACAATAACAGAAGTAACTGATACATCCCGAGTAGAGGATCTAAGTGAAGGAGAATTGCATGGCGAATGCAGATTGAAAAGAAAAAGAACTGCAAATAGAAGGTATGCAGGTCCTGAATGGGCATATGCAACGACATCTGAATGGCAACAAGAATTCTTAGCGTTCTGTTTTGTTCGAAAAGTACCAGGCCAATACTACGGTACCTGAAATCAATCAGAGAAAGACATTGTGTTAAAACTGAAATGGAAAAGGAAAATAGAAAGCTGAAAAGCTAAGAAAGAGACTTATAAAATACCGGATGTGACACTGATAGCCTTAATTGACTTTGAAAACCCGATTATGACAAGCTGCTAACCTGATTTGACAAAAGGGTCCTGGAGTGAGTGAAACGCTGTAAATACACGCAGAGAGAGAGAGACTTTGCATCAAGAAAAAAAAAGAGAGCTTTTAAATTGTCCTCAAGTTGATTGTTTGCTTTGAGTTATTCTGCTATCTGATTCTTTACAGACCATGGCTCATTATAGAGGTAGTAGCAAGAAGGGTAAGGTATGTGGTTGGTTAACTGTTATATTAGGTATTGTGTGTGCAATAATAATTATAGGTGTGATTGTGGGAATGCCGTGGTTGGATAACAAAGCAACTAACAATGCTTCAAAACCTGAAACTACAACACTAACACCATGGGAAAAGTTTGAGCAGGATACAAAGCTCTTGCAGGAGGGAACTAATTCAAGGGGGAACTTTCTACTAATGTCTTCTATCGCTTGCTGAATGAGTATGTTGAGACCATGGATGCAAAAAATTGTTATGTGTGCACAAAGATTCCTTCATCAGTGCAAGAAGGGGTCACCTATCATAGTCTTCCTCTAACATACGGGATAAGTTGTAGCTTTCTTCTAACAAGATTCTATAATCAAGAGCATGTGCAATATTTTTACTCAAATTTGGATGTGGTGTTTTCTTTTGTGCCAGTGATTGACTTTGTGAACAAATTAGCTAAGGAGCATAGTATAAAAATAGTTAGAGGTTTCTTCGAACCGACACTTACATTTGGGACAGCTTATGCACACCGCAATAATCTGACTTGCTTGTTAACACCTGTAGAGAAAAGCTTTTTAGATCACACTGATGATAGACGCAAAGATTTAAAAGAGCGACTAGAAAAAAGGTTAGAGAAACGCACATATGCAAACGATTATGCTTACACTGCAATAAAGACACAAGGCAAATTAGCTATAGATGCATTAAATGTAGGAAGGCTTTGTATGTATAGGCCGAAATCTGAACATAACACTTTATTTGTGGGAACGAGTGAATGCAGGCATGTGTTTTTGTTTCAGAGTAAATGGACATTCATGTTAAATGGATAGGATCCAGCGATCCCTGGGATCTATTATATCTGTGGACTTAATGCTTATTACCGTCTCCCTAAGGGATGGTATGGGACATGTTATTTGGGAATAGTTTTCCCAAAGATTTACCAGATTGATGACTTAAAACAAATACCTGAAGCGTCTGAATTACTACATGCTAGACAAAAACGAGAGACAGTGGATGCTGTCGTTGGTGACATATTTGGAGCCATAATTCCTTCAGTAGGGGTTATCTTAAACTCCATAAAGATTTGAAAGTTGTCTACTATTGTGGATAACATGCTGACAAATTTTACAGGGGCTGTACTCCTGATGGATACTGAACTTGTTGAGGAAAGAGCTATGACTCTTCAAAATCGGCTTGCTTTAGACATTCTTTTAGCAAAGAGCGGCGGAGTCTGCAAGATGCTCAACGAGCGTCATTGTTGCTCGCATATACCGGATAATAGTAAAAAAGATTAGAGGTATGCTTACTAACCTAACTAGAGATAGTGCAGATTTGAAGGAACCTGGAGTGTGGGAGAAAGTGGGAAAAGGAATTGCCAGAGTAGGGAGCTGGTTTAGCAACATTTGGAATGGGGTTCTTGCAAAAATATTAGGGGGTCTATTAATTGTTCTGGCCTGTTTATTAGGTTTATGGGGAGCATGCAAAATTAATGACAAGATTAAAAGAAATTGGACAAAGAGAAATAAGAAAAATGAGGAAAGTGAAAGGGAGAAACTGTTTAACGAAATTTGGGAAAGTTCACACAAGGGACAAGATGTTGAAATGCGCATTATGCACAAAGTGAAAAATTAAGGTGAAAGGTCAAAAGGGAAAGGTTTGTGTGATGACGAACGTCATCAGAGGAGGGACTGAGAGAGCGTAGCTTATATAATCTATATTAACATGAGATGCTTATGAACTAGTGTGTGATAATGCCGTTTAAGTAATTGTGTTGATGTATTTGTTTAAACATGCACCTGAAATGTGACCACAGGGAGTGGCCTCCAATGTATACGTGGACTAATAATGATGACTAAAATGTTTATAAAATGTTATACTGAATAAGTTTTATACTAATTATTAATAATTGCGTTATTGAATTTGTGCTGAAATCCTTGTAGGCCTTAAGTTAGCATGAGCCAAAGCTCAGCTGCTTGGCTCTCATATTGAATGTATTTTTCCTATCTTGCAGGGTGCTGACTCGCAAAAGGACATGACCTCTTGTTTTCTTCAAACTAGAAGCTGAAATGTAACCATACTAGATCCGTTCTCAAGAATTCTTCGTTGTTTGTAGGGTGATATTAGACAAAATGCAACAATGTAGATTAATGTAATGTACAAGGTCATTCAAACCGGTAAAGACAAAGGAGCTACTGAACAAAAGATGTGCAAAGAATTACAGAAAGATGAAATCATACCGGACGTGCCACCTCTGAAGACATCGAACATGAAGACCAATGAGAAGCTTGTAAAATATATGGAATGAAAGATTAATTACCTAATGTATTTTCTAATAGGTTAAAGATAGTGGGGTATAACCAATGTCCAATGAAATTTTAGGGGAATGTACAACGAAAAGGAATAAAAACCCATGACTAGGGCAGCCATTTAGAATTAGGTAAGGAATGCTATTGATTTTCTCCAGAAACTTTGTCACTCTGTTTGGTGACTTATTGGTTCGCTTAGAACCATCCTCGCCCTTAGATTTGCCCATATTACACTTTACCTCCTTATGAGGGAAGTGCCCCATTTTGGCCCGGAGCTGAGTACTGACTGATGGCGAGTTGACTGATGTCCTGAAGACGAAGACTGAACTTGTGTGCTGACCTAAACCTTGGAGGGTAATTATGACAATGCATTTGTGATTTGTCTGTTTGCTTTTCCTTTCTAGGTACCAACTGCTTACTTTTGACAGAGACCATAGTTAGATGTTTTCCAAATTGGTGTTCTAAATTGTTTTGCATGAAGCCCAACATGCCAATGCTAATTAGCGGTTAGGACAGGTGTTCACTGACGCAAATAGACAAACGACCGAATCTATGCTTTGTTGAACTGACACGTTATTGACACTCTGCTAAATTGATCTATGTTTACGCCGTGTTATGTTTTGATGTTTGTGATTCTTGCCTTAATGAAATCTTATCAAAATTGCCATATTGTGACTATGCTATTATGTTTCTTGGTTTTGAGATTTACGCATCTGCTTTTAGAATTGTAACCAATAGGGAATAAAACTCATAAAATTCTACTAAACTGGTGTGGTTATTCATGACTGCAAGGTCATGGTAGTAGCTTTGAATTGATTAATGACTTTGACTAAAGTGAAATGTATTGTTGTGATAAATATTGATGACATTATAGACGTACTGATTGACATATTGATTAGTTATCTCGTCTTAAAGTGTCACTCAACTGGGTCAAAAGATTCATAAGCCTGAAACGAGTCCTGATGTGTATTAAATTATCATAAAGGGACGAGTTAACAGGAACAAAGTCTAAAAGAAAGATACGCGTAAGCAAGGTGACTTGACATTTTCAGCACAGTCACAAAATACTGGGCCTAGCAGACCTCACTTACGCTAGTGCAAGTGAGTTAAAACAACACATTAATACATTCAAATAAAACACATTTTAATATGCAAACTATAAATTCTGCAATAATAACTCTCCAATAGCATTCATATTTCAGTAACTTTAAACAAAATGACTCTGTTAATACATTTCAGTCAGTATAATGCAGAACTGCATTTCTATACGTTTACACATGTATTTAAAACATTAATTATTAAAAATTCAATATTGTTTCAATACAGACCATTAGTTAATATTCTAAATTATCACATAATGTCAGTGTAACACTTTATAATTAAACTTCAATACCACATGGTTCTCTCACATTAGTCTAAACAAATGTACAGTAAAAAATGACTTAGTGCATCATTCTACAGTCATCTATTAGTACTTTGATTAACATAATGCATAGATTATCATGTACAGATGATCTATGTGACATGAGGGACAGTACTAAAGTTTCTGCTATATCACTGTTTATGGTGTTGATTTTACCCGCTGAGGATAATCGCTTTCTTCTCCTGGGATTAGGCAGTCTTCTAAAATCATTTGTGAAAATCTGGTGGATTGGAATAAGGATTTGCCTCTCCGATAACCCTACTGAGGTACATACCAGTCTCTCTTACCATCATGTGTTCAATGGATTTCAAAGGCAGTATATGGGACCCCTGCCATTGTAGTTGGTGATGCAAGGTTCTTGCTTCTGTGATCTCATGGTTCAATCAGCACTCCGTTGGTAGTGTTATGGAATGTCAGTGCTGTTTATGATGAAACACGGAAGGTAATTCTATGAGCTCCTTTGGAGTGATTGTATAATGTTGTCAGATTCACCTTAGCACTGAAGAGAGTTGAGGGACATAGCCAGCACTCAATGTGAGGAGCCATTTTTTTCTTGTGCCCTGCCAACCACCTGAAATGCCAACAATCCTCTAAGGATTTTTTTCCTAAATTGAGCTGAATGGATACTGACCTCCTGCAGCACTGAGAGTACTAAAAAAATCACCAACCTGATGCATGTTTTCTATAATTTGCACATAGGAGAAATGCCAAGGGAATGCCTCAGGACTCAAAAGATGACACCCGGCATTGAAATAACTTAAGAAGGGGCAGTGGGCAGGCACTGCATCTCAGAAGTGTGGCAGCTGAGCTTGGGGAAGGCCATAGCAGAGATAGAGGCTTGTGGCTCAACTGCAGAATAAATACAGAGACACAAGTGGCTATGGGCGCGGAGCCACAAAGCACAAGCTGGAGCTGGAATGTTAGAGTAGTCTAAATGGTCAAGCCTGGGATCACAAGCATTGCCTTATGTGGTCTGTATCTGCCTCTCTGTCTACACAGAACACTGACTTCTTTGACGTGTTGGGTCAAACAAGTTACTGTGGGAGCATAGACCCACAGATAATGAATGCAGTGAAGGCCACAGGCTCTTTGAGCTAGGCCTTTTCTGACATTTCGCAGCTCATGAATTCTATAATAAAGACAAACTACGTCCTTCTCGAAGCACAGTAACTGAAAGGAAACAACTGTGTTATTCCACGTAGTTATGCAGGTTAGAGGTCACCTAATGAATTTAGATGCTAATTTGGTGCTAAGAAGGCTTAGCTAGAAGCTGACAAGAAAGCAGTTTATCAGAGACTGGGTTCCATGGTTAAATGCTTTGATTCAATTTGATTAAAATTAATATATTTTTAATTAATAATCTATTTCATTGTCACCGACGTGTACTCATTTAATAAACACTTTGAAATGTATAGTGTTGATTTCGTGTGTGTGTCCATTCATACAAAGCTACGGAACTCACCAAAAATATAAATAATTTTATAGTCTAAAGGGATTTATTGTTACCCTATACACACCATACTCAAGTAATGTATGGGGCTTTATGGGTTACAGACTACTTGGCTCGGGTTGATAAATTGGCTGAGCTTGTACTTTGGCAGGTGGTTAAGGGTTTCTATATCTGGGCCACATTTGCTGGTAAGCCTACAAAACATAACTTAACATGCAGTGGCATAACGAAACTTGAGGCGGCCCGCTGCACAGTGCATAGAGGGCCCCCTCCGGACTCACACACGCAGGAGCTCTCAGGCCAGGGTACTATGCTGAGGGGGCCCCTAGGAGCTCAGGGCCACCCCGCACTGCGGGGGCTGCAGGGGCCTTTGTTATGCCAGTGTTAACATGGGGCGAAGCTTTGAGTCCACTACTGCAAGGCAAACAAGATCTTATCAGTAGGTACTAATGTAGAGACATCCTTTGTTATATTGATTTCCTCCTTCAGTTCGGACAGGAACTCCGTCTGTTGAAGGGTTTGTCAGTCGCTTGACTAGTAACATGTTTTCTCCATTCAATTGCATTTTCAATATTACACTGAAGCTGTGTTAATTTTTTTTTCTAATTCTATCTACTAGTTACAACAGGGGAAACATACCTTGTGAAATATTTTACTGATGGTTGGAGTTTAATCCTATAGATTCAAGCACTGAGCATTTTCATATCTTATAAATGTGTCCCCATTCTTCAAATCTATGAACCATTTCATAGATTGGAATCCCTATAGCACTTAACACATGTAGTGGAACCCGCTAGAAAGGGCCCCTAAAGACTTGCAGGATCCACCTGTCACACATTACCTGGTTATTCTCCTCAACAGTATGCATGGAATTTGAACTAAGGCATTTATTAAATTAATTAGTGACTGTATATAAACGAGACAGACAAATGGTGCTACAGACAATAAGGACTGGTCTGCAATTTCATGCTGCTGCACAGGCACCTGCTCTAATGCAGAATATTAGTGCACAGACTATTAATGCTGTCAAAAGATCCACCAAGCAAGAAGAAATCACATTTTTGACTGTTTGCAAAAGTATTGAACTGAAAGCGACCTATCCCCATACTACACCACAAGATAAGCATAAAGAAGACCAGCATAGAATTTTAACTGTGTGTGCTGGTACGGTATCACCTACAGAGGATTCATCTACACGGGGTTTTACATTTGCAAGTATATGTACTACTACGTATGGCACACCCTCCTTGGCGGTGTTACTGGAGGTAATTTAACAAGTACAAACGAGTTCAGAGGTACTCCAGTGTTTGTTTGTGTATGAAGGTGATAAGTAAACGCTGAAACCAACGCTTTGATAGTTCCCATTTACGTTCGAGGGGAAGCAGCATTGTTGACTGCACATCATCGTTTGGCTGCTGTTCTTGTGCAAGATTGTGAATGTCAACTAATTAAAATTATTTTACAAATATATACCTCCATAGGTTGGGCTACATTAGCTACTTGTGCATCAAAAATGGAACTCAAAACGAAAAATGAGGCTGGGGGTTCGGTGAGGAAGAAAGCTCTGGAAACCAAGATAAAGCAGAAATCTAAACAGAAAAGCAGGACTACATCTTCTCCATAGTAGGAGTCCAGAAGGAGTAGATATAATTTGAGGAACCAAGTAAAAATGAAAAACCCAGATCATATCAGTATACTGATAGCTTTTTCTCCCTATCTTTGCATGGCTCTGGGAAGGTAGAAGAACAGAGGAGAGTGGACGAATTAAGTATTGTAGGAAATAGAAGTACATCAGAGCAAAGTCCAAGAAAGAACAATCACGTGATTTCGAGAAGAAAGAAGAGAAAGGTTTGGAATTAAAAACTCATTTTAAGACAACAAAGGTGGCTGGATTGGCAAAGAAATAAACGCTTGCCTCAGAAACTGCAAACACTTCTGCAGAATGGTAAATGGGCAGTAGCACGTCCAGACTGCACAGCTGAAGTAACTAAAGTCTACCAGACTGTTATGGAGCATCTGGTGATGACTGAAGAATGCATTCCGGTAGAAGCACGAGGTGGACATGAAAACTCTCCTGATAGAGTTTATGGTGTAGAAATAAAAACAGTGGCCATATTTTTGTTGCATTTATTGATGCCTACATCATCATTCTCACTGAGGATGATTGGTCTCCATCCTTTATAAGAGAAGCTCCTTGTGGGAAAGGAGGTAAAAATTGAAGCATTTTGCTCCTTACTATCAGAGGATCTCAGGGAAATTATATAGACATTAAAACAGGTACGGGTGTTATACAGGAATAAAGAGCAGTGGGATAAATACTCTGTACCACATGTGATTCCCCTATGGGCGAACCACAGGTGCAGGCTTAATAATCATGAAATTCATGAGTGAAGCATGATAAAATCTTCAACCTGGATCAACTGTGGTATCAGGATGTTATAGTGCTTTAATATTTAACCATGAACACTCCAACTTTTCCACTGTTAAAATCAGCAACTCATATAAAATATGGCACTCATTATGACTTCGGCTGTCTTTTAGCAAGACTGCCAAAGCCATGGGCGCCAGAAGATCGACAGTGCTGGCGGTCTTCCGCCCACCATATTACGAGTACTGTTGTATTTCCAACATATTTTGGGCAGAAATCGAGCAGTAGTCGTGCTGGGGGGGAGGAAGGTGCAGGGGCGGTTCCACCACCACCTGTCCTGCTCCCCCAGAAGGACTCCGCCTGCCATATTATGAGCAGTAATATGGCATGACGGTGTCCTGATGGCGGGGCACTGCCAGAAGTGAAAGTGCCCGTTACCTGCCTGACGACCTCCTCCCCGGACCAGGTAAGTCGATCGTCCGACAGAGGAGAGGGTGGGACAGTGGGGGGTGTTGTGTGTGCATGTGTGAGTGGGTGCTGTCTGCGTGTGCGCATTTGTGTGTATGCGTGGTTGAATGCATGTGTGAATGTAGAAGTGAGTGCGTGTATGAATGTAAGTGTGTATGCATGTATGAATGTTGGAGTGAATGTGAGTATGATTGTTGTGGTGAATGCGAGTATGAGTGTTGTGGTGAATGCGTGTATGCCAGTGTTGGTGAATGAGTGTATGCGGGGTGCATGTACCTGGAGGGGGGTGGTGTGTTCTCTACCTGGAGGGGGGGTGAGGGAATGAGGGCACTGTACCTGGAGGAGAGGTGGGGGCAGGGGTGTTGGGGGGTATTGTGCTTGCTGGGGGGGTGGGGAAATTCCCTGTCACCGGTAGCCTTTCCATCAGGGTTTTCATGGAGGTGCTACCGCCGCAGAAAACCTGGTGGAAAGGCGGCTCCTAATACCACCGGTGGTCTTCTGTGGACTGCTGGGTCGGAGATGCTCATCTCCTACCCAGCTGCCCTGGCCACCCTGGAGGTCTCAGCGGGGATGTGGCGGGTTGGCAGAGGCCAACCCGCCACACTCATAATGTGGTGGTCTTCACCACCAGCCTGTTCGCAGTGACACCGCCACCGTGGCCCTGGCAGTCAGTAGACAGCCAGGGTCATAATGAGGGCCTATATTAGATGAAAGCAATTTGAAAGCACAAACACAGACACCCATAATGTCAGTCATGCCAAATGGTCAGAGTACAGGACTAATGATGAATTTAGTTAGAAAAATCATAAAATGACTTTGGATAATTCAAATGGGTTCTTTGTTCGAAACATAGTGCCTGAATCACAGTTTCTGACCACTTTCTCCCTCAGCAGGTTGCATTATGCCTAAATAAGATTGCCTCGGGTTTATATGAACAACCCTTCACTTTTTGCAACCATGGAGGTCTTACAAGAAAATCCCGAGGTAGTGTTGTAAATCAATGGCATATAGGTTACAGATTATGAGTTCACAGAACACATAGACAGGGTGAACAGAATAGTGATTCTCTAAGCTAAACCGGATATTAAATAAACCTTCATAAGTCTAAGATTGCATCTCTTACTGTGCCGTTTCTTGGATGTGAATTATCCAGGGAAGGCAAAGGGTTCACGTTGGACTTCCTACAGAAGTGTGGTATTTTACAACCTCCAAATAAATTCAGAAACTTTCAAGCCCTAATTGGAAGAGCTTGTATGCCACATTATGTTGAGTTAAGGCATTGTGTGACATTTTCCCAGAAGAATTGGACAGATACACATGCTGCTATCTTAAGTGGACTGCAGGCAGACATGCAGAGATGAAATATCTCCAGATGTGGGACTAATAATTAGGGTTGTTCTTACAACTTCAGGCTACACATATAAAGTTTACAATGAGGGAAAAACGATCCACAAATCTTACAGATCATATTTATAGTCTTACTGCAGAGGAATTATTAATCTCAACTGAGAACATTCTTAAAGCAGTTCAGACAGCCATTTTGATCGAGCCTCCTCTAGCACAGGGAAAGCTGCCAAGGCAAGTATTTTTAATGTGTGTTCATTACACCTGTGATGGGTGTAATAGGACTCAACACAAAATTTAAATAAGGTAAAATGTTAGTATTTTCCTACACTCAGAACACTGGAATTTCTACCCTATTAACAAGCAATACTACAGATGTGCGTGAGTATGAGTGCATTTTCTATACAGAGGGCTCTGAGCAGCCAACAACTGGCAATAAGCAACAAGACTCAGCAGTTTGTGCTGCAGTGCAGGGAATTTTCAAAGATGGTGACTTCAATGTGCATCGTACACACACTAAAGTATTAGGTGATTTCACTGCACAACTAGCTGAAATAAATGCCCACTTACTTGTCCTTCAGAAAGCTGACCTGTCAGTTCCCACACTTACAGTGTCGGATTCAGAATTGTTTGTTCAAGTTTACCCCTTTGGCACCAAAACCGAGTCAGATATTCAAAATGTAAATTGATAAAGGCAAACAGCTTTGAGGAACGGTGACTGCCAGGATAAGTTACTCTTGGTCCATTTACAATGCACCATGGGCTATACGTGACAGAATTCATGCTAAAGGAAAATGTGCAGCTGGTTTTGCTGCAAAGACAATTTGTGACATGATCACAAATGAAGATTGATGCTGATATAAGAATGGCAATACTAGCAAAACTGAAAGGGGAAAATCACCCTACTGGTTTCCCTTCCAATTATTCATATAGCTTCTCCAAAGACAATGTGCCACATGTAAGAAATCACATGTTTGTGATTTCCTAATAGCAAATTTTAGAGGTTCGCCATTAGGAAATTGCAAACTGTGATGTACAATAGTGTCTCAGACACTGCAATTCCCAATGTTCATGAGGCAGGTACCAATTTGCGACCCACTGGGAATGGCCTGTAACTCCTTAAAGGAAAATGTGACGCATTACAAAAACAAAAATGAAAACAAATATTTTCATTGTTTAAGAGAAGGCCATATTCACAAATGGGAAGTGGCCTGCCGTTTGCTAATGGGTTACTACCTGACCATGGAATCAGTCAAATATTAATGTTTTGCAACCACATTCCGGTCACAAAACATTCATACATGCCCTGAGACTCGCTATTAGTAAGAAACGCTCCTAACACGCCCCTTCCTAATACCAACTCGCAAGTTTCATTTTTCAATTCCGTAATAGGATACTGATTCGCAAAATAGGGTTAGTACATGGTGAAAGGCTATTTAGCAGTCGTCTATGGGCTGATTCACCGTTTGCAAAAGCTAAAACCTTTTGTACTTCTGGCCCTATATTCCTACATTTGTTTTTCATCTGGGGTCAGGCATAATGAGCCAGCTAAATTAGACTTGATTAGGGCAGCTCATTAAAAGTTGACTTCTGCTCATGCAGAGATGGGGATCTAGCCTTTAGCTGCATTCTGTTGTTCATTGATACTCTGAAGATAAAGACTATGGATAAGACTCATGCTTAATTCCAGCTGATGGTTGCTGGGGGAGGGCACCAGCACTCATTTTTTCTAATTAGGCATTTCAAGAGAGCAAAAAAAACACAAAGAGGAAAGAAAGAGGAAGGTAAAGGCAGAAAAAACATCACAACAAGAGAAAGGAGGGATCTGCAGGTGTGAGTTAAAGGGGACAGGAGTGTTTGGCAGTGGATTAAAGATACCTGAGGTGGATCCAAGAGTATGCAGTCTTGGTACTCAGAGTGCCCCATTTAATAGAGCCAGCCATGGGTTTCTTAGCAGAGATTTGGGCACTGGCACTCTTTATTTTACATATCAAGCACTGTAAGGCTTTGCTCTTTGCAGAGGCCAAGGAAGCATGGAACTGTTTAGAGCTGTGGAAGGCCACCCATTTGTGCACTAGTAAGAGCACCTTACAACTACAGGATGAGAAGAAAGAGGCAATCTAGAGCAAGATTCTCCTAGGGTCCAAACAGAAAGCAGATACTGCTTCAGAAAATAGTAGCAGTTCATGTACAACCAACCATTACTTTTTCAGGGGCAGCCTCTTCTAAGTAGGCCTCGGGGCTCCATCCCCTTTATTTTTCCACCAAGTTGCTTTTTCATTTTTTTCAGTAACTGTTCCAAAATAAAAGATAAACTGAGGGCAGTGCTTTAAAGGCACTCAGCTTAGTCACACTTGTCTTCTGTTGTAGACCTTAGCTTATGTTGGAGCTATCAGCAGGCTATCCAGTCTGCCATCAATCAAGATTTGCCAGTCTGACAAGCTCACAGCCCTGAGTCCTGTGAGGTCATCAGTTTGGCAAAATCATTGGCACCACCCTCTGATGATGTGGGTGGACAGTTAGCCCCAGGCACTTCAGACTGAAGCCCTGTAGCACCAGGTACTACACGTTCATTAGGGACTAGAGCCAAGTCACCCCACCCTTTCACCACTTGTTACAGGTTGGGGTGGGGGTCAAGCCTCAATTACCCCACCACATCACGTTACGAGTTCTGAAATGGTGGGATTAAAGGCCCCAGGAGCAAGCAAAGCACAAGAGTTTGCAAAGCTTGCCATAATGGGTTTTGATTATAGACTGTGATGGTTCCAATTTCCTGCTTTCAGCACTGGTCTTGTAGTGGGTCTCTGTGGTGGGGAGAGAGAGACTTCAACGAGTGTGACTCAGGTTTATCTCAGGTAAAAGAGAGGAGTCTGGCAAACCAGGTGGCCTCTGTGCTTGGCCCAAGACCAATATATGCAGGCACATGGTGTGGGTCGGGGGAGGGTGTGGCTAAACTTTATTTGCATGTCACCTTCAAGTAACTGCACATAAAATACATACACCCTAGATGAAAAATAAATGTTTATGCCTTTATGGTGCCCACTGTCTCACCTCTGTCACTCTCCTGGCTTGCAAACAGGCTAATTCATCTTACTTGCCAGCTACTCTCACATTGTTCTCCTCAAGTCTGCTTCCCGGTTAATGTCCCCCAACTGCAGGTCTGCACACTTTCACATCCACATGTTCGAATACCAGTGGCACTCAACCCCAACAACCCTTCCTGCCCCAGCAGGAAAGCGAGATTGGAGACTTCGAAACATAGGACATTGGGAAGTTTGCAAAGATTGGGCTCTGCAGAGCTGGCATCAGGGCTGGGGAGTAGGGAATGAAAGGCAAAGAGGAAGTGAGAGCTGGAGAAAAAGTGTTTCCAAGCTAGAGAGGCAGCAAGGTGGGAGTGCAGGGAGCCTAGCTGTAGGATATTTATGGGTGTCTGGAGACATGTAGAATTGCAGATGATTCCATGCTATTGGAAATGTAAAGTTTACAAACCATTTTCATGCTAAGTGCACAAAGACTACAGCTACTAGGTTGCATTATTTTGCAGGGCACTTAACTGGCATGAAAAGACAGACATGCAGTGCCAGAGTAAACACAGTACCTATTTAGTGCACAAGTAGGGGGTGCGTGCGGGTGTATGGCATCCACCCAAACTTTCACAGGGTAGATGCTGTTCACCCTACCAAGAATTTGGGCCCAACAGTATAAAATGGAGAACTCATCCTTATGTAATTTTCAAACACTGGGACAGATTCATCAGTGCCTGCACGTTTTCATGCTGAGAAGCAACATGCAGGCAGGGTAGGGGTTTGTTATTTCAGACTCCAGGTGGGCCATAACCAAGGCCGAACTTAAGGGGCCATTTGGCCATCTTTGGTTCCAGTATCCATGCTGGGAGCTTTCTGTAGCCCCACACCTAGATGTAAAGGCAGTGGAAGGGAAACAAAAGCACACAGCTTGTTAGCACTTCTCAGGTACTTAAGAGAGACACAATTTTGCCTTTGTTCTGACCCCATATATAATAGATATACATGCACTGTAAGAATGCCAGATGTGTTACTCTGTTCCAGTACAAAATAACAATGTAAATACCAGTATTTTGTTATTTGTTTCATAGCACTATTTCTTCTGATGCAGGGTGTCAGAGAGCTTTACATAACAAGTACGATTTACTGTCAATATAATGTGTACAAGTATGGAAATCAATGTACATGATATGTTCCATAAGACAGTGAGGGTTACAAGGTGCAGGAGTCTCATATTATTCAAAGCTCACTGTGCTATATTCGAAGGAATTCAGTGCAACTGCTAGTAACAAAGGTATTACTGTGTTAAAAGAAGTACCATGCATACCTATCTATATAAAATATAAACCTGCTACATGTATGTTACATTATATGCTTTGAGGAAGACGCGTTAACCCTGTATGCTACTTTTAAGACAAAACTGGGACTAGACAAAACACAGATCTTTCCAGCAAATGTTTTAACCACCAGGGTTATTTTACCATCATTCCTATTCCCTCAGATTTACTGGAAACACAAAGATCTGCACAGCAGGTACCTTAACCCCATAAGATATTTTAAAATTCAGACTTTGAAACCAATTAAGTAGAACAAATTTACTGTCATGTTTCTCCTTGTTGCCAATGTTTTTGTGGCAGAGTTTAAAAAACATAAATGTATAAGTTGAGGCCCAGATTTTGCATCAGCATTTCGTCACTTTTCTGGCACAACCCTTAAGCAAAATCTATTTTGGGATCTACAGTGTTACACAAATCCTGTTTGTGTGGCTTTGTTAAAAAAAAACAGAACACAAGGCAGCACATTGCCCTGTCTTGCATTACCTTGCTTCATGTAGGCATTACATCAGTGGTGCTTGGGCGTTGCTGTGCATTCACCTGTGTATTTTGATGCAAATCCATATTTTCAAAGACTTGTAAACATATGTTTGCACGAAACTGGTGAATCTACCTGAGGCAGGCGTAACCAGGGGAAATATTTGTATTTCTCTTCATTATTCCCTCCTTGAATGTAGACTGCAGTACACATGCAAATAGGAAATAGCCTCATAGGATAATTTTTGTGTGGCTTTGTACAAAAAAACAACAACCAGGAACTAACGCAAGGCCTTGTGTTACAGTGTGTAGGGTAGGGATTACGTGGGTGGTGCGTAGGCATCCCAGTTCATCCATCTGTGTATTTTGTTTACAGATTATATACACAGTCTGCTTAAGGCAGGGACACCAGCTTTCCCTGGGCCACCTCTTGAGTCCCACTTCCCTGTCAAAGGATTGCGATTATTTACCATTTATGTGAGGCAACATTCCAGCTAGGGCCTGCTAGTGTAAGTCTTAGAAAGAAGAAGTCCTAGAAAGTCAATGTAGCTCTGCCCCATAGCGTGTCAGTCAGAGCAAGTTGCCGCTGAGGCATGGTGGCCCAGTAGTCAGTCTTACACACTGTTGCTGGAGTTGAGGTTTGGAGTGCCCTGGCACTAGTCCACGGCCTGGCAGTCCGCAGATGCCCCAATGGTATGGTAGAGTCACTTCTCTGCCTACACCGTAAGCCTCCCTGAATCGGGTGGCAGGTCTTAGGTCCTTCTGGATTGTTGGGTAGTTGAATTGTTGCTCTTCCTCCTCTAGTAATGGCTTGCTTATACTTCACAGCTTAACACTGCTCCAGGGCGACAAAACTCTTACTTCACCATGGCTCCCCTCCTGGGGTAAGGGGTTCATAACAGTGCACACAGGGAAACTCCATCGTCTGGTCACAACATTGCACAGGGTGGCAAACCCTCTTCTCAAATGTTCAACAGCCATCAATTATCACTGCAACCCCCACCTGCCATACCGAGGTCATGGGGAGCACACATTTTTTCTGCATTCATTTTGTGCAATTCAGCGTCTAAATGGACGTCTCATTATTTACCCTATTTCCATTGGTAAGTGCGCTTAGAATGTGGCTGGCCACATGTAAGTAAAGTGTCAAGTGCATCCTATATGCGGCCTATATTCTTAGTATATATGATGCAACAGTATGGCCTATTAAATCAAACTCAAGGGAGTGATTTGCCTAGGATCACACAAGTTGGTCAAGCTGGGAGGCCGGGTTCGATCACAGGTTTTCACATTGTTAATTTCATTCATCTCTTTATTTTTACTGTTGCTGCCCATGAAATATTATGCCTGGTGGGGTAGGCTGGTGGCAGAGTTAGTTTGTTTAATCTTTGGGTAAAGCAAGCTTTATGCTGTCAAAAGGCAATGTTGCTTTATCTGTAGCTTACAAAAGTGTGAGTCTAAATTGGGAGTGTGTGTGTGTATACTCATAATGTACACAACTGTACTCATGATAGACCCACTAAACATATGTGTGAGGTCTTAAGATCTGATGTCACTTCCTGTGATGTCACTTCCTGTAAAGTCATGGCTTGTGGTGCTACTTTCTCTGATGTCACTTCCTGTGATGCCACATGTGATTTCATGTGCTGTGATGTCAGAAATCATGAAGTTACCTGCATACCGCCTAACTTTGTTAGTCCCACTACTTTTTTTTTCAGGACTTGTGCCCTTTACCTAATATACTTTACAGTTTAGACTTTTACTGTTTTTTGTTGTTGTTGTCTGTGGGCAGTGTGGTTTTGATGCTTCCATTCTTTTGTCCTTTAGCATCTGATCTTTGTTTGAGCCTATTTCTGTGGCCGATGTGTTCTGCGAACAGCATATCTTTTAGGTTGTTTCTTGGGAACTACTATTTTTCTTGTAACTTCTCAGCTGACAGCACAGACTTACTATATAATCATGTTGTTTCTTTGCTCTTGGGTATGTTTGTGAGCTTAAAGCTTGACCTTGTTTTTTTCTGTGAGCGAGAATTCCTGTCTGTGTTTGTGCTTCCGATTACTTTGATGTTGGCAGGGTGGGGGTGAGGAAAGGTGTGGACGATGTAATGTGCTGTTATAAGAACGTTTAAGATTATTATTGTTTTTAGAGTAATGGCGATGTTGGGTGTGTGTACCCGAGAGGCAGCGGTTGCATCTGCAAACAAGGGGAGCTCTATGTGACTCCATCTTGTATGTTTGTGAGACTGTTGTTGGTTTGCTTGGTGTGAAACTTGGCAGGCTCGTTTGGGATGACCTGGGGAGTACTGGCCTGAGTGAGAGGGTCACTCCTAGTATGCTTATGGTGAGGGAGAACGCCACTGTGTTTTTTATTCATCTCTGTGGCTGTTTTGTGTCATTCTCTGTTTGATGTGTTTGTATATGGTTTTAAGTTTAACCAGCCTGTATTATTGCGCTTTTGTGAGTTTCAGTTGTGCTGTTTTGTATTTAATGTTTGTGTCTGTGTTCTAGGAGTTTGCAGTATGACTCACTGAAAGATTGAGCTATCCATGACATAGTTTCCAACAATCACCTCTCTGTCCTGGGGAGATTTGGAACAGTCAAACGTATTTGTGCATTTACTTGCTTTGAAGGAAGATGGTAGGTAAGACACAGGCCATAAGTGTACTGAAATATATACCACTTCTAAAAAAAAGTGATAAAGAGAACACTTGCTTCAAGTTTAATCACAGGAGATCTCATTAGGTAGGGTTCAATTTCATTATTTATTAGATTATCTAAATTATTAGAAAAGGTGACCAACAAATTGCTGAGCAATTGTTTACCCTCTTCCAAATGCAGACCATGTGCTCACTGATTTCTTTTGAAGTCCAAACTCGGTCCAGACCAGTAAGGTCTTGCAGGTGTTGCAGTGACACGTAGGTAATACAGATTGTTCTATGATCAATACAGTCACTATCTGCCCCTGCACGGAGAGCTGTCAGGGCTGTGATAAGGCTGAGCTCAGGTTGTTCCTGTGCTACTCACAGCAGGATAGTTTGAAACCTGGATTACCCACAACAGAGACACAAAAAGATGCAAACTTTCATAATCTGGCTATCAATAGGCACACTTAAATTATCAGGAAAGAGACAAAAGGCTGGTCTTAACTGGGCCATCCTCACCCTGAACAACAGACTACAGTCCCACAATTTACTCCCCCTTCTTGCCCATCGAAGCCATCTTGCAACTATCTGCACTTCGGGCAGATTTACCAGAAGCCCCTCTCAGGAAAAAGGCTTAATCGAATTTCCAAAGGCGCCTGTCTCCTCTCTCCCCCTCTCTCCCCGTCTAGATCTCCTACTTCATGGTTCATGAATGCCAGAAATACATTACCACTGGCTGGGAAAGCAACATCAACCCTACCTTGTGCACATGGACAGGTCCGGGGCTTCCACAATAGAAGCCACCGGCATTCAACGGTCTGTTTCACTTATACTTATCTATCTACCCGGTGGCATAACGCCCCCCACCCTGCAAAGTACATAGAGGGCTCGCCCACAAAGGAGCCAGTCAGAAGCCCTCAGGCCATGGGCCAGACGCAGTCAGTGTCTGTGCTGAGGCCTCCCCCTGGAACTCTGAGGGCCCCCACTCTGCAGGGGCTGTGGGGGCTTATGTTACAAGGCTTGGGTGAAATTTCAGTTATGTGGCATAGTTTTGAGAATTTCACGTTACACTTGTTATGTGAAATTCCGAAAATTAGGCCAGTAAGGCACATTGCGTAATCATGCCGCATTTGTGGCAAGATTATAGCGCTGTACCAACACGAACAGTGAAAGCTCTGCCTGCTTTTGATGCAGCACTTCTGTTTTTGGTGCTTTTTTAGCATGAAATATGGACACATTTTGCGCTAAAAGCTGAATTTGCATTTTGCACAGTTATGCATAATTTCGCCCAATTTTGCCCTAATTTTGCATAACAACACATAAGCAAATTTCACTAATTTTACGCACCTCTAATTGTTGCCAGACCAGTCCTGTCAAGTCACCTTATTTCCCTAAAAGTCTTGCTTTACAGAGGCTGCAAGCCTGCACGTGCATCTTTAGCCTTTCCTTGCGCACACAAATTTGTGTTCACTCACTAATGGAAAATTGATGGTTTCAATTTACACCCCATCACTTTCAAGCTTCACCAGCCGCCACTCAATTTCATGCCTGCATATTATGTGTGCTGGCGTTTGAAGATTGGAAAGAAAAATGAAAAAAATAATGTCTCTGATGAGTCTTAGGATGTGAAGCCCCTCGTGATTCCACTGACATGCCCCGTGCCCCCACCAGTATATGCACCGGCCTCACCAGATAGCACAAAACGGCTGCCGCAGCACAAGCCCCTTTACATCTCCCCCACCCGAGTACCGACTTGTGCATTCACCACCAATTCCCTTCCTCCGAAAGCATCGGACAGCTATGGAGGTGCTTGGCAGTTTGCGGTCTTCGTAGCTGCAAAATAATAATGCAGTAAAGCGTACCTTATAACATGCTTTTACTTGCATACGCAGCCTTTTACACACCGCAGAGTCCATACATCCTTGCTGCACAATTTTGTGCTGCATAATTCTAGTGGCCTTTGTGGTCCAGCGCAGGTGTGCTTAAATTGAACGTCAATGTGGAGTGGCATGTACTTTGGTGAGAAATCCTTGTTGTTGTGAAAAAGAGGCATCTAGTCTTAGACTTACCGATGAGAGTTGGACAAAATGCTCTGTAGATTTGTCTATCACAGGCTCCTTAAGCAGTCAATTTGTGTTTTTCAGAGATGCGTAGGAAGTTCTGTGACATAATAGACTGGATAGTAAGAATCGTCTGTGAAAGATGTGCTACAGAGAAGATGACATTTGGAATGATGAAGATGCTGGAGAGGTGGCTGCTATGTTTAAAGGAGAATCATGACTGCTTGCTTTTCAAAGACTCAGAAATAATTCAGACAGTCTGCATCGTGCATGTCTTTTGACATGCCCAAAAGCTCATTATGGTTTGTGGCGCACCACTGGATACGTGTATGTAACTTTCATGTTGAATCCGGATAGGGCTGCGGTGTTATGTGTGCTTCATTTAGAAAGTATACCAATGTATGCACTCTAAACAGGGCAAAAAGGCTAACCTGCCAATGTTTGGTGGATGTCCTGGATCCACTAGACTCGAAACATCATGCTTTGACTTTTGAGTTTACGAACGTTTGTGTGAACGCCACTGAGTTGAGTAATAATGCACATTATTTAAGCCCAATAGAAAATGGAAATGTGTGGTGTGTGCCTCAAATATGGTGAATATAAGGACGGGTAACAAGTTGAAAACACCTGGAATACGTCCTTAGTTCTGTAAATGTCATGCATCCAGTGCGGTCTCTTACTTCTGGGGCTGTAGGTGGGTATTAACAAGTGGAACTTAGATGATAAGAAATATTTACTGTGAGTGACTAAAACTCTGTATTCAGGTTCATGTTACTCATTTTCTACCACACCAATAGCAAAAACAATGGCCCGTACTTATACTTTTTTTAGCGCCGCATTTGCGCCGCTTTTTGACGCAAAACGGCGCAAACCTACAAAATACAATGGGGGCATATTTATACTCCGTTTGCGCCGAATTTGCGTCGTTTTTTTCGACGCAAATTCGACGCAAAACTAACTCCATATTTATACTTTGGCGTTAGACGCGTCTAGCGCCAAAGTTCATGGAGTTAGCGTCATTTTTTTGCGTGAACACCTTCCTTGCGTTAATGATATGCAAGGTAGGAGTTCCCGTCTTAAAAAATGACTCCGATGCATATGCGTCGTATTTATACTCCCGGGCAAAAATGACGCCTGGGAGTGGGCGGGTCTAAAAAACGCGCATTAGCGCCAGATTTTAGCGCCTGGGTCAGGGCAGGCGTTAAGGGACCTGTGGGCTCAGAATGAGCCCAGAGGTGCCCTCCCCTGCCCCCAGGGACACCCCCTGCCACCCTTGCCCACCCCAGGAGGACACCCAAGGATGGAGGGACCCACCCCAGGGACATTAAGGTAAGTCCAGGTAAGTATTTTTTTATATTTTTTTTTGTGGCATAGGGGGGCCTGATTTGTGCCCCCCTACATGCCACTATGCCCAATGACCATGCCCAGGGGACAGAAGTCCCCTGGGCATGGCCATTGGGCAAGGGGGCATGACTCCTGTCTTTGCTAAGACAGGAGTCATTTCAATGGGGGATGGGCGTCGTGAAAAAAATGGCGCAAATCGGGTTGTGGCGATTTTTTTGCCTCAGCCTGACTTGCACCATTTGTGGACTCCCATACGCAATTTTCCCCCTACGCCGGCGCTGCCTGGTGTACGTCGTTTTTTTTAATGCACACCAGACAGCGCCGGCCGCTAACGCCGGCTAACGTCATTGAATAAATACGGCGCCCGCATGGCGCTTCAGAATGGCGTTAGCCGGCGCTAATTTTTTTGGCGCAAAACTGCGTTAGCGCAGTTTTGCGTCAAAAAGTATAAATATGGCCCAATGGTATTTTGCAAGTTTGCGCCGTTTTTGCATCAAAAAACGACGCAAATGCGGCGCAAAAAAATTATAAATACGGGCCAATGTATTTGTAAACTTATTGACTTTATCTCCTGATCTGGATTTTTTAGTTGATTTATCATTTTCCAATTCTTCCTATCACCAGGATCTGAAAAAAGCTAAATGTGATTCCGGAAACTTATTTTTTTTTACTTTTCCTCGATTAAACATTATACAAACTCGGGGGTCCTACAGGAAGAACACCGAACGCAGATGCCATCTATTCAGTGAGACTCTAATTTTTATTTCACTTTTCATTAACTTCTGTGTACCTTTATAACCATGTTTAGATTTCTGGAATAACCAATTGACAGCAATTAGTGCTTTACAAAAATCCGAAAATATATAAATAGTTCAGTAATAAAGAGTCAACGGAAATCTGGGTGATTTCTATCTTGGGAAGAAGAAGAGGCACAAAGAGAAGGGCTGCTAAAAATCCGCGGAAGAGAAATTAAACTCTTGAGTCCGATTAGACAACGAGAGTTGGTCATTTTCAATGATCAAGTTCCATTGAAAAGGAGAGAGAAACAGACCCATGCCAACATATCTCCCTCTAGCCTTGTGATGTCTTTTACTGCCTGGGTCACACCACAGGGGGATACATTTTGGATGGCCCCTGGGTTAGCATGAAGTAATATGGAGGGCGCATAAGGTGGAGGTGTATTGACTGCATTACTGTGGCTGGAGGATAGAGATTCAGACACTAAGGGGCATATTTATACTTGTTTTACACCAAATTTGTATCATATTTTTAATGCAAATTCGGTGCAAAACTAACACCATATAATTATATATTTAGGCACTAGACCCGTCTAGCGCCAAATTTATGGAGTTAAAGTCATTTTTGGGACGTGGAAACCTACTTTGCATCAATGAGTTGCAAATAAGGCATTCCCACGCAAAAAATTACTCTATAGCCTTAGCGCCATATTTATCCCACGTGTTAAAATCACGCACAGGAGGAGGAGGGGTCAAATAATGGTGCAAAGCAAGCTTTGGGTCACAGCAGGCGTAGGGGACATGTAGGCCTATTTCCATGGTGGAACACCATGGAATAAGCCCACTGGAGCCCTCCCCAGGCCCCAGGGACGCCCCCACCTACACCAGAAGGTTAGCGGAGGATGGGGGACACCATCCCAGGTAAGTATAGGTAAGTACAGGTAAGTATTTTTTTTTTTAAAGTGCCATTGGGGGCCCTGAAATGGTCACTGGTCCCCTGTGCTGGCCATTGGGGTGGTGGGCATCACTCCTGTCTTTTCTAAGGTAGGAGTCATGTGGTATGGATGGTTTTGCATCAGAAAATGATGCAAGGCTGGTTAGAGTCTTTTTTTTTTCTCTAACCTGCCCAACGTCATTTTTGGGTGCAAAACCCCTTCTTCCATATCGCCAGCCCCACCCGGCTAACATCAGTTTTTATTACGCTAGTCTACCCTTTGCACCAGCTTGCACCAGTCCATAAATATGGTGCCCGACTGGTGCTCAGAAATGTTGCAATCCGGTGCTAAAATGTTTGGTGCACAACTGAGTTAGTGCAGTTTTGCACCAAAAAGTATAAATCAGGGCCTAAGGGCTATATTTATGATGCTGTTTGTGACACTCTCGCATCACGCAACATGGTGCAAGAGCAATGCAAACTTTAACTGAGATTTTTTAAGCATGCAAGGCCACCATGCATAGCCTTGCTTGGCTTCAGAAATCTCGAGTCATGTAATGTAGCGCAAATCACTGAGTTACACTACTCTGTGCCAGGGAGACTTTACCATGTGTGTTGTGTGGGTCTTCCCATGCAACACCTGTGGATTTTGATGCATTCCCAGATTTACAAGAACTTGTAAACCTGGGAATGCATTAAAAAGATACATTTCCCCAGGAGAGGCAATACAGAGAGAAATGTCTTTACTTCTCCTTGTTTTTTCATCTTTCTATGTGTGCTGCAGTGCAGGGGGAAATAACACAAATGTGCTGTATTGGATAAATGCAGCACATTCTTGCCCTTTCCCTGTGACACAGAGTAGTGCAGTAAGGTGACATGCTGCACTACCCTGCACCACAAAGCCCATAAATTAGGGCTTGGTATGGAAATAGAAAAATCCTTAGAACTTCAATGAGGACCTTGTCAGCAA
This sequence comes from Pleurodeles waltl, assembly GCF_031143425.1. Classification (NCBI taxonomy): domain Eukaryota; kingdom Metazoa; phylum Chordata; class Amphibia; order Caudata; family Salamandridae; genus Pleurodeles; species Pleurodeles waltl. The sequence goes on from NC_090449.1 coordinate 901,760,480, forward strand.
AGCACTACTGATAGTTCTTACTGAGCACTGCTGTTTAGTAGGTGTTTGGGGCAAGGGGTGGTGCTACAGTTTCTGTTTTCACACTTCATTGTGCCCTTGTTTGGATATTCCACATTACAACCAACATTACTGTTACTTTTGCCCAAAGGCCGTGTGTCAGGATCAGCCAGAAAATGAAATCTGAAAGAAAACCAACCCAAACGGGCTCGGAAACCTTCAGACAGTAGATCCACATTCCATGTCTGAAAAATGCGTTTTCAATTGGGATCCAAACAACCCAACTTTGTTCCAGATCTTGGTTGTTCATGACTCAGGAAGGGAGTGCTTCGGAGAGTCCTTCAAGGACTGCTGTGTGGCCATGGACTAGTGTCTAAATGACAGACAGTGTCCTAGTGGTATGAGAATATCATGTGAAGTCTGCACTAGAAGCCTGTCTGCTGAGAAAAGGAAGGAGTGTGCCTGGCCCTGCCAGAGAAGAAACCGTCCAGCATATGAAGTCTGTGAGAAAACAGGCTGATTGCAGAGGCCCCCTAATTTTTTGCCTCCATTTTCCACTTTTTGCTGGTGTTTTCCTGACTCTGATGGTGCCCTGGGACTGCTAACCAGTCCCAGGGACCTGTGCTCTGTGTAAAATCAATATGCAAATTAGGCTAATTATAATTGGCTAAGTGAACCTACCTATAAGTCCCTATTATATGGTAGGGCATGTAGGTTTAGGGACCACAGCATAGGTAGGTGCACTGCTGAGGTGCCCAGTGTCATTTTAAAGGCAGGCCTGCCTTGCTGGCTGCTTTTAAATTAAAGTTATATGCAAATTCAAATTAAAAGTAGTTCCAAAGTCTTAAACTACCTTATTTTTACATATAAGTCACCCCTAAGGTGTGCCCTATGTGCCCCTAGAGCTGGGTACCATGTAACTATAAGCAGGGACCCTATAAAAGTAGTTTTATAAGCCCTTGTGAGGTAAAAACTGCCAAATTAGTTTTTCCCTCATTGTAGTGAATGGCCTCCATAGGCTAGAATGGGGAGACTTTATTTTAATTTTTAAAGTCCCCTTAAGTAATGGATACCAAGAGTTCGGTATCAAATTAATTGTTATAATAAATCCCACAACTTCCAGTTGTGGGACTTAGTATAACTTGTTCAGGTAAAGAGTTTTAAACTTTACCTGAAAAGTTGCCAATTTCAGCCCTGCGTTGTTTTTGCTGCTGTGCCCTGATTGGCCAACCTCTGGCAGCCTGGCCAGGCTGCTTTGATGAGGTGTGAAGTGGCCTGACTTCACACAAAGAGATGTGCCTGTGGGAGGCAATTTCCCCTCAGCAGATGGTGAGGCAGGAATGGGGAGGGCTGCCAAACTGGTCTTCAAAGGCAGAGAAGGAGATTTGGAGCACCCCAGCAACACCCCCACATCCTGCAACCCCAGACAACTAGGCGCCCCCTTGATTAGATTAGGAGAGGGCAGGAGAGGGGTGTGTTTATGATTTTTAACCACACCAGTGGGTGGGCTCAGCCAGATGTAACCTCCAAAATCAGATTCAGCCATGATGGATTTTTGAGGAATGTTGCCTCCTGGGATTGATTTTTGCCACACTTCCCAGGAAGTGGTCTTCACAGGGGGAAGGACCCTGCACCTGATTGGAGAATCAGGACCCCCCTGTTTTTCACCCAGGAGCAATGATAAACTGGCAGACCTGCACCCATACCTCAGTTCCCTACCACTTCCCTACCAGGAAGAACTACAGAAGAAGAAGGACTGCCCTACTGGACCCCTGGCCTGCACCTGAACCTGCACTCTGAAGGACTGCACCAGCTGCACACTTGGGCTTCACCACAAGAAGGACTTTGCCTGGCTTCAACTGGTTCAAGGAGGGACTCCCTGTTTGCTACAGGTGAAAAATTGCTAACCAGAGTCCCCTGCACCAACTCCTGAAGAAACCGACCAGCTGACCACTGTCCAGTGGCCAAAAAGGAGTTTGCACCAGGTGCATTCTGGGAGTTGTATCCGCACCCCCAAGGATCATCTCAGAGCTTCTGGACCCTTGGGGTGAGCTGTGGAACCCAAAAGAACCTTACAAGAACATCTGAGAGAAGCCCCATAAGTTTGGAGAAGTTTGGCGAACTTTTGAAAAAAAACTCCATAGAGGGACCGACCCGCCGCGGCAACTCTAGCCGGCTTGCCTCAACAGCGACCCGGCTTGATTTGCAGGTTCGTCCCGCTGAAGAAAATCTCCAAAAAAAAGACTACGTCCGAAGGTAAAAAGTTGACCGGGACCTCCCATCCAGCGTATCCGAGGAGGGCTCCAAGGACGTCGGATCAAGATCCATGTTTACCCCGGTCGAAGGATTTGCACCTCGAAAAAACGACTAAGTCCGAAGGTAAAAATCTCCACCGAGGATTCCCGTGACGCATATCTGGAGAAGAATTCCAGGAGGTTGGATTGGACTGGCAGGTTCGTCCCGCTGAAGAAAATCTTCAGAAAAGAGACTAAGGGGGTCATTCTGACCTCGGCGGTAAAAGGCGCCTACCGCCGGTCAGAAATCCTCCATAATCCCGCCGCGGTCGCGGAAACCCGCCACGGTCATTCTGACCCGCAGAAGGCAAACCTCTGAAAATCCGACCGCCACAACAGACCGCCAGACCAGCGGTCGGCGGAAAGGTGGAGGTGACCAAACCTCCACCGCCACGCCAACAGAAATACGCCCATCCCATTACGACCCACGAATCCACGCGGCGGTCATTCAAACGCGGTATTCCATTGGCGGGACACACCGCCGCGGTCAGAATACCCACAAACGAACAAAACTCAGCCACATTGGACGATTTGAATCCCACACACCTGATACACATACACACACCACTCCCACACACACAATACAATATAAAACACACACCCACATCACCCACAAACCCCTACGCTAAAAAATTCGTCAAGAAGGCAAGAGCGAGACACCAGCATCCAAAAAATAACAGCCACAGCCACTCAACACCATCACCCACACACTATCCACACACAAAACAACACACACCACCACACTCAACTCACTTAAATACACATACTCCACCCCACACATCATACACACCACCCCATGGCACCCCAAAGACAACCCCGCTTCACAGACGAAGAACTCAGGGTCATGGTGGAGGAAATCGTTCGGGTAGAGCCCCAGCTGTTCGGCACACAGATACAATACACCAGCATTGCCCGGAGGACGGAGCTATGGCAGAGGATTGTCGACAGGGTGAACGCAGTGGGACAGCACCCCAGAAATCGGGAAGACATCAGGAAGCGATGGAACGACCTACGGGGGAAGGTGCGTTCCATGGTATCCAGGCACAACATCGCCGTGCAGAAGACTGGCGGAGGACCCCCACCTCAACCCCCACAATTCACATCATGGGAGGAGGAAGTCTTGAACATCCTGCATCCTGACGGCCTCGCAGGAGTCGGCGGAGGAATGGATACTGGTAAGTTGAAGCTTCAATACTGCTTCCCCCCCACCTGCATGCCAAATCAGACCCCAACCCTCACCCCCATCCTCGAACCCCACCCTCACCCCCACCCCCATCCTCACCCCCACCCTCACCCCCACCACCATCCTCACCCCCACCACCATCCTCACCCCCACCACCATCCTCACCCCCACCCCCAGCACACCTATTCCCCGCCAATGTCTCACCATCACAACCCACACATCCCAAAACCTAGGCCTGCATGCGTCCACTAAGCATGGACACCCATCACCAAAGCATGCCCAATGCATATACACATCCCCCCCACAAGCCACCCTCACCAAAGCCCCCACACACAAATGCCAGCACTTGGGGACACGAGAACCCACAGATACACCCATATGCCACACATTGAAACTATAACCATACCTCTATACCCCTGCAGGACCCGACCGTCAACACACCGCGGCGGAGGGGCCAGAATTCTCCACACCCCCCACCCAAGAGGCCGTCAGCGATGACAGCAGCTCTGTCGACCTGGACACCGATGACCAGCCCGGACCATCGGGGACCTCTGGACAGTCGGTTCCCCTCACACAGGCCCAGGCCACTACAGACCCAAACCCCTCTGGGAACACCAGCACAGCTCCCACCCAGCGGGCCCATGCCTCTGTCTCCAGGGCGCGTCAATCTGCGGTGTGTCTACCACTACAGGGCACCCAGGATAACCCACCACCCCAACAACAACAGGGACCTGGGGGCAGTGGTAGTGGGCACACCGGCCAGGGGGCAGAGGCCCAGGGAAACAGGGGAACTCGGAGGGCAGCTGTGCGACAGGGGGGGGCGGAGAGGCCCAGGGAACCCACTCTCCACGAGGTCCTCACCACCATCATGGGAGCATACAACCGCTCCCAGGAGACGATGGCGACGGTACTGGCCCGGTTCCAGGAGATCCAGGTGCTGCAGGAGGAACACTATTGGGGGTACAGGGAGGACATCAGAGCCATCAACACCACCCTGGTTACCATGGTAGGGCTGCTGCAGGACCTCGTCAACAACAGGGCGGACACTGAACAACACCCAAGGGCCCCTGCCACTAGCCTGGACCAAGAACAGCCAACCACCTCCGCCGGCGCTAGTGGACAGGAGGCCCCCGCACAGCAGCAGCCCACCAGACCCCCACCTCCTGCAGGAGAAGAACCACCCCGCAAGAGGGCCCTGAGATCTCGCAAGAAGACAGAGTAGGATGTCAAGACCCCCGCCAGCAATGGATACCACCTGATGTCATCCCACTGTCCCACATAGTCACCCTGTCCATCCTTGAACTGCCCATGCTCCATCTCTCCACAGGCCTCTGGACAATGCACCTGTGTGACTGTTACTCTGGACTCTGCCATGGACATTCCTTCACCATAGCCCCCACCCACTTGAAACCACCCATCCCATTTTGAGCACTTAAATAAACACCTATTTTGCACCAAAATATCTGGAGTCTGGCTGTGATTTCAATAGATTGTAATTGACATGACAGTGCAAATATGTCCTTGTACATGGTGAAGTCAACAAACAGCTGCCACAAAGCTGTAGTCCATGGGGAAACGAAGCACAGGACTCGTAGTGGGGACCCCAGATCTGAAATAGGGAGGGAAAAGCCAAAACTCAGTCATCATACACTGGGGCAAATAGACAGGCAGCAGAGATGCTGGAGAGTAGTTAACTTTTACTAAATTATCTTTGAAATCTTACCTGTGTCCTATTGGAAGTACTGTTCAATGATTCTGTCCCTGTTGTCTGTTTCAGCCCCGTCGTCTTCCTCCTCGTCACTCTCCTCAGGTTCCACCGCTGCCACAACACCACCGTCTCGACCATCCTCCTGCAGGAAAGGCACCTGGCGGCGCAAAGCCAGGTTGTGAAGCATGCAGCAGGCCACGATGATGTGACACACCTTGTTAGGTGAGTACATTAGGGATCCACCTGTCATATGCAGGCACCGAAACCTGGCCTTTAGGAGGCCAAAGGTGCGTTCGATCACCCTCCTAGTACGCCCATGGGCCTCATTGTACCGTTCCTCTGCCCTGGTCCGGGGATTCCTTACTGGGGTCAGTAGCCACGACAGGTTGGGGTACCCAGAGTCCCCCACTAGCCATACACGGTGTCTCTGTAGCTGTTCCATCACGTAAGGGATGCTGCTATTCCTGAGGATGTAGGCGTCATGCACTGACCCTGGGAATTTGGCATTTACATGCGAGATGTACTGGTCAGCCAAACACACCACCTGGATGTTCATTGAATGGTAATTTTTTCTGTTCCTGTACACCTGCTCCCTGTCTCTTGGGGGAACCAAAGCCACATGGGTCCCATCAATGGCACCAATTACGTTGGGAATATGTCCAAGGGCGTAGAAATCACCCTTCACTGTAGCCAATTCGCCCACCTCAAGGAAAATTATGTAGTTCCTCACGGATTTCATCAGGGCAGACAACACTCTGGATAACACCTTCGAAAACATGGGCTGAGACATCCCAGAAGCAATTCCCACGGTTGTCTGAAATGACCCACTTGCCAAGAAATGGAGTACTGACATGACCTGCACCAGAGGGGGAATCCCTGTGGGTTGGCGGATGGGGGACATCAGGTCGGGCTCCAGCTGGGCACACAGTTCATGGATAGTGGCACGGTTAAGACGGTAGGTCAGGATAATGTGGCGTTCTTCCATTGTCGACAGGTCCACCAGCGGTCGGTACACGGGAGGATTCATCCGTCTCCTCGCCCAACCCAGCGGACGGTGCCTAGGAAGGACAACATGGAGCACACAGTCAAGCAACCCACAGGTACGTACTCACAGCTAGCACAGTATACGATTCTCTATGCAGTGAATGGCGTGTCTGAGTGGCTATGCAAGGCCTAGGCCTGTGTGACGCAGTTGAAATTGAGCCATGTGGGCCCTGGAAATGGCGGCTGCCTGACCTGTGAAGTGTGACAATGGGATGTGAGGTCAATGCGCTGGCGTGGCACACCGCGGCGGGCGGCGGGCGAAGACCGCGGCGCGAAGCCGCATTGGTTAACATTGAAGCCTATGGGTTTCAGGAGCCAATGGCGAAGGGCGCCGGCGGTGGCGGGACGCACCGCCGCGGTACGCACCGCCACGGACGTGACCGCCATTTTCTATCTACTTATCCACTTGCGACTTGAACTTTCACAGGAGAGGACCTATACTGCAAGTGTTGCTGTGACCTCGGTCTGGAAGGGACAATGGCTGCTGCGACTGGGGAAAGGGCCCCTGCCTTCACTGGAGAGGAGTTGGAGAAACTTGTGGATGGGGTCCTCCCCCAGTATGCGCTACTCTACGGTCCTCCAGACCAACAAGTGAGTTTAATTCAATATGGATTTGGGGCCACTGGCTGGCTTGGGGGCCTGGCGGGGGGCCTGGCGGGGATGGGGGGCATGTTGGGCCTGGCGGGGGGCATGGCGGGGGGCCTGGCGGGGATGGGGGGCATGTTGGGCCTGGCGGGGGGCATTGCGGGGGGCCTGGCGGGGATGGGGGGCATGTTGGGCCTGGCGGGGGGCCTGGCGGGGATGGGGGGCATGTTGGGCCTGGCGGGGGGCATGGCGGGGGGCCTGGCGGGGATGGGGGGCATGTTGGGCCTGGCGGGGGGCCTGGCGGGGGGCCTGGCGGGGATGGGGGGCATGTTGGGCCTGGCGGGGGGCCTGGCGGGGATGGGGGGCATGTTGGGCCTGGCGGGGGGCATGGCGGGGGGCCTGGTGGGGATGGGGGGCATGTTGGGCCTGGCGGGGGGCATGGCGGGGGGCCTGGCGGGGATGGGGGGCATGTTGGGCCTGGCAGGGGGCATGGCGGGGGGCCTGGCGGGGATGGGGGGCATGTTGGGCCTGGCGGGGGGCCTGGCGGGCATGTTGGGCCTGGCGGGGGGCATGGCGGGGGGCCTGGCGGGGATGGGGGGGCATGTTGGGCCTGGCGGGGGCATGGCGGGGGGCCTGGCGGGGATGGGGGGCATGTTGGGCCTGGCAGGGGGCATGGCGGGGGGCCTGGCGGGGATGGGGGGCATGTTGGGCCTGGCGGGGGGCATGGCGGGGGGCCTGGCGGGGATGGGGGGCATGTTGGGCCTGGCGGGGGGCCTGGCGGGGGGCCTGGCGGGGATGGGGGGCATGTTGGGCCTGGCGGGGATGGGGGGCATGTTGGGCATGGCGGGGGGCATGGCGGGGGGCCTGGCGGGGATGGGGGGCGTTGGGCCACTGGCAACGAAAATGCAGACAAACTTGAACGTGGTATTTCTCCCTCCCTGTACGTGTCACATAGGTCCGCGCCCATGAGAAGATCGGGATTTGGCGTGCCATCGCCAAGGAAGTCCGGGCCCTGGGGGTCCACCATCAACGGGGCACCCACTGCCGCAAGAGGTGGGAGGACATCCGCCGCGGGACCAAGAAGACCGCCGAGTCTCTGCTGGGGATGGCCTCCCAACGTAGGCGGGGTGCCTGCCGTCAACTGAGCCCCCTGATGTTCCGGATCCTGGCGGTGGCCTACCCTGAATTGGATGGGCGCGTGAGGGCAGCACAGCAGACACAAGGGGTTGAGTACAAGCATTATCTACTCTGTTGTCGCGCAGTGGAGGTGTCTGGGTGGGGGAGGAGGGCTGGGGGTCCCCCTAGGCCAGGGCGATATCTGTAGGCTGGGCACCCCCGTAAGCCCCTGTGTCCCCAGCCACCACCCTCAGTAGTTTGTCAGTACAGCCATCCCTGGGCCGTGTCATCCATGGGTGCAGTTGTCAACTCTAGGCGTGTAGGGCATGTTCCACGGAATGCGTAGCGTACCCCAAGTGCGCAACTTAGTGCAGGGGGCATCTGTGTCTGTCATGTCCGCTAACTGTACCGGACATCCATGTACTCAATATCCCTTTATTTCTCTCTCCCCCCCCCTTTTTGTTTGTCTTTCTGTGCTTGTGCGCATCAGCATCATCAGGCGGAGGAGAAGTGGCATCGGGGCAGGAGGGAGCTGCATCTCACATGGCCCAGGAGGGCCATGCCACAGAGTCAGACTGGACCAGTGAGACGGAGGGCGAGGGGAGCTCCACGACGGGGACGACTGGAGCCTGCAGCGACACGGACACGTCCTCGGAAGGGGGCTCCCTTGCGGGGGTGGCACCATCCGTGCCCCCCGCCATTACAGGTACAGCCGCCACCCAGCGCACCATCTCCGCCCTCCCAGCAGCCCCTCAGCGTTCGCCCCGTGCCCGCTCTGCCAGGAAGCCGGGCATCTCCTTCGCCCCAGGCACCTCAGGCCCTGCCCCTGTTACCCCCGCTGCCCTCAGTGAGGAGGTCATTGACCTCCTCCGAACGCTCATTGTTGGGCAGACTACCCTTTTGAATGCCATCCAGGGGGTGGAGAGGGAGGTTCATCGCAGCAATGCGTACCTGGAGGGCATTCATTCGGGTCAGGCTGCCCATCAGCGATCGTTCCAGGCTCTGGCCTCAGCACTGACGGCAGCCATTGTCCCTGTCTCCTGCCTGCCTCTACTAACTCCCTCCTCCCAGTCTCCTGTTCCTCTGCCTGTCCCACCCACACCATCAGACCAGCCTGCACACACCTCAACACCCAAGAGAAGCTCATCCAAACATAAGCACCACAGATCACGCAGACATTCACACACGCAACATTCCGATGCAGACATGCCAACAGTCACTACCACCTCTGTGACCCCCACCTCCTCGTCTCCCTCCTCCCTCCCTGTGATGTCTACACTCACACCTCCATTCACCTCACCATCAGCCAGTGTTTCCATCACCAGCACACCCTCCACTCCAGTCCGCACACGTGCAGTCACCACCCCCACTGCCATTTACACGTCCCCTGTGTCCTCTCCCACTGTGTCTGTCACCCCCTCTTCCACACCACACAAACGCAGCCACCCACCCACCCAACAGCCATCCACCTCACGACAGCCTATCCCTCCTGCACCTGCACCCAAAGACAGCAAACGTGACTCACCTACAACCACATCCTCTCCCTCCACTCCCATTCCCACTGTACCTACCACTCTCCATTGTCCCAAGAAGCTCTTCCTCGCCACTACTAACTTCTTTCCTGACCCTGAGCCCCCCCCTCCTTCTCGTCGGGGTAAGAAGAGCACCTCAGCCACCACCAGCCCTGCAGCCCCCTTGACAAGGGTGCAGGGGTATTGGAGCCCGCCAGCCCGCATGTCTGGATCTTCGCCCAGCAGCAAGGGGACAGCCAGCCCACCCCCTGGGAAGAGGAGCAGAAGGCGGAAGGGTCGCCGCAGGAGCCCGCCTTCTACATCCCCCCCGGACACCACCCAGAGACAGTCACCAGCCACAGCTCCAAAGGGAGGAAAGGGCCACAGGCCCACGACTAAGGAGGGCAAGGGCAGCAAGTCAGAGAGGTCAGGCAGCAGGCCTGCTGCCCAGGAGGAGCCCACAACCCCCATAGCCGCTGCCCCGGGAGGAACCGGCACAGCTGCCCCGGGAGAGCCCACCACCCCCATAGCCGCTGCCCAGGGAGGACCCAGCCCAGCTGGCCAGGAGGGCCCCACCACCCACAGCCCAGGTGGGCAGTGAAGGAGCACCATCCCCGCTGCCCAGGAGGGCACCACCAGGCAATTAGCAGTTGGCCATAGACCGTCCGCCGTCTCAAGAACCGCTGAACTGGGCCCCGCCGTCTCAAGAACCGCTGAACTGGGCCCTTCAGGGCAAGAACCGCTGAACTGGGCCCCGCCGTCTCAAGAACCGCTGAACTGGGCCCTTCAGGGCAAGAACCGCTGAACTGGGCCCTTCAGGGCAAGAACCGCTGAACTGGGCCCCGCCGTCTCAAGCACCGCTCCGCTGGGCCCCGCCGTCTCAAGAACCGCTGAACTGGGCCCTTCAGGGCAAGAACCGCTGAACTGGGCCCTTAAGGGCAAGAACCGCTGAACTGGGCCCCGCCGTCTCAAGAACCGCTGAACTGGGCCCTTCAGGGCAAGAACCGCTGAACTGGGCCCTTCAGGGCAAGAACCGCTGAACTGGGCCCCGCCGTCTCAAGCACCGCTCCGCTGGGCCCCGCCGTCTCACGCACCGCTCCGCTGGGCCCCGCCGTCTCAAGAACCGCTGAACTGGGCCCTTCAGGGCAAGAACCGCTGAACTGGGCCCCGCCGTCTCAAGAACCGCTGAACTGGGCCCTTCAGGGCAAGAACCGCTGAACTGGGCCCTTCAGGGCAAGAACCGCTGAACTGGGCCCCGCCGTCTCAAGCACCGCTCCGCTGGGCCCCGCCGTCTCACGCACCGCTCCGCTGGGCCCCGCCGTCTCAAGAACCGCTGAACTGGGCCCTTCAAGGCAAGGAGCGCTGAACTGGGCCCCGCCGTCTCAAGAACCGCTGAACTGGGCCCTTCAGGGCAAGAACCGCTGGCCCTTTGGCAGACGTGGCAGGGCAGGATCTATCTCGGGCAGGGCTGCAGGATGTCCTCTGGCCAACTTGCCTCCTCCAGTGGCAGTGGGGTCTGTTATGGACTGTATGGACTGTGGCTTTGCTCTCCCCAGGATGGCCCAGTGGGCAGGCCACCCACTGTATGGACTGTATGGACTGTGGCTTTGCTCTCCCCAGGATGGCCCAGTGGGCAGGCCACCCACTGTATGGACTGTATGGACTGTGGCTTTGCTCTCCCCAGGATGGCCCAGTGGGCAGGCCACCCACTGTATGGACTGTTTGGACTGTGGCTTTGCTCTCCCCAGGATGGCCCAGTGGGCAGGCCACCCACTGTATGGACTGTATGGACTGTGGCTTTGCTCTCCCCAGGATGGCCCAGTGGGCAGGCCACCCACTGTATGGACTGTTTGGACTGTGGCTTTGCTCTCCCCAGGATGGCCCAGTGGGCAGGCCACCCACTGTATGGACTGTATGGACTGTGGCTTTGCTCTCCCCAGGATGGCCCAGTGGGCAGGCCACCCACTGTATGGACTGTTTGGACTGTGGCTTTGCTCTCCCCAGGATGGCCCAGTGGGCAGGCCACCCACTGTATGGACTGTATGGACTGTGGCTTTGCTCTCCCCAGGATGGCCCAGTGGGCAGGCCACCCACTGAATGGACTGTATGGACTGTGGCTTTGCTCTCCCCAGGATGGCCCAGTGGGCAGGCCACCCACTGTATGGACTGTTTGGACTGTGGCTTTGCTCTCCCCAGGATGGCCCAGTGGGCAGGCCACCCACTGTATGGACTGTATGGACTGTGGCTTTGCTCTCCCCAGGATGGCCCAGTGGGCAGGCCACCCACTGTATGGACTGTATGGACTGTGGCTTTGCTCTCCCCAGGATGGCCCAGTGGGCAGGCCACCCACTGTATGGACTGTTTGGACTGTGGCTTTGCTCTCCCCAGGATGGGCCAGTGGTCATGGAGTCCCCTCGTGGATCTGGCGTCGTGTACTCAAGTGGCTGAGGTGCCCCCCCTTCCCTTCCCCCTGAGGTGCCTGTCCTATTTTCTTTCTGATGCCCCTGCAGTGTTCTCTCCGTGGAGTTCTTGTCGTGGGACTGGGCCTTGCCCCTTTGCACAGGACCCCTGTGATCCACGGACAGTGGTTGGACTACATTTAGTAGCTGTATATATTTTGTACATAGTTTATTTATTAATTGGGATTACTGGTGTACATATTTCAATATATCTGCCCGTTTATGATCTCTTCTTTTGGTCTTTGCATTATTTCGGAGGGGGGTGGTTTGTGGGTTGTGACAGTGATCTGTGGGAATGCATTGATGTGTGTGTTGTAGTGGGTGTGGGTGGGTGGGTGTGTGCCGGTAATCTTTTCCCTCCCCTGTGTCGTAGGTGCAGTACTCACCGATGTCTTCCGCGCCGCCGGGCGTGCTCCTGGTATATGAGCAGGAATAGGAGTGCGGGGATGACCTGCAACTCTGGCTCCATACTGCCGGAATCTCGCGTGGAGTGCGTAGAGGTGAGCGTTTTCCCGTTCGTAGTCTGTTTCCGCCGTGTTCTTATCGGCGGAGCTCCCGCCCCGGAAAAGGTGGCAGATTGGTGGGTCGTAATAGGGTGGGCGGTACATTGTCTGCCGCCGGGCTGTTGGCGGGAACCGCCGCGCTGTTTGTTTGTACCGCTGTGGCGGTCGGAGTGTTAAGTTGGCGGGCTGTGTTGGCGGTTCCCGCCAGGGTCAGAATTGCATATTTTAGACCGCCGGCCTGTTGGCGGCTTGGCCGCCGCTTTATCACCGACCGCCAGGGTCAGAATGAGGGCCTAAGTCCGAAGGTAAACTTTTGACCGAGGCCTCCCGCGAGCTGTAGCTGAGCAGGGCTACATCACGGTCGGCCTTAAACTTTGACTTTGCCCTGGTCGAGGTGCAACCAGATGACCCGATTGACGCTTTTTGTTTCTAGGCGCTAAAAAACCAATAGTTCTTTAAAAATTCATATCTCCGGTTCCCCTTATCCGATTTTATTAGTTTTTGTGTCATTTTAAAGATAAAAATATAATCTATTTTTATAAATTGGTTTTGGATTTTTAAACTGTTTCCTGTGTTTTATTTAATTACTGTTTTGTGATATTTGAATGCTTTACACTCTGTCTCCTAAGTTAAGCCTTGTCGCTCGTTGCAAAGCTACCAAGGGTTGAGCTGGGTTTAATTTACTGAGACCTAACTGGACCTAAGTGGAGGTTAGTGGCTTATTGCTAAGTGTAGGTACCTACCTGCCCTTGCCAATAACCCATTTTCCAACAAAGTCCAATGTGTTTCTTGCATGGGAACATCTAAATGAAGTGAGTTACTAAAAAGGAGTGAATCCAGGAGTGACTCATTTGAGAAGAGAACCACTGGTCTCTCCAAGCCATTCTTGCTGTTAATTGAGCCAAGCCTTTAAATTGCGAAGCCTTTATTATATCTACCACACCCTGTTCTGTGCTCGAGAAACTGGTACTGCTGCTGTAGAGATCAGATTGGGAGACCCCCTGACACCACTGATGCAGAAGCCCTGATTGACCGAGAGGCTGCTGCTGCAGAAGGCACCCAACCATCAAGCGGTCCAGCTGAACCATGCTTGGAAGGCGATCATTGCAGAAGATGTGTGGCACTGTGTAAGCCTGCCACCCTAAGGCCACCCAACAGTCATCTTCTGAGTTAGGTAGCCACTTGGAAGATCGGTGGCATTGTGGTGCTTCAGAGGAAAGTTGTACTGACAGAGGATGAGTCAGCACAGGGCCGGCTTTAGGGCGGTGTGGTCACACCGGGTATGGGCCTGAATTGGGAGCACTGACCTCAAGGGGGCTCTGTGTTTAGCAATAACTTAGAAACTTGCAATTTAAAAGCACCTGCTGAAAAGTTCCTTGTATTCCAACCTTCACGAAACAATTAAAATGTCAAGATACCTCTTGTGATTATTGTTCCTGCTAGAGAGAGAGATGGAGTTTTGTCCAGGGGCAGTTTTGATGCCATAAAGTAGCATGCAGCAAAGAAAAGAGCTGTATTTTGTGTGGATAGTTTAGTGGATTAATAAAGTCAGCACTTACAGGCGCTTTGAAACAAATGAATGTCTGTGAGAGAGGGGCTATGGAGAGATGAGGGGCTAATTTGTTGGGTGGTAGTGAGTGAATCTGAGGAGGTGGGCATGGGGTGGGAGGATGCCAAAAAAGACTGTTGTACAGGGCGCCACCAGCTCTAAAGCTGTCCCTGAGTGAGTATTAATAGGATTGCAGTTTGCTGCAGTTGTGCTTAGTTTGCAGTGATTGTGTGAATAAGTGGTGTCTTGCGGAGTTATTTTTACATGTCGTGTGAGTGTGATGATTTATAAAGAGGTTATCGGGTCCGATGTGAGCTAAGATCCTGGGATTATTTAAAAGGTGTAGAAGACACCATATTATATTGTCTATTCATAGGTTGTGTCATTGAGAGACGCCGTCAATGGCATAGTTAAGGTAGGGACTTACTATGTGTGAATATGAGGCGATTGGTATAGTAGATCTTAATGTGCAGAGTCAAGCTATACTGGTCTTTATGACACCCCGCAGGTGGAAATTTCATCAGAAATTATTGTAAGCTTTCTTGTGTGTTTGAAACTATTCATTTTAGCAGAGCAGATAAAGGTTTTTATTCTCTGTGTGTGTGTGTGTGTGTGTGTTTGTGTGTGATATTGTGAAGTGAGCATGCGTGCAGATTGTAAAGTAGGGGGATTGCTGTGAGGAGCAAGGCCTGCGTCACAGGGTAATGTCCTGGTATAGGTCAGTTGGTGTAGTACCACACTACTATTGATGGACAACGTCATCACGTACCATGCTGCGATTAGTGGTTGCACTGAAGCAAAGAATTGTATATACAACATTGTCTTTATTAAATTGAAGTCTTGTGAAAATTAAATGTTTTAATGTTTTGTGACACCTGTTCAGAGGTGATGTTCATATTCCTAGTAGAGAGGGTGAAGTGGCCCCTCCCGAAGGTACTCCTGGTCATTATATGGTGATTAACGTAGGGCTTCACATATGTGTTTGGAATATTCAATGGTATAAGATCACAGAAAAGGATGGCCCATTGAGATTCCCACAAATGACACATTTAATTTGAAAATGTTCTAAAATTTGAGGATAGTGTACGAAATAAAGCCACTGCCTAGACCTGCACAATATAAAGCACTTAATGCTTGGGAACGTGCTGCCACTGTGAGGTAATGGAGAGATACCAAATTAGAGCACAGAAAGCTATGTGTTCTTATGCAGATGCTAGATGGGATGCTCAGCAGAAAAGATGGAGAACAAACATGATAGAAGGTATTAAGCTGTATGGAGAAGGGGAGAAGAAGATGATGAGAAAACAAAAGGAGAAGAAGCAAAATGAGCAAGATGGCATGAGCATAGACAGTGATGACGGTTCTGGAGATAGACTTTTGGATGTGCTATTATCTGAACATCTGTCCCCATGTCATGAATCTAAAAGTGAGGGTGCGAACAATGGTAATGGAGGCAGTGGCACAATTACCTTCTCTACTGCCTCCGATAAGAAGGCTCTTAGTCCTATGGGACCTATTCCTACTAGCTTGCCTTGCGAATTAAGAAGTGAGGGTTTAAGAAAATGTGTCCCAGTTGATCCCACTGTGAGTACTGTTGATGCTCTCACAGTACCAGTTATTATTGGTCCGGTAGTTCATATGTATAAATCAGAAGGCTCCAGGAGAAATATGTACAATTTGGCAATACCCAATAGTGTTGCTGGACTAACTAATGCGCCCAATAATTCAGGTACTCAGGTATTTGTTCCTTTAATTCTAAAACATATAAACACTCCATGTGGAGCAAGTGCAGATACGACGTTGAATACTTCAGGAAGTACTTCAATAGGCAAATTTAAGAAGATGCCCACTCATACTACTCCTGTATGGGAACCTTCTTTGAATTTGGGGAATGGTACACAAGGAAACAATTCCACACCTAAAATTCCTATAGTAACTCGATCTATTAGTGTGAAGGAGATAGACAAATGGCTAACATGTGTTATTGGAAGTATTCCATCTAAAGAGAGTACGAGCACAGAAGTGAGTCGGGCAACATCCTATAAACACCAAGAGAAAGAACTCTAAATGTAGTGAAGCTGACAATAGAATGATTGTTGGAAATCTTGGTTTAGAACTACTGGAAACTTACCAAGAGGATGAACTCACATTTATGTGTAGGAACAATGCTAAGCGAGTGAGTCAACTTCATTATAACTTGGCAGAATGGGCTCAGAAATATGAGGTTTATTTAAAATAAAACTAAGGTTCTCCAAAGGGGCTATAGAGTCTGCTTTAGTGAGAAAGACATTGCTGACATAAGAACCCCAAGTTTGAAACCTCAGATAAAAGACTTAATTCAGAATATTAGGAAATGAAATGAATTAGATAAATGGGGGACTAAAGGGGTGAAAGAAGGAGGTAAAGAAACCTTCAGGAGACTGCCACAGGCTGGAGCAGAGGGAGGTGATACAGCCTTCCCATTGAGAGAAATGCCTGGTGGAGGTAACGTTCATGTGCCATGAAGCAGGAGTGATTTTGCATCATTTACCAATGATTTCCCAAAATTACGAGAGAAGCCAGTGGAACTGTATCGACAGGTTGAAAGGTTTATGAAAACTTCACAGGTGTCATGGATTGATCTGAATACGTTATTTGACATTGCTGTTCCGAGTGACCTGTGGACAGAATGTAAGATAGCTGTTCGATTGCCTGTGGTGGAACTGACTTGAAATTAATTGACAAAGTGTCCTTCCTCATTGGTAATGAAGAAATATCAGGAGGGCATGACAATCCTGAAAGGGAAAGTGCCTCCTCAGGATGTTGATTGAAGCAAAATTGACAGAACGACTCAAGAATCAAAGGAGTCAATCCATGCCTACTCTGAGACGTTGTTGGAGACATTTAAACAACATGGTGGTATGGAAAAGCTAAAAACAAAGGATATGGGACTTTTTGTGTCAAGGTTTGTGACAGGGTTGACACCAGAAATAAGCATGATGATCCGGCAACATTTGATCTATTGGCAGAATAAGTCCATTGATGAAATTTTGTGCTATGCAAAATACTACCATGATGAGATAGAGATGAAGCAGAAAACACTTAAGGAAAAACTGATAGTCGCTCAAATAAAAGCAGCTCAAAGAACTAGCCAGATGCCCCCAGGTGTAAATAATATAGGCATGATGCAGGGTGCATACCAACAAGCACAAAATCTCATACAAGGTAGAGGTAGAGGAGTCCTTATAGATTCAGGTACAGGGATGGAGGTAAATAGTCTAAAAAGATCAGCTCTGTGTTACATCTACAATAGAGTGGGACATTGGAAGCAAGAATAACACTTACATTCAGCTAATCAGGTCCAAAATGCCAGATTTGTATGTTCTCAGAATAATAATTCCAATCAAATGCAGGGTGTGCAAAGACCCAGAAGTCAAAATTGTAATGTGCACCAAGCTCAAATGATGCAGTATCTCAACCTCTGATGCAACAGCAAAATGCTGTTGGGTCACGTCAGAATATAAATCACTGTGTCATAGGGCTCTCCTTGTAGGAACAAAACTGCTGGATTTTGGGCAACAGCCGATCTCATGGGACTGAGACTGAGTCTGATCCCACAGTGTGTGATAGCTGTCAGCCTAATCCTTTTGGCTAGCTAGCAGCACCTCACCAGAACCCAAGAGTAAAGGTGATCTGTGGCAGCCTATCACAAGACACTCTAAGACTTCTCAGGGAAGTCATGGTGGAACAGATCTTACCCCCTTCTTTCAGTTCTACACATCTCATGCATGCAAAGATAAATAGAAGAAGGATTTGGTTCAATATGTTTCATTGAAGCAGCTGTGTGCTATGGATTCCAATTATTAAGATAATGAAACACAACACTATTATTGCGGTGACTAGAAAACAGAGGAAAAGTCTCAACATACTGTTGCAATAGTGAATCTAAAATCTCTACCTGCACTACTAAGATTCTACATGAGAGCAATAGCAATGTTAACCCTAATCTGCCCATCTAGTCCCAGGAAGGAAACCCTATGCCCATACCTGTGCTATAGGTAGCGAAGATGTCTGTTGGTCTGCTGGGAGTCCTCCCACGTGGATGAAGAGAAGATACAGAGTTTTAGCAGAAATTGCAACAACAACATGCAGCATGAGATGACTGGCTGGCTGGAATCTCCCCTCTAATGTGTTTGGGGCAGTGTGGTGTTTTATAGTAAAACATCTTGTTGTTCTGAGAATTGCCCTGACGTGACAACACAGATTTTTCTGTGTAAGGTAGACATTGTACTCTTTGGACCATACTCAGTGAACTATCATGTATTGCCTTGGGTTGAGCACAGGATAAAAATGGTGTGCAAAGAATTGAATAACAAATTCTGCATGGAAGGGCAACCGATAAAAATAAAAAAACCTCTACTAAAACGAAGCTTTGCAAAAATAAAAAGAATATTTAAATGACAAGTAACTAGGTGAGAGGGCACAGCTCTAAGGCTCAGAGCTAAATAAAATTTGCCTCCATAAATGCTAAAATAACCTCACACCAAGAGTTTGAGAATGAATAGGAATCTGACACAGGATAATAATCTATTTCAACAGTTTCCCCTGTTCAATTTGAATGAAGGAAATGGCTCTAATCAGTCACCCTGACGGTGCCAGACGGGGAGGAAGACTGCGTACTTGGTGCAGCCTTAGAGGTGGACCATTTATAGACAGTGAAGTGGATGGACATTCTGTGTCATTCTTGGTCGATACTGGCGCTACCCGTTCTACTTACAGAAAAGTAGCAGTCCCAAACCTACCCCTCTCTGGAAAAAACAATCCAAGTTGTTGGTGTGGACAATAAACAAATGATTGCTCAAGAAACTGCCCCAGTTAAAGTGAAAATAGGATCTTTTGAGGATAACCACAAGTTTATCATATGTGATCACAGTCTAATGAGTCTCTTGGGAAAATATTTACTTTCAGAATTGAATTGTGTTATCTTTAGCACTCCAGAAGGGAATAGAAGTGCAAATCCATGATGAGGATTCTGTCTTTAAGCTAATCATAAATGAACCATGTTGCATGATGCTGAGATTGCTAACATTTGATGATTTGCCCCCAGACTTGAGAGAAACTGTAAAACATGAGGCATAGGATTTTACAGGAAAGGATATCGGACCAATAAAAGGTCTAGAACCTGTCTGGATTTCTGTTAAGCCTAATGTTGAATTCCCAAGAACCCTACAATTTAATTTGACACCAGAACCAATTGCTGGGATAAGTCTTGTGATTGAATCCATGACACCGCAGGGAATTCTGAAGGAGATAAAGGGAAGTCCATCTAACTCTCCCATTATGGGTCTTCAGAAACCAAGTAGCAAATATAGGATTGTACAGGACCTCAGAAAAATAAATAATGTTGCTGTTCCTTATTGCCCCGTGGTACCAAATCCAGCTGTAATACTGTTCCAGATTCCACGTGAGGCTGAGTGGTTCATTGTCACTGATTTGTGTCAGACCTCTTTTCAATACCATTGCGTGAGGCAGTCAGTTCCTTTTTGCATTCTGGGTCGGGAACAGGGTCTTAATGTGGTGTCATGTCCCACAAGGGTATACTGAATCTCTATGTATTTTGTATCAGATTTTAAAGACAAATTTTGAATCTTTGGTCATGCCTTGCAGCTCAGTCTTGATCCAATACAGTGACGACCTAATGGTGGCATCGAATACCTAAAAATGGCTGTAAACAAGACACTCTTGAGTTGCTGGGCCACCTGGCTGAGAATGGAAATAAAGGACCTTGTTAAGAGTCTGGGGGGCAGCAGAACCCGCCCGCCAAACTCTTTGGGTCGAAAAACTGCCACTCTGTTCCTATTATGAGTTTCACACTGGGCCAGTGTTTAAGCTCACTGGCCTAGCGGGAAACTCACTACAAAATTGAACATTAATTTGGGCATGACCATGGCACCCGTCTCCTCCAGCCTTTGCATGGCGGTGGGACTGCCATGCAAAAGCTGGCAGAGAGGGGAGTCGTAATCTCTAGGGCAGTGCTGCTTGCAGTGCTGCCCTGGCAGATTAAGACCGCTACCACCGCCAAGCTGTTGACTGTCAGCAACCTGGCGGTGCCGGCGGTCTGACTGTGACGGCTCCGCCAGGGTCATAATGTGGAGGCCAGACCGCTGCTTTGGTGGTGCTAGACAAGTATGAGCACCAAAGTGTCACCAGGAAAGTTACAATATTGTCAAAAAGAAGTCCAATATCTTGAGCACCACATTGAAAAGGAAAGGGCATAATTATAATGCCCTAGAAACACCTTGCGCCAGATGAACGTAATTATTTTTTTTGTTAATGTGGCTCAACGAGGCCGAAATCCTTCCGCCGTATTTAACCCTTTGCACTACATTATGCCTGTACCAAGCATAATGTATGCAAAGGGGGCGTTCCCCTGTTAGGGGAGATGGAAAAATGGCATAAGGAAATCTATGAGATTTCCTTGCACCATTTTGTTACGGCACGTTTAACGCCTGCTCAAGAGCAGGCATTAAAAGGTGGCTTCCATTCTTTAGAATGGGGCCCTATGTACTCTGCAGGAGTAGCGCCAATATTTTGGTGCTACTCCTGCAGAGTACAACAATAGCGTCATGAGAAATTAAGCTATTGCCCCCTACCCTGTGCATATTTTAAATATGCTGCACACATGTTGGTGGTAGGGGGGTGATAGGGGGCGCAGGGAAAGTGGCACTGCACTCAGTGCAGCGCCACTTTCCATAAATCTGCCCCAAAAGTGAGAAAAGTGTCACAAGAGACAATTTCAGCCATACTGAAAATGAGTCTGTCAACTACGCAGAGGGATGTCTGGATGTGTCTGGGAATGGTGGGCTACTGTAGACAGTGGATACCCAACTTTTCCCTGATGGCCAAGCCTTTACAGAGGCTGACACACAAGAATGTGTTTGATCCGGTAACATGGAATAAGGACTGTCTGGTCACATTTCTAGAGCTGAGAGAATGTCTTTGTTGTGCCCCGGCTCTAGGGATGCCCGATTATAACAAATCTTTTGTACTTTTCTGCAGTGAGAGGGAGGTCTGTGCTCTCTCAGTGTTAGCTAAAACACATTGAAATGCTAAGAGACCTGTGGTTTATTTTACTGCCACATTTGATCCTGTTGTGTCTGCATTGCCTGGCTGCCTTAAATCGGTAGCTGCAATCAGCATTGGAATAGAGAGGTGTGTAAATATTGTTATGGGTCACCCATTAACTGTATACGTGCCACAATCTGTTGAGCTTTTGTTGATTAGCACCTGAGCATAGGATCTTGCAAGCATTTGTCTTACCAAATACGAGCAGGTGATATTGGCTGCAGAGAATGTAACTGTCAAACGCTGTGGGATTTGGAATCCTACCACTTTGATGCCAGTATCGAATCAGTAAACTGCTGAAGATTGTGAAGGGAGCCAAGATTATCTTTATGTTACTAAACTGCGCACCAATCCAAAACCAGACATACGAACTGAACTATTGCCTGAATCTGAATATGTCTTCTATGTTAATGCTTCATGCTTAAGAGACAACAGAGGAAGTCCGAGAGCAGCTTATGGTTTCTGGCTTCAAGGAATATTCTCTACCCAAGTAGCTGAATCGATTGCTCTTACTAGAGCTTGTTGTATTTCCGATCAATTGAAAGTGACAATCTTTACCGCTAGTCAGTACGGCTTTCGTGTCGCTCATGACTTCGGACAACTGTGGTCTCAGCAAGGCTTCATGACATGTTCTGGATCTTCAATGCGGAATGGTGAACAAGTGAGAAACCGCATTGATGCCTGTGATTCCTAGAGTACATTTTATCTGTGGACAGTATATATATTTTAAGTTGCTGAAAGGATGGCATGGTGTAGGAGGCTGGACTGGCTTGTAGTGAGTACCAAGGGGTACTTGCACCTTGCACCAGGCCCAGTTATCCCTTATTAGTGTATAGGGTGTCTAGCAGCTTAGGCTGATAGATAATGGTAGCTTAGCAGAGCAGCTTAGGCTGAACTAGGAGACGTGTGAAGCTACTACAGTACCACTTAGTGTCATATGCACAATATCATAAGAAAACACAATACACAGTTATACTAAAAATAAAGGTACTTTATTTTTATGACAATATGCCAAAGTATCTTAGAGTGTACCCTCAGTGAGAGGATAGGAAATATACACAAGATATATATACACAATAGCAAAAATATGCAGTATAGTCTTAGAAAACAGTGCAAACAATGTATAGTTACAATAGGATGCAATGGGGAAACATAGGGATAGGGGCAACACAAACCATATACTCCAAAAGTGGAATGCGAACCACGAATGGACCCCAAACCTATGTGACCTTGTAGAGGGTCGCTGGGACTATTAGAAAATAGTGAGAATTAGAAAAATAACCCTCCCCAAGACCCTGAAAAGTGAGTGCAAAGTGCACTAAAGTTCCCCTAAGGACAAAGTAGTCGTGTTAGAGGAATAATGCAGGAAAGACACAAACCAGCAATGCAACAACTGTGGATTTCCAATCTAGGGTACCTGTGGAACAAGGGGACCAAGTCCAAAAGTCACAAGCAAGTCGGAGATGGGCAGATGCCCAGGAAATGCCAGCTGCGGGTTCAAAGAAGCTTCGACTGGACAGAAGAAGCTGAGGTTTCTGCAGGAACGAAAAGGGCTAGAGACTTCCCCTTTGGTGGACGGATCCCTCTCGCCTTGGAGAGTCGTGCAGAAGTATTTTCCCGCCAGAAGGACGCCAACAAGCCTTGCTACACGCAAATCGTGCGTTTGGCGTTTTGGGACGCTGCTGGGGCCCAGGAGGGACCAGGAGGTCGCAAATTGGACCTGCAGAGAGAAGGGACGTCGAGCAAGACAAAGAGCCCTCACTGAAGCAGGTAGCACCCAGAGAAGTGCCAGAAACAGGCACTACGAGGATGCGTGAAACGGTGCTCGCCGAAGTTGCACAAAGGAGTCCCACGTCGCCGGAGACCAACTTAGAAAGTCGTGCAATGCAGGTTAGAGTGCCGTGGACCCAGGCTTGGCTGTGCATGAAGGATTTCCGCCGGAAGTGCACAGGGGCCGGAGTAGCTGCAAAGTCGCGGGTCCCAGCAATGCAGCCCAGCGAGGTGAGGCAAGGACTTACCTCCACCAAACTTGGACTGAAGAGTCACTGGACTGTGGGGGTCACTTGGACAGCATCGCTGGATTCGAGGGACCTCGCTCGTCGTGCTGAGAGGAGACCCAAGGGACCGGTAATGCAGCTTTTTGGTGCCTGCGGTTGCAGGGGGAAGATTCCGTCGACCCACGGGAGATTTCTTCGGAGCTTCTGGTGCAGAGAGGAGGTAGACTACCCCCACAGCATGCACAAGCAGGAAAACAGTCGAGAAGGCGGCAGGATCAGCGTTACAGAGTTGCAGTAGTCGTCTTTGCTACTATGTTGCAGGTTTGCAGGCTTCCAGCGCGGTCAGCGGTCGATTCCTTATCAGAAGGTGAAGAGGGAGATGCAGAGGAACTCGGCTGAGCTCATGCATTCGTTATCTAAAGTTTCCCCAGAGACAGAGACCCTAAATAGCCAGAAAAGAGGGTTTGGCTACCTAGGAGAGAGGAAAGGCTACTAACACCTGAAGGAGCCTATCAGCAGGAGTCTCTGACGTCACCTGGTGGCACTGGCCACTCAGAGCAGTCCAGTGTGCCAGCAGCACCTCTGTTTCCAAGATGGCAGAGGTCTGGAGCACACTGGAGGAGCTCTGGACACCTCCCAGGGGAGGTGCAGGTCAGGGGAGTGGTCACTCCCCTTTCCTTTGTCCAGTTTCGCGCCAGAGCAGGGGCTAAGGGGTCCCTGAACCGGTGTAGACTGGCTTATGCAGAATTGGGCACATCTGTGCCCAACAAAGCATTTCCAGAGGCTGGGGGAGGCTACTCCTCCCCTGCCTTCACACCATTTTCCAAAGGGAGAGGGTGTCACACCCTCTCTCAGAGGAAGTTCTTTGTTCTGCCATCCTGGGCCAGGCCTGGCTGGACCCCAGGAGGGCAGCTGCCTGTCTGAGGGGTTGGCAGCAGCAGCAGCTGCAGTGAAACCCCAGGAAGGGCAGTCTGGCAGTACCAGGGTCTGTGCTACAGACCACTGGGATCATGGAATTGTACCAACAATGCCAGGATGGCATAGAGGGGGCAATTCCATGATCATAGACATGTTACATGGCCATATTCGGAGTTACCATGGTGAAGCTACATATAGGTAGTGACCTATATGTAGTGCACGCGTGTAATGGTGTCCCCGCACTCACAAAGTTCAGTGAATTGGCTCTGAACAATGTGGGGGCACCTTGGCTAGTGCCAGGGTGCCCTCACACTAAGTAACTTTGCACCTAACCTTTACCAGGTAAAGGTTAGACATATAGGTGACTTATAAGTTACTTAAGTGCAGTGTAAAATGGCTGTGAAATAACGTGGACGTTA
Source organism: Pleurodeles waltl (assembly GCF_031143425.1). Taxonomy (NCBI): domain Eukaryota; kingdom Metazoa; phylum Chordata; class Amphibia; order Caudata; family Salamandridae; genus Pleurodeles; species Pleurodeles waltl. The sequence continues at coordinate 901,784,867 of NC_090449.1, forward strand.
TTTCACTCAGGCTGCAGTGGCAGGCCTGTGTAAGATTTGTCAGAGTTCCCTATGGGTGGCAAAAGAAATGCTGCAGCCCATAGGGATCTCCTGGAACCCCAATACCCTGGGTACCTCAGTACCATATACTAGGGAATTATAAGGGTGTTCCAGTAAGCCAATGTAAATTGGTAAAATTGGTCACTAGCCTGTTAGTGACAATTTGAAAGTAATGAGAGAGCATAACCACTGAGGTTCTGGTTAGCAGAGCCTCAGTGAGACAGTTAGGCACCACACAGGGAACATATACATGCACACCTATGAGCACTGGGGCCCTGTGTGACAGGGTCCCAGTGACACATACATATAGGCCACAAACCTATGAGCACTGGGGTCCTGACCAGCAGGATCCCAGTGACACATAACAACCATACTGAAAACATAGTGTTTTCACTATGAGCACTGAGGCCTGGCTATCAGGATCCCAGTGAGACAGTGAAAACAGTGACAAACACCCTGGCATACACTCACAAACAGGCCAAAAGTGGGGGTAACAAGGCTAGAAAGAGGCTACCTTCTCACACAACCCCCCCCCAAACGAAGGACAATAAGGCTAACCTTGGCCAGTTGAGACTTTATTGTCTAAGTGGTGATAAGTAGAGAGTAGCTCTGCAATAGACTGGTTACTCCCTTTATCATCCACTATATGGTTACTTCCCTGTGGGGATGTAAACCACCCTGTTTGAAGTTTTTTAGCTAAGCAACAATGTGAAGATGTATTTTCAGAGTTTCTATCAGTAAGTTTTAGTTTAGAGCAGTGGGAATTGTCCACTGAACCTATTTGTAGTGATGGAAATGCCAGACAGGGATGCTGTCTCAGAAAAGCCATAGCTGGGCAAAAACTTTGTCCATCTGGCTGGAAGAGAGAACAGGGATGCTGTTTCTCTTGAGTTGGAGCAGGGCAGGCATGCTGTCCTATGAGCTCCACACTAGGGCAGGGATGCTGTCCTAAGTGTTGTGAGGTAGTGCAGGGTTTCTGCACTAAAGTTTCTCTGGGAGGGTTGGAGGGATGCTCCATGTGAACTAAAATGGTGCTGTTTTTCTCACCAATGTTAGTTATCCCACAGAGAGGTACTTCCACCTCAGGGAGTCCAGCTTTTCCAGCTGATGATTCCCTTGGAACAGGTGCCACCCCAGGAGAGGTTTCTCCCACCACAGGAATAGTATCCTGAATGGTAGGGTGGTTAGGGGATACTGTGATACCCTTTTTACCTGTTGATGGAGAGGGATCCTGAGTTTTCAGGCCTTCTCTCCTTTGCTTTTTCATTTCACTTGAAATGAGAGGGAACAATTCCTCAGGGATGCCCAGCATGGCTGCATGGGCATAAAACTCTACATCAGCTCAACCTGAGGCCTCTAGGTCATTACCTAAGAGACAGTCTACAGGTAAGCTAGGTGATACCACCACCTGCTTAGGGCCAGTAACTCCACCCCAACTAAACTGAATTATAGCTAAGGGAAGAAACTTAGTGGAGTTATGGACATCAATAATCTTATACTGTTGTCCAATGATGTGTTGTTCAGGAGGCACTAGGTTTTCAGTCACCAAAGTGAAACTGGCACCTGTGTCCCTGTAGGCCAAGGCCTCAACACCATTTATTGAAACTGTCTGCCTGTACTTATCCATTGTAAGGGGACAAGCAGCCAGTGTGGCAAGGCCAATGCCACTAGGTGTGACAGAAACTGTCTTGGGACTGATTACATCAGTTTCCACTATGGACCCATAAGTGAACCCAACTACACCCTTTGCTTGACTGTTGCCAGCAGTCCCACCACTAGTACTACTACTGCTAGGGGCACTAGAGCTTGATGTATTAGTGGTGGTAGGCTCAGGGGGTTTACCTGGACAGGACTTATCCCCTGGCCTATGGCCTCTGTTTTTACACACAAAGCACCAAGGCTTTTTAATGTGTGCAGGTTGGGAAGAAGAGGAAGAATTTGTTTTATCCCCACCCTCTGAAGAGTGTTTAAGATTTGAAGTGGGATCTTTGGTTTTACCCTTATCCCCATGCTTATCTTGAGATTTTTCACCATCTTTCTTCTTATTGCCATCTTTGTCACCCCCTGTATGAACTTTTCTGTTCACCCTTGTTCTGACCCATTTGTCTGCCTTCTTTCCCAATTCTTGGGGAGAGGTCAGATCAGAGTCTACCAGGTACTGGTGCAACAAATCAGACACACAATTATTAAGTATATGCTCTCTCAGGATTGTGTTATACAGGCTTTCATAATCAGTAACTTTACTGCCATGTAACCACCCCTCCAAGGCCTTCACTGCCTGGTCAATGAAATCAACCCAGTCTTGTGAAGACTCCTTTTTGGTCTCTCTGAACTTTATCCTGTACTGTTCAGTGGTTAAGCCATAACCATCCAGGAGTGCATTCTTAAGAACTTGGAAATTATTAGCATCATTTTCTTTCACAGTAAGGAGCCTATCCCTACCTTTTCCACTAAATGATAGCCATAGGATAGCAGCCCACTGCCTTTGAGGGACATCCTGTACAACACAGGCCCTCTCAAGTGCAGCAAACCACTTGTTAATGTCATCCCCCTCCTTATAAGGGGGAACTATCTTGTGCAGATTCCTGGAATCATGCTCTTTTGCAGGATGACTATGGGGAATACTGCTGCTGCCACCATGGGTATCTAAACCCAACTTCTGTCTTTCCCTCTCTATTTCTAAAGACTGTCTATCCAAATCCAGCTGTTGCTTCTTGAGCTTCAGTCTGGTTTGTTCCACTCTCAATCTATTGAGCTCCCTTTCTAACAATCTGTCATCAGGGTGGGTGGGAGGGACATTTCTAGATACAGAGGTATGATGGGAATAAACAGAAGGAGACCTGTCCCTTACAGAGGGCACCCTAACAGCTTGGCTACCAGCATAATGTGAGAGCAAACCATCAGTATGGTGTGATTCAACCTCTGTACCAACTATGCTAGACTGTCTAGTAATGGGCAGGCTGAGAAGTTTCTTTCCTGAACCTTTTCCTGGGGGAGTCCCTGGATCAGATTGAGAACCATTAGCTACTTTTTCTACAGATTGGGCACTTATGGCCTTATCCTGTACTCTAAGCATATTAATTAACAGTTCTAAGGAAGGATTCTTCCCTACACTCAAACCTCTCTCTATGCAGAGACTCCTTGCTCCTTTCCAGCTAAGGTGATCATATGCAAGTTTGGACAGTTCAACATTTTTTCCTGTGCCAGACATTTTTTAGAGAGAGTTAAAGTGATAGAAAAAGAGAAAAAAGTTTTCAGAACTTTTTGGAAAGACAGAAAAAACTTTTTAAACTTTTAAGAACTTTTTGAAAGTTTAGGAGTACTTTTCAGCACTTAGAAAAGAGTGAAAAGAGGAAATGCAAAACTTTTTGGCTATGTGTATATACACTGACCTTGTTTTGTATATTTTTCTCTTATGAAAAGTACAATGACAAGAGTGGTAAGTAGTCTCAAGCACTTATCCCACCACTGCACAACCAATGTAGGAGGCTGGACTGGCTTGTAGTGAGAACCAAGGGGTACTTGCACCTTGCACCAGGCCCAGTTATCCCTTATTAGTGTATAGGGTGACTAGCAGCTTAGGCTGATAGATAATGGTAGCTTAGCAGAGCAGCTTAGGCTGAACTAGGAGACGTGTGAAGCTACTACAGTACCACTTAGTGTCATATGCACAATATCATAAGAAAACACAATACACAGTTATACTAAAAATAAAGGTACTTTATTTTTATGACAATATGCCAAAGTATCTTAGAGTGTACCCTCAGTGAGAGGATAGGAAATATACACAAGATATATATACACAATAGCAAAAATATGCAGTATAGTCTTAGAAAACAGTGCAAACAATGTATAGTTACAATAGGATGCAATGGGGAAACATAGGGATAGGGGCAACACAAACCATATACTCCAAAAGTGGAATGCGAACCACGAATGGACCCCAAACCTATGTGACCTTGTAGAGGGTCGCTGGGACTATTAGAAAATAGTGAGAATTAGAAAAATAACCCTCCCCAAGACCCTGAAAAGTGAGTGCAGAGTGCACTAAAGTTCCCCTAAGGACAAAGTAGTCGTGTTAGAGGAATAATGCAGGAAAGACACAAACCAGCAATGCAACAACTGTGGATTTCCAATCTAGGGTACCTGTGGAACAAGGGGACCAAGTCCAAAAGTCACAAGCAAGTCGGAGATGGGCAGATGCCCAGGAAATGCCAGCTGCGGGTGCAAAGAAGCTTCGACTGGACAGAAGAAGCTGAGGTTTCTGCAGGAACGAAAAGGGCTAGAGACTTCCCCTTTGGTGGACGGATCCCCCTCGCCTTGGAGAGTCGTGCAGAAGTGTTTTCCCGCCGGAAGGACGCCAACAAGCCTTGCTACACGCAAATCGTGCGTTTGGCGTTTTTGGACGCTGCTGGGGCCCAGGAGGGATCAGGAGGTCGCAAATTGGACCTGCAGAGAGAAGGGACGTCGAGCAAGACAAAGAGCCCTCACTGAAGCAGGTAGCACCCGGAGAAGTGCCAGAAACAGGCACTACGAGGATGCGTGAAACGGTGCTCGCCGAAGTTGCACAAAGGAGTCCCACGTCGCCGGAGACCAACTTAGAAAGTCGTGCAATGCAGGTTAGAGTGCCATGGACCCAGGCTTGGCTGTGCACGAAGGATTTCCGCCGGAAGTGCACAGGGGCCGGAGTAGCTGCAAAGTCGCGGGTCCCAGCAATGCAGCCCAGCGAGGTGAGGCAAGGACTTACCTCCACCAAACTTGGACTGAAGAGTCACTGGACTGTGGGGGTCACTTGGACAGCATCGCTGGATTCGAGGGACCTCGCTCGTCGTGCTGAGAGGAGACCCAAGGGACCGGTAATGCAGCTTTTTGGTGCCTGCGGTTGCAGGGGGAAGATTCCGTCGACCCACGGGAGATTTCTTCGGAGCTTCTGGTGCAGAGAGGAGGTAGACTACCCCCACAGCATGCACAAGCAGGAAAACAGTCGAGAAGGCGGCAGGATCAGCGTTACAGAGTTGCAGTAGTCGTCTTTGCTACTATGTTGCAGGTTTGCAGGCTTCCAGCGCGGTCAGCGGTCGATTCCTTATCAGAAGGTGAAGAGGGAGATGCAGAGGAACTCGGCTGAGCTCATGCATTCGTTATCTAAAGTTTCCCCAGAGACAGAGACCCTAAATAGCCAGAAAAGAGGGTTTGGCTACCTAGGAGAGAGGAAAGGCTACTAACACCTGAAGGAGCCTATCAGCAGGAGTCTCTGACGTCACCTGGTGGCACTGGCCACTCAGAGCAGTCCAGTGTGCCAGCAGCACCTCTGTTTCCAAGATGGCAGAGGTCTGGAGCACACTGGAGGAGCTCTGGACACCTCCCAGGGGAGGTGCAGGTCAGGGGAGTGGTCACTCCCCTTTCCTTTGTCCAGTTTCGCGCCAGAGCAGGGGCTAAGGGGTCCCTGAACCGGTGTAGACTGGCTTATGCAGAATTGGGCACATCTGTGCCCAACAAAGCATTTCCAGAGGCTGGGGGAGGCTACTCCTCCCCTGCCTTCACACCATTTTCCAAAGGGAGAGGGTGTCACACCCTCTCTCAGAGGAAGTTCTTTGTTCTGCCATCCTGGGCCAGGCCTGGCTGGACCCCAGGAGGGCAGCTGCCTGTCTGAGGGGTTGGCAGCAGCAGCAGCTGCAGTGAAACCCCAGGAAGGGCAGTCTGGCAGTACCAGGGTCTGTGCTACAGACCACTGGGATCATGGAATTGTACCAACAATGCCAGGATGGCATAGAGGGGGCAATTCCATGATCATAGACATGTTACATGGCCATATTCGGAGTTACCATGGTGAAGCTACATATAGGTAGTGACCTATATGTAGTGCACGCGTGTAATGGTGTCCCCGCACTCACAAAGTTCAGTGAATTGGCTCTGAACAATGTGGGGGCACCTTGGCTAGTGCCAGGGTGCCCTCACACTAAGTAACTTTGCACCTAACCTTTACCAGGTAAAGGTTAGACATATAGGTGACTTATAAGTTACTTAAGTGCAGTGTAAAATGGCTGTGAAATAACGTGGACGTTATTTCACTCAGGCTGCAGTGGCAGGCCTGTGTAAGATTTGTCAGAGTTCCCTATGGGTGGCAAAAGAAATGCTGCAGCCCATAGGGATCTCCTGGAACCCCAATACCCTGGGTACCTCAGTACCATATACTAGGGAATTATAAGGGTGTTCCAGTAAGCCAATGTAAATTGGTAAAATTGGTCACTAGCCTGTTAGTGACAATTTGAAAGTAATGAGAGAGCATAACCACTGAGGTTCTGGTTAGCAGAGCCTCAGTGAGACAGTTAGGCACCACACAGGGAACATATACATGCACACCTATGAGCACTGGGGCCCTGTGTGACAGGGTCCCAGTGACACATACATATAGGCCACAAACCTATGAGCACTGGGGTCCTGACCAGCAGGATCCCAGTGACACATAACAACCATACTGAAAACATAGTGTTTTCACTATGAGCACTGAGGCCTGGCTATCCGGATCCCAGTGAGACAGTGAAAACAGTGACAAACACCCTGGCATACACTCACAAACAGGCCAAAAGTGGGGGTAACAAGGCTAGAAAGAGGCTACCTTCTCACACATGGTATGTGCAATAGTATTTCTACAGATCTATCATGTGGAGCTTCTTGAAGATCCTGTGTGGAAGATGAAACCCAGAAATAGACATGAAGCTAGTGCTGCAGACCAAGTGGGAGATATTTTTGGTGCATTGATTCCTTCAGTGGGAGTAGTTTTGAATGATCTGAAGATTAGAAAGCTGTCTACAATAGTGAGTAAATTGGTTACTAGCACAGCAAATTAGTTATTGTTGGCAAACACTGAGATGGTTGTGATAAGACAAATGGTTTTACAAAATCAGCTTGCGCAGATTTGTTGCTCTCAAAAGAGGGTGGAGTCTGTCAGATGCAGAAGGTTCAACAATCTTGTACCATTATTCCAGATAAAAGTAAGGATTTGGAAAGGTATATCTGGAGCATTTCAGAGTTGACAAAGGATTTGAAGGAATTGAAAGTGACTTGTACATGGGAAGCAATTAGAAACTGATTTTCTTCTATAGGCAGGTGGTTTGGGAATTTGGGAAGTGGAACTGTAGGTTTTGTGTTGAGAGCATTGTTGATTATTTCAATAGTAAGAATAGTTTATTGGTCGGATACAAAATCTTTCAGAGAAGGAAGATCCAGAGAGGTCAGAAGAGAAAGAGAGCAGACGTTGAATTGGAAGATAGTGTAAATATTATGAGGACATAAAGCGTTTGGAGGAGTCAAGGTGAAAACTGTTTAAAAGAACCAGGTTTTAGAGAGTCTTGTTCAAGACTGAAAGGGATTTATGATGACTCTAAAAGTCACTAGAGGGAGGGTTGAGAGAGGGTAACTTCGTTGTGCCATTACGTCTCTCAAAACATGAAATGTTTCAGCTTAATGTAAGAAATGTTTTCATGTAAATGTGGTGCACTGTGAGAGATACGAGTAAATCACACAGATGAATGCAGTGTTCCATGTATGCCATATTTTATCATCATTTTGAAAGAAAGTTAATATTATAGTATTTTAGAAAATTCTTTATAATCATGATATATTTGACATAAGAGATGCATAGAATTTTTTTAACCTGAAAGTGTATTCGTGCTTAATTAGTTTGGCCAGAGTGAAGGCCTACATATTTCTTTGGTGTTCTAACCTTCAAACTGAAGTTTGCTTTTTGAATGTTTTTTTTAAAGCTGCAGGTGTCAGGATCCAAGACTGAGTTTTATTTTGTTTTTTACATATTTTTTATTGTTTTCAAGGCGATACACATATTACCATTTGTTAGACACATTCCAATAGTATTTGTTATGGTATAAAAAACAACTTTTCTTTATACATTTACAGTATTATCATATAACGGTTCCCAAATGTTTCTTATTTTTATTAACATGTGACAATATTTTTACCTTGTAAATGTAAAATTTTCGCCTGTTTCAACTTTAACTATTTAACATTTCTGTTCAACTTTTAACTACTAACTAGACATCCTTGCCAGGTGTTTGTAGGGGATTCCAGTTACTATGTCATGAGTTATTGCTATTCATCTTGTCTTATCTTAACATCTTCATGATTTTCAGTTTGTTGGGAGACTGTACCAATTCTTTTTCACTTGTTTAGTGATTTAGTTCCCAGCGTGACTTTCTGCTTATCATGGATTATTAGCGCTTGTAGTTGTGCCTTAACCGCTAGCGCTTTAGTGTTTGGGATTTTCTATGCTTCTATCTGAGTGTCTTCTTCATTACTCATTGTCTCAAAGGCATCTATCAGATCATCCCAATCTGGGGCCATAGGGCAGCGTCTCACTCCACTACTCTTCTCCCGTCTAAGGGCGGCTCCCTCTGCCTTCCCCCATTCCAGCACTTCTGTACTCCACTGCGCCACTGTGGGGGCTATTGCGACTTTCCAGCATCTTGTCAACATGCGTTTGGCTAGTATAAGTGCCAGATTTATCAGTCTGAGGAGTATTTTCCTTTTTTTTTTAGGCGTGGGAGCATGCCAAGTATACACACTTCCACTGTGTAGTGTATGGTATTGCCTGTTATTTTGCTTAATATGGTAGTTACTCCCTCCCAGTATTTAGCTATGCCTGGACAGCTCCAAAGCATATCCACCCTGCATCGGGGACACGCCGATGATACTTCTGGATATAGGATATGTAACCTATGTGGCGTGAGATATGCTCTGTGTAGTATGCCATATTGAATAAACTTAAATCTTGTATTAAGAGATATTTGACTATGGTATTTTAGTACGGTGGCCCAATCTTCATCTGCCAGTTCTTTCTCAATGTCTGCTTCCTACTTAATTTTAAGCGTTCTCAGTGGGTGTGACAAATGGCTTCTGAGTCCCTTGTAGAGCCATTTTATTAAGTTCTTACCTTGGCCTATAGTGTATATAGTACGTACAAGATCATGCGTGGGGGGTTCCATATTATCCGGGTCCCAATATTTTTTAACATAATGTGTGATATTAGCGTGGAGGAGAAAGTGGGAAGATGACAGGCCATATCCGTGGATATAGTCAATGTGAGTAAGCAAACGCTGGTCTTTAAATAAGGAACCAACTGTATCTATTCCCTCCTGCGACCAGCTGTGTATTTTAGTGCAGGTTAATATGCCTGCAGTAACTGGTAGTCCCAGTAGTGGTATATTGGGAGAATAAGGGAGTACGCTAGATGTATATCTGAGCGATAACCTCCAATATTGCAGGGCCACTTTTAACAGAAGTGGTATGTTTTCCGGGGCCTGGCCTCCTGGACACAGCAAGGAGTGTATGCTGCCTCTATCAAGCATTAGTTGGGTATATTCTATTTCCTGTAAATTTCGTCCGGCTAGCCAGCTTGCTAGCCACTGAAGTTGGCTCGTCATACAGTAGGCCTTAAAATCTGGTGCGCCCATGCCCACTTGATCTACAGACATCTGCAGCTTGGGCAAGCTAATCCGACGCCTTCCTCTCCCCATATAAGCTCTAGTAGCATCGAGTTGAGTGTTTTAAAGTAGGTTTCTGGTACTTTCACTGGTAAACTCGTAAAATAGTATAAGAGGCAGGGCAATATTATCATTTTGGCCAGCGCTAGTCTGCCTGCAATTGATAGTGGCAATGTTATCCAGAACTGGATCTGCGGCTTAGTGCGGACATAGACCATTTTAAGTTACCTTCTAGTAAATCTGTCGGAGTACAATATATTTGGATACCAAGGTAACGGAATGTAGCCATTTGTAATTGTTGATCACAAAATGGTATTGTATTACCTCCATCTGATCTGTAAAAGGAAAATGCTATAATTTGTCAAAATTTATGGCCAGCCCTGATAGTGGCATGAACCTTTGAAATATGCATGCTACCGTATCGGGTGGGGGTGGGAGATCTTTTATGTATAATATAATATTGTCTGTGTACAGTGAGACCGCATGTCTTGTATTCTCTATGTCTATTCCCCATGGTCCACTATCCTGCCTCAGTAGTTGTGCCAGGGGCTCTATCGCCGGGACGAACAGTAAAGGGGTCAAAGGACACCCCTGTCTAGTGCCCCTGCAGACATGGTAGGAATCGGAAATATTCTGTCCCATGTGTGCTCTGGCCGTCGATGCCGCATATAGTAGACGGACCCATTGTGTATAGTCCTGGGGGATCCTAAACCTTTCCAATACCACCAACATGTAGTCCCAGTGTAAGGAATCAAAAAGCTTGCCGGAAGTCCAACGAGAGACACCCCGCTTGTGGGTATCCCTCCCTGGCCGCGTCCATCACATGATACAGGAGGCAGATATTGAGGGAGGTACTTCGGGACGGGACAAATCCGCATTGATCCGTGTGTATTAGACTACTTATATAACCAAAGAAAATTGAGAGCACATAGGAAGCAAGTCATAGGATATGGGCGCTCACAGTGAGTCAATATAATAGCATTAACATTCCAATTTTAACATGGTGCTCCTGGCAAGAGGATCTTCCTAACTCCTCTAATGTTTCCAGGGAAACTCACAATGACAAAACACAGCTGTCAGGGCACCCATGAATCTATAATTCCAAGTAAGTAATATATCAATATGTAATGTATAATGGCATTAATACCATGGAGAGTTTCAAGCTCAATTTATTGTTCAACAAAAAAGTTCATCATAGTAACCACAGAATTGTCCTTTGACATCCATGTTCATGTAGTAAACACAGTATTGAAGTCAGTATCCATGTAGCACATACAGCCACAGCCAACACGTGTTTCGTCCTATGAGAACAGTACTCTCACGGACTTCATCAGGGCTGAAATAAAATGAGAACAGTCACTAATTCATAACATGTGTACAGAACCGTCAAGAGCAGACCATAAAGTATATCTTATCGTGACAATTTGTGAGATCCTAAAACGAAAACATGTAATTTGTGACTTCTTGTGATCATTCATCTGGTGGGAACTAACATATAGTCCCATCACCACAATAAAATTATTAAAATTATCACAAAATATGATAACATTGCCTATAAAGTTAAAGCACAAAATGGGAATATATATATGAATAACCCATGTGTACAAAGTTTGATCACAATATGAGTGTGCATGTTTCCAAAGTCCAAAGAAAAGTCACCCCAGACACCCAGTCAACACCAAAGTGCGCAATGTAATAATAGCTTGCCCAGTGTAAGATAACAGAAACACCACCAGAGCCCTTCATAATAAACAGTGAAAAACCCATAAATCGAAACATACCTTAACTCAAATTATATCTACATGTATAACCAGTATCATTAAGAACCGTCCAGAGTCTGTGGAAAATAATCATAGATCCACTATATAATCCACTAAGTCCCCTACATGTCTAAATAGAAAAACGTCCCCAAATAAGGGTACAAGCAAATGTGACCAAAAGGTCCCAGACTGACCTGAGTAAAATATATATAATATCCAACATTAGGATGCAAATGAAGTATTCAAGAACCGTTTCCTAAGTATGCAGAGTGAAGAAAGAAATCGGAAAGAAAAATTATTATATGCTGCAATTGAGGCATGCTAAATATAAATCAACACGATTAGGAAATATCCCCAAAAGTAATAATGAGACATCAAGTCACCAGGTCCCCAATAACCAAATTCAGTATCTCACCTATCGTATACGTAAGTAGCCATCATCAAGAAAGGCAACGACCGCGGTCGAAATCCCCCCGCGGCGTCCTCTGTATCGGTACATTAATCTCGAACGTCGAACTAACGGAGGAGGATAGAAATTTAAAACCTCCGCGCGTTGGTAGTGAAGTAATAGAAAATGGACTAACCCATGAGTATGGGCGCCATCTTAGAAAAGGAGAGAAGGACCAGCCTTCAACAGGACACGAGAGGAAAAGAAGGACTATCTCCCGTAATGGGCGTCATTTTGGAACTGCATATACCCCGAGCTTGATGTATGTTAATAATCGATATATACAACAAAAACATAACGAATAAATAAGTATCCTCCCAAATTCTTATTAGCCTAAGTCATGCAATAAAGCAAAAATTGTAAGGAATTCCTTAAATTGCATACCGCCACCATCCGTGTCAAGATAATGGCCTATGGGGAGAACTCCTTCCCCCAAGATATCTGGTTGTAACCATAATTGTTTATTGCCGCATCTAACAAGATATATGTAGGTGAAGTAGTAGTATCCCTCGCACAGCACAACCGAATAGATTAATACGAAAAAATTATACTTATATAACCAAGAAGTCTTTGCGCCAGTATCTTTGCTAATATTTGATATTCCGTGTTCAGTAAGGATAATGGTCTGTAGGATGAAATGTCAGTTGCATCCTTACCTGGTTTCAGGAGGGACGTCACTATTGCCTGCTTGGTAGAGTCCGGAAGGTGTTCTATTGTCAATGAGGCCTGGTATAGTTGTTCTAAGTGTGGGGCAAGCTGTGCACTGTACAAGGAATAAAATTCAGATGGGAGGACATCTGAGCCCGGTGCTTTATTATGCGCCATGTCTTTAATGGTCTCCCGTATCTCTCCCTGCGTTATTTGGGTGCTTAGCTTCTCTCTGGCCTCCTCTTGGAGCGTCGGCAGTTCAATATTAACCAGAAAGGAGTCAACTTCTGTCCGGTCCACTACCAGTGGGGTAGAGTACAGGACTGTGTAGTAGTCACAGAATGCTGTGTTAATTTCCAGTTGTGTAGTTATGTTATCTTGCTGCGGAGTGTTAATATGTAAAATAGGAGTGGGGGATAGCTCTTCTTTTACTAGGCGTGCAAGGAGTGTTCTCGCCCTGTCTCCTTCGCTGTGTGCGCGCTCCCTATATTTAGCATAATCAAATTTCCTTAATCTTTCGATAAGTTGTGCATGTTCGGCTCTCGCTTCTTGCAATTGTTGAGCTTTGGGGGGTTGTGACATTGACTCCTTTTCTAATATGCCTAGCTGGTCCTCTACTTGCTTAAGTTCTTGCACCAGTGTTTTCCGCACTCCTGATATAGCACCCATCAATGTACCCCTTACCACTACTTTAAACGTCTCCTATTCCACCAGAGGGGAGGACGCCGAGCCTGTGTTATTCTTAAAGAAGTTTGTAATTGTCTGGGCTGTTTCTTCCCTCAGTAGAGTGTCATCTAATACCGATGGTTGAAATCGCCACGTAGGGATAGGTGTAGATGCTCGCCCCACAGCAGGATTAATTGTAAGGGGTTATGATCAGAGAGTGTCTTTCCTAAGTATGTAGTCCTGGTTATCTGCGCCTGCAGTGAAGTTGTACAGACTATGCGGTCTAACCTTATGTGTACTTTTTGTGGGTGTGAATAAAAGGAGTATTCTCTCATGCCAACATTCTTAGCCCGCCATATATCTGTTAGTGACCAGCCCTGAAGCCAAGTCTTCAGCACTTCTGCGTGTTTTTGTACATTTGTTCCAGACAGTGGCGGGGTGCTGCGGTCTAAGGTAATATCGAGTACTGTATTGAAGTCTCCCCCTAGCACCCACAGGATATGTGCCCACTGTAGCAACGTCTTCGACAGGCGTTCCAGAAAAATGTATTGTCCAATATTTGGGGCATAAATGCTGCCTAGTAATATGGGTTTTCCATCCAGGTTACCCCTAATTAGAGTGTATCTGCCCTCATCATCTATCTTGGTATCCGTTACTTCAAAAGATACTCTGGCCCATATCCACACAGCCGCCCCTCACGCAAACGCCGAATATGATGTGTGTAAGAATTGTCCCCGCCATTTTTTACAGAGTTCCGTTGCCACATGGGTGGTGAGATGGGTCTGCTGTAAGCAAGCAATGTGTATTTTACGACGATTTAATTGGGCCAATATTCTGTGTCTCTTTTGAATAGCTCCCATTCCTCTTACATTCCAAGTGATGATGCTGTACTCACGTTGTGTAGCCATTCCGAGGTACCGATATATCTATCCCTCCCACGACCCGCTGCAGCTTATATTCCCTTTGAAGCAGCATGTTTGATGTGTATGTGGATGTCAACCTTGTGAAACAGTAAACAGTGCTATATCTTAATCTAAATACTAGGTAAAGCCTAAACCAGCTCTGCCAAACTTTTCTACAATACATAACCATTATGTTATAACAAAAGCATACGAATATTTAAGGAGCCTACGCAATGGGGCAGTGCAAGATGTGCATTCAGTAGTTCTTGCCCGTGGTCAACGGGTTCCTCTGTTTGTGGTGAAGATCGGGGAGCTCTACCACCCGAGCCCGTCATTTAGAAGAGGGGTTTATGGCCCCACAGAAGATGGGTGTATAGTCAATGTTAATGTGAGAGGGAGTGTCTATCAAAGATCTCGTGCTGTCTGCGGGGTGATAGCAGGAAACAACGCCAGGCTCCCCTCCGAGTCAGATGCCGTGGTGCTATCCATTGACGAGGCAGCTCTGCGCGGGGAGGAGTTTGCCTCCTGCATAGAATATGCTGATTGTAGTGCGTCATTTTGGCCTTCCAAAGCCTGTTGTAGTGTCGGGCCTGTTTTTCTCCTCATTGATTGTGATTTGTTTTGCTTGTCTCTGCGGGGCTGATGATATTGTTTCGAAAAGGGAGCGTCGCCTTGCTCTCAAGACCCTGAATGCGGAAAGGTCTCATCCAGCCAGGCACACACCAATTCTAGTGTTTCAAAAAAGTGCGCATTTTGATTAAGTGTAATTCGCAATCTGGCTGGTAATAGTAGGGCATATGTAACCCCCATCTGTCCGTAGTCGTTGTTTTACTGCCTGAAAATACGCTCTATGCTTCTGGACTACCATGGTGTATTCTGGGTACAGAGAGATTTAGGCATTTTCCACTACGATGGAGTCTAACTCCCTCACCACCTGTAATATGGTATCTCTGTCTCTGTAGTTCAGTATCCGCGCTATTATTGGACGTGCTGGTGTTCCTGGCGGGGGTCTCCTACCTGGTATACGACGTGCTCTCTCCACCACAAAGTGTGCCGACAGGCGATCTACGACCATCGACTTCAGCCAATCTTCCACGTATTGCGTTGGGTATTTCCCTTCCTTTCCCTCCGGAAGTCCAATTATGCTGATGTTATTGCGTCTCGACCGCCCTTCTGCATCTTTGTCTCTTTCTTGCAGGACCTCCACTTGTTGTTGAAGCAGTTCAATGGCGGTTTTATTTTCTCTGTGGGTCGGGAGCATCTCTGCTACCTTTGATTCTGTCTGCTTTATTCTGTCTGACAAATTCTTTTGGTCGTCTCTCAGGATACTCAGTTCTGCTGTCATAGAGCCTAGTCTATGCTCTATTGCTTGTCGAGAGTCTTTGATTTGGTGCAGAAGTCAAGTTTGTCAGCATGACCTTTCTCTGATGGTACCGGAGTTAGGCCTTCAGGGGTTGAGGTCTCCCCATCCTCGAATTGCGTGCCTTTTGTACGGCCCATAATTCCGTTTCACAGTGCACTTCTTCGCCCAGTAAGTCAAGGCCTCGGAAAGTACAGTGGAGTCAGTAGATGGCGTACTGCAGTTATGCGTTCCGGTCCTGCAATTGTAGGTCAATGTTATGTATCCACACTGGGTCTTCACATGT
Source organism: Pleurodeles waltl (assembly GCF_031143425.1). Lineage (NCBI taxonomy): Eukaryota > Metazoa > Chordata > Amphibia > Caudata > Salamandridae > Pleurodeles > Pleurodeles waltl. The sequence goes on from NC_090449.1 coordinate 901,800,473, forward strand.
TGAAGAGTAGGTGGTATCCAGCAATTACATTCTTGTTTAGCGTTTAGACTGAGGCTCATGTAGGGTGGAATTTATGCTCAGTGTGCAGTTTCAGTTGTTTTGCGCTTACTACATGGGGATATAGCGTTGGAGGTCACCTGTTTCCGTGTCTGTCAGGGGTTATTGACCTTTCTGTTCCCACAGCGCTCCGCTGCTCTATGTGCGTCTTGGTTTACTCACCCGTACCCCCTTTTCAACACGAGGGGGGGTGCCAGGATTTATGACAAGTGGCGTCCTGCGGCCTGCACTACTTTCCGTTTCCACAACTATGCCAATTGTTCCGGTGTTTTTCCACACCTTAGTCGGGGTATTCTTTGAGTTATTCAATTGAATAGGTGTTCGTGGCTTTTCCTCCCCTTCCGACACTCCGTTGCGGCCTTTTGGACTGCCGCTCACTCCTCCCGTGCTTCGCGCCCTCCGTGCTTTTCTACTGGGGGAGTGAGAGGGGGTGGAGCTGGCAAGTCCCGACCTGCCGTCGTGGCTCGGCCGATTACAGATCCCGCTCCCCGTTGCTGGTTTCCGTCCCACTCACGCCCTCTGCTCACCGCTATGCGCCCTCGGCTTCAGCTGCGCCGCGTCCTGCTCTCTCCTCCGCCACAGGCCGCAGGCCGTGTTTTCATCTGGTTTCTGTGGCGCCTCCGTGTCCTTGGCGGGGAGGCCAGATCTGCCCCTCGGATACTCTGTCGGCTCCCCCACTCTGTGATCAGAAACACAGCTATAAATAACCCCAGTTGACTCCGAATTTAGTCATTAAGTGGGCTCGGGTGGGGAGCCCTGTGAATAAGCAGCCGCCATCTTGGGCGGTTAGCCACGCCCCCGAAGACTGAGTTAATAGGGAACTCATTGTTTGGGAAGATAAGAAAGAACTGGAGGAACGATTATCGAGAACGGAAGTAGTATCCTGGGTTGGCAGCTGCAACTCTTGTGAAATTCCAAAGCGCAAAAGTGTACCAAGGTCGACGCTGAAAACTTCAGGAGACTAAAGTGTCAATTAGCAACTTGTGATTTGTGATGATGTTTTGGAACTGAGAAATGTATTTGCTCTTGAGATCACCCTTGGAAGAATCAAGATTTAAGTGTGGTTTAGTTAGCTTCAGATTCCTTTTGTCTTTAGCTGAGAGTGGACCTGATTGAGGAACATCTCATGAACTTTAATTTCTATGTGACTTCATGCCCTTGATAGCAATGTCTACAGAAGTTCTGTCATGCTGACTACTTTATGAACCCGGAGATATTAGCATAGTTAGGATTTTAGTTTCAATGGTTAGGAAGGAAAACTTGGACTAAAACTAAATGCATCAATTGTTTTCCCTGATTTTCGCTATTGAATCAGTGGTCTTTTACATGTTAATTTAATTTCAAATTGTGTGACATTTTGATTCACCTTTGGTTATTCTGTACATTAATACTAAGATTTTGAGACTCAGATATGTAAGTTTGTCTTTGAGCGTGAAATAAAACCCTTTGAACTGTAAGTTGGTCTTTGGAGCTGAATGTGTTACCATTGAATTGCATTGTAATTAACTTGAATAATTTGATGCATTGCCTCCTCATCCTTCGGAACAAAGAAGAAAAGTTAATCAGACCCCAGTTTTAGAAATAGGGTCCAGTGCTGGATCAGAAGCTTATAATAAAAGAAATGTCATATTTTTAAAACTCCATACATACACAGAGGGGTTTAGGTTAGCCCTCTTTAGCCATTGGTCTGGTCAACTGTCATTCACATTTTGTTTTTGCTCACCTCACCGCTGGCACAAAAGATCTGTCAACTTTAGACAATGCTGTTCTTGCACTGCGAATGACTGCATTTATACCCTGATCAAATGTGCACATCCACCGAAAAAGAAGTTCTGTTTACTGCCTGGATAAGTGAGCCAGTGCATTGACAATGTTTCTCCTTTTCCTTCCTTTCCATTCCGTATATATTTTAAACTGCTTTAGTGATAGTTATGTATTGAAACCATGCATCCAAGTTACAGTAGTTCAAAGCCAATAGTTTATTTTCTTTACACCAATAACAATCATATTTTTCTGGGGTGTGGGTTAAGACAGAACATGATTTAAACAACTCTTCTGCTCCCAGGCAAGCACCAACACTGTTCTACTAAAACTACATAAAAACAGTTATTTTTTATTTAAAATTGTCATTGCAAACATATAGCTGTACTCTTTGATATGCCACCTGTTGTTTTCCTTTTTGTTTCAGTGGCATATGCTTCTGCCAAGGCAGAATTTTTATCTTTGCCAATGCTTGTTGTAGCAAAGCATTATATACCACGCACAGCTTACAGAATGCAGTCATCAATCAGTTATTGCATTTTAACTGCTTGGTGATTGGAAACACCAGGGTGTGACAAATGTGCTAGTACAATTTAAACATTTCCATTTATAAGTGCTATTTAATGTTTGCAGATGATTTTGTATATATATTAGAATGGAGACCTATTTTACCTTGTTTTTAGCATGCTGCACTCATATTCAGTTTCCAACTGCAGTTATTTTTCTAGGTCTCTTCTAATGATATGAAAGATGCATTCCTTTTCTTGTGTACACTCGCTGACCTTTTGAGAATTTTTTGCGCCAGCAGCAGTACTTTGCAGGCCTAATGTGTCCCGCTCTTCGTTCTTTGCTGTTCTAATGCAGGCAGTAGATCTAGCAAGATAGATTGATTTTCTTCTGCCTCTTGTGGAATGACCTCTATCTGAATCCAGCATAATGCAATGGCTGATTACAATTCAACTTGGAGTATTCAACTTGAAAATGTGGAATGATGAAGGGTTTTATTGCAATATAAGTGTGCGCCATTTGGATTTTACTATTTTTTTTTTTTAAGTAGGATGCTGGTTACCATTTTTTTTCGATTAAGGCTGGACATTCGAAGAAACGCATGCAACGTCTTCCTGCCGTTTAGAGCCTATAAGGAACGTTTGTAGGGCCCGGGTCACAAACATCCTGCGGGCCCTTGATTTACTGGTAGCACCAGCATATTGTTCAAAATAATAATAACTAATATCTGTGGCACATTTTGAAGAGTGTTCATCTCCAGATGCATCTAGTGACAGCTCACGTTGTCTGCATTATCATTAATACTGTAAAAGTAGGCTAGACCTTTTTTGTGAAATATAAATCTGTTGACAGTGCAGACGCCAAATGTGGGAAATCTACAATATTTGTGTAGTCACCCCAGATTGTTCACCTTTTGTTGAACACTATTTTTGCTGGCTTTAGAACTCTGTACATTTTACCCATGCTGCTCCGGAGTAAAATGCCTGTGCCTAAGCTCCCACTTTAGCCATGGTTAAAATGGCTTATTCCTAATTAGCAGATTTAACTCGCCTGTAAGTCTCTATTGTATGCACCCAGAGCCTGGAAGGCAAATGCTTGTTGCATACTGCAGCACCTATTGCGCCATTGACTACAGGTGTAGTGCACACATGGTTACAGGCTTGTTCTGTGTAGCCTGACTGCTGCAGTGTAAAACTGCCAGTGGGACCTGTCAAAATAACCCTTTTTTGGGTATAAACACCCCTGTTAAATATTAGCCAAAAATCCTATGTAGGACTTGTAGCACACCTGGCAGGGTGCATGGTATTTAAAATTGGCACTGGCAAAAAATTAAGATTACCATGTCCCCACATAGACAATACCAAAAATGCTATTTTCATTGTGGCAGGTCTGCCTGCCCTATTTAGAAAATCAGAGTACACATTAATACTGAATCTCAAGAATGGGACCAGCTGGACAAATAAATAAGCAACTATTTTTTAACAGGTATTAAAAATCAAATTCAATAGTGAAATCAAATTTTAATACATATTCAGGAAAAGTAACTTTAAAAAACGTACTTTTTCCCACCCTGAAATTCCTGAAGGCTGATTTACATCAACCTTCCAGCAGCTCCCAGTCTGTGCTCAGTCCAGGAAGAGGTGTGAAATAGGTGTGAAATTCCTCCCGGGAGTACACAGTAGGCTGACTTGAAGGCCAACAATGATGTTTCTCTTGAGCGTACTATAAAATGCAGGTGCAGCTATGGGCATTCTGTTGACACCACAGTGTCAAGTCCTGCCTGACTAGTCTGTTGTGCCTATGTGGCACTTAGCACTTGAAAGAGAGAGAATGGTTTGCCATGGCAGGGGATTCTTGTCTGATTGCTCAAGAATTCTGCTTTAGTCCTATCAGGCTTCTGTCTCTGGAGTTTGTTTTGGGTATAGTGTCTTCTTCAAATTGGATTTTAGTTTTAAATGTGTGCCATAGTCATCACCCCACAACCCCTGCACTCCTACATCCTTCAGAACTCAATTTTAGTGTGCTAGAAGACTTTGACCATCTTGAAAATGCTCTGACACATGGAACTGAACTACTGAAAAAGTGGGTAGGGTTGCTCCTGGGAACTTTTACCCCATTAGTCAGGGAGTGCCCAGGAGTCACCCCCACTGACTAGCTGGTGCCAGGATGAAATGTGACCCCCCAAGGCACCTGGACAGAACAGTTTCTGGACTTGTGAAAGAACAGAAGGGGCCTTGACCCTCCATGTCCGAACTGAGAGGAGCTCTAAGGGAATGGACCAACCCTTTGTGTACCCTGGACTAAGCAGTACATTCAAGGGTCACTTGGCTAAGTTCCTGTGTGACTACAGGTACACAACAAGCTGAAAAATGCCTTTTTCTTGGAGTGTTTAGCTGACCAGTAGCAACAGGACCTGGGCTAGACCTTGCTGGTGGCCTCTTCTGGATGCTGGCTCCTCGGCGCTGCCTCTGAGGTCCTGGGAGCCTTAGAAGTGACCCAGAGAAACTGCTCCAGAAACCCTGAAAAGTTGTGACTTAAAAGACTAAGGGTCCATCTTAGATGTTGGGAGAGAGGTAACCCTCCTTGCCAAGACTTTGGTTGGTCCACCTGCCAGATTAATGAGGGCAAACCATAGTTTGATGACAACAGAGACTACTCCATCTCCGCTGTGGTCAAGGTATCTGAGGCAGTAAGGGCTATTGGAGGTTTGGCCATATGTCCACCCACCTAGATTAGATGGGTTTACATATAGCTGATATTCTCTGCCCTTGACCACCTGGTAAAATTTGGTCGTAAAGGACACTTGGGCTCAGTGGTCGCCTCCCCATGGGAGAAAAGTCCCATGGCAGGAGGGGCACTGCTTTTTTATTTGCAAAATAAATTTTAAAAAAGCTTTGCAAGTTTGCCATACGTTTCCATCATGTTGACGTGACAGTGGTTCCTGTCAATGCTAGGAATCTGCGCTAGTGCTGGCAGACACTTCTAAATTTGGCTGCTGGCACCTCTGTCAGGGATGTGGAGTAATTTACTCCATCACCCTCAAAGAGGATGGACCAGCCGCCAAAAATTAAATTAGGCCTTAAGCCACAAGGTAGAATCTTTGACAGAGAGGAACCTGGTTGGTGTACCTGACCCATGCTCCACCGCGCTCGCATGAATTTGCACCTTGGTCCCAGTCTCATGTGATCAAAGACTATAATTTTCTCTCAGAAATGTTTAGCTTAGGGTTTGTATTGCTTGGTGTTTAGACTTTAATATTGCTTTGGTACTGTATAAATACTTTACACATTGCCCTGAGTTAAGTCTGTCAGCTCTGTGCCATAGCTACCAAGCAGCTGAGCTCAGGTTAATTTAGTTATTTTGAGAGCTCATCCTGACAAGATTTGTGATCATTCCTTGAGGGGTTCAGTCACCCACCTCAAATTTCATACTGTTAGGCAAACAGTCAAAAGCTATTCCCCATGGTGATGATGTCCATGTGCTGTAGTTTTTCTAAGTATTGGAAGGGTATGTCTTCTGCCATGGTGTGGACCAATCTGTACAAAATCTGACTTCAGCTGTTAGCAGTTAAACTTTCCTCCCCTCTGGCTGCCGGTACATCCATCCTCAAGGTTAAATATTCTGAAGCGACTGATAGGTAGCATAGTCACATAGAACAAAAAAGCTAAATAAAGAAACACAATTGTAATTCGCAGGTGTTGTACTAGAGTAAGATACATATTTCTGGTCCACGCAAGACACAGCAGATGCCTGAGAAAGACTGATAAACAGTTGAAGAGCCTGTTTTTTCAGGCACTGTTGCGGTTTGGAGTTGCATGCTGTTATGGAGACTCAGTAGGTAAGCAGGGACAGGTATTTTATTCAGAAACAAGTTACACAGATGACAACCCCTCCAGAAATGCTGATTAAAGCGGCTGAACCCACATCAGTGCACTGGACCTCGAACTGACACGGCTAGCATATTCACGCTACAAGATATCAAGTAGACTACATAACTCATAACATTCTACTCGCCACTGTGAAAGAAAACTGTATACCACAGACCGAGGAATCACGGTTGTTGTTGTAATATATTGGGCATTGGAAGTGGATATATATAATGTAAGAACTCAGCACACAGAGCAAAAAACTGGACTCAGGCCACTTCCATTAGGTCATGTATTCGGTTGGTTGAGGTTACAGCTTCTGGTGTTTAGTTTCCAATTAAAAGCTGCACCCTAGACTGTCTTTGAACAATAAAGCTCACCTTGCTAATGTGACCTCCCAGCTCCCCAACTACGACAGGGCAACCACTCAATGGAAATAGAACGCACTACTGCTAAGCATCGGGAGACGGAACAGGTATACAAGGGGTTTATCACAGCACTCAGGGCAGGCGCAACTATCGTTGAGCTGAGAGGGCTTTAATCATCCAGCCCCCCATCTCCCGTCAGGTTTCCTTGGCTAGGCTGGCTGGGCTGGAGCAGCTGACCTCACGTTCAGCCAGAACAACACAGTATTCCAGCGAGGACAGTTGCAGCCCTGACAGTCTTTTGTGTGTCTTTATTACTTTGGCAATCGAGAAACAAATCAGTTTTATCATTATATAACATGATTATTTCTTTCCATGATAAAGAGTTGTGATTAGAAATTTAAAATGAACGGATGAAATAAGTCAAAGCTGCAATTAACGCTTACCACGCCTGCTACTGTGAAGACATCGATATTGTGCAACACTACAAAAATAAAGTGACAAAGTCTAATTTGCATGGTTAGAGGCCCCATTTATAATCACCCTTCATGCTCATTGTCTGTCCTCCATATGCTGTTAACAACAAATGTCTTCCAAATGATACATGTATTTCAGGCAATGGCCCTAGGCCAAGTGCATCAAAACAATGAATACTTGATGAGAGATGGAACTCAAGATTACCATGCACTACTTCTAAATATAGATTCACTATTTTGTAAGTTACAGTGCCTGGACATGTGGCATTCTTCCAAGGGACAGAAAGAGAGTTGTATCTGATCAGCTTGTATTCTAACATAAACCTATTTGTGTTGAGAAATGTGTTATGAACAGAACAATGACAAAACAAATGCATTTAAACTGCAGCATTTGCTACAAGTTTTGAAAAGTCTCCTTTGTGGAAATATGCCTAAATACCTTGTATATTTTTTACGTCCCAATAGGTTAGGACCGATTCAACTAGCCCAGTGCATTTTGGGATGCACTATTTGCCATTTATTGTCCCCGAAATTGCACATCCTCCTTGGTCTACTGGTCAAATGTGTTAGCGCGTCAGAGCCTTAATAAGTAAACTTACAAGGAGACACGTTTTGGTCGATAAACCTTTGGACCACGTTCGAGGACTAATCGACAACTAGTCAATAACATTTAGTAAGAATCAATAATTGAACACACCTTTAATTCCTCTGTCACAAATAACCACACCAGTTTAGTCAAAGTTAAGATATTTATTTCCCTAATGGTTACAATCTAATATTATATCTGTTAGTCTAATTTGCAGTTAACCCACGCCAAAAAAATCCAATCAGTAATCAAAACGCTATTTTAATCAATACATCTACTAATTTCATTTAGCATCTAGGCACATCATTGTACGAATCAACTTAGCAAAGTCTCATTAGTACATGAATCAACAAAGCAAGAACTCACTCATTTGTCTATTTGCACAAAATATTAGTGAACGCCTTAACTAACCTCAAATTAGCATTAGCATGTTGGGCTTCATGCAAAACATTTTAGTAAACACAAATTTGGAAAACATCTAAACTAAGGACTCTATCAAAATAGCAGTTGGTACCTGAAAAGGCAAACAGACAATTACAATCTTGCATCAGATAGTTACCAATCCAACGGATCAGCAAACAGCGTCAATCTTCGTCCTCAGGACATCAGTTGATTCACCATCAGCAGAGATAGGATGGAGCAAAGCATAGCTACAGAATACACTCTCTTCCCTCATACGGAGGAGAGTTGGCATCAAGCAAAGAATGGGGTAGAGGATGGTTTTAAAGTACTCAGAATAAACTCAGGAAAACACTAGTGTAATAGGAATAATAGTGGAGATGTTGAAATGGAGTGAATTTGTAGTGAAGTGAACTCGTTTCTTCTTGAGTCAGGCCGTTAAATCAAAACTTGTCTAATTAGCCCTTAACTCCTCATTGGATAATAATTGGTGCATCGTTATCTCTGTCCAATAATTTTTCAAGCATCTCGTCAGAATTTTCCACAAACCACAGTTCTCATGTCGGGGATTGGTCCATGTTGGGGACGTCTTCATCGGTTGGAATGTCAGGTAGGAAAAGTTACGCTTTGCGCTCCAGTCAGTGTCTCCATTGTTTACTCTTACTACAGTTAACCTTGCACCTGTTACAAATTACACTTTTGCATTCAGCAAGAACGTCGCCTTGAGCATGTCGGTTCTCATGAGAAAGAATTTACTACGGCTACAAACACACAACTTCTGGAAAAGTACAGCTTTGTGTCCTTCAGAAAAAGAGCACATTACACGTTAAAAATGAGGCCAGGCAGCAAGGGCAAGACCCTCGCTAATCTAAGGCCCTCTAATTTAATAAAGCAACTCTTAACCCATAACTCTGATCATGTTATACTAATACAAATTCAAAACAATTATTGCATAAAAATTCACGATTAACAAGCTTTTCGTTAGTCTTCGTATACATTGGTAGCTACTCCTCGTGGGTACATTTCAAATGTGTGCATTATTTTCTATGTTAACACATTTTCTATGCCGATTAATCACACAACATATTGCAAGCTTTTCATGTTAATACTATTTTAAAAGACACACTCCAACAAATGTGCATTTAAATGTAGCTTTCACCATATTATTGGTCAAGTATGCTTTAAAATGCACCAATGGCTGTATATTTTCCAGAAAAATGCCCTCCCCCCATGTTATTCACCATATGACAACAATAAAGAGAGCCCCTACAAGATATTTTGACCCAGGTTCTGAATATGGCCCCCTGCCCCATTGTTCAAAGTGTTAGCCCTCCCGAAGTTTGCGTTTAGTTGCACCCTTGACCCAGTGTAACACACAAAGCACAGTTCCCATCATGCCCATTGCACAACACCCTACATAATAGGACGCGGTGATGTCACATGCTTTACGCAGGGATGTGATCACAGGCTCCGATCCTACCACGAGCCCCGTAGATAAAGCCAGGGCTTGGTGTTGTGTAAAACGAGCAGTCAGGAAATAACTGGGGGTCATTTTAGGTGTCGAAAAGCAGCATGGCACACTTGAGGACCAGTATACCTCATATCATCAAGCAATTTAAGTTGAAAACCGCCTCAAGTTGTGTAAGGCAATAGGGGCATGCCCACCACTTGTTTTCATGAATGCAAAGTACAGCAGTGGTTCCCAAGTCATATGTCATAGCACTGGCATGCGCTCAGTTATTGTACATAGCATTGGGCTCCTGTGCTTGATTTTCAGTTCTAGCATCTTTGTACATATAACAGAGGACCATTGTCATTGGTAGAAATACATGTTTGTTTCAAACAATAAAACAATCATCAGTAACCTTTCACTTTTGCCTGGCCTAGTGCAGGGCGGTTATGTGCTACCAGTGAGTCAAGTGTGTCCAGTGCGTCACCGACAGTTACCCATGTGGCTCCTCTTCTGAGGGTGATGACGCAGAAAAAGAAGGACTAACAAATATTGATATATCATGTAACCAAAATCGTATAAGGTAGTGTGATTTTAGCAAAGAAAAATAATGTACATGGGAAATTGTGCCCACGGGGTAGTTCGCCATTATTATAAACGGGCTTAATTAATCATGAGGAATTGACAAATGTAGTAATCCGTCATAATTGCAAATGTATTCTATAATTTTCTTGTTGAAACTGTTATTTGCTTAGCTTAAATTTAGCAGAGGCTTTGGCCTAGTTGCCTGGTCTCAAACTTTAACTGCGTGGTTTTCACTTGCATTAACAAAGACATTATTTTACTTTAAGGCTGTATTTTTCCAGTAGAGATGACTAATACACTTATCTCAAGGTTTCGTGCTAGGCTGGTTTCATCCTCTTTGATGCAAGGTCAGTTTCTGCAGGTGCGGACAATAAAAGCACTGATACCAAAATAATTGGCAAACTTTGTTGCAACTTGTGTTCCAAGGCTCCAAAGACAATGTATGCAAAAATGAGTACTAGGAGAAACACACTATTCATTGGTCAAATTGAAGCCACCCTATGAACCTTCCAATGGAAGACCCTGAAGTATTTGGAATGTTTCTTACTTAAACTCACCGGACAAAGAAAAGGCAGCCATTTTCCTTGATGCCATTTTTGAAGCCAAATGCCAGACGCCATCTTAGACGACATCTTGATGCCCTGTTCCCTCTTCCAGAGAGAGACTTTAAGAATTCTCACCCTAGAGACTTTGACTTTAATTTGCCCCATCTTGCCCATGCACTAACTTTGCCCCATTCTCCTTGCTGCCGCAAGGAAACTTACCCTTAACTTTGCCCCCTAGAAATCTGCCCCATGCTGATCGAACCGGTACCTGAAGGATGAAGACTTTTCTTGAATGCTGATTGTATTTGGTAATTATGAAAGGATAATTGTATTATGCATTGTGTTTTCCTTCCTACGTACCAACTGCTATTTTGATAGGGCCCAAGCTAGAAGTTTTCAAAATTTGTGTTGACTAAATTTGTTTTGCATGAAGCCCCACATGCCAATGCTAATTAGAGGTTAGTTGAGGTTTTCATCTGATGCACCATGCTAAATTGAAATCTTGTTATGCTGACCGATGTATGAAATTAGTCAAATTCAGTTACTTATATTAGTGATTTGCATTGCTATAACCGAGTGCATTATAATTCAGATTTTGCGTAGATTGCGTTTCTTCCGTCGCAATGGACAGCTAGTAATGTTCGTATACATATATCATTTGATTTTGAGACTCATATATATTATGTTAGCTTTGTTAATATTGGGAAATAAACTCATTAACTTTTAATAAACTGGTGTGGTTATTCATGACTGAAAGGTCATGGTGCGTCAAAATACCGACTGTTATTGATTCCTAATGTGTTATTTTGATCTATTTATCAAGTATTGGGTATTCATTATAATGGTTATTGATTATTGATTTGAGTGATCCGACTATTCTAGGATGAGGAGAGCCCAACTCGGTTAAAAGGCTCACCGACCTCCAGCATGTCCAAGTACAAGTAATTTATAAGGGCTGGACACGCTATCAAGGGCAGTAGCGATTCTCGTACAAGGGGTGCCATGCAGGTTCGTGGCTGCGAACAAACTTCCACAAATAAGGTTGCAGCATGAGTATGATATGGGGCCTTCAAAAGCGTCCAATTCATTCTAGAGGTCCGCTATCGGGTGCTTGCAAAGCCCTGTGCTTTCTTCATCTAGCATGGACATAACTTCAGCTTTTGCCCATCTACAGACCTCGTCCCCCCACCCGCACTGGGGTGGTGGTGGGGGGGATCCTTTAGGGGAATTCTAGTTCATTGCCATGGCCCTTAGGGCCATCATTAACTCCAAGTCCATTTCTATGAACACAGTAGATGAGTGCCAAAGTAGGTGAACTCAAATGAACCAATGACTTTATTTCTCACCCAGTCACGTTTTTTATTGCAATTAATGGATCGGAGTGAACCACACTGAGTGATCACAAATTGATGTGTTTTAGTATCCCACAGATGATCACAATTTTTCAGAAAGATGTGCCCTGTGTTGTATGATGTGTCCACGTGTCTGAGTGGAACGTTTTTGTGTGGTGTAGTGCATGTTTTCAAAATGAGCAACACACAGACCATGACCAGCTTGATCTTATGCCAATGCACTTTCATTGGTACATATCCCATCGATTATTTATTTTTTCTCCCACAGGAATCCGGAGAAACTGACTCAACCGCAAGTCGAGCACTCCATGAATGTTGTATGTTTGTACTACTGTGTGCCTGACTTGATGTGAATAGGGCATAAGATAAAGATAGGAGACAAAGTGCTCCTTCTATGCCCCCTTTTCTAGTCCTGATGAAAGCCACTGACCCTTTGGGCCATTCACCAATTAGTGTTGAAACATGTCGATTTGGTTTAGAGTATAGGGTCATAATTTCCCCTTTATCACCAGGATACTGTTTTTATTCATACATTAAAAAATCTTTATTAAAGGATTGCCTGGGTGTATTGAGGTATTTGTATCCTGGACTCTAGTACACAACAATCTGCAAAGTGCTTTCTGGAGCATGGTTGAGCCCATCCTGGTTGTTAGGGATCAGGATGCGACCCTATGATGAAGATTGCCACTACTGGAGTGGGTGAGGGTCACCAATATAAACAACTAGGGTTTTGCTGTTTTGTTTCGACATACCGCAAACATTGTCTGACCTAAATGTTGAGGCATGGGATGCAAGAGTGGTAGGATACCTTTTTGTGTGTACCCTCTTTGTGATGAATATGTGATGGACATACATTCATAAACTCTAAACTAATGAACTATTTTCCGAATGGTGCCAATATTCTGTGCTGTAATACTTTGGATATTTGTCTTTACAAATCATCGACTGTGTTTAGTAGGAAATTCCTTGTGTGTAACATAAACAATCTTACGTTTTCGCATGTTTGAAGATCTGAGATGATCCTTGTTGTTTGATGAAGGTCCTTCCTATACATTTGACTTTTTATTTCTCAATAGTTGATCAACAATACGTCTGAATTGCTTTTAAAAACGAATGGGTCTATTTTTGCCCACAGCATGTGTAGAAACCTGATTCATGTGTATTCCTCCTGCAATATTTTAGCAGGTCTTTAATATAATTTATCAGAGCATGGAAGCCTTTTCTGTTCTGCATACATACTACAAAGCGTGAGAAACTAGCTATGGAATGTTTTCCTCGAAGTAATTATGGGCAAATGACCTGGAAGAAATATTCTCAATGGGTGACGGCTGGAAGTTGAATGTACTACCAATGCAGGAAGCAGCTCTGAAGCTCAAACAATTAAATTATTAGGCTACAAAACAAAACAACACGCTTATGTGAGGTACATTTACTTTTAAAATATGAACGGGAAACCAAGCTGGCGCCATACAGTACTGTATCCCAGACTGCCCAGTGAATCTTGAGATCAAGAATTACTATATGATAAAAAAGGTCAAGGCAGGATGATACCGTCTTTGGTTACATCCTTGAATTGCTCTAGAAGCATGTCTTAAGCCTGGGTGATAAAGTATTTCCTCAGACATCCTGGTTCCTCTGTAGGAGGCAGGGTACTTTCGGCTTGGCTTCACAAAATTACCGGTTGAGCCCAAGTTTCTATAGTGGGGGCAAAGGGTTGTTTCTAGTGCACTGTAATAGCTCGCTTCACCAGGAGCAGGGCCAAGGCCAGGAACTTCAATGACGGTCTCCCAAGTTTAGGCAGAGGAAGGAGTCCCAGGAGCACCTCTTCGGGGGAGTTTGTTACATGAAGCTGGTCATGGTGGTCAGTATGCTTAATATTTATAACCAGTAAACCAGGAGCTGGGGGCGGACCCAAAGCATATGAATAAGGTCCACATCAAGGAGGCAACAGCACCCTGGACATTTTTGGTTGATCCGGGCTGGTGGGAAATAGGCTCTATTTAGAATATTAGACTGAATGTATTTAATTCGGGACACCATAGATCCTCCATGAGGACGATCCAGCACATTGTTCCAGTAGGCATCATGAAATGATTTATCTGGGTCAGCTTCCCAGGTAGTTCGTAGGGCTGCTTTGGATCTATTTTCCTTTGCTCAGAATGCCTTTTAGACCATTTTATCAACTTGCTCTATGTGCCTGCTATGTGGAGTGTCTAGTATACATCGTGCATCTGACGTGCCACATGATGAGTATGAAAAAGAGTGTTAAACAATTGGTTGGCACATTCATATGTGAGAAATTACCAAGGAGGGACGTCATGATCCACTACTAGCATCTGGAATTTCACCGTCTCACCCTTAAACAAGTCGCCAGTTGTATAGTGGCCGACGGTATGCCAGAGTCTTCTGGTCCTAGTCGTCCTGATCCTTCTTTGGTAGGAAGCTTTAACAGGGGAGTGGCAGGGACAAAAGATGTCACAGTGCCTGTCAATTTGTTAGTTCTTGCTATGCAGGCCACTGCTGTGTGGAATAGGCCCATAACCTACAGAACTAGGCATTTGGGGGAACAGGAGGTAGTTTAACAAACCTTCTTTGAAATCAGCCATAGAGAGCCCTGTTTCATATAGGGAATGTCTGGAGAGCCAGTAAGCTGTCCAATGCAGCTGAGAAATAGAATTCTAAGGGCATTGCATTGTGTGCAGTGCCACTTTTCTTGCGCCCTTTAGCGCCCCTCTACCGCCACCATGTGTGCACCGTATTTAAAATATGGCACACCAAGGGGCAGGGTAGGGGGCAATAGCACCAGAAGTCACCCGAAAGGACTTTCCGTCTCACCAATATTATTTGCCATGGCCAGGGATCCCTTAGCAGCACACCTATGACTCCTTGGATCAACCTGGGGGATTACCAATCAGGGGCATGACTCACGCAGAATCTGTATATGCTGACGACCTTCATTTGAACGTTCAGGATGCGAACATTAACTTGTCCACCATCACTCAGATTTTAGCCTACTTTGAAACCCTTCCAGGCCCTAAAATCAGCAGTGGCTCTATTTTTTCCCCATAACAAGGCTGGAGGCCTTCTCTCCAGCCGCAGTTGGACCCCATATTGCAGTAAGAAATGGTCACATTTAGGTATTTGGCAGTCCAAATGTATCACTCTCCTGCAGATTTACGTGACTAAATCCTGGTCAAGGCGGTGTGAACACTCCAGGCACGCATAACCTTTTTTTCTTCTTTACCCCAGATGGTGATAGGTGGGGTGACACTGGTGAAAAATTGTGGTTTTACCTTGCTTCCCATATTATTTTGCCAATCTTTCTCTCCTCATCTGTCATGCTTTCTTTAGGCAACTAGATTGATCTCTACTAAACTGATTTAGGAGAGAGGGTGAGGGTGACTGAAGGGGACTGGGCCCTCCTAGATTTAGACAAAAACAACAGATGATGGACAAAATGCAGAACAAATCAAACATTCACCCCCAATCCCAGATCTGGTTTTAATCCATCAGTTTTTTGCCTGCCATGCCATTCCAGTTTAGACCCAGCGATATGCAAATCAGTCTTGACCCTGTTCCCCATGGGAACAGTCCAACCATAACTGCCAAGCCAGGTCCTCCCTGGACCAGAAACAAGTATCCAGGGACCAGTTTCAGAGTATCACTCTTCATCAGCCAGGCTAGCTTGAATCTGGTGGCATAACTACATCTGGGCCTATCCTTCTCACTTGGGGCGACAAACGCAAAAACAAAAGATGAGGGACAGAATGCAGAACAAATCAAACATTCACCCCCAGTCACAGATCTGGGTTTAATCCATCAGTTTTGTTGCCTGCCATGCCATTCCAGTTTAGACCCAGCCATATACAAATCAGTCTTGACCCTGTTCCCCATGGGAACAGTCTGGCCCGAACTGTCAGGCCAGGTCCTCCCTGGACCAGAAACAAGCATCCTGGGACCATTTTCAGGGTATTACCCTTCATCAGCCAGACTAGCTTGAATCTGGTGGCATAGCAATCACGGGACCCACATCCTTTTGTGTTGCTACAGTTGCCCTAAGTGGGAAGGGTATGCCCAGACATGGGTCATGGGCTCCCTGTGCCACTGAAAGCTGTTAGAGTTCCTTGTGTCGAACAAATGACACAAGGAACTCTAACAGATTTCCTTGCATCATTTTTTTAAGGCACTTTTATTTATAATGGACCCCTGTATACTCTGCAAGAGTAGCACCAATATTTTGGCGTTACTCCTGCAGAGTACATCAATCGCATCATGAAAAATTACGCTATTGCCCCATACCCTATGCCATGGTGAGCCATATTTTAAATACAGCACACACATGGTGGTGGTAGTGAGGCGGTAAACGGCGCAAGTGAAGTGGTGCTGCACTGTGTGCAGAGCCACTTTTCTTAAATATGCCCCTAAGTGTGAGGTTGCCAATAAGCCCTTGCACGAGACCACAGTGGCTACCCATCTCATTGCTTCCTCCAGATCTGGGCAAGCACGGGTGTTTGATGTCTCTGTTTTTGGAGACACAGGTGATCATTATGAACATGGCGGTAAACACCGCACCGCTGGCGGTGGCGGTAACTACCCCCAACAGGCTGGCGGTCCAGACAACCAAATAATGAAGCCCATGAGAAATAAGTGGCGGCCCATCCACACACCGCCATCTTTGTAGTCCTGGCGAGGACAGAGGAGGCTGCCCACAGGCCGGCAGAAAGGTCTCCCGCTCACCAAATAATGAAAGACCACACTGCCATCAGTTCTGGGGCGGGAACCACCACCAGGCAAAGTGTGGCGGATGCAATCAATATAAAAGGAAACACTCACCGGAGGTACACAGAACACGCTGACGCAGACATGGAGCGAGAGTTGGAAACAATGCCACTGCTCATCCTTGGCATATTCCTCCAGGACTGTGACTGAAGACGAAGACGACGACAGTATGTACCGCAGCCTAGTACACATGGGAAGAAAGGGCACAGTTACCTACCCAACCACTCCGCAACGCACTCCCAAACCCTCCCACATCCCAAGCCATACATACCAGAACAAGATGCACTTACCAGACACAAGCCAAGACCTGCACCGATGTACACACATGTGCACACCACACCCCCACAGTAAAATGCTGAATAACGTCACAATATTGTGCCAACAGCACTGCTGGGCATGTAAAATGTATTTGACAAAACTGAACTAATGTCCAGATGAGGCCCTTGGCCAGTCCATCGTTAAGTCCTTGAAGGGCCAATATAGCCTGAACTTGACTCCCACTCGCGCAAGGGGTACTCCAATGGAAAGGTGCATCAATGGGGCAGCCAGGCACCTCAGGGAACGGGGTGGGGGTGGCAGGGGAGGGGACTTAGGTCTGGAAGGGTGGGTCTTGGGCTTAGGTTTGGGAGATGGAGGGGGGTTTGGGCTTGCCCTTGGAAGGAGGGGCAGTGGGCCTGGACAGGGGGGGCAGAGGGTCCTGGGGCAACATGCGGCCTCTTCCTCCCTGGGGAAGGGGTATAGGAATGGGAAGGGTGGACTGGGGGTGACTTAGACGAGGAAGGAGTGGACTGGGCAAGGAGATAGGCAGGCTTACAGACAAGACGGGGTGGGCCAGTGGGTTCAGAGAAGGTCAACACGGGATAGGAAAAAATTCTTAGGTGCAATTGGAGGGGATTTTGAGGCAGGTCTGGGAGTGGAGGTTGAGGGAGTGCTCGGACCAGGTGTAGGTGTGCCGGATGTGGATGCAGGTGCCTGTATAGTATGCTGATGTGTGGTTAATGTGTGTGGTGTGGATTTGTGCGAATGTTTGAGTGTTTTGGGAGGAGGGGGGGTGGACACAGTGGGACAAGACAGGCTGCCAGTATAGATGGATGTTGTCTGGGTGTCTGCAGGTCTGGTGAGTGTGCTGCAAATATCTGTAAATGTAGTAGTTGTGAGTGAAGGTGTGGTGTCAGGGGTGCATGCCTGGATGTCATATGTTGTGGTGACTGCATAAATGGGGGCAGCAGCAGTGACTGGGGATGCAGTGCGTCTGGGTGTGCATGGTGAGGTGACAGACAGGGTGGCAGGGGAGGTTGACACACCGGAGGAAATGGATGCTGTTGTGTGTGCTTTGGTATGTTGGGTGTGTGCCTGCCTGTGGTGGGAAGTGTGGTGCTTGTGTTTCTCTGTGTGCTTCTTGTGTGTTGATCTCTGTGCATGGCTGTCTGTATGTGTGCTTGGGATGGGAGTGGGGTGCAGGAAGGGGTGGAGTTGGTGGGAGCGGGGATGGAAAGACCAGGGACACTGGCTGCCGCCAAGGAGGAGGCCAGAGCCTGAAAAGATCTCTGTAGGCCAGACATGGCACAGTGAATGCCTTCCAGGTATGCATTGCATTGCTGCATGTGGGATGCTAGCCTCTGGATGGCAATCACGATGGTTGTCTGCCCTACAGAGATGGTTCTCAGGAGGTCAATAGCCTCCTCCGTGAGGGCAGCAGGGCTGGGGCAGGGAATGAGGTGCCTGGGGCGGAGGAGATGCCCACCCTCCTGGGTGAGTGGGCACAGGCAACTCGGTGGGGAGCAACTGGGAGGGCGGTGATGGTATGGGGGGTGGCGGAAGATGACAAAGAATGGGTGGACCCACCAGGGTCTGCCACCCCCAGGGAGCTGCCATCAGAGGAGGTATCAGAGTCACTACCTCCAGTGGTAGTTGCCACCCCCGTGGTGCTCCCCTCGCCCTCCAACCCACTGGTCCCCTTGGCGTCGGCGACTCTGCCTCTTTGGAACCATAGGCTGCTGCATCCCCATTCGACGGTGCCTCAGCTCCCTCGCCAGATTACGCTAATGTACACAAAGGACACAAGAGCACAGGGGTGGGGAAACAAAACAAGAAAGAAATATGTCAAATCCTGAATATATGTACATTTTGGGTCACACACTCCCACCCAGGTCAGGCACGTACCCTCAGCAGAAACAACATACATTATGAATGTGCCCCTAAATAGTGGGCATAACCCCAGAATACACCAAATAACCCTCATGAAACACGACCATGATACATTGTGTGAAGTACACCCATGAGAGACCATACCCAGCCAATGCACTTACAAGTCCATAAAGCCACAATGAATACCAGATGACAGAAAGGGGACCCCTCATAGGCCTAATGAGCCTGCCAAAACTAGCTAGGACACCATCACAAGGACTTGGAGGGGCAAGGACTGCAGGGACACACATGTTTAAGTGCCTGGCACTACAATGCATACATCCCACAGCTCCCAAATTCAACCATCAAAGTGGTATCACAACAGTGTTGCTACTCACCACCTTGTGGCTGTTGTGCTGCCTTCAAGCGCCCATCCAAATCTGGATAGGCCACCACCAGAATGCGGGCCATTAGGGGGGGTCAGAGTCTGATGGGCACCCCTTCCTCGTTGGGAGGCCTTCCGCAACTGGGCCTCTCTGGTACTCCTGGCCCAGCGCCTCAGGTCCTCCCACCGCTTCCTGCAGTGGGCGCTCCACCGGTTGTAGACCCCCAGGGTCCGCACTTCCTTGGCGATGGCTTGCCACAGGCCTTTCTTTTGATGGCTGCTGACCTGCATGGGACACACAGAGAAAAGAAACAGACATCAGTATGGGTGCCCTGTGTGCAAGTGCCATACCGTTCCATACTGAACGGCCATTGTTGACATGCATTTGATCACATTACAGGCAGAACGTGCAACCTACGGCTGGGCAGTCACACATCAAACACACATGCATACTGGCATCTGCCACAATCACACACATCTACGGATGACAGATGGCAACTCACCTGATCCTCTGGTTGCCCATTCAACTTCCCATACAGGAGTAGCACCCCGTCCACCAGCTTCTCAATCTCTTCCATGGTGAAGGCTGGGTCCCATTCCCCTGTGACACGCACCATCTCAGGAACCAAAGTCAGGACACAGCAGCACACGCAGTGTAGTACTACCCTTCACGTGATTCAGGAGTCAAGTGTCTGACAAAATGGCAGTAGATACAGCAGCGGTTTGCACCATCACCGCCGGCGGCGATCATGATTGGCAAGGTTCCCCATTGACAACCATGTAATCCAATGATCAGGTGCATGGTGGTGAACACCGCCTTCCGCTATGATGACTAACACCAGCGGAATGAAGTCACTTCCACTCTAGCAACACAAAAGGATGATGAACGGAGTGCTGAACAATGAAAACGCTCACCTCCAGTCACAGATATGGGTTTAATCCATCGTTCTTTTGCTTACCATGCCACCCCAGTTTGGACCCAGCCATATGCAAATCAGTCTTGACCCTGTTCCTCATGGGAACAGTCCAGCCCGAACTGCCAGGCCCTGGACCAGAAACAATCATCCTGGGACCGGTTTCAGGGCATCACCCTTCATCAGCCAGGCTAGCTTGTATCCAGTGGCACATTGAGCAAGTGTCACTTCTACTCTATCATACCTGGATGGCAGGAGGCTGCCACTTTGCTTCCACCACATCTCCATAGCCTGGCTGGGGGCCTCATCCATGGCCCCATTCTCTCTCCCCTTTGTCGCTTGCTGACATGATGCTATGATTTCCACATGTACCCATGGTTAGAAGTGTGTCCACACTGTGATGCCATGACGACAGAGAAACCTCAGCACACATTTGCCTGATGGTGTACCTCATTCTTTCATTTTGTGTGCGTTACGTATGGGATGCATTTTGAAAAGTACAGTGACATTCTGTGATGCACATGTATGTTGACACTCAGAATGTGTTCTTTCCTCCCCCATAGTTATAGACCCATGTGGCAAGGGACGGCCCGACCTGTTTACAGACCCCTGGTGAATATGGCCACTCTGGAGGAATGTCAAATCATTATCACCTACCGACTCAATAGAGCTACAATCCATGACCTCTGTCCATTAATGGATCCTGTTCTGAAGCCGGCCAATCGGAATCAGCATGCCATCCCTACAACTGTACAAGTGCTATCTGTGCTCCATTTTTTGGCCACAGGCTCATTTCAGGTGACAGTGGGCATGGCTGCAGGGGTCTCACAGCCAATTTTCAGCCTCATCCTGTCCAAATTCCTGGATGCCTTTGTTCACCACTTGCAAACTTATGTCCAGTTTCCCCAAAGGTCTGAACTCCCCGCCATCAAATCTGGATTCTATGACTTCGCTAATATCCCCCATGTGATAGGTGCCATTGATGGAACCCACATAACTCTCATACCCACAAGAGTGAATGAACAGGTGTATAGGAATCGTAAGAACTATGAATGTACAATTGGTATGTACTGCTAATCAGTACATATCACATGTCAATACCAGGTTCTCACGATCAGTCAATGATTCTTTTGTCCTGAGAAACAGCAGTGTGCTACACATGATGGGACAACTGCAAGGGGACAGAGGTTGGCTCATAGGTGAGTGTGTATGGCACTAGATCAGTTACATAGCTGGCAGCCAGGCTGTATGCAAGTAAAGACAGTTTGTTCAAGTCCTCTTTCACCCGCTTTTACAGGTGAATCTGGCTACCCCAATTTGCAATGGCTCCTGACCCCTGTGAGGAATCCCAGGATAGATGCAGAGAGGAATTATAAAGAGGCCCATGGACGTACTAGGAGGGTGATAGGGAGCACTATAGGACTCCTGAAAGCAATATTTTGTTGTCTGCATTTCTTTGGGGAATCCCTGGGCTATGTCCCTGACAAGGTGTGTAAGATAGTGGTGGCCTGATGGGCTGTGAGGAAAGCTATCCCACTTCTGGAAGAGAAGGGTGCTGTTCAACCAGCCCTGAAACCTCAGAGAGGGGATGAGAGTGATGGTGAGGAAGAAGAGGGGGAATATCTCGACTCCAGGACCTAGCTAATCCGGCTATACATCCTGTGACTCTAAGGTACTCTTCAATGATGCTGTTGTCTTCCCTGCATAGTTACAGTCTGTCTCATGTAATAAGTACTGTGCTGTTTTTTGTCAGTGACAATGCTAAATGATGACTGAAGTGGCATGTGCCAGGGAACCCAATATGAGGAACAGTGTGACATACTTCAGACACTACAGTGCGTTGGATCCCCTCCTGCAATAAAAGTGTGATTATGTTAGTAACCGGCTGATGCATACACAATCACAATTGATATCTCATATTGATGAGGGGCATACAATTTGAGTGCATAGGTGTATTTATTCAATGACAATATATACATAAGTGTTGGGACAGTTGGGACAGTGAAAGGGAATGGGCAAATGGTGAAAAGACATACTCAGGTACAAATGCTCAGCTGTTGGTTGCACTGGGTTGTTGTCCATGTGGCCACTGGAAGATGGTGTGATGGCAGTGGCATGTCAACAAGGTAGCTCAGTGGCACACAAGGTAGACAGTTCAGGGCAGAGTCACTTCCTGGCACTGGGCTTGGTCTTGGCTGGTGTTTCAGTGGCATAGCTGGGTCTGATGACACGTTTGCAAAAGTGCGGCTGGGCTGCAGGGGTAGGGGTGCTGGTTTCCTGTGTGTCCTCTGGCAGTGCCACCAGTCCAGTGGATGCTGCAGATGTAAATGACAGGGCAGTGTCCTGGCTAGTGGTAGGGGCTTGCAGGTGAGTGGAGGACCCAGGCTGGCTGTGGTACTGATGCTGCAGCACCCCTGCAATGGAGGCCATGGTGGCATTGAGCTGTTTCCATTGCTCGATAGCCTCCTGGTGGTGCGCTATCTGCAGCCTCTGATTCTGCTCCAGGGTGCCCAGGATCTGGCCCATCCTGTCCTGGGTATGGTGGTATGCTCCCAGGACCTCAGATATCACCTCCTGGGCTGCTGCATCCATCCTTTGGCCACCCCCCCCGGGCCACTGATGCCCTCCCACTGGCCCTAATCCCCTATGCCAGTGTCCCTTGCACAGGTCTGGCAGTCCCATTTGTAGTTGGCCCTTCATCATCCTGCCTGTTCGTGGGTGGAGACTCTGGCCTCTGTACATGTGGGAAGCCAGTCCGTGGCCAGGAGACACTGGTGTGGGGTCCTTTGGCCAGGGCTGATGATGGTGGCTGATTGGTAGTGGTGTTAGTGGTATCCTGGGTGGGGCTTCTGGAGGGTGACAGTCCAGGACTGTGTGATGGGTCAGGGATTTCCTCTGTGTCCACAACATCCCTCTGCACTCTCCTGAGTGGGGCATCCATCTTCAGGTGGAGGGCTGGCACCCCTTGACGTCTCCATCCAGGTGGCATGGGTGGTGGCGCCTGTGTGTGGGAGAATAGACATGTAGGTGTCCGTACTTTATCGGCAATTGCTTTACTGGTCTGCACTATTTGATGCTTATATTCCCCTGTACTGGCATGCAAGGTCCCTTCGTGTACTTTTTGTTGCATTTTTTGTGGGGGTTGAAGGTGCATTGTGGGTGCTGTAGTGCCACTGGGATTCCATGAACGGGTAGGTGACTGTGCACAGGGGGCTGGGTGGAGATTTGTTTGTGGAATTCTGGACATGAAGCGAACTTGGATGTGGGTGTTGTGGACTGGGTAGCGGATGGGGTCCTGGTGGTTGTGAGGGGATGGGGTGAGACATTCATTGCAGGTGTGGTGAACATGAAGATATTGTAGTTGACTTACCCCAATCCAGTCCTCCAGTGAGTCCGGTGAGGTCCTCAGGGTGCAAGATAGCCAGGATCTTCTCCTCCCAGTCGGTGTATTCGGGGGGAAGAGGTGGAGGACAACCACCAGTCTTCTGTACGACTATGCTGTGCCTGGATGCCATAGACCGAACCTTCCCACGCAGGCCATTCCATCTCTTCCAGATGTCGTCCCTTGTGCCTGGATGGTTTCCCACTGCATTGACCTTGTTGACTATCCTCTGCCATAGCTCCATCTTCCTAACCATGGGTGTCTGCTGCACCTGTGCCCCGAATAGTTGTGGCTCGAACCTGAGTATTTCATCCACCATGGTCCTTAACCCCCTATCGGTGAAGAGGGGGTGCTCTGGGGATGCCATGGTGTGTGTTGTGGGTGGCATGATGTAGGTGTATTGGTGAGGGTGCTGTTGTGTGGTTGGGTGTGTGACTTGTGTGATGTTGAGTTCAGGGTAAGTTGTGTAGTCAATATCTGTCAAGCTATTGGCATTGCAAAGGATTGTGGGGTGTGTATGTGAGTGTTTTATAGTGTTGTGGATGTGTGTCGGGTGTGTGGGTTTCAAACTTGCCAATGTGTGCATTTGTTGTTTGTGGGTCCCATTGCTGGCCGTGGTGGTCCGTACCACCAATGGTCGTTCAGCATTTACTATCCTCCAAGCTGATTTGTGTATCATTATTTGGTGGGCGGAGGATTTGTCTGTGTGGCGGGCGGGTTGTACTGCCTTTCCGCTGTTGTTGTCTTCTTGGCATCATTATTCGGTGGTGTGCAGGTCACCGCCACTGGAGGTCTTCTTTTCACCTTTGGCACGGCGGTCGGCGGTGATTACCACCAAGTTCATAATGAGGGCCACAGTCTCTGGACAGTGTTGTTATCTGATCCATTTTGGGATTTGAAGAGGAGGGAGAGGGGGAATAGCTGAGTGCCTTTTTTCAAATGTTTCCACCCAAACCCATGCTGCCTCTGGCTGCATGAAAAAAATTGTGTGTCTGCCATGCAAGAACTGCAATTTAGCATGGAATAGCAGGGCATCTTTAAGTCCAATGTCTTTCAGCTTTTTCTTGACCTAGTGGAAAAATGCTCTCTGACGTTAAACTGCCAGTCCGGGAAAACATCACTTTTGCATTGTTGTACTAGCTATTGCATCTTACATGAGCCACTGCCAGAATCACATCCTGGTCACAATAGTTCAACAATCTTGCAACCAGGGGTTTGTGCGGAACACATGGAAGCAGACATCTATCTGGGACTCTGTGTGCATGTTCTATCACTGTTCCATCAGAAAGAGTGGGGAGAATGTAATGGGGGTGACGTCTTGCTTCACCCAGTGTTCCGAGATAGTGACATGGTTGTTCCCCTCTATGTCCTCCAGCAGGCTCACAATACAGAAGTTATTGCAGCAGGAGCAACCTTCCGCCTCATCAAGTTTAGTCTCAACTATGCATAGTCATTTCAGGATCGATTGCATCTCTTCAGAAACAATGTGGGTAGATGGTTAAAGATCTGCAAATGCCAGCGTGTTTGTACAGACCTTTTCTGACAGTTTTTGTTGATTTTCCTGTAGAATCACCATGTTGTTGGCGAAGGAGTGAAATTTGGCCCCAAATGGCTTACAAGACCCTGCAATGGCCACTAGTATTCTGTCAAGTTTATCTGAGGGTGAGGGGCATGGACTGGACAGAGCGCAGATCCAGCCTCTCTAGGGGGGGTCCAACGTAGATGCCATCAGGTTGTACTTTGCTGAGATGTGCGGTGATGGAGAGCATAGTGCCTAGCTCAAGGAGTCACTGTGGTTGCCCTTCCACCGCATCTGTGCTCCCTTTTGTCTTCCAATGCAATGAGAACATATTATGCACTGAACTGTCTGTCCAGTGATGGAGATAGTGTAGTGACAAAAGGGAGTGTATATGGATTAGGTGTTTAGGAGACTTGCCTCACCCATGCATGGCCCACAAAAGCAGACACAGGGGCAAGAACAGTCTTGCTTCATTTGATCAGCTCTCCAGGGGTCAATAGCTTTAAATGCAATAAGTCTGTGGGCTACCCTCTCGGAAAACCAAAGTATTGCCAGTGGGAGGAAGCGGAGTGTAAAGAACATAATCGATTCCTGCAAACAGGTATGGCCAAGTGTCCAGGGCTGCTCCAAGGCCTCAAAGAGTTTGTCCATATTGGCGGCCCCAGCGGTCCAGCGCACCAGCTCCCCTCAGGCCATGAGAAATTAAGTGGGAGGAGAGTATTAAATGTGAGCCACTGCCACCATCCAGCAGCATATTGATTATAGTATGGCCTCGCCTCTACCGTTTGGCCTTAGAAATTATCAATTGAACCCCAAGGTTGGGCCAAAGTGACACCACTCCGGGACCAGCATTGGGGTATCTCTACCACCATAAGTACCGGATGGGCCAAACATAGTGGGGGAAGGACAAGCTGTAGTCCCCAGACAAGCACCACTCTATCCACTGCAGGCACCAGAGTTGTGGGGTGGCCCCATAATCCAGGGGCCCAAAACAACGCATCCTCCCAGTCAAGGCCACTCCCCCAGCCACAAGGGTAATAGGACAGCAGAGACCCGAGTACAACAGCCAGTTTTTACTTGGGCACCATCTTAAGGTATAATGAGAAAGCAGGATACTTAGGTTCGTGCCTGAATATGTCTTTATTGCTTCTTAAATCAATTTCCGCATGCAAGTGGAAGGGCACCTTTAAATAATGAAAATGAATGCAATTAACATGAAGAAATAATATGTAGGCCTCCGACGAAAAGCTATATTCTAAAAAGCCAGTGAGAGCACTAGGGTTACACATTTACCAGTGTTAAACTTGAAAACAGCACTTTTCCTTTCTTCTTACAAACCTTGTCCCAGGTCAGAAATGTTAAATGTTTAAGTTTCAATGACGCAAATGTATTGAGAAATGTATGACTTCATAGGAATTGTTAGATCTTGATCTTCGGATAGGCATAGTTTTCATAGAATGTAATTATATATTAAAATGTTTAGTTTAATTTACTAGAATGTTTCACATGAACAATGAGGCTTGTTAGTTTAGAAGGGCGAGAACCATATTAGATCATAGTGTAATGCAGAGGCCTCATCATGAACTGTAGTTGCCTTGTAGTAAGTGAATGCTTGGAATTCTTGTGCGACTTACCAAATATTTTATATAATGTTTCATTCTAAAGTTTAATATCTGTGACCTGTTGTTTCTTGACCTCTTAGACAATAGAAGCTTTCCTTGTCCCATGATGACACAGTGCGCTGATTGGACGTGACCACCGAAGACTGAAACAACTTGTTTCAACTAAATATACAAATGCATGTGACTAGAGTTCAGTTCATATCCAGAGACAGATCCTGCTTAGACCCTTTCTAGACTCTCTGCAAAGCCCTTTGAAGACCACTCTCAGATTTGTTCTGAAAAACCCTTTTATTTACCCTGCCGGAATCTGTGTTGCTCCAAGACTTTACTGAGTTTCCTGAACTTCTCTTAATGGGAAGTTCTGTTTTGATTAATACTTGAGTTTTAATGATAAGAGCTTCATGCTTTCCCCTCTCAAATTTGGAGGCCTTTTGGATTCTAGCTGATGCTTCTCTCACATTCTCCATATCTTACAATATGGACTTTTACTTTATGGAAT
This sequence comes from Pleurodeles waltl, assembly GCF_031143425.1. NCBI lineage: Eukaryota > Metazoa > Chordata > Amphibia > Caudata > Salamandridae > Pleurodeles > Pleurodeles waltl. Next base: position 901,827,649 of record NC_090449.1, read on the forward strand.
GTGCTTTATGCACCTGCTCTGATATTAACGATTTTTATTGGTAAATTGACTGATAATCACTGATGTTTAATAAAGATTTACTTACTAAAATATGTTAAAGTTTTGAAAGTTTTGAAACTCACATCAACTCTCATCATTGGCTCCTATAGATTGAAACTGTAACTGTGATGAATAAGCTGATGTGATTAGCAGCTACTGGTTACTCTCATCTACAAACAAGGTCCATCACCTAGGATGAGCAGTGACTCTTGTCTAAATGAGTTGTTACGATTTACACCGTAAACCATATATTTATTCAACGTCCATGCTCCACCACAAGTGTGGGATGTTTACGCAAAACTGCCTAGTTTTGCCAGTTTTGAGGTTAGAGTGAGCACAGTTGTCAACAGTGCTTGATTTGTAAAAAAAAAAAAAAAAATAATAAAAAATGCTGGGGCCCTATATTTTAGTCAGACTCTCTTGGCTGGGGATGCCAAAAGTCTTGATTGCACCTCAGATCTCTATCACCCACCACCAGACACTGCCTGACTCTTCAGATCACTCCTTCAGGTTCTATTCATCCCTTATGCCTCACTGTGTCACTGTTGTCAGTCTTTCTCTTCCTCCTTTCCCTCTTTTTTGTTTTCTCTTCTTTGTTCTGAATCAAAGTTTGTTCTGAAAAAATAAGTGCTAGTGGCCAAAAATGTATGCTGGTTGGCACCACCAGCAACCAGCGACTACCGATGTAACTTAAGCACTGGGTGGCCAACCTTATTTGTGTTAATAGTCTTGCACAGTTTATAAAAGTCTGCAGTTAAGCTAGGCCCACCAGGAGACTTACCCTGTTTCTATTCTTTGACAGCTGCCAGAATTTCACCTGTTCTCCCCTCTATTTCATGAGTGTCCATGACCCCAATCTGTTACTCGTGTGTCAGAGACGCGGTTGTGGCTTTGTATGACCCTGTTGGATAGGTGTAGAAGACTGTCAAAATCCGTCTGTGTATGTGTCATGTTGCCCTGAAGGCCTTTGATAGCTTGGGGTTTGCTGGCGTCAGTAGAAGACCTTACTTGTCCCCTCATCCATGTATAGGGGCATAGCCACCTCTGCCACTGGTCCAGCCAGTACGGTGGCCCTGGAACCGTCTGCCCTGCACCAGCTGCATTTACTTTAGAGGGTGTTTGTTCTGATTGTCTTGTATCAACACAGCACATTCCAGGAGCTCTGCTCTGTTTAGTCTTTGGGGGAGAGGAAGGGAACGGGTACTGGGTGAGCAGAGGTCAGGAAAGAAACAGAGACAGAAGGAATGAAAGAAAAAGAGAGGGGGAAAGAACTGGGGAGGAGGAAAGAAAAAGTGTCAGAATATAAGTAAATAGGGTTAATCGAAAAAGGGTATAAGGATGAGAAAAGAGGGCAAGTGAAAAGGCAGAGAAACACGCCAGAAATAAGGATGTGAAGAGAGAAGGGAGAAAGGAAATAAGGGTGAGTAAGAGACAAAAGAAGAGGAGAGATAAAGGATAGGCAGGGGAGAGTTAAAGGGATGAAGAAGATGAGTGGAAAGAGGGATTGAGATAGGGAGGTGAGAAGGGAAACCTAGTAGAATAAGGAACTTGGAGACCTGCAATCAGCCATACAATTAGCATTAGTGTAGCAGATGCAGTAACAACGGAGGGGCGTGGGGCTGTGATCGGTTCACTGAACTTCATTTACAGCAGTATTTTAATACCGACTCACGGGCCTAATTTAATTGCTTGCATTAGGACCAATCACACCTTGTCTAGTCACTGTAGCACTGGTTGATATTACCTGTTTTTTGTCTTCCCTGAGTGTGTTTAACCCCTTAGCTGCTGCGTCTGCCCCCCTCCAGTGCTGAGCCCTTTTTTGGCTACTTGGGGTAGCTCGTTCTTAGGCCCCTATAACGTTTTCTCCACATAGGCTATCTATGCCAAATTTGCATTCTTTTTCTCCAACATGCTGGAGATTGTATAGGTTCCCAGCGTTTGTGGGTTCCCCTTGAGGAGTTCAAGAAATTAGCCAACATACAGCTAAAATGTGTGTTTTTTTGGAAAAATGGGGAAAAAGTGCTGCAGAAGAAAGCATCTGACTTTTTTTCCTGCAAATGGCATCAACAAAGGGTTTGTCGTGTTAAAATCACCAGCTTCCCAGCTTTCAGGAACAGGAAGACTTGAATCAGAAAACCTAAATTAAAAATAATGAAATTGAGCTAAAAAAAAACAGCCATTTCTGTCAACATTTTTTTCTGTAACTTTTTCCAACTATGGTAGATTTTTAAAAACAATATACTACTACGTCTGCTGGACCTTCTGGTTGTGGGAATATATATATGTTTTGTAGGTTCACCAAGAACCCAAGGTACCCAGAGCCCATATATGAGCTGCGCCTTGCAATGGGTTTTCATTGTATACCGGGTATACAGCAATTTATTTGGTAAAATATACAGTGTGAAACATAGGTATCAAGGAATCCTAAGTATTTCCAAAATAGACACAAAATAAGGAGTTTAGAAGCAGTGGTTATTTGCACATATGTGAATTCTGGGGTTCCATTTTAGCATGTGAATTACAGGGCATTTCTCAAAATCAGTTCTTTCTTAAACACTGTCTTATATTTGGAAGTCAAAAATGTAGAGAAAGATCATTGGCTACATCACTTGTTCTTCTATTCTGTGTTACCAAAGTCTCCCGATAAAAATGATACCTCACTTGTGCGACAGGCCTAGTGCCCGCGAAAGGAAACGCCCAAAAAGGCAACATGGACACATCACATTTTTCCATTGAAAACTCATGTGTTTTTTGCTAAGTGCCCAGCTGTTGATTTTAGGTTGCAACTCATTCTGCACCTAGGGGAACCTACCAAGCCTGTACATATGTGAAAATTCTAGGGGAATCCAGGATGGGGTGACTTGTAGGGCTTTCATAGGGTTCTGTCTCCCAGAATCATTTGCAAACCTCAAAATATGGCTATAAAATACTTTTTCCTCACATTTTGGTGCTGCAAAGTTCTGGGATCTGAGGGGAGCCACTAACTTTCTTTCATCCAGCATTCCCCGAAGTCTCCCGATAAAAATGGTACCTCCCTTGTGTGGGGAGGCCTAGTGCCCACGAAAAGAAATGCCCAGATCGTACTGTGGCGATAATGATAACTGAGGTGAGTGTACTAATTAGTCCTGGGATCTGAAACCACTTAGAGAAACCTACCAAACCCAGACATTTCTAAAAAAAAAAATAGACACCCAGGGGAGTCCACTGAGGTGTGGCTTGTGTGAATTACCCAAAGTGTTTTTACCCAGAATACCATGCAAAGGTGAAACTTTGAATAAAAACAGTATTTTTTCTTGCATTTACGTGAAGGAAACTACAGGAATATGCATGGATCCACAAACATCTTACCACATAGCAGTCCCCAAATTGTCCTGATACAAGCACTACCCCACTGGTGTGCTTGGGCCTAGTGCCCGTGACAAGACTGGATCACACAAGGGTCAATGGTAGTCCTTGCGTGGGGGCTACTGTTGACTCTGGAGTGATCCATTCCTGACGCAGGCACTAGGAACCACAGTGGGTGGTAGAACATTTGTGGCTGCTTGCAGATTCCAGGACTTCCCCTCAGTGAAATGGAAGGCAAATGTGTTTTTTAAGCAAAGTTTGTAATTTCAAGGGTATTCTGGGTGAAGGAAAACTGGTGTCCTGTTATCCTGCGCCCTTGGACTCCCCTGTTACTAGTATGTAAAAGATAATCCACAGCTCACACTAGTTGGTTTCAGTACCTCCAGAAATTATGGTTTTAAAGCATAAATACTTAAAGCCCGTTCAAGGCATCAACCACTTTATGGTCCATTCACATGCCATTCATGCACAACAAATAACACTTTCATACCCGCTGGTCATGGGCCCAATCCAACCAATCACTGCACTCACATCAACTTACCACTGCCAGACAAGGGCCCATTACATTCATACCCCACTTCCTCGAAGCAAACAACACTCTTGACCCCTCACAATCCGGGTTCCGCAAAAACCACAGCACGGAAACCGCCCTCATCGCATGCACTGACGACATCAGGACCAAAGTCGACAAAGGCGAGACCGTCGCACTCATCCTCCTAGACCTCTCCGCAGCCTTTGACAGTGTCTGCCACCACACACTCCACACACGCCTCCACAACATAGGAATTCACCACAAAGCCTTAGACTGGCTCACCTCCTTCCTCACCGACTGGACCCAGAGAGTCCGCCTTCCACCCTTCCACTCCAACACTACCAAGATCACCTGCGGAGTCCCCCAAGGGTCCTCCCTCAGCCCCACACTCTTAAACATCTACATGATCCCCCTAGCCAACATCCTTCAAGCACACGGAATCACTATCCTCTCCTATGCAGATGACACCCAATTCAACCGCTCCCTCACCCGCAACCCCACCACCGCCAAAACCAACCTACACGCCGCTCTCCTCGACACCGCCAACTGGATGACCACTAACCACCTCAAGCTCAACTCAAACAAAACCAAGATCATCGTCTTCGGCCCCAACAAAACCACATGGGACGACTCCTGGTGGCCCACCGCCCTAGGCCCCGCACCCACCCCCGCAAACCACGCACGCAATCTCGGCATCATCCTTGACCCCTCCCTCTCCATGACACAGCAAATCAATGCTCTAACCTCCTCCTGCTTCCACACAGTCCGCACTCTAAAAAAATCCTTCAAATGGATTCCCCCAGAAGCCAGAAAGACAGTCACCCACGCACTCATCATCAGCAGACTGGACTACGGTAACGCCCTCTACGCGGCACCACACTCAAACTCAAATGCAAACTACAGAGAATCCAGAACACAGCCGCACGCCTCGTCCTTGGCCTCCCCCGCCACAAACGAATCTCACCACACCTCAAATCCCTTCACTGGCTCCCCATAGAAAAGAGAATCACATTCAAGATCCTCCTCCATGCACACAAATCCCTCCACAACACTGGCCCAACCTACCTCAACGAAAGAGTTAACTTCCACACGCAACCTCCGATCAGCCGACCTCGCCCTAGCCACAGTCCCCCGCATCCAACGCACCACCACAGGAGGCAAGTCTTTCTCCTACCTCGCCCCCAAAACCTGGAACTCCCTCGCCACCGACCTTCGCAAAACCAAAGACCTCCTGGTCTTCAGAAAGAACCTCAAGACATGGTTGTTTGATCAGTGACCCTCCTTGCCCCCCCCCGATTCCCTCCCCCCAGCGCCTTGAGACCCTCATGGGTGAGTAGTGTGCTCTACAATTTTTATTGATTGACAGATTGATTGAGGACGGAATAAGTTTGACTACATCTTACCACCTGTCAAGTAACCACCTCCTTCTTCCTTAACATAACTGAAGGCATGTGCAAGGAACCTTTACTAATGACTCCCTTGACAGCCAGCTGAGGCTCAGGAAAACATGTTTTTCATTCACCTTTAGCGTACTCACTGTGCTAAATCCAACTCCTTCCACTTTGTGGATGCAACTGTGGGTGTCCGAGTATGCCTTGGGAGGCCTTTTCCTTGAACTGAGCATATCTATTGTTAAAACCAAGGCAGACATGATGGTAAATACATCCTAGGTCTCTAACGTAAAAAGTTGAACAAATATCCTGTGGGACTCATTCACCAACACTTCTACTTTTGCTTTGAAAGTGAATCTATAAATTGAGCTTGCACACTTTCAAATAAGTAGAAATGTTGGTGAATATGTCCGACAGGACATTTGTTTGACTTATTACACTTACTCTGGTTGTTGTTGGCAATCATGGTGGTCCTTGTGTAGCATACATAAGTTACCTAACAAGCACTTCAAACTTCAGTCATGCCTTTCACATTTTGCCACACAGGGTACTCCGTGACAAGGTGGCATATGCTCTGTCCACTAGTATGTGCAGTGTGGGGACTATAAAGCACGTTAATTGAACAGAATCCCTACCATGTTCTGACGATGGATATAGGTGTCGGGCAGGTCATAAGGAAGTCCATGATTTCCTGAAGTAGATGAAGTAAAATTCTGTGGCTGCTTGTCTGATGAACCAGTGGCCCATGAGTTTTTGGTATCCATGCACAGCCACTGAAAGGTTTACCCAGCGGCAGGTCCCCCTCAGTAGATTTCCCAAAATTTTGCTTTAGTATGAGTCAACATAAAGCAAGAGGCCTGGCCACTGGGGACAGTAATACTGACTCTCCTGCCACTTATCATGCTTCAAGAACACTTTACAGGATCAACATGGATGATCCTTTTTGGGTGTTTTAGGAATGAGATCAGCAAAGTGTTGCTCCTGCAGTCTTGCTACATCCTCTAGAACATATGAGGTGGAGGCTGCTGCTTCTTTAACAGCAGTGAGACTTTCAATTGAGAGACAACTGGAAGTCAAGGGAAGTCATGAGTCTTCCTGTGGTTGTCTGACGATAAACAACATACGCATTGTATGTTGCCATCTGGATCAGGTGGGTAAGCAGTTTCTTGTACCGAGTGTGAGTTTTATGACATGCATTGAATGGTTGAAGAACCTGGTCATTCTTGTCCACTCTACCCGTGTACTTTTGAAATCAAGTATACAGGTGGGCTTGTGGACTTCGGGCATCTGACCCCAAACAGTGATGGGGGAATTGCTCTCATCATGAATTGTAGCAAGCACATATACATCATGTCTATCAGAGAACTTGACTCTGAGCAGTTCGTTTGAACACAATGCAGTACTCTGGGATTTCTGGAGCTTCTTGTAAATAAGCTCCTGTGGGAATCCTTTGTGGTTACAACGAACTGTACCACAGACCACAGATCCAGCTTTGTAGAGCTCATTGAACATCTGTACTCCTGCATAGAAACTGTCCACACAAAGGTTATAACCTTTGTGAAGGAGTGGCTGGACATGTTCCCATACAATCCTACCTGTGACCCCTAATGCAGGAGGGCAACCTACAGGGTTTAGGGTGGAGTCCTTCCCTGTATACACTCTCAAGCTGTACACATAGCCAGAAGAGCTCTCAAACAGCATGTACAGCTTGATGTCACAGCAAGCTCTTTTGCTCACAATGTACTGTCTGAACAGCAGCCGCCCTTTGTGTAGGATCAAGGACTCATCGACTGCTATATTCTTTCCAGGAGTGTAGATCTCTGGAAACCTGGCAGACAAATGTTCCATGACAGGCCAAATTTTGAACAACATGGATGGTCCTGAGGCAACGCAGCAGAATTTTCATTGAAATGCAGTATGTGCTGCAATAGCAAAAAATGATCTCTGCTCATGTACGGTGCGAAGATGGGAGTTACCCAAACCGTGTGAGCCGTCCAGTAGGACTGCAAGGTAGGTTTCTGCACTAGCCCCATTTTGAGCAAAAGGCCCAAAAATATCTTCAACTCCACCAGCGAAGTGGGAGTCCACTGGCGTGACCTAGAACGGGGCCCTAGAGTGCCTCCATTCTCCCTCAGAAATTGTTCTGCATGCAAATTTGTTTGCTGCACAAATTGCTGAAGGAAATCAACATCCGAAAAACGATGGACTTAGTCAACTGGCAAAAAGGTGGCTGTATCGACTTTACATCCAGCTTCACCAGTAATAGGTGGAATTTGCGGCTGAACTAAATCAGGGGGCTGCCAAGAGAGCACTCTCTCTGGGCTTGCTGCCGCACACACCTGCTCTCTGGGTTGGGCTAACCCACTGTTGTCCTGCTGCACAGACTGTGCTTGCGAAGGGACAGCATGACTGTCCTCATCATCTTCCTCAGAATCACTGGAAGAGGTGTCATTGGATGGGACTCCGCTAACAGAAAATATACTCTGAGATTCTGCCCCATTGTCCTCTCCCTCAGATGCTGTCTCAGTATCTGATCCTGCCTCAGAGCTGTCTGCCATAACCCGAGTTACAGGTTCAGCAGCAGTCATCCAAATGAGATGCCATCTCTACTACTGGCTAAACTGTCCCTCTAAAGCACAAGCCTACATAGAAGGCCGATAGGGTCACAAAAGTGCTTGTAGGTGTGTGATGTGTGCAACAGTAAATGTCAAGTCACCTTACCTTTGCTTCATCTCTGAAGACACTGAAACAAAAAAAAACACTATTACTTCACCTTATCACCTACCCATCATCACAGCCTTTAGCGCTGGTGGCACCCAGTGGGACAATCATTTTTTGTACTCCCCCTCCCACTACCTCCTCCTCACATTCCCTCACTACCGCCCCTCATCTGTCCATAGCCCCCCTTGCACATACATTTTATTTGTTTTAAAGTGCAGGTAACGCCTGGCTTTACTAATCCACTCAGCTAAATACATATCTATCCTTTGCAGCAGGCATATAAACCATCTGCGCTACATTATGGTGTCAAAACTGCAACTAGACAAAAGTCAGATCTCTTTCTATATGGAGAGAATCTATCTCTAGAAGAAAAATAGATTGATCGATAGATAGATAGATAGATAGGTAGATCACTTTCATATATGTGTGGTTTCCCTGGGGGCCGATCGTGGCACCCAGAAAACAACACATGTAAAAAAGTGATATATATAAAGAGAGAGAGAGAGAGAGAGAGATTTCTCTGTCTCTCTCTCTCATATATATATATATGTATATATATATATATATATATCTCTCTCTCTTTCTCTAAATATATATATATATATATATATAGAGAGAGAGAGAGAAAGAGAGAGAGAGAGAGATATTTATATATGGAGAGAGAGAGTCTCTCTCTACATCACTTTTTTTTATCCATGTGTGCTCTCTCATCGGCTGATCTCGACCCCAAGGCAAACCACACATGTATAAAAAGGAATGCCCCCATAGGGGTTCAGCCCGTGTCAGGGGAGCTGACCCCAACATTTAAAATTAAAAAAAAATATATATATATATATATATATATATATATATATATATATATATATATATATATATCCCCTGGCTGGGGGGGAGCGATCACCCCTAACCCCCCCCCCCCCCCCCTCCCCCAGGCAACCATTCTTTTTTTTTTTTTAACAATATAATGGCCCCCTAGGGGGTCAGCCCATGTAAGGAGGACTGACACCCCTTTTTTTTTTTTCTAAATCAATTTTATTGCGTCCCCCCAATACTCTCCCATTTCCATCTATGCCTCCCTGGCATCTAGGGAGGCCGTTTTGGCCTTTTTTCCCCACCGGAGAAGGGAGAGGACACTCACCTCTTCTGCTCCGCTGTCCCAGAGGGTAAAAAGTGTGATGTCATAGCGCCGTGTCACAACTGGGTGGGAGGCGAGCAGGGGGAGATGTGGAAGTTCTTCTGCGTCTCCTAAGAGGAAAAAAATCCTCTGGTGCATTGCACTGAAGGATTTAAAAAAAAAACCCTGGTGTCGGCCACTAACCGTGGCCTGCACCAGGGATGGTGTGCGTGTGTTGGCCATTGGCTGACACACGCACCTATGAAGTTAAAAATTCAGACATGCAGCACTTTTCTTAAAGATGTTGTGTCTATTGTGAATCCAAAGTAGGGACCTGCTTTTCCAAACTTGCTATCGCTGCTTCACGTTGTATGGTGTCTCCAGCTGCGAGTCACTTGGTCCCAGTGATTTTCCCTACCATTAAGCCGGCTCTGCTTACATGAATAATTTTGGTGACAATCTTAAGGTAGGCAAAATTGTGAAGGTGAGCACAAGCTAGACCCTATTGAAAAGACAAGGAAAACAAAAAGAAAAACGTGCTGTTGTACTACACCAATATTTGTCACAAACACAAGTTCTATAGAAATATTAATGTTCTGATCACAACCTTGGCGGATGGGATGCTCCATTAAAAACATGACGAAGTTCCTGCCCGCTGTTTTACAAGTTCCAGAGGATATAATGGAACTTGTAATATGGTGGACAGGATATCTGTCACGTTTGTAATGGAGTATCCCTTCCGCCAAGGTCATAATCAGGCATTTTGTCTTGACAAAAATATGATTTTCCATTCAACAGCTATCAGTGTTTCAAGTACTTTCTCTGAATAAACCACTAATGCTTCATTTTTGCCAGCCCCCTTACATGACACACTGATGCCTTCCTGGATTTGGATGCCGAAAAGCCACAAAACTGGGTCACCTTTAGACATGTGGCTTCTTGAGTATAATGGAGCAACTGCTTATCCTTCTTTAACAATAGACCCATCACATTAGAATTTTTTATTCTGGTCCTTTAAGAAAGCAATGCTTTTCCCACAGAAATCTAATAAGGCATTGGCCACTCAGATATTCTTTAATATGAGGGATTGCTCACTGACACTCAGTGTATATAAATATCTTTCACTCATATGGAACAGAAATATCGTACGAATGGGAGTAATTGTACATTTGAATAGATTGCAAGAGATACTATTGCTTATTAAGTACATGCTGGTGACACTACGTACTATAAATTAATATACCTCTATTGACCATGTATAGTCAAAACTTACTGGTAAACGTGATCAGGGAATTATTATTTGCTGCTAAAAATACATTTATATGACACAACAATATACTCCAATACAAGGAGGAGATTTTTTTACGTGCATGTTGGACTTCCTTATGGACCAGATTTGCTTTCTCACATGCCGGCATATTCATTCAGAGGGGTCATAACCTGACAGTTAGGGTGGGTCTGTTCCTGTGGAAGCAGGACTGCATCTGATTTGCATAAGGTTGGTTGCTATCTGGACTGACGCTGTAAGTAAAACTGTTAACAAAAAGTGATACTATTTTATTTCGGGGACAACCTCCAAGACTGCTCCTTAGTCTGCAAGCTTTGTGTGTCTGAAGGCTTAAAATCTGAAGTTGTATGTCATTAGGCATCAGAAAGGCATTGCAGGAGACTCCTTCCTTAGAAGCAAAACAGGATTAGTGTTAGCAGACCTAAAACATTCTAAAAGGCATAACTTTATATCTGTCTGGAAATTAGGTGACAATCCTCCTTATCCATTCAAAACCATTTGAACCTCTTGAGATAGGGTCCAATGGGGGCAAGATGTTTTATTTTAACACAAGTGGTGCTTTAAACTCAAAGGTGGGGTGCACAATTTGCCTTTAAAGCAACCTTCTGTCATGAAGAAACTGAATGTCAGTAGGTGCTTGTATTTCAAGTAATGGCCACTGTATACCATTCCAAATCATCATTTTGACCAGTAAAGTGATTATGAAGGGGGTATATCCACATCTCTTTATTTTTTTTTTAGAGTTCGAGACATATTGCTGTTACCAGTCTTTTAAAAACAGAACTTTAGCTTGGCTGTTAGCTGACGCCATTGTATCATGTTTTCATGCAATTGGATTTTAACTTTGACTTTATGGATGAAGAGTGGTCATACTGGGTGTAATATTTTGCATGGCATGAAATGAGCTAAACAACAGAGTTGCTTTTAGTATGGTGAGGTTGTTGTAGAAAGTGAGGAATACTAAATCGGTCTCCTTTGAGGCACGTGTTTGTCTGAATACTTCACACTTTATAGACAGATAATGACAATCGGAAGACACAAAAGGGTACTTTGGTTGCTGGTATGTTTTTCGAGGTTGATTGAAATTTGTTTGAGTTAGTCTCTCCAACGTGGGCCCCTATTGAATGTGAACTGCAGCAGCTGGAGGGCTAGGAGAATGGTCATACACATTCTGAATTCTCCAGTTTCTTTTGGTTGATTTGTTTTTCAACTTGAGTCACTCATTGCATAATGCTCAATATGAGTATACTGAAACAGTCACACTAATTGTCCTTCAGCGGGCTTTAAAACACTAACAAGATTTCGATAACCCCATCATTTCAGTCTTTATTTCCTTCAATTTCAACCATGAAGTAAATTATATTTTTCCAGCTTCAGCCATATAGTTTCAAATCTTAATGCTTTTATTTATTTGTGTCTGACTACAATTCAGTTTAGATTAGAGTGTCTAAAACCTCATTACATAAAAATTCAAACACCTGCATCTATTTTAGTGGCACCCCTGCACCAGCTGCCCAGTCAAACATGTATTAATAACAAATCTGTGTTCTTGGCACACCACATCATTCTTGCTCATCAGCTGGATTTCTGACAAAGAAATTCATAATCTGTCAACCCAGAGGTACCATCTGGTTGTCTTCCTGACTATAATTCCCACTAAATAAGCCAGCCTGAGTGGCAGAGCTTTGGGAATATGTTGCTTTTTATAGTCACTAAATATTAGCACTGTGTGCAAGACATGGGTCAGCGTTTACCTTTCTTGAAATTGAAGTTGACAAATGGCATTTAACTGGTGGTATATATATATATATATATATATATATATATATATATATATATATATATATACTGGTGCATTATATATAGATTAGGTAAGGGTAATTAAGGTTGATGGGATTGCAATAAGGCCTAAATTACAAAACAAAGCTCAAAAGGCAGCAAACACATCAGTTAAAGTAATTAGTTAACTTTAACTCTCAAATCTTTTGTATCTCTCCAAGCTGATATTGTCATACATTAAACACCACATTACTCCACTTATAATAATTGGTGAAATAATATGACTAATGCTTAGTAACAGATAAAATTATGTGTAGAAATTGTTGCACACTGTGCCACTGGATCCAAGCTATACCCAACTGAAGAGCCCTATTAGGGGCAAATTCTGACATGGGATGCTTGTGGTCCTTTTCTTGAAGGACCTAGCTTGGCAGTTTGGGATGGACTGTTACAGCTGGAGCAGGATCAAGATGGATTTGCATATGGCTTGGTCTAAAATGAGGTGACATAGTGTGCAAAATAACAATGGGCTGGTACGGAGCCTCTAGTGAGTCCCAGTGCCTGAGATTAATTCAAGCTTTCAATCCATCACTTTTTTCAGTGTGACACCCTAAATGGGATGGGAATGCCCAGACATGGGCCCCATGCACACTGTGCCACTGGAACAAAGCTATACCCAACTGGTGAGCCCTAATAAGGGCAAAGCTGATCTTGGGTTGCTTCTGTTCTGGTTCAGAGAGGGCTTGGCCTGGCAGTTTTCGTGAACTAGTTCCACTGGAGCAGGATCAATACTGAATTGCATATGGCTGGGTCGAAACTGAGGTGGCATAGTGTACAAAATAACGGTGGACTGGGATGCTGCTCTCAGTAATTACCAGTGGCTGGAATTCATTCAAGCATTCTATCCACCCTTTTGTATACTTTAACGTGATGCCCTAAGTGGAATGTGTATGCCCAAATGTGGGTCCCATACTCACTGTGCCACTAGAATCAAACTATACCTCATTGATGAACCCTACAAAGGGCAAAGCCAGTTTTGGGTTGTTTGTGTTCTGTCGTCAGGAAGGACCGGGCCTGGCTGCTCACACTGGACTGTTCCTTTTGGAGCATGGTCAAGACTAATCTATACATGGCTGGGGCCAAACTGAGGTGGGATGGTGTGCAAATTAAAATTGACTAGAATGTAGCCCTAAGTAATTGCCAGTGGCTGAGATTAATTCAAGCAGTAGTTCATCACTTTTTCTACACTTCAGTGAGATTAATTGAAGCAGTCCATCCATCACTTTTCTGTATAGAACGTGTGATGCCCTAAGTGGGACGGTTATGCCCAGACATGGGTCCCGAGCACACTGTGGCACTGAAAACAAGGTATACCCAGCTGGTGAGTTGTAATAAGGGCAAAATGGGTCTTGGGTTGTTGGTGTTCTGTTTCAGGGAGAACCTGCCATGGCAGTTCAGGCTGGACTGTTCAGATTGGAACAGGGTCAAGACTATTTTGCACATGGCTGGCTCCAAACTGAGGTGCCATTGTGTGCTAATTAGTGATGGACTGAGATGCGGCCTGAGTAATTAACAGTGACTGGGATTGATTCAAGCATTCCATCTATCACCTTTTTTTTATACTGCAATGTGGTCCGCCAGCACACATTACACAATGAATAACCAGACAGTGCTATCTAAACAGTACTTAATAGTGCAGATGACTTGATGTTTAGAAGAGGATGCAATGTGTCACATTGTGAATTTCTGATGCTATAAGTAAATAATAATGTATGTATATGCTGAACAAAAGTAGCATTGTCCAAGTAGCAATCCCAATAATTTGTAATGGCACCAACTTATTAAATGAACGATTGAAAGGCTCAGCAATGACTGACACACTGACCCAGAATCTTTTTGACAGCGTTCAGCCATGATGGCAGGGGTGGAAGTTAAGATTGACTTATAACTCTATTTTCTATGTTTTCTGTCTTATGATTGTACTCCCTGCACCCTAACTAAAACTCTTAACGAATGTTTTTTCCAGGGAATTGTGTTTTTTGTGTAAGTTTCAAAGACAATCTTGTAAGTATCAACTGTCACGGTCTTTAATGAAGATCAGTTACTCAGTTAGTTATGCGTATTTAGGTTCCAATGATGAATGAACATTAATGAACCAGGCATTCGTCCCCCCGCTCTGAATATCAATCTGCCAGATTCTCCTTACTTGGTAATCACAGATGTTTGTGGCGGCCCTACTCAGACTGCAGTATCTTCGGGTGGAGATTAGTTTCACAGGGTTGGGGTTTCGACTCAGTGTGCATCAGCTTCCTGGTACACGGGGTCATCATGGCTTTTCAGGAGGTCCCCAGAGAGACACTGGTGAGAGGTAGATTTGTTGGATGCTGGTCCTGCTGTCCTGCTGCAATAAGGTGCCGGATACTACAACTAAAATGGAAAACATCTAATTTTAAGTTGGTGGACATTGGTTTGATCTGCCTCTGTTTACGGAAATGAAGCTGCAACAATAAGGATCAAATGGTTCTTCAGTGTCACTTTACATCTGTGCTTGTTTTTAGTTCTCTTGCACTTGCTCTGCTACTTGCATCCAGTTTGTCCTTTGTTTCTTGTTTGTTGTGATTCCCTCTGTTCCCTCTTCCATGCGACTCTCTGCTTATTTTTTGCTCTAGTTTCTGCCCTCTCCTGAAGCGGCGCTTATCTGGATTCTGCTTGATGGCAGGGCTTACCTCGGTTTAATATTAAGCCATTCAAAGATTGTGAACCTGCCCGTTGTTTAGCTTGTTCTCTATTTTTTTCTTTTTACTTTCTTCTTCATTACAGGGTCCAGATATTCATGTATTACCTAGCTCTCCTGTTTTCTCAATTTCTGCCAGTTGAACTTTTGTCTTTAATAAATACTGATACCCTAGGCTTTTAGGCAGGGCCGGCTTTAGCGCGGGTGGCGCCCAGTTCAACAATAATTTTTGGTGCCAACCCCCCATGAACTCCTCCTCGGATTCCCTCACTAGCGCTGGGCAAAAATGCCCCACGTCTCTCCATAGCTCCTCTCTCACATACATTTAATTTGTTTTAGTGTACTGGTAAAGGCTGGTTATACTAATAAGAATGTGTATCTACCCAAAGGAACCCTTTTAAGCAACATTAGGAATAGACAATGAAAGAGTGGGAGAAAAAAACATAACATCCTAACCATTTAATGCAGCTTGCATTGCTCTTTAATGACAGTTTGTAACAGTCACTGTTCTATATTAGGGTTTATCTAATGAACTGTGGTAAAAAACTGAATCTCTGTGAAAAAAGCAGCAATCTACTCAGCTATCCACATAAAATACAGATCTCTGATCTGCACGGTACGCATTATTTGCAGCAGGCATATTAACCCTCTGCGCTACTTTATAGCAAGTCAGAACTGCCTGTAGACAAAACTCTGATCCCTCTCTATCGGGAACATTAATCACAAGGGTTATCTTGACATTTATATTGCTACTTGAAAGCTTAGCACACAAGGAACTCTGCAGCAGGTGTTTTGAAATTAAGCGATTGGTAACCACAGCACACCAACAACGCCCCCCCCACCGAGGTCAGTGCCACCCTCCGCACGTCAGCGCCCAGTGCATCTGCACCAGCCGCACTGCCCTAAAGCCGCAGCTACCCCCACCACCACCACGCCGCTCCTACTGCAGGCAGCGGGCATGGGCTCCCAGCTACTTTGCGGGCAATCCTGACGCTACTCAGAGCAGCGTTAGGATTATCTAGGAGCGCCCTGCCATGGTGCTCCCAGGCAGACTGGGAGCCTGTGCCTGTGCCTGCTCTCTCCAGCCCGGAGAGAGCACAGTGCGCATGTATGTTTGGCCCACTCAGGACGGCCGGCCAAACATTCATGTGCACTCCCTCTCAGTGCTTGTCACAGCCCGTGGCACCGCCCCTTTTAGTACAAAACTATAATAAACACAGTTTATTATTGTTTTGTTGTAAAAGGTTTGCAGCTGCTGCTGCTAGTGGGGCGGCCCTCATCCACCCTAGTGGAGGAGCTGCACCTGCTTTTAGGACATTGTGACACAATGGATTCAGCCACGTCATTAAGAAGCAACTTTTAAAAAATATATATATTTTGCAGTTCTCTTCTGTGGGTGGAGGCCCAAATGAGCAATTGCTGTGTTTTACTGAGGGTCTGTTGAGGTCAATTGAATTGTTTTGTCAATTGTATTGCCCACCCCTATTGTGCACAAGGTTGATTTTACATTTTCTGGTACCTTGGGAGATGTCAGCAGTGCTGGTTTTCCTTCACCATAGTTACTATAAGGGTGTAGGAGGAGCAGTTTGCCTGACAGCTGGTGCAGTGCTGTGAGTTGTCAGACTCGCTTTGGAAATGTATAGTGGGTCTCGGGGATAGAAATGTATCAGTAGACATGACAGGTAGGTGTTGGATGTTGGAGGTAAATGGAGGCAGGAAGCCTCACAGGTCCTAACATGGTGCCCAACTAAAACACTGCTTTTTCAAGTCTGTGTTCATTGTCTTGTTTTCGGTTGCTTCTCCTGCGGACCATCAAAACTCGCATTATGGAAAAAGTTCGCTATGAATATGTCTATGCCTTGAGAAAGCCCTAGATGAACACACCACTAGGGGCGAAACACGTGTCGGCTGTTGTACTTCGTGTAACCTCGCGATTTTCTTCTACATTGGATTTCAATGACTGCATACAAATCATAGACTATTCTCTTATTTTGCAACTTTAAAATTCACCCTTATGTTGGAAATGAACTACTGCAAGTGATCTACGCTCAGATAAGAGCTTTTTGCACTTTCAATGTAGGAAATAAATGTACTTGAACCACACGTGGACTTGATTAAGTATCTTCTGCTTGCTACCTGCAATATGCAAATCTTTCTCTAATATTTACTAAGTGGGCACTCAACTCGAGTTACTTTAGGTCCTAGATCAATGTTGGGGGATTGAAGTGGGGAGGTAGACAGTAGCCATAAACACTCTCAACCCCACCCCAGCCTTAATTAATGGATGTACGGAGCTGTATGTGGGGTAGGGTTGAATGAGGAGGGGGTCAGGATTAGTGAGATTAGTAACACAAACAAGCCGCCACAACCCTTAGGTAAGGCCAAGGGTTAGAATGATAAGGTAAACGCCTGAAGCCCTTTAGGCAAAGGGAACAGCCTATACAACCGCCCTTGATCACTTGTTTGGGAGGATCATGTCTCATGCCCATAATCTTTGGGTGAATTTTTGCCTTCTCTTGGTTCTGGTCAAGCTATTGGAGTTTGGGGTGATGGCCTTTTTTCTGTTTAAATCATTCCCAAACCTGTATGGCAAGCCGGGGAAGAGAGCTTCCTAAGTGGGTTATTTGCCTTTCACTTGTACACAATACAGCATCAACCATGCCATTGAGTTGTTTCATTGTTTCTTTATCCCCCTACGTCCACAAACAAATGAGGTGTTTTACAATAAAAAGAAAAATTCTACAACACGTGCACTATTTTGACTCTTTTGTGTTTCGGAGGCTTCAACGACCCATTGTTATGGTTTTCCCTCCGTGGATGTATGAATACCTTAATGTTCACAATTAAGTTCAAAGAAAACAAGATGAATCTCCTCTGAAGAGTAAAATTCTGCTATGCTCGAGGCCTTTAGGAAAATGCAGTCTATCAGTTTCTTTGCATGTTCAAATTTTCCCAATATTGGGGAACGTTTAAAGGCTTTACACATAAACAAGTTTATGCACCTTGGTCACTTATTTTTTATTCTAACTTTAAAATACTTGAACAGAAATATACCAAATTAAAGGCATTAATTGAAACTTAGAGCAGCAAGTCTCTTTAATTTAGTATAGCTTGTTGCAGATTACTGCCTTGGGTATACCGTTATTATCAACGCACACATGGATTTTCCTAGAAATATTTTTTTCAAGAGAAGGACCTTTCTTTTTTTTTCTTTAGGGTATATCATGATGTGACAGGGTAGAGGAGCATTTGGAGATAAAGGTAATGCTCTGCTAAAAAAGTTACAGGAAGATGAAAAATCATCAAAGTTAAAGATGAGACACATTGAGTCTTCATGGCACAAAACACGTCTTTATCTCCACAGGGTGTCATGAAAGAACAAAGGTTGTCACTTTGTATACACCAGTGATGCCCTTCAGCAATCTCAGCCCCAAGTCATACACCAATGGAAAAAAGACCAAATGCCATGCATTTATTATTGACTGACTGTTCCACTCACTTAAGTAGCACTTTAAACATGTCTCTGGCCTGCCACTGCAGAGATGCATGTGCAGTTTGACTGCCACTTTGAATTGGCATTTAAGACCCCTTGATAAGTCTTAAAATCCCCTTTTATGACATGTATATCACCCCCAAGGTAGGCCATAGGGCAAGTTGCTATGTAACTAAAAGGTGGGACATACTATTCATTTTTACATGTACTAGTAGTGAAAACTCCTAAAGTCATTTTTCACTACTGTGAGGCCTACCCCTCTTATAGATTAACAGTGGGAATTCCTTATTACACTTTAAAGATGTAATTCCTGATTGAGAAGGAGTAGTTATGTTATGTTTCATATTATTGGAATGGTGTTGATACATCCTCTTTACTGGTAAAGTTGGATTTAACATTACTATTTTAGAAATGTTACTTTTAGAAAGTGGACATTTGTTTGCTCTTACAACTTTGTGTGTCTGCAGCCTGTCTCTAATACACGTCTGGGGTGGGTGACAGCTACACTTTGAGCATTCCCTCTAGGCAGCCACAAACATAGGAAGATTAGGGCCCTCATTACAACCCGCTGTTTTGGAGTTTGTACCGCCAACAGGCTGACGGTACAAACTCGGGCATTACAAACGTGGTGGAAACGCCGCGGTTGCACCGCCGGGACCGGCAGTTTCTGGCCACTTTTGTCCCAGCGGTTGTAATCCCCCAGGGCAGCGCTGCCCAGGGGATTACGAGTCCACCTCCCGCCAGCCTTTTCATGGCGGATGAACCGCCATGAAAAGGCTGGCGTAAAGGGGAGCCGCGGGGCCCCCTGCCACGGCCCCATGGAGCTTTTCACTGTCTGCATAGCAGACAGTGAAAAGCGCGAGGGGTGCAACTGCACCTGTCGCACTGCCGCAGCACCCTCCTGTGTTGTGGCCGAGATCTCCGCTGGGCCGGCGGGCGGAAACTAGGTTTCCGCTCGCCGGCCCAGCGGGGATCTCCAAATAGAACCCATGGGAGTGCGGCTGCATTGGCGGCCGCCCAGCGGTTTCAACTTGGCGGGCGGCGCTTGCAGCCCGCCAGTGTTGAAATGAGGGCCTAGGTGTGTCTTAGTGCACATTTACATTCTGATAGCTCTTCCTGGGCAGGGGCTGACACACCAGAATAGGCAGTGCCTGTCTTCACTCAAAGGGCTGATTACCCCTACTGATAGGCTGGAGCCAGGGCTGAGGAAGAAAGGATACTTGTGCAGATCAAAGACCCTTCTTTGAAGTCACTCTCACTTCGAAGGCACATTTCGGTATAAGTACTGGGTCTCTGACCCCACTGAAACAGACACTTCTGGAACTACAACTGGACTCTGTCAGAAGGACTGCTGTGCTCCATCAAAGACTATTACTCTGCTTGAGTGCTGACCTGGAAGGACTGCTGTACTGCTGTCCTACTGCTCTCTGATCCTGTTGAGGGGAGAGCCAGACTGACTTGCAGCCCCAAGTGATCTCCAAGAGCTTGTTGGCTTGCCTCCTGCTGCTAGAGACACAGGGATATTACAGTCTCTTCACCTGTTCCTGTGCTTGATTCACTGGAAGTGGACCCAGATAATTACCAGTGAAATCAACAAATCTCCTGCCTGCTGGAAGCAGCAACCAACACATCAACCCTATTGCAGGAGTAAAATTGGTGCATTGTGCCCAAGCAGCACTTCCGTAACCGCCGGATTGACCGGAGCATCTTCTGCCTGCTGGAAACGGCACCCAGCGCATCAGCATTGACGCAGCACTGAAAGTGCCACCTTTGCTGAAGGAACATCGACGTATCTCTTTGACAGCATGGAGAAACCCAGTGCATCCACTTTGGCATCAACGCATCATGGCTTCCACCCTCATCTTCAGAAACCAACGCATATCCATCAATGCGTGTGAAAAATCAATGCATACCTTGACTGTGAGAGTGACATTGATGCATCTATTGATGCATCGACCCTTGCATCTTGTGTTTGCGACCAGGATCAAGGAACTCTGTTCCCCAGGCCTGCTTGACTCCTCTACCCAGCCTGCGCTCCATCACGGTTGGTTTGAACTGTTGACTGTTCTCCGGTCTAGCGAGACAATAAGTAACTCCTAAAGTGCTATTTCTGTGTAACCACTGCAGGTCTTTTTAATCTTGAAAAAAGTCAAAACTCGAATTGTACTTATTGGAATTTTGTCTTTTGGTCTTGAATTATTTAAGAAATCATAATCTATTTCTCTAACCGGATGTGTAGTCTTTTTGTGCTGTTTTCCTTGTGTTACTGTATGTGTGTGTTTGTTGCACAAATACTTTAGACTTTACTTCTTTAGATAAGCCTGACTGCTGTGTGACCAGCTATGAGAGCGTGAGCACAGGTTATTTTTTAGTGTGTAACTGACATACCCTGACTCAAGTGGTGGTCCCTACTTGGACCGGGTATGTACCTCTGCCAACTAGATACCCCATTTCTAACACTGGTGATCAACTGTCAGGATAGGACTTATGTTTGTGCTAGGATGGTAGTCTATGTAAGTTACATGCCCACGTAGGAGAGAAATACACTTCTTACACTAGAAGTGGAGGACCACACATGTAACATTGCTATGAAGACTACACTAGTGAACAAGTTTGGGCTTACTCCTGAGAAATACCAACAGGGGTTTAGGATCAGCCACAAGATTGCATCACAGAGCTGGGTGGACTGCTTAAACTATGCTAGCAAGGCACTGAAGGGCTGGCTGAAGGGTAGCAAAGAAGAAGATTATACAGGGCTGTGCAACCTAATTTTGAAAAAGCACATGCTTGATCTTTGTTTTAAAGAGCTGCGCCAACACCTTGTGGATAGTAATATTTCTGACCCTAAGAAGCTTGCTGAAGGGGCAGACATCTGTGTTAGCAAAAGAGTGTCCAAGAAGGTATCTGGGGAGGACACCCAAAAGGGTGGTCAGGGTTCCCACCAGAAGAAAGAGGGGGAGATAAAAAGACTGAGTTCTCTAAAGGCCCCCAAAGCAACTCACGGAGGAAGGGTCTGGTTTTCATTACCAATCTGGCCACCAGAAGAAAAACTACCCCGACAAAAGTCAGCAGCACAAAACTCCTAAGAGCTACAAGTGCTTCGAGTATGGACACTACAAGGGGGATCCCAAGTATCCAAAAGTAGCACCCCCTCCCACTGGAGGAAAGGTCCCAGGATTGGTGAGTGTAGTGCTGGGGGAGAAGCTTGTCCCAGTTAATGAGGGGAGTTTAGTGAGGTTACCCCAGTATCCCTGGGTGGCAGTGAGATGGTTCCTAAGGTCCATGTGCCCTCTAATACTAGAAAGCATAGGCAAGGGGTCACCATCAATGGGCAAGGTGTTGAGACTCTGAGGGACACAGGTATCAGCTTGACTATGGTAAGGGGTCAGTTAGTTTCCCCAGGCTCAAAGCAGGTGGTACCCAATGCATTCCACCAAGTTGTGGTGGCTGACAACAGAAAGGGTCTCTATATAGTGGCCCTTGTTCCATTAAAGAGGGGGTGGGTGGGTTTCAGGCCTTCTGACCGTTACAGTGAGCCCTGCTATACCTGTTGATTGTTTGCTTGGTAATGACTTTGAGCACTCTACCTGGAAGGAAGTGAAGCTCAAGGCTTATGTGAAGATGTTGAAGTTACCTGAGTGGATCTGTTCCACAACAAGATCCATGGCTGCCCAGGATGGAAGTCAAAAAGGGCTGGAGCCTGGAAAATGGCCCATCCAGGTGCTAAGAAGGGAAAGGCAGAGGGTGTGGGACATCAGCTCCTGAATGCTCATTCAGTGAGGTGGATGGGGTAGCTGTGGTGGCTGCCCTGGAGCCTACTAAGGAGGACATTGCTCCCCTTGGTGACCTGCCTGAGCTTGCAGGATCACATGTGTAAGGAGGCCCCACTAAGGAAGAGCTCTGCAGGGCACAGAGTGAGTGCTCAACCCTTGAGGGCATGAGGCAACAGGCTGAAGCTCAAGCAGCAGGTGATACCTCTGGTAGTCAT
The DNA here is from genome assembly GCF_031143425.1 of Pleurodeles waltl. Taxonomy (NCBI): domain Eukaryota; kingdom Metazoa; phylum Chordata; class Amphibia; order Caudata; family Salamandridae; genus Pleurodeles; species Pleurodeles waltl. Next base: position 901,850,073 of record NC_090449.1, read on the forward strand.
CACAACTACTGGAAAGACAACCTTCTTTACAGTGAGCCAAAGGCTCCTGTGCATGGGACAACAAGGGCTTTCGTGGTCCCCGAATGCTACAGGGCATTTCTACTGGAGCTGGCTCACGTAATTTCCCTGGCAGGTCACCTGGCCCAGGACAAGACCTTTGCAAGGCCAGTCCCCCATGTTTATTGGTCCAGGATCAAGAATGCTCCAGATGCAGTCTGTTGGACTTGATTGACTTGCCAGGCCATTGGGAAAACTTAACACCCTCCTTAACCCCCTGCTTGTCTGTAGCACACCTTTTGAGAGGTTGGGGATCGACATTATTGGGTCTTTGGATCCCCAGACTGCTTCAGGCAACAAGTGTATCCTGGTCCTGGTGGATTATGCCAATAGGTACCAAGAGGCAATTCCTCTGAGGACCACAACTTCACCTGCAGTAAGATTAGGTGTGTCTAAGTGCTCATTTGCATTGACCTCATTCTAAAGACTCTTCTTGAGCAGGAAGGGTGGGAGGAGCTGCCACGTACACCTGAATAGGCAGAGCCTGTCCCCACACAAGTACTAGTACACTTCAAATGCCTATCTTTGAAGTCACCCCCACTTCAAAGGCACATTTCAGTATAAGTACTGGGTCTCTGATCCCACCAAATCAGACACTTCTGGACCTACAACTGGAGTCTGATAGAAGAACTGCTGTGCTGCATCCAGAACTTTTACTCTGCTGGACTGCTTATCTGGAATGGCTACTTTTCTGCTGTGCTGTCCTGCTGCCTACTACTCTCGGACCCTGGAGAGTGTGAGCTGGACTTGCAACTCCAAAGTGATCTCCAAGGGCTTGTTGTTATGTCTCCTGTTGCTAAAAGACTCAGGGATATCATAGTCGCTACCCCTACTCGTGTGCCCACATACTTGCACCAGCGAAACTGACGTATCTCCTGCCTGCTGGAAGCTGCAACTGATGCATCAACCCTGTTGCGGGAGTAAAACTGGCGCATCACACTGGGGCCCAAGCAGCACCTCGGGAACTACTGGATGGACGGATGCATCTTCTGCCTGCTGGAAGCGGCTCTTGGAGCATCAGCATCAATGCAGCACTGAAAGCACCTCAATGCTGCCATTGCTGAAGAAAGATTGGCGCATCCCTTCAAGAGCGTGGAGAAACCCTGTGCATTGGCTGCAGAATCAATGCTTCGTGGCTTCCACGGTCATCTTCGGAAACCAGTGCATCGCCACCAAATCATGTGAAAATCAAGGCATTCCTCGACTACGGAAGTGACATTGGCGCATTTACTGACGCATTGACCCCCACATCTCATGTTTGCGACCAGGATCAAGGTATTCTGTTCCCCAGAGCTGTGTGGCTCCTGCACTCAGTCCATGTTGCATCAAGGTCGGCTTGAACTGTTGACTTTGCCCTGGTCCAGTGACATCTTAAGTAACCCCTAAAGTGCTATTTACTTCTAAGTGCTAACCCTTTCTAATCTTTATAACGCATAACTCAACTTGTACTTATTGGAATTTTGTCGTTTTGGTCTTGAATTATTTATAAAATTGTTAGAAATGGGGTCTTTGGTTGACAGTCAGGTTACCCTCTGTTCAAGCAAGGAGCCTCACTCTAGTCAGGGTACAAGAGAATCACCCTCAGCTAACCCCTGCTTACCCCCTTGGTAGCTTGGCAGAGCAGTAGGCTTAACTTCAGAGTGCTAGGTGTAAAGTATTTGTACCAACACACACAGTAACTTAATGAAAAACTACAAAATGACACAAAACCAGTTTAGAAAAATAGGAAATATTTATCTAAACAAAACAAGACCAAAACGACAAAATTCCAACATACACAAGTCAAGTTATGAATTTTTATTGATTAAACTAAAAAATAGCGCTTAGAAACACAAAATGCTTCGATGAGGTGTTAACACGGCGTCGTGACGGAGTCGTTCCCAACAAGTCGACACCAGCGGTGCCAGACAGGAGTCGCGTAGACCCCCAAGTACAGTACCTTTGGTGAAGAGTGAAAACAAGTTGATGCGCGTAGTCAGGGATCGCGGCGTCAGTGCGAAACGTTGAATCCGCGCACTTCGAGCGGCGTCGGTCACGACGTGGTGCGATGACCTCCATGGAGTCACAGACTTCAGCGGGGCTGCAGCGGCATCGGGCCTGCGAAGATTGTCGCGTTCCAGCAAAGGTCACTGCGTCTGGTGCAGGCGGCGTCACCGGATTCAGCAGCGTCATCGGTCCGAAGTCGTCCGAAGTCTATTTCCCTGGATTTCCACCAGCTTTCCTTTCAAGGGCCCAGGGACTGGATAGGGCACCACTTGTCAAAGCAGGAGTCTCTCCAGAGACTCCAGGTGCTGGCAGAGAGAAATCTTTGCTTTCCCTGAGACTTCAAACAACAGAAGGCAAGCTCTAAATCAAGCCCTTGGAGAGTTCTTCACAAGATGGAAGGCACACAAAGTCCAGTCTTTGCCCTCTTACTCTGGCAGAAGCAGCAACTGCAGGATAGCTCCACAAAGCACAGTCACAGACAGGGCAGAACTTCTCCTCAGCTCTTCAGCTCTTCAGCTCTTCTCCAGGCAGAGGTTCCTCTTGTTTCCAGAAGTGTTCCTAAAGTCTGTGGTTTTGGGTGCCCTTCTTATACCCAATTTCTCCTTTGAAGTAGGCCTACTTCAAAGTAAAGTCTCTTTTGAATGTGAAATCCTGCCTTGCCCAGACTAGGACCCAGACACTCACCAGGGGGTCAGAGGCTGCATTGTGTGAGGACAGGCACAGCCCTTTCAGGTGTAAGTGACTACTCCTCTCCTCCCTCCTAGCACAGATGGCTCATCAAGAAATGCAGGTTACACCCCAGCTCCCTTTGTGTCACTGTCTAGTGTGAGGTGCAACCAGCCCAACTGTCAAACTGACCCAGACAGGGAATCCACAAACAGGCAGAGTCACAGAAATGGTATAGGCAAGAAAATGCCCACTTTCTAAAAGTGGCATTTTCAAACACGCAATCTTAAAATCAACTTTACTAAAAGATGTATTTTTAAATTGTGAGCTCAGAGACCCCAAACTCCACATGTCCATCTGCTCCCAAAGGGAATCTACACTTTAATCAGATTTAAAGGTAGCCCCCATGTTAACCTATGAGAGAGACAGGCCTTGCAACAGTGAAAAACGAATTAAGCAATATTTCACTGTCAGGACATATAAACCACATTACTATATGTCCTACCTTAACCATACACTGCATCCTGCCCTCGGGGCTACCCAGGGCCTACCTTAGGGGTGTCTGACATGTAAGAAAAGGGACGGTTTAGGCCTGGCAAGTGGCTACACTTGCCAATTCGAATTTACAGTTAAAACTGCACACACAGACACTGCAGTGGAAGGTCTGAGACATAATTACAGAGCTACTTATGTGGGCGGCACAACCAGTGCTGCAGGCCCACTAGTAGCATTTGATTTACAGGCCCTGGCACCTCTAGTGCACTTTACTAGGGACTTACTAGTAAATCAAATATGCCAATCATGGATAAACCAATTACATACAATTTACACAGAGAGCATATGCACTTTATAACTGGTTAGCAGTGGTAAAGTGCTCAGCCTTCAAAAGCTAACAGCAACAGGTCAGAAAAAATAGGAGGCAGGAAGCAAAAAGATTGGGGATGACCCTGCATAAGCAAAAAAGTCCAACAAAAATCATAATCTAGTATTCTAACCTGGTGTTTTCTTTGTGTTGCTGTATATGTATTTTACACACATACTTTACACATTGGCTGTTTAAATAAGCCTGACTGCTCTGTGACAAGCTACCAGAGGGTGAGCACAGGTTATCCTTTAGTGTGTATCTGATGTAACCTGACTAGAGCGGTGGTCCCTACTTCGACTGCATACCCTGGCATATGTGTGGGTATATGTAAACGTGTGTGTGTGTGTGTGTGTGTGTATATATATATATATATATATGCATACATGCATATTCACATAAAAAAAAAAGAATTTCTAGGAATGTTATAGTTAGGCTCGCATTCTAAATGCACCATAGAAATTCAGCTGTTATAGTTAGAGTTATCTCAAGTAACTATAACTTGTGCCTAAGGTAACCATAACTCACGTCCCAGCCATGCAAATTGATCTCACCAATAATTTTGCTGCAGATACTACAGTGACATTATCAATGATGTCATCAAAGATGTAATGAGTGCTGTAATTTGTGGGGTAGTTAGCAGTGCATGGTGAGGGTGTGAGTTATAGTGTCCAGATATAAACTATGACATTCAGCCCACAGAGTTGGAAGAGGAAAAAGTTGTAAATGTTCCATCACCAAGAAAGTTTTACAGTCAAAACACTAATAAATAAGCAGACACACTACCATGAGAAACCTAGGTCCATATTTATGAAACGTTAGTGCCGCCATAGCATCATTTTTTTACGCTAAAGCGGCGATAATCTAACTCCATATTTATATTTCGATGCTAGACCTGTTTAGCGACAAAATATCAGAGTTAGCGCCATTTTCTGGAGGTGCCAACCCACCTTGCGTCGCATTGCGACAATGATATGCAAGGTAGGCATTCCCTTCCAAAAAATGATGCTAGTCCCCAGCACCATATTTACCTCCCTATGCTAAAAGGACATACACCTAGGAGGCGTAGCCACAAAAAGACGCTAAGGCTGATTAGCATCAAATTTTAATACCTGGTCAGACCAGGCATTAAAAGGGCGTTAGGCAGATTTGCCAAGGAAAACACCATGAAGTCCACCATGGTGTCACTATTTTGGGCACACAGACGCCCACCTCAACTCCCAGCATCACCACCACCCACATCACAAGGACACTATGAGTGGAGGGAGCCCATCTCAGGTAAGTATATCTGCTTACCTTTTGTGTGCCACTGAGGGGCAACTTGCATGGGGCCCCCAGGCAGGCACTAGTTCTGTCAGGGTTGTCTGGGGACACTGCTCCCCTGTGGTGTGTTTTGGGTAATGTCTCCTGTCCATAATTGGACAGGTGTCATTTTTTGGCTGCTTTGTGCAACCACAAATGATGCTAGGCTGACTAGCAGAAGATATTAATGTCATTTTTGGCCCACTAGTGCCGTTCTTCATAACTCATTCTACCACCGGCTAGTGTCATTTTCCATGACGATAACCATTCCTTAGCGCCATTGAGTGTCTATTTTTTATGTGGCGCATGGATGGCGTTAGCCTGGGTTAATATTTTTGAGCACAACTGCGCTATGTGGGTAGCACAATCAGTGCTGCAGGCCCACTAGAAGCATTTGATTTACAGGCCCTGGGCACCTCTAATGCGCTATACTAGGGACTTATTAGTAAAACAAATATGCTAATCATTGATGTAGGAGGCTGGCCTGGCTTGTAGTGGGTACCAAGGGGTACTTACACTCTGTACCAGGTCCAGTTATCCCTTATTAGTGTAGAAGAGGTGTTTCTAGCAGCTTAGGCTGATAGAAGGTAGCTATGGAGAGCAGCTTAGGCTGAACTAGGAGACATGCAAAGCTCCTACTATACCACTGGTGTCATATGCACAATATCATAAGAAAACACAATACACAGATATACTAAAAATAAAGGTACTTTATTTTTATGACAATATGCCAAAGTATCTCAGTGAGTACCCTCAGTATGAGGATGCCAAATATACACAAGATATATGTACACAATACCAAAAATATGCAGTAATAGCAAAAGGAAGTAATGCAAGCAATGTACAGTCACAATAGATTGCAATGAGAGCACATAGGTATAGGGGCAACACAAACCATATACTCTTGAAGTGGAATGCGAACCACGAATGGACCCCAAACCTATGTGAGCTTGTAGAGGGTCACTGGGACTGTAAGAAAACAGTGAGGGTTAGAAAAATAGCCCACCCCAAGACCCTGAAAAGTAGGTGTAAAGTGCACCTATATTCCCCAGATAGCACAGAAGTCGTGATAGGGGAATTCTGCAAGGAAGACCAACACCAGCAATGAAACAAAGGTGGATTTCCGGACGAGAGTACCTGTGGAACAAGGGGACCAAGTCCAAGAGTCGCGACAAAGTCGAGATTGGGCAGATGCCCAGGAAATGCCAGCTGAGGATGCAAAGAAGCTGCCACCGGACGGTAGAAGGTGTGGATTCTGCAAGAACGAAGAGGACTAGGAACTTCCCCTTTGGAGGATGGATGTCCCACGTCGTGAAGAAGCTTGCAGAGGTGTTCCCACGCAGAAAGACCACAAACAAGCCTTGCTAGCTGCAAGGGTTGCGGTTACAGTCTTTGGATGCTGCTGTGGCCCGGGAGGGACCAGGGTGTCGCCAATTGCGTGAGGAGACAGAGGGGGTGCACAGCAAGACAGGGAGCCCTCACAGAAGCAGGCAGCACCCCCAGAAGTGCCAGAACAGGCACTACGAAGAAGAGTGAACCGGAGCTCACCCGAAGTCACAAAAGGAGATCCCACGACGCCGGAGGACAACTCAGGAGGTTGTGCACTGCAGGTTAGAGTGTCGGGACCCAGGCTTGGCTGTGCACAAAGGAAATCCTGGAAGAGTGCACAGGAGCCGGAGCAGCTGCAAATCACGCGGTACCCAGCAATGCAGTCTAGCGTGGGGAGGCAAGGACTTACCTCCACCAAACTTGGACTGAAGAGTCACTGGACTGTGGGAGTCACTTGGACAGAGTTGCTGAGTTCCAGGGACCAGGCTCGTCATGCTGAGAGGGGACCCAGAGGACCGGTGATGCAGTTCTTTTGGTGCCTGCAGTTGCAGGGGGAGGATTCCGTCGTCCCACCGGAGATTTCTTCGGAGCTTCTAGTGCAGAGAGGAGGCAGACTACCCCCACAACATGCACCACCAGGAAAACAGTTGAGAAGGCAGCAGGATCAGCGATACAAGGTTGCAGTAGTCGTCTTTGCTACTTTTTTGCGGTTTTGCAGGCTTCCTGAGCAGTCAGCGGTCGATTCCTTGGCAGAAGGTGAAGAGAGAGATGCAGAGGAACTCTGATGAGCTCTTGCATTCGTTATCTAAAGAATTCCCCAAAGCAGAGACCCTAAATAGCCAGAAAAGGAGGTTTGGCTACCTAGGAAGGAGGATATGCTAGCAACACAGGTAAGAGCCTATCAGAAGGAGTCTCTGACGTCACCTGCTGGCACTGGCCACTCAGAGCAGTCCAGTGTGCCAGCAGCACCTCTGTTTCCAAGATGGCAGAGGTCTGGAGCACACTGGAGGAGCTCTGGGCACCTCCCCTGGGAGGTGCAGGTCAGTGGAGTGGTCACTTCTCTTTCCTTTGTCCAGTTTCACGCCAGAGCAGGGCTGGGGGATCCCTGAACCAGTGTAGACTGGCTTATGCAGAGATGGGCACCATCTGTGCCCATCAAAGCATTTCCAGAGGCTGGGGGAGGCTACTCCTCCCCAGCCCTGACACCTTTTTCTAAAGGGAGAGGGTGTAACACCCTCTTTCTGAGGAAGTCCTTTGTTCTGCCCTCCTGGGCCAAGCCTGGCTGGACCCCAGGAGGGCAGAAAACTGTCTGAGGGGTTGGCAGCAGCAGCAGCTGCAGTGAAACCCCGGGAAAGGCAGTTTGGCAGTACCCGGGTCTGTGCTAGAGACTCTGGGGATCATGGAATTGTCTCCCCAATGCCAGAATGGTAGAGACCTATGTATAGTGCACGCGTGTAATGGTGTCCCCACACTCACAAAGTCCGGGGAATTTGCCCTGAACGATGTGGGGGCACTTTGGCTAGTGCCAGGGTGCCCACACTCTAAGAAACTTAGCACCCAACCTTTACCAGGTAAAGGTTAGACATATAGGTGACTTATAAGTTATTTAAATGCAGTGGTAAATGGCTGTGAAATAAAGTGGACGTTATTTCACTCAGGCTGCAGTGGCAGGCCTGTGTAAGAATTGTCAGAGCTCCCTATGGGTGGCAAAAGAAATGCTGAAGCCCATAGGGATCTCCTGGAACCCCAATACCCTGGATACCTCGGTACCATATACTAGGGAATTATAAGGGTGTTCCAGTATGCCAATGTGAATTGGTGAAATTAGTCACTAGCCTGTTAGTGACAATTTAGAAAGTAAAGAGAGAGCATAACCACTGAGGTTCTGGTTAGCAGAGCCTCAGTGAGACAGTTAGTCATCACACAGGGAACACATACAGGGCACACTTATGAGCACTGGGGCCCTGGCTGGCAGGGTCCCAGAGACACATACAACTACAACAACATATATACAGTGAAATATGGGGGTAACATGCCAGACAAGATGGTACTTTCCTACACAACCCCCCCCCCCAAACAAAGGACAATAAGACTAGCCATGACCTGATGAGTCTTCATTGTCTAAGTGGAAATATTTGGAGAGTCCATCTGCATTGGATTGGGTACTCCCAGGTCTATGTTCCACTGTATAGTCCATTCCCTGTAGAGATATGGACCACCTCAACAATTTAGGGTTTTCACCTTTCATTTGTTTTAGCCAAAGTAGAGGTTTGTGGTCTGTCTGAACAATGAAGTGAGTGCCAAACAGGTATGGCCTCAACTTCTTCAGTGCCCAGACAACAGCAAAGGCCTCCCTCTCTATGACAGACCAACGCTTTTCTCTAGGGGTCAACCTCCTGCTGATAAAAGCAACAGGTTGATCCTGGCCCTCAGAATTGAGTTGTGATAAGACTGCCCCTACCCCTAATTCAGATGCATCAGTTTGGACAATGAATTTTTTGGAGTAACATGGGCTTTTTAGGACAGGTGCAGAGCACATGGCCTGTTTCAGCTCCTCAAAAGCTTTCTGAAAGTTAGCTGTCCACAATAACTTTTTAGGCATTTTCTTTGAAGTGAGGTCATTAAGAGGGGCTGCAATGGAGCCATAGTTCTTTATGAACCTCCTGTAGTACCCAGTGAGGCCTAAGAAGGCTCTCACCTGGGTCTGAGTTGTAGGGGGAACCCAATCTATAATAGTTTGGATTTTCCCCTGAAGTGGTGCAATCTGTTCTCCACCTACCAGGTGTCCCAGATAAACCTCTTTCCCCTGCCCTACCTGGCACTTTGAGGCCTTGATAGTGAGGCCTGCCTTTTGCAGGGCCTCCAAAACTTTCCACAGGTGGACCAGGTGATCATCCCAGGTGGAGCTAAAGACAGCTATATCATCTAGATATGCTGCACTAAAAGCCTCCAACCCTTACAGGGCTGTATTCACCAACCTCTGAAAAGTGGCAGGTGCATTTTTCAAACCAAAGGGCATTACTGTGAATTGGTAGTGCCCTCCAATAGTCGAAAATGCAGTTTTTGCTTTAGCATCCTCTGATAACTTGATCTGCCAATACCCTGCAGTCAAATCAAAGGTGCTTAGATACTTGGCAGATGCCAGTGTATCTATTAGCTCATCTGCCCTGGGTATAGGGTGAGCATCAGTTTTGGTTACCTGGTTGAGACCTCTGTAATCTACACAAAACCTAATTTCCCTTTTCCCATCTTTGGAATGAGGCTTTGGTACAAGTACCACAGGAGAGGCCCATGGACTTTCAGAGTGCTCAACAACTCCCAGTTCAAGCATTTTCTGAACCTCTTGTTTTATGCAGTCTCTGATATGGTCAGGCTGCCTATAGATCTTACTTTTGACAGGCATGCTGTCTCCAGTATCTATAGTGTGCTCACACCAAGAAGTGGTGCCTGGCACAGTAGAAAAGAGTTCAGAAAACGGACCCAGGAGATTTATGCAGTGGTCTTTCTGCTCAGCAGTAAGACAATCTGCCAACACTACACCTTGCACTAGAGCATCTTGTTCTGTGGAAGAGAAGAAATCAGGGAGAGGGTCACTCTCTTCTTCCTGTCCTTCATCTGTTTCCATGAGCAGGGTGAGATCAGCCCTGTCATAGTAGGGTTTTAGGCGATTGACATGGAGCACCCTAAGGGGACTCCTGGCAGTGCCCAAGTCAACCAAGTAGGTGACTTCTCCCTTTTTCTCAACAATAATGTGGGGACCACTCCATTTGTCTTGGAGTGCTCTTGGGGCCACAGGCTCCAAGACCCACACCTTCTGTCCTGGTTGGTACTGAATCAGAACAGCCTTCTGGTCATGCCATCGCTTTTGGAGCTCTTGGCTGGCCTGAATGTTTTTGCTGGCCTTTTTCATATACTCAGCCATTCTGGATCTTAGGCCAAGTACATAGTCCACTATGTCTTGCTTAGGAGCTTTTAAAGGTTGTTCCCAACCCTCCTTTACAAGTGTTAGAGGACTTCTTACAGGGTGTCCAAATAGGAGTTCAAAGGGGCTGAAGCCCACTCCTTTCTGGGGTACCTCCCTGTAAGCAAAAAGGAGGCAAGGTAACAGGACATCCCATCTCCCCCTGAGTTTTTCAGGGAGTCCCATTATCATTCCTTTGAGAGCTTTGTTAAACCTCTCAACCAGTCCATTTGTTTGTGGATGATAAGGTGTGGTGAATTTGTATGTTACACCACATTCCTTCCACATGGCCATCAAGTATGCAGACATAAAGTTGCTACCCCTGTCTGATACCACCTCCTTTGGGAAACCCACCCTGGAAAAGATTACCAGGAGGGCTTTTGCCACTGCAGGAGCTGTAGTGGTCCTTAGCGGAATTGCTTCAGGATATCTTGTGGCATGGTCCACTACCACAAGGATAAACCTATTGCCTGAAGCAGTAGGAGGGTCAAGGGGGCCAACTATGTCAACCCCTACCCTTTCAAAGGGAACCCCAACCCCAGGTAGTGGAATAAGGGGAGCCTTTGGGGTGCCACCAGTCTTGCCACTGGCTTGACAGGTGACACAGGACTTACAAAAATCTTTTGTGTCCTCTGACATTCTAGGCCAATGAAACAGGGGGACAAGCCTATCCCATGTTTTCATCTGCCCAAAATGTCCAGCCATGGGAATGTCGTGGGCTAGAGTTAGGAGGAACTCTCTGTATTGCAGGGGAATAACCAATCTCCTGGCAGCTCCAGGTTTTGGGTCCCTTGCCTCTGTATACTAGAGGTTGTCCTCCCAGTAAACTCTGTGAGAGTCACTGACATCCCCATTTGCTTGTTTGACAGCTTGCTGCCTTAGACCCTCTAGTGTGGGACAGGTCTGCTGTGCCACACTCAGCTCCTCCCTGGCAGGGCCCCCTCCACCCAAAAGCTCAGCAGTGTCTGCTTCCAGCTCCTCTGGTGAAGGTTCTGCACAGGGGGGAAATTCTTCTTCCTCAGAAGTAGAATCATCTGTAGAGGGAGGGATAGTAGGTAGGGATTTACCTTTACTAACCCTAGCTTTAGGGAGCACTTGGTCCATTGTTCCAGGATCCAAGTCACCCTGTCCTTTTTGCTTTTTGGACTGAGCCCTGGTTAAAGCAAAAATATGCCCAGGAATGCCCAGCATTGCTGCATGAGCCTCCAACTCCACTTCTTCCCAAGCAGATGTCTCTAAATCGTTCCCTAGTAGACAGTCTACAGGTAAATCTGAGGCAACCACAACTTTCTTTGGACCAGTAAACCCCCCCCCCCCCCAGTTGAGATTCACAACAGCCACGGGGTGGCTAAGAGTGTTGTTATGAGCATCAGTCACTTGGTACTGGTGACCAAGTAGGTGTTGTTCAGGGTGGACCAGTTTCTCTATTACCATGGTAACACTGGCACCTGTGTCCCTGTAGGCCTGAACCTCAACACCGTTTATTAGGGGAAGTTGCTTGTACTTATCCATATTAAGGGGACAAGCAACCAAGGTGGCCAAATCAATGGCACCTTCAGAGACTAACACAGCCTCTGTGGTCTCCCTAACAAGACCAACCCCAACTAAATTACCAAAAGTGAGCCCAGCTACTCCCTTGGATTGGCTATTAGTAGGTTTGCTCCCACCCCCACTGCTATTACTAGGGGCACTAGGTGTAGCAGTAGGGGTTGTGGTAGTGGGAGGCTTGGTGCTTTTCTTTGGACAACTGGCATCAGTTGTCCAATGTCCTTTTACTTTACATAAATAGCACCATGGTTTCTTTACTTGATTAGAAGAGGATTTGGACCCACCACCCCCACCAGAGTGTTTTTGTGGGCCTGATGAAGACTCATTTTTAGATTTGTCTCCACCCTTGTCTGAAGACTTACCATCCTTCTTCTTGCCATCCTTGTCATCCCTGTATGAACTTTTCTGTTCACTCTTGTTCTGTTCTTGCTCTTGTTCTGACCCATTTGTCTGCCTTCTTTCCCAATTCTTGGGGAGAGGTCAGATCTGAGTCCACTAGATATTGGTGTAACAAATCAGACACACAGTTATTCAGAATATGCTCTATCAGGATCAGATTATACAGGCTTTCATAGTCAGAAACTTTACTGCCATGTAACCACCCCTCCAAAGCCTTCACTGATTGGTCAAAGGCCATGTGAAGACTCTTTTGGGGTTTCTCTGAACTTAATCCTGTACTGTTCAGTGGTTAAGCCATTACCATCCAAGAGTGCATTCTTTAGAACTGTAAAATTATTGGCATCACTTTCCTTCACAGTAAGGAGCTCATCCCTACCCTTTCCACTGAACGATAGCCATAGGATAGCAGCCCACTGACTTTGAGGGACCCCCTGTACAACACAGGCCCTCTCAAGTGCAGAAAACCACTTGTTAATGTCATCCCCCTCCTTGTAAGGGGGAACTATCTTATGCAGATTCCTAGAATCATGCTCTTTTACAGGATTACTATCTGTAATACTGCTGCTGCCACCATGGGGTCCTAACCCCAACCTCTGCCTTTCTTTTTCTAAGTCTAAGGATTCCCTGTCTAGAGCCAGCTGTTGCTGTTTAAGCTTCAGTCTGGACTCTTCCACTCTCAATCTATTGAGCTCCCTTTCTAACATTCTGTCATCAGGGTGGGTGGGTTGGGCATGCTTTGACACAGAAGAATGGTGTGAATGAACAGAGGGAGAATTGTCCCTAACAGTTGGCACTCTAACAACTTGACCTGCAGGAATGATTTCCCTACTGTGATGAGAGCTCACATTAGTACCAGTTATGCTAGGTGGTCTGCTAAGGGGCAAATTGGGAAGGATACCATCTAACATTCTTACTGGGGCTGCCCCAAAATCAAAGTGTGAACCATCTGCTAACTTCTCAACTGATGTGCCAGCTAAGGCCTTATCATTTTCAATGAGCATGTTAATCAACAATTCTCTAGAGGGATTCTTCCCTACCGCTAAACCTCTATCAATGCAGAGACTCCTTACACCTTTCCAGCTAAGGTGGTCATAAGCAGTGCTGGCCAGATCAAGAGTAGGACCTGTACCAGACATGATAGAAAAAGGTTTAAGGGACAGAAAAAGAAAGAAAAAGTTTCAGAACTTTTTAAGGAAACAGAAAAATCTTTTTCAACGTTTTAGAAACTTTTTTAAAGTTTAGAGGTACTTTTCAGCACTTAGCAAATAGAGTAAGAGAAGAAAAGCAAAACTTTTTGGTTAGGTGTACATACACTGAACTTGTTTTGTATATTATTCTCTTATGAAAAGTACAAAATGACAAAGTGGTAAGTAGTTACAAGTACTTATCCCACCGCTGCACAACCAATGTAGGAGGCTGGCCTGGCTTGTAGTGGGTACCAAGGGGTACTTACACTCTGTACCAGGTCCAGTTATCCCTTATTAGTGTAGAAGAGGTGTTTCTAGCAGCTTAGGCTGATAGAAGGTAGCTATGGAGAGCAGCTTAGGCTGAACTAGGAGACATGCAAAGCTCCTACTATACCACTGGTGTCATATGCACAATATCATAAGAAAACACAATACACAGATATACTAAAAATAAAGGTACTTTATTTTTATGACAATATGTCAAAGTATCTCAGTGAGTACCCTCAGTATGAGGATGCCAAATATACACAAGATATATGTACACAATACCAAAAATATGCAGTAATAGCAAAAGGAAGTAATGCAAGCAATGTACAGTCACAATAGATTGCAATGAGAGCACATAGGTATAGGGGCAACACAAACCATATACTCTAGAAGTGGAATGCGAACCACGAATGGACTCCAAACCTATGTGAGCTTGTAGAGGGTCGCTGGGACTGTAAGAAAACAGTGAGGGTTAGAAAAATAGCCCACCCCAAGACCCTGAAAAGTAAGTGTAAAGTGCACCTGTATTCCCCAGATAGCACAGAAGTCGTGATAGGGGAATTCTGCAAGGAAGACCAACACCAGCAATGCAACAAAGGTGGATTTCCGGACGAGAGTACCTGTGGAAGAAGGGGACCAAGTCCAAGAGTCGCGACAAAGTCGAGATTGGGCAGATGCCTAGGAAATGCCAGCTGAGGATGCAAAGAAGCTGCCACCGGATGGTAGAAGCTGTGGATTCTGCAAGAACGAAGAGGACTAGGAACTTCCCCTTTGGAGGATGGATGTCCCACGTCATGAAGAAGCTTGCAGAGGTGTTCCCATGCAGAAAGACCGCAAACAAGCCTTGCTAGCTGCAAGGGTCGCGGTTAGGGTCTTTGGATGCTGCTGTGGCCCAGGAGGGACCAGGATGTCGCCAATTGTGTGAGGAGACAGAGGGGGCGCCCAGCAAGACGGGGAGCCCTCACAGAAGCAGGCAGCACCCACAGAAGTGCCAGAAAAGGCACTACAAAGAAGAGTGAACCGGAGCTCACCCGAAGTCACAAAAGGAGATCCCACGACGCCAGAGGACAACTCAGGAGGTTGTGCACAGCAGGTTAGTGTGTCGGGGACCCAGACTTGGCTGTGCACAAAGGAAATCCTGGAAGAGTGCACAGGAGCCGGAGCAGCTGCAAATCACGCGGTACCCAGCAATGCAGCTAGCGTGGGGAGGCAAGGACTTACCTCCACCAAACTTGGCCTGAAGAGTCACTGGACTGTGGGAGTCACTTGGACAGAGTTGCTGAGTTCCAGAGACCATGCTCGACGTGCTGAGAGGGGACCCAGAGGACCGGTGATGCAGTTCTTTGGTGCCTGCGGTTGCAGGGGGAGGATTCTGTCGTCCCACTGGAGATTTCTTCGGAGCTTCTAGTGCAGAGAGGAGGCAGACTACCCCCACAACATGCACGACCAGAAAAACAGTTGAGAAGGCGCCAGGATCAGCGATACAAGGTTGCAGTAGTCGTCTTTGCTACTTTGTTGCGGTTTTGCAGGCTTCCTGAGCAGTCAGTGGTCGATTCCTTGGCAGAAGGTGAAGAGAGAGATGCAGAGGAACTCTGATGAGCTCTTGCATTCGTTATCTAAAGAATTCCCCAAAGCAGAGACCCTAAATAGCCAGAAAAGGAGGTTTGGCTACCTAGGAAGGAGGATAGGCTAGCAACACAGGTAAGAGCCTATCAGAAGGAGTCTCTGACGTCACCTGCTGGCACTGGCCACTCAGAGCAGTCCAGTGTGCCAGCAGCACCTCTGTTTCCAAGATGGCAGAGGTCTGTCTGGAGCAAACTGGAGGAGCTCTGGGCACCTCCCCTGGGAGGTGCAGGTCAGGGGAGTGGTCACTCCCCTTTCCTTTGTCCAGTTTCGCGCCAGAGCAGGGCTGGGGGATCCCTGAACCGGTGTAGACTGGCTTATGCAGAGATGGGCACCATCTGTGCCCATCAAAGCATTTCCAGAGGCTGGGGGAGGCTACTCCTCCCCAGCCCTGACACCTTTTTCCAAAGGGAGAGGGTGTAACACCCTCTCTCTGAGGAAGTCCTTTGTTCTGCCCTCCTGGGCCTAGCCTGGCTGGACCCCAGGAGGGCAGAAACCTGTCTGAGGGGTTGGCAGCAGCAGCTGCAGTGAAACCCCGGGAAAGGCAGTTTGGCAGTACCCGGGTCTGTGCTAGAGACTCGGGGGCTCATGGAATTGTCTCCCCAATGCCAGAATGGCATTGGGGTGACAATTCCATGATCTTAGACATGTTACATGGCCATGTTCGGAGTTACCATTGTGACGCTATAGATAGGTAGTGACCTATGTATAGTGCACGCGTGTAATGGTGTCCCCGCACTCACAAAGTCTGGGGAATTTGCCCTGAACGATGTGGGGGCACTTTGGCTAGTGCCAGGGTGCCCACACACTAAGTAACTTAGCACCCAACCTTTACCAGGTAAAGGTTAGACATATAGGTGACTTATAAGTTACTTAAATGCAGTGGTAAATGGCTGTGAAATAACGTGGACATTATTTCACTCAGGCTGCAGTGGCAGGCCTGTGTAAGAATTGTCAGAGCTCCCTATGGGTGGCAAAAGAAATGCTGCAGCCCATAGGGATCTCCTGGAACCCCACTACCCTGGGTACCTCAGTACCATATACTAGGGAATTATAAGGGTGTTCCGGTATGCCAATGTGAATTGGTGAAATTGGTCATTAGCCTGTTAGTGACAATTTAGAAAGTAAAGAGAGAGCATAACCACTGAGGTTCTGGTTAGCAGAGCCTCAGTGAGACAGTTAGTCATCACACAGGGAACACATACAGGGCACACTTATGAGCACTGGGGCCCTGGCTAGCAGGGCCCCAGTGACACATAAAACTAAAACAACATATATACAGTGAAATATGGGGGTAACATGCCAGGCAAGATGGTACTTTCCTACAATTGAAAAGCCAATTACACATACAATTTACACAGAGAACATATGCACTTTATCACTGGTCAGCAGTGGCAAAGTGCCAGAGTCCTAAAGTCACCAAAAACAGGTCAGAAATAAAAAGAGGAAGGAGACAAAAAATTTGGGGATGACCCTGTAAGAAGGGCCAAGTCCAACACTGGGCTGGTGGGAGTTTAACTTTCAGCTTTGCGATAGTTAGTTGACTCCCCTGGATGAATCAGAGCACTTCCTTTGGGTCATTTTTATAAACTCCCAAGGCCATTCACAGAGTGGCAGCTGTTGAGAGGCAGGGTAACGTCAATTTGGCCACCACATTGCAAACTTCTTTGTTTCCACTGAGCAATCGTTTTTCTGCCCTCAGTAACCTGCAAGAAAATGATTGACACCAATTGCCATCTCCACAGAATGGTTCCATGACCACCACCTTAACTGTGACCCCTCTCTAAGAAAGTTTGTGATTCCAGCTTAGTTAGCAACTTCAGATCAAAATGTGAGTTCTCCATCTATTACACCTTATGCTGAAAACGTTTTTAAATTATTATCCTGCAATACAGCTGGGATAGGCTCGAAACTCTCCGATGGTGGCTGGCTGGGTTTCATCAAAGAATGTGATCTGATTTGCCTGCAAGAGACTTGGGTCTTGGAAGATGTTTTTATATGAATGGCTAGCTCTCCTTCTGTAACCCTGCTGTGCCATTGATCTCAGGGAGGATGGTGGAAAGTCTGGCCATTTTAATTTCTAACTAGTTTTCTGGTATTAATATTAAATTGGTTAACTCCTCTCCCTGGTACTAATTACTACTGCTATCAGGGTTGGGTACAGTAAATCTGCTGATTGTAAAAATTTTTGCACAATATATTTAATCATCTTTGCACTAATATCGTGGCTATGTTGAACGATGTGATTGCAAAAGCATGCATTAAAAATCAGCCACATTGATTGCTCTGGGTGGGCGATTTTTATTGCACCATATGTGACTTCAGCAACTTGCGGGTTTCTGGCCTGGAAAACAAGGATGGTCAGGTGATGACACAATTTAGACACTTTAACTACGGGGATGCTTTGAACAACATTCTATATTCTAAGGCGCTACTATAGGTTCATCTCCAAGCCAAATACAACTTTTACGGTGGGGGGTGGTGGGGTTGATTTTAATTTTTCAGTGGCTAACTTCAAAATCTATCCAAATTGTGCTAGTGACCATAACCCTTTCGTAGAGTCTTTTAAAATAGATTTAGTGCCAGTTGAGCCTAAGCAGGTTGTGGCCCCTCTTACATTCAGTTCCAATATATGGATCAGATTGAAATGGGAGCAGGTGTACACAAAACGTTTTTTACCAAATTGCTTCTGAAGATTATGGGTTAATATACAAGTGTTTGTCCCTGGAGGCTTCCCAGTTTTGTACAATTGAGGATTTTTCCAGTGTCTGCTCAGCCGTCTTGCAAACTTTAACTGTAAAACATCCCATGTGTATTCCCCCACCCTTCATGGGTGGTTTCATACAGCCTGCTCAAAATCACAAACAGTTAGTGGTGGCCCTTAAGTCCGAACCAAATAATAGAGAAACCATTGCTTCTTCACGCAAAGTGTACAAAGCTACTGTAATGTCTAGCAAGGCCGCACTCAGAAATTAGACTTGGTCCGATTTGTTGGCCGCTAGGAGATTGAGGGATACAATGTGATTTTGGGAGGTTATGTACCACCCTTTATTTTCTGAAGGGCCATTTCCTAATGTACATTTTCTAAAACCAGAGACAACATGGGTCACACATTGTTCGTAAATTTTTAATCGTTGAATATAGATGAATATCATCAGGACACTGGAATTCATACGGGGAGAACTAGGGAACTGGCCTTCCAGCTCAGCCACTTCATTATTGTGTAGGAAGTTGTGGTGGTTATTAAGCAAAGGCAGTGAAGGAAAGCCCTGGGGCAGGATGGAGTCACCGCAGTCCTGTTTAAAGATAATCTTGACCTCTGGGCCCCAGTGCTCACAAATGTATTTGGAGCTGCCATTATTGGACCAAGTCTCTCCACATGGAAAGAGGCCATTGTAGTACCTATCTTTAAAAAAGGTGATAGATCTAACCCGGCTTGTTGCAGGCCAATTACCCTTTTAAATTCTACAGGTAAGATCCTGGGTATGATCCTATTGGAAAGACTGGAGGGTTGGGCTATCTCAAACAACATTCTATCTAACACTCAGTACAGTTTCCGACAAGGAATGGGCATGGTTGAGCAATGTTTAAACCTATTGTTCATTGTCGGTAAGTAAAAGAATTCCATGAAAGGCTCTTTACACCTAGCATCGGTGGACCTGTTGTGTGCTTTCAGCATGGTCAGTTGGTTCAAATTGTGGGATATGATGTGCAATTGCACTGGAACACTTTGTTTAAGATCCATTTTGGTCCCACAGGAAATGTACGTCATCCATATACTGTAATCAAGGTGGTCACCAGAGCTATATCTGAGCCCGGTTTTTGTTTCTCATTTACATAAATAGTTTAGAAGTTCACTTACTCCAAAAGAAATTGGATTTCCAGAGGGCAGGTACTCATTTTATTGCTACACTTCTCTATGCAGATGATGTCATCCTATTAGCCTTGGCTGCAATCAGCCTTCAGAAAGCCCTGGACACCTTTGTGGAGTTTATGTCATCTCTAGACTTTGAATATTAACTAGCAGAAGTCTTTCATAATGGTCTGTGGCCCAAAAAAAGCAAAATCCAAAGTCTTTTTTTATTCAGCGAGCTCCAGTCACCAAAATAGAAAGGCAACGACATGAGGTATAGTTACCTTAGGCCACAAGTTATAGTTACATGAGGTAACTTTAACTATAACTGGTGAATTTCTATGGTTTGGTATTTTTAAAATGTAGACCTAACTATAACATCTGTGTAATCTTTGTTTTTTTAAGTGAATTTCTAAGTTAAAAAAAAAATCTATTTCCTAACTTTTACGTCCCTTTAACCTTTGTTTTTTTCAGTGAATTTCTATTTTTTTTTTTAGTGAATAGTGTTTTAAATTATTATACATTAATCCAACCACCGCTGTGCATAGCCTTTGGCTGTGTGTGGTAGCGGGTGCCACAGAGCCTGGTCTCCAGCAAGGCCCTGATGACAATTTCCTATAGGCACCCAACCGTGCATGTCCTTCACCCATTGGCAGGGGAGGTTGCCCGCAAGACCTGGCCTACAGCTAGACCCTGCGGCCAACACTCCCTAACCACTCAAACACATGCTATGCACAGCCCTTTCACCATACACGGGGGAGTGAGCCACAGCTTCTCTAGGTGTGAGAGGGTGTATCTAGGGGTGAAAGTGGCTGTCAGATTGTCTGTCTGGGTGTGAGAGTGCGTGAATCAGTGTTTTATTGGGTGCATCAGTGTGTGCGAGGGTCTGTGAGTGGGTGCATGAGGGTGTCAGTGAGTCTGTGAGTGAGTGCGTGAGTGTCTGAATGGGTCTGGGAATGGGTGTGTGAGTGTCTGAGTGGGTCTGTGAGTGGGTCTGTGAGTGGGTCTGTGAGTGGGTGTGTAAATGTCTAAGTGGGTGTGTCAGTGGGAGAAATTGATTGAAAGAGACATAAAGAGCACAAGAAAGTGAGAGAGAAAGTTTTTTTAGGCTTTAATATTTCATATACTTAGAATGAGATATTTTTGTTGGCTTGAACAAAAAAAATTATTTAATTTTGTTTTAAAGTATAATATATTTTTTTATTGAAACAAAATGGAAATGAGTCCAGCTGGACTTCAACCCCCATATCTCAGTGTAAAGGTCTGTGACCATCACACTCAGCTATGGGATTTTTCTTACTTTTTCATTGTTTTGTTAGCCCTCAAGGGCTCTCCCACAGTCCCTACTTTCTTATTTATTTATTTTATTAGAAAGCCCTTTACAAGCTATGTGGGACCGCGAAGAAGCCCTCAAGGGCTCCCTTGCGGTCCCTACTTTATTTATTTGTATATATATATTTTTTTTTTAATTGATTAAAAAGACCATTACGGGCAATGTAGGACCACCAAGGAGTATTTCTTTCTTTTTTTACATTTTTTTTTTTACTAAAAAGCCCTTATGTACTACCTGGAACTGCAGGGGAAAACTTAAGGCTTCCCCGCAGTGCCTATGCTTCAGCAAGCAGGGAGCTGCTTTGACAGCAGCTCCTGGCTTGCTGAAGCATTTCATCTCTGTCCCCTGCACGCATACAGGGGACAGAGATGAAACTTCGGATGTTGACAGTGGCCAAGCTACAGCAAACAACTATGTCCCAGGTCGGGCACCACGGGGCGTAGCAGGAGCCGGCCCTGGTGGTGGCTGTCCCCAGGGCCATAAGTGGCTCCACAAGGGGGGCCGCGTAGCCCCCTCCAATGAGAACTTAGCCCTAGTGGGTGGTGGTCCCCAGGGCGAGGGCCCCGTAGGGACCCCTTTCTTTTTGTGAACATTTGCCCCAGGGTGGTGGTCCCCAGGGCAGCGGGGGGCCACAGCTCCCCCCGCATACAAAAAAAAATAAGCCCTGTGGAGGTGACATCCCCAGGGCAGCGGGACGGGGCCAGGAGGTACCCCTCTTTTAAAAAAATAAAAAGCCCCCTGCACTTTGCCCACCTGGGGGCATTAAAGTAACAAAGTGTGGGAGACAGCAGCGCTTCATTTTTTTTTATTTTATGAGTGAATTCACGGATCCACCACGTCCCCGCTTGTAAAATAAAAAAAATGCATTTAACCCCCACCACCAGAGCTAAGGAATAAGGCTGTTCGTACTCTTCCCCTTTTTATTTTTTTTTATTTTGGGACGCAGCTGAAGCCCAGTCCCAAGATGGCTGACAACATTCCCACAGTTTCTGTTGTTGAAGTGTTATCAGCCAATCAGATCTCTGAATGAGATCGGAAGGGATTGCGAATCCTTCGCATCCATAGATATACAAATTTGTTTTCCCCTTAATTTCTCAAAAAACTACTGAACCGAATTACACCAAAACAAAAAAAGCACCCTTTCTGCACCAGGACCTAGCTTACTGGCAAATTTGGTGTAATTCCGTCCAGTAGATTTTGCACTATTGCTGTTCAAAATTCCTATGGAAAAATGAACGGGGGAAAGCCTGTTTTGGGACCCCCCTTTTTCTCAGCCCCCCTGGACAAATCAACCCGAAACTTTCCAGGCAGCAGCTGGCGGGACTGTCAAATGTTTGGGAAAGTTTTGTGAAGATTCATCAAGCGGCGCCAAAGATATAGGCAAATAAAAAAACACTGTTTACATCGAAACTAGGTTCTAACCATAACTACCTAGTAGCGACCGCCCCTAGGTAATATATATATATATATATATATATATGTGTGTGTGTAGCGAAAGTTGATATAAGAGAAAGTAAATAATAGAGAGGACATAGCCTTGAAAGCTAAAGGAAAACAATTAAAAGCTGCATCTATCAACTATATGATCAACCGCCCCTTTCGGGGAAAGCACAAAACCTCATTGGAAGACCCCACTTATGACCCGGGAATTGCTTCAACAAGCAAGATGAAAAGTAAGGAATGTAATTGATTCATTACTAAATTTACAGCGTACTAAAGAACACAGCAAATAGAGAGGCAATCACTAGTCATTGCTTCAAAAAAGCAGACAGCAGATGTTTGTCCACTGAATGCATGTTAAAATGATAGGCCATCTAAAACTGGCTGCCAGCGAATTATCAGAAAACCACTCCCATCACAGAACCTGAATCCTATTTCTCACCAAAAGCAAATAAATGATAACCTAGATGTAAGGATCACAAGGCAAGCAAATAGGCAAGCTAGTGGGTCAAAACCTGGATGCCAATCATGAGGAAAGCCTCAGACTCAGGTTCCCATAATATACCTCACACCACCAATCCAGCATACAGAGCTCATGCCTACTACCAGGATATGCAACCAACCAGCATATGAATATTGGTTTAATGAGCCCACATTCAAAACAGGAATACTCATTAAACACCCAAAGTTTATACATTTATTGTGGCAATGTGTTCTGGGGCAAAAATACCTATTGTCCTTTAGTAGTAATTTACTATACAACAGGCTACAGTAAGTTTATTTTCAGTTAAATCTTTGAGTTGACGCTACACCAGCAGACTGGCTAAAACAATACATCTGATAGGGGAGCTGTATCAAAATAGACTCCTAAAAGCGCAAGTAGTGTACATGCAATGAACAGATCTAGTAAACCATTTGGCAGCACTGACATTCAATCACATTGTCAAGAGACCATGATAAAGGAAATCATAGTTCAACCACAATTAAGGGAAGACCATTCATGGACCCTTTTCAGCTTTCAAACACGAAACAACATACAAGCCACCATAATAAAAAATAGTTTTGCCCTGGCTAGGGGAAGTCACCAAACACACTGGCAGAACCCATAAGCAGCAGTCTAAAAACTACCATAAAATAGTATTGAGCAGAAGACTTCCTGAAACATCTTACACTAATATATCAAGAGTACTGCACACAGTTACCACCATGCAAAAATAATAACTCTAAAAACAGGCAGAAAAGTACTAAACAAATAGCTCAATTAGGAACTTTTAACAAATATGCAGGGCTCCAAAGAGGATGTGGTGAGGCATTTTCCTACTTGGAATTATGCTTAAAACGAGGCCAATAAATCTTTTCTCCCAGCATAAGGGTGTGAAGACTTAAAGCATCAAAATTTCACAACAGGTCAGTCAATTCAGAATCACAGTATGACCATTTTGGCCACACAAGGAAAACTCTAGTCTGAGATAAGGTTAAGGGGTTTTAGTACAAACTCAGACTTAACGTCATGTAGACAATTCCCAGAACAAAGTTCTAGAGATACAGAATCACCAAGGGTTGACCAAGGCGAGGGAAAAAATGTAAACAAACTAACATCAAAAGAACTACGCATTCGGCAAAAGCAATGTGAAACATTAGCAGAATAACCTGATGTACTGAAATCAAGCGCTGTTGAGTTATTTTAAGCATTAATTTAATTAAAAAATCATCTATGCTCAGCTGGCTAAGGCAAGGGAAATCCCTGCAGATTAGCAAGTCAAAGGTTAACATGTACCGGTCTAAACCCATGTGGACAAAACAATTAAAAAGAAAAAGGACAAAAAGAATTTGAAGAAAAAGGACATCTGGGGCAAAAGGTGACTAACTAAAGTTGGCAAAAAGTAGGTAAAAGTGATTATAAAGGGAAAGTGTCAGCATGTCAGAAGCTCGGTCTAGTCTTCTTCCTAGGGTCAGGGAAAAAGTTCTAAGTCTCAGCAAAGCATTGGAATAAAGGGCCAGGGTAGAGAGGACAATACCTCCAAGTGGATCCAGCCAGAAGGGGTGAAAAGTAACAGACTGCTTAAGTTCAACTGGGGAACTGTATATTCAAGTTCATTGTGAAAAATGATTTGTCCATCCTTTACTCCATATGACGCAGAAATTGTAAATGTCCAATTAAAGTCAGTCATGCGACATTGACTGCACGATCAATGAAAATTCCCATTACCGACATGTGAAAGGCATCCATCTTAGTTAATCCGTGCAAGTTGGAACAAATGTATGCATGGTCCAGTTCTACAGTTCCTAAATGTACTGTGCTCAAGGTTATTTTCTCAGGCTTACTATGTGTAAAACGATAGAGCATCTATTTTGAAGCAATACATGGGGACGAAGTCTGAAGGGAAGTTCTTTTTAGCAGGAATGACTAACATTTTCTGCACAGTCAGGAAACAGGGCCTTGTAGGCTTCACTTAGGCTAAGCAAGGTAAATTAAAACGGCACATTCAATTATGCAAAATAAGTATATATATATATATATATAAACTTTCTAAAGTATAAATTCAACTTTAATAACTTTGTCAGTGTTCATGTTACAGTTGATTTAAAATAAAATAACTCTATTAATACCTTGGACTAAATGTGGTGCTGAATCACATCTTAAAATTTTACATGTTATATTTTAAACATTTCTCTCTTGAACATCGTCATCATTTTAGTGCACACTATTAATTACCATGATGAAGAATAACACTGACACAAATAATTGATTAAACATAAAGTTTGAAGGCACCACTTTACAGCAAATCTATTAGTACTTTATTGAACAAAATGCAAAGATTGTCACGTATAGATGATCACAGAAACGTCGCGGTAGCATTAACATCTCTGCTATATCAGATGCAATCCAAAAGTCAGCAGGCTGACGTTTTTCATTAAAAATCTATCTTCTACCTTGAGTTATTTTCTATCCCTCCACCTTTTCATGGTTAGCATCAGACTTCTTCATAGAGTACTATTGGCTTTTATCTGGAATCTGTGATTTCTTTTTGTGCAGTTTCTTCCTCCTCCTCCTTATTGCACTAGTATGCAGTATTAGCTTAACAGGCTTTGGTGGTAGAATGGGGGCTGCAAACTCATAAGAGTGGACCATCCCAAATTTGGGTTGTGTACCAGTTCTTGTGTGCCTTTTCACTCCCAGCCTGAAGGAATTGTGCTGTCATAATCAATGTTTTTCCTACAGGACCTTCACCCCAGGGAATGATACACAGGAGCAACATTCATCTTAGGAATGCTTATTTGGACTCGTGCAACATGGTCATAAGACATAGGAGTTAGGTTGGAGTAGTGTTGGACTGACACTGTAGATCATGCAGTTCATTTGTAAAATAGGCTTTGGTGCACATTCCAGCTATAGTAGTGTTCACCTTCTTGGTGACTATTCTGCACTCCTTCATGGGACATTCACTTCTTGCTCACTCAATAAACAATGTGTAATTGGACAAGGAGGCTTGCTTAGCTATCCCTCTTAAATTTCTTTGTATGAACTTGAGATTCTGGTTCCTTTTTCATTGAGTTCTTTAGTGTCCACGTTTGTGTAGGAGCAGCTGCTGTCAGGGCCCAAGCCCCTCTCCTTGGCTGAGCTGTGGAAGGGGCAGTACAAATTCAGTTCTGCCTCCTCGCAGCCACGGCACATTAAATATTATCACAGACAGTGCCCGCTATTGACTCTGATTACTAAAGAGATCATGATTCCCCTTCTCCCTTCCACCCGTCTCCTGTCTTACTCATTGCTCATTTCTCATCTAGCCGGTTGTGGCTCGTGGGGGCTAGAAGGGGCGGGTCGGCATGCAGGGGGATTAGTAAAATAAAATACATTAATTTATTTGTTTTAAACTTACCTCTGCTCCCACGCTGTAAAGAGTTAATAAAGAGCCATGCGGGCTCTCCATGTGCGCCTGACGTGCTCTGCGTGTCCGGGAGGGGCACGGAGCACGAGGGTATAAATAAAGAGCGAACTGCGGGTGACGCAGTTCCATGCGTGTGCTCTCAGCAAACACTGTCTGTGCGTGTTCTTTTAACGACAATGAAGGCCCAGTACATTGGCGACGAGCGGGATCGAAATGCGAGACAGTAGAAGAAAGTGCAGTTAAATACTGAGGCCAGGCTGGGAAAACGTACCGGGAGGAGAGCGGAGCAGTGTCGGCTGCCGCGATCGTGGTGCCGGGCCGGTCGCCGGAAAGAAAAAGCCGGGTTCACGGAGGGAACCTCAGGCGCGCGACAGGCGGAGCGGACGACGAGGAAGCTGACCGGTTTCCCGATCGGGGAAACCCAAAGACGGTGAGCCGCGCCCCGCGCCCTCCCCCGCAAGGAGCAGCACCACGCGAGGCTACAAGGCCCCGCCCAGGGCGTCCCTCGCTGCCCGGAGCAGCCGAAGGAGACGCGTGCTTCATTGGCCGGGCGCGCCGTGCGTCTCCTGCGAGGCCGGAGAGGAGGAAGCCCAAAAATAAAAGAAAAGACGCGTGGTGCACGTCAGATGTGTGCCGCCCCCGGGAGGGGCTAAAAAAAAAAAAAAAAAAAAAAGAAAAAAAAAAGGGAAAAGAAAAGAAGAGAAAAGAGAAAAAAGCAGCGGTGAGCAAAAGGAGATGGTCACTGAAAAATAAAAGGCAAGAAAAGGGAGGCAGAAGTAGAAAACAAGAAGAAGTAAGGAAGGCGGAGTAAAAAAAAAAAAAAAAAAAAAAAAAAAAAAAAACACACAACGAAAGGACAGCTTCACCGTGTGTACAGCGCAAGGGTGAGAAGGGGTAAAGATGAGTGCCCCACCACAGGATGATGCCAATCCTCCACCGCCACCAGGGAACCCCCAGCTCCCAGCACAGTTGACCAACAGGGCTCACTCCTCGATCGTTTCGCTACCACCGTTTAGCCAACTAATTGACCCGGCTACTGCTGCGCCCAGATGGCGTTTATGGATAAACAGGCTAGAAAACTACTTTCGTGCAACCAGGGAAACGGACGGGGAAGTGCGGAGGTCAGTAATGCTGTTGATGGGTGGAGATGAACTACAGGAGCTCTTTGACTCGCTTCCTGACACAGGGGATAAGGATGATTTTGATACAGCAGTAACTGCTCTGAACAGGCACTTCGACCCGCAACTCAACTCGGATTACGAACGTTTTAAACTACGACAGGCCCAGCAGACCGAAATCGAGTCGATGGATATGTTTTATGCCAGGTTGAGGAAGCTAGCGAGCTCGTGCACAGGTCTCAACCAGCAAGAGGAGATCCGTGCGCAAATCATTCAAGGGTGCCGGTCGAATGCTTTGAGGAAGTTGATTTTGAGACAGAAGGGCATGTCCCTCGATGACATTCTAATTCTTGCAAGATCACATGAACTGTCGGCAGTACGAGCGGATGCGATGGCGGCAGTAAGAAGTCAGTCATTAGCGGCTGCGTCATCGTCTCGTGTAGTCCAGGTGAAGGAGGAACAAGTGGATGCGATCCGAACACGCCCAGCAGCGCAGCGGAAAACAAGCGCTGCCAGGCCCGGCGACAGGGCCTGTGGAAGCTGCGGGTATGACCACCGGCCGAACATGGGATGCCCGGCTAAAGGACAGTCCTGCAACTGTTGTGGCAAGCCAAATCATTTTGCCAAAGTGTGTAGGTCCAGGAGGAATAAGCCAGGAGAGCAGAAGGGAAGAGATACAAGTGTTAAAGCTGTATCCAAGGACACAGAGGAGGTGAGAGACCAGGCGATGGCGAGTGGCCCGGTCTTCGAGGAAGATGAAGAAGAGGACATATTTGTAATATCGTTCACGGGGGGCAAGGCACGGAAAAGGAGACCGCCGCCCATGAGTGACGTTCATGTCAACGGCATGCTTGTTTCCGTACTCATTGACACAGGGGCGTCGGTCAATGTCATGGATGAAACGCTTTTCCACCAACTAATACCTGCCCCGCCACTGACCCAGACAACTACTAAGATATACAATTATGGAGGGCGAGACCCTCTTCCCCTCAAGGGAACAGTGGAGGTGGCTGTAAGTAGTGGAGATAAATCAACAAAAACCAAGTTCTATGTGGTGGCTGGGGATCGTGGCACTCTGCTAGGATGTCGCACAGCAGAAGAGTTGGGACTGGTGTTTTTTGCACGACAGGTATATGAGACTCAAGTGGAACGCCTTCTCAACGAGTTTCCACAACTATTTGAGGGGTTGGGTCGGTTAAGAGGAAAACGCATCAAATTGCACATAGATCCCAACGTGGCTCCGGTGGCGCTAAGGCATCGTCGTGTACCCTTTCATCTGAGACCTGTCGTTGAGAAAGAGCTGCAGTTGTTGGAGGACCAAGGGGTCATAGAGAAGGTGGATGGGCCTACGCCGTGGGTGTCGCCACTGGTGATTGCGCCAAAACCCAAGCAGCCAGGAGCGATTCGCCTCTGTGTTGATATGCGACTGCCAAACAAGGCTATTCGAAGGGAAAGACACATAACGCCCACCATGGACGACATCATTGCAGATCTGAATGGGGCACAGTGGTTCTCCAAGTTGGATCTCAATGCGGGGTATCATCAGCTAGAGCTAGACCCGGAAAGCAGGAACATTACCACGTTCTCGACGCATGTGGGGCTGAGAAGATACAAGAGGCTGAGCTTTGGAGTGTCCTCCGCGGCGGAGGTGTTTCAAAATGCGATTAGGGAAACCCTGTCGGGGTTGCCAGGAGTAATCAACCTGAGTGATGACATTCTAATATACTCCAAGACGAGAGAGGATCATCATTGTCATCTACGTGCGACGTTGAAACGACTATCCGAAGCGGGACTAAAGCTTCATAAAAAAAAGTGTGCCTTTTACCAAAACTCGGTAGAATTCTTTGGATATGTATTTTCGAAAGAAGGCCTGCAGGTGGACCCACGGAAGGCTGAGGCTATCCGTCAGGCCGCGGTTCCGCAAAGTGCCACGGAGGTTCGTAGCTTCCTAGGGATGGCCACGTACTGCGGGAGGTTTATACCACATCTAGCCACCATGTCTGAACCTCTCCGGCAGCTAACTAAAGGGCAACATCGTTGGGACTGGACTCCAGAAGCACAACAGGCCTTCATGGATATTAAGGAGGCGTTGCTAGACAAGGCAACTATGGCCTATTTCAACCCCAGCAGAAAGACCGAAGTAGTGGTAGATGCGAGCCCCGTCGGGCTTGGAGCTGTCCTCTTGCAAGAACAGAGGCATCAGGAATGGGTCCCGGTCGCATATGCCAGCCGGGCGTTGTCGGCCGTTGAAACCAGGTATGCGCAGATTGAGCGTGAGGCTCTGGCCATCCGGTGGGCGTGCCGCCATTTTCACTTGTATTTGTACGGGCACGAATTTCAAGTGGTGACGGACCACAAACCTTTAGTTCCGTTGTTCGCTGGTTGCCCGCGTCTTGCACCTCCGCGGATTGAGCGATGGACCGTTCTCCTTCAACCTTATAGGTTTACTGTCGTTTACCGGCCAGGGGCAAACAATCCGGCAGATTATTTGTCTCGCCACCCTTGTTCGCAGGTGTCGGATGCGCAACAAGAACAAGATGAGGAGAGTACGGAAGTCTTTGTAAGCATGGTCGTGCAGTCGGCGTGTCCTAACGCCCTTCTCGTACCAGAGATTGTAAGTGCCACGCAGGAAGACATCATATTGAGCCACGTCAAAGATGCGTTGAGCCATAAAAAGTGGAAATATTTTCTAGAAAAAACACATGAGTCTCGCCCGGAACAGAGAGTGGCCATGCAAAGTATCTGGAAAGTGCGAGATGAACTGTCTACTGATAATGAAGGATTGGTTCTACGGGGAAGAAGGATTGTACTTCCACAAAGTCTCTGGTCTAGAGTGATTGAGCTGGCACATCAAGGACATCAAGGGGCTGCTAAAACCAAGGCTAGATTACGTGCCAAGGTATGGTTCCCAGGTATGGACAGCCAGGTTGACGAGATAGTAGGACGGTGTCACTCCTGTATCATCACGTCCGTGGAACCTCCGAGTTGTCCAGTGATAACGGAGCCGGCTACTCTGAAACCATGGGCTAAGGTAAGCATGGACTTCGGAAGTTTTCCAGATGGGAGATTAACTGCTGTTATGATTGACTCTTATACTAAATTCCCGGTGGTTGAGGTGGTACCGTCGACGGCGTTTGAGAACGTGTGACCAGTTCTACAAAAGACATTTGCATTGTTTGGTTTGCCTGATGAGATTCGAACGGATAATGGTCCCCCATTCCAAGGCCAAGAGTTTCGGTCATACCTTGAGGGTTTGGCAATTCATCATCGGAAGATAACGCC
Source organism: Pleurodeles waltl (assembly GCF_031143425.1). Lineage (NCBI taxonomy): Eukaryota > Metazoa > Chordata > Amphibia > Caudata > Salamandridae > Pleurodeles > Pleurodeles waltl. Next base: position 901,880,176 of record NC_090449.1, read on the forward strand.
TTACTGGCCTCAGGCAAATGGGGACGTGGAAAGGTTCATGCGAACTTTGAACCGGGCTCTTCGAATTGGAGTAGAGAAAAGGGAAGACAGCGAACAGTGTCTACAACAATTCCTGAGTGCCTATCGCCAAACGCCTCATAGTACTACTGGTTGTGCTCCCTCCTCTTTGATGTTCAAAGTATCTCCACGTGACTGTATTCCATCAGGTCCTAAGTGGAGACCTCCGGTGTTGGATGTTAAGGCCACTCAAAAACGACGACGAGCTACTAATCAGAGGGCGAGTACCCAACGACGAGCAAGGTACCGAGGGTTTCAAGAAGGAGACCAAGTGGTGGTGAAATGTCGGAGAGGGGGAGGAAAGTTTATAACTCCGTTTGAACCTGAGGTATGGGAGGTTATTGGCGTGAAGGGGTCCATGATCACTGCGGCCAGAGGAAGGCAAAGAGTGACACGGAATGTGTCACATTTTAAGAAAGCTGGACGGAGGGAACCAATTGATGATGAAGGAGAGTTGGAGGACATTACCGGTGGGTCACCCGTGGTGACCAATGAGGTGGAGAGTGACAGGAGGCCGGTGCTGACTGAACAAACCTTACCGGTTTATGCCCCTGGGAATGCAAGTTTGCGCACAAGAAGTCGAAGATATGATCTACGTCCCAATCCTGCACCGAGTAGTCAGTTGAAGGATTTTGTCTGTCATGTAGGCTGCTCATAGTTGGAGTTCCGTTGCCAGGTGGCTATAACAGGATGAAGACGGAAGGTCTGTTGGTTCGTAAGGACCGTGTTTTCATTGAGGTGGACTGTTTACGTGTGTTTTGTAGTACGAACTATTCCTAAGTTATTTTATACCGTTGTGTGTTAAGTTTGGTGTTGGAGTTGTTAAGTCCAACCTCCATGTGGAGTAAAACATGGGGGGGATGTAAAGAGTTAATAAAGAGCCATGCGGGCTCTCCATGTGCGCCTGACGTGCTCTGCGTGTCCGGGAGGGGCATGGAGCACGAGGGTATAAATAAAGAGCGAACTGCGGGTGACGCAGTTCCATGCGTGTGCTCTCAGCAAACACTGTCTGTGCGTGTTCTTTTAACGACAATGAAGGCCCAGTACACACGCCACTGCTGCTCTGTCTCCTCCGTCTCCTCGGGCTGCAGACACAGGCTCCCAGCCTGCCCTGCAGCCGATCCTGACACTGCTCAGAGCAGCGTCAAGATTGGATGAGAGCACCCAGCCATTTTGCTCCCAGGCAGACTGGGAGCCTGTGCCCGCTCTATCCAGCCCGGCAACACAGTGCCGGGCTGGATAGAGCACACTGTGCATGTGTTTTTGGCTGGCCCAAGACGGCCGGCCAAACACACATGCACTCTGAAGGGAGGTCACAGTGCACTCCCCTCGGTGCTCATCACCCTCGTGGCCTGCCCCTTTAACAATGAAAGGTTAATGAACTTTGTTTATTAAACTTTCATTGTTAAAGGATTTGCGGCGCTTGCAGCTGGCGGGGGCAATGCTCCTCTGCCATTGCGGTGGAGCCAGCACTGCATCTAGCCCGCAGTCAACCACATGCACTCTAGCCTCTTGAACCGTTTTCTCTCTTCTTTTGATTTTACAGCTTTGTGGACCGTGTTTAAGCAGACATCCAAGCCCTCTTGTTTATGCAAGGAGCATGCTCCAGCTAGAAGCCCCAAGGAGAAACTCGCCCACACGGCTCGCTGATGTCTATGGCGCACTGGATTTAGGAGCCCTACTTTGTGCAAAATGCTGCAGGTTCACACACTGCATCAGTGGTATTAAAAGAAGCGAAAGAATGCAGAAATGAGTTAGCAGACAGACAGAGCCCTCTCTACACTCAGATCTGAGGGAAAGACAGAGCTGCCAAAGAGAATAGTCCAGTAACAGTCCACCACCCCCACGTTCACCAACGACACCCCACTGCCAAAGCCAATAGGTCACCCATTTCCAAAAACCTATTGGCTTTGCCAATGCTTGTTCTTTGGTGTATCTGGAATAGAAGGGCTGTCCAGCCCGTACTCCGATCTCCGGCACGCAGACTTTTGAACACAACTTTGGGCCCCTGCGCTTATTCTTTATAAATTAACCATGCATAAATCGTGTCTACTTTGTGTGTGTAACATGTAGATATTGTAAAATGCAACTACGTTGCTTGATTATGGTTTGTGTGACAGAATTAAGCATGTTCTATAAGCATTTTTTGTTTTTGAATTGCTCTCCTTTGTGGCTAAATTATTGGATTTGCTCCATGGCTCACTGCTGAACATGTGCATATGGAAGAAAAAGGTTGGCGCGCTATTCTTAATCATTAGTGCCACCAGTCTGCATAAATATTTCCTTGAAAGACGTTCTAAATTCTTTGTTTTTTTCCTCAGAAACGTATTGTACTGAAGGCAGCATTCTTCACTTTTGTTACATAAGACAGCAAGTGGGCCATTATTTTCTCAAACGCTATCCGAGATTGTAAAACCTATGGAATTACAGTAAATGATTTAAAGATCTGTGCTTCTGTTTGAGTTCCCAAGAGCATACCGACCTGGAGAGAGATTGCTTCAACAATTGGTTTGGACAGATAATTTCCTTTTATTCTGCTTTCATCTCCGACAGTGGCAGAATTCCAATTTGCTTTCAGGAGTTGCAGTCCTTGGTAGATTCACTGGCAAGGGAGTAGCTACCATTGGTGGAGCGGGTGCAGTGGTACCGAGATCCACTGAATCCTGATAATTGTTGTGTTTTACTACCCCAACAGTAGGCAAAGCGGCCATTTTCCCTGCTTGTGCCATTCTTGCTACGGAAGGCTACTAGACACAGGCAAATATACTTTTCTGAGCATGCCGCACAAGAGCGAGTGTCCCAAATATACAGTGCTTCTAATCACATTCTAGTTTCAATCTCTCTAACCTCATTAACTAGAGCTTTTATATAGGTCGCTAATGGATCTAGACCTTTTGTAGGGTTGTGCGAATAGCTCCTTCCCCCAAATCGACGTTAACACTGTAAACAGCTATTAATACAAGCAAATGTATCTGCGTTAACACCTTTTAATCATTCTGTTTAGTCTAGACTTATAATTTGAGAATTTGTTGCAGTAAGGGATGAATAAACAATTAGAATCTATTTTTAAGTATGGCTGCTTCGCTCTTTCTGTGCATAGGAAGTGCAATTTCATGAAAAGTACACATATTACGCAATTTATCCTCGGGCAATCGTCTGCGTGAGGAGAATTGTACTCCATTGTAATTCCACTTACTCTGCCTATGCATCATGGCGCAATCCTAAAACGTGTTTAGCGTTACGCAAAGGAGTACTATTTGTGTATGTGTGCCCGATGACATAGTGGTGGGCATACCAGAGATATAACGGGAAGCAGTGACGTAGCAAAGGACCCCCAGTCGCGGCGGTGTGGGGGCCCCCCAAGCACCAGGGGGTCCCCTCAACACTGTGCACGTGCGGCAGGCCCCTGACTGGGACCAGGGGGCCCCCTCCAGGTGCTTTGCAGGGCCCCGCTTAAGCTTCCTTACGCCACTGATGGGAAGAGTTGAACCCGAAGATCGGCTTGTCTCTGCGACCTTAAGTACGAGCCTAACCAGCAAAAAAAAATGTCAATTTAAATCTTGAAAAAAAATTGGAAAAATCATAGAAAAGACATACCTTATACTAAATCACTCTATAAAAAAACATCTACTGCTTGCAGTGAAAGATATTTAGAAAAAAACAATGTTACTCTTCAGGGGTGGTTTTTAAAGCCTAAACGTCCTGGGCATATTATGATTTTGAAACAATATGATGGAATTATAAAGTTACTTGTATTCACTATATAAAGTTCTCTTCAAAATATTTTATCAGTTTACAGGTGCTCCAAAATGACGCAGTGAAAGTGAATGGTTACATTTGTGAAACATGTGCTGGTGCTGAACTATATATATATATATAAAAATATAACATATATAAGTATTACTAGAGGCTGATACATTTATAGATTCACAACAAGACTTTAAATAGAAGTAAGGTGTGCACATCGAAATAAATCAAATCAGTCCACTGGTCTGTATGTTTCGACCCTATACTGATCGATTTAGCCAATGTCACCATCGGGACAAAAGCGGTAGCAACCAGATCGAAGGGAAAATCTAAGTATACGACTAAAAAGTTTAGAGTTGACTAGTTTTAAAACACAAGATCCCGCTTCAAGGCTGGACGAAAAGTACCATCAAATGATCGGTGCGGGCCTTCAAATGTATCAATCCGCATCTGCCTTGCCTTTATGTTTTGCTATGCTTTGATACTCTGTTTTACTGCAAATAACTTTCATCTCTGACATTGTCTCTCTGTTCGAGGTATTGTATGGGCTTGCTCAGCAGGCACACAAGCTCATCAAACTACTGTACCATTAATGTCCAATCAATCAATGTCTGGCCACCTGATTACATTTATATAGTGCACAACAGCAAATCAGCATTGGCAGGGCCAGCAGGTCTCGCCTTAATGTGTTAGTTAATTAAAAGACAGGCATACCAGTGTGCCTGTGTATGCTTGCATTAGCGGTGAGGTCGCAGTTACAGAAGGATGCAGAAGGACGCAGGGTGATGTAAAATTGTCCTTCATGCACTGCAAAGCTTGCACAACCAATATTGTTGTTAGGTGGAAGAGAAATACCCCCGTCCGCTGTGCCAAGGAGGGCCTGTGTCAGTAACAACTACAGCATTACAAGATCCCTGATAGGGTCATCATTGTCCTGAGCCAAGAAAAACCCCACAAATGTCAGTTGTTTCGATAAAGCCATACTGCTAGGGTACGTCCTTCACAGTCATCAGATCCTGCTGCTGCAAAAACATGGATCGCTCCACAAGACGTTCTCTTCCTCTGATTTGCAACAACTGAAGGGGGTAACAGTCTTTCCCCTCTCCCCCGGCACACTAAAAGACCTTATGCTAAGGGGGTAACAGTCTTTCACCTCTCCCCGGCACACTAAAAGACCTTATCCCAACGGCAAGCAAGAGGATATTTGATTATTTTGGGTTTTGGTTTTACGTTTGGGCCATGAGAGCTTGTCTAACTCTCAATATCGTCCCACTTTGAATGGTGAGGGCTGCACTTTTTGGACTTTGGGGCATTGTCATGTAGAAAAATCTACAAGACTTATACACATCTGAAAACTAAACATCTGGGTGAGTCCAGGGTGGTGTGCTTCACATGCACCCCACACCATTTTCTTACCCAAAATGCCCTGTAAACCTCCAACTTTGCTTGAAATCACATATTTTTCTCACATTTTTTGATGGAACCTTCCGGAATCTGCAGGAATCCACAAAATTCCTACCACCCAGCATTGTTGCATCTATATGGATAAACATTTTGCCCCACTTGTCAGCCTAAAAATGTTTTTTTTTTTTTCAAACTGCCCTTTTGGACCCGCTTTGGTTCCCCCTCAATCTAGCCATGTTTTTGGCTTTTTCTTGTCACAGGCACTTGGCCCACCTACACAAGTGAGATATCATTTTTATCGGGAGACCGAGGGGAACGTTGGGTGGTAGGAAATTTGAGCCAGTTTTATGAGCCCACACAGAAATGTGGGAAAAATTTGATTTTTTGGCTAAATTAGAGGTTTGCTGAAGATTCTGGGTAAGAAAACACTGAGGGGTCCGCGCAAGTCACACCTCCCTAAACTCCCTGAGGTGTCTAGTTTTCAGAAATGTCTGGGTGTGCTAGGTTTTCCTTGATATCTGCTGAGCCCAGGACCAAAAACGCAGGTGCCCTCGCAAAAAGAGGTAGTTTAGTATTTGATAATTTTGTGTTCATTTCATGGTTTCCAAGAAGACATGTAGAGGACCATAGTAATCAATCGGTCAAAAAGTAGATTACTGTAAAAGTATATCTGCTAGTCTCTGGTTAAATCCCTAGTATCGGGTGCTTGCGGTGAAGGCCTGGCATCTGGACTAAGACCAATTGATTACTGTTGTCCTCTTCATGAAGAATTGAACGTACATACTGGATTTAAGGTGGGCCCACCAATCTCTTTTTTGCAGTCTTATGTTGTTTAGTTGTATTGTACATTGAAGTATTGTAGCAAACATTCACATATAGCTGGACATATTCAACAATGAAAAAAACTACTGAACATATACACCCCAAGCAGAATTTGACAGCTGACCATGAATTATAGTGCCAGAAGCAGAGCTGTCTTACTGAATGTAGACTTAGGCCCAGATTCTCAAAGGTTCAGTGTCAGTTTAGAGTTGCTTTTGTAGCACTAAACTGATGCTAAACTTTTTTTGGCATTCATAAGTCAATGCAAATAGGTATTTGCATTAGTTTGTGTAACAAAATAACTCAAAGCAGCACAAAATGCTGCTTTGCATTACTTTGCGTCAAGGGGGCACTACATGGGTGGTACATAGGAGTATCCTTAAAACCACCCATGCTTTTTGACGCTAAACCCTATTCTGAAACATCAAAATAAAGGGTTTAGGTCCTTTGAAAAGCAAGTGCTAAATGGAGTAATGTTTTAATTTCTTCCAGCTTTTTCCAATTTTGCATGTGTGTTGCACTGTACAACACATATACAAAGTAGGAAAAGCATTTCCACTTGTCTAGGCATAGTATTTTGTACAGGAAGGGTACCCTTCCTGTACAAAACCTATGATAGACTCACACACACCCTAGCACTTGTCTAGGCATAGTATTTTTTACAGGAAGGGTACCCTTCCTGTACAAAACCTATGCTAGGCTCACACACACACACCCTAGCACTATAGTACTAAGGTGTGTGTGGGGTGCACAGCAGCTTAAATCAGCACCAACTTCTGGGAGAAGGGAGGGGAGAGCCTTATCTCTGTGAATATGGTGCTCTTCATCTCTCTCCTTGTCACACAGCGTAGCACAACCTTTTTGGGTACTTCACTGCACTGTGTGACACCTTTCCCAACCTGGGCCTTAGAGTGGGCAGGCTGTTGCACTACTAGAGAGTGTGAAAAAGAGAGAAATGATGGTGAGAAAGGAGGCAAGAAAGATATATACAGAGATGGAGGGACAGAATGTTGGAACAGTGAGAGTGAAGGGGAAACTAAGCGAGGGTTAGCCAGCGGAAAGAGAGAAAGAACAGATGGTGAAAGAGAGAAAAGGATAAGATGGGGCAAAGAAAGGAGTGAAAAAGACACAGAAATATGATAGTTAAAGAAGAAACAAGCCTTCTCTCAAGGGTGCCTCTAGCCTGAAAAAATGTAAATGTATGCAATGAGTCTAAAGTCTAATGAGGAGCCTGTCTTTTTTTATTTTAAATAAACTTTATTTTTTTTAATAAAAAGAAAACACAGACAATGGAGCTCATCCTTCAATTAGTAGACAGTGTCACAGCTTTTACAGTAGTGAACAACATTCTGCACACATATGCCTCTTAGTGAGCATGATATAAATACCAGAACAATCTGTAAATGGGTTACTTCCCCTTGACAGTGTAAAAAAACACAGCATACTCTTCAAGTACAAATATGTAACCCAATAAGGTTCTTGTAGGATCAACTCAATTTTCTGAACTTCTCTCAGCATAACTATTGAACCCCCCCTGATAATCAGCCTCTGTAGGATAATGCCACTGTTGGCATGGTCACCCCCAACCTTTTGCCTAGTGTTGATGCCAGCTTTGATTGAAAGTGTGCTGGAATCCTGCTAACCAGGCCTCAGCAGCAGTGCTCTTTCCCTAAAACTGTACCTTTGTTTCCACAATTGACACAGCCCTGGCACACAGTTAAGTCCCTTGTAAAAGGTATCCCTAGTATCAAGGGCCCTGTGGCCAGGGAAGGTCCCTAAGGGCTGCAGCATGTATTATCCCACCCTAAGGGACCCCTCACTCAGTACATGCACACTGCCTTGCAGCTTGTGTGTGCTGGTGGGGAGAAAAGACAAAGTCGACATGGCACTCCCCTCAGAGTGCCATTCCCACCAACCCCTGCCTGTGGCATAGGTAAGTCACCCCTCTAGCAGGCCTTACAGCCCTAAGGCAAGGTGCACTATACCACAGGTGAGGGCATAGCTGCATCAGCACTATGCCCCTACAGTGTCTAAGTCAATTCTTAGACATTGTAAGTGCAGGGTAGCCATACTGAGTATATGGTCTGGGAGTTTGTCATTACGAACTTCGCAGCACCATAATGGCTACACTGACCACTGGGAAGTTTGGTATCAAACTTCTCAGCACCTTAAACCCACACTGATGCCAGTGTAGGATTCATTGAAAAATGCACGCAGAGAGCATCTTGGAGATGCTCCCTGTATGATAGCCCAACCGCTAGTGAAAGGCTGATCGGTCTACGCCAGCCTGCCACTTCCAGATGAGTTTCTGACCACATGGGGTGAGTGCCTTTGTGCTTTTTGTGGTCAGAAACAAAGCCTGCCCTGGGAGGAGGTTTCTTCATACCTCCCCCTGCAGAAACCATAACACCTGGTGGCGAGCCTCAAAGGCTTAGGTCTGGTGTTACAGTGCCCTAGGGCACTCCAGCCAGTGGAGATGCCCGCCCCCGGATGAGCCCCCACTTTTGGCAGCAAGTCCAGAGGAATAATGAGAAAAACAAGGAGGAGTCAGCCCCTCAGCCAGGACCACCCCTAAGGTGTCCAGAGCTGAAGTGACCCTCTCCTTGAGAAATCCTCCACCTTGCGTTGGAGTATTAGGACCAATAGGGATAGGGATGAGCCCCCCTTCCCAGAAGAAGTGGGCACAAGGAGGGTGTAGCCACCGTCAGGGACAGTAGACATTGGCTACTGCCCCTCGCCCTTATACACACCCCTAAATTTAGTATTTAGGGGCGATCCTGAACCCATCTCTTCAGATTCCTGATGACCTCAAGAAAGCAAAAGGACTGCTGAGCTGAAAACTCCGGAGAGAAGAGAAGGATACAACAACTGACTCGGCCCCAGCCCTACAGGCCCAACTCCTGCTTCCAAAAAAGCTGCAAGAGAAGAAGCAATGCGTTCTGCAGGACCAGTGACCCCTGAAAAGCCACCAGGGGACTGCCTGCCTCACCGAGGACCAAGAAACTCCCATTGACAGCGGACCTGTTCAACAAGAAGACAAAGAAACCATCTTTAAAGGGACTCTCACCTCACTCCAGAAGCATGAGTCCAACCTACTCTGCACCCGACGCCCCCGGCCCATGTCCAAGGAAACCAACTAGCCAGAGAGGATCCCCAGGCGATTCCGACTACGTGTCCACCCTGGGCTGCCCTCTCCAGACCCCCACGATGACGCCTGCTGAGGGAATCCTGAGGACCCCCCTGACCGTGACTGCCCAGGATGAAGCTATCCATTGCCTGGAGAAGCACTGCACCCGCAGCCCCCAGGCCCAAGAGAAACCTACACCCAGTGCAGACGCGACCAGCAGGCAGCCCTCACCCTTGCCCAGTTGGTGGCTTGCCCAAGAAGCCCCCCTGTGCCCTACCTGGAGCGCTTAAGTGACCCTGTGGTCCCTCCATAGAGTTCTATTGAGATCCCGACACCCTGTTTGCACACTGCACCCGGCCACCCCTGTGCCACTGAGGGTGTGGTTTTTGTGCCTACTTGAGGCCCCTCCAGTGCTCCCTCAAACCCCCCTGGTCTGCCCTCTGACAATGCGGGTACTTACCTGCAAGAAGACCAGAACCGGAGTACCCCCTGTTACTTTTGTTACTTACCTCAAAAACTGTACTTTACTTACCTCCCCCAGGAGCTGTTGAAAATTGCAGTGTCCACTTTTAAAATAGCTTTTTGACATTTTAAAGAAAAGTGTGTACATTGTTGAGTCCATTAAAAGTCCAAAATGTTACTATACAAAGTACCTTTTATTTAATGTACTTTCCTGCTAAATGAATCTTGTGGTTATAGAAATAAATTAAACAAAATAATATTTTTCTATATAAAAACCTATTGGTCTGGAGTTAAGTCATTGAGTGTGTGTTTTCACTTATTGATTGTGTGTGTACAACAAATGCTTAACAGTACCCTCTGATAAGCCTAACTGCTCGACCACACTACCACAAATAGAGCATTAGTATTATCTATTATTGCCTCTGTCAAGCCTCTTGGGGAACCCGTGGACTCTGTGCACACTATATCTCATTTGACTCATCTATGTACTGATGGAGTATGTGTATACCTTAGGGAGCAGCTAGAACTCTTGATGTAGTTATCAGGGATGGGATCAGGTATGGCCAATCTCTTCGTTAGGGTGCATAACATCGCTCAAAGCCCCAGTCCCCATCCTATGTCTGTCCTCCACCTACTGTAAGTCAGTCAGCATGGCTGCCCACGCCCTCAAGTCATCTTCCAATTTATCATCTTTACGCATATGGCACATCTGCAGCTCCTCCACACCAGCCCACTCTAGGGCATCACATAACCAGGTCACAACACTAGAGGGTGTAGGTCACAGCCATCCCATAGTGATGCGCCTCTTTGCCAAGACCTGTCCCAAAAGTAGGAATTGTTGGCTCAAATGTTTCTTGGCAGGGGAAGGGAGCAGACCCAGCAGTATTTGACGAATCTCTAGTTGTACATCCTATTACATTGCTCTGTTAAGACTATCAAGAACTGTCTGCCAGTAGTACGTCAAAGATGGACAGGTCCAGACCATATGCAGAAAATCTGCTTGTTGGAAGTTACAATGTGGACAATTTGCCGAGCAGGTTGAATAGATTGTATGTAGTATTTTGGGTGTGAGATATGTCTGGTGGACGAAATTGTATTGGAGAAGCTTGAAACGTGCATTGGAACTGACCCTCTGCACTCCTTCATGTAACTTTTCTTAATCTTTGGGTAATAGGGGTCTCTCCCCAACCCCTTCCCATTTGGTCTGGACCGGCAGGACCACCTGCTGGCTGTCTTCACTGAGAGCTCGATATAGGTGCGTGGTCATGTGAGGGTTGTGTGCCATCTCCAACATAGTGGTGAGTGTGGTGGATCTAGTCTGCTCCTTCAGATGGATGGCCAGATTTCACATGCTGTGGTAGAAATGTTCATATATTCAAGATACTGCCTCTCTTCCAGGGCAAAAGTATCTATAGCCTCCCTTCTAGAAATGAAGCATTTCTCGGTTTAAAGTTCTCCCAAAATCTCCATTCTCCATTCCTCCATCTCTGCACCCATATAGAGTCGGCGATCCGGAAGAAGGGCTGCACCACCCGTACGGGCATATCTGGGGCATACGAAGCCCGGCGTAGAACAGGTCAAACCACTTCCTTCTACATCTTCTCCACCAGGCAGATAATATAGGAGGTCCCAGGAGGACTACTGCTGCCAGACATCAGGAGGATATGCAATGTTTTGGCTCCATAGGTGACGCAGAGTAGCCTCTTTCCCCAGTCATCAATCGCATCTAACCAATGGATGGTGTGCTGTATTTGGGCCGTCATGCAGTAAAGCTGGAAACATGGAACCTCCAATCCCCCTCTATTCCATGGCCTTTGCAGGGTGGTTAGCCTAATTCGCATGTGTCCAGAGCCCCACAGCAGATCAATTACTAGGCTGTCTACAGGACAAAAATAAGGGATCACATAGAGCGTATTGAAGGGCATATAGACAGTGAGGTAATATTATAATTTTAACAAGAACAATGGTACCCACAAGAGACAGGGGCAACTCTCTCGCTTGTGCGTAATTACATGGTATACGTGCACCAGGCGGCGCAGGTTATGTAGGGTGGTGCACCTCAGGATCAAGACCATTGATCTGTATATATCTAGATTGAGCAACAATATCGGACGATAGGCTGTAGCAGATTCAGGGTCTCGACCTGTCTTGGGTATAATTACTACCAATGCTTCTTGCATAGTATTGGGTAGGGAACCACCACTCAGAGCCTCACCATACACTTCCAGCTGTTTATCAGTGAGGACATCTTCGTATTTCTGATAAAATGTAGCTGGGAGTCCGTGGCTGCCTGGCGTCTTCCCAGGTTTAAGATTATTGATTACGGTGACGACCTCTTCTTTGGAGATCTGGACATCCAGAGATTCTGTAAGAATTGGGGAGAGGCCTGGGAGCCGTATTTCCACTAGTAGCTCCTCCAGTGCCTCGGACTTTGGGTGCATCTGTTCTGTGTATACACCTTTAAGGTGATCGTAGAACACCTTGTTGATAGCCTCCTGCGTGTAAACCTTGGCATCTGTATGTATACACATGGATACAATAGTCATGTCAGGGGACTCTCGTTGGACCAAGTGGGCCAGTAGGGGCCCCATCTTATCGCTCTCTCTGTGCAGGCATTATCTGTATGTTTTGTAGTCATGTTTCTCTAATTGACAACAAGTATCCTGTGGGTCAGTTCGCATTTTACTCCAGACACTCAATTTGAAGAGTGCAGAACTGCACAATATCTTTTAAAATATGGTGCTGTTCTGCTCTTTCTGTTTCACGCAGCAATGCAACTTCACTCACTCTGCTGTGTTGCATGAAATGTTATTAATTATGCTCCTTAATGATTTGGTACAGGTGTCCAGAAATGAGACAGGTGTCTTCGACCTTGTACAGTGTTCTGCTGCCTTTTGACTAGGGTCAGACTAAAAAAATTACTTATGGTAGAAATAGAAAGTCACTGTTTGTTAAGAAAAAGCTATTTTTCAAATAATGACCGAGAAAGCCATCCAAGGCTCCAGCACGAGCCATTTGTCTGGCAGGTTACAGTGCAGCACTAGAAGATTTGGGGATTAGTGCACACTGGTCATGTTGTGTTAGGTGTTTCTAATGGTGCTCTTTGTTCTCCATTAACTAGAAATGTTAAAATAAAAACAGTACAGAATAAGGGATTACAATAAAACGAAATCCCTCCATTCACAGGCTATGCCTTCCTACCAGTTCATCCCACAATCAGCTCCGGAAGTGATTTTGCCTCAGGACCTGGAGCACTGCACAGTCTTCAGGGATGATAGCTACACCCCTGGCAGGGCCGGCTTTAGATCTGGTTATCCCCAGTGTGACAATCTTTGTTGGGGCCCGCCAAAAACAAAACCTTTCTCCAAGTAATTCCTCAGTACCACTATTGAACAGTGCCCCTCATCTCTGCATTGGCCTTCTTCTGTGTGTATTTAGTTTCCTTTATGGTGCTACTCATCCCACTGTAGGGTGTAAAGAGAGCTTTACATCATTCGCATATTATTCAGAGTCAATGACTATTAAGTGTGTAAATCAATGTATAGGAATTTGTTTTAAGACAATAAGGGCTGCAGGGTGTACTAGTTACATGCTATTCATACTGGTAGGAATAATATGAAGGGCCACTGGAATTATGCAGCAGGGGAGCACCATTGTATGTGGCAGGGTTGACTAAATTATGCAGCAAAAGCCAAATTATGCAGCATAACGGGGCACATTTTTGATACTATTACTTCATAATGTTTTTAATTTTAATACATGGTAATTCTATCTAGGCAAATATTTCACCTCATTAGTACCAGCTCACCAATTAAATACAGAAATAAGCAACAGAAATATGACCAGGGAATCTTTGTGAAGGACCTTTTACTGCAACAAGAACAAGTCGCCACAATTTTAGTAACTTTTGATCCATTTGAGATAGAAACAATCTTTTGGTAAACTCTGCAGATTATGCAGCAAATAATGGATTATGTGGCTGTAGGAAAATGGCTCCCTGTTGCAGTTACCCCCCACTTTTTGCCTGATATTGATGCTGACTTGACTGAGAAGTGTGCTGGGACCCTGCTAACCAGGCCCCAGCACCAGTGTTCCTTCACTAAAAATGTACCATTGGATCCACAATTGGCACACCCCTGGCACACAGATAAGTCCCTTGTAAAATGTACCAGTGGTACTAAGAGACCTGTGACCAGGGAAGGTCCCTAAGGGCTGCAGCATGTGTTGTGCCACCCTAAGGGACCCCTCACCTAACACAGGCACACTGCCATTGCAGATTGTGTGTGTTGGTGGGGAGAAAAAGCCAAAGTCAACATGGCATCCCCCTCAGGATGCCATGCACACAAAATACTGCCTGTGGCATAGGTAAGTCACCCCTCTAGCAGGCCTTACAGCCCTAAGGCAGGGTGCACTATACCACAGGGGAGGGCATAGCTGCATGAGCAATATGCCCCTACAGTGTCTAAGTCCATTCTTAGACATTGTAAGTACAGTGTGGCCATATTAAGTATATGGTCTGGGAGTTTGTCAAAAACGAACTCCACAGCTCCATAATGGTTACACTGAATACTGGGAAGTTTGGTATCAAACTTCCCAGGATAATAAACCCACACTGATGCTAGTGTTGGATTTATTACAAAATGCACACAGATGGCATCTTAGAAGACGCCCCCTGTATTTTACCCAATCCTTCAGTGTAGGACTGATTGGTCTCTGCCAGCCTGCCACTGAGACAAGTTTCTGCCCCCCTGGGGTGAGAGCCTTTGTTCTCTCTGAGGACAGAAACAAAGCCTGCACTGGGTGGAGGTGCTTCTCACCTCCCCCTGCAGGAACTGTAACACCTGGCGATGAGCCTCAAAGACTCATGCCTTTTGTTACAGCACCCCAGGGCATTCCAGCTAGTGGACACAGACCCCACTTTTGGCTGCAAGTCCAGAGGAGATAATGAGAAATCAAGGAGGAGTCATCCACCAGTCAGGACAGCCCCTAAGGTGCCCTGAGCCAAGGTGACCCCTGCCTTTAGAAATCCTCCATCTTAGTTTTGGAGGATTCCCCCAATAGGATTAGGGATGTGCCCCCCTCCCCTCAGGGAGGAGGCACAAAGAGGGTGTAGCCACCCGCCAGGAGAGTAGCCATTGGCTACTGCCCTCCCAGACTTAAACACACCTCTAATTTTAGTATTTAGCGGCACCCTAGAACCCAGGAAATAAGATTCCTGCAACCTGAAAAAAGAAGGACTGCTGACCTGAAAGCCCTGCAGAGATGACAGAAGACGACAACTGCTTTGGCCCCAGCCCTACCGGCCTGTCTCCCGACTAGAAAAACTGCAACAGCAACGCATCCAACAGGGACCAGCGACCTCTGAAGCCCCAGAGAACTGCCCTGAACCTAAGGACCAAGAAACTCCCGTGAGCCGCGGCTCTGCTCAACAACAAGCAACAACTTTGCAACTTTCTTACAATTTCTAAAGACTTCACTCTTCCCGCCGGAAGCGTGAGACTTCACCCTCTGCACCAGATGCCCCCGGCTCGAGCTCCAGAGAACCAACACCACAGGGAGGACTCCCAGGTGACTGCGACCTCGTGAGTAGCCTGACCCCCCTGGACCTCCACAGCGACGCATGCAGAGAGAATCCAGAGGCTCCCCCTGACCGCGACTGCCTGTAACAAGGGACCCGACGTCTGGACCAAGCACTGCACCCGTTGCCCCCAGGACCAGAAGTAACCGAACCTCCGTGCAGGAGTGACCCCCAGGCGACCCTCTGCCTAGCCCAGTTTGTGGCGGGCCCGAGACGCCCCCCTGTGCCCTGCCTGCACCGCTAGAGTGATCCCCGGGTCCCTCCATTGAATCCTACACAAAACCCGACGCCTGCTTTGCACACTGCACCCGGCCGCCCCTGTGCCGCTGAGGGTGTGTTTTGTGTTCCTACTTGTGTCCCTCCCAGTGCCCTAGAAAACCCCCCTGGTCTGCCCTCCGAAGACGCAGGTAGGCAGACTGGAACCGGAGCACCCCTGTTCTTTATAGGCGCCTATGTGTTTTGGGCAGCTCTTTGACCTATGCACCTGACCGGCCCTGAGCTGCTGGTGTGGTAACTTTGGGGTTGCCTTGAACCCTCAACGGTGGACTGCCTATGGTCCTCGTCACTGGTGGGATTTTCCACTTGCCCTTGTGGTCATCCTCCAGGTGAGGGCCTGGAAGCACTGATGTGCTTGGTGAATCTTAGTGCAAACTTAGCCTCAGTGAAAAAGTGTGGCTTCACCTCAAAGGGGATGCGTAGCTTCACCAGGTAGATGAGAGCTTAGGGTATGTCAGCCTTTTGAAGAATTATTTGGCTCAAAGAGGCTCTCGCTGCGCCACCTGAACTGATAGAGTAAAGTCAGGGTAGAATGAGAGCTCACTCCTGTGATAGGGGATGGTCCTTCTGTCGCGTGTAAGTTACAGGATGGCATTGCAGTCTCTGTAGTTCAACAGTTTAGCTACAATGGGGCATGGCAGGGCCCCCAGGGGTGGACGTGGCCACAGCAAGCAATGTGCCCACTCCACTATGAAGACCAGCGATATGTCCCCCCTAAAGAGTTCACAGAGGAGGGCTTCAACGAAGTTCTCCATTTTGTTGATGGCAGTAGAATCTGGGAGGCCAATGATCCGGATGTTGCTCTGTCGCAACCTCGCCTCCAAATCCTCGTTTTAGCCTTGATAACGTTAAGGACCTTGTCTAGTCTCAGCAGGTGTTCCTTGGATTCAGCTGGGGCATCGTCAGCATTGGAGACATGAAATTCAAGAGTTGTTTCATGTGGTCCAGGTAGGTGTTGAGGAACCTACCTACTGGCTTGGCAGCTCGGTCTGGACTGTTCCCATGAGGAACAGGGTCAAGACTGATTTGCATATGGCTAGGTCCAAACTGGGGTGGCATGGTGAGCAAAAGAACGATGGATTAAACCCAGATCTATGACTGGGGGTGAGTGTTTGACAATGTTCAGCATTCCGTCCATCACTTGTTGTTTTTGCTTTGTCGCCCTAAGTGGGAAGGGTATGCCCAGACGTGGGTCCCGTGCTTCCCATGCCACTGGATTCAAGCTAGCCTGGCTGATGAGGGGTGAAACCCCGAAACCGGTCCCAGGATGCTTGTTTCCGGTCCAGTGAGGTCCTGGCTTGGCAGTTCGGTCTGGACTGTTCCCATGAAGAACAGGGTCAAGACATCAAGAGTCTCCTGGGGCAAGGCCTTGAAATGGCCCCACAGAGCAAAGGGGGAGGAAGCTTCTCACAAACAATAGATAAGAAGTCAGGACCTCCTGTGTTAGAGGACAGGTGCGGTAAGTGCCAGAAGCGATGTACGTTACAGGGCTAGTGAACAGTTGACGAGTCAGAAGTGCGAGTAATCGGCACTCACCAGTCACTGTAGGCCCAGAGTTGGTTGTGTTTGGGTAAAGTGCAGGCAACTGTGCTGGCCTGAAGCAACTATATCAGGCTTGACACACTGCTTCACATGATCCTCTCCCCAGGGAACCAGCAGGAGGCAGTGGCACCACAGACAGTCACCCAATTGCTGCAGCACATCGCAGCCGTGGGGCAAGAACAACCGCAGTGCCCAAGGCAGCACCTGCGCCCAACCTCATGGCAGTGCAGCCATACCCAACTTAGGCTGGAGTGCCAGCACTGTTGAAAATTGATGGTGGGGCCAGCGCAGGGGTTTATATGTCCCAGCGCCCTGCGTCCAGTGTCCACAAGCTTACCTGCAAGAGGAGCTGGCCAGGCCGAGTGAAGCACAGGGAAGCCATGCTGCGATCACTCCACACGCGAATAAGGAAGCGGCCACAGAGGTCCCCAAAGTTATTCAGGGGAAGTGCTGATCCACAGGGAAGGCCTCGGAACTGAACAATATGCAAGTTGAGTCCGTAGAATAGCGGATTAATGCAGGATGATGATTCAACCAGCAGAGCCCTCTCAATAAGCGGCTGTCTTGTGACCTGGCCGAACTATCTTTAAAAATAGATGTCACTCATAAATCAAAAGCCCAGAGTCATGCCGGTTCCCAATATCCCATGATATGCAATTCACATTGATATTCCTTAACATGGTTAGTCTGTGACCTCTCCTGGACAATTGCCTCTGTGCTTCTTTCACATATTTCTCTTTATCCATAATAATGATATTTCCACCCTTATCAGAGGGTTTAATGATGATAGATTTGGTTTTCCATAATTCATTCAGTTCATGCAACTCCTTATGTGATAAATTATTCTTTTGATGTTTCTTAGGCGTCCTTCTCATTCTGCTAATGTCATCCACAACCATTCCATAAAATGTATCAACCTTATTGCCAGATGGTAATTGGAGACAAAACTTACTCCGAGGTCTTCGGCCACTCTCAATATGTGAATCCATTGAGAATCCAATATTTTACAACTTTTGAGCATCCGCGATGTTTCCCTCCTGTACAACATTAATTTGCTCATCATTTTCTATTTTCAATTAATCTACGAGCAGTAATTCAGGAATATCTCCAATGCTAAACTTTGATTGCTGCAACCTGGATCCCAAATTATCGCTTTATGAATTGAAAGTTCTCATAGCATAGTACTAGCAAAGCCTTAGTTTCCTTGTAAATGTATAAATCTCAATCCTTAGATTCACATAATCAGGGCCAGATGTGGGGCAAAAACGTAATCCATAGTTCAGCATATTCTACTGTATAGATGTTAATGTTACACTTCAAGTTAATAACCAAAGCCTCTCATCTAGCCCTCCAGTTTATTTTGAACTTTTCTTTATATATTGCTTGTTTTTCCTCTTGCCCTTCCATGTCCTGCACTTCCGTGTCCTCATCCCCTTCCTTGCCCTCGCTGGGGCGTTGTCATACATAGTAGTCTCATCTCCCCACAAAAATCCATCTTCTCCTTTGGCCTTCATCTGCAGATGAGCCTGGATCTGAGCTTACCTCTGTCTCACCTGTTGCCTCCTCCACAGATGCCACTTGGTTCATCTTATCTTTTGCTCTTAGTGGCGCAAGTCTTTTTTGCAAATGTATAAATCCGGCTGTACTAATAATCTAATTTGTCTCTGTTGAATTTATGCACTCTCCTCATCCTAGTTTCTTCTTCATGTTTCTTTATCTTCTCTTCCATGTTTCTCAATAACATTTTCACTTCCTCCTGCTCTCTCATTTCTTCAGTTTCTTTCAATAGTTCTTCAATCTTTGCTGTCTGTAAATCCATTCTGGGCTTAGCATGTTTGATGAGGGTACACATTAATTTCACAGTGCATTCTATGATAAAAACAGAGATTAAAATGATGTTATAGTTAGGTGAAAAATTCAGTGACAACAAAATGTTTTCAAATAAAAAAATCCATGAAATTCACAAGTTATAATCATCACTAGTAATTATGACTTAAGCTTTATGGAAACTATAACTCGCACCCTTGCCATTTACCACTTTTTCATCAATGATTTAATTTCAAATGTTGCAATGATGTTATCAATGATGTAAATAGAAGATGTCATGAGTGATGTAATATGTGGGGTAATTAACTGTGCATGTTGTGGGCACGAGTTATATTTCCATTAGAGCACAAATTATAGTTACTAGAGACAACTATAACTGGTGAATTTCTGTGTTTTGTTTAGTTTAAAATATTACAGTCACTTACATTTTCACCTAACTATAGCGTCACTACAACCTTTGTTTTTGTCCATACAGTACTAGTCTTATTTTCACTTCAAGTAATATTTTGTTACCATACATAAACTCAACTCCCTGCCATGCACGGCCATAGGTGGGCCATGATGGGGGTAGGCCACAGGGCTCGCCTGTGGTCAGGCCCTGCTACAAACCCCTGCAGACAGACAACTCCCTGCTGCCCACGGTTTTCGGCCAGCCCCTGTGACCTGTCAACCCCACCGCACAAAGCCTTTGTCCATGCGTGATGTGTGGTAGGCCACAAGGCCTTGCGCGCTCAGACAGACCCCACCCCCATGGGGTTAATTCCTCAAAAAAAAGAGAGGGATGCATGGTACCCCCCCTCCATAAGCCTTTGTAGGCCCTGAAGACCTCACCCCTGAGGCCATACTCATTTATTATTAAAGGTAGGAGGCATGCGGCCCCCCTTCCCAAGCCTTTACAACAATGAGCTCTCCATCCACTGCAGCCTTTATTTTTGTAAGGGCTGGAATGTGTGCAGCCACCCTCCCCGGCTCTCTTAGGATTGCAGGGACTTCAACCCCAGGGACCATTTTCTTTAATAGGGGAGGGGCACATAGCCCTTCCACCCCAGGCCTTTACACTGAAAGGGACCCCATCAGCCATGTCCAAGTCTATATGGACCCCAGGGAACACATCCCCTATGTCCTCCTTTTTTTTACTAAGTGGAGCGGT
The DNA here is from genome assembly GCF_031143425.1 of Pleurodeles waltl. NCBI lineage: Eukaryota > Metazoa > Chordata > Amphibia > Caudata > Salamandridae > Pleurodeles > Pleurodeles waltl. Next base: position 901,900,168 of record NC_090449.1, read on the forward strand.
TACATGGCACCCTCCCTGAGCCAATATTGAACCGGAGACAACACTCCCAAAGGCCTTTCATTTTTTATTAAGGGGCCTTCCTCAAGCCACTATGGGCCTCAGTGATCCCACCCCCCAGAGCATTCTTTTTTAGTAAGGGGAGGGGTTGTGCGTCCCCCTCCCCAAGCCACTATAGGTCTTGGGGACCCCATCTCCTGGGGCATTATTTTTTTAGTAAGGGAAGTGGGGTGTGCAGCCCCTCTCCCTGAGCCAATAGTGGCACTGGGGAACCCATACCCCAGAGCCTCAGGTGCACCTAGGTGGGTGCCCCAGTGAGCTCACGGGACACCCACCAAACAGGATGGTGGGGGCTGTACTGGGAGCCCCAGGGCCACCGCAGTCCTGCAGCTCCCAGCATGCATTCATCCTGGGTGCTGTGAGAGCCTTCTTTGCTGCTGCCCGGCAGGAGCAGCTGTTTCTGCTTGCTGCTGCCAGGTGGAAGCAATCTAGGTTTCTCTGCTGGCAACAGCAGGGGCAGAGAAACAAAAGTGTGTTCCTACCTAGTGGGAACATTTTCAAAGCTCCCGACAGGTGGGAGCGCACTTGGTTTTCCTGCCTGTCCTCCTGTGGACAGGGAAACCATTGCTTCTTGGGGGTGGGCTCCTCAGTGTAGGAAAGTAGCATCTTTCTGGCATAGTTACCCCCACTTTTTGCCTGGTATCAGCGTGTTTCAACTGTAGTGCACTGGGATCCTGCTAACCAAGCCCGCAGTGTCAGTGCTCTCTCCTCTAAATTTGGTTACATGGTAACTTTTACACCCCACAATTGGAATTTTGGTGCAAACATGTAAGTCCCTAGTATATGGTACACAAATACCCAGGGCATTGGTACACCAGGGGTCTCCCATGGACTGCAGCATGTATTATGCCACCCATGGAAGCCCATGCAAACTGTGTCGGCAGGCCTGCTAATGCAGCCTGTGTTAAATGGTGCATGCACCTTTCACTTTAGATATAAAGCTTGCCTTATAAAGCTGTCACTGCACTTGGACACCTTGAGTCAGCCCTATGGTAGGCCCTTGAAACCAAGGGTAGGGTACATGGTCATGGGTGTGAGGAGCACCCCTGCATGAGCAGAGGCGCCCCTACAAACCCCAGACTCAATTCCCTGTGCTTCCTAAGTGTGGGGAAGACATTTTAAAGTATGTAGTGGACACGGGTCAACACGACTAGTCCAACTACACCATGGCTTCTGTGAACCTAGGCATGTTTGGTATCAAACATGTTGGAATCATGCAACTATGCTGATTCACTGTTAGTTGATTGATACCATGTACTTTGAGGGTTCTTAGAGGATCCCTCTAGATCTGCCTGTACAGATTCTGACCCTAGACAATGTTCTGCCTTCCTGCTGATGAGCCTAACTCAAGCAGGGGAAGGCAGTACACAGTGTTTCCTGTAGGGTAGAGGTGTGGCCACCTCTCACTTTGAAATGGGTGTCTCTTGGCTGGAGTGGGGTGGCTTCTCAGCGCCACCAGACTGCTTTAAAAGGCAATTTGGTGATTGCCTTTCATAAACCGGTTTTCTCCAGTACAGAAACTCCCGGTTCCTGCCCTGGTGTGAAACCACACAAAGGACAGGAGAGTGACCATCCCCCTGTCCAGCTCCTCCCTTAGGGAGGTGAACAGAGCTCTGCCAGGTGGCCACTTGATTCTACCATCTTGGAAACAAGATGTGCAGAGGCCCCTCAGAGCATCTGGCTGGTTAGGCCAGGTGGGTGACGTCACTGACCCCCTCTGATAGGTGGGTCACTGCAGATAGTGTCCAACCTCCTTTTAGGGTTACTTAAGGACTCCACTGAGGGCGGGTCCCCAGATTTGTTGAGCAAGACTCTACAAAGGAACTCTCTGCAAGACTCCTCTGCTCCTGACCTCTGGAACCGCTGCTGGTCTGCCTTAGGAACCGAAACAAGACTGCATCCAGTTGGCGGGCTCCCACTGCAACATTGTTTCTCAGGGTCCTGCAAAAATTCTGCAACATTCATGGCTGTGCATCCTCCAAGGTCACAAAGACTCTGTGTGCATCAGGAAGCAAGAAGGAATCTCCCTTGGAGGGAAGGAGTCACTCCCCTGCATCCGCAGGCACCTTAAGATGACACTGACCAGATGGCAGGTCCTGTTGTCCCACAGACATCAAAAGGCTCTGCAACATAGTTGGTAGTTCTGTGTTCCTCTCCGGGTCCAACTTGTCTTTCGACCAATTAGGGAAGTGGTTGTCCCTTGTTACAGCCACTGGAATGAACCCCTGTGCACCATGACTGTTGCTCTTACCAAGGCTTGCTGACTCTTCTTCCCAGAGATCTTCAAGCTTCAAGAAGACCCAGCCTCCAGCACTCTGCAGCTCCAAGAACAGCATCCACACTGCAACTCCTGGGACCTGGGACTCTTCTTTTTTGTACTGCCGAGGTCTCCCTGTGACTACCTGTGCCTGCTGCCAGTCGGTCACTCGTGAGGACGCCCAATAATTCCTCTGGCTCTCCTGTGTGCTGAGGGTCAGCCCTGACTCCCCTCCATGGGTCGAATCTCTTGGACCTTGCTGGTCCCCAAAAACCTGCAAACTTCTCTGCAACATCTCTAGAATTTGCCAATGCTTGCTGGTGGTTCTGCTGACCACTGACCCTCCTGCAGTCTGGCGATCAACATGGGACAGCTCCTGGGTGACTCAAGGCTCATTCCTGCATTCACTGGACAATGCAGAGGGATTTCTTCCTTCACCAACCTGCAGAAACGTCACCTCTAAGAGAGTGGGCATTGCCTATCTGCACCGCATGGACATCTCTGAGTGATCTGGACTCTGTCCCCTTATTTTTGGGGTTATTCTTGTCAGGAATCCATCCTTGAGTTAAACTGACCTGGTCCACGGGTCGCAACAGTAGCTGAACAAATGAGGCTCACATTGACTCCAATGAAGGTTTCCAATGCCACTTCACCCCTATGCACCTGAGCTCCCTGGTGTAGATACTCCACTCTTCTGGATATTTACGGGTGGGGGCACTATCCAACCTTCCTTGTTTCCTATGGGTCCTCTGGGTAGGGTCCTAAATCTTGAAATTTCCAACCATGATGGTCCTGTGTTAGCCTACGGGATACCTGGCTAGATAACAACTCTGCACCTGGGCGCCGGTGGGATTCTTGATACTTACCTCTGATAATTCCTTACTCCCCCAGCCCCTTGAATTCTAACACACTTACCTTGGCTTGGCATCTCCATTCTTATACCACTTTCTTATATGGTTTCCCCCTCCCCGCAGGGCCCCATGTATTTTTATGCCTTTCCTATTTGTTTCTAAATATATTTACTGTGTGTAGATATCGCCAAGTGGAGGTATACCAAAGTTACATTAGTCCTAGTGTGATAATAAAGCATACTTTATTTTTGTAACACTAGGTGTGGTTCTTTCTTGTGTGAACATCACTAACTGACTATTGTGGTATTGTAAGTGAAATTAAATGAAATCTTTATTTGTGTGGTTAATTAAAATCTTAGAAAAAATATAAGTAAATGATAACATAAGCAGAAACACCTGTAAAACCACAACTATAGGAACACAATTTGCCCTAAATACATATCATAAAATACTATGAGAATAAATACCATTAAAACACATATAGAGAAAATGTCATGCTTACTTCCCTTTAAAATATGCTATCTATTGTTTAAAAAATAACAGCTAATACTAGAAGAAAATTGTAGTGCTTTAAACTCCTCCTTGATAAGCCTGAGCTACTCTCCACAGCTATCCTTAGAGAGCTTTGGCTATCAAAATACTATCACTAAGGGTTGCCTGGGCTCAGTATAGCGTGCCACACCATAGGTGGACACCATAAACTGAGCTAGCCTCCTACATTGGTGGTGCAGCGGTGGGATAAACACTTGCATTGCTTTACCACTTGGTCACCAGGGACTTTCCATAAGAAAGATCACTTCGGACTTGGGTACATACTGTTCTTCTAACTGCAGGTACCTCTAAACTTTTTGCCTGGGTAGTCAGGGGTCTAGCATAGCCCTTTCTCCAAGCCTTTAAAAATGTTTAGAACTCTAGAGTAGGATAGGTACACATACACTACTCTAGTGCCATGTGTTTGGATGGGGACACTGACCAGACTCAGGAGTCTAGGTATGGGGCCCTTAAGTTCCGGGAACGTAGGACCCTGTGTACAGCTAGAAAACAAAAGACAAGTAGCAACCCTACCAAATCTACCCTCTTAGAGTTCATCCAGGATGACATCCAGAACCGTAATAGGGAGAGAGAGTTAGATGAGGAAGGTGAACCACCAGTTTGGACAAGGAGGTACCTGGTACCTCATCTTACCTCACTGGACAGGACCATGAGGGTTCTGGAGAGAACTTTGAACCTGCAGGGAGCAGTACTGGTAGTACAAAGGGGGGGTCACAATAGTAGGCCCACTTTTTCACCCACTGGGGTGTTCAAAGGGATTTCCAGGAAGAGTAGATCCTCCTCATCCTTATCTTCCCTTGACTCAGTATCTTCTGCAGGATCCATTCACTCTAGCTCACAAGAGGAATCCTACAGACCCAGGGTTCAGCTTGCTAAGACTTGAAAAAGCAAAACTCAAGTTGAAAAAGCAGCAGCTAGCTCTTGCGAGAGAGGCCTTAGAAATGGAAAGAGAAAGAAAGAATATAGGATTAGAGCCCCCATGGTGGCAGCATTAGAGAGTCTAGAGTCAGGGAAGACCAATTTGACTCTAGGAATCTCAGCAGGATAGTTCCCCTTTACAAATCTGGGGATGACATCCACAAATGGGTTACTACACTGGATAAGGCCTGTAAAGTGCAGAAAGTCCCCAAGAGGTGGTGGGCAGCTATCCCATAGCTCTTCTTTGCAGACAAAGGGAGAGACAAACTTCTGGCAGTTAGAGAAGAGGATGCAGACAACTACTAAGTCTTGAAAGATCCTCTGATTGAGGGGTTTGGGCTTATTACTGAGGACTACAGGATTAAGTTCAGGGAAACTCAGAAGGCATCCTCTCAAGATTGGGTAGATTTTGTAGACTCTGCAGTTAAGGCTCTGGAAGGATGGTTACTCTCCATTACTATGGCAGTAATGTACTATGAAGGGCTGTAAATCTGATCATGAGAGAGCACATCCTTAATTACTGGGGCCCTGATTTATACTTTTTGATACAAAACTGCACTAACGCAGTTTTGCACCAAAAAGTTTAACACTGGCTTGCACTATTTCTGAGCACCCGTCGGGCACCATATTTATGGAATGGTGCAAACCGGTGCAAAGGGTAGGCTACTGTTAAAAAAAAAAAAGACGTTAGCTGGGTGGGGCTGGCAGTATTGAAGTAGGGGGGGGTTTCTCCAAAAATTATGTTAGGCAGGTTAGAGTAAAAAAATGACTCTAACCAGCCTAGTGTCATTTTCTGACGCAAACCATCCATACCACATGACTCCTGTCTTAGAAAAGATAGGAGTCATGCCCACCACCCCAATGGCCAGCACAGGAGACCAGGGTCCCCTAGGCATGGCTACTGCACCCAGTGCCATGTAGAGGGTCCCATGTTAGGGCCCCCAAAGGCACTTGAAAAAAATTACTTATCTGCACTTAACTATACTTACCTGGTATGGGGTCACACCATCTCTGATATCCATCTGGTGTGGGTGGGGGTGTCCCTGGGGCCTTGGGAGGGCGCCTGTGGGCTTATTCCATGGTGTTCCACCATGCAAATAAGCCCACAGGTCCCCTAACGCCTGCCCTGACCCAGGCATTAAATAATGGTGCAAAGCAAGCTTTGCACCACTATTTGACCCCTCCTACCCCGTGCGTGATTTTAGCACAGGGGGATAAATATGGCGCTAAGGCCATAGAGTCATTTTTTGCACAGGAATGTCTGCTTTGCATCTCATTGACGCAAAGCAGGTTTCCACGTGCAACTCCATAGATTTGGCGCAGGACGGGTCTAGCGCCAAAGTTTAAATATGGAGTTTGTTTTACACAGAATTTCTGTAAAATTAATTACGCAAATTCGGCGCAAAACAAGTATAAATATGCCCCTATGTGTCAGAAAAACTGCACCAGTATCTGGTAGACTCTGGATGGATTCCAACTGTCCTAAGAAAAGCACCAGGACTACTACTACCACTCCCCCTAGTGCCTCTAGCAATAGCACTGGTAGTAGTACAACAAACAAGGGTGTAGCTGGGTTCACCTTGGTATCTACAGTGGGCTCTGGTCTAGTCAGAGAGATCACTAAGGCTGTCCTCATATAAGAGGGTGGCATTGACCTTGTCACTTTGTCTGCCTGGCCTCCTAAAAAGAGGCAGAAGTTTACAGGAACACAGGTACAAGTGTCACTATGGCGACTGAGAAACGGGTGTTCTTCTGAGCAGATTCTACTTGAGCAAATGTACCAAGTAACCAGTGCTGACAACATCATCAACAGCCACCCCATGGCAGTTGCCAATTTCAGCTGGGGGTTACTGGCCCTAAAAAAGCTGCAGTATCCTCATCTATTCCGGTAGAGTGCCTAATGGGCAATGATTAGGGGACTTCAGCGTGGACTGAGGTGGAGTTGAAGACTCATGCAGCCATGCTGGGCATCCCTGAGAATGTCTTTATGGCTACAAGAGCACAGGTCAGGAAACAGGGGAAACAAGAGCATTGGAGCCTGGAAAAATGGCCCAGGCTGCTCCCAAGAAGAGAGGCAGGAAGGGTAAGCAGTTGCCCTTCTCCACTACTAGCAGGAAGGATCAGTCTCCCCAGGGAGATGATCTTGCCCCTTGTGAGGAATCTGCACCAGAGGAGCTTGGGCCTGATACGGCAGAGCTCTTGGTGGCAGGGGGACCCTCAAGGGAGGAGCCGAGTGTGGGGCAGAAATCCTGCCCTCTCTTGAAGGTCTCAGGCAGCAAGCTGCTGCAGAAGAGGCAGGGGATGTCAGTGGATCCCATTGAATCTATTGGGAAAATAGACTCCTTTACTGTGAGGTTAGAGACCCCAAACCTGGTGCTGCCAGGAGGTTGGTCATACCTCAGACATTTAGGGAATTCTTATTGATACTTGCTCATGACATTCCCTATGCAGGACATCTTGGGGAAAGTAATACTTGGGACAGACTTGTCCCACACTTTCACTGGCTGCACATGTTTGAAGACACAAAGGAGTTTTGCCTCTCCTGTGTCACCTGTCAAGACAGTGGCAAGTCAAGTGATACTACAAAGGCCCCCTTAATTCCACTACCAGTGGTTTGGGTTCCCTTTGAAAGGGTAAGGATTGACTTTGTTGGTCCCCTTGACCCTCCTACAGCCTCTGGGAACAGATTTATTCTGGCGGTGGTGGACCATGCCACAAGGTACCCAGAAACCATCCCCCTTAGGACCACTATAGCTCCTGCAGTGGCCAAGGTCATCCTTGGAATCTTTTCCAGGGTGGGCTTCCCTAAGGAGGTTGTATCCGACAGAGGTGTAAACTTCATGTCTGGATACCTCAAAGATATGTGGAAGGAATGTGTGCAAATTCACCACTTCTTATCATCCACAAGGAAATGGGCTGTTGAAAGATTCAACAAAACCCTTAAAAGGTATGATCATGGGAATGTCAAGAAAACTCAGAAGGAGATGGGATGTCCTACTACCTTTGCTACTTTTTACATAGAGAGAGAGGTTCCACAGAAGGGAGTGGGTTACAGCCCATTTGAACTTCTGTATGGACATCCAGTTAGGGGTCCTCTTTGCCTTGTGAAAGAAGGGTGGGAGCAACCTCTCAAACCCCCTAAACAAGCCATTGTTGACTATGTACTAGGCCTGAGGTCACGCATGGCAGAGTACATGAAGAAGGCCACTAAAAACCTTGAGGCCAGCCAAGAGCTGCAAAACCAATGGCATGACCAAAAGGCTGTGCTGACTGCTTACCATCCATGACAAAGTGTGGGTCCTGGAATCAGTGGCTCCCAGGGCACTCCACAACAAGTGGAGTGGTCCCCACACAATTGTGAAAAGTGAGGTCACTTATTTAGTTGATTTGGGGACTCCAAGGAGCCTCCATTGAGTGCTTCATGTGAACCGCCTAAAACCTTATTTTGACAGGGCTGACATGAGCTTGCTCATGGCCACTGATGAAGGGCAGGAAGCAAAGAGTGACCCTCTCCATGACCTTCTCTCCCACAGCCCTGTTGATGGTTCAGTGGGAGGGGTAGTCTTTGCTAATTGCCTCTCTGGACAGCAACAAGCTGACTGCAGTCAAGTCATCAGTCAGTTCTCAGAACTCTCTTCCCTGACACCCAGTCAGACAATCTGATTTGCCCATGATGTGGACACAGGTGATAGTCTGACTGTAGAGTAAAATCTCATCTCTCTCTTTCCGTCCTGGGAATGAGGTTTTGGCACAAGTACTACAGGACTAGCCCAAGGGCTGTTTAAAGGCTCAATAAAACCCAACTCAAGCATCTTTTTGACTTCTGCCCTGATGCAATCTCTGACATAGTCAGGCTGCCCGTAGATTTTGTGTAGACTACAGAGGCCTTAAGACAGTCACTAAGATTGATGTCTATTCTATCCCCAGGGCAGATGGGTTGATTGATACTCTGGCTGCAGCCAAGTATCTCAGCATGTTTGATTTGACTACAGGATACTGGCAGATCAAATTAACTGATGCTGCTAGACCCAATACAGCATTTTCCACTCCTGGTGGGCATTATCACTTCACAATGATGCCCTTTGGTTTGACGAATACACCTGCCACATTCCAGAGGTTGGTGAATCAAGTTCATGCATGCCTGGAAGACCTTAGCAAAGCATATCTAGATGATTTTGCTGTCTTTAGCTCCACCTGGCAGGATCACCTAGTCCACCTCAGGAGTGTACTTGAAACCTTGAAAAAGGCAGGCCTTACTGTCAAGGCTACCAAATGCCAGATAGGGCAGAGCAAAGTGGTTTACATGGGCCACCTGGTAAGTGGGGGCCAAGTTCAACCCTTACAGGGCAAATCCAAACCATTATGGATTGGGTTGTTCCAACTACTCAGACTCAGGTCACTCTATCCCTGAAAGGGTTTTGTTTTGACTTATACTGAGTGCTCCCTTGTGTCTGGACGAAGCTAAACCCCTCTGAAGAGCTATAATGATAGCAAAACATGTGTCAGGGGTTGCTTTTACTCATTCCAGGTTGGCTTGTGTGGTATTTTACCAATCCAAAGCTGTAAATCTATGCTTGGAGTGGTGAATGGATTTTGTCATTTTACAGCTCAGCAATGATGATACTGTGTCAATCCTATGCTTACAGATTTTGCTGTATAAATGGCAAAGGACTTTGTCCCTATCTAGCTCGGCGTGGATAATACTGAGCTGATCCTACGCTTAAAAACTATGCTAGATAAACAGACCTTTGAGGTGAGTAAATCTAGAGTGTTGCTGGTGTTGCAGAGAATTCTCCTTACTGGTGCTGCTCTCCACCTAAACTTGGGAACTACCCAGAGTTCTCTCTTCTTTTTTTCATAATTTATGCATCACTCTAACTCTGAAAGGCTTTTGGTTTGACACATGATATATCTCGTTGTTCCACACAACCAACATCGAGTCACACAAAATAAATACGGTTGAAATTACTTTATTATTATATCCTAACAAAATCTATCTGACGCATTTCCTTGCAACAGATGTTGAATTAATATTTGGAATCTAATCTAACTGATTTAGATGAAAAAAGGTATTTGACAGTAGAACACCTTATTATTCCTACCATTTACTTTCTACCCAAAATTCATACAAATTGTAAAAAAACACATGGGAGACCAATAATCTCTGCTGAAGGGTCTTTATTTGAACCTGTATCGAACTATATTGATTATTTTTTGGCCCCCTTGGTAAAGAATTAAGTTCATAAGGGAGGGATACTGGAGACATCTGCAGAAAACACCTTTACAAACTAATTATAAACTAACAACAATGGAAATATGGAGCACTTCAGTCCGAGCGCATGTTCACTTCGTTTTCAAAGTGCATTTGGAGGAATGTAGTTTTATCAACACTCACAAATTTTAAAAGTGACTTTGGCAGCACACACTTTAAAAGTAAATACACGCTGGAACTAAAGTTATTTCAACTATGACTTCAGTGCTTTTTAAATGCATTAACCTGTGGTTGGAATATGAGGCACTTCAGCCTGACTTTATTGTAGTTTCAACGTGCATTATGGGAAATGTATTTTTACCAAGATCATTGAAACACCGGATGCCTGCCTTTAAAAGCACATGGCCACTTTACCGTGCAAATACTGCTCACCTGTGAGAAAGGCTCCCGTGAGTGCCGAAATGCGTCAGGACATTAATAAGGATGACACTTTGTAATGTGCAATAAAGTGCCTGGTCATCCATTTACGGAGCGTCAGCGCAGTCTTTTGGGTGTTTGATGGTTTAGATTCTCTGCTCCTTCAATTAGTTGAGCCGCCCTACAGGGTCCTGGGCCCGTGTAACACGGAGACTTTTGTGATTATGTATGTATATGTTTTTGTTCTTCTATATTTCTTGTCCACGATGTCCAGGCTAAACAAGTGTCACGTGTTGTCAGGCAGGTGCGGGTCCTGACATGCAAATAAGAAAACTAATATCTTTCAGGAAAAAAGGAAAAAGACAATGCATGCCCACTCACAGACGTCCAACGAATGCTCAATTTTGTTATAAGTCCAGCCCCTGCAACGCGTTTCAGCACAAAGCCTTGGCACAGCGTGGCAGTGCTTAACAAAAACTTATGTAGTACGTGAACAAAACGTGAACATTGAGAAAGGACCCTTGTCACGGTATCAAAACAATGGTTACCGGTTGTGTTGTTGGGAATTTACCAGATCAGCATAGCCCACTGGGGCGTAATTTTAACTTGCTGCATCTCTGTTTTGCATCATCGATATATGGGAGTATAAATAACAAGCAATTACATTGCACACAGTGATAGTTTTCCGTACTACTGCTTACATTCGATATTTACAATCATGTATTTCGTAAAAGAGAGGATGGTAGATGGACACACAATGGTGTATCTCACTGTGAGATTATGGGGCATGTATTGAAGTTTGGTTGCATTTGCACACCTCTAACATGACACCGCTGAGAATGGAGCTCAGTTTTACTATATGGAGCGGAGATATTAAAACTGCTGCAGACTTACAGACATGCATACAAACTGCTGTCAATCCATTGATTTTACTATGCCAATATTGCTGCATTCCAATAAGGTTTCTGTTTGTAATGTCGTGTTTTTTGCTTTTGCGAACAGGATATGCATCACTGTTTTTGCAATATTCTTGTTTTATTTCATTTAATTTATATTTACTACATGTGGGCATAGGACAATGTATTTCATTGTAATATATGTGACTGTGGCATACTATTGTATTCTATCACAGGACCGGAGGCGAGGATTATGCAAATCTTTCTTCACTCTTTATTCAATAGCAAGTTCAAAGTTAAACAAAACATGAACAAAAAAACTACAAGTTCCATGAGCCCGCCGCCATGGTAACGAGTATCCAATGAGGTGCCCTCCTTCACGTCGGTATAAATAGCCCGAGACACGTCACACTTCCTCTTTCTTCACTGCTACGTGTCAGATAAGTGCCTTTTCTGCCTCCGGTTGGGAGTTTGTTTCTTGACTTGGCGCGCTGCCGCTCAATTGTTTTGCGGGGCTTTCTGTTTGTGTAGCAACTTCATCGCTATGAGCGGCCCGGAACGGACGGGCCGCTCGAGCGTTTCATTTCCTTTCGGCCCTCGGCGTGTTTAATACACGTCGGGCCCACCAGAGGGAGCGCGCGCTGTTCTTCGTTATCGGAGAGCGTGCCTCTTTCAGTGCGCGGCTCGCGCTTCGCGTTTGCTTTTTTCCAGGGACACTCAGTCTCTCAGCAAGCATATCTGCATTAATCACTTTGCTTTTTTCTTTTCTTCCCAGGATTGAGGGTTTCTCCTCTAGTACATGCTTGGCACCCTGGTGCATATTTTCTCTTCCCTACCCTGACACCCGTTTGGGTAAGAATTACCCCATTAGGGAAGGCATTACTTCTTGACTTACTATCAGTGACAGAGAGGGTAGGGATTTTACCCTATATATTGTATATTTTTTTGTTGGGTGTACACTCTGTCATAGTCCTCATTATGCATTCCTCCCAAGAGAATGAACCTTTTACCAACATGTCCCCAGGTGAGGGTCCCTCTCACCGTACCCTTCCCCCCGGAGTGGACACTTTGTTTTCCCAGGCTATTTCTCACGCTTTAGCACCTCTTAGGGATACTGTAGCTAAGCTTACTGAACAGGTGTCCAGAGGTACGGGCATGTTTGGTGTGACGGGAGCGGAGGGTGATTCCTCTACCCTTTCGGCCCCCAGGAAAATGCGCAAGCGCGACGCGGGGCACCTGGGGGATAGTGTATTTTCACCCAATCCCAAGAGTGCGCGCGCGCATAAGCGCGTACCCTCCCGGGAGGACCGTTTGCCCGGAGTACTGGGTGACAAGCTTCACCACCTATGGAACCCTGATCTGGGATCCCCCAAAGGCTTCATGGGAGGTTCAGATGAGGACTCATCATCTTTAGATGACGACTCGGGTCGCCCTTGGCGTCCGGGTGCTACCCTACCAGATCCTTCGGATCACGCCGATTCTGACTCCGATATGTTTGAGCCGGAGGGTATCTACCATCCGCGTTCCTCGGAGTGGCGCCCAGACCACAAGGTGGCTGAATATGTCGCCAGTAAAATTAGGCAACCTCTGGACAAAGAGGTGCGCGCTCGTCTACGGGCGGAGTGCAGGAGAGACTGCCTCAGCCCATCGGGTTCTCGGCAGAAGACTCAGAACTCATAGATTTAGAGGTTCAGGCCCTTCTTCACAAAGGTGCCATTTCTTTTACTTCCCTTCACCCCACAGGCTTCGTAAGCAACATCTTCTTGGTGGAGAAGAAGGACAAAGGGTTTCGTCTCGTTATCAATCTTCGTGCTTTCAACGAATGGGTGGTTTACAGACATTTCAAAATGGAGGGTATTCACATGCTCCGCGACCTCCTCTTACAAGGGGACTGGATGGTTCGTCTAGATCTCAAGGACGCGTACCTCACGGTCCCTATTTTTCCACCCCATCGCAGATTCCTGCAGTTCTTATGGAACAACCAGGTGTTCGAATTCACCACACTCCCCTTCGGCCTGTCGTCGGCACTGTGGTGCTTCACAAAACTTCTCAAACCAGTAGTGGAAACTCTGAGGTTACAAGGCATTCGCCTCATAATTTATCCGGACGACATCCTTTTGATGGATCAGTCCAGGTCTCAGTTGATGTACAATCTGAACACAACTATTGCGCTTTTCCAGGACCTTGGTTTTGTGATCAACCAACAGAAGTCGCAACTTACTCCGACTCAATCGTTGGTCTTCCTAGGGTTTCTAGTGGATTCCCGATCAGCATCTCTCAGTCTCCCGGCGACGAAGATTTCCAAGATAAAGAAGGAACTGAGAAAGGTCCTGCAACGAGACCAGATCTCTCTACGCCAGTTAGCCAGAGTAGTAGGCCTGCTTTCGTCTTCGATTCAAGCCATTTTTCCGGGTCCCCTACACTACAGAGCCCTGCAGCGCTTGAAAGCGTTTCACCTTCGCCGAGGGGTGACGTACTCCGAGTTGATCTCCCTGTCTCAAGAGGCAAGGATGGAGTTGTGTTGGTGGCTGGACCACATGGAGGCATGGAATGGCAGGGCCATCTTTGGAGCAGCCCCGGATCTGGTGATCGAGTCAGACGCCAGTCGCCAGGGATGGGGGGCTCGTTGCGGGGACATCTCGTTGGGGGGACGTTGGACCCCGCAGGTACTAACCATGCATATCAACTGCCTGGAGCTCCTGGCGGGTTCTTTTGCGATCAAGTCTCTCACGAGAGACAGGGTCTCATGCGTAGTTCTACTACGGATGGACAACGTATCGGCAGTGCACTACATAAATCGTTTAGGGGGAACAAGATCAAGAGCCCTAGCGGGGCTAGCGATAGAGTTTTGGCATTTTTGCCTTCAACACCAAATCTCAGTCACAGCAGAGTATCTTCCGGGAACCCAGAATGTGTGGGCAGACTGGAATTCTCGGTTTCTCCGGGATCCCAGCGATTGGCGACTACATCGCTCGGTTTTTCAGGCGATCATGGATCATTGGGGTCCCTGTTCAGTGGATCTCTTTGCGTCTCGTTGGAATGCCCAGCTTCCCCTATACTTCAGCTGGCGTCCGGATCCGGGAGCGATGGCAGTAGATGCGTTTCTCCAACATTGGGGCACTCTTCAGGGTTATGCTTTTCCCCCGTTTCTTCTTATCCCGCGGGTTGCTGCTCAAGTTCGCCGCCAAGAGGCGACGGTGATTCTAATAACCCCCTGGTGGAGATCACAGGCATGGTTCCCGACTCTGCTGGAACTCTCGTGCAAGTGTCCTCTTCGCCTCCCGGATTTTCCCTCGATACTCCTGGATCCGTTGGGGTCCTGCCACCCTCTAATCCTTCAAGGTCATCTTCCCCTCATAGCTTGGAAGATTTCCGGCATCGTTGGCAAAACAACCGGCTTTCGCAGGAAGCTAATAACTTCATCGCACAGGCCTGGGCCCCTGGTACATGCAAACGATATAAATCAGCATGGAATAGGTAGTCTAGTTGGTGTGTGGGCAAACACTGCGATCCCATGGGGGCCAGTATTGCCGACATCATCAATTTCCTGGCGGAATTAGCTGCATCCGGCTTAGCGTATCGCACCATCAATTCTTTTCGCTCGGCCATCTCTGCGGGCCATCCTCCCCTGAATAATCTCCCGATTGGGGAGCATCCCTGGGTTTGTAAACTCCTTAAGGGTATTAGACTCTCCAGACCTCCACAACCTAGATATTCGGAGCTCTGGGATGTGAACTTGGTTCTTAATCTCTTATCCTCTTTGCGGGACAACCAATATTTGTCGATGAAGGAATTGTCGGCAAAATTAGCCATGCTTCTCTGCCTCATTTCCTGTAAGCATGTGTCAGATATCAGAGCACTGGATGTCTCCGCTCGAGTCTTTACTCCAGAAGGAGTCACGTTTACTATTGCAAGGAGAACAAAGAATAATACCAGGTCGGTGTCCTATCCCGTTTTTCCTGATTCCCCGAGGCTATGTGTGGTTAGATGTCTCAAAGTCTATGAGGAAGTGACCAGTTCTTGTAGACCTCCAGATGAGACTCAATTGTTGATTTCTATTAAGAAGCCGTTTAGGGCGGTTTCTTCTCCCTCCATTGCCAGATGGATTCGGTGGATTCTCTCTGAGGCAGGCATAGATATTCGAGTTTTTGGGGCTCATTCTACTCGGGGAGCTATGGCTTCCAAAGCCATACAAGTGGGGGGCAGATTGGAGGACATCATGCATGCTGCTGATTGGTCTTCAGAATCTACTTTTAAGAAGTTTTACTTTAAACCAATTCACGACGCAGCCGCACTGGTGGTAAGTAAGCTTTGAACTTGCATAATCCTCGCCTCCGGTCCTGTGATAGAATACGAAATTTCCTAGCTATCGTGAAGGAAAGTTTCAATTCTATTAAGGACACGGAGGCGAGGATTATCCCACCCACATACATTTCGCGGATATGTTCCCTCCCGATTACATCTATCTGCGTAGCAAGGTAGTATACTTGCGTTTATGCCTTTGTTTATTGGTTATTCTGCTCATATTTAAATTTTCAGGTAAACACTTGATTCAGATGTATTTTCATTTATATGTGTTCTAAAGTTCATAACTTTGTTGCCTTTGGTAGGTTTCCTGTGTTCTATCGGATTTGCATCTAATTATACCTATTTTTTAGGTTCCGAAACTACGACCAATTGACTCTACCAGGATTCCTTCCGCAGTGAAGTCGAGGAAGTGTGACGTGTCTCGGGCTATTTATACCGACGTGAAGGAGGGCACCTCATTGGATACTCGTTACCATGGCGGCGGGCTCATGGAACTTGTAGTTTTTTTGTTCATGTTTTGTTTAACTTTGAACTTGCTATTGAATAAAGAGTGAAGAAAGATTTGCATAATCCTCGCCTCCGTGTCCTTAATAGAATTGAAACTTTCCTTCACGATAGCTAGGAAATTTCGTATTCTTCTCTCCAGTTTAAGATGGCGGCCACGTACAGCATTGTTTTGATACAGTGACGGTAATATTTCTCGCTGTTGAACTTTTGTTCACATACTACATCAGATTTTGTTGAGAACTCCCACCCCGTGCGTGAACAAGGCTTAGGTGGTCATTACGAGTCTACCGGTCTAAGGACTGCCAGACTCGCGGTGACGGTCATGGCAGTTAGACCGCCAGGGGGCTGCTGCCACCGACGGGAACATAGTTCCCAACGGGCTGACGGCAGTCCGTGTTGTGTTCAGCCACAGCGGAGCTGAATTCAGCGCCACCCTGCTGATCACAACCCCACTTACCTCCAGCCTTTCTGGCAGTAAGCCAGTGCTGGAGGCAACAGGGGGGCCCCTGCACTGACCATGCCCACGGCATGGGCAGTGCAGGGGCTCCCCTGCCCAGGCAGTGTGCATTCCCAGGTTGCTGGGGTGCTATGGTATTGGCCTCAAGGTCAATGCCGTAGCATAGTTCCCATCTGGCAGCCTGGCGTGAACGTCGTAGTACAATGTTCCCACCTGTCAGCCTGACAGGAACATTGTAATAGGATGGGGGGGGGGTGGGGGGGCACCGGCATGACGGTGGCATCTTCCTCCTGGCTTTGGTAGTCCTGTGGTGGAACCGTCAAAGTCGTAATGAGGCCCTTAGTTCCGAAACAGTCTCCGAGTGCACGTGCATTGTTTTTTCCTGAAAGTCATTTGTGTGTGTGTGTGTGTATATATATATATATACATATACATACATACACACTATTTACTTTTATTACAAGATGATTAATAGATTGTGAGTTTATGCCTAAAATTGGCATACACTTATCTGACGGGATAAAATAGTGAAATGATGCAAATGATAACTTTTAGGTATTCACTTACACTTTGACATGTCTTGGCCTTCCTGCTACAGAAGTTTACTTTTCAACCAATTTACTGACTTGCGGATTAAAAGGATTTACTGTTCTTCTGAGGAGATCAGAAGACAACATTTTATCATGAAGTAAACTCGTTTTCCTGCAAAGCAAGCAAAGCTTTCAGAGACTGAGCAACAGAACAAATAACAGGCATATTTGTAGAGCGCATGTTCACTTCTGCACTATTAATCTACAACAGACCCGTCGAAAATACAAATTATGACTATTTCGTCAAACAGATATCCTGCACTAGATGCATTAGCCACTGAGCTAACAAACCCGTGGGAGAAGGAATGGACATTTAGTAGGAAGCTGGTCATACCAAAGGCTCCTGTTAAACATTCATTAAATAAGTCACAGCTGTGCCGCTTTGATTTCAATTATATATTTTTTATTCTGAACATAAATAGATTTCTGCGATTATTGTCTCTAGTGCCTACGTGCACAGATCTCATATTGTCTCATATCCTCATTGAAAACAAGCACTGGCAAAGCCAATAGGTTTCGTCTTTGTTTTTTGTCTTTTGTATTCTATATTACTAACTGGATTATAAATATTAGAAAAAGGCTATAATAATGTTTGTTTTAAATTTGATAAACCATTAATAGTTGTTTATGTTGTTATGTTTGTTTAATTATTATAACAGGGTTCCAAACTTGTAATTTGTACCTTACTTAATATGGGATTGTTTTAGAGTTTAGTAATTTGTAGTGAGTAGAGGGCCACTGCACCTGCTACACCATTCAAGTCATGTTCCTCTTAAATACAAGGTAGCCATAATTGTGACTGCCTGCTTAGTAGTAAAATATGCAATCGTTGGTGTTCAGACAAGTTCTGACAACTTTTGGCCGGGTGCCACTGCACCTGCTTTGCCACTGCCCCTGCTTGGGGCTGGACCGTTTGTCCGCATGGCAAAATCCTCTAATCCAATTTAATCATTCCTTTAAAACCCGTGTGTGTCGGGGATGGGGGTGGGTACTCCATTTCATGAGGCTTAACTAAAAAATACCTTTTTGGAAATCTATCTGTATTCACTGAGCTAAACTGGTCGTGTTCAAACGTTCAACTTTAATATAGTGCTTTATGCTAGGGCTCTGCCTCTGAGCGCTTCCGGTTTTCGCAGCTAAGGTAAATAGGGGCGGGTCAGGAACTTGCCGAGGATCACAATTCGTTTTTTGTTAAGGCAGAATTCTGCGGCATAAAACTTCACCGATTGAGCTGCTTCCTTTTGCAGTGTGGTTTACCCAAGCGCGGCACTTACATACTTCTCCGAACCTTGCTGAAAAACTAATTGATTGAAGAGCGGAAGTCCCTCCCACCTTTACTTGCCCGAGCTGGCGTGTCTCAATTTCGCACCGGTTTGCTATCAGCCCTGGCCGCTGTTGAAATACTTAGAACTATCAATTAAAATAAATGCGTATTCCATAAACTGTACTTTATGCAAAATGATGCAGCTAGGTACAGAAAAAGGGGTGCGGAGAAATCACAATTGTGGCGGCTTGCACACTGGGAAAAAAAACAGATTGCCTGGAATCCCGAAGGAGTGTGTACTTCAATGTTAACAACCTTAAGCAAGTAAAAGCGCTTCCCAAAAAGCACTGGCAAAAGGATTTATCAGTTAATATCCGCTGCCAATCAGATTTCACCCTCCAACATCCGCGTTTTAGCGCCTACTAACGGGGCGTTACCGATTTCAAAGCACTCCAGTTTCAGTAAACAAAGTAACCGATACCGGCAGGCATCAATTTCTTTACATCAAAGTACATTTCTATATGTTCCGAAGATAACACAGCTAAGAAATAAGGTTTAAATCCATGGTTATGGATTTGGTTTTTGGCGCTAGATGGGTTTATAGAAATCACCGGCAGATAATTACTTCTCCAATACAGGACCAGGGGCCATATGTAGGAACACATTTGCCCATTGACACAGAATGGGAAAAACCCTTCGGTACATCTGGCCCCCAGTGAGTGCCTCACTACATTGACACCATTCAATATAGAGTTCACGAGGGACGCCCCCTCCATATTCTCTGGTGTTCTCTAATCACCACCCCATCCACTGTTCTAGTCAGTGCTTAATTTGTAAATTAAAACGTGCAGGTGCCCAAAACCCTCTGGAACACGCGGCTGCTGTAATTAAGTGTGCGAGCACGGAACACAGAGGCAGCTGTAATCCAGAAGCCATGTCCGGACTCTTTAATCCATTACAGCCACTCCTGGCCCCATCAGCTCACTCTTGCAGGTTCTACTATCTATAATGTGACACTATTTCGATTTTCTTTTCCTCCGTCTTTCCCATATGTGTCTTTTGCTCGCAGTAAATGCTCGAGGCAGAATAATAAGTGCCGGCTCTCAAAAATTAGTGCCGGTGCCCCGCACCGGAAACCACCGGTTCAAAATAAGCACTGGTTCTATTGCCATTTTCATTTGACCAAACATGTCACTATCGAAGGCCAAACAGCAGTGTGCCTGCCTTCTTGCTGATTTTAAGTGCTATAACAGTGAAACAGGGTACAGGCGGGTACCCTGAACTTCAAGAAAAAGGGAGGCGTCACGTTAACAGTGTTATGGCGGTATTGTTAAAACACCAGTAGCGTGCTGGCAGTATTTAGATATTAGCTACAAAGTCATCTGCGCTTTAACTGGTCAGCCAGAAACGTTAGTGCACAATTTCATCATGACGCGCTTTTCATGTTGCCACAATATTTTGCACAATTGAACGCCGGCATGTTTTTACGGCCAATATATTCAAATTATGCTGTCTACGATAGATGGGATGCAACCCGTACATATGTGCCATGCTGGAACCACACTTTAGAACCAACACCAGAAATCCTGGGTCCACATTACCAGCAAGCAATTTCCATTGCCAAGATTTCATAGCCCCTCAACCTCGCATCCTGTAGCAGACCTGCCGACGAGCTAATGGCGTTTGGAAGCTGCATGAGCTGAATACACACGCATTGAAACCCAGTTGATCTCAAATGCCACCAGGAAAAAAAAAAAACAGGAATTAAAAAGAAGTACCTTCAGTGTTCCAGCTAGTGGGACGAACACTGACCAGTGTCCAATAGGAAGTGACGAAAGGAGTACTAGGTCCACTGGCAAGTCGACGGCAAGATCTGCGAAGAAGACAAAGACGACAGACAACAGGAAGTGACCTGAAGTCAATGTGCTGGTCAATCTGAAGCAGGTAGACCAGAGCGACGTTGGAGTAAGCCAATGGGAAGTTCAGGTAAGTAAGGGGCTAGTTTCAAGCCCCTTTTAATTTATTTATTTTTTTAACCAAAAAAAGATTTCGCAAGCATGCACTCATGCAAGCGAAACCTAAAAAAATACTTTGTAAGCTATGCATGCCTGACAAGGAGCAACAACTGTTTTTACTGTGACATTCTGAACTGTAGCCGGTAAAGGAAGAGTGGTATTCTACTCCTACCACGTTTGGGTAGCAGTAGTGTTAGCAAAAACAACAAGCATTAACATAGCTAATAACTTTGGGCCTGATTTAGATTTTGGTGGAGGGAATACTTTTTCACAAATGTGACGGCTATCCCAACTGCCGAATTACGATCCCTGTCGGATATAATAGGATCGTAATACAGCGAATTGGATATCGGTCATGTTTGCGACAGAGTATTCCCCTCCGCCAAGATCTAAATCAGGCCCATAGTTTTTTTTAAGTTATGGTGCTTTCTCATTAATTAGGGAGTAATTGTGTGGGCTTCTGTGGACGAGTAAGTGGTTGAATATCAGACTCAATGCAGAGATGGATGGATGGCAGGGAGCATTGATTAGTGAGTGATTGAATAGATGGCTGGATGAATGAATAAGGGAGTCCATTGATTAATGAATGTGTAATGGTTGGAAGAAAGATACTTGTTAGGAATGTTTACATAGACTTCAAGTGTGGTGTGCTATCAACAGAGTAAGTTTGCTCCATGTAATTGGTAGTGCAGGAGAATGGATGCCCACAATTCATAATGAGGGAAATATTTTATCCAGAACTGGATACCATTAGGTCTTGGGAGATCACAGTATGCAAATCATTTCCACCACTATACCTTGGCCATCATTGTCCTATGGGTGGGCAGCACTATGCCACAAATACCACTTAATGCCAGAAAATTGCTATATTATACCAGAGCCAGGGCCACTGAAATTATGCAGCACGAGAGTTCCAAATTATGCGGCAATGGTAAGGAAATTATGCAGAAGGAAAAGGCAAATTATGCAGCATAATGCAGAACATTTTGTAATAATAGTACTTTATTATTTCAACATTTTTAAACTTCATAACAATATCTGGACATTGTTCCATCTCTTTAGTACAAATTTAATATCCCCAATGCAGCAATAAGCAACAAAAAAGGTTACCACGCCAGTTTTGCAAAGGGCCTTTCACTGCACGACAACATGTGTCCCTGCACATTTAGTAACTTTTCAAACATTTGAGATAGAATCCATTTTTTTGTTAAAATCTGAAGATTGTGCGGCAGGTGATAGATTATGCGGCAAATCTGTAATTATGCGAAAATCGCCACACAGTCGCATAATTCCAGTGGCCCTAGACATAGCCAAACAAGTATGCCGGGTGGCGCATATGTTTTGCTGCATAGAGCCAGGCCACTACATGCCATGGGTGGTCTGAGATGTAGGGATTCGATTACTGATTGCAATGACACAGAGAGTAGATAATCTTGTGCACACACATGCTTTCTTTCATACATTCACAAGCACTCACATCACAGTTCCCCATTGCAAAGAATTAAAAATGGAATTCTGTTCTACTTGTCAGCTCTAGAGTGGTTTTGCCCCAAACATTTTGCCTTTCTCCTCCTTTTTTTGCCTTGCTTATGCTGACCTTAGAGCTGTGCGCACATTACCACTGCTAATCAGTGCTAACGTGCTTGTGCTCACTCCTTACAACATCGTAATAGTGGCTTATCCCTGATTGGCATATTTAATTTACTTTTAAGTCCCTAGTAAACTGGTACTACATGTACTCAGGGCCTGTAAATTTCAATGCTACTGGTGGGCATAACGCACTGATTATGCCACCTCTTTAAGTGGCCGACCCTTTAAACATGACTCTGGCCTGCTATTGCAGCCTGGGTGTGCAACTTTACTCCCATTTTGAGTTAGCAAAACAAACCTTTTGGCAGGTGTTAGAAATGGAGTCTCTAGTTGGCAGAGGTATACACCCTTCTCCAAGTAGGCACCACAATCCTAGTCAGGGTAAGTCACACACAATCCAAATTATCCTGTGCCCAGCCTCTGGTAGCTTGGCACTGAGCAGTCAGCCTTAACATAGAAGGCAATGTGTAAAGTATTTGTGCAATAAATCATACAGTAACACAGTGAAAGCACCACAAAAATACACCACGCAGGTTTTGAAAAATAGATAATATTTATCTGGATAAAATAAGGTCAAAACGACAAAGATACAATATGCACAAGTTGAAATATCATTTTAAAAGGTTAAAAAGAGCCTTAATCTTTAGAAATAATCATTTTTCTCCTTTTTTACTCACAGTACCTGGTATGCATCAAAAATAACGACGCACGGAGACCGCAGAGGAGCAGAAGCGTGGAAAAATAATGTGTGCGTTGGATTTTCTGATACAGGACTGACGATGTGTTGTTTCTTTCCACGCTGCAAGGGGTTTGTGTTGTTTTTTGGTGCGCAGTCTTGGTTCCTCACTGTGATGCGGGAATATTTTGATGCCCAGGGACGATGCAGGGAAAATCCTTGATGCGCTGGAAGAAGGCACAGGTTCTGTGTCGACCCGGTAGGTAATGCGTCGAATTTTCCATCACAAGGCAGGCGGTGCATCGAATTTCCACTCAGGATGTCAGGCTGCATTGTTCTGGTTGGCTGTGTGGTAATTTCTCAGTCACAATGCAGGCTTTGCGTAAATTTTGGCACGCAGTGCGTTGACTTTCAACGCACAAGGAGTTTTCTGAAGAGATGAAGTCTTTTTGGCCCTTAGACTTCAGAAAACAGGAGGCAAGCTCAATCCAAGTCCTTGGAGAACGCTTTTGGGGAAGGCAAAGTTCTTTTCAGCAAAGTTAGAGGCCAGCAGGGCAACGGCAGGGCAGCAGTTCTTCTCAGCAGAGCAGTCCAGATGATTCCTTTGGGCAGCCAGGCAGTTCCTCTTGATGGGATGCAGGTGTAGGTCCAGAAGTGTCTGAATTGGAGGGTTCAAAGCCCCAGTTTATATAACCAAAAATGCCTTTGAAGTAGGGGAGACTTCAAAGAGTGGTTTTGAAGTGCACAAGTTTCCCGTTTAGTGCATTCCTGTCTGCCAGGGTCCCAGTAGGGGGTTTGGCAGTCCATTGTGTGAGGGCAGGCCACAGGCCTTTGAAATGTAAGTGTCAGGCCCTCCACCCTTTCAGCCCAGGAAGACCCATTCAATATGCAGATGAATGCAGATGAGACTGAGTGTCCTGTGTTTGTGGTTGTCTGGGTGAAATGCACAAAGGAGCAGTCAACCAGCCCAGCCCACGCACTGATTGGAGATAGGCTGAAGGTACAGATGGTTTTAAGTGCAGAGAAATGCTCACTTTCTAAAAGTGGCATTTCTAAAATAGTAATATAAAATCCAGCCTCACCATTAAGCAGGATTTTCTATTACCATTCTGGCCGTACTAAATATGACCTTGTTACCCCTTTCAGATCAAAATCTACCACTCAAAAAGTATACGAGGGCAGACCTAATGCTAGTCTATTCAAGGGAGCAGGCCTCACACTAGTGGAAAATGAATTTAGGAGTTTTTCCCTACAGGACACATAAAACATGTGTACATGTCCTGCCTTTTACCTACATAGCACCCTGGACTATGGCTTACCTATGGCCTACCATAGGAGTGACTTCTATGTAGAAAAAGGGGAGTTTAAGGCTTGGCAAGTACCTTTTAAATGCCAAGTCGAAGTGGCAGTAAAACTGCACACACAGGCTGTGCAATGGCAGGCCTGAGACATGGTTAAGGGGTTACTTAGGTGGGTGGCACAATCAGTGCTGCAGGCCCACTAGTAGCATTTAATTTACAGGCCTTGGGCACATGTAGTGCTCTTTACTAGGGACTTATAAGTAAACTAAATATGCCAATTGGGGATGAACCAGTGTTACCATGTTTAAGGGAGGGAGCATATGCACTTTAGCACTGATTAGCAGTGGTAAAGTGCGCAGAGTCCTAAAACCAGAAAAAACAGTGCCACAAAAGTGGAGGGAGGCAGGCAAAAAGTTTGGGGATTACCACCCTAAGGCTGTCAGGTCTAACATGTGTCCCCTCCATCTGAAAATGGGGAGAGATACCCAACCCCCTGGGAGCTCTAATCACTAAGGGGGAGAGAATCTGGAGAGACCACCAGCATTGGCGTGGTCAGTTCCTGGGCGATGCTCTACCGTAAAGTCCATCCTCTGTAGGGAATTGGACCACCTCCAGAGTTTAGGATTTTCACCCCTGACCTGCATGGCCCATTTGAGTGGTCTGTGGTCTGTCTGAACCCGGAAGTGAGTCCCAAACAGGTATGGTCTCAGCTTCTGCAGTGCCCAGACCACAGCAAATGCTTCTCTTTCAATGGCACCACACCTCTGTTCCAGTGGTAATAGCCTTCTGCTTATAAAGGCTACTTACTGGTTGGTCTAGGCTTTTCTCATTCAGCTGTGCTAGAACTTCCCCTATGCCATACTCTGAAGCGTCTGTCTGCACGATGAACTCCTTGGAGTAGTCAGGGGCTCTGAGCATAGGTGCCATGCACATGGCTTCCTTTAGGGAATTAAAGGCTTATTGTCAAGCCTCTGTCCAATTCACCAACCTAGGTTGCTTTTTGGAAGTTAGTTCAGTTAAGGGGGCCACTAATGTGTCATAACCCTTAACAAACCTACGGTAGTATCCAGTGAGGCCCAGAAAGGCTCTCACCTCTGTTTGGGGTCTAGGTGGTTGCCAGGCCGTGATTGTCTCAGTCTTGGCCTGGAGGGGCTGCACCTTGCCACCACCTACCAGGTGTCCCAAGTACAACACGACACCCTGCCCAATCTGGCACTTACTGGCCTTGATTATCAAGCCTGCCTGTCACAGAGCCTCGAGCACCTCTTGGAGATGGAGCAGGTGTTCCTCCCAGCTGGAAATGTAGATGGTAATGTCATCTAGATAGGCTGCTCAGAACGCATCTTTACCAGCAAGGACCCTGTTAGCCAGCCGCTGCAGTGTAGCAGGGACATTTTCTTAAACCAAAGGGCATCACTCTGAACTGGTAATATCCCTCATGTGTTGAAAAAGCAGATCTCTCTTTGGCCCCATCAGCCAAGGTTATCTGCCAGTACCCTGATATGAGATCAAAAGTACTGAGGAATTTGGCAGTGCCTAGCCTGTCTACAAGCTCATCAGCTCGGGAATGGGGTGAGCGACAGTTTTAGTGACAGAATTAAGATCCAGGTAGTCCGTGCAGAACCTAAGTTCTGGCTTGGTACTGGGTGGGGCAGCCTTTGGTACCAGCACCACAGGGCTGAACCAGGGACTGCTGGATTTCTCAATTACCCCTAGAGCCAGGATTGTGGCAGCTTCATCCATGATGCTGGCCTTCACCCTGTCCAACAACCTGTAAATTTTATTTTTTACAGGGGGCTGTCTCCTGTGTCAATGTCATGAACACTCAAGTGTGTGAGTCCAGAGGTGAGGGAAAACAGGAAGGAGTACTGCTCCATTAACTGGTAGCAGTACCCTCACTGGTCCAGGGTCAGGGAGTCAAAGAGATTAACACCCTCCTCTGACCCATCACCTTCTTGGGCAGAGAGGAGGTCGAGGAGAGGTTCACTCTCCTCCTCCACACTCTCATCCGTCACCAGAAGCATGTTGACTTCAGTCCTCTCAAAATGAGGCTTCAGTTGGTTCACATGGAGCACCCTTAGTGGGTTCCTAGGGGACTGGAGGTCCACTAAGTAAGTGGCCTCCCCTTTACGCTCCTTTATCTCAAATGGGCCAATCCAGCGGTCCTGAAGAGCTCTAGGCTCTACTGGCTCCATCACCCAAACTTTGTCTCCAGGCTGAAACTCCACCAGGGTGGTATTCTAGTCATACCAGTGTTTCATAAACTCTTGACTGGCCTCCAGGTTGCTCTTGTCCTTTTTCCAGAAGCAGTGCATCTGGCTGCAGAGGGCCAACATGTAGCTGACCACACTCTGGGGGGTATCTTGGGAGCTTTCTCCCACCCCACTTTGACAATGCTTAGGTGTCCCATGACAGGGTACCCATAGAGAAGCTCAAAGGGACTGAACCTACCCCCTTCTGGGGTACCTCTCTGTAAGCAAAGAGAAGGCATGGCAAGAGGACATCCCGTTTACGCTTCATGGTCTCAGGGAGGCCCATTATCATGCCCTTCAAGGCCTTGTTGAATCTCTCCACAAGACCCTTGGATTGAGGATAATAGGGTGTGGTGAACTTGAAGGTCACCCCACATGCATCCCACATAGACTTCATGTATGCAGACATGAAGTTTGTGCCTCTGTCAGCCACAACCTCCTTTGAGAATCCCACACAGGTAAAGATCCCCATCGGAGATCTGGTCACCATAGGTGCAGTCACCGTCCTCGGAGGGATTTCCTCCGTGTAGCGGGTGGCATAGTCCACCAAAACCAGGATAAATCTGTTGCCTAGGGCAGTTTTGGAGTCCAATGGACCAATGACGTCGATGTCCACCCTTTCAAAGGGGGTGTCAACAACGGGGAGTGGGATCAGGGGGGCCTTCAGCCTTTTCCAGGTCTTCCCATTTGCCTGGCAGGTGGGACAGGACCTACAGAATGCATCTGAGGTGGTCTGCCTTTGGGGCCAGTAGAAGTGGGAGGCAAGCCTGGCAAAGGTCTTGTCTTGCCCTAAATGTCCTGCCAGGGGAATGCCGTGAGCCAAGCCCAGTAGGAAGGTCCGGTAACACTGGGGGACCACCAGCACATGTGCTGCCCCAGCCTCCGGTACCTTAGGCTCACTGTAAAGGAGATCATTCTCCCAATAAATAAGGTGATCACTAGAGTCTCCACCTGCTACTTGGACTGAGGCCTGTTGCCTCAATCCCACAAGAGTGGGTCATTCTTTCTGCGCCTTGCAGAATTCTTCCCTGTTTGGCCCACTTTCAACCTGCCAGCCAGCATGCTCAGGTAGGTCACCTAGGGCATTAATGTCCTCCCCCTTTGGCTCAGGGGCCTCCTCCTCAGGGACCCCATCAATCACCTCGGGAACTCCTGGGACCAGTTTCTCAAACCCCTTGCCCCTCTCCTTGGCCACTGTCTGGGCCATTCTTGCAGGCTCCAGACACCCTTGACTCCCCTCCCGGGCAGCTAGGGGCCTGGTGGTCATGAAGACCCATTCAGGCAATCTCAACATCTCCAAGTAAGACCTGAGCTCTGCCTCCATCCAGGTAGTGTGCTCAAGGTCATTGCCTAACAGACAATCTACAGGCATGGCAAGACTCACAGCTACTTTTAGAGTACTATAGACTCCCCCCCCCAAAGGGAAGCAGAGCTACCGGTAGGTGGCGCTCACGATTGTCAGCAACTATGACTTGGTGGAATGTGTTCAGTAGGACTTGCTCTGCTGACACCAGCTGACCTGTGACAGTAATCATGCTGGCTCCTATGTCACGCAGAACCTCCACCCGTTGCCCATTAATGGTGACCCACTGCCTATACTTGGAAGGATTAGCAGGCATGTGGGCTTTTGGCACCATCTCTGTATCCCCCAGGGACACAAGGGTTACCTCTATCTGTTCCCCAAAACTAACTGGGACTATCTCCTCCCCGAGCACTACACTAGCTAACCCAGGTGTCTGCCCTCCAGTGGGGGGCTGTGCCCTCTTTGGACATTTGGTGTCACCCTTAGAGTGACCATACTTAGTGCAGTCTATGCTCTGGGGTACAAACCTCGCTGTCTTACTGTCAAAGAACCCTTTTTTTTTAGACTCAGACTGGGACTGGTTAGCACTATTCCCTTGTGAATTATTTTGGGGCCTTTTGAGAACTCCTTAATTTTAAGTTTTTCTCCCCCCTCTTTCTTATGTTGAGGACCCTGACTACCTTTGTGGGTGTGCTCCCCCCAGATACCTTTTTGGACACTCTGGTGCTAGCCCAGAAGTCCGCCTCCTTGGCAAGGTGGTTCGTTGATTTTCGATGCATGAGGAGTTTCCTGAAGAGATGAATACTTTTTTCCCCTTAGACTTCAGAAAACAGGAGGCAAGCTCAATCCAGGTCCTTGGAGAACACTTTTGGGGAAGGCAGAGTCCTTCTCAACAAAGTCAGAGGCCAGCAGGGCAACAGCAGGGCAGCAGTCCTTCTCAGGGATGCAGTCCAGATGAGTCCTTTGGGCAGCCAGGCATTTCCTCCTGACAGGATGCAGGTGTAGGTCCAGAAGTGTCTGAGTTGGTGGGGTTAGAGACCCAGTTTTTATACCCAAAAATACTTTTGAAGTGGGGGAGACTTCAGAGAGTGGTTTTGAAGCGCACAAGTTCCCCTTTGAATGCAGTCCTGTCTGCCAGGGTCCCCATATGGGGTTTGGCAGTCCATTGTGTGAGGGAAGGCCACTGGCCTTTGAAATGTAAGTGCCAGGCCCTCCACCCTTCCAGCCCAGGAAGACCCATTCAATATGCAGATGAGTGCAGGTGTGACTGAGTGTGCCGTGTTTGTGGTTGTCTGGGTGAAATGCACAAAGGAGCTGTCAACCAGCCCAGCCCAGATGTTGATTAGAGACAGGCAGTAAGGCACAGATGGTTTTAAGTGCAGAGAAATGCTCACTTTCTAAAAGTGGCATTTCTAAAATAGTAATGTAGAATCCAGCCTCACCAATAAACGGAGCTGTCAACCAGCCCAGCCCAGATGTTGATTAGAGACAGGCAATAAGGCACAGATGGTTTTAAGTGCAGAGAAATGCTCACTTTCTAAAAGTGGCATTTCTAAAATAGTAATGTAGAATCCAGCCTCACCAATAAACAGGATTTTCCATTACCATTCTGGGCATACTAAATATGGTCTAGTTACCCCTTTCAGATCAGAATCTACCACTCAAAAAGTATATGAGGGCAGACCTAATGCTAGTCTATTCAAGGGAGAAGGCCTCACAGCAGTGGAAAATGAATTTAGGAGTTCTTCCCTGCCAGGACATATAAAACACGTGTACATTTCTTGCCTTTTACCTACGTAGCACCCTGCCCTATGGGTTACCTAGGGGCCTACTTGGGGGTGACTTCTATGTAGGAAAAAAGGGAGTTTAAGGCTTGGCTAGTACCTTTAAAAGCCAAGTCGAAGTGGCAGTGAAACTTCACACACAGGCCTTGCAAATGCAGACCTGAGACATGGTTGAGGAGCTACTTAGGTGGGTGGCACAATGAGTGCGGCAGGTCCGCTAGTTGCATTTAATTTACAGGCCATGGGCACATGTAGTGCTCTTTACTAGAGACTAATAAGTAAATTAAATATGCCAGTTGGAGATGAACCAATGTTACCATGTTTAAAGGAGAGAGTATATGCACTTTAGCACTGGTTAGCAGTGGTAAAGTGTGCAGAGTCCTGAAACCACCAACAACAGTGCCAGAAAAGTGGAGGGAGGCAGGCAAAAAGTTGTGGGATAACCACCCTAAGGCTGTCAGGTCTAACAGCAGGCTTAAACCTTCCTTTTTAATTCATTTAAGTCACCCATAGGGTAGGCCCTACTCTGCCAAGAGGGTAGGGTGCAGTGTATTTAAAACGTAGGACATGTACCTCAGGATTCGCATGTCCTGGTAGTGAAAAACTCCTACATTTGTTTCTCACTTGCCTACCTCTCCCATGGGATAGCATTGGCATTACCTTATTATATTTTGTAAGTGTGATTTCCAACTTGGAACAGATAACCCATTCATATTTGGTGTCTCTGAAATTGAAATGTAAAATCCCAACTTATGGTGAAGTCAAATTTTAAATTACCATTTAGAAAATGCCACTTTTAGAAAGCTGACATTTTCCTACCTGAACCATTTTGGGCCAGATGTATGTATGGTCATTTTTGTGATTACCTAAGTGTGATTTTTTGCGACTTGCAATTAGATAATTCCAAATTGGTATGTACATATTTTTTAGTGACTGAATTTGCGATTCATGCTAGCAGCAGTTTTGGAGACCGCATTTTGTGATTTCCAAAATTGCAGTCGCAAATTGTGAACACAATCGTAAGCACAGAAAAGTACTTTCTGGTTCAAGTGTTTGACCCTTAGGGTCAAACACCTGAACCAGGAAGTACTTCTCATTGTCTGCCAGTGAAGCAGAGAGAAAGGAGGTACCGCAGACAGCTGGTGATGTCTGTTTGTTTGGTGAATTGGAGAAACCCTCTCCCTAAAAAAAAATAAAAAAAATATGGCAAGCCAGGAAGGAGTTAAGGAGGCAGGGGGCAGGAAAAGAAAAGTGAAATTTTATGAGAAGGAGATTGAGATCCTCACGGAGGAATGCTGTAATCATCACGATTTACTATTTGTGAAGGCCTCTGGGACTGCCCCGAAGGCATAAAAAAAGAAGATCTGGCTTGATATGCACACCAAAATCAATGCAGTTGGAGTCACACAAGCTTTGTTGAGGAATTCAGACAAGAACGGTACGTCCCCAAGTCAAGGACCAAAGAAAAGGTGGCGTCCCCAAGTCAAGGACCAAAGAAAAGGTGGCCGCATGCCTAACCAAGAGTTGTGCTACAGAGAGAGGACCTTCTAGAGTACCCTACTCATAGCCAGTGAAACACTACTGGAAGGCACCCTTGAGGCAGAGACAGTTGGTGGATTTGGCCAAATAAAGACCTCGACTTCAGAACCCAACCAAAGTAAGTGCAGCATGCCCATTGTGCGTTAAACATTTTGTTGCAAATTTAAAGACACATGTTAAGGTAGCACTGACTGCAGCCATACTAGTGCATACTGGGACATGTAGAATATGTAATATAGTAATTTTTTTATTGAAGTGTACTGTGATTAAACAACAACAATAGGTTACGTGTATTAAAATAATACAGAAAAGAAGTCATAGTAAGTTCCTCCTGCACCACAGATGAAGCTGCACAGCACACAGAAGGGGCAGTTTCAGAGGGAGGTGAGGCAACTCACATTGATCAGGAGGAAGAGCCAATTGACACCTACATTGGAGCTTCAGCATCAAATGGGCACACCACAAGTGCTGTTTTCTTTTTACCCCAGCCTGCATCAGCAGAGGAGAATGAGGGCCAACCACCACTGGGTCCTGCAATTTCTCTGTTGGACCTGACCCTTTTTACAGGTTCATTCCCCAAACTTTTTGCTTTCTCCTCCTTATTTTTCTGACCCTTTTTGGCTGATGTTATGACTTTGGGCACTTACCACTGCTAATCAGTGCTAAACTGCATGTGCTTTCCCTTGTAAACTGGTATGATTGGCTTATACCTGATTGGCAAATTTAATTTACTTGTAAGTTCCTTGTACAGTGGTATTGCTATACCCAGGGCCTGTAAATTAAATGCTACTATTGGGCCGGCAGCGCTGCTTGCGCCACCCACTGAAGAAGCCTTTCAAACCTGTCTCAGGCCTGCTAACGCAGGACCTGCATGTGCAGTTTGCTGCCGCAGGGACATGGCATCTAAATTTACTTGCCAGGCCCAGAACTCCCCTTTTACTACATGTAAGTCACCCCTAAGGTAGGCCCTAGGTAGCCCTATGGGCGGGGTGCTATGTATGTAGAAGGCAGGACATGTGTCTAGTAGCATGGCCTGTCCTGGTAGTGACAAACAGCCTACTTGGTTTCTCTTTCTCACTGCTGTGAGTGCTGCCTTTCTCATAGGATTGCATTGGAAATACCCTGCCTTATGTCTAGGGGGTATTGTCTGATTTATGAGGGCTAGTGTATGGTTGTAATGGTAGTGAGAAATGCTGCTTACTTGTGTAGGTGGATTTTTTATTGTCATTATAGAAATGCCAGATCTAGAAAGTGAAAATTTCTCTGTGCTTATGACTCTGGTGGTTTGCAGCAACATCTGGGCAGAGTGACAGTTGGGCGTTGTGCATACTTCTCGGAAAGCCTGTTCACAGGGAGGGTGGAGGCGTCACAAAGGTGCATCTGCATTTTGAATAGCCTTCCTGGTTTGAGAGAAGAGGGAGGCGGGGCACACAAGCATCTGTAAACGACTTTGCCCTAGCCTCACACAAGGGGGGCGTTTACCCCCAACTGATGTTTGGAGCCTGTGCTCGAGGAGAGAGGGGATACTCTTAGAAC
This sequence comes from Pleurodeles waltl, assembly GCF_031143425.1. NCBI lineage: Eukaryota > Metazoa > Chordata > Amphibia > Caudata > Salamandridae > Pleurodeles > Pleurodeles waltl. The sequence continues at coordinate 901,932,450 of NC_090449.1, forward strand.
CAGTTGTAGCTGGTTGAAATCCCCTCTCCTCTTCATTCCCCACCATTTGGTGACACTTTGTAACTTAATTTACCTATAACTGGACACAGAATGCTGCTGGAAGGACTCACCAGGGATCGCCATGGACTGCAACTGCTGTGCTGACCTGTGACCCACAGGAGGAACTGCCACTGTCTTCATCCACTTTGTGCTGGCCTGTTGCTGGGCCCTACTGCCCTGTGCTCCACCCAGTGTCCCCCAGAGAATGGGTGCTATAGCCCCTGCTCTCTGCAACCTTGGACTTGCTTGCAGCTCATGGAGAGCGCTTCACTTGTCCTGCCTAGCACCACGTGAGTGCCTTCTACCCTTTGTCAGAGCGCGTGAGGAGCGCTCTTCATTTTCATCTGGGGTAAGTGCCTGGCGAGCGCTTTTGGTCCTATCTACTTGAGGGCCTTGAGAGCGCTGCTGCGGCACGATCCTCACTGCTGTGACCTGGGCAGTTATTATTCCTGCAGCACGGTCGAAGCGAAGGCCGGAGCCACTGTGCTCGTATCTGTGCCCCGGGGGGAGGCGCGCAGTAAGGAGTGCCCCCGGGGCACCCGCCAGCATCTGCTTTTGTGCCCCCATCCCTTTGGCAGAAACATGAGGAGAAAACATGGGCTGCTTGCTGGAGGCATCCTGGGCCGAAGATAGCAGCCGTCCAGAGCGTCTGCCTTGCTGCCCTGAACCTGTGGTCCCCCCATGCCGCCGTGAGCGGGAGATGTGCAGGGTAGAGGCTGGCGGCCGGACCACGAATACGTGGATCGTGGGGCCGACTCTCCCCCTTGAACGGAGAGCAGAACTCCTCATCCTGAATCTGGGTGGGTCCCCTCTGCAGTGTCACAGGTGCCACAGGGACGAGTGGCAGAAGGAGAGGAGACCACCGAAAGGAGCAGCCACCAAGCAGGTATGCGAGCGGCTGCTGGAGTGGGTATAACCTGGGGAGGACCCTAGGTAGGGTGTAGTATTGTAGTGTTTTTACCTTCTATTTATATTTATTATCTTTGTGTTTTCTGTAGCTTCATGTTTTTGTGGTACTTGGTATGTTCTATCACTCTCCCTGGCTTGCTGACTGTTCTTCTGTCTGGAACGGTGTGAAGGTTCTGTCTTGACAGTTGGAGAGCAGCAGCCTGGGGCTTAGGAGAGGTTGGAGTTCTTGTTACCTTTAGATATACTTTTCTGGATTAAACTCTTAAGAAAATATGCCATTGTTGAGTTCCTTATCTTCTCCTGGTTAATCTACCTACTTCACATGGCGATGAGTGGCTTTCTACCTACGTTGTGTATGCCTGAAGAACTCCTCTTCTCCTCATCGTTGAAAATGTCTTAATTTCTTTAAGGTACTGTGTGGCACTCATCCATTTTATTTTCCATCATTTAAAAAAAAAAAAAAGCGTAGCTGATTTAATTTTTTTTATCAGTGACCGCGTTATTTAGTTGCCTAGGAACTGGCACGCGTGATCGCTTTCTCCTTGCGCTCGCGTTACCGTGTTGCCTGGCAGCTATTACTCATGTTCACTTCCAATTGAGTGAACGCGCTACCTGGTTGCCTGGATTCCGGCCCTCGCTATCGCTTTTTCCCTGCGTTCACGTTGTCGTGCTCTCTCCTGGCTGCTACACACGATTGCTTTCATTTCAGCGCTCGCGTTCAAAGTTGCTAAGCAACGTTCCACAACGCTGTCACCTGCTCCTGCTCTGATCTTCTCCTGCTCTCTCTGCATACATCGGGACTCTGTGGATTCCGGATTGTACATACTATTTTTGGATTGAAAGGGTACCTTGAACTGTTCCCACTTATATCAGTAATGTTCTGCTTGTATTCCTTGTTTTTGCTGCCACTATTATTTTTCTGGGCAGAATATTTTGGAATACAACTTCTACATATTAGTGCCACAGTTATACCGAACATTTCTCCGCCGCCTTTCTTTTTAACTATTCCTGGTGAACCACCTATTCCATGGCCAAAATGGAAAAAAGTTTTCTTAACTTATCTAAAGGTTTGGGTAGCAACTTTTTTGCTGAAAGGAAAACATCTGTTCTCCAACATTGTTTAGGAGCAGAGGGGCAAGAAATTTTAGAGACTTTACCTGCAATATCAACTTCTGACGGAGCAGAAGGAGATGCTCCTTTGAATGAATTTGAGGAGACATTATTGAAGCTTGGAAGACACTTTCTACCCAAAATTTCTATTATTCTTCAAAGATTTTACTTTGGGAAGCGTAAGCAATCTGAAGAGGAGTCTATTGAGGGCTTTGTTGCGAATCTTCATAAACTAGCTGCACTCTGCAATTTTGGAAGAAGTATTGAGGTACGCATTCGCGACCAATTGATGCGTGAGTGTAAGTGTGACAAGATTAGGGAAGCGATTGGGTCCAAAAGTGACCCTTCCTTGGATGAAGTATTGCTTTTTATCAAACAAATTGAACATTCCGAATCTTGTATCAAAAGCTTAAAGCAATCTAAATGTTCTACCTCCATTCAAAAACTTGATTCAAAACCCCAAACTATTTCTAATTCTAAAGGAAAAACTAAAGTGTTGTGTTTCAGGTGTGGGTCTCCAGCACACTTGGCTAACTGCAAAGAATGTCCAGCAATTTCTGTAATTTGTAACAAGTGTGGCAAGAAGGGGCACTTTGCAAAGTACTGTAAGTCTTCTAACAAAAGTAATGTGAAACTTAATGAGGTGGTATGTGATAATGATGACCAATATTTTATTTTACAGGTTGTCAATGAAGTTAACTGTGCCTCTGCTTTTCATTGTGACTACCCAACTGATCTAGTTGAAGTTTCTGGAACTTCAATCTCTATGATGATGGACTCTGGTGCAAAATTATTTCTGGTCTCAGAAGGAGATTATAAAAAATATTTTGATGGAAAGGTCTCAATCCAGAACCCAGATGTAACGCCTTACTCTTAGGCTGGAAAACCCATAGAATTGAAAGGCTACTTTGATGCATGTATTCAATTTAAAGCAAACAAGATTTTTGGGAAAATTTATGTTCCTGTTGCAGGGGACACCATTTTGAGTTGGCCTCACCAGAAAGAGTTGGGAATTATTTTGAATCCCAATGCAATGCCTCAAGTGCAAGTGCAGAAAATATCAGATCTTGAGCATAACTTATGGGTTGAATTTCCAGATGTTTTCAGTTCTGGTGTTGGGTGCATCAAAGGATATAAGCATCGTATTGTGTTAAAGAATGATGCTCAACCTGTTGCTTGCAAATTAAGGAATGTTCCTATTAGCTTACGAGACAAAGTGAAGTTGGAACTTTGGAGACTCAAAGAAGATGGTATAATTGAGGAAGTAGAGGCAGCACAATGGATTGCTCCGATTGGGGTGGCAACCAAATGTTCTGGTGATGTAAGACTTTGTGTTGATCCTCGCAACCTTAACAAGGAAGTTATCTAGGATAAATTTCCGTTACCTAATATTAGAGAAATGATTAGTTTGATAGGTAATGTGAAGTTCTTTTCAACTCTTGACTTAACTTCTGCATACCATCAAGTACAATTGACAGAGGATTTGATATTACTCACTTCTTTCATCACACCTTTTGGTGTGTACAAGTTCAACCGGATGCCATTTGGTCTTTGTTCAGCAGCTACAGTGTTTCAGAGGTTGATGAATGAGATTTTGGGGGGCGTGGATGGAATTTGTTTTTTTTAGGATGATTTCCTTATTTTCACAGATACACAGGAGCAGCATAAAAAAAAATCAGAGATGTACTTCACATATTTAGGTCTAAAGGTATAACTTTGAAAAAAGAAAAGTGTACATTTTTACAGTCAGAAATTGCATACTTGGGTCATGTTACCTCGAGTTGTGGGGTAAAACCAAAAGATGATTAGGTGCATTCAATTGTAAGTTTAGCGACACCAGAAAAGAAAAGTGACATTCAAGTGTTCTTAGGAATGGCTGAGTTTTATGCAAGATATTTTCCTAATTTTGCCAAAAGATCCAGTTCTATAAGGATCTTACTTAAGAAAAATTTTGATTTCTTGTGAGCCGTAGAGTGAGAGAGGGAATTTCTAGATTTGAAGAATTCATTGTCATCTGCCCAATTCCTTAGCAGTTTTCTACCGGGATTGCCTTGTTGTCATACAACTGATGCTTCTGATAAGGGATTGGGTTGTGTTTTGAAACAAGTAAAGGATGGTCAGAATATTACCATTGCCTTTGCCTCACACACCTTGCGTGGTGCAGAGTTCAGATATTCAACTATAGAGAAAGAGGCGTTAGCTATATATTGGGCTAATAAAAAGTTCAGACAATTTCTTTGGGGCATACGTTTTGAAGTGCACTCAGATCATAAACCTTTGCGAGAAAATTTTGAGAAAAAGGGTCTTGATAATGTTTCTTCTCGCATTTGTAAATGGGTGGTAGCCCTGCAGGATTTTCAGTTCATTGTTAAGTATGTTCCAGGGTGTGACAACAAAACTGCTGATTGTTTGTCTAGGTTTAGTTCTGGAGGTGTGACGGATGATACTTATGGTGCATCTTGACAACTAGATGACGAGGTGAAAGTTTGTGTAGTGACTGATGGTTGTATCTCGGAAAAGGAGTGGTTAGAAGAGATTACTAAGGTTGAGGAATTGTTGAAGATCACTAATTTGCTCATGTCTGGAGGGTTGGAACGTAGCAGTGATAGTGCAGCGTTACCTTTTAAAAAAATACGGGCAGAACTATTGGTACACAATGGTTTGTTGCTCAGAGCATGTAGGTTAGTACCACCGTCTAGTCTACGTGGGCATCTTCTTAACCTTTTTCATTCAGGTCATCAAGGGATTAGGAAAACCAAAGAAAGAATGAAAACCACATATTGGTGGCCTGGTATGGATTTGGCTTTGGAAAGGCAAGTTAGGGAGTGCGTTGAATGTAGGCTGGCTGATAAAACTATGAAAATTAGGACACAACCTTTAGTGCTTAAATACATTCGAAAAGAAGTTTGGGAGGAAGTTTCCATCAATATAATAGGGCCTATTTCATGTGGGTCTTGTTCCAAGTATGTGATTGTGCTTATGGATATGTTGTCTCGCTGGCCTGAGGTATTGATCACATCTGAGGTCACTTCAAAATCTGTTGTGGATTTTCTTACAAAGGTCTTCAGCAGGGAAGGCAATCCCAAGGTCATTCTAACAGACAATGGAGTTCAATTTACCTCAAAACTTATGTCTGATTTTCTTTCTTCTAGAGGAATAAGTCATAAGAAATGTGCTTTGTATCATCCTGAGACGGATGGTATGGTGGAACGCTTTAACAGAACTTTAAAGGAGATTATTCAGTTAGCAACATTAGTTGGAGTTAGATGGGAAGATTTGGTTGAATCTAAGGATGAAGACTACCGTTTTACCCCGCATTCTAGTACATGTCAGTCTCCCTTTGTTTTGTTCAGGAAGCGTGTTCCCCATACTAAAATAAATCCCCCATGGATAAGAAAGTACCTTACTTTTGATTTAGATAAAGAAGCTATCAAGAGTGAGGCTTTTAAGAAGAACGAGTATCTTCAGAGCAAGAGGAAAGAAATTTATGATATTCGCAAATCTGTGAAGGAAAGGAATGTACAAGTGGGTGATAGGGTTAGAGTCAAATTACCTGAGAAAAACAGATCTGGTATTTCAAATTTTAGCAACACTTCCTGAGTTGTAAAAGTGTTCAAGGGGTCAGTTAAACTTGATGATGGATGTATTTGGAATCTCAATAGAATTGTTATTCTATAACTTGTGTTTTTTTAGGGGGGATAGTGTAGTATTGTAGTGTTGTTTTTACCTTTTATTTATATTTATTATCTTTGTATTTTCTGTATCTTCATGTTTTTGTGGTACTTGGTATGCTCCATCGCTCCCCCCGGCTTGTTGACTGTTCTTCTGTCTGGAACGGTGTGAAGGTTCTGTCTTGACAGTTGGAAAGCAGCAGCCTGGGGCGTAGGAGAGGTTGGAGTTCTTGTTACCTTTGGATATACTTTTCTGGATAAAACTCTTAAGAAAATATGCCATTGTTGAGTTCCTTATCTTCTCCTGGATAATCTACCTACTTCACAGGGTCCCTTGCGGGATGAGAGTCTGACCCCTCTATTTCCCTGTTGTCTGGCATGGAGCATCCACCAGTTCCCCAATAATGGTTCTACCCTAACTTCGGCATACCTGCTGAGTAATTTTGCCATGCTCTTTGTATGCCTTGCCCTGTTACCTTTGAATGTTCTGGATGGGGGCATTAGGTTTTGACTTGCCATATACATACTGATGTTCCTCTTATTGGCCTTTATGGTGATACCATGATAAGTGTATTAGTTTAGTAATGTGATTCCTGACTACTGCTTATGTTGCAGAATAATAAGTAATCGAAGTGTTGTATGTGACTACTGCTGGTTTATGCAGAGTAACTATTGCGTAATGTTCTGACAACTGCTAAGGTAGCAGAATGTTACTAACAATGTTATGTTTGGTCTAATGATGTTTTGTGCAGTACAGTTTATATTTACATAACTTGGTGTTGTGTTCCTTTGCGGTGTATTTATTGCGTCACATGTTGTGTGTGTTGTGGAAACACTTTACACATTGCCTCCGGGTTAGGCCTGACTGCTCGTGCCAAACTACCAAGGGGGTGAGGAGGGGTCATCTTGGACGTGTAACTCCCTTGCCCTGACTAGAGTGGGTGGGTTCTGCCTGGCTTGGGTGCATACCCTAGCCAACCAGAAACCCCATTTCTAATATTCACCTATAGTGAGACCATGCCATTGTGTCTTTTGGGACATGGTCATCCAACAGTGCCACACACACTACCATCAATCCACAATTAGCAGAGGACACACAGGTATTTGGAAGGCAGTGAAATCTCCATTTTAAATATTCAACATCAGCAACAAAAACAAATGAAAATTTTGAATAGTAAGTTGCAGAGCATGCAACAAAATATCTTATTTGGAAATGGAAATGTTGTCATACAGTTGGCCGAAAACCAGAAACAAATGGACCAAAAGATGAACAGCTTGTAGCTTCTCTAGAGAAGTTGTCTTTTTATCTGTGTCCATTGTGTGTCAATAGAGCAGATCCTTTGTGACAGCTCCCTCCTTACTGCTTTGCTGCCTCCCTGGTAACTGAATTGCGCACTTTGTTAATGTTTTATTTTGCTTAAACTTGTTTAACACATCTTTGTTTAATCTTGTTCAACGTGTTTAGTTTTATACTGCCTTTTTAAATTTATTTTGTTTCTCTGGTTGCTCACTTTCCCACTATTTTTCTCATTGCTTTATCTGGCTGCATATTCCTTCCGCTCCCACCCCCCGCAGGCCCGCCCACTGCATCCCAGCACCTCTTATTGTGTTATGGTGCTCAACGTTGTTTTACTCATCTTTGTTTAATCTTGTTCAACTTGTTTAGTTTTGTACTGCAATTGCTAATATCTTTTTTTTCTCCAGCCACTCGCTTTCCTGCCATTTTTCTGCCTTCTTTTTCCTGCCATATCTATCTCCCGCTTCCCGCCCATACAGGCCCTGACTACTGCCTCCTAGTGCCCTTCCCTTTTCCTCAATTATCCTTTTGTAGTTTCTATTATGAAACCATTTCTACCGCTACATGAGTTACCAGACAGGCAAGTGGTACTTGGTGTAAAGCTATCTAAGGTAATGAAAGGACTGTATACATTTATTATTAGATCTAGACATAAATGTATGTTAAGCAGAATTCTGCTGTACATTTTGCCAGGTTAAAGATCCATAATATTGGGCAACTCCAATTTCTGTGGGTTCCTGTTCCATGTTCCCACACAGAAAGAAGACATGTTGTTTATTCTACTCACGTCCGTTCGGGAATCTGTAGTAGCCCGTAATGCCACCCTAGTGACTCGACGGGCAGGTGGTACCAGATGTAACCAATATTTCAGGGGTAGGTCTCCGGACAGAGACTGTCATCGATAAATGTGAGTATGATATGACTCTAGTTTTTATTTGGGCTTGACATAAATTTTGGACACTTCTATGCCTTTTGTTGCATTGGCGTACTCACTTTATTTTTGAATATATTTATTTGCACAATCATTATAGCCATGCCGCCCATCGAGTTAGGTTATTGATAATGTCCTGCTCTTCGCTTTATTATTATCTTTGGCCTTTTTGTCAAATTTAAGACGCGCCAACTACTTTGTTATTCCAGCTATACATGCAGTTTGGCTTTTTCTTCCTTTTCTGACTAGCATATAGGTCCGTACGGTAATACTGATCTATGATCACTTTTCCTATAGAGGTATTCTAACCACACCTGTTACGATGGTAAGCAGTGGCACATCATTCTTTTATTATTTTACTCTTTCAATTTCTTGCTCACTCTACTATTAAGCGAAGCACTGTATTTACACTGTGTGCAATGTCACTTCAAATATTCACACTTTGTTTTTTTGTTGTGTTTTCCGCTAGTACATTTATAAAACTATGTGGTTCTTATGTTGTCCTTTTTTGTTTACAGGTTTTTCCTTAAATCTTTCCAGTATATTTGCACCCCATAGAGTAAGTCAACTCATTTATTTTGATTTGCCTTGTTATCTACATGTATTGGTGGCATATAGTTTACATTTCAATTCAGGAGAAGCTTTTTTGTCTTTTTGGTCCTGAAGAAGCACCATATGATCCGTTTGAGCTGTTATGAGGCGCAAAACATGCTGACCTTATTTCATGGTTGAAGTTAGTTCCTTTCTCCATTTTTTAAGTAGAGTCTCTGAACATTATTTCCTCTTCACTCTACAATGTTTTTAACCTTGACCGGGACCCTGCCACATTCAATAAAGTAGGGTTTGGAGGTTCCCTAGTCAATTTTAACTGTCCCTTTTTTTCTCTCCTGCTTTTTTCTTGGTCTTTACTAGTAGGTTGAAATCCATTCCTACGTGTCTCTTCCTTTGGCACACACTATCAGTTAAGATTTCTGGCCTAGAGCCCACTTGTGGGGCACGTTAGATATTGCAGCACCAGTCTGATGAGGCGTAAGCCCTATGATGAAGCATGACATCTAATAAGATGTGTGAGGGCTCCTCCCTTTTTTGATAGAACTGCCTGTATACTTTCTTTGCTTGGTGGAACATTGTACCATTATTGTTTTAGGAATTCTACCATGACAAGATCTCCACCATCTATAAAACCTTCAAACCAAACCCACCTCCGCTAACACTCTAATCCTCAGCGATCCCAAGGATGCAAACCCTGATGCTATCACTAACCACCTGCTCACTGCCTGGGACCAGCTCACCACACAAAACACCACAGCCATCATGAACTCCGTCCACTCAGGAGCACCCAAGGACCCCTACCCCTACCACCTTTATAAGCTCAGGAGCAAGATGATCAGCAGCGAGCTTACTGACGTCTTTAACCCCTTTGCTGCCAGGCCTTTTCCCCCTCGGGTGCCAGGCCTTTTTTTGGCTATTTGGGGCAGTCCGTTCTTAGGCCCTCATAACTTTTTGTCCACATAAGCTGCTACATGCCAAATGTGGTAGCTTATGCCAAATGTGCCAAATGTGTGTCCTTTTTTGCCAATATTCTAGGGATTCTAGAGGTACCCAGACTTTGTGGGTTCCCCTGAAGGAGACCAAGAAATTAGCCAAAATACAGAAAAAATGTCATTAAAAAAAAAAACAAATGGGAAAAAAGGGCTGCAGAAGAAGGCTTGAGGTTTTTCCCCTGAAAATGGCATCAAGAAAGGGGTTGTAGTGCTAAAATCACCATCCTCCCAGCATTCAGGAACAGGCAGACTTTAATCAGAAAACCCAATTTTTCAACACAATTTTGGCATTTTACTTGGACATACCCTATTTTTACTATTTTTTTTGTGCTTTTAGCATCCTTCCAGTTAGAGACAGAAATGGGTGTGAAACCAATGCTGGATCCCAGAAAGCTAAACATTTATAAAAAGTAAATACAATTCTGAGTTCAGCAAGGGGTAATTTGTGTAGATCCTACAAGGGTTTCCTACAGAAAATAACAGCTGAAATAAAAAAATATTGAAATTGAGGTGAAAAAAACCAGCCATTTTTTCCACGTTTTACTCTGTAACTTTTTCCTGCGATGTCAGATTTTTTTAAGCAATACACCGTTACGTCTGCTGGACTCTTTTGGTTGCGGGGATATAAAGGCCTTGTAGGTTCATCAAGAACCCTAGGTACCCAGAGGCAATAAATGAGCTGCACCTTGCAATGGGTTTTCATTCTATACCGGGTATACAGCAATTCATTTGCTGAAATATTAAGAGTGAAAAATAGGGCTCAAGAAGGTGTTGAGAAGCAGTGGTTATTTGCACATCTCTGAATTATGGGGTGCCCATACTAGCATGTGAATTACAGGCCATTTCTCAAATAGATGTCTTTTTTCCACACTGTCTTACATTTGGAAGGAAAAAATGTAGAGAAAGACAAGGGGAAATAACACTTGTTTTGCTATTCTGTGTTCCCCCAAGTGTCCTGATAAAAATGGTACCTCACTGCGTGGGTAGGCCCAATGCTTGCGACAGGAAATGCAACTTGGACACATCCCATTTTTACTTTGAAATCTGACGTGTTTTTTGCAAAGTGCCTAGCTGTAGACTTTGGCCTCTAGCTCAGCCCGACCTAGGGAAACCTACCAAACCTGCACAGTTTTGAAAAGCAGACACCTAAGGGAATCCAAGATGGGGTGACTTGTGGGACTCTCACCAGGTTCTGTTACCCAGAATCCTTTGCAAACCTCATAATTTGGCCCAAAAAAACATTATTCCTCACATTTCGGTGACTGAAAGTTCTGAAATCTGAGAGGAGCCACCAATTTCCTTCCACCCAGCGTTCCCTCAAGTCTCCAGATAAAAATGGTACCTCACTTCTGTGGGTAGGCATAGCGCCTGTGACAGGAAATGCCCTGAAACACAATGTGGACACATCACATTCTCTCAAAGAAAACAGAGCTGGCACCTAGGGAAACCTAGCAAACCTGCGCATTTTTGAAAACTAGACACCTAGGGAATCCAAGATGTGGTGACTTGTGGGACTTCTCACCAGGTTCTGTTACCTAGAATCCTTTGCAAACCTCAAAATTTGGCTAAAAAACACATTTTCCTCTCATTTCGGTGACAGAAAGTTCTGGAATCTGAGAGGAGCCACAAATGTACTTGCACCCAGCGTTCCCCCAAGTCTCCCGATAAAAATGGTACCTCACTTGTGTGGGTAGGCCTAGTGCCCGCAACAGGAAATGCCCCAAAACACAACGTGGACACATCACATTTTCCCAAAGAAAACAGAGCTGTTTTTTGCAAAGTGCCTAGCTGAGGATTTTGGCCTCTAGCTCAGCCGGCACTTAAGGATACAGAGCAAACCTATGCATTTTTTAAAACTAGACACATAGGGGTATCTAAGATGGGGTTGACTTGTGGGGCTCTCACCAGGTTCTGTTACCCAGAATCCTTTGCAAACCTCAAACTTTGGCCAAAAAAACACTTTTTCCTCACATTTTGGAGACAGAAAGCTCTGGAATCTCAGAGGAGCCACAAATTTCCTTCCTCCCAGCGTTCCCCCAAGTCGCCCGATAAAAATGGTACCTCACTTGTGTGGGTAGGCCTAGTGCTCGTGACAGGAAATGCCCCAAAATACAACGTGGACACATCACATTTTCCCAAAGAAAACAGAGCTGTTTTTGCAAAGTGCCTAGCTGTGGATTTTGGCCTCTAGATCAGCTGGCACCTAGGGAAACCTAGCAAACCTGCACATTTATGACAACTAGACACCTAGGGGAATCCAAGATGGGGTGACTTGTGGGGCTCTCACCAGGTTCTGTTACCCAGAATCCTTTGCAAACCTCAAAATTTGGCCCAAAAACACCTTTTCCTCACATTTCGGTGACAGAAAGTTCTGGAATCTGAGAGGAGCCACAAATTTCCTTCCACCCAGCGTTCCTCCAAGACTCGCGATAAAAATGGCACCTCACTTGTGTGGGTAGGCCCTGCTCCCACAACAGGAAATGCCCCAAAGCACTATCTGGACACATCAAAATTATCAAATACAAAACTACCTGTTTTTGCATGGGGCCACCTGCGTTTTTGGTCCTGGGCTCAGCAGCCATCTAGGGAAATCTACCAAACCCAAACATTTCCGAAAACTAGACACCCGAGGGAGTCCAGGGAGGTGTGACTTGCTTGGATCCCCCAATATTTTCTTACCCAGAATCCTACACAAACCTCAAATTAAGCTAAACAAATCACATTTTTCCCACATTTCTGAGTGGGATCACCCCACCGGGACAAATTTCCTACCACCCAACATTCCCCTCAGTCTCCCAGTAAAAATGATACTTCACTTGTGTAGGTGGGCCAAGTGCCTGTGACAGGGAATAGCCAAAAACATTCGAAATTGAGAGGGCAGTTTGAAAAAAAAACTTTTTAGGCTGACAAGTGGGGCAATTTTTTCATGGGTATAGATGAGACAATGTTGGGTGGTAGGAATTTTATGGATTTATGGATTCCTGCAGATTCCAGAAGGTTCAATTTTTGTATTCCCTGGCATCTAGTAGACTTTCTGCCCCCCGGGGTATGGATTGGGGGTAATTGCCCTATCTGTCCACTGGTGGGCAGAACAACTTTGTCCCCATTTATTTGGGGTGGGGGCATGGTCATACCCCCACCCTCTTCTTTTGAAAAAATAATCTTCCCTGGTCTCTGCTGGGCTTTCTGCCCCCCTTGGGGAAAGATGTGCCTTCCAAAAATAGGTCAATCTGCCCCCAAGGGGGCAGATATGGCCAACAGTAATGTGCCCCCATGGGGAGCGACCCTTGCCCAAGGGGCTGCCCCCCCAAACAAAACACTCACATACACACACACACACAAAAAAAATATATAAATAAAAATAAAAAATAAATTATCCATTATAATTTTATTAGGCTGATCTGGCCCCGGAGGGGCAGAAATGGCCTAAAAATAATTTGTCTCCCTGGGGAGTGACCCTTGCACAAAGGGCCACTCCCCCTATGAGTAAGTATTGATAAAAAAAAAAAATCCCTAGTGTCTAGTAGTTTATGCCCCCCCCTGGAGGCAGATCTGGCCTAAAAATAATTTGCCCCCCCCGTGAGCGACCCTTGCCTAAGGGGTCGCTTCCCACACATAAAAAAATTAAAATAAACAAAAAAAATATCTTTGATGTCTAGGGGTTTTAGATCGGCCTAATTATATTAGGCAGATTTGCCCCCGGGGGGACAGAAATGGCCTAAAAATTATTTGGCCCCATGGAGCGGTCCTAGGGGGTATTCCCCTTATTGAAAAAAAACAACTGGTGTTTAGTGGGCATTTCTGCTGCCCAATCGCACCGCAATCGGGCAGCAGAAATGCTTCGAGAGACATGAAAGTAAAGGAAAGGTCTTTCCTTTCCTTTCATGTCTCTCCCGCCCCACCTCCAGGTCAGAAGATAAATGCTTTTGCATTTTGTGACCTCTGATGAGGTCAGCGTGCAATTTGCATGCTGATGTCATCAGACGTCACTGGGGGGATGAGGGGATCAGGGGTGGAAGGGGAAGCGATTCCCCTTCCATCCCTGACTCGGTGTGGGAGGGAGGCCCACGGGGAGCGCTAGCGCTTTTCCCGTGGGCCGGGTGAAGGACGAGCTGGTCTTGTCCCAAGCACACCGGAACCATGTGCCAGGACGAGACCAGCTCGCCCCAGACATCCTAGGGGTTAACTCATCCATAATCATGGCCACTTTCCATGAAGTATTGAAGCACGTAGATGTCAAGCCCCCTCTCAACAAACCTTTCCCGGACCCCAGAGATTTCAAGAACTACCGTCTCTTCTCTTTGCTCTTCTTTCCTGCCAAAGTCCTCAAAAAGGCCATGAACCATCAACTCACAAGACACCTGGAGATCAGCATTCTTCTGGACCCCTCCCAATCCAGATTCTGTACCAACCACAGCACTGAAATGGCCCTGATTACTGTCACTGATAATATTAGAACCCTCCTTGACCAGAAAGAAGCAGAGGCCAGATCCTCCTTGACCTCTCAGCTGCAATCAGTACTGCATCCCACCACACCTTTACAAAGAGGCTTCATCACATTGGAATTCAAGGAGATGCCCTCAAATGTATTGCGTCGTTCTTCACTGGAAGAACATTAGAATCGGACTGCCACCTTGGAACCCAAGAACATCATCTGAGGTATCCCTCAAGGCTCATTCCTCAGCCCTACACTGTTCAACACCTACATGACACTCTTGGCAAACATCGTCAGAACCCATGGAATGAATATCATATCCTACACAGATGACACCCAGCTCATCCTCCCACTATAGGAAGACCCCCTCCACCATGAAGGCCAACTTCCTTAGGTGCATGACTTGCATCGCCGACTGGATGAATTACAACTGCCTAAATCTCAACACCGACAAAATGGAATTGCTGATTTTCAGGAACAATACCACCCTGTGGAACGACTCCTGTGTGGTGACCTCTCTATGGAACGACTCCTGGTGGCCTACTGCAATCCCACTCCGACAGACCCCACTTGCAACCTTGGCATCATCCTGGACAGCAAGCTCACCATGAAAAACCTG